>NC_143259.1:113397551-114770885 GCF_984573655.1 Nuphar pumila | reverse complement strand
ACTTAGTTACTATAAATACATAATGCTACATGGCAGCACATATATGATATGCCAATCCACATAGATAATTGCACACTAATATGCGACAACTGCTTTATTCTTTGCCACAACAAACTGTGTATGCTTTATTATATAGTATTATTGATGTTGTTTTCCAATGACCCGCTTTGTAAAGTTGTGTTTAGAGTCTATTTTGTTTTAGTTGAATATTGATGTAAAGTATTGAGTCAATTGTAACTTTTTTCCTGCCACCCTTGTGCTTTAGTTTAGGTTGATCGATATCCTGAAGGATTAGCCCGTAGATCTGAACTCTAATGTGCTTGCGGGCAAAATTGTGAATGAATGCAAATGCGTTGAGCTTTCTTTTGTTCACCATCGTGGGGATTGCTGTCAAGTGATTGTAATTTCTTTCACTCTCTTCTCTCTCATTTTCTTGCACTCTCAATGATCAAAGTTGATCGAAAAGCTTATGATGGTAAGAAAAGACCATCACTGCACTGACCTATTGAAGAAGTAGGCCCGTGACAGATGTGCTGCAGTTATTAAGACTAATCCACAATACATTGATCAGTTGCAAATGAAGTAACCCAAGTTGTTAACTGGAAGTTGGTTAGGTCTAGACTTATCTTCATGAACTTCAGTCCGGCACGCACCACCCCTGACCACAGTCATAAAGCAGTAGGTGTAATGTTCTGTTCCGCAATTCAGTTTCCAACAATCCCTCACTGCTAAGAACCTGAGGTTACGATTATTCTGTTTGTTGTAGTTGTCACAGCCCACAGACCAAGAGCTCTCTATATCGGACAGAGAACAGTGATCCAGTTTTGAGAAACAGCAGGGGCCGCGAAAGTCATTGCTACCATGACAAGCAGAAGTAAAGGAAGGTAGCGACCCATTGCAGTAGAAGAAAGATGCTAAGCTAAGATGATTAAGGCATATTGTTTAGCCCATATTTATAGGACAAGGTTGGTGCGGTTGGTCGTCATGTTGAATGTTTTGCCATGTGCTATGATGGAGCCAATGAACTGTGCAAATCAGTTGTTTGGTGGAATTAGAAGCGATTTACATCTTTTTCAGTCACCAATGATATGTGCCTCTTCCCAACCCCGTTCCTCTCATCCCCTGTGTCATCACCTATCGTCATACCCCTTCTGGGATCTCATTGATATAAGTTGTTTTGGTCATCTGACCCCATAGGGATTCAACGTTCTTGATTTTATAGGGATCGACCTTTGCTTTGTGCTTTTTAGATGAAAAAAAAGTTTTTAAATATTTTTTTTTTGTGTTTTTCAGCCATTGTTTTTTGAATCGCAAAAAAAATCCTGTAGACAAAGTCGGTCCTAGTGATTCAAATGCTGATCTTCCCTTATGGAATGATATAGATCACATCTATGAGGTCTGATTTGATCGAAACAACTTGCACCAATGAGATCTCAAGAAGTCGTATGATGATAGGAATGCCTTTTTTTTTACTCGGAGAAACCCCCCAGGATCTGAGACCTAGTTGTGCTGGCTCTACCTGTCGTGCTTACCGTCGCTGTCTTAACAGCGTAAAACTCCTAGAGCTTACCCCTCAGCCCCAGGAAAGACTTTGGGAATGACTAGATTAGGGGTGGCAATTTCTGACACGACCCGCCAACCCGCCTCTTAGGCGGGTTCGGGTTGGGCTTAAGCCAACCCGTTTAATAAACGGGTCGACCCGTGTAACTCATTTATTAAACAGGTCGGGTTCGGGTTGGGGGTATGCCAACCCGCCAACCCGGCTGACCCGTTTAATAAACGGGTTAGGCGGGTGGGTCAACCCGCCAACCCGCCAACCCATCTGCCCGACCCGTCAACCCGCCAACCTGCCTACCTGCCAACCCGATCCGTCAACCCGCCAACCTGACCCGCGAACCTGAAAACCCGTTTACCCGACCCAACCCATTTATTAAATGGGTTGGCGGGTCGTGTCGGGTTACCCGTTTATTAAACGGGTCGGGTTCGTGTTTGCCACAGCCGACCCGTTTAATAAACGGGTCGGGTTCGGGTTGAGGTATGCTGACACGCCAACCCGACCCGATTGCCACCCCTAGACTAGATCCCAATTGGTCTCTTCCTGTCAAGATCTATCTACAAGAGTATCTTTTGCTAGCAGAGAGATGGTGGAAAGTCAAGATGCTTGTGATTCTATGTTCTATATATGCTTAAAAATATTGTGTTATGCTGACAGACATTGGGGTTAGTCTTGATATGATCTTATTCTTATGTTATTTGTCAAGGTTTCATTTCAACGTCACAAATAACCATTTTTCCCTTACACACCAGCAGTTTGGATATTTCTAAACATGAAAAGAAAATAATCATTTTTCTTATTTAGCCAAAGCAAGATGAAACTTCGTAATTATTGAATCATAGGAGAGAGATGAAATAAATATATTATTCAAAGCAACCGAACAATCATAGTATTTTTTTTTTGTTCCTATGAGAAGAATCGCAAATGGATCATCCAATGTGGATCTTGGCTGCTGTTATGGAATATGTTTTTTTGTTTATTTTCTATAATGTTTGTATCATTGGTTTAGCAAAATGATTTCTTCCATTAGTTTTTTAGTTTACTCATTAGTTTGGCAAAGTTTTGGTAGAGAAATGGGGGTCAATTAAGGGTTTCATGGATGCTGTTCATTCTCACTGTGTGCATCAAAAGAACCCAATGGTCACAGACTGCACCAGGACATATAATATAGATCGTATTTTCTTAATGTGCATTCTTTCTTCTATATGTTTGTCATAGTTGAGGATGGACACGGGATGCACTTCTGGCAATGTTATACCATCAAAGGCATCTATCAACTAGGGCTGTCAATGGTCAGATCTGGATCAGTATCTACCTGTCCCAGATCCTCATTGATGGGTTTGGGTAGAAAAAGCAAACCCAGCCCCCCACATAGTTCTAACAAATGTATAAATAACAAAAATTAAGTACTTAGATACTGTTTAGATGACACTCAAAACCAGGTTGAAAACCTAGTTTTAGGTGTCGGACCAACTTTTATACCCAAAGCCTGGTTTCGAAGCAAAACTGGATCTTCCACCTAGGAGTGTCAACGGGTCGGGTTTACCCAGACCTGACCAGGACCAAATCCTATAGGGTCCGGATCTGGTGACAAATAAGAAGATCTGATTAAGACCCGGGTCTGAACCTGAAGTCTGATTAATACATGGACCCGAGTATAGTTTGTAAAATTTTATTCCAGATCCGAATTCCGATTAAGACCCACAATTTTTCAATGTAAAAATGATAAAAAATATTATTTTACCAGGTATGGTCCGGGTCTGGTTCATGTAGTTTTTATCGGGTCCGGGTATGGTTTCTCTTATAGTAGACCCGAGTCTGAACCCAATAACCAAAAATATCGTCCAAGTCTGGTTCTACCTGGGTCCCAACCAAACTCTACCCGTTGACACCCCTACTTCCACCTAGTTTTGCAAAACAAGCTTCCCCTATTTTTCCAACTTGGTTTGTCAGGAGGGAGGGAGGCTATTACCCACCCTTTTCCTTCCTTTCAACATTGTGAAGCCCCCACCTTATAATACCAATGTGCCATTTTTCTGCTGGTGACCGGCCGGTGGTTCATCAAAAAATGGCCAGCTATCCTTTTTTCAATGTTTTTAATTTTATTTTAATTTTTTGTGCATGGTCGGTCATTTTTCAGTCAGTCACTAGCCCGAAAATAGCTGTCGATGCATTTTTTTTTGGGGCAGAGAAAGCTGAGGTTAGGCAGACCCTATCAGGCCCCCGTTGGTAATGGCTGACCATGCATGCTTGGTTCTTTTTTAACCTTTTTTTTTGTTTGGGCATGACCAACTATTTCTGGTCGATGACTCGACCAAAAATGACCGGCCTTATTTCTTTTGTTTTTTACGTTTTTGATGGTCAAACAGCCATAAAAACTAGGTTTTTGGCAAACCAGGCTACCAAAAAACTTGGTTTTTAGGCAACACCTGGTTTGCCAAAACCCAACATGGCCCTTGTGGAACATATCACTACAGCCAAATACTTCTTAAAAACAAGTTCAAAGTTTTGCTTTTGTTCTTTATTCAGTTGATTTCAATTCTTTCATTTGTAATTCTTGTCAAAAGCCAACGAAGTGACAAAAATATCTACGGCCAATTCTTCGGTTCTGTAAGCAAGCATCTAATATGGAGCCATTACTCATTAAACATCCAAAGGAAAAAAATCACATCTTGTGTGTGTCGAGAACTTTAGCTTACAAGTTTGATGTCGAGAAATTGCTTTTGTGGGGTGATGATAGTCTGGTAATAAAATGGATGGCCATGCCCAAAAATAAAACAAAAAAAAACATTGAAAAAGGTTCAACGGTGGCTCAGCTTGTTTGGTAGGCACTGTTAGTGCACGTCACCTTGTGTTGGGACGTTACAAGTTAAAAACCCGATGGTACGTTGCATGGGAGTCTGCGCCTGACCTCAGCTTGCGTATCAAAAAAAAATTAATAGTCTTACATCACGAAAGAAGATTATGAGTAGTCATTTTGCAAATAGATCAAGGGAGAAGTTTCTAGAGGTTAGGGATGAGTTTTGACCTATGTCACAAGGATACACCAATTTGGCTGCATGTTTTTGGTGACACGCGCAGACATGCTGAGGTATAGCTATTATTTTAATGGTTTATTATTTTTTTGTTAGCTTTTAATAATATTTCAACAAAAAGTAAAAGAAAGTGCTTTGAACTGAACAGAAAATGTTTAATCTAGGATTTGGACACTAAACTCACGGAGCTAAAATCAAAGTGGCTCTTTACAAAACAATTACGTTGTTCTAAAGCTACATGCAAGAGGATTTGAACTCAAACGTATATGGCTTGTAAGCCCATCACTTCAACCTACCTTAGGGGTGGCAATCGGGTCGGGTTGGCAGGTCAGCATACCTCAACACGAACTTGACCCGTTTATTAAACGGGTAACCCAACACGACACGGTTAACCCATTTAATAAATAGGTCGGGTCGGGTAAACGGGTTAGCGGGCGGGTTGGCGGGTCGGGTTCGGGTAAATGGGTTGACGGGTCGGGTACGAGTAAATGGGTAAACGGGTTGGCAGGCAGGTCGGGGTCGGGTAAACGGGTTGGCAGGTCGGGTCGGGTAAACGGGTTGACCCATTCGCCTAACCCGTTTATTAAACGGGTCAGCCAGGTTGGCGGATTGGCGGGTCGTGACAGATTTTGCCACGTAACATAGAATATACCGATCATTTTGGGGAAAATTCATTGTTGTGGCCGAGATTAGAGAAATATGTCAAACATGGCCAATTCACTATTCAAAATATGTGAAGCATGGCCACTTGATTTTTTGTTGACAGTTTTACCCTTATGTTGCCTAAGAAAATAGCCGCATTGGCCATGTAATTGTTGCCTGAAAAAATCACGTGTCATGTCAGTTATAGCCTCAAAAAATCAGGTGTCATGTCAATTATCGCCTGAAAAATCAGACTCCTAAACTTGTAGGTGACAAAGGGCAAAAGTGTTAAGTAAACAGTAAATTGGTCATCTTTATATTCTTTAACTCGTGGTTAGCAATGGTATTTTCAATAAAAAACAAAGGTTATTTAAGTCGTTGTTCATAAAATACATTTATTATTAGCTAATGAGTTTATACGAGCCAAGCCGAACAGTCGCTGTTACTGTTTGGATTGCTAAGCCTATTTCGCTAGTTCAAACAAGCTCCTCATGAGCCAAACACGAGCGAGTCATCTCGTTTTCCAGCCTTAGTTGAAAGACCTAGTGAATTAATTGGCTAGTGATCAACTTATTTATAGGCCTTCAATAGGCTTCACACAGTCCAACGATGAATGTTTCGGTCAATGGTTACATGGCCAAGAACGTGCTAGGTTAACTTAGTAAACCTGGTTAAAGCCCTTAGGTTCAGTCAAAAGTAATGGAAGGCATGATGGACCTTGCCCTATGCTAGACACCACATTAATCTGAACCGAGCCAAGCCAAGCAGCCTTTGTTCAGGCTTTGCCGCATTAAACATAATGAGCTTGTAAAATAGGCCACATGAGCAGAAATCAGCCCAAACGACCCCATTATCTAGCTGGAAAAAAACTGAGTTTTAAACAGTTTGCTTAATTTATCGGCCGAAGTAAAATAAACATTAAAAGGCTTCAAAATTGTCTCAGAATCGTCAACGTAATATCTTCCATCTCCCACTCAATAATGTTGGAATATAATGCTTTATAACGGTTATATCACATGCATAGGTAATGATAACACATGATTCTCATCTTCTTACAATGGACCTTATTACAGTTTAACAAATTTAGCTAAAACAAATTGATAATTGATTCACACAATAAAGGAGTTTGTTCATCTCCAAATATGAATAATGTTCATGTTTGTTACTGACAGTGATTGCTTCTCGCATTCATTGAAAAGAAACGAACATGCAATTGGTCCGAACTCGACCGCTCAAGATATAGCATGACACCATTTCATTAGCTCCGCATTCAAAATGGCTCTTAATCCATTTCGGAAGACAAGGACTAAACTAAACAAATTACACAATTATAAACAAACCTCTTTCAAGTTTCAACCAACAAAAATTTATGTTCTCCATTCTCCCTCATTAGCTTCTAATTATGGCACATCAAATTGGCATTGGCCTTACCCCAACATCCATCCTTTTGAGCTCTCATCCCTCTTTCTGTCCTTACTCCCATCCATCCCCAATTCATTCGGATTTGAAAAAAGAAGAGTCATTAATTTGCATGTCCTCGTCTCAAAGACTCATTGTCCAGTGAATTGTAAAGTTCAGCAACTATATCAGAAGCTATGTCACACGGATACTTCATTTTGACTCTCGTTCTGTATCCCCTTGTATATTAGTTACATTGAAAACTTCATAAAAATGGTTGTATCCCCAAACATTCAGCCATATCCATGTGACATAGATCAGGAGCTATTGTACAAAGGGTACCATCAGAATAAATTCTTTGGTTTCATGGCACATATGGTACAATGAGTGGATTCACAAACTCTGATTTATGATTTCAAATTTTCCTGATATTTAAATTAAAAGCCAAGAACCAACATATGCACGTACATTAAATGATTCTCATCTTTATCAAAATTAGTAACAATTCAAAGAAATGTCCAACAACCGTGCGTCATGAACAAGCAACAACATTATTCTTGAAATTGAAAACGGCACATGAATAGACATAAAAGCAATCCTTGCCTTGTTCCTTTTTTGCTTTTTATGTTTTTTGCATGCTAACTCCATGTCAAGGGTATAAAGTACACTTCATGTGCTTCCTTTTCTACATAATATACTTTCCTTTTACACTTTCAAAGAAAAGAAACCTCACGGAAGGCTACAGTGACAATTTGTATGCAACCTTCACTAATTAATCACAAAACTTCAGAAATGTGTACTCTTTCCATACCTCTAGGGCACGTTTGGAAGCGAGAAAGATGTAGAAAAAGTGATGCAAAATAGAAAATCTGTACAGATTTTCCAACCCTTCCAAACGAGAGAGACTTTTTCGATGAGAGTTTTTCTAAAAAGTACACTTTTTTATAGGAAACATTCCTCCATGGGGGGTGGTGGAGTGTTTCCTACCAAGAGAATTTATTTTTACTCTCCACCACCCATCTCACCACCACCACCACCACCCTCCACCATCACCACCACCTATGTCACATGGATGCGGGTGCGGCACTTTCAAAAAACTTGGGTGCGGGGGTGCAGCAATATAAATAAATATATATATATATATATATATATATATATATATAAAATTTGTGCAGGGGAGGGGTCGAGCTGATGAGTGTTTCCTACCAAGAGAATTTATTTTTACACTCTCCACCACCCATCTCACCACCACCACCACCACCCTCCACCATCACCACCACCTATGTCACATGGGTGCGGGTGCGGGTGCAGCACTTTCAAAAAACGTGGGTGCGGGGGTGCGGCAATATATATATAAAATTTGTGTAGGGGAGGGGTTGAGCTGATGAGTAGCCTGATTCAAAGTTTTTGCCCTTGCAAAAAGGGGGGTCTGGGGGGCTCCCCCCACCCCCCGGTGCGGGTCCCGCTGCGCGGTCAACGGGTGGGGGTCCAGGGGGGCTGCCCCTGGCGGGGGGGTCTCTGGGGGCAGCGCCCCCTAGAAGAAAAAAAAAACAATAAAAAAATTGGGCATAAGGCACCCAAGGTCGGGTTGACCGCACTGGGTGCCGCACACACGTTGCGTCGATGCGGGTGCGGCACTGGGTTTGCCGAGTCCCTGTGACATAGACCACCACCCTCCTCCTCTCTCTCATTTTTTCACATTTTCCCACTGTTTTTCTCATGCTACACAAACAAGCGAAAAACTTTGTTTTGGAAAACTTCTCATATCAAAAACTCTCATAGGCAAAACTTTCTTTTCTTATGAGTTTTTCTCTCTTCCAAACGTGCCCCTAGAGTCTAGACCAAAACTGATTTAACAAATCTAATGTTTTGATCAGACAATGTCAGAGCAAATTTACAGATTATTTGCCCCCCATCTTCTGGTACATAGCCTCAGTAACAAGTTGTTGTAGAGACACTACATCTGGTAAACACTTTGCCAGTGATAATGACAGCATGGTTTAACATGTTCTCCGTCCTCAGTACACAAGCAGTATCGAGCACAATGATTATCATTTGCATAAATAAAACTAAAACTATGAATCGACCGAATGGGTTCAGGTTCCACTCATGGACATGATAACATTTAAATTAACCATATTATACATCAACATATTCTCCTACCAAAAAGTTCCCAAAAGCTATAGAAGATCTTCCTACTAGCCAGAACTTATCCAAAACCATAGCTAATATAATAAGAATACCAGAACTGTTTTACAGTTAGATCAACAGACTCAAATGCCATTATGCCAAGATATCTTGATACTTATCCAAAATCACAGTATAAATACATGTTTACGGAAAGCTACACAAGATTTTATGCCCACAAGCCATATTATTGTGAACCTTATATTTTGAAAGCTATAAATTAGTTTTATATTAAAGCAACAAACTGACCGGCGTTAGAAATTTGCATTGGTGTTCACAAAGAAAGCCCTGCAAAAAGTAGCTCCAACTCTTCATCTTGTGAAAGAGTCCGCCTCTGAAAAACACAAAAGAAAAGCATGCTTGCAATAAGATTTTGAGTTCTGGGGAAAAAAGATGTTAATGCATGGTTGAAATATTTGATTCCACCAAAGGAAAATCCCAACAAAGATATCATAAATTATGAACCTGAATTGATATGAGTTGCAGAATTTTGTTCAGAACACGCATGCGATGTGTTGCATAGCTGCTGTTCGAAGGAAGCTTGTTTACTCTACCTATCTCTGCATGCACAGCTGCACTCTTTTGTTCACTTCCCATTTGCGTCCATCGAGTGGTTATTTGAGCAGTTCCTTGCCCCTCTCTTTGAACATCAGGGGACATGATTATCCAGTGTTGAAGAATCTACAAAACACATATGTCAAACCCATGAATAGGTCATAAAAGTACACACAAGGTATTACACAAAGGTGCACATTGTTAACTAGATGCTTCCAAATCTATAAATCAAAGGAATTAATTTGAAACATGGTCCCTGACTTCACTCCACATTCCAAACCACTTTTGCATCCATTCCTCTTCAGCAAAGTGTCCAGTTTTTGCATCAAAGACCCCATTATTTTGATGTCTGGTTGTTTTGAATATATTCTTCTCACTAATTGTGTTTTGCCAAGCCCTCAGTTCTGAGAAACAGAACCATAGGAAGTGATGTACTATGGCAGACTAATATTGAGGCCCTTATTTATGGTTTTGTTGATCTACCTTAAGATTATAGTCCGACATTTGCTTACGCTAGTGCCCTGGAACTCCTAATATGTGCATCTTTTTACATCTAGCTATTGATAGGATTTTTTTTCAAAGGACAAGTGGCGCAGTTTCTGGATTTTTATTTACAACTAAAGATATACTATTGGTCCAAGGAAACTGGATGGATCTAGCCTCCAATTAATGCTCACACAGTACAACTGAGTCTTTTTCATGGGAATACCAAAGCGCCATAATCTTTTCCATAAATTGGAATATCCCATTTTTTAAACCTATATTTAGGATGGTAACAAGTGCATCTGGCTCAAAATCCAACTGAGCGACTACCATTTAATAGGAAACAGTAAGCACCCACTAGTTAAATGGGTCAAATTTGGTTCTGGCTTTTCACATCCGAATCCAACTACTATCTACAACCTGACCACAAGTAAAATTGACATGAGCAAAAAGCTAATTTTATCTTCATTTATTAAAGCTTTTAACATCCACATAGGAATCAGATTAGGCCAGACACTGCAAATATATAGGACTACATCCAGCCCGAAGTTGACCATTCAAATCCCAACTCCTATGTCCCTAAATTTTCACAGAAAATGAGATTTTGGTAAAGGCAAGAAGCCATTAGTTGGGTAACAGGAACTGACAAATTTGATTGATGCCATTATAAACAAAGAGAGGCAACAGAAGAAAGGTGTGAACTGTAACCTAGGTCAAAAGTCCAAAGTACCAGAAACTCTGGACTCAAAATGATACAAGGAATCAACGAGTCTCGAATCCCAGCTGCGATCAAAGTCAGATCACAAACTCTCCAAATTGCAACTTACAGTCCGACTAATTACCATTTTAAGAAGATCTGCACGCTTTGACGCCAAAAAATCTCGCACTTAGCTACATGAACAAAACTTGCAGCCAACTCCATTTTTTTTTTTCAATTATGGAATCAAAACAGAAATTTGCTTCTATCTTCACCACACTCCCACCTATTTTAAACTCCCCAAATGAACAACGAACGAAAGAAAGAAAGAAACGAACACGTGCACGCAAACACAAGAGTCAATCCATTTGTGATGATAGAATGAATAACAAAAACATGAACAGCACAAGATATATATATATATAAACAGGTACATGAATCCATCGAAGCAACGAGGAATCATATAATAATGGACTAATCTGAATAGACCAAGAGCTCGGCAATCATTTGCTTCCCGAAATGATTAAAAATTCAAAAATTATATATTTGGCAACAATCATTCATCAATTTCCGCAAATTACGCAGAAGAATCCATCAAAGCAAGCCAAATCAAAGTGGGAATGCAATGAAGCAATTATAAAATAGCAATTGCTCTTTCACACCGAATTCGACAACAAAAAAGGAGGTAAAAGACAAAAATTATCGGCAACAACAAAGAGATTTGTGAATAATCGAGGTCGAAACCATCAACCGCAATCCAACTGAGAAGCGG
The DNA here is from genome assembly GCF_984573655.1 of Nuphar pumila. Lineage (NCBI taxonomy): Eukaryota > Viridiplantae > Streptophyta > Magnoliopsida > Nymphaeales > Nymphaeaceae > Nuphar > Nuphar pumila. The sequence continues at coordinate 114,759,561 of NC_143259.1, read as the reverse complement.
GGAGGGAAGGGAAGAAACCGGTCGGAATTCTTCCCCGCCGTGAAAAATTAGAGTCTCTCTGCCCGGAGAAGAACCACCGCCGGGAGAGATCGATTGATCGTCGTTTCCGGAATCAACAGCGGTGTTCTCTCCTCTTCCTCGGTTACGAGATATCAATCCAAAACCCTAACCCTTACCCTTACCCTTACCCTTACCCTTACCCTTACCCTTACTCAACCCTCGGAGAGAGAGAGAGAGATTACCGGAAGGATGCGAGGGTGAGGCACAGGCGGCTTTCCGGCGAGAGGCGTAAGGCTTTCCGGTGATCGAAACGTGTTGAAAGAGAGGGAACCGCGGATTTATTGGCTCCCCCTGTTTCTACCTCCACATACTATCGTTTGAAAGCAATATTTTGCTTTAGGGTGACATTTGAAAAAACAAGTCTATCAAACGAATGTTTGAAACGTAGAACATTATGAATGTTTTCATAAAAGAGCCCCTGACTTTGTCAATTTGTAACTTTATTATTATAAGGCTTGACCTTTAAATTTAACTAAAAGTCACAGCAAACGTTCCCCAAGTTGACTGTCGGAAAGAAAGACTTGATCTTCAAGTGGTCAACGACGTCACCGTATCAGTTATGCCTCAGGGACAATGTGTGAATATCATGGTGTTACATGCATTTGGCATGACTCGGTCGGATTCGGGTTGGATCTCTTTATATCTTAATCCAAATTTAAAATATAAATAGTATATTCAAATTCAGAACCAGATCCAGGTCCAGATCTGAATCAGATCCAATGGGATAAAGTTGAATCCAAATCAGATCCAAAATACATGTGGTAATATTGGTCTTATGTTTCTGAGGGTGCGTTTGAATCCATCAGATCTCATATCCAAGGATCTTGAGGTTTTAACCCATAGTTATCTGATCAATACAAATAAATTCAGAGACTATTTCTAGTAAAAAAAATTATGTTGATTGAAAAATTAATGCCTAAATGAGATGAACTTGACCAGCTTCAAGTGTTCAAGCTTGGCTCATTCTTGTGGGGAGCTAAGTTGAGTTCGAGCTCACAATCAATTCGAGTTAAACGAGTTAAGTTCAACCTGGCTTGTTTATAGAAAAACTACATTGTTTTATAGATAGAAGAAATAAGATTACAAAAAAATACATGTAAAATATATCTAAAATATATTTCTTACTGCATAACTAGCTTATGTGAGTAGAGTGAGCCGAATACCTATTATTTGTATTCAGCTTGCTAAGCATATTCTACGAGTTTAAACAAGCTCTGTACAAGGTGAACATGAGCAAGCCAAGCCACAAATGGCTCGGCTTGTTTCCTAATGCTACCTAGAACTTTTCTGAACATATTGTGGTATTATCTAGGGATGCAAACAGGTTGGGTTTCGGATCCCAAAATATATTAGGGAGGCGGATTGGTTCAAATCTAGGATAGCCAAATATTGCAAATTCCTCTTCCTAGATCCAACCCATTTGCATCCCTAGTACTATATCATAGTAATAAAGATAACCCCTGAGTTTTTGGCCCAACTATGAATTTCAAAAGCATCTTATTAGTTTCTTCTTACAAGCAAATTAAGGTGTAACTCTTGCAAGATTCCAAAGAAAGACCCCTTGGTTATGATAGTGTGACCTAATCATCGAGCGACCTCATTCAGCCTAAATTAAGGATAATCCTTGTTAGTGCTAATAAGTTATGGATTAACTTTTAATTTTTGTACTCCCAAAAGGCAATATGGTTGTACTTCATGCATGCTCTATTTTTTTTTTTTTTTGAAAGCAAGCTGGGGTTAGGCGGACCCCTACGAGAACAACAGCCGCCTCATGTGGCAGAGGGATTCGATCCTAGGCCTTCAGCTTCACACAGGACCCCGCTTACCACATGGGATACCACCTTGATGGCACATGCATTCTCTATTTGACTCGAAGGATATATCTCAGTTGGTAGAGCTTCGCTCTTGCAATCGGGTCATTGCGATTGCAAGTTTGTTAAAATGTTTGTTACCGTGTACACGTGTACAATAAAGGCACATTTATCATATTCACCATGCAGTTATGGGATATGTATACATTATCGTATCAAAACCCGCAATTACAAGATATGTATATGTTAGCTCATCAAACCTGAGTAACCATTTGATAATGATAACCCGTGTAACCACTTGGTCATCATTATCCCGTCAAACCCGTGTAACCATTTTGATATTGTTACATGTGTAATCATTTTGATATTGTTACGGACCTTGTCGTGATTAACCTTTCACTTGTAACTATATTAGGTCGTATTTTATTTATTTTTCCTATTCAATGAAGATATACTAAGCTTTTTTGTATTCTGGTGTTCAAGTTTCATTTTTTTTTATGGTATCAGAGTCGATGGTTGCTAACACCATGTCAAAGGAAGGGGCACATTCATCAGCATCATCGGATCAGTGTACAAGGAACAACACAAAAGAATATGTGAATCCATATTATATTCATCACTCATATTCACCAGGTGTCATGTTAGTTTCTCAGCCTCTTACAAAGGAAAATTTCACCATGCAGTACTGTGTGATGAGCATGGCGATCAGCACAAAGAAAAAAATGGGTTTCGTAGATGGTATCATTCATAAACCTACTGAACCAGCGTCACCAGTTGCTTCCTGAAAAAGGTGCAATAGTATGGTGCAATCGTGGATCTTGAATGCACTTCATAAGGACCTATCTTTGACCATTATATATGCCCAAACGGCAGTGAAAGTATGGTCGGAATTGAGCGAGAGAGATTCTCCCAATCTAATGCTCCTCAAATCAATCAAATTCAATAACAAATCATCAGTTGCAAGCAACAACATTCTTCAGTTGTCGTCTACTTACTAAACTCAAAGGATTATGGGATGAGTTGTCCTCCTACGTTACCTTACTGTCATGTACTTGTGGCACCATGAAGTTCATCCATGATATGCAGTAACAAGACAGGTTAGTGTAATTTTTGATGAGGCTGAATGAGAGTTATAACCATATTAGGAGCCAAATACTTTTGATGAATTTGATACCCATTGTTGCCAAAGCATACTCACTTGTCATCCAAGAAGAAAGGCAACGTGAATTGAATATCACGGTTTCATCTGAATCTATTGTTGTTACTACCTTTCAGTCTAACGAGCATTCCAAAGAAATGGCAACAAGAGGTCAGACAAGACCACACCTCCGTTGTGATCATTGCGGTAAGGTTGGGCATATAAAATCTAAATGCTACCATCTGGTGGGTTTTTCAAACATGTTCACCTCCAATGAACAGTCAAGGCCTAAGGCTAATGCAGCAAATAACTTCTCCAAGCCCAAACTTTTTCAAAGGTTTGTCGAGTTCATGAACCAGTTTAACAAGTTCATAAATCAGTCCAACCAAGGTATTGTTGAGCCCAAAGTAAATCTAGCAGGTAACTTGCCAAACCCAATAACTTGTGTTTCATTTAAAAGCATTTGGGCCATTGACATCAGTGCAACGGATCATATGACACATATGTTATCTAGCCTTGATAATCTTACTCTTACCACTTGCCCACCGATTAGTTTACCAAATTGGTCAAAAGTTCATGTTTCTCACATTAGCACCATAACACTATTCCCTAATATTGTTCTGAAAAATGACTTTTATGTTCTCAACTTCAATTTCAACTTAATAATTGTTGTCAAACTCTGTTTAGATTCAAATTGTAATGTGATCTTTAACGATGAATCTTGTTTTTTACAGGACCGTCACTCGATGAACATGATTGGAACGTGTAGAATGTCAAGTGGCCTTTATATTCTTGATGAAAGCAGGCTTGCAGTTGTTTCCTTGACATCCAATAAATTTGAACTTTGGCATTGTCGTTTAGGGCATGTTTTCAATTCTCATTTGAAAACCTTAGTTGATTTAAATTATGTTAATCCTTACAAACAAGTGGACGATTGTTTTATCTGTCATATAGCCAAACAATCTCGCTTGTCGTTTTTCAATAATCCAATATTGTCTCAATCTATTTTTGAGTTAATCCATTATGACATATGGGGTGTATATCAAGTTTCATCATTATCTGGAGCTCGTTATTCTCTAATCATTGTAGATGATTTTTCAAGATTAATATGGGTTTATCTTATGAAATATAAGTCTGAGATATATAGCATTATTAAGAGTTTTTTACCATTGTTCAAACTCAATTTGAAATCAAAATAAAAAAATTTAGATCTGATAATGGGACATAATTTTTTTCCAACGATATGAAAAATCTTTTACGAGAAAAATGGATAGAGAGGCAACATAGTTGTGTCGCAACGTCTTAACAAAATGGGGTAGTTAAGCGCAAACACTATGATCTCCTTAACATGGCACAAGCACTCATTTTTTAAGCTCACGTTCCTCTTAAATTTTGAGAAGAAAGTATTTTAATTGTTGCTTATCTCTTGAATCAGTTGCCTTCTCATCCCATTTCAGACAAAACCCCTTATGAGATCTTATATAAATGTACTACTAACCTTCACAAAACTCACAAGTTTGATATGTGTGCCACAAGATGTATTTTTTTAGGTTATCCTTATGGGCAAGTGGCATACAAGGTGTATGATTTAGAAAATGAAAAAGTTTTCACAAGCCGAGACATCAAACTCAATGAATTTGAGTTTCCTTTCAAAGATAAAAAAGAATTCCAAAATGATGGTAATGTTGTTATCCCTCTACCTGTTCTCAACGTGTCTATGGAAGATTTTCAAAAAATCTCCCCCAATCAGAATTGTTCCCAAGACACCCCTAAGACAATATACATTCTTTAGAACCACTCAATCCAAACCCAAATGAGAATCCAATTGAGCCTGATAATCCAAATACTCAAGCACAATCGACTTGTTCTCCTTCTGATTTTCAACCTCGTAGGTCTCCACGACCACAAATTCTGCCTAAACATTTTAAGGATTATCGATGTTTTCTGACTACACCTGATTCCAAATCAAGTTTGTTGAGTGATGGAATTGTAAGGATAGGAGATACTCGTTATCCAATTCTTTCTTATCTTGTAGACAAGAATTTTTCTTATCCTCATAAAGCTTTTCTTTCTAGTCTAACTCAAACTTAAGAACCGACTATTTTTTTTCAAGCCATGCAGGATCCAAAGTGGCAAGAAGCCATGAAAGCCAAGATTTAAGCATTAGAAGAGAATGACACTTGGACGATCACCAGCTCACCGTCAGGAAAAGACTCAATTGGGTGTAAATGGGTCTACAAAGTTAAATTCAAATCCGATGAATCAGTTGAACAATATAAAGCATGCCTAGTTGCTAAGGGCTATACCCAAATAGAATGAGTGGATTATAACGAGACATTTGCCCTTGTTGCAAAGGTAGCCACCATCAGATGTGTTCTTGTTGTGGCAGCTATACACAATTGGCACCTATTTCAAGTAGATGTCAACAATGCATTTCTTCATAGAGATTTGCAAGAAGAAGTTTATATTAAGTTACCACTTGGATTCTCACATGAGGAGAATATTGTTTGTCGCTTAAACAAATTCATTTATAGACTTAAATAGTCATCTCAAAATTGGTTCTCCAAATTATCTGAACTTCTTAAGGAAATAAGGTTTTTGCAATCAAAGGCAGATTATTCACTTTTTTTAAAAATCAACAAAGGAGTCAAGGTATTTATAGTTGTTTATGTTGATTATATCATTATTGCAGGTGATAATCTTGGAGAAATGAACAATCTTAAGTCTCTTATCAATGATCATTTTAAATTGAAAGACCTAGAAAAAATAAAATATTTTCTAGGAATATAGGTGGCATGGTCAAAATTAGGGATATTCTTGTCACAACGAAAGTATACACTAGGTATTCTTCATAATATGAGATATATGGGTATACGGCCTTGTGATTTTTCTATGGAGTAGCATCTAAAGTTGGACAATGAGCATGGCAAGCTTCTTAAGGATCTAACCCAGTATCAGAAGACCGTCGAAAAACTTATCTACTTAACCTTGACTAGGCCTGATATTCTTCATTCAGTTCATGTGTTAAGTCAGTTTATGAATCAACCCCAGATACCGCATCAAGAGGTCATGTTTAAGCTATTGTGATACCTAAAAGGGACATCAGGTTATGGTATTCTTCTTCGTTCGAATAGTCAACTTCAAATCAACGGTTACTGTGATTCAGATTGGGCATCGTGCCCCATGACCCGACAGTTGATAAGTGGGTATTGTGTAATGATTGAATCAAGCCCTGTCATGTGGAAGGCAAAAAAACAAACAACCATTTCTAAATCATTTGTCGAAGCATAATACAGATCCATTACACTTGCATGTTGTGAATTGACTTGGATCAAAAGTTTACTTGTAGATTTGGGTATGTTACATGATTATCCAATGAAGTTATATTGTGATAATCAAGCAGCCCTGCATATAGCTGCCAACCCCGTATTTCATGAGAAGACCAAACATAATTGATTGCCATGTTATAGGTGACAAGGTCCAAAGCGAGGAGAGGTTCAAACCCGGTTTATATCCTCGACAAATCAAATTTCAGACTTGTTCACCAAGTCTTTGGGTCAAGATCTGTTTCAAACATTACAGAGTAAGTTGGGTATGATTAATTCGAAAAACATAACTTGTGAGAGAGTCTTAAAATGTTTGTTACCGTGTACACGTGTACAATAAAGGCACATTTTATCATATTCACCATGCAGTTACTGAATATGTATATGTAGGGGTGGCAATCAGGTCGGGTTGGCTGGTCGGTTGTGGCAAACATGAACCCGACCCATTTATTAAATGAGTAACCCGACACGACCCGCCTAACCCGTTTAATAAATGGGTCAGGTAAACGGGTTAGGGAGAGCACTCCAAATACCTTGGGCGCGACAACGGTTCCTGCCCTCATGGAGAGTCTCTCGGAGGCTGGCTTCTCCAACGCTAGACCGTCGTGGCTGAGGGACGAAACCCTAACCCGCGAGGGCCTCAGGCCTTCTAATGGCGCCAGAGCGGCGGAAGAGGAGGCGAAGGGGACGGTGGCCATGGCCTACGGAGAGAGGTGGTTCTTGCCCTCACGAAGAGTCTCCCGGAGGCCGGCTTCTCCAGCGCTAGACCGCCGTGGCTGAGGGACAAAACCCTAACCCGCGAGGGCCTCAGGCCTTCGAACGACGCCAGAGCGACGGAAGAGGAGGCGAACGGGACGGTGGCCACTGGCCATGGCCTACGGAGAGAGGCAGGTCCTGCACACAGAGAAGAAGGAGAGAGGGGTAGAGGATTAGGGCAAGAAGAAGAGTGAAGTGAAGGACTTGAATTAGGGTAAAGAGGGAAACCTGACCCGACCCGTTTATTAAACGGGTCAGCCCGGTTTGCGGGTTGGCATACCCCTAACACAAACCCGGCCCGTTTATTAAATGGGTTAGGCGGGTCAACCCGTTTATTAAACGGGTTAGTTTAAGCCAAACCCGAACCCACCTAAGAGGCGGGTTGGCGGGTCGTGTCAGGTTTTGCCACCCCTATGTATATGTTATCTCATCAAACCCACAGTTACCAGATACGTATACGTTATCTCATTTTAAACTCGAGTAACCATTTGATAATGATAACCCGTGTAACCTCTTGGTCATCATTATCCTGTCAAACCCGTGTAACCATTTTGATATTGTTACCCGTGTAATCATTTTGATATTGTTACTAACCTTGCCCTGATTAACCTTTCACTTGTAACCGTATCAAGTTGTATTCTATTTCTTTTTTCTATTCAATGAAGATACACTAAGCTTTCTTGTATTCTGCTGTTCAAGTTTCATTTTCTTTTAAGGTGGATGTTTAATTGTCCATGCAGTAATGTACTTGAACCAGTGGGTCACTTTTTCTAAGTAATGGGAGTCAGGAGGCTTTTACGGCTTGTGTATGTGTGGCTATTCGGAAATTAACACGAAAGGTGAGAAAAAATTTCACATGTGGAACTTTTTTCGTAATCTAGTGGCTTTGTAGTGTTGATGAAAAGGGAAATTTTAGAGCATGATAACAATTAAAAACTAAGTCGAAATTAGTTGTTGCTGCCATATATAAAGTTAGAAGTTTCTTTTGTCAAAAAAAAAATTTAATTGTCAACAAATAAAGTTAGTAGTTTCTTCCCAAAATGTCCTCATTCTTCTGTAATTATGAATAGTACTCCTGTTTGTAAAGGTCAGCACCACTTGGGACTTGCCTAGAATCACAGATGTCTCCTATTTAAACGTTGCAATCAACGGTTAAAATATTTCAAAAAAAACGTGAAAGAGATGCACCAGCCGGGAATCGAACCCGGGTCTGTACCGTGGCAGGATACTATTCTACCACTAGACCACTGGTGCATGTTGATTCATTTTCTAAATGTCAATATAGAAGAATATTTAAAAGATAGCATTTTTCCCTTGAAGTTTTTTTTCGTTTTTTCCGAGAAAGCTGGTGTTAGGCCGACCCCTACCAGTTATACAACCATACCATATGGGATTCGAACTTGCAACGACCCAACACAAGGTGACGTGCACTAACTGCTCCTGCCAGGCAAGGGGTTGGTTACCCTAAAAGTTAGAGAAGCAAAAGTTATGTATATAAAAATTTCGAAGAAAACTATTGAAAAAAATTAAACCAGACGGGAATGGAGACCGGGTCTATAACGTGGCAGGGTACTAATATACCACTAGACTACTGGTGCCGATATACTTGTTAGAAGTTAATAATGGAGAGTGAAAACTTAACTAAGAATATTAAATGCTAGACTACTTGAAAATTTCGAAGAGCAAAATAAAAAATGCACCAGCCGGGAATCGAACCCGGGTCTGTACCGTGGCAGGGTACTATTCTACCACTAGACCACTGGTGCTTTGATGATACAGTAATGGTCTAGATTTTATATTATTAGATATCTCATTAGGTAAATTCTGCAAAAGAGATGGCATCCCATCTGTGGATACGATTTAGACATATTTATTGAGTGAGAAGCAGGATGGTCCTACCCCTTTTTCTGTCAGGCCCCCGTTAAGTCCCTCTAAAAATCATAGTTTTCAAGTTTTTTTTTGTTAGATCTGAACAGTTAGATGTGTTTATCATTTCTTATTTACTAAGAAACAAACTTTCTTTCAAATTTGATGTAAAATTGTAAATATTTTATCATCAAATTTTTGTATAATATCAACCATTGATTTTTTTTACCTCTTTAAAGTACACACCTTAGTATAAAAAATCTTAATCAAATACATGTTCTATATTAATCAAACAATGAAAAACACATTTAACGGTAGAGATCAAGCAAAAAATAGTTAAAAGTATGATTTTTGGAAGGTCCTAACGGGACATAACGAGAAAAGGGGTTGGAATCAGGACCATCCCCCTTCTCTCATTTAATAATCGTGTCTAGGGCTGGGAAACAAGCTGAGGTGCTCATGAAGCTCATTCAAAATCTTAAAATAAGCTTTGCAAGCTGAATATGAACAATAGGCAGTTGGCTCAACTCATATAAACTCACTAAGTATTAAGAAATATATTTGAGATGTATTCTTACATAATATAATACAAATAAACATATGATTGAAACGTTTGATTTGCAGAAAATAGGTTTAGCAGAAAAATCTTATTGCATCTAGCTCTAAAACAGTGTAGTTTTTATTAATCCTATACTTCTAGCGCTAAAACTAGGTATTTTTTCCAATAAACTAGCCAGTTTGAGCTATACTCATTTCACTCGGGCTCCTTTTGAGCTCGAACTCAGCTTGTCTCGCTACATGAATGAGCATAACTTGAACACTTCAAGCTGGGCTCGTTTACTAGCACTAGTAATAGCTTTTTTTCATCCAAATCCATTTAGGCCATATCCAATTAGCTTGGATAAAAAAATGCATACATCCCTACAGTGGATGACCAAGTAGGGCTGGCCAACGCTCGCTCTGATACACTCTTCGTTTGACTATTTCTGACCCATGCCCACCAAAGGAAACAAGTTACTCTTGAAAGAAAGGCAGTGACCTAGACCAGTTGGGCACCCACATGGTCTGAGCACTTGTTACTCAGATCTGGCAGACCATGCATGAGACTTTTGAAAGAGCAGAAATTTGCACATTCAGTCGGACCTTAGCCATGCTTGAATTGTAACCAAGCAAACCATACAATGGTGCCTTGGGGCAAACTAGATCTGGAACTTCATGTCTAAACCCAAACTAGAGCCATTTGCAGCTCCACCATTTTCTATATTATGATCATTTACCACAAGCATGGAGTGAGCTCCCTGGATCTAAGGGCACACCCATGTTGCTCCATTGTTTATCAACCAAACTTGGTTTCACTGGTGATCAATTTGTGGTTGGTCACATGCCATTCAAATTAGTCCATGCTTAGATGGAACTCATGTTTACCAAATCAAAACTCCCTCTTCATTCAATTCAGTGTTGATAGAGCTAGAGGCTTGGAAACCATTGAACCAAGAAGCTTACAAATTAATACATGCTTAGATGAAAATTTAAGTTTACTAAATCAAAACTTTCTTAGATTTAAGGTGTTTATAGAGTTACAGAGACTTGGAAACAATTGAACCAACAAACTAGAACGGTTAACATATACATATACGGTATCTTTCCTTCATCCTCTTTCTGCTTCATCTTTTTCCTGTTCTCCCCATTGCTAACATGTTTGGTATGTGATCAAACTGCCCCAATAGATATCTAACCCACACAGTACAGCCTGCAATTCCACTTTCTCTGGACCTCTTTTGCCTCATTTTTTTTATCACTTCTTCTCATTGCGGACATGTTTGGTGTCTGACGATCAACCTGCATTTCTCTATATCTTGAAGGCAGCTTCGTATTCTGCATTTCTTTATATCTGGAACAGCTTTTTCCATCCATAACAGCCAATAGCTGCATCTCTTCTTGCCACTGGCTCACTGTAATCAATCAAATTGTCAATAATCATTTGAAATATACACGTAGGAGACAAACCCTAGGATCGATGATGACTCGGTGATCACTAATCACCTCAATTAAGAGAAGCTTTATTGGCACAACTTAGTCAGGAAATTCCCATTCACTTGTTTCTGATTCATAAACACCAACATGCTCAAACATGAGAATGTTGCTTTGTGATTCATTAGTTCATCTAACAAGTGGAATACCTCAACCATACCAAACATGACCTCCCTCTCCTAGCCCTGAACTCAATAAAAATAGAAGTCTGATGCAAGCCGAAACAGGTGGCTCTTTTGTCACCTGGTCTGCATCTTAAATTCTCATTGTAACATCATTTTGCTACATAAGCAGTCAGGCTTGCTCTTGTGTTTGACATAATGATTGAACATGTTTGATCTTATGTCACAAGGATACTCCACTTTACTCTTAAGTTGTGTCCCCTTGTATACTATTCTTAATGAAAAATTAGATAAAAACAGTGTCTCATGTCCTTTTAGCCATGCGACATAAGTTTGATCAGCCTTGTGTTGTTGGTAAACTTTTCTCAATCGTCAACACCCAATTCATTTGACATGCAATCATACAACTTCATCTGAATCATTAATTCATCAAGCATGTAGTATATCTCTGGTGATCCAGGATGTGTTTTATCTCCCACAATGAACACATGAACCGCATCTCTAATCTCAATGGAGCTACGACCAGGGGGCTTCTTTGTATCCTGATCTCCCATCTTGCGCCTCAAGTTAGCAACTGAATCCCATCGATTTGCATTAGCATAAATGTTAGACAAGAGCACATGGGCTCCTCCAAACTCTGGCAATGACTCCATCTCCTTGGTAGCCAGTTCACCCACTTCAATGTTATTGTGAAGTCTGCATGCACTAAGCAGAGCTCCCCATATAGCCAAGCTGGGTTTCATTGGCATTGATCTAACAAACTCAAGTGCATCATCTAAGAGCCCAGCTCTACTCAAAAGGTCCACCATGCAACCATAGTGCTTGATATCAGGCACAATTTTGTATTCTTTCTCCATGCAATCAAAGTGCAGGAAGCCCTCATTCACTAAACCAGCATGACTGCAGGCACTAAGAACAGCAACAAAAGTAACTGCATCTGGCATAACTCCTCGATGCTTCATTTCCAAAAAAATGGCAATGGCATCCCAACCATTTCCATGCATCGCAAACCCGGCAATCATGGCAGTCCAAGAGAACGAGTCCCGCTCAAACATTCCATCAAAGACTCGATGAGCACAACCTATACTCCCACACTTGGCATACATATCAATAAGTGAATTGCCAACAAATACATCAAACTTGATGCTCAATTTCTCTACGAACGCATGCAGATTCTTTGCCTGATCCAACGCCCCCAGCTGAGCACAACAGCCCATGACACAAACCACAGTGGCCGTATTAGGCTGCACACCCTCCTCTCTCATCAGCTTAAACATCAGCAACCCCTCTTTAAAACAACCATTAACAGCATGGCAAGTTATGAAGCTAGTCCAAGAAGCCATGTCTCTCTGAGGCATATTATCAAACACTTTCTGTGCTTCGCTCAAACAACCAAACAACCCATATATGTGCACAATCCCAGTGAGCACATACACATCTAAGGCATACCCAAGTGCCAAAACATGGCCATGAAGTGATCTCCCCAACCCCAATCCAATCTTAGCAAGAGAGCCACATGCCTTGAACAAAAATGGGTATGTGTATTTATCAGGCAATATGCCTTTATGAAGCATCTTAGCATAGAGAGAGAGTGCCATCATGGGTTGGTCAGTAGAAACAAAGCCTCTGATCATTGTGTTCCAAGAAAAGATGTTGGGTCTCTCTAATTGGTTGAAAACAAGGCATGCAAAGTCTAGATTGGGTGACGTGATGGCACAGAAATAGATGACTCGGCTCATAGCAAAAGGGTTGTGAGTGAGTCCTGCAGTGATGATGTAGCAGAGTATCTCTTTGAGTTGGTCTAGTGATCGGCATCTCTCTAGAAATTGAAGCCGGGTATGGTTGGAGAATAGTTTGTTTTCTGATACCCAGCTTGGATTTTGGACCCAGGCCGAGTAGTGGGCTCGAACCAAGCAGTTCAAGAAGGGTTTTGAAGAACGAACTACTCGAAGCATGCCTACATCTTTTTCATGGGCCTGGTATTGGCTACGCACATTATAATTAGGGATGTAAACGAAATGACCTGTCACAAAGACACGTGGACATGCGGATGGGTGTCATATATTGGACTTTTAAATAAAAAAAATTAAAATTAAAACACGAGGACACACAATTTTTTTTAATTTCTAATCAATAAAAAACTAATTTTTTGTTATTATAATGTTAAAATATACATTTTATCAAAATTAGTCATTAAATATTAAAATATTATCCTTGCACTTTAGTTTTTGAAAGGCAAGCTGGGGTTAGGGCGACCCCTACCAGTTATACAATTATAACATTAGAATTTGAACCTGCAATGTTCAGACACAAGGTGACGTGCGCCCCTGTTGGTTACCCTTATGCTTTTGTGTCCTAGTATCTCCATTCGTGTCACCTAGGACACCCCACCAAAATAGCGTGTCGCTGTGACATAAGGTAGGATGACTAGTAAGTGAGCAAAATGGTCCAAAAAAAGTATTCAAGTTCGGCTCATTATTGTGATTAGCCAAGCCGAGCTTGAGTTTATGGCAAGCCTGAGTTAAACGACCAAGTTTGAACTGGCTCATTAACAGAAAAAAAGTATCATAGTTGAAAGTGATAGAAACTGAAACTCTACTGAGCTAAGCTCAAACTAACTCAGTATATAAAATAAATGCATTGTTTCAAAGCTGTAAGCAATAGGATTTGACTCTAAATTTATTTTTTGCAAACCAAGCGCATTATTCATCTATGAGCTTTATGATATAAAATATATTTATTAATAGTTAACAAAGCTTATACAAGCCAAGCTGAGCCGGCTTCACGAGTTCAAATGAGCCCTTTATGAGCAGAGCCATGAGTGGTACATCTAATAGCAAGCCTGAGCGTAACCCATATGGTCTTGAGAACATCTAATATATGTATTTTTACAAAGAAAAATGCAAACGGCACACTCGGGTCAGCCATGCCAACCGAAACCCCATGCCCTAAGTTGTATACATAAACAGAAATCAAAACAACATAGATTCGAGTGATTGATTCCAAGGTCGAAAACCCCCAAATAAAGTTTTATTTTGATAATGGCAGCCACATCCCCCAATTTCGTTTGCTTTGGGGTTTCCGTCAATCCTCAAAATCTTCTCCCATCCCCTTATTCGTGACAATCGAAACCCCCAAATCAAAGATTTGGGGTTTTCCGATATGGGATTTACCAAAATCCCCAACTATCACCACCTAAGCATCTTCAATAATCCTAAAGAAAAACATAGCATCTTGTGTAACCCCACCTCCCAAATCACTACCCGAAATCGAACTCAAGTTCGATCCCTCACCCGAAATCCAAGAAGCACCGTACCTGTTTCCGATGGGTTTCCCGGCGATCGAAGGCTGGAGGCGCGTAGGCACAATCGGTTGGTGTCGCTCAACGCTGCTGCCGTGAAGAAGGGAGTGTGGCTGCTGTTTGCCACGGCCTTCGGTGGTTGCTGGTGGCCAAAACTCGCCGACGACAAGACCCTCCCTCCGGCGTGCGCACACTGACAGAGAGAGAGAGACGGGGGAAAAGAGAGAGTCCGAGAGAAGAGGCTGAGTGAAGAGGGCGAGACCCCCTCTCCACTCCCCCCTTTATCGGCCCCAAGCCCTCTCCCTTGCCGAGGGGTGCGGGGTCGGTTACGCCCTGCGTAACCCCCCCCCCCCCCCCTTGCCCCCCTTTCTTTTTCTGTTAAGGATTTATCGGGCAACCCTTATCGGGTTGCCCTTTTTTTTCTTTAAAAGGGTTGTTACATGGGTGCGGCTCAGGTCCGGACCCGAGACCCGTAACCCGACCCTAATGAGATTGATCCACAAGTTGGATCCAAACGGATCCAACTGTGGATCCTCGGATTAACTTTTTTTAAAAAATTAAAAATTTTATTTATTTAAGATTATACATGTATATATATATATATATTAAAATATATATAGGTACATAGATCCGGTATGTGGATCCCAGACCCATCTATGCACCTCTTTCAAATAATTATTCTCCGAATTATTTAATTAATTAAAAATTATTGTACTTATACATACATATCAAATTTACGAGGTAAATTTATTCGGAAAACCCCTTTATGGGTCCTGGATCTGCAATTTGGATCTAGGCCCAATTTGCATATTTTAAAATATTTTGTAACAAAAATTTTCGGGTTTTACAGAAATGCTTAGGATATTATTTATGCATAATTGTTTATCTCTTCTTGATGATTCATATGTCCTTTAATGATCAAATTTTCTTACGACCAATGTTATGTTTTCGTGAAAAATATGTTGATTTTAAGATTATAGTTTGATTTCATAAAAAATGATCCTTAAGGGATACTCCTCTTATCTTTCTTAATGATTATCTAACGTTTCTAAAAATTATTACTACTTTGTTTGAAAATTCTATTCTTGTTTTAAAATATATTGGGTTTAAAATTTTTATAACTATTGGGCTAGGATATTTTCTTTGTGTAGTTGGAACCTTTTGGTTTGTTCTCTTTACAGGCTCTTAAACATGCGATGGATTGAGAAAGAATATCTTTGATGCATCATGTCATGAAGATTGAGAATGTCGATGAAGGTATTTGAGAATGATCACCAATAAAGACATTTGAAGACTTGTATTTGCAAAATTCTCTATGTGATAAAGATGGAGATCTCCCTTGAAGACACTTGAAGACTTGAATCCTTCCCATTAAATCTTTGTTGTATTTTCAAACTTTCGGTATATCACACTATAAGTTTGAGAGAGAGTGTTAAGTTGTACATGTACATATATATATATATATATATATATATATATATATTGTTTCATATTGCATATATATATATATATTACATTATATATATGTGTGTATATATATGTTATTTATAATAATGTAATAGGTAATACCCTCTAGGGGTATTTTCATCTTTTTGTAATAGATGTTGTCCACTAGAAACGGTTTTGCTTTTTGTTCTTATTTTATTTTTTATTTTCCCTTTATGGCATTGTATGGTTATTGGGACCATAGAGTCGTTAGGAGCCCCAACAGTTACATTTATGACCGTTGGGAGCTCCCAATGATTCCTATGGAAGCTCCCAATGGCTTTAGGCCTTGCGTCCTTTTGTATATAATGGCACTACTTGTGCCTATTTTTCTCAATGCTTCTCTTAAGCATTTATGCTCAATAAAGATAAACATTTTTTATGTTTTGTGTTTTTCTATTTAGTTATTTAATGTTTTATATGCACTTAGTGTTTGTGTTGTTGTGCCTAGGGATGGCAGTGGACTGGGGGAAAGCGGGGCCCCGCCCCGCCTCGCCCCGTTTGGACCGGGGATGAAGGGTATGAAACGGGGATGGAGGCGGGGGTGGAGGATAAAATCCATCCCCGCCGCGGAGGCGGGGCGGGGGTGGACGTGCACTTTTCCCCGCCCCGCCCCGTCCCCTCCACGATCCCCGCCTAATCCCCGCCCCGACCACTTTTCCCCGCAATATCCCCGCCCCGCCTCATCCCCGTTTGGACCGGGGATGAAGGGTATGAAACGGGGATGGAGGCGGGGGTGGAGGATAAAATCCATCCCCGCCGCGGAGGCGGGGCGGGGGTGGAGGATAAAATTTTGAGGCGGGGCGGGGGTGGAAACCTTGTCCCCCGCCCCGCCCCACTGCCATCCCTAGTTGTGCCTTGTTGGCTATTGTGTTGTTCCATAGTGGACTTGTGCTTATGCACATTGTGGTTGTGATCTTGTAAGCCCTTAGTGATATTGGTTTGTGCTTATGCACTGTTGTGATTGTGTTCTTGTAAGCCCTTAGTGGCATTGTTTTTGTATTTTCCATTATTTCATTACAAAGGTAACTTGATATCATTTACTCTTTGGAATCTATATTGGGCCAACATTTCTTGTACGGTTACTGAAGCATGTTCTCTGAATAAACATTAAATGTGAAAGTAGTCACCAAATTGTTCATGTTGCTGGCTTTATTGATTGGGTTTTGAGTATGCCTTCGCAGATCAGATATGCAAGTGATAGTGAGTAGTCTAGGTCCTATCACCCTGCCAACTCTTGTAATTGGTTGGACTATTTGTTGCGGTGTTTTTGTCAAAATTTCAAAACATATGGCCATAATTGAAGATTTCAAATTTTAAAATGTATTAATGGAATTCTAGAAGCCATATGTCAGATTCCCTTGAACACTGACTATGTTTCCAGTAATTGAACAAATAGTGGTAAAACTAATGATCACAAAAAAATTTACGACTTGGCATCAATGAGCAAACAACGCCAGAAGGAACAGATTCTGGTACTATGCACCTTTTCATTTAAATCATAAGTAGGCTCTTCATTTATTTGACAAAAAAATGTAGGTAAATTGCAGTGATCAGGTTTCTCCTTGTGGCCCTCTGCACAATTAGGGCAAAAGATCCTTTGTTCATGTTACATTTGAGAAATTGATATTTTGGTCAGTGGGTCTTAAAGCAGAACTGTATGTATTATTTTTAGTAGTAATATCTTATCAATAGCGATATAACTGATCAAAATTATGTTACTTTACAATCGTATGAAAGTTTTCTAGCAGTATTGTATTGTGTTGAACACTCCCATTCAGTCTGGACCAGGGTTACCGGAGGGAAGCGTGCTTTTCCGAAGCGCGTTTTGGAAGCGCGAAACGTGGCACTTTCGAAACGTGCGAGGAGGCGCCAAAAAAATTGGAAAGCATGCTTCCCATTTAGGGGAAGCTCGCTTCTCCCTCACTTCCTCTTATTTTTTCATTTTTTTGTGTTTTTTTTATTTTTCTTATTTTTTCTCTTTTTTCGCTTCCCCTCGCTTCCTAGGTTGCTTCCGGTTCGCTTTCTAGGTCGCTTCCGAGACGATTTCTGGTTCGCTTCTAAGTCGTCCCGCACTTCTCGCTTCTTAAAATTTTGGAAGTGCCTCGCTTCCCCTTCCACTTTCTGAATCGCTTTCCGCTCCCGCTTCCCTGAGTGGCAACTCTGGTCTGGACAAGATTTCATTGCTCGTGGACTTGCACTGTGTTGAACATTTCTGATGCAGCTTTCATTTGTGATGCAGTTCTCAGATGGCTACTTGGACCTGATCATGATCAGGGATTGCCCAAAATTGACATTAGTAAATATAATGTCAAAGCTAAGTGATGGTGGTCATGTCAAGTCCCCATATGTCTTGTACCTCAAGGTAAGATTGCTTATTGTGTGTCCCTACTGTTTTTATCATGCATTTGTTGTGGTCTATATTCAATTACAAATGCTCAACTTACAGCCTATGTCATGGTTGACATATGGCCGTGTATGTCACGTAAAAAAAGATTGTAAGAGAAAAACATGCTAATATAGTTAAATCTCGGCAGATGTTCAAAAATGTCTTTATTTGGAAAAAACGACTTAACACGGGTCTAAGCTTAGAGTTCTTTGTGGATCATGTGCTTCCGACTCTTACGATCCAAGGAAGAGCTATAATGACTTCTTAATTTGGAATCAGACCTATAGTGGTCAAGCACTCGACCCGGTTTCTTTGGTCATGTATCAATTTTGATAATCGTGTTGCTTCAGCCAGTGGAAATACTTGGACTGTGTTTGCAGGTAAAGGCTTTATATTTGGAACCAGGCCAGCGTGTGGACAAATCACACAAGGGGGGTATCATTGACTGTGATGGTGAAGTCTTGGCCAGAGGTGAAGGAACATATAAATTTGGGCAGCAGGACCTTATGGCTTATGGTCCCATATATATGACTGTCGACAAGGGTTTGGCCACTCTGTTCTCTCCAAAGTAACATTTTGCCATTATTTGATTGGTGTTTTCATTTTGATTAGACAAGCTCGCTATATGGATCAGCAAACTAGGGAGAATTGATGATTCATGTGTATAGCAGAGTCCACATTTCTTGCAGAATCGTGCTGGACGAAACAGTTTTCGGTTAGAACACCCCTGATGTTCAAGATCGGACAAGACCTTGTGACTAGTTTGCTGGTCCGCATTACACATGCATCTGAGTTACTTGATCACCACTTTAATGTTATGATATTTCACTAATATTATGATGTTTTTCTTGTGGAGGTGCCTCAACTTGACCTAATTGATAGAAGAATGTCAATCTCCCATGCCAGTTGAAGCACAAGTGGTGGTTTGATGCAATCAATTGGACCACACTAACTCTTTACGATTCTTTTCTGCTTCTTTTGTTATGTTTGTTGTGGTTTTCTTTCTTCTTATTGTGATGTTTTCATGTACAAATATTAGCCAATTCTACTTTAACTGGTTAATAATCCTTTTTACCTTTCCATAAACAAATGTATCTATATATTCTGGCTGGTTTGGAACAGGGATTTGATTTATGTTTGAATGTAGACTGGTAAAGGTTTGGTGTGAACTCATAGATATTTACGCTGTTTAGTCTTGGTTTGGTAAGAAATACTGTGCCTGAACTTGTTTTGAGCTTGGCAAGCCATGTTTGAGCTTTTTTTTTTTCGTGAGCTTTATATCAAATTTGAGCTTAGGTAAAAGAGATTTTTCTATCATCCATTTTTGAGATATTTCACTGTAAAGATAATATATGCAGGAATGGTAGGACTTTAAGCATAATAACATTAAGCAAAACAAGTTGAGGAGTCTTATGATTAATTTCAACAGAGCAGAGCTAATCAGATGGCTTTATTGCCCAGAAAAGGTACGAACACAAGATGCAAGAAAATATAGTAGGAAGTCAGATATAAAGAAGCCTGCTTCAATGTTGCTGGTCGTATTGGTGTTTGGTTTGAATGCTTAAACTCAAAATTGCTACTTGAGATTGGACTGAGTTGAGACAAGCCTTTAACAAGCTGAGTTTAGTTCGATGATGACTCCTTCGGGTAGGTGTTAGAATTGAGTTTGCAGAGTAAATAGACTAGACATGGCTCATGTAGTCTTGGTGGACTTAGTTGAGCTTGTTATGCTAGTGGTCTGGCTCATGCTTGGCTTGTAAAGAGCTTGTTCGAACTTGTTAAATAGGCTATGCATGCCAAACGCCTCGAAATCTTAACCCAAAATTTGAGATTTTTTTTTTCATAACAATGGAAACAAGTCATACTATAAGGTTAAGCATTCCGGAACATTACAGTGGGGAGGAAATCAAAATCATTTATTTCATTTCAATATCAATGAAAATTAACATCAGAGTTTTTTGAACTATCCCTGGAACAGTAAATCCAAAATCTCGATTGAAGTCTCATCTCGCAGCCGCTCATATACTTTATTCATTACCTGAAAATTGGTAAAATTATAGGAATTAGACTATAACTGTCTAAGTAAAAAATCTGTAACTTTTAATGCAGGTATATCATGAATCTAGTATGTGATGTGGGTGTCATGTGTGATTTTTCAGTATATAGAAGAATAAGTAAAGATTTACACTATGACAGTCAATAATTTATCAGAAGCTAATTGGCAGGTAACATCAATAGTAATATTTAAATATCTCATAATCACATATACAAATTCATGCAATAATTCAGGGGAATGTGACAATTACATAATTCAGGTAAGCATTCATGCAACATGATGCATCTGTTAGGCATAAAATAACATTAATCAATACCATGATGCACAATTTTAGTAAACAGAACTTTTGTCATGCATTAGAAATTGAACATCATGCAACCATCAACATGTAACAATTATGATAACAGATATCATATGCATGTTCTAATGCATAGCAGGAATATGTATGATTTATGTGCAATTAATGAACATTTTATTATCTTTATTTAAGGTTTTCTTTTTCCATATGCATGCCCTATTAAATGCATACAACTTTAAGTTTCATCTTTTTAATTACCGTTGTTCGCGGATACACCAAATGAGTATAATCTTCGAGATCAAGTTAGGTTCTTAGGGTAGCTTAGCACACAAATTTATATTTTATTATTGGGTTACAAACTTAGTCTTCGACTGAATCACCTTCGGAACATTAGACCTCCACATCTAATGTCGAGAACACAAGGGACACCCTACGCCCACAAGTGTCACTTTTTTTGTACAAAAAATAACAGCGGTGTCAAACACACCACCCCCAGGTAAAGTGACGGTCTTTCATTAAAACCGTGGCCAGGAGAAGGAACCTCAATATCGGGTTTAAGGGACAAAATAAAGCACACGAAGTTTTTGTATCCTCACAATCTCCCCAACACCGGATCTCTAAGATCTTCATTCTCCAGATGGAAGATCCTAGAACATATATTACATTATTTTTAATTATTATATTTTTATTAAAGTCAATTCTTTAAGTTTGAACACCATGTGCAAAAGTAAAGTGAAAACCCGCATCCTCCATCGCGGGGACCCTTCGGGACTCCAGCCCGTGAGGACAACATGAACAGTGTAATAGTGTGTCATACCAACTTGTGTGGTTTAAGTAATGCAATCAAAATATATATGAAAATGAATCACACCCACGGCTCTCCTGGCCGGTGATGGTCCATTTAGGCCATCGGTGCATCACATAACAAAACCAAAATAGTGTTTTATTCTTAACACTAGGCCAAAGTGTCAAATGCATGTGCACTCATGCAAAAATAAACCCAATCATAAACATGAGTTTACCATCCATGTGCAAGTGCTTTCATGTAATCACTTAACACACTTGCATTCATCTAAAATTCATAAGTACATTAGAACATTTATGCATGATTATACATGCCAAACACACATCGATTTCATGTATGCATGTGCACTTGAGACCAAATCATAAATGCATGATAATTAAACATGTCCCATAAAGGTAGGCACATGAAACTTTTCGTTTATAACATGTGTTAATCATCCACACACATGAACATAACCCAGACCTAGGAATTAAATTTTTGGGTTGCACACATTCATATCATGTATGCACATGTACCAAAACAAACTTTGCAATAACCTATTAACAAACATGCATTCATATCCATCAGGCTAAATCCAAACTAAAGCATAAGGAGAACTTCATTCCTCAGATTAAGTCCACTATCATATGTTTGGAACCAATATAACAACCTCATTCCTCAAACACAATTAATCATGATGCATACAAGCAATTCAAATCATATGTTTTCTGACAAAAAGCAGTTTAAGCATATGATAAAAGGAAACATCCAACAACCATTGCAACCTTGGCAGATCTAGACCGGATCTATCATGTTGAAGAAATTGGCAGGTCTGTCCAGATCCATCAACTCATGGGAATCAACAGACCTGACTAGAACCTCATGTGCATGTTATTCCATAGGTCTGGTCTGAAACAACACTAACTGTAAGCAGACCTAAACATTTTAAGGAAAAAGCATATGTATAAACCAATAAGATCAGCCCATGCATCGACTAAGAAACCAGATTGCATAACAGGGTTTCTGACTGCTGACTGTCAGCTGGTCATAACCCGATAATTCTGGACCAGATTTGTCACTCCATTTCCTAATAGAAATGACTATACAACCCGTGTAAAATTGCACCGCATTCAATGTAATGGGCAATAGCATTAATGGTGTGTAAAAGTGATGAGCCACTGTATAAACAAATGATAACATTGATTCTGTTCTTTCATTTTGCTCATAAAAGTATCTACCATTACACGGGCAATATCAAAGAAGAAAATATCACATTGAAACAACTCTAAAGGGTAATACTAATGACACAATATAAGAAGTAGAATTTCGTATACAGAACATGATTCATAAGAAATTCCTATCATCTTTGTTGTTCCAAATACACAATGAAAATGCTCATTACCCTATTGAACAAACAGTGTCAAACCCACAAGATCACCAACAAAACAATAACCATCTTCCCATGTTTAAGTTTAACAATGACTTCTGATAATGAAGGCTTCAAATCACATTTAATAACAATGATTTCTTCGTATCTGATAGGATATATTCTTTGTATTTCAAGAACATACAAGGAATCAAGGAAATGTTGTAATTATCTATATCAGTCCAAGATCCACATTTACAACTCACATTCTGAACCAGTTTCAGAACTTATGCGGGTGCATATTCATGATCAACACCTCCAGAGAAAAAAAAACATCGTACGGGAAAGCTTCGATCAACACATTTTTTTTTCAAGATTCAGATTATAAAACACACAAACCACCCACACTCTCTTAACCACATTCCATTGCAAGAGCCACCATCATTTTCTAGGACAAGAAACCCCAATTTCTGTTGATTTTGGGGATTTCTTTAATGCCTACTTAAATTCCCCAAATTTCTTAATAGAAATCGGAACAAAAATAAAAAACCCCAATTTCTACATATAAAAACCAAGAATACAATTAAAAGAAACAATAATCATGCTCGTAGCATTTTGATTGCAGCCCCCCCCCCCCCCCCCCACCCCACACACACACACACATCCACCGGATTTATGTTTTTTGGCCACCGAGTTTCCAGCGAGGTTCTTGGTAGCAGGCATAAAACATGGTTTTTCCTCTTTTCTTGACAAACCCCAACACAACTAAAATCAATCCATGACCTAACAAGAAAAATCACAGAATCCCTACCTGTTCCGGCGATTGTAGGAGGTGTGACCGCGGTTGGGAGGTCGCCGGCATCGATTGCTCCACTGCAAGGGAGCTGGTGTCGATGGACGTCCAGCGTTGTCAGCACCACCGCACGTCGAGGAGGAGAGGTCAAAGAGTGTACCAGAGAGAACCAGCGTGGAGGCTCTTTCGCACGCAAGGAGGGCAAAGCCGAGAGGGAAGCGAGAGAGGAGACAGAAAAAAAGAGAGAGGAGAGTGGGAGGAAGAGAGAAACATGAGGGCCTTTGTAGAAGGTTGCTCGAAAAGGGAGGGCCGTTACCCTTACCTGCGGCGGTTGTGCATCCCCTTCCTTTGCCCCTTTGCGATTTCCCGTTACGGGGGTTAGGGTTCACTCTGAACCCTAACCAACTTTGTTTTATCAGGCAACCCGTATCGGGTTGCCTTATATTACACACTTTTTTTTTACCTACCGTATGTACGCAGGGTGCAGTCTGGGTCCAAGACCGAGACCCGAGATCCAACCGTGAGTTGGATCTGAGGTTCACTTGCAGCGTGAGACCACAGATTCGCCTAGAATTTGGATCCGCAGGTTGGATCCATATGGATCCAACCATTAAGGTATATTTAATATATTTGCTATTATATTTCTATTATTATTATTGTTTCTTCCCTATATATATATATATATATATATATATATATATATATATATATATATATATATATATATATTATACGTATGTTTATATATGGATCCTGAATCCTAAAATTTTCTCTTTATTAGACGATTGAAACTATGGGTCCAAATGATGTAAATTGGATCCAAACCTCCAGTAGATGAATATGGCTCCAAAATAAACTACTATGGATCATATATAAAGTTTTCTCCTTTAAGATCTGATTATAAATTCGCAGATCCACATAATAAGTTTTGGATCCATTATCAAATCTTACCATGATATCGAGATTCCAATATCAAGGATCCGAACCAAAAATTAAAATATACTATTAGGTATTTATCTGGATCCAATTATCGAAGATCCAAATAGTATTTTAAGGATTCAACATCGAAGATTCGAACAGGACATCCAAGATCCAATTAGATATAAAAAATAAAACAATGAAAGTATCCTTGTAGCAGCTTCTGAATATGAAATTCAAGTTTATTTATCTGATAAAATTCATGGTTATTACATATTTTGTCATACAATTTAGTGTAGAATAAATTGTTGAAATGTTTGGCTTGCAAGCAACAGGTTTAGAATCAAAATCATATTGCTTCTAGCTTTAAAACAACAAAAAATGATTATATTGTATGGCAAAAAAGATACATTTTTTGAAATACCCTATAATTTTTGAAATATGTCCTATTTCCAAATTCACAAATATCTGACTTTTTAAAGATTGTTTTACACGGGTATTGCAAACTCTCATTAAAAGGTAGATTCACACATTTTTTTGTAGTTCACGAAATTTGCATAACCATATCTCTGAACTTCTTGTAACTGAAACTTGTCAAAATTATATAAATATTTTACTAAATTCACATATATAGTATGAAGTTCGTATAATCATATATGTGAACTTTTTGTAACAAATCTGTAAAAACTTTATAAATATTCTACTAGATTTGCATGTATAGTATGAAGTTCTCATAATTGCAAACTTTCTGTAACTAAAACCTGTTAAAACTTTGCAAATATTTCACTAAATTCGCATATATAGTATGAAGTTTGCATAACTATATATGCAAAGTTCTTGTAATTGAAACTTACTGTAACTTTATAAATATTTAATTAAATTCTCATATATAGTAAAAAGTTTGCTTAACCAAATATGTGAACTTTTAATTAAAACATGTCGTAACTTTGCAAATATTTCATTAAATTCACATAAATAGTATAAAGTTTGCATAAACAAATTTACAAACTTCTTGTAATTGAAATATGTCGAAACTTTATAAATATTTTACTAAATTTGCATATATAATACAAAGTTCAATTAAACAAATCTGCGAACTTCCTGTTATTGAAACCTGTTGAAACTTTGTAAATATTTCACTAAATTTGCATATGTACTATGAAGTTCACATTAGAATCGTACAAATATTGTTTAAGTAACTAATCCTCCAAGAGTTTCGCAAATATGGGGCAATCTACGCATATAACAAATTGCAAAGTTTCGTGAAGTTCACATTCTGAAATGACTATGGCAAAGAAGGTCATTGTGAATATGCTTTTTGTATGTGATTTTTTTTACATATTTGCGGATTTTCATAATGATCGCAAATATTGAGGATGAATAAAATGTAAATTTCTTTATTTTTGCATAGTTTTGTATGATCATTAAATGCAACTATTCAATTGTTTACAACACAAGGCTATTTTCGCATAAAGTAAAGTTTTTTATGGTCCTCAATGTGCTTTCCTCTATCAACAAATTTTGGCCATTATTATCGATGATGTTTTCTAGTCATCGGTGACGGTTCATTAGATGAATTCTATCTTATTAATATGATTAAAATACCCTTAAAATAATGGCATTTTTTTAAAATATAAGGTTAGTTTTTTAGGTTAAAAAGGTAACTTTGGTAGTTTCATAAAATAACTTTTTTGAAAAAGGTGTTTGACTATTCATTTCAATTCAAGTTCGAAAGACCTATAATTAATAAAAAAATAACCATGTATTTTTTTAAAAATATCATTCTTTCAAGGGTATTTTAGTTATTTTAAGAAGGTTGAATTCATCTAATGTTAAACACAACTAGTTTAATGTTAGATTAATCCTACATTGCCGAAAAAACATGATCCAACTATGCACCAGTATGGGTTATTTTGAAAGTCATAGTTGCATGTGTTTTTGTACTTATGTCTTTGTTATTGTTTGTTTAGTAAGAAAACATGATTTTAAAAAGACTATTTTCAAAAGAAAATTCAAATTTTTATTGCAACGTGAGTCATTGATTATTAGATTATTTTGAAACTCATCTAAACATAAAAAAATCAACATTTAATCTATGTTTTCTGTAAAACTAATAGTCGTAGTGGACCATATTCAAATTGGTAAGAGCATGTTGACTCTTCATCGTGAAAATGCTTAGTTCATGCATTTAAAAAAATGTTGACTAGTGCTTTTTTTAATGTGCATGGGGAGCTCCTCCGTGGTACAAATTCTAGAGCTCTCGATTATGATTGTCTAACTATCTCATTCCATCCAAACAATGTTACATGTACTTTTAGAATGTCTATATAAAGAGTTCACCATCCATCTCAACATTTCTCAAGATGGACACCCTAACTATCTTGAAAGATGGAAAGATGGATGGAACCAGGACCAGGTGCCATCACATGGCACACTTTGAGTGTGCCTCTGCACATGGCTGCCCCCACAACTGACAGACTACAATCAAAGATTGCTGACATTAGGTGCAGCGGCACACTTCAGAGTGTGCCATGTGATGGCACCTGGTCCTGGCTCAGATGGATGGCTGTTAGGCAGATCACAATGTTGATGTTTAAAGAGTTCACATAAAATGGAGTGGCGCTGCATAAAAATTCCTTCATGTTTAAATTGTTCATCATTCTTTTAACATATAAGCAAAAGGTCAGTCCAATATCCTAATTGTTGGAACGAGAGAGCAGCTTGTCCACTTAAAATGAGTGACTAGTAGGGGTGTCAATGGGTTAGGTTTGACCTGAACTTGACTAGTACCAAACTCTATGGGGTCAGGGTTTGGTGATAAATAAGAATGTCCTATTAGAATCCGGGTTGGAGTCGAAGGGTTTAATACAGATGTAACGCCCTGAAATTTAACCCAAATTGTTGAGGAATTTTTTTTTTATTTCAGCGAAAAGATTCACAATTAACCAGGCTAAACATTTAAAGCACGTCACAGAAATCATCAAAGTAATTATCATTCATTTTATTTCTAATAAAAAGTTTAAAACATAAGGTCAGGGTTTTAAAATGACTGTTTGACATAATTAATAATAGCCAAATTAACTTTTGACATCTCGAAAACACAATAGATCATATATCTAGGTCTGCACACCATCCCGCAACCGCTCTTGATCTTTTACTCTTCTCCTGAAAAATAATAAAATAATTTATGTCAGACTACAATCAGTCTTCGTAGGAGAATATTATGATTTTGCAGATGTACTATGTAACAATTATGCAATATGTTTGCTTAATTATAGACAGTGAAGCATGATACTAAATATGGCATAAAGAAACACGTAACATGAAATAATTTATTGTATATCACTAATCTAACTCACAAAAACATAACATGAATTAACATCTAATCAGATAAGTAAACACTGGTTTAAATACTTAATCATATGCTCAATTATCTAATCCCAAGTTAACAAATTCAAGTACAAAGCTCACAATGTTTGGTCTGATTGATAAGAAGTAAAATTTAATGTTTCTCTTGAATTATCTCACGGGTACTCGCAGGCCAAGGCAACCATAACAGAAGAGAACATTCAGAGGTTTATTATACATTGGTGTTTTATTAACCCGAATGTCTAACTGAAACTGAAAATCCTAAGGGAGTGGTTGAATAACCGAGAGAACCTCCCAAAGGCTCAAATAATAGGATGCATCCCTAACTTCTGCAGAAGATCGTAGATCTACCACGTATGACAAATTTGGTAGTCTGGGTCCCCTAACTCTGAAAACTGGAGACCAACGAGTCATTGCCGCTCGAAGCTAAAAGCACATATCCCTAGAGTTGTGTACCACCTACCCTCTCCAAGGTAAGCTAGAGTCTGAGTGGGTTGATATTCTTATTAATTTGTATTACCCGATTTGTTAGGATTTTTCCTGATCTGAACCGAGTAGCTAAAAGATACTAGAGTTTCCCCAAAAATTTGAATCCTACCATCGGAGTAGCAGATCCCCAACCATTCATACCTTACATGGGTATGTTAACCATATCTTTATCCATTTAATCGTACATACCCACCCAGAGTGCTCTGGTATCTTTAAACTGTCAAGCACAAATGCCCTGGTACCTTTAAACCAGTCAGGCAAAGTATTCATATATGTTTGAATTTACATTTGGATTCATTTTATAACTTCGAGGAATAGTGTGTGACCCTCAATATTCTGGCTTGACATATATGTTCCCACATCAAACCGACCTACAGGATCGGTTATGAGTTCATTATTTAAGAATTATGGGTACATTATACTTCCAAGTGAATCATATAACAGTAGGTGTAAAGCCTCATACCGATATTCATTTCATCCAGCCTAATTCTATGCTTACTAAATCTTGAATTTGTCACTATATCTGAGTAAGGCACATATAGTCGTTCCTTTGCATTACAATGTTTTTAAGTAGTTGAATAACTTCAGAGACATGAAATGCATAATTCCCATTTTCTTATTGAACCTATATGCCAAATATTCTTTTTTTAAAGTAGATTGCACTCTTAAATAAAATAGAGTATGAAACATACATAAAGCAACACTAGAATTGGATTGTGTATGAACTTGAATATGCTAGGAATATGGCCAAGATAAACATGTTCATCTCTGGATATGTTTTAAGTATGAAGTAAGAGCACATTTACATAATAAAGATGCTTTCTGAAAATGATATAATAGACTCACAACCTTTCTATAGTATGCAGTAAAATCGCAGACCAATTTCATCTTATGCAATAATTGATTCCTGTAACTACCAACACCATATTATACATTTTGAATTCATAGTGGACCAAGGAAGAGCAATTCACATAATATGATTGCATGTAACACACAAATTCAAGAAATGACATTTTTTTCATAGTTTTTCTACAGAAAACAATCATCAATTTCTGTCATTGGACTCAACACTGCAAAGTTTTTGTCAATAACCTAACACAAAAATTTTGAATACAGAATTTCCAACTGATTTTTTTTTTGCAGAACAATATGCTGAAATTAAAAGTTTCACAGGAAGCCAATAACAGCTGACGTAACAAGCAGATCTTGAGTTTGATTTACAGGCAACAATTTAACCGCAAGAAATCATGCCAAAAACAAAACAAACGCAAGTTGGTCTAACATAGGGTCTGGACCTTTATACAAAATACTGATTTTTGAGTATAAGCACAATACAAAAATTGATATATATATATATATAAAAGTTGAAATATGCATGTGAAAATCACTACTCATTGATTACTCAACATCCTATAAAGATGACATAGTTGAATAAAAGAAATGGGGTCTGAATCAACATTTAGTAAACCAAAAACCCCAATCCTTACTAATTACTCGAACATTTTAAGATGAATCCAAACTAGGTGATAAGTAAACATGATCTTATGCAACGATCGTGTATGAGTGCGCAGAGATAAACTGGGACAATAGATAATCATATAGGGATTTTTTTTCAATGAATATCTTATCGAATCTTAAAAGCAATAACACTCAAATCTTAAGTTCAAATCTCTTTTCTGAAACAACACACACCTAGATTAGAACTATGGATATACCATTACATAACTTCAAAGCTAAGTATGCAGATCAAGAGTCCCAATATCGAATTTTAAACTGGAGCATGCAGATCATGAGTTCCAATATGTATATATTTCAAAATTTAAGGCACGCAGAATAGGGACTTGACTTATTTCAGGAAATATAACTAAACACATCCAGCTTTTACTCATGGAACCAAACATAAACCAAACTATATTCTTTTGTAAATACGCAGATCAGGATTTTAAGAGTACTTACCAATGTTAAGTCACATATATTCACGTTGATCGGTCATACCAGAAGGTATTGACTGATTAGCTACCCAAGGAATCACATATTGTTGCATCCACTTAAAACCCTTCTAAAATTTTGAAATCTTTTTGATTTGGGGTGTGTTACAACCCATTGCAAACTTGAAACAAAATACACCCACAACAATCATAGCAAAACCCTACCTTTTTTAAGATCTTCCTCTTTCCACCGGCTGCTGCAGTGATTTCAGTACCATTGTGTGTCGTTCGTCCCTGGTCGTGTGACGACAAGAAGAAAGGAGGGAGACAATGAGTGAGAGAGGAAAGGTGGGGTCAGTTAAATAGAGAGGGAAATGGGAGAGGCGGTTACAGAGTTCGTGGGTGGGGGAGAGGAGTTGGTTTTTCCCTCCCCACGCGTCTCGATATCCCCTTTCGTAACCCCCATTCACCCAAATTTTAGGGTTTTGTGTTCACTAATCCCCCCCCCCCCTTCCCTCTTATTACACGATTTTTTTTGTGACTTCATTTTAACGCACCAACGGGTGCGGGTTTGGTTTGACCGAACCTATGACCCATGACCCCCATATAGTTGGCTCCACGTTTTGGGCCTATCTGGATCCATCCATGGATCTGGATCTTTTAGTTTTTTTTGAAGTACTAATATTTAAAATTTCGAATAGGGATCCAAATTGAATTACTATGGATCCAATTACGTTATCCTGAAATTAACGTAACTTACTATGGATCCAGGATCCACTTTATTTATAAATCTCTATAAGAGATCTGAATCTAAGGATCCAAGGTTTTTTTTATACTATGATTTGGAACTATGGATCCAAATTAATATTCATGGATCCAAAAGACTCTATTGTGGATTCCAACACATTATTATCGATCCAACCATTAAAAATTTAATTGGATTCACACTATATTTAAATCTCCACTGTCCAGGATCCAAATGAAGTAATGTGGATCCAAACATTACATAGGGTATACCAGTCCCACTAAAGGGTTGTAGGCCCAATATAGAAATTTTCTCATTACAGTTTTGATTTAAACTTCGCGGATCCACTCCATGTGTTCTGGATTCAATATTGAATTTAACCCTGATATTAAGGATCCAAAACTAGAGATCTGATCCATTTGACCAAAATGATTATTAAATATCTCATCTAATATCCGTGATCTGATATCTAAGATCTGGATGAAATATCAAAGATCCAAACTGGATATCAGGGATTCCAATCATTGAAGATCCAAATAAGATATCCGAAATTCATATACGAATAAACAAATACGACACTAAAAATATCCTTGTACCAGCTTAAGGATATAAATTTCAAGTTTATTTACCTGATAAAATTCACGGGTATTACAATGGAGTCGAGTATGATTTGTGAAATTTCATACTAAACCAAGGTCCCATTGTATTATTGAAACATTGATGTCATCTCTTAATTGCACCAAATTTTTTATCACCACGTGTGCAGCCACCAATTATCTTTAGACAGAGACATTTGTATTGCCTCTGACAAGGTGCAATAAATTAGTTTGATCAATCCAATACACTAGAACTTTTTTAAAAGGGTAATGTTTTCTTCCCTGGCTCATGGGTAAGAATTCCCTTAGTGATAACCCTCCATATGTGATGGATGAGTAGAAATCAGCTCTTAGTTTATGTTCTATATGTTATTTTTTTAGGGGTTGAAGAATCAATAGTCTATAATATATTGAATTTTCAACCATAAAAAAACATATTTTTATGTTGAAAAATACGGTTCAAGGGTGGGTTCATACTATTTTGACAATACTGAACAAATCTCTGTGGTTAGATTTAGTCAAAACAACCTCCCGTATAAGTTTCAACTAGGGGTTTCTTACTCACGAGGATAAAGAATATTTTGGCTTCTTTAAAGTCATAATTCACAAAAAACACACAATGTAGAAAAACCTCAAATTATCAAGATATAACACAATATTCAGCCAGATCCAAACACAAAACAAGAGCGAGTACAAAACTGGATCCAACCCATGCTCCAACAAGAATCTAAATCATGGTAAATCTAGGCCCCATGTATTGACAACCTCAAAACTAGGTGCCTACAACCTAGTACACATTACCCACCTTAATGCCCACAAGGGCTCCACTAATCTGGTAGGGGCTACTTGTAAATGTCACCTGGACGTCACAAGTTCAAAACTCATGGGTAGCGTCCCTTGCTGCAAGGTCTAAGTTGGGTGTACTCCCAGGTGGATAGGGGTACCTCAAGGGTTTTACCCACTGGAGGCCAACCAATGTGCAGTCGGTGGAGGGTTTTTTCTTTGGATTATCCAAAAAAATATATACACCCAATCTTAAATTAATATATAGTATGGAAGGACATGATTGATATGAAATAAATAAATAACTTGCTAAAAACTGTCTAACCTATCAACTATTTACAAAATATCATCCAACATTTATGTTACTTCATTTGTATATACTTTAGGTGTTATTTGGGGGCATTGAATTGGAGTTGTTTTGCAGTTCTCATCTGTGCTCTCATGCTCTACTGTTTGGGAGTAGTAGTATTGCTGAAACAATGCATTGGGAATGGAGTTAGCTCACACCAGCACCTATATCATAGGGACATGCTATTTTGGTTGTGTTTGGGGGCATGAGCAGACATGCCCCCACATATGGACACAAACACTGACAAATACAAATATTATTTTAATATTAATTATTGTTTAAAAGTATTTTTTAATATTAAAATATTAATAACATATTTTTAATAATTAAAAATAAAAAAATTTGTTTTCTTTTACCTATTTTCTAAAAAATATTAAAATTTATGAGTCGAACCGGCATCATGCTTCCACGTGTTCACGCCTCTTTGTGACATAGCCCCCTCAACACATTTCAACACCATTCACAAGAGGATGTTTTTGGCAACTCCATCTTCAATGCCACATTTTAGCAACGGAACAAAATAGGGTTTTCATATCAATGCAAGGCTCCCAAATAATTCTAAAATTAAAATACCTGCTTAAGGCATAAATTCACATTCATGTCTTTCTTCTTCATCTTTTTATTGAACAACTCTTTTTTGTCATCTTATGGTCTCATTAAGCAAATCAACAATAAGGGCATTTTACTCACAGCCTTTGACTAAAGAAAGGTCAACTAACTGATTTCTGGATCAAGTGTCTTTGAAATATAATTTATAAAATCATGTTGCTAAATGTAACAATAAAGAGTTAAAGCAGGTTTTGTGAACTGATTTCTGGATCAAGTGTGTTTTTGAAATATAATTCATAAACTCATGCCGCTAAATGCAATAATAAAGAGTTATAGCAGGTTTTGTAAATAACTGATAAGTTAGGCAGAAAAGTTTGCCTTTGAATGGAGCATGATTACCACAGCTTCCCTATTAATTCCAAACTGCTTCAAGGACCACGGCTACGTGCTGAGGTGTGCAGTAATTATTTATAATTAGAGTGTGATCTTCTCTCAGTGGTTTAGTTAGCTTAGGGTCTCTTGAGGCGGTACTTGTTTTGGTATTTTTTTCGTTTTGACCCTCATCAATTTCTTTCTTATTCTATTCCCTTTAATGTTTTCGTGCACGGCATGTTGGAACACTAATTACTTTAATTACAATATTAAGAAGATCTGCATGCTATGACCCTTTTTAATCTTAGTATTACCAAACACCCCCACCATTTCTAGTTTGAAGAGTCATGTTGTACATTAACTTGGAAATGGTGCAAGAAAATGATAATGTCAAGCGTAGGCTTATAAAACGGATTGGATCTGGACTGATCCAATTTGGCGGTTTGGCTTAGGTTGGATGGTTGGGTGCAAACGGATCAAGTTTGTAAGGACCTCTATTATGAATCTAACAATTTATTTTCAAATACATATCCTTGAAGTAATAAACATATTTACATATGTTTTACATCAAAGAGTGTATATGGTGGAAGTGTTTGGCACTTGCAAGCAATAAGTTTAGAATTCTAAAAATGACTGTATTGGACCTAAAAAATGAAGCATTTCTAAAAATGCCCCATAATTTATCAAATTCATCGAATGGACAATTCTACAGGTTCACAAATTTTTTTTATGCTTTTACCCCTCGTAGGTGCAAATTTTTTATATTCGCACGTCCTAACGCTAAAATAATACACCAATGAAATGTCAACAAAATTGCATATGAGGTTGCGATATTTCACGAAAGATTATAAAATTTTAAAAAATTGTGAAACTTGTGATGAGTTTCGCACGATAACTTGCAAAAATCATAAAATTTGTGAAAGTTCGATAATTGTGAAATTGTGGACGAGTATTGCAAGGCACGTTGCAAAAATCTTTTAAAGTGTTGTAGATGTCTATACCTTATGAAATTCTGAAAGAGTATCGCACGACGTATTGCAAAATTATGAAAAATTATAAAAGTTTGATACTGTGAAATTTATTAATCGAATCACACTCGTATTGCAAAATTACTTTTGCTTGCAAAATTTTGTCCCATATAAATGATGATTTGTTTATCAACCTCGTTTTTAGTTTCTCTCAACCAAGTTTTTCCGCAACCCCTATCGTTCTTGTGGTCCCCAATCCTTTCGGTGACATTTTGATAACATTCAGGTGAATATTTTGGCGGACAACGACTTTACAAAAATCCTTCATTGGTGGTGAAAAACCTTGAATTTTGGAAATTTTCAGCGAATCTCTCATGAATATTCTGGTAAAAACCTTTATCGACGACTTCATCAACGTCCCTGAACCGAGTTTTTTTTTGTAAGGTTACTAATGGCTAGGTTTTTCGGTGAATAGTTTTCCACTATTGTTTTATGGTAAAAATGTTTTTTTTAATTGGTTGCATGTGTTAGCTATGTCCATTGGCTAGCTTGTTTTTTCATATATATTATCCAGTTTAATCCAAAAAAAAATTAGGGGGGGGGGAGAGGGTTCGATGGTTAGAACATTGCATGTGAGTTTTCTTGATTTTTTTTTGTTTTTATTTATATTATCCCATCTACTATTGTTATCATAAAAAATATGTTTTTTATTATGAGATTGCACCAAATAAGAGAAAAAACATAATTTACACTTGTCATCACAAGAAAAAAATAAAAAGCCAGAATGAGTCGGTCAGGTTCTAAGGATTTGACGGTTATATGGTGTTTTATGAGACATCTTGACATGTGCAATAGGCTTGCCACTCCAATAGAGAGGGATCATGCTCCAATACTGAAATTTTGGTTGTTAGATCTTGTCCACCATAAATACAACTTCAACGATCTGTAATGTAGAAATTTGTTCTTATCCAAGCAGTTTTATGCACTTTCAACAAATCAACTACTAAAATCTTCAAACTAACCTACAAGTGCTGCTAATTTTGAAGAAAAAAAGTTGATGATATTGCGGCCATATATTTGTCTTCCATCCTAGAAGCATCAAAGGATGGGAGAGGGGACTCATTGGTGAAGAAGTGTAAGTTATTGGTTCATAGTGAGGTTGTCTCTAAATTGAAAGAGAGTAATCACCCAGATGTGGAGGAGAGTGAAGCTCGGGTTGGAACAATTGTGGAGTGTTGTCAGGTAGAAAATGTGATTATGGACCCATCAAAGAAGAATGAAGGCCCAAAGGTAGAGGAGAGCAATGTTGGGTTATACAGTGCACAAGAGGTTCCTCCTCTCCCTCCGGCGAGAGTGCATGTTTCGAGTAGGAGGTCACAACAACAAACAATGTCTGGTGTCGAGGAAAAAGTACTTTTCTATATTTATTTTGTATATAATTGTCACTTGATGCTAGATCATCCATTAAAAAAATTGAATTTTGATATTACATCTATGTAAATCAAGAATAATATCTCACCACAAGTTATAGTCGTTTAGTATCACAATAAATACACACATAAACACACACGCGTGCATGCATGTGCGCGCGCGCACACACACACACACACACACACACATATATATATATATATATATATATATATATGCTATGCATAGCTATGTGTTTATTTGTGTGTTTGTGTACTTGCATTTTAATCAGTAAAAATGTTATAACTACTGAATATGTGCATATGAGTACGAGTGACCCAACCCAAATCTATTTGTAAATAGTAATAATTATCAAATTTCCAACTTTTCATGCACCCAATTAATTATCTTTCTAGTTTTCATAAAATTAATGTAATTAATTAGGTAAATAGTAATAGTTACCAAGTTACTATGCAATAGATGTCTTTTTATTTATATTATTAAAAAATAATAAAAAATTCAGGCCCATCGGGCCGGCCTGGTAGCCCGGGTCATCCCAAGTCTGACCCACTTATATAACGAATCAAATTTCAGCCTGGTACCTAACAAGCTCAGGCCTAAAACCTTGGCCTAAACCCGGTCCATGGTCGGGTTGGCCGATCTGGCAGACTAGACTGTTGCCCACCCCTACATGTGAGTGCAACAGGCACATTAGTCTCCACCACCCTGCATGCATCGATTCTTCTGGCACAAAGCGCACTCGTGGTTTCTAGCACTAACAGAGTCCCACAAGGATTTGCTAGATCGGATGCATTTTTTAAAATCCTTGGAGGTCACCCCATGGAACATCAATCATAGTCTCGTAAATTCTATTATGCAATTTTGGAGTCCATCTTCAAAAACTTTTTGTTATATACATTAACTAAGTTTATTTTATTGAAATTTGTTATGTACGTTAATTAAACTTTGTATATTATTGAATTTTGTTATGTACATTAATTGAACTCTATTATGTTAATCATAAATTAATGAATGTGTGTGTGAGGTAATAAAGTTGTTTATGAATGAATTATGTATATAGCAGAGAATGAAGTTGTTTGATTCTCATTTTTTGATGAGGATGAGTTGTGTATATAACAAGTGATTGGTTTTTTTATTCACTTCAATTGTGTATAATGTGTATATAATAGGGAATGAACTTATGTTTATAACTGATAATTTTTTGCATCAAAAAAAAATTCACAAGGTATGTGATAATTTTCCTTGAGAATGAACAAAAATTATCATGTACCTTGCAAAAAAAAATTCTGATTTAAAAAGAATGAACGGAAATTTGCACGTACCTTGCAAAATTTCTTTATGATTTAAAAAGAATGAACTGAAATTCACACGTACCTTGCAAAATTCTTTCTTTTTGTGAAAATTACTTAAAGCCTATTGTTCAAAAGAGTAGTAATGCACCTAACTTTTCTCAAGTATGGATGAATGACATGAAATTCAATCATGATTGGATTAGAATATTGTTTATTGCAAGGATGAATAACATCAGAGTGACCCCTAAAGGTAATCCATCAGGAGTACCCTTGACCTGAACTTGCACATGGTTGAATGGTCATTGGTTCATTGCTTCATTATGTAATGGAGCCAACCGATAAAGAAAAATACAAAATAAATAATTGAGAAATATATGGGATACCAAAATCATTTTTGTATTTCAAATTTTCCATGGTTCAACTGAATTATACTTGTTCATAACAATTCAATATGTATGAGCCTTACTGCATCAAAGAATATTTTTGACAATCATTTTCCAAAGCATGTGGACATCCCAAGAAAAATTCATAATTGATTCTCATAAATAAATCAATTACATGTTACATAAACAACACATATAAAAAAAAAACAAGATCAAACAACTTTATTCCTTGTTATATACACAACTCATTCTCATAAACAAATCAATCACTTGTTAAAAATAGGTAAAATACATGGTAAAAAATCTGCTTAGTTATCCACATTTATAGTAAAAATTTGCATAGTCATCCACATAAAATTAAAATTTTATGTGTATAACATCCATAGTCACTATGTAATATCATGTTCACATTCATAGACTAAAATCGACATAGACATCCACATAGTCCTTAATATATACACATCCATCAACAACAATACCAATGATTGCTCAGAGCTCCTGTAATCTCTCATTGTCATCCGACAACTCATTGTCTGCTGTCGTCTCTTGAAAACTACTAAGTCTATGTATAAATCTTTCTAGGTGTTGCATTAAATAGGTAAATACAATCATGCTATTTTTAAAAGAATTGACATATGATCAGAACAAACAAACTCACTTAAAAAAAACTTATAATATACTTAACAAACAAAAAAAATAGTAGCACTTCACTATATTTTGGCTTTGCCTGATCTTCTTAAGTTTCAGCCACCACAATTGTGTTGTGTGATTGATCGTTGACTCCTTTGCTTGCACCACATTTATACATTGTGAGCTACCTATGATTTAAATAGCATACATTATACTTTATAGACAATAGAAAAATAAAGCATTTAATTAAAAAAACATTATATAAACTATAAAGGTTTGCTTGGGTAACCCAATATCTAAAAAATAAAATCCAATAAGTGCATTCAAAAAATAAAAAGTTTAACCTTTTCATGAATATTTGTAAATTTAACATCAAAACAAACTTATATGCAATTACTTTTATATGAAAAACAAAAAATAAGTTCAACTATAAGAATTAAAAAATATAAAAGGTCATATACATACCAACGCATAAATATCAAGATCATTTTTCTTTCTGCTAGACAGAAGTCAATTACCCATGAACTTTGTATTTCATTGTATAATCATAATTTGATCAAATGTATGTGTTCTAATGGCTAAATGACTTTCACGTTCTTTAGAAATAATGCACCAATTGAAGCAAAGATCAAAGAATCATGCAATATTTGTCCCCAAGTACTTTTAACTCATAATAACAACCTAAATTATGGACATGCATAGTTTTCTTAAAAAAATATGTGTTTGATACATTCAAGAAACTATGAACTAGAAAGCAAAATGAACAAGTAGAAAGAATTGTTACTTGCTACAAGCAGATGAACTCATGCGTAATTTAGAGACATGCACATGTATTATCATGGAAATAAGAGTCTAGTTACAAGCTCTAGGAATCTATGCATGACCCTAAAAACAACTTGAAGCCATCAAAGTATCTTGAGGAGATCAAGTTCTCATCTCATGGATACCATGAAAGATAAGGTCTCCAATTTCAGTCCAGAATAAATGAAAAAAAAATGTCATTTATGTAAAAGTTTCATGATCAAATGACAATAAAAATTATTCAGTTGAGTAATTAGCATGTCAGTATCTTCACTCTACCTTTTTTTCTACCTTTCTTTATATGGCAACATGCCACTTAAAAGCAAACTCTATGATGCATATTGGTGCCGACTTTTGCAAATGATATTAAGCATATAGCCTCTATTTATATATGTTAATGTTGACAAAACCAACGAATATTAGCAAGAAACATACAAAAATAAGTAATTACATCCAAAAATCATAAAGATCGTAAACCCTAAATGATAAATTCTGTGACAAATATTACATGTTTACATAGGTAACATTCACAACAACGGAACATGCATAACAAGTTAACAACAACAACCAAACAAAAAGAAGAGAAAATTACATTGTAAAAACAATAACAAAACAATAGATATATTGTATGAAATTTACCTTAATAGCTAACCAAATAAGTGGAGGAGAAGGATATCACAACCTTGTACGAGGTGGAACGAACAACTTTTACACGAATCACCGGAAGGGTTGGGGTTCAAGAGGGAGAAGGATTCAGGTTACTACTCTTTCTAGATACAAACGAGAAAAAGAAAAAAAACTTAAATACATATTTATATGAGACAAAATTTCACAATGTATGTGTGATGCAAATAAGAAATTTTGCAATATCAGACTTTTGCAAATATTTTAGAATTTGGCAATATTTCATGCGATACTCGTATGCAATTGCACAATTTTTTAGAATTTTACAATCCTTTTTGGAATATCACAATCTCAGATGTGGCTTTGTTGATGAGTTCTATGGGTATGTTATTTTAGCGTCATGACGTGCAAAAATTCAAAATTTACACATGCAAAGGGTAAAAGCATCAAGAAAAAATTGAAAGCCTATGATCTTGTTCATTTAGCCAATTTGGTAAATTGCAAAAGATTTTTCAAAATGCATTACTTTTTCATACAATACGATCATTTTTTATTTAGATTTCAAATCATATTGCTTATAACTTTGAAATAATGTGTTTATTTTATAAAATAGCTTGTTTGAGCTTGGCTCAGTAAGTTTAAAGTTTAATTTTTATATTTTTAACTTTGAAAAATATAATTTTTTTCTTAATGAGCTAGCTCAAGCTTGACTCGCTTATCTCAAGCTCGCCATGAGCTCAAGCTCGATTGGGCTTCGCTCACCAAAATAACGAGCCGAGCTTGAACTCCCTTTGTTTGGTTCGTTCAACTTATTTACCATCCATACTTTTCTTTGCTCCATGTGGCATAAATAACTTGTAATATGTTGTAACATACATGTATAATCAATCTTTTCCATATTTTAACTAGTTATAAATTTTGCAAATTCTACTTTTAGATCTTATGCTTCGATGGATGTGGAAATACAATAAAAGATAAGATTCGAAATGAGGAGATACGTAAGAAGGTAGGCGTTGCATCCATTGAAAATAAGATGAGAGAAAATCGTTTACGGTGGTTTGGGCATATTCGGCGAAGGCCTAATGATGCTCCAGTTAGAAGGATGGAGAAATGGCAAAATATATAAGTTAAAAGAGGTCGGGTAGGCCTAAGAAGACTTGGATGGAGATGATAGGAAAGGATATGAATGCTTTGAACCTCACCGAGAACATGGCATTGGATAGAAATGATTGGAGGAGAAGGATTCATGTGGAGGACCCCGAATGATTTTCTTTTTTGGTTCATATCGCCGACCCCAATTGTTTTGGGATGAAGGCGTAGTTGTTGTTGTTGTTGTTGTTGCTACTTTTAGATCTTATAAATATTGATCTTGCCTTAAGTCGGTTTGTGTTATTTATCTAATTAACGTGAAAGATTATAAGCATAAAAATTGCAAACCCTAATGTTATACCGCTTGACCCGAACCTGACCCAAATAATGTGGGTCGAGTTTGAGTTATGATTATTGTCAACACTCGCAGCTGACTGAAATTTTTGTACCTGGTTAGGTGAGTTGGTTTAAGGCTTTCAAGTTGGAGGAGGTCTAAAGTTCGATACTCGGGGTGCATGTCCTTTGCCAATAGTCCAAAACCAAATGAGAAACTATTCCTAGTAGGGGGAAGTACTCATGGAGTTTTAACCTACGACATCGACAAGTTCATGGTGAATGTGACATCTATCGTCCAATGATGGAATGTCTAAACCAATTTCGTCAGTATCGATATCAGCCCTGAATCGTTTGGCCAACTATTCAGGCGAATCCGGTTCTCAAGTGAATCGTTTTGAATCAGTTAAAAAATATTTTGTGTCAGAGTGTAACACTTGTTAAAACCATTAAAATAATATTAACAAATAACTTTAAGCATTTTTTATATTTATTAAAAAACAGCCAATTCAGGTTGGTATCATATGGATTTTCTGCCGATACGATACATATCGGCCACTAGAGGCCGATACTGACAACATTGGTCTAAACCATAGCAGTGGATATAAATCAAAAAAAGAAAAACAGAAACATTTCATATATTCTTTAAATATTATTGGGTTATATGTTTGAGCGACCATTTTCCCGTCCATACACGACCCTAATTTGAACCCGAATCCAACTACTTGTTATCTAGGCCAGGTTAGAGTTTACTATGGTGGGTCAGATATCTGACTGGTTGACAGCCCTACCGGCACCAAATATTTGTGACATTAGTTGGATTGAAGCCAAGATCCAAACCATCAACCCAATAATTGGCTTCAATCATACATTTACTAGGGAAGAAAACAGCTTAATACTTTTTTTTTTGGATAATCAAGGGAGAACCCCCATCATCTACTGCACAGTATAGGCTGACCTAAGGTTGAAAAAAAAAACTGAAGTTCTCCTGGCCACCTAGGAGTACACCTAGCTTCAACCCATTGTGTAATTTGGCCTTTGGAAAGTACGGTTGCAAGGTGCGTAAACTCAATCTGATCTCACAAATGTGTTCAACATGGTCTATTTGCTAGCAATCACACATTGGATTGTGTTTTCTCAACACAAAAAAGGTTTATGCTTTTTCAGTCATGAACTTTTGGCACATCATAAGCTATTATTTTTTAAAACTTCTGAAAAACATATTTATATATCATAATTAAAGGATTCAAAACCTATTTTTTACTAAACAAGCAATGGAGATCATGCCCCAAG
The DNA here is from genome assembly GCF_984573655.1 of Nuphar pumila. Lineage (NCBI taxonomy): Eukaryota > Viridiplantae > Streptophyta > Magnoliopsida > Nymphaeales > Nymphaeaceae > Nuphar > Nuphar pumila. The sequence continues at coordinate 114,717,037 of NC_143259.1, read as the reverse complement.
GGAGGTTGAAGTAGTGGGGCCTTGGTTGCTAGATGGGCAGTCAAGGTTCGATTGTAAAGTCTATAATTTTTTTTGGAATCAATGAACTTTTGGATGTTAAAAAGGTATCTAGTATTTATAAACTTGTTGAGAATCTGGATCTCGATAGGGGATTCACAAAGATTGACATCCATAAAAGCCGGTTCCGACGGTACATTTGATACTTATGAGATTCACTGAATCTCTTAGTATATTATGTTCGGATCCAATATGGATCTGAGCTTATATAGCGTATAACTAAGACTCGGATCCATTTATTGGACCCGATCCGGGTTTATAGTATTTCAGAAAGAACAAAACTTTGGGGAGATCCGGAGTACTCGAAACCAAAAAGACATAAGCCTGGACCTATGAGATGGATCCAACCTCAAATCAACTTGGATCCAAAAGAGATCCATATTGATTTGGAGTCTAGAATTGGATCTAGAACTAGGGATCTATGCTCAAAACACGTGAAGACCTATATATATATATATATATAAACTATTACATAGATACGTGTATTTGGATCCAAGATCCAAATGAGACAAATATGACTCTCACATAAAATATTTGAGGTTCGAGTCCTTTCGGACCCAAACCGATTAAAAACACAAGCACCAATACATGAGTTGGTATTGAAATTCAATCTTGATCTGATCCAACTACAAACCATTTCCTAAAATTCTCTTTTAAGGTTGTTTTTTTTTTCATCTTTATAAGATTCAAATCCAAAACACAACCTTTACTTATTTGTGGATATATATATTAGAGTAAATGATTGAGTTGGGTCCAACTTGACCCAACCATATCCAAAACCTGACTCATACCCAAATCTTTTGGGTTGGATCCAACCAGGGATGTCGACTCCAACCCCCCTTCTCCCCTATTTAAACCCCCCTAAGAGGTTTTTTTTATTTCATTTGAAGTCTCTCACTGAGTGTTCTCTCTCTCTCTCTCTCTCTCTTACTCTCTCTTTGTCCCTTCTTTCATATGCCACCCCCAAAAGCACGAGAGGGTGGTGTATGTCCCCCCCCCCGATGATTCACTGAATCCCACGTCTGTGTTCGGGGCTTTGAATGAGCACCACGTATACAAGCACATGGGGCTCGTATTCCCGTGTATGTTGACATAACTTTGCATCAGACTCTGGTGTTGTTGAAAAGACTTAAGTACCCTTTCTTGCTATTCTTCTCATAAAGTGATGGTTTGAGAAAATGACAAAAATGCCATTCATTAAAAAAAGAAAAAACAAACAGTTCAAAAACAGGACAAACATGTCCTCCATCCAAAAAGTCGAGGATGATGTTGACTCTTCAAAGTCTTCTTCTTCTTTCTCCGTTCAAAAAAAGGACAAACATGTCTTCCATCCAGAAAGTTGAGGATGATGTTGACTCTTCAAAGTCTTCTTCTTCTTTCTCCGTTCAAAAAAAGGACAAACATATCCTCCATCCAGAAAGTCGAGGATGATGTTGACTCTTCAAAGTCTTCTTCTTCTTTCTCCGTAAAACACTGTAAAACCCTCTCTCTCTCTCTAGAGAAGAAATCAAGGGAGACAAAGAGTTCTTCCTGGAGAAGGCCATGAACATCAACCCTCTCACACTCTCTCTCTTTTCTCTCTACTTCTGTGCACATCCAACAGACGATCTTACATTGCTCCATCAAACACCGACTGACCTGCACACTGACTCTAGCATCGTTCAACTTGAAGAGTTGTGGAGTCTGATTCAGAGTTTTTGTCCTTACAGGAGAAGGGTTTGGGGGCTCCTCCCAGCGTGGGTAGCATCGTTCAACTTGATTTGTTGTGGAGCCTGATTTAGAGTTTTTTTCCTTACAGGAGGGAGGTTCAGGGGCTCCCCCCCGGCGCGGATCCCCTGACGGGGGGCTCGGGGGGCAGCGCCCTCCGGACCAAATTTTTTTGAGGCCTTCCAACAACGATTTGTAGTGTTATCGGGCTTTCCTACAGCGATTTATAGTATTTTCGGGTCTCCAACGAGCCCCACGATGATTTATAGTGTTATCCGACTTTTCAACAGCAATTTGTAGTGTCTTCCGCAAATCGCTATAGTGATTTATAGTGTTTTTTGATCTCATTATAGCGATTTGTAGTGTCTTCCGCAAATCGCTATAGCGATTTATAGTGTTTTTGAATCTCACTATAGCGATTTGTAGTTTCTTCCGCAAATTGCTATAGCGATTTATAGTGTTTTTGAATCTCACTATAGCGATTTGTAGTGTCTTCCGCAAATCGCTATAGCGATTTATAGTGTTATTCAGTAAGCAAATCGCTATAAATCACTACCTGAATTAGGACCAACTTGTCAGGGCCATATCTCTTTAACCGGAGGTTATATTTCAAATCTGTAAAAAATGGTGTCTTCGTTATTGAGTCTAGTTTATTCCTGTAAATTTTAAGCAATTTCTATTGTCATTTATTCTCCATTTTAACTAAAAACCAGACCCTTATTATTTTATGTTATTTGAGTTGCACAACACCATTCTCGCTTGACATCCACATCTTGATTCTGACATGCTCCCTGTTAGATTTTCCATTGATTTCTTCTAACCTTGCTTAAAATAAACATATGTTTTTCTCACCACGACACCTTGTGCATTTTTTTACCACGACACCCGGGACCCGTGCCGGGGGGGAGCCCCCAGACCCCCCTCCTATAAGGGCAAAACTCAAAATCAGGCTCCACAACGAATCAAGTTGAACGATGTTATCCACGTTAGGAGGAGCCCCCAAACCCTCCTCCTATAAGGGTAAAAACTCTGAATCAGACTCTACAACTCATCAAGTTGAATGATGCTACCCACACTGGGAGGAGCCCTCAGAGCCCCCTTCTGTAAGGGTAAAAACTTTGAATCAAACTCCACAACTCTTCAAGTTGAATGATGCTACCCACGCTGGGAGGAGCCCTTAGACCCCCCTTTTCTATAAGAGTAAAAACTTTGAATCAGACTACACAACTCTTCAAGTTGAATGATGCTACCCACGTTGAGAGGAGCCCCCAGATCCCTCTTCTGTAAGGGTAAAAACTCTGAATCAGGATCTACAACTCATTTAGTTGAATGATGCTACCCACGCTGGGATGAGCCCCTAAACCCTCCTCCTGTAAGGGTAAAAACTCTGAATCAGGCTCCACAACAGTCAATGTACAGGTCAGCCGGTGCTTGATGGAGCAATGTAAGATCTTCTGTTGGATGTGCATAGAAGCAGAAATAGAAGGGAGAGAGTGAGTGAGAGGGTTGATGTTCATGGCCTCCTCTAGGGGAGATTTCTTTCTCAGATAATCCTGCAGTGCAGAGACTGGGTCTTAAATAATCATCTTTGGGGCACTTAAGTCTTTACAACCACTCCTTTTCAAGAATCGTCATTTTTTTTTGCACCAATGGAGGAGAGGGTACTTAAGTCTTTGCAATCGCATCAAACTCCAACGCTAATTAATGCTGACAAACATGGGGATACGAGACGCACATGCTTACATACATGGTGCTCTTTGGGACCCCCGAACATGAGATGTAGCTAACTGCCCTGTTCGGGGGGGGGGCATATAACCTGCTTCGCCAAAGCACCGATGTGTTGATCCCAGTAGGTGTGTAAAACCCATGAATTTTAAGGAATTTTCAATGAAATAAAAACATGTGTTTATGTGAAATAATATGGTTTATGAAATATTCAATGTGATTTTGAGGCTTGCGGGCCAGTAGAGCGAACCCGGTAATGAATACTAGAAAGGGTACTTGGATCCGAACTTTAGCGAGATCCGATGATCCGACCCGGTTCATGAGGCCAAGTGGAGAAATCCGATGGTTTCGAGATAATAGCGTGAGATCCGAAGCACATTTATGGTGAGAGAGTGCAAGTTTAGAACCAACGGGTGAAAAATTCACTTGAAAATGAAAGAAATCCATCAACAAGGTAAAACATCCAAATATGACATAAATAGAATTTTCTTGCAAAAAGTAAACACCAAGTGATGGTGTGGTGTAGTGGTAGGATGCACGGTTGTGGGGAGCCACAACCCAAGTTCAAAGCCCTGGAGTGCCTACCTAGAAATGAAAAACATTATTTTTTTTCATAAAATCCGGAACAAGACTAAAGAGTTAAATACACTTTAATTCACACAATTTGCAACGAAAAATAGTGTAGCACAAGTGGTGGGGCTCGTTACCCCGTAGGTTGATGACCCCGGTTCAAAACCCCTTGTGCATGGATTCTTCCTTTTTGCACAAAAAGGGGATAATGTAGGAAAAAAAAAACTGCTATCTCATAACCACCTCCCACCAAAAACGTGTGGGAGTTGGTTTGAACTCCACTTTTTTCAAGAAATAAGGAAAATCCCACCAAATGGGGGAGGGTACCAATAAAGCAAACAACAAAAGTAGTTAGAGAAACTTGTGTTGAAGGTAAGTGGGGGCAATTTAGGAAATGTACACACCCACCAAAAACGTGGGATGAGGGTTGAGAATTGAATATTTGAAACTCCCCTAAGAAGGGGGGGAATTAAATGAGAACATTAATTATGATGGGGAGCCACACGAGACTACCCATCTCTCTCTCTCTCTCTCTCTCTCTCTCTCTCTCTCTCTCTCTCTCTCTCTCTCTCTCTCTCTCTCTCTCTCTCTCTCTCTCTCTCTTGTGTACAACCACCATTGTTGGAAGGTGAAAGTTTTCTTCTTCGTGACCAAGTGTGCTCCAACGTGGGAAAAAAAAAGCCACCATCGTTGTCGGTCAAAGCTTCAAACGAGGTAAGGAGTATTATATTTTATTTGTGCAAGTGTTCGATGTCCTGTAGCACAACCTTGTTGCAGCACCACCTTGTTGCAACACCACCAAGGTTGTTTGCGACAACACCATCGACTTATGCAGACCATAAGATTATTGAGGCCACTTGTGTTTGGGGTTGAGCCACCTATCCGTCTATATGATGGAACGCAGTGGTCCTGCCAATGGTTTTGGCCATGATGGGCATTGAGTAAGCTGGGTCTTACTGCTACACGCTTATACCCGAGTCAGTACTGTGAGTGGGCGTTGATTTGGTTACGCTATATGTATGGGCGTGCACCTGTATGCCAATCACTATGATGGAGTTAAGCATTCAGCAGTATATGCAAGCTGGTTTGCATATTTTGTAATGAATACAGACCAAGACAATTCTGAAAAAAAAAAAAACGTTAGGTAGAATCTTACCTACGCACAACCTTATGCATGCTGAACATTATAAAATTTCATATATAAAAAAAAAAAAATTTAAAACAATAACAGGCTGAAGGGAGCCGTCACATGCCATCGTGTAACCTTATTGATGCTGGTGTAAAACTGCTATACATATAATAGATATATATATATATATATATATATATATATATATATATATACAAGAGTACCAGGATAGAAATATATAGATCTTCAGGTTTGTAAGTTCAGAAATTTATATATTAGAAATATAGCACAAACAACTTGTTTCATCCCTGTTGTATCATGCTAATGCACAGGTCGATTACGGTAGTTCTTGTTTAATGAAATCTGCAATTTAGGAAAGCATTAAAGAGGTTTATATGTGTATGACATAGCATTAATTAAATGCTTCTTTTTCTTCACCTATGGCTGAACGTTGGACTGTCATAAAGGTTCTTGTTTTCAATCAAAGAAAATTATGTGCATAGATGTAATTGTAAAAGCATGTATATTAGCTCCTTGTTGTAACATGCATTGTGGTGATTACGTTACCACCATTTAACATGAGAAGTGAAGATTTCTTTTATGCTGTGTATGACAACCAACATATATAGTTAAGTTGGATTGGCATCAGCCATACAACTATCCACCTCGAAGGGGTGTGACTGGTGATATTAAAATATATATATATATAGTTATCTACCTATACTATTGTTGTTAAAATCGGTTCTGTACATAGGTGCAGGGAGATCGGGCTGGTTCGCTTGTTCCTTGTTGGAGTGAACCCAACCCACTGTGGGGTTAAATCGGATGGTGGCTCCTACCATCGTGTGGGGATAGTAGGCTAAATTAGTAGTATTTCAGCATTGGTGATGAAATTGGCCATGCCAAAGTAGGACTGGAACACCAATCTTTTGTGACGTGTTGGGCTGAATACCGATGCTAAATTTTCAATAGGTATGGGTGTGCCATAGTTAGCAGTGCCCATACCAGGTTTTGGGCTGGGGTCGTTTTGACTCCAGTCTGGTTCGGCTCATACCATGGCCGCAATACTGAATGGACCATGTGGGCAGTAGGCATCCGGAATATGGTTAGGTATGGTGCAACCACAGCGTCTAACTCTTCTCAAACCGGTAGTTGTAGCCTTGTACCAGTGAGGGTGATAACCAGACCAAGTGGTCCAACTCTTTCTGAACCAGTGGCGTTAAAGAGGTTACATGTTTCGGGTCTCCTACATCATGGTGGTAACTATAAGACCACCTCTAGTCAATGGTTCATGGTGCTGGAGCGTGCCTAAGGTTTTACCAAATCATGCAGGAGCCTGTAAAATATATATATATATATATATATATATATATATATATATATATATATATTAAGCCGCGTGGGTGGCTTGGTACGCGGGAGGCAAGTGCATACACCCTTGCTCCTAACTTAGATGATGACTGTGGGCTCCGAGTCAAGCCTTATTCCGAGAGATACTATCTTGATGGTGTTCATGGCACCCTAACAAAAAAAAATAAAATATAAGAACATATGATGTGTGTGAACCCCAATGCGGGTTCGGGATTTTTAGAATCCTCTGTGGTGCAACGACTCGCACGGGAAAATAATTGAGAAATCAAATATGAGGCTCTGGGTATACCTAAAAGAAGGTATATGTTACCGGACCCCTCGTAGTGTGATAGCTCGCACTTGGTTATAAAGAAAATTGTAAAATGAAATATAAAACCTTTGAGACTCTGGGTATACCTGAAAGACGGTATATGTTACCGGATTCTTCGGGCTCTGGGTACACCTGAAAGATGGTGTATGTTACTGGACCCATGATCTACCTCGGAGAGGGTAGGTGATACAAGCTTCGTGGACATTCTTGTTTTCGTGAGAGCTAGGCGTCTCACTGGGTCCCCAGTCCACGAAGTTAGGGGACCAGGACTACCAGTGCGTCCTAGGTGGTAGATCCAAGTCTTCTGCAGAAGTACAGGGTGCATCCTAATTTTTGTTCTAGCCACTGGGGAGTTCTCTCTCGGTCACTGACCGTCCCCTTTGGATATCCGTACGGCTAGTCATACGGGTTATTAAAAAAAAAAACACCCGTATGGTCTCGGTCCGCTACGAGGTCTATGTCTGTGCGTACCCACAGGGTAAGAGTAAGATAAACATTAAATATATTAAGTTAAATGAAATACTCATTCTTGAGGAATCGTGAATTGTTGATATGTCTTTCGTAAAACTTGTAGAATCTACAGATTATGCTAATGTGAATAATTGTATCTTTAGTTTAGTCATCTTTTGCACTATATCATGAATTAGAAAGTATAATCATTTTCTTAGAATGATATAAATTTCTATGCTGGTTATATCTGTAGTTGTTGCACATACTTGTACACAGGACACTGAGCACCACATATAAATATAATGCTTCTTACGCAGACAGGGGAGTCTGACCCTTCTGCTTTAAATGTTTTTCAGGTAGTAATTAAATCGGAGCATCGTTGGCATCGCGTATGGAAGTAGTCAAGAAATCTCAGTTTTTCAGTGTTTACTGTTCGAACTCTGATTAGTAGATTTACATTTCTGTTATGGGATGTAATTAATGACATTAATGTTTCAATTAATGAATGGTATGTTTAGTACTTCTCTGTTTTACCCTGTAATGCACCCGACTTGTGTTTTCTTACTTCCGCTATTTCAAAAAAAAAAAAATTTTACTCTAAAATTTTTACTATAAAAAGTCGGGGCGTTACAGCTTTGGTATCAGAGCCGGACTGAAAAATCTGAGATCTTGGCCCTTCCAGCGACCGCGATGGCTCTGTAAGTATGCAGAAATGTTGTTTTCTTAATGTAGAGATAAAAACATATAATTGCATATTATATTTTCATGAATTTATAACTAAGGTTGTAACGGCCTTTTTATTGCCCAAACAAATGGCTTGGGTAAACCATTGCAATGATATTATGGAGATGCTACATAACCTAGCCGAAGTGGTAGGACGGCAGGCTGCTGTAATGCAGCTGGTGGGCGACAATTTATATCATGTGACCCATTAGAGGATACATAAAAAATGAGTGCCACTTAATGTATGGTATAGATAATTTTTTTTTTTTTGGATGGGAAATATGGATGCGCTTGAGGGCGCAGCTTCCCAAGCTAGTTTTGTGACAACTCCTGCGAGGGTTGAAGTTCTGGACCGAAACTCAGAGACTGCTTGTGTATTTTACTGTCTAAAAAAATGATTGGTGAATCATAACGAGTCTCAAAATTATTATCCCAATCGCATTAGAAATGATGATTGTTTTGATAAGAGTCATCGGATTAGGCTCTAAGTTAATGTTTTTCCTTTTCCAACTTCGTTGGAGATGTTAGTGACCCTATCATTGATGAAGGGTACCTTATCGAATAATCTTTTGGACAGAAGGCGAAAGCCTTGTCTGTGCCCGTTGAACTTTTGAGTTCCTCGTAAGAGGATGTTGTAGATCCCCAGTTGTTCTTGGTGATGAGAACGTAAATGATGTTATATGCTTAGCAAATGGCTTCTGGGTTGCCGATGATGGCAATCGACTCCTGAGAGGGTCATAGTTGGGGACTACATAACACCAGACTTCTGGGTGTTATGGTTTTTGAGAGAGCATTGTGGGAATTCTTGTTTCTCAACCACAGTCGAAAGGGATTGTGGTGAGTTGTGTTGGCTCAGGTGGTGATTCCTGGTAATGCCAACATTGTCATTAGGGTGGTGATGCTCTAATAATGTCATTAGAGTGGTGATTCTCTAATGAGGGTTGTTGGAGTGGTGATTCTCCGGCAATGCCGTTAGAGTGGTGATTCTCTAACGATGCCGCTAGGGTGGTGATTCCCTAACGATGCCATTAGAGTGGTGATTCTCTAATGAAGGTTGTTGGAGTGGTGATTCTCCAGCAATGCCGTTAGAGTGGTGATTCTCTAACGATGCCGCTAGGGTGGTGATTCCCTAATGATGCCATTAGAGTGGTGATTCTCTAATGAAGGTTGTTGGAGTGGTGATTCTCCAGCAATGCCGTTAGAGTGGTGATTCTCTAACGATGCCGCTAGGGTGGTGATTCCCTAACGATGCCATTAGAGTGATGATTCTCTAATGAAGGTTGTTGGAGTGGTGATTCTCCGGCAATGCCGTTAGAGTGGTGATTCTCTAACGATGTCGTTAGGGTGGTGATTCCCTAATGATGTTGTTGAAGTGGTGATTCTTCAACAATGACATTAGAGTGGTGATTCTCTAATGATGTCATTAGAATGATGATTCTCTAATAAAGTGGTGATTCTTCAACAATGTCGTTAGAACGATGATCTTCTAACGATGTTATTCGAGTGATGACTCTTTCTTTATGATATCGGAGTGGTAATTCTCCGGATAGTTTGTTAGAGCGGAAGTTCTCTAACGTGAGTCATCTAGAATGGTGATTTTTTGACGATAGTGGCCTTATGCGGTGTCGCTTGAGGTCGTTCGAAGAATATATATATAAAATAAGTTATTGCACCAATAAATTTTATTGTGGCACTGATTGAATTGAGCATCGTGCATTTGAGAACTATGAAAGATTGCTAGGGATATTACTTAGCAAGCATAATTGGGTAACCTAACGATTAATGATTATTATATTTTTTTTTTCTGTCCTGATAGATGGCATGGAAGGCTAGGTGCAACGATATCATGAACACTGTGAACAACCTTGCCGAGGTTGTGCAACAACAGGTGGTTGCAATGCAACAAGTGGGTACGAACCTCCAACAGGTGGCCCAAGATAGGAAGAACCTAGGGACAGTCACTTACAAGCGCTTTATGGAAATGGATCCTCCTGCTTTTAAGGGCAAGACGGACCCTGAAGCTGCAGAGACATGGATACGCGCGATAGAACGTATTTTTCGTGTTCTGAATGTTCCAGAGGAACACAAGGTGAACTTCGGTACTTATCGTTTGAAGGACCATGCTGAGAAGTGGTGGGACACGATCTCTGCGGTCAAGTTCCAGAATAAAAAGGTTACTTGGGACGAGTTGTTTGAAGTTTTTAACTCTGCATATTTTCCTAAGCATGAACGTAGTAAGAAGATGCAAGATTTTTTAGACCTACAACAAGGGGCAACAACACTGGCAGATTATATTACTAAGTTTCGCTGTCTAGAACGATATTGCCCAAATGTGTACACTGTGGAAGAGGATTGAGCAATGAAGTTTGCTCGTGGATTGAAGCCAGCTTTGAAGACCAAGGTATTCACCCGAGGGCCAAAATCACTTGATGAGGCCATCGAAGTAGCGACCCTGTTGGAAGAAGACTGGGTCAAAGAGCAAAAGAATCAATGGAATAAACCCGAGCAACAGATTAAGGTGAGTACTAATGAGAAAAATCCTAGTGAAAAGAAGTTCACACCACCTACAAAAAAGAAAATGCGGCAGGAAGGCTACTCGAACTGCCAACAACAAAGGAAATCGCAATAGCCAAAGGTTCAACAAATTTGTCGACGGTGCAATGAGGATCATCCCTTCGGAGTTTGCCCTCTCTATAATGGCAAGTGTTTCAAATGTGAGCAACCAGGACATATTGCTAAGTTTTGCCCGAAGAAGTCTACTGAAAATTTACTTTAAGCTGATTTGACTCCATTGAAAGAAAAGACGTGTGCCATTAACTAAGAAATACCATAACTTTTGTGTAGATTGATGTTTGTGATTTCGCGGACGAAATCCTTTTTAAGGAGGGTAGAATGTAAAACCCATGAATTTTAAGGAATTTTCAATGAAATAAAAACATGTGTTTATGTGAAATAATATGGTTTATGAAATATTCAATGTGATTTTGAGGCTTGCGGGCCAGTAGAGCGAACCCGGTAATGAATACTAGAAAGGGTACTTGGATCCGAACTTTAGCGAGATCCGATGATCCGACCCGGTTCATGAGGCCAAGTGGAGAAATCCGATGGTTTCGAGATAATAGCGTGAGATCCGAAGCACATTTATGGTGAGAGAGTGCAAGTTTAGAACCAACGGGTGAAAAATTCACTTGAAAATGAAAGAAATCCATCAACAAGGTAAAACATTCAAATATGACATAAATAGAATTTTTTTGCAAAAAGTAAACACCAAGTGATGGTGTGGTGTAGTGGTAGGATGCACGGTTGTGGGGAGCCACAACCCAAGTTCAAAGCCCCGGAGTGCCTACCTAGAAATGAAAAACATTATTTTTTTTCATAAAATCCGGAACAAGACTAAAGAGTTAAATACGCTTTAATTCACACACTTTGCAACGAAAAATAGTGTAGCACAAGTGGTGGGGCTCGTTACCCCGTAGGTTGATGACCCTAGTTCAAAACCCCTTGTGCATGGATTCTTCCTTTTTGCACAAAAAGGGGATAATGTAGGAAAAAAAAAACTGCTATCTCATAACCACCTCCCACCAAAAACGTGTGGGAGTTGGTTTGAACTCCACTTTTTTCAAGAAATAAGGAAAATCCCACCAAATGGGGGAGGGTACCAATAAAGCAAACAACAAAAGTAGTTAGAGAAACTTGTGTTGAAGGTAAGTGGGGGCAATTTAGGAAATGTACACACCCACCAAAAACGTGGGATGAGGGTTGAGAATTGAATATTTGAAACTCCCCTAAGAAGGGGGGGAATTAAATGAGAACATTAATTATGATGGGGAGCCACACGAGACTACCCATCTCTCTCTCTCTCTCTCTCTTGTGTACAACCACCATTGTTGGAAGGTGAAAGTTTTCTTCTTCGTGACCAAGTGTGCTCCAACGTGGGGAAAAAAAAACCACCATCGTTGTCGGTCAAAGCTTCGAACGAGGTAAGGAGTATTATATTTTATTTGTGCAAGTGTTCGATGTCCTGTAGCACAACCTTGTTGCAGCACCACCTTGTTGCAACACCACCAAGGTTGTTTGCGACAACACCATCGACTTATGCAGACCATAAGATTATTGAGGCCACTTGTGTTTGGGGTTGAGCCACCTATCCGTCTATATGATGGAACGCAGTGGTCCTGCCAATGGTTTTGGCCATGATGGGCATTGAGTAAGCTGGGTCTTACTGCTACACGCTTATACCCGAGTCAGCACTGTGAGTGGGCGTTGATTTGGTTACGCTATATGTATGGGCGTGCACCTGTATGCCAATCACTATGATGGAGTTAAGCATTCAGCAGTATATGCAAGCTGGTTTGCATATTTTGTAATGAATACAGACCAAGACAATTCTGAAAAAAAAAAAACGTTAGGTAGAATCTTACCTACGCACAACCTTATGCATGCTGAACATTATAAAATTTCATATATAAAAAAAAAAAAATTTAAAACAATAACAGGCTGAAGGGAGCCGTCACATGCCATCGTGTAACCTTATTGATGCTGGTGTAAAACTGCTATACATATAATAGATATATATATATATATATATATATATACAAGAGTACCAGAATAGAAATATATAGATCTTCAGGTTTGTAAGTTCAGAAATTTATATATTAGAAATATAGCACAAACAACTTGTTTCATCCCTGTTGTATCATGCTAATGCACAGGTCGATTACGGTAGTTCTTGTTTAATGAAATCTGCAATTTAGGAAAGCATTAAAGAGGTTTATATGTGTATGACATAGCATTAATTAAATGCTTCTTTTTCTTCACCTATGGCTGAACGTTGGACTGTCATAAAGGTTCTTGTTTTCAATCAAAGAAAATTATGTGCATAGATGTAATTGTAAAAGCATGTATATTAGCTCCTTGTTGTAACATGCATTGTGGTGATTACGTTACCACCATTTAACATGAGAAGTGAAGATTTCTTTTATGCTGTGTATGACAACCAACATATATAGTTAAGTTGGATTGGCATCAGCCATACAACTATCCACCTCGAAGGGGTGTGACTGATGATATTAAAAAATATATATATATATAGTTATCTACCTATACTATTGTTGTTAAAATCGGTTCTGTACATAGGTGCAGGGAGATCGGGCTGGTTCGCTTGTTCCTTGTTGGAGTGAACCCAACCCACTGTGGGGTTAAATCGGATGGTGGCTCCAACCATCGTGTGGGGATAGTAGGATAAATTAGTAGTATTTCAGCATTGGTGATGAAATTGGCCATGCCAAAGTAGGACTGGAACACCAATCTTTTGTGACGTGTTGGGCTGAATACCGATGCTAAATTTTCAATAGGTATGGGTGTGCCATAGTTAGCAGTGCCCATACCAGGTTTTGAGCTGGGGTCGTTTTGACTCCAGTCTGGTTCGGCTCATACCATGGCCACAATACTGAATGGACCATGTGGGCAGTAGGCATCCGGAATATGGTTAGGTATGGTGCAGCCACAGCGTCTAACTCTTCTCAAACCGGTAGTTGTAGCCTTGTACCAGTGAGGGTGATAACCAGACCAAGTGGTCCAACTCTTTCTGAACCAGTGGCGTTAAAGAGGTTACATGTTTCGGGTCTCCTACATCATGGTGGTAACTATAAGACCACCTCTAGTCAATGGTTCATGGTGCTGGAGCGTGCCTAAGGTTTTACCAAATCATGCAGGAGCCTGTAAAATATATATATATATATATATTAAGCCGCGTGGGTGGCTTGGTACGCGGGAGGCAAGTGCATACACCCTTGCTCCTAACTTAGATGATGACTGTGGGCTCCGAGTCAAGCCTTATTCCGAGAGATACTATCTTGATGGTGTTCATGGCACCCTGACAAAAAAAAAAAAATATAAGAACATATGATGTGTGTGAACCCCAATGCGGGTTCGGGATTTTTAGAATCCTCTGTGGTGCAACGACTCGCACGGGAAAATAATTGAGAAATCAAATATGAGGCTCTGGGTATACCTAAAAGAAGGTATATGTTACCGGACCCCTCGTAGTGTGATAGCTCGCACTTGGTTATAAAGAAAATTGTAAAATGAAATATAAAACCTTTGAGACTCTGGGTATACCTGAAAGACGGTATATGTTACCGGATTCTTCGGGCTCTGGGTACACCTGAAAGATGGTGTATGTTACTGGACCCATGATCTACCTCGGAGAGGGTAGGTGATACAAGCTTCGTGGACATTCTTGTTTTCGTGAGAGCTAGGCGTTTCACTGGGTCCCCAGTCCACGAAGTTAGGGGACCAGGACTACCAGTGCGTCCTAGGTGGTAGATCCAAGTCTTCTGCAGAAGTACAGGGTGCATCCTAATTTTTGTTCTAGCCACTGGGGAGTTCTCTCTCGGTCACTGACCGTCCCCTTTGGATATCCGTACGGCTAGTCATACGGGTTATTAAAAAAAAAAACACCCGTATGGTCTCGGTCCGCTACGAGGTCTATGCCTGTGCGTACCCACAGGGTAAGAGTAAGATAAACATTAAATATATTAAGTTAAATGAAATACTCATTCTTGAGGAATCGTGAATTGTTGATATGTCTTTCGTAAAACTTGTAGAATCTACAGATTATGCTAATGTGAATAATTGTATCTTTAGTTCAGTCATCTTTTGCACTATATCATGAATTAGAAAGTATAATCATTTTCTTAGAATGATATAAATTTCTATGCTGGTTATATCTGTAGTTGTTGCACATACTTGTACACAGGACACTGAGCACCACATATAAATATAATGCTTCTTACGCAGACAGGGGAGTCTGACCTTTCTGCTTTAAATGTTTTTCAGGTAGTAATTAAATCGGAGCATCGTTGGCATCGCGTATGGAAGTAGTCAAGAAATCTCAGTTTTTCAGTGTTTACTGTTCGAACTCTGATTAGTAGATTTACATTTCTGTTATGGGATGTAATTAATGACATTAATGTTTCAATTAATGAATGGTATGTTTAGTACTTCTCTGTTTTACCCTGTAATGCACCCGACTTGTGTTTTCTTACTTCCGCTATTTCAAAAAAAAAATAAAATTTTACTCTAAAATTTTTACTATAAAAAGTCGGGGCGTTACAAGGTGAGCTCCACCACACTCGCCTTCTTCTCCTTCTTCCTTGCTAAATCATCAACAAACCAGAGCCACCATCAGCGGTGTCTCTAGCTCGCCAGATGAGAGGGTGCCTAGAGCTAGCATCCTCTCCTATGTTTTTCACGTGAAATCAACAGCAGTCGAAGGTTGTTGTTGATGTTCCTGGTGTGGTGATCGGAAGGAGTGGCGAACGCCACTCCCTCCCCAGTGACATCGTCCTCATTTGTCCTTTGACTTTCACCATCGAAAAACTAGAGCCACCATCTCATGTGACTTCGACCCACCGGTTGAGAGGGTGGTTGGCACCCTCTCTTGTTGGTTTTTTAGGGAGGAGGTTGAGCACCCCACTCACCTCCGCTCCGCTTCCTCTGTTCCACCACCTTCGGCCCTGCTACGCCCTACCTCCTCTCCACCTCGGTTGCTTGGCCACCCCTTTCACCCTTGTTTTTTTGATGACAGCAACATCCAGTTGCCGTTGTTCCCTAGACTGGCCTGCCGAGCTGAGCTCAGTTTGAACCGAGCCCAACTTGGTTCTTTCAGTAGGAGGACCGAACCTAGGCTTGGTCTTGTCTCGATTGAGGGACAGATCTGGCTCGGTCTGGCAGCTAAGACCTCTTCCCTCGTCCCCCTTTGATGTGCTCGAGTAACAACAACTTCTAGTGTTGTTGTTGTCTCGAGTATAATCAAGTTGAGCTTGGCTATCATCGAGCTCAACCCAATTCGGCCCAGTACCTCAGGCCAACTCAGGTGCACTGAGTTTGACTCAGCTTCACCGAGCCAGCCGGATTGGTTCTGCTTGCTCTCATCTTGGCTTGCCTAGTCAAGCTTAATCGAGCTGAGCTCGACTAGCACCAAGCTGAGCTCAGTTCACCCTTGGTCTGACACCTGCTCAGTTTTCTAAAACTGTGCCCGACTCGGTCAAGAGGCAATCTCAAGTTGCCTCTTGCTCGACTTAGCCAAGCTGAGTTTGGCAAAGGCTGAACTTAGATTGATCCATTGTTTTTGTTTTTAGCACCAAGCCCAGCTCGATCAAAGCTTGTCAACTCAGCTCTTTTTGTACCTCGTTCTGTCCTGCTCGGCTTGCTAGCCAAGTTATCTCGACTTGCTAGCTAAGCTAGCTTGGCTTCTTGTACCAAGCACCCCTTCCCTTTCTTTTCGAATCTAGCTTAGTTAGATAGAGTTGGCTCGAACTTGAGATTTCTGATTCGTAAACCAAACCAACTCAATCCTTTTTAAAGCAAGCTCGGCTTGGTCCAGTTGGCTCGAGTTGTGTTCGAGTTTGATCCCTACGACACAATCATCACCTCTTCCAATAATATGAGATTTTAACCTCATTCTTTGCACAATGATCAAATCCTTTTAGCGCATTACATCAGTGCAATGGATGAGACACACTTACCGAGGCACAAGCTTTTAAAAAACGACACTCGGAATTGTCAGAGATTCAGACCATCTTTGAGGTAGGGGAAAATTGCATGAGATGATGGTGGTGGAACAGTTTTGATATATATGTATTATATTTATGTCATATATATATATATATGCTTTTAACTCAAGGACGCAATTTTACATATTCTTATCCCATTTAAATTATATTATTTACTTTGTCATCATGCTATTACATGTAGAGGTTCCTATTTTTACGTAATTTACATAGCCTGATATATTGGTTTCATACACTAGGCTCTACTTTACGCAATTTACTTAATTCAATCTATGGTTTCATACAACATGCCATGTTTACGCAATTTACTTAGTCCGATACGTGGCTTCGCACGCTGGGCCTTGCTATATGCTATTATGTGTACATGCTTCTCCTTTAATATATGGGTCCTATATACACATATAATTATTTTGCATACTCTTGCTCTATTTCAATTATAGATGCATTTATTTATAGTACATAGTTTTGCGTACTCCTGCATACTTTAAATTACACTAGTATTTATTTAAAGATGCAGATTTGTGTATACTTACTTTAACTCAATTTCAAAAGTGTCTTTATGCGAGTTTTTAAGTTCGCATGCCCTAGATGTCTCATAAAATAAAATAGGTAGTTTACGTTAGCATGTTTGTGATATTCAGTGTACACATGTGTCCTATGAACAAACTAAACTTTTATGCTTACATGCATCAAAGTTATTACGCTCGTTTTGATTGGACAAATTCCAAGCGTTGGAGTGTTTTTCGAAATATCATTCCAACCTGGTTGAAACTTTAAAATAAATTGAGATTGACATGACTCAAGCATTCACAATCAAGTCTTCTCTTCAAACCAATATAACGCAAAGACTTTGACTACATAGACTTCTGTAATATAGATGTTAGGTCCTTCCTTTTGGCATTCAAAATGACCCGGATATGCCCCCGACCTAAACCCCAGGAAATCATGATTTCTAGTGTTATGATTGATCTTCTTTCTGAGAAACTAATATTATACTCATCATTGTAGTACTATCAAACATACACAATATGCTCATATGATGATGAATAGATTGAAGGTTTATGGCAAATCTCGTCGTGTGATAATGCACCATATTATAGAAAAAATACATAAACATACATGATCACCTTCACAAGTAAGATGCTCTATTTGATTTAAAAGATTAAAGCATAATGAATGAGTTATTGGATAAAAGAAGACCCGATGCACCTATTTATTTTTTTGTTCTGTCATGAGAGCGGATAAGAAGTACAAACTTTGATGCACAATATTGTTAATAACTATGTTCATCGAGTGACAATGACTGAGTGCCCTCAATCATCAGAGTTAGGGAACTGAGCTACCAATTATTATCCTAGGCGGTAGATTTCACAACTTCTGCAAAAGTTTGGATGCATTCCCTCGTTTACAAGTGACCTCTAAAGAGTTCTCTCAATCATTATACCGTCCTCTTTGGAGATTCAGCTAGTCATCCAGGATACCAAAATACATGAATTAATAAACCCCTGAATGGTCTTAGTTATTTATATGTTTTATCCTGTGAGTACCCATAAGTCGATAATTATCGAAACAAGATTATGATATTCACTCTGCTTTTCTTGAAATTGAATATTGTGAAATATAATAATACATATGTTAGTCTTGTTCTCTTGTATGATATCATTGCACCTATCAGGCTTTTATAACTCTGACCTGTTTTATGGGATACAGGTGAAAAATAGACGAATGCTGCAGGCGATGATGCAATGACAAGATGACATCAAGAATCTGCTCTCTCTGTTGTTTGCTCATGAATACATTTTATAATTTTGTACAATAAATTTTGTATAAACTTTTTATATTTAAAACCTTGTTTTGAATCTTCATGGTTTTGAATGAATGTATGAAAATGTGAACCCAAATCCAAGGCTTTTAAGGACCCAATTGGTTGGATGAAAGTTTCACCTTTAATCCACCCAAGGTTTGCCGAATTATTCTTTAAATTTTTTTTTGCTGAAGTATTAGTTTTAACTCTAAAAAAGGGTTGGTGGTTAAAATATTGTTTTTAGTCAAATTTACAAGTTTGAGATTTTAGAAAGTTATATCAATCCTTATGGCTGTCACCCCTTTGCGCAAGCCAACCCGTAACATAGGCCGTGGGGCAGGGGTCTTAGCCTCAAAGTTTTAAGCTACCGGCATGAGGATGATAGGTATGGCAGGCTAAGCTAGTGCAACAAGGTCTTCGTGTCGAGGGTGGTTTTTTTGGGTTATAAATTAAAAAAAAGGAATGGAGTTCACATCATGGTGTCTGATTCATGCAAACAAAAAACTGAAAAAATATGGAAAAAATAAAGATTTTTATGTGCGCTATGGCCAAAATTTAAGAGAGAGAGAGAGAGTAGGCCGTTCATGTTCAGGATGCGGCCAAGATCAAATTTGACTAGTCGGATGTTGACTAGGAGGATTTCAATTCAAATGATGAAATGCTTATACCAGATTCACTTTTTTACATGTGAACAGTCTCATATCCATAAAATTTGGAAATGGCCAAAAACCAAAACCTTATCTACATCCAATTAAAATCGGTTGTGGTTATGGCTTACCAAGTGCAACTAACGGAATTGAATTACGTTATGTCAGATTAAAATCCGCTTCATTGACATCTAGGGATGCAAACTGACCGGATGTAAAATGCCACTTTTATGATTTTTGGCAGTCCGACTTGATCCGGATCTGACTTATGGATTTAGCTAATCCGGATTCGATCCGTTTGCACCACTCTATATATGGAGAGAGAGAGAGAGCATTAATCCCACCTTATCGTGAAAAAATTTTCTACGTTAATGGCCTTTTGCGTGCTTGATCAATATTGCAAGGGTCTTTTGGTCATTTACCTCTACAACGTTTGTGGAGACAGTCACGCTGGGTTTGCCCCCTACGTTTTTGTCCGACTCCCGCGCCCAACGCCCACGTGGACAGAACAACCCTCCCAACTTATATTCCACGTCAGCAACCACCAATCCGACGTCAACGGCCATTTGTCTTTTTCCTCGGAAGACCTCAACACGCTCGTTGCTTCACGGACGGATTTGGCGTTTAACTTTTCAAGATGACGAGACTACCCCTTAAACGACTCGAACCGTTGCTGACCCTGTCAAACTCTGACCGATACGCCTTCCGGTCAAACCATGTAAAGCCGGTCAAGTTTGGAGTATCCTTTTTCTCATCTTTTTGGATCGGGCTTGGGCTCAAGTTCAGTCAAGTCAGGATAGTTAGAGGTTGGGGTTGAGGTTGACCCGGTTCCTTTCAGGATGGGTCTCATGGTTGACCCTCGGGGACTGGATCAGGGTTCTGTCAATTTGACTAAGATCTTGACGGCTTGGTTTGAATCATTGTTACCAAGCTGGTTGTTGGCTCAGTGGGTTTCTAAGCTAAGAGCCCTTAATGGTGGCATTTGGATTGGGTCCTAAAAAAACATGATATTTTAAGAATAGGACCCATTTTTAAATATTACCAATATATCGTGATATTATCTCAATATAAACAAGTTTACTTTTGTTTTTTATGTTGTATATATCCCAAATTTTCGTGATATTTTTCAGCAGAAGCAGATCTTTTAAATTTATCTCGAGGTTTTCTTTCATCTAGAAAATCATGCATCTTTAGTTTCTCTGATTTCATTACCAACATCACGTGAGAGTTAAGATGGCAATGCTGGATCGAATCCCACTAATGTGCAGGTGTGTCCGTAGCTTTAACATGGGTTGGGCACATAAGACAGCACGGTCGTCCACCCCACCAGGGGTTTACCTTGCAAGAAGGCAATGGGTTGGGTTGGGGTGGGGCCTTAGCTTCTAGATGAGCAGTCAAGGCTCTATTCTCATGGCCACCACCCTTCGGTCCAAGCCAAAGCGTAGCATAGGCCCCGAGGGCAGGGGTCTTAACCTCAAAGTTTTACACTGCCGGCACGACGACTGTAGGTATGACAGGCTGAACAAACGGAATGAGGTCTTTGTGTTGGGTGCGGTTTTTTCGGGTTATAAATTTTAAAAAAAGAAGGTAAGCCCATTAAGTGACCTGATTCTTAATGCAAGTTTCTCACCTTAAAAAAAAAAAAAACAATAAAAAATTTATTAGCTCCTCTCAAATGCAAAAAACTTCTTGCCATTAGTGGGAACCCCGAAATCTTGTAAAAAACTGAAAATTCAAAATGATCAAAACATACACACTTGGAGGTCATGACCAATATTATTGAATTTCCTTTAATTATAGTTATTGTTCCTTCTTATGGAAAAAAGTTATTATTCCTGTTAGTTGCCTCAAAAGCAGAAAGAAATCCAAAAACCATGACAAGTCCTAAATCTCAATATCCAAAAAATTTAAAACCCCAAGAATTATCCAAGAAATCACAATAACCAAGAAACACAGTCATGGGTAAGACAGTCTACCATCAAAGCCATGATTAGGTTGGCCAAGGCTTCGTTTGACCAAGACTTAGAAAAGGTTGACCGGCCTGCAGGACTCGGTCAAAGCAGCCTCGACTCCAAGCTTAGTCAACCAGTAAAAAGGTTGTGCTCAACCCGAATCAGTGAGGGCTAAACCGTTACGATCAGTTATCCGAGTCTAATTTCCGAGTCGTTTGGGGGTCCATGATAGTCCACCGACCAGTCCTTCGTTTTCTCGACATCGAGCGCACAACGTACGACACGCGAAGAGCGGCGTCCTCAATCCTATGATCCGATTCCCATCCTTTCAAGTCTCCAAGATAAACCGTTTTATTAATGATTTTGCTCTCTTTTCACTTTCAAGCAATGCCTGCCTGCGTAATAAGCCAGAGAATCCACAGATATTACAACTCTACCATAGTTTCAACAAATTTAACTTTTGGGCTTCCCCTTAGCATGAAGTCAGCCCTATCTTGCAGTATTTGTTGGACAATGAGCACTTTTTATTTACAAAATTAAAAAAAAAATCATCACAACTGTGGATTGGTTGATCTACTGTTGATTTATTGCAGAGTACACCCAGCTTTGACCGTTCAGCTTGACAAGCCACCAGGGAGTTTCAAACGTGTGATGTCTCGTCAACTTGGTGACATCCACAAGCTCCCTTACCATACGAGAGGAAGCCTTGTAGGTAACAATGAGCACTTAAAGCTTATAAAATTATAATAATAATCTCACTAGATTCATATAAGATATAATGGATGGCACGTAATTTCATGCTTATGATAAAAAACACTATCATCGTCATCATCGTTACAATTATTATCATCATAATAAAGTCCCAGTTTTCTAAGAATATGTTTGAATGTGTTTTTACCATTTAGGTGGTATCCCGTGCGCTAAATGGGGTTTTGTGTCAAGCTAAAGGCCCAGGATCGAATCCCTTTGCCATATGGGGCAGCTGTTATTCTGGTAGGGGTCCGCCCAACTTTAGGTACGAGAAAAAAAAAAAATAAAATAAAATAAAAACTACAGGTTTTGCTAAGTCGATTGCACGTACAATCGATTGTAGCAAACCTTTTCCCGGTATACCATCTGATTTTGTATCAAGATGGTGTATTCGTGATTTTATTGCAATATGCGTGCAGATTGGGAGAATCAAGGTATCTCCAAGGCGGGACGCCAAGACCTACGTATAAAAGGGCAGAGTGCCGGGAGGGCAAAGGAGAAAGAAAGAACGACCGCGCGCGCGCGAGAGAGAGAGAGAGGGAGGGTTTCGGGGGAAAAAGAGGGAGCAACAAAATAGTGTGTGTGTGAAATGTGTGGGAGGGCGTTACGTGCCTGCATGACCTTCGCGGGCCATGCAGATGAGATGCCAAGGAGCTACGGGAATTAATGACAGCGACGAGGCCGACGACGGCACCGAACCAGCGAAGCCCCGCCGGAGAAGGAGGAGGAGGAGCCCACGAGTGAGCTGCCGAAAATCCGTCTGTCTCTCTCTCTCTCACTCTCCCTTTCTTCCCTTTTTCCCTCTTTTTTCTCGCTGGGAAGATTGACAGGGAAGTTTTCTCGTTTTTTTCCCTTTTTGTTTTCTAGTTTTGGCCTCGTTGCTTGTTTCCTGTCGCGCTACGAGTGCTCTGAGTTCGTTCTTCTTCTTGTTGCGCGTCGGAGGGATGGCGGCCCTCGCCTCTTCTTCGAAGATCTGCTTCAACCCGAAGTGCGGCGCTTCGATGTCCGAGCGGTGGCGGAAAGGGTGGAGGCTGAGGTCAGGCGAGGTCGCCGAGCTCTGCGACCACTGCGGGTACGTTCTTCCGTTTTCTGCTTCGGTTTTGTTTCTTCTGGCCGGAGATCGGCGGAGGAAATCGGCGTTTTCGCGGTTTTTCTCCGGCGTTCTCTCGATCCGTGCGGTTTTAGCTCGCCAGATTTCAATTTCTATCTCGATTTACTGTTTTCGAAGTGTTTTCCCACTTCTTCGTGTCGGTCGCGCCGCGGATCGCTCGATCCTTGGAGTATAGCAGAGGATTTAGTACCGATAGGTGGATTACTGGATTTGTTGTTTGTTTCTCCTCCTCGCTTCGTTGCTCTGCCTTTTGCGTTTTTGTTCGGGGTTGGATTTGATGATCTTTGAGTTCTGCGGAAGGAAGGGTTAGGTTTATCGGGGGATTGCGTGAAGCCGAGTTCATTATCGTTGTTGAAATAGTTCCTGACGTTCTTCCTTCGCAAGATTAGGTTGAGGAGTGGCAATCTGGAGTTTTTTGTGCTTTGTAAAAGTTATCTGGGCCGCGCGGTAAGGATTATGATTCTCCGGGAAATGTTAACTTTATTGTTCTTCACGTTATTTTTCGCATAAATTGTCGGAGTGTGAGAAGTTTTGCTATTTGTGGATTCGCATGGTTTTCGTTCAGTTTTTCTCTCTGGAAATAATTAGGAATTTCGAAAGGTTAAGACATGATCTAGGATTTGACTCTTCGCGACATTTTTCTCACGAATATACGTGTACATATCCGGATTTTCGTCGATTATGTCAGATTTTGAGGTTTCTCTGTAGAAGAGGATCATCTTTTTCGGAAGGCTACCTGAAGACGAGGTCTTCTCTTTCTCTAGTGGTTTCGTCGCATCAATTCCTTCCACAAGTGCTAGGAATGCCATAAATAATTTCTCTTTTTTCGTTTTTGGGTGGAATTATAGCAGAGCCTCTCTGAATCTTCCTTTTTTTGGAGAATTTGTAGCGTATTCCATCTCTCTCTCTCTCTCTCATGTGCGTTTGTGCTGTTCTGGACGGTACCGGGGCACAAGGCTGTATGTCTTACAGTGGGTGTTTTCATTTTTCTTATGGTACAAAGTTGATCTTTCATGTCACTGAAGCATTGGTGCGCCAAAATGCGATCTTTCTTTTCCCCTTTTTAGGCCAACTTTGTAAAGAATGAAGCTGAATCTTATTTGCAAATACTTGTGAGCTGAAGAGCGTTTTTATTTTACATGGGGCTTACAAAGAGTGAACTAGGGTTTTTTTACCCCCGGGTTGGGATGGGGCGTTGGGTTGGTTATCATTATTAATTTTGCATGCTGGGAGTCCGGTCTTCATTGTCCTGGTCTAGTGATATGGCTCTAGAGTGGGCTATGCCTTAGGATCACTTCTTGCATTATTTGCTAGTATTGATCCCGAGGAACTCCTGTGAAAAATGTTTTGTTTGGTGAATTTCGTGTGTAATACAGGGACGTGCTTCCTTTTCCTTTTATCCTTTGCATTAGTGGGTTTGGTTTGTGGAGGATACCGGCAAGTTACCTCTCATTTTAGAGGTTTCATGTTGTATGTGTATCTTCTGTTTCCGTTCCTCTTTGCTTGGTTCTTTTTCTGTTGATAAAAAATTCTACCCGGTTATTTGGTCATATTCGTTTTTCATGGCTCTTGAAAATTTGATCCACTTTGAGTCTCTTTAGTTGCTTCCTACAGTAATTTTCTTTTATTTGCTGGAAAGTATTGACATCTATTGCAAAATGTTCTCTTTTGGTCTTGTCTTTTTCTTAAATATCTGTTTGTAAAAACTTAATATTTTTCAGAAAACAAATGTCAGTTGTCAGTTCCTGGCTTTCAATACCACTGGGATGGGTGGAAAATAAGGGGTGTGCTTTTCATGCTGGAAGATTCTTGACAGTATTGATATGTGAATGAATACTCTTATTTACTCTGGTGCATCTCAATACATTCTCTTGTTTTAAGCTATTGATATTTTTCATTTTGTTGATCCCATAGATCTGCATATGATGAAGTAAGATTTTGTGAAGATTTTCATTCTGATGCTGCTGGATGGAGGAACTGTGAGACATGTGGCAAGGTTAGAAACTGAGATCTAGCACCAGTTCTACTGGCATTCTGTTAGAATGTGGAAGATGTTGTGAACCACTTGCCTTGTTACAAAAGCAGTATCTCAAAGTGAAATCTGATTAGACTTTCTTGCTGAATTGCCATAACACTGACTCGAGAACACAAACATCACCTTGTTTTTTCTGTTGTAAAGTGTAGTTACATAGGTTCTGCTTCTATTAAAGATCATAAACCAGGACCCTGGATATTTTTTGAAACTACTTGAATTTTTTTCTTTCCCTAATGAGAAATTTCTTTGTCCAGCGTTTACACTGTGGGTGCATTGCTTCAGTCCATACGTTCTTGCTTCTGGATGCTGGTGGAGTAGAGTGCATTGCTTGTGCTAAGACAAGTATACTTGGTCCGGTAAGCCTTTTAATTATTGCCGTGACATGTCCTGTACCTTAGTACACTGCATTCTTTTTAGTTTAAATATTCTACTGCCACATACTTGGATTTTTGGGCATATGGCGACTGCTGATTCATGATGTAAAGCGCTGATGGCTATATGTTAATCGTTTGCATCATCAGTTATGAACTTGCACTCTTACTGGTCCATGCTCTGATGTTTATAATGGCTCGAGCTCCCAAATATCTGTGCTTCGTTCAGCATTTTCTTTTCCTTTTAATTTTATGCATAGTTTCAAGCGGTTCTATAGATAGCAACTTTTGGCTTTTGCATAAGGGATTGAACAGCACTAAAAACTGGTTGTGTAAGCCCAAAGAGCTACAAGTTCTGTGAGTTTTCATTGCACGTGCAATTAGGCTGGATTACCCTACAATGTGTATCCCAGATATGCACAAAAATTTAGCAGGTGAAGAGTATCCTGATCTGTTGGTGCTGCTTTGGAAATCCCTGAAAAATGCAGAACTGCTTTTGTGATGCTGACGGCATCAGCATGGAAATGGAGATGCTCAGCAACAGAGGATGGCTGATCAATGGTTGTGGTTCCTTGATCACGTACATGAAGGAAGACACTTGGAGTTGCTGTAATTCATCAAAATGCAAAGGGACCTGGGCCATGTTGATTTTACTAACTTGGTCTGACATATACAAAATATATATGTACATATGTATTATCTCTATGTACATACTTGGATAAACCAATTATTTTGTTCATTTCTTTTGTTTATTCTTAGTGAATGGATGTTGTGTTCTGTCTTTGACTATGATTGCCTTTTTTTTCATCATACACAAAAGAATAATATGACTGAGTCTCAACTAAAACCTGTAATGAATATATAAAAATATTTCAAGTGGGTGCCTCTTATGGGCATACAAGAACGTACACAATCAATGCCACTTGTGGGTCAATACAAGAGCACAACCACACAAGCCACTTAGGGGCTAAAACACAAGTAAAAAATATAAAAATATTATTAAGATAATGCTTGGAAGATCAACTATGGAAGTTATACATCTTCTTAGACAACTTATTGAGAGAAATAGAGAGAGGAACAAAGATTTGCATATGGTTTTTATTGATTTGGAGAAGGCATACGATAGAGTACCTAGGGACGTTCTCTGGTGGACAATGATGAAGAAAGGTGTTTCTCTCAAGTACATTAGTATAATTAAGGATATGTATGAAGGAGTAGTAACCAATGTCCGCACTTGTGGAGGGGTGACAACCAATTTTCCTATAACGGTTGGGTTACATCAAGGATCTGCTTTAAGCCCTTTCCTATTTGCTATAGTGATGGATGAGCTTACGAGATCAATTCAAGAAAATGTGCCGTGGTGTATGTTGTTTGCTGATGATATTGTTTTGATTGATGAGTCTAGAGCTGGGGCTAATGCTAAGTTAGAATTATGGAGACAGACATTGGAAGCAAGAGGTTTTAAGTTGAGTAAGAGTAAGACAGAATACATGGAATGTCGGTTTAGTAAGCAACAAAGTAGTGATGGGAGTGTAGTGAAGCTTGGTGAGCAAGAAATACCGGTGGATGATTGTTTCAAATATTTGGGATCTATCATTCAAAAGTATGGAGAAATTGATGGAGATGTAAATCATAGGATAAAGGTTGGGTGGATGAAATGGAAAAGTGCAACTGGAGTGTTGTGCGATCGTAGAATGCCATTGCGGTTGAAGGAAAAGTTTTATAGGACGACTATTAGGCCCGCTTTACTATATGGTACGGAATGTTGGGCTGCCAAGAGACATCATATTCAAAAAATGAGTGTAGCTGAAATGCGTATGCTGAGATGAATGTGTGGAAATACAATAAAAGATAAGATTTGGAACGAGGAGATACGTAAGAAGGTAGGCGTTGCACCCATTGAAAATAAGATGAGAGAGAATCGTTTACGGTGGTTTGGGCATATTCGGCGAAGGCCTAATGATGCTCCAGTTAGAAGGATGGAGAAATGAGAAAATATATTAGTTAAAAGAGGTCGGGGTAGGCCTAGGAAGACATGGATGGAGGTGATAGGAAAGGATATGAATGCTTTGAACCTCATCGAGGACATGGCATTGGATAGAAATGATTGGAGGAGAAGGATTCATGTGGAAGACCTAGAATGATTTTCTTTTTTGGTTCATATCGCCGACCCCAATTGTTTTGGGATGAAGGCGTAGTTGTTGTTTGTTGTTGTTGTTGTTGTTGTTGTTGTTGTTGTATAGTGCTTGTGCACAAATGTAACATACAAGAGGGGTTACACCCCCTATTTATACACAAAAGGAAGCAAAGAAGAGCCATTGAGAAATGCTCCCAACAACTAGAAATATAGCTGTTGAGAGCACTCCCAACAACTCCATTCCAAGGGCATTATAAGGACTATAATGCCCTTGAGGAAAAGAATAAAATACATTAAAAAGAAAAACCCTAAAGTGCCCTCTAGGAATTGTCATGAAATGACATGGATCCCAACACACTCCATAATGGTCTCCAAGAACATAAAACATTTTGATAAAAACATGAGAGTTAAAAGATTACATAGAAAAGTGAATGAACAATTCTATTTATAATGGACAAAGAAAAATTATATTGAATAACTCTAGTCACAATGGACACTAGAGATAAAAAAGAAAAATTACATAAGTTCTTCACTACATAATTTTCAAAACACACATAAAATACCTAATACTACCCATCACTCTCTCACTTTAGAAGGCACACACCCATACCCTTTTATAGAAAAAAGTAAAGGAAAGAAGAAGAGAAGAAGTAGAATAGAGAGGGGAGATCCTCTCTCATTAAATAATGAGAGAGAGCAAGCAACAACTAGAGTTCTAGCCGTTGGGAGCAAGTCAAACTAGCTTTGACTTGACTCCCATATATATTATATATATTTACAATATATATAATACATATTATTACAATATATATATATATATATATATATATATATATATATATATATATATATATATATATATATATTACATTAATCTTAATACCCCTCCTCAAACTTGCAATGTCTCACTGTAAGTTTGCAAATACAAGCTAAGAACCCATTACATTTGATTTCAACAAGTATTTCCATTCGTTGTTTCCTTGAAGGGTGCTCTTGATCTTCAACCATATGCTCTAAGCCGGTCTCTAAGATTTCCAATATCATCAAAGCTTCAGACCTTGAAAAAAAAAACTCACAAAATAGCCCAACTATACACATATATCTCTCTCTCTCTATATATATATGTATCATAAAAGATTTTGAAAAAGATTTTTAATTATATATTATGGAGAGAGGATGGTCAAACACACATATAGTATATAAAGTTAATTTAACATCATTTAACGTGAACAAATCATATGCTAAACTTTTTTATCACTTTAATCATTCATGAGAACATGCATTATTTAAAGTGAATACACATATTTATTACATAAAAAACATGATTTTTAAAGAAAGAACTCATAAAAGAGTTAAAATTTGAAGACATTTTTACACAGCGGAAGACATAAAGGCTATGTCACTTGGGTGCGGGTGCGGGGATGCGGCACTTCCAAAAAACTCGGGTGCGGGGGTGCGGCAGGGGCAAAAATGTAAAAAAAAATTATATATATATATATATATATAATTTTGAAGTTTTAACAGTTTAACATTTAACAGTAAACATTGTCATAAACTCATAATATGATTCATCATGCATACAATATATCAACCTAAATATCAAAATATCAATCAAATATGTAAAGCAATTACATAAATCGACCTAAATATCAATCAAATAAGTATAGTATAAAAGAACTAAATTACATACCAAAGTATATCCTGATGAAGTAATGGATGTTAATAATTTTCTTCATCATCAAATGCATCATTAGAAGGAATACTAGGCTCAGCTAAATCCATGTTTGTTACGTTGAATTCATGTTCTCCCTCGAAGTTACACTCTTCTAGGTTTACATCCCAAAATTTGGATGTTTCTTGTCTGCGTTATAAACCCAATTTGAAAATGATAAATACAATACAAGTATATTTAAATGAAAACTAAGAAATAATCAAATAACTAAGAGAGCAAATTAGTACCTGTATTCATTATTGCTTCACGAAAGTAATCGAAGATTTGAATGAACATATACTAAATCCTCTGCACGCTTGTTGGTGAGTTTGTTTCTCTTCGTGTTGTAGATTTGAGAATATGTGCTCTAATTTCTTTCACAACAAGATGAACTAGCAGGCTGCGATAGCAATCTTAATGCAAGACGTTGCAGAAGAGGTGTTTTTGATCCAAATGTTGACCACCATGTGATAGGATCTATATTATCTTCTTCTCTCGCGAATAATGCCGGTGCATATAATATCGAAGATAAAAATTTTCCAAACTCTTGTGTGACTTGATGTAGAAGATATGCTTCTGGAAAAAGTCTTGTCATACACATATTTCTATGTCTTGATAGCTCTGGGTCTAAATTTGGAGGGACACGACCAATACCACCAGCCCGCCACTTATTTGCATAATATTTTGGATTAAGAGAATATGCCATGCAATGCAAAGGAGTGTTGCTCTTATCTTATCTTCTGACTAAAATTGAATGAATATGATTAAAAAAATCTGAATCATCCAATGCTGGATTTTTTTCTTCATGCATGAAAACTATAGCTTGTATTTTTTCAATCATATTATCCCATATTTCATAAACTCTGTGAAGCATTGGCTCATCCTTATCAACTTCTCTTAACATTTCCCAAATAAGTTGCGTAAATTGAAGGAAGTATACCAATCTGTCCCAAAACTCATCATCAAGAATGAATTTCTTAATTTCTTGAGCCTTGATATCATCATCAGCACGATAGAATGTCCAATTTTCATCAGTCACCATGTTAATCAAAGCATTCTTCACTCTTTTAATCCTCTTCATCATCACAATGATGGACGCAAAACGTGTTTCAGCGACCTTCAACAATTTCAAATCAGAATGCCTATTAAATATAGCATTAGCACGATGGTGGTTAACAACAAAATTCCTAATGCTTTTGACATTTCTTTCTAAATCTTCAATCCATGAACATAAAACATATGCTTGTGAATTTTCTTCTTCTTTGGGGTTGCAGATGCTCTTTAGGGCTAGATTTAAGCTGTGTGCTACACAGGGAGTCCAAAAAATATGAGGGTACTCACTCTTCAAATTCAACCCTGCACTTTTACAAACTGGAGCGTTGTCTGTAATGATTTTTGTCACTTTCTGATCACCCACTTCTTTTATCACTTCTATAAACAATCCCTTCAAATACTCTGCATTTTTATATTCCGCAGATGCATCAACTGCTTTCAAGAATATTGGGTCAGTAAGCGAACAAACAATGAAATTGATTAATGGACGCCTTTGAATATCTGTTCATCCATCAGACACAATAGAAACTTCATTTTGCTCCCATGAATATTTTTTAATCTCTAACAACCTCTCCACATTTGCCCTCTCTTGGTTACTACTCCTTCATACATATCTTTAATTATACTAATGTACTTGAGAGAAACACCTTTCTTCATCATTGTCCACCAGAGAACGTCCCTAGGTACTCTATCGTATGCCTTCTCCAAATCAATAAAAACCATATGCAAATCTTTGTTCTTCTCTCTATTTCTCTCAATAAGTTGTCTAAGAAGATGTATAGCTTCCATAGTTGATCTTCCAGGCATAAAACCAAATTGATTCTCCGATATCATGACAACCTTCCTCAACCTAGACTCAATCACCCTCTCCCAAAGTTTCATAGTATGACTCATGAGTTTTATACTACGATAGTTTGTGCAATCTTGTATATCACCCTTATTCTTGTATAGAGGCACCAAAGTACTCTTTCTCCAGTCATTAGGCATCTTATTTGTCCGCCAAATCTTGTTAAAAAGATTTGTCAACCATTCTAAACCTTTTTCACAATTTGTGAGGTCTATTGTTTAAAATTTAATAGGTCAAATATTTAGGTTGGACATCGAAGTTTCTGGTTACTGATTTCCTTGTATTGTGTTGTATTGGACTTTCATTGTTTTAACATGTATTATATTTAGTTAGCAATTGGTTTCATGTGCAAGCATAGACTATCAATGTGAACATTAAATCCCTTTTTGTGTAACATGATACATGGAATATTTGATATATATATATCCATGGAATATACTTTAAAACAACTGGAGTGTTGAAGGATATGTTATTGATTCAATCAAAGGACAATCTTATTAGACCTTGACGGAAGCCCAAAACTTCAATGATTTTCCCCGTTAACTACCTAACATAGATTAATTTCTGTTTATATTTTGAAGTTTATAGGTAATGCTAGGGGTTCTGTCATAAATGTATTGAAAATGAATTCTGTGGTTGTCGATTTCTATAACTTGAAACGTCTATACCTAGTAGGTTCAAATTCTGTTTTGCTCTCGCTACAGACAATTAATCATTCAAGATAGATGTTGCTCATATGAGTTCTTGTTGTTTGTCTTTGAAAATCCCTGAAATTTTATAAAATGAGTTATGTCCTGAATGAT
The DNA here is from genome assembly GCF_984573655.1 of Nuphar pumila. Classification (NCBI taxonomy): domain Eukaryota; kingdom Viridiplantae; phylum Streptophyta; class Magnoliopsida; order Nymphaeales; family Nymphaeaceae; genus Nuphar; species Nuphar pumila. The sequence continues at coordinate 114,685,198 of NC_143259.1, read as the reverse complement.
TTTCTGAAATATTCAACGACCAATATGTTTTGAAATTAATAATGTTCAAATGCCTATTAAGATACATATACCTTTAGAAAGCACATGCTTATGAATAATCTATTTGCATATTGATAAGGCATTGCATGTGTGTATGTGCATATGGAATATGTGATTCTTTGTTATTGCTTTGGTTTTGGCGTGGGATGCATCGATGGCCTAAATGGACCATCACCGGCCTGGAGAGCTGGGTTGCTTTTCATATATGTTTAATTGCATCACCTAAACCACGCGGGTTGGTACTACACACTACTACATTGTTCTTGTTGTCCTCACGGACTAGAGTCCCGTAAGGGTTCTCGCTGGAGTGGATACGAGCTTTTACCTTTACTTTTGCATATGGTGTTGCAAAACTTAAAGAATTGATTTTTAGCAACAAAGGATAATAATTAAGAACAATGTAATATATGTTTTGGGATCTCCCATTTGGAGAATGGGGATCTTAGAGATCCGATCTTGGGGAGACTGTGAGGATACAAAAACTCTGTGGGCTTTATTTTGTCCCCTGAATCCGATATTGAGGTTTTTTCTCCTGGCCATGGTTTTAGGGAGAATCCGCCACTTGACCTGGGGGTGGTGTGTTCGACATAGCTGTTGTTTTGGTATACAAAGGAAGTTGCACTTGTAGGCGTGGGGTGTCCCTGGTTTCACCGACATTAGATGTGAAGGTCTAATGTTCCGATGGATAATGTTGTTTCCTGATATCGGTCAAGGGCTAAGATTGGAACCCAGTAAATAAATTATAATTTGTGTGCTAAGCTACCCTGAGAACCTAACTTGACCTCGGGGACTGTACTCGTTTGGTGTATCCGCGGGCAATGGTAATTAAAAAGAGGAACTTAAAGTTGTGTGCATTTAATAGGGCATGCATATGTAAAAGAGAACTTAAATGAAAGATAATAAGAGGATTCATGCATTACACATAAGTTATGTATTTTCCTGCTATGCATTAGATCATGCATATTCTAATTGTTCCCTCAATCATTACATGATAGTGAGTGTATGATATTTACTTCCTAATGCCGGTTAAAGGTTTGTTACTTGCTTCTGCTTTAATGTTTCTGCATGCTTAGCACTTATAACTGTTGTATAGAAAATTCTTTAAATGCTATAAATTTTCATATTTGCATTTATTTCAAAATAATGCATGAACCTCAAAATTATAATGGTAATTCATATGGAAATTGTAATATATAAATATTTTTGCCTGATTGGTTTAAAGGCACCGGGGCTTATGTGCTTGACTGGTTTAAAGGTACCGGATCACCCTGAGTGGGTTGTGAAATTAGTATAAAACGATTGGGATAAGATAAGATAAACATTAATTAGAACATTTTAGGTATCACACTGAGTAGAATTACTAGATTTGCAGTTTCACAGTTAAACAGTTCTTTCATAATGTATCTCTTTACTTTTAACATGCTTTAGAAATTGTAGCGGTGAGATTTAGATCCTGCTGATGTTGAAATGGTCAGTTAAGTTTTATACATGTTACTGTTGTTGTGTAGCTTCCTTTACTTGTTTCTATATATGCTGAAAATCATACACGACACCCACATCACATACTTGACACATGATATACCTGTGAAAAAATTTACAGTATTTCCTATTTAGACAGTTGTAGTCTAATTCCTATAAATTTACCGTTTTTTCAGGTGATGAGTAGAGTTTATGAGTGGCTGCGGGATGAGGCTTCGATCGAGATTTTGGATTTACTGTTCCTGGATAGTTTGAGTTCATTTTTAGAACATGTCATTAAAACTCTGATGTTATTATTCATTGATAATGAAATGAAATAAATGCGTTGGCTTGCTCTCCACTGTAATGTCCAGAATATTTAACCTTATAGTATTATTTGTTTCCACTGTTATATATATATAAAAAAATCCTCAAAATTTGGGTTGAAATTTTGGGGCGTTACAGTAAAGGAATGATGAAATTGCTGGTAGTATGGATTGCATGTGAGATATTCTGTTTGGTAATGATCAAGTATGCGAGGACCCCAATTATTTGGCAGTAAGGAGTAAGATCATTCAATGGTGTGCCATCATCTATCTTCATTTTTGCATTTATTACTTCATAAGTGTCCACCCTTTTCTGTAACGCCCCAAAAATTTCGACTTGTGATTTCGAAAACCTTATCGAAAAAAAAAACCCTTCAAAGATTTAAAGTTTAATATTTAAAACAACAGCGGAAGACATTTAGAAAGGAACACAAGTCAACAATCATGGGTACGTTAGCTGAAAAACCATCATTCACATGTACAACATCTTAAAGAAATTTAAGAAATAAGGCAAGAGATTAAAATCTGCAGTTTATTACAAAATGAGTATTTTATTCCAAAGTTCAATAAATCTAAGAAAACTCCAAAAAGTCCCAAAGCCAGCCGCCAGCAGAAAGAAAAATGAATCTTGATCCACGTTGCACCACGCCATCGGCCGTCAGTGAAGTCCTACTCCTCACCTGCCCATGAAATGGGTCAGTTTCATAACAAACCAGTAGGTGCACGAAACAGATAAGTAGAATAAAACAAAACAGGGCATTCATGAGATAAGCAGTTATGATATTTAAGCAATTAAAACAATTATAGTCTATTCTAACAAAAGTAATAAGTGCAAAGAGATGTTAGTTGAAGCAGTGTATGTCTTAGCCATCTATAACTATTCATGGATATATTCTTTAAGTTCTGATATTAACTGGCCTGTGGGTACGCACAGACGCGAAACGTAGAAACAGCCGAGACCGATCCGGGGGTTTATTATGTCAGGTGTTTTCATTAACCCGGATGGGTGACTGAGTCCGCCTTAAGGGGACGGTCAGTGACCAAGAGAGTAAATCCCCAAAGGCATTCGTGGCCCATGGATGCATCCAACTTCTGCAGAAGTGCCTGGGAATTACCACCTAGGATAATTTATGGTAATCCCAATTCCCCTAACTCCGATGACTGGGGAAAACCGAGTCTTTTGCTCGTAGGGTGGTTGTTAATAACCTGTCCATCGGAGTCTTTGTACCATCCATCCTCTCCCTTGATGAACCGTGAAGATCGGATGGGTACGACGGGGGTTTCTTAACCGCCGCCCCATCCTACATGCTCTGGTTCATTAGACCCACTCGAGCATCTTGCCTGTGAAGGCGAAAAGGTCACCATTTATGTGATCTCAGCAATGTGCTAATTGCACTCATCGAGGTTGCTACGACCTCATCAACCCACCATCGTAACCCTCATGGGACGTACTTGTCCAAAAGTACGATCATACCTTCTTAGAGGTACAATTACGATAATGTTTTATTATTTCTTTGGTTCCTACATGACATGTTTTGTTTTTCTGAGCAATTGGCCTGTGGAGGCCGATATTATCACATCAAAATCAATAAAGTGTAAATTTCACACTTCAATACACTCCATGTTCTTACATAAAATTCATACCGTACCTGCCTTAAGGTTCGATTACAATAGCAATTGCAGTGCATTCTGAGTCTATTCACAAAATCTACCTTAAGTATGCGGTTTCAAAGGAATAAGCATGCAAAATAGACAATTATCAGTTAAGTAATCTTACACGTAAACAGGCATGCCAATTAAACTACTTGATGAGTCTACCCAAAGAATTTACATTATGCAATTTCAAAAGATTCACAAAGAGGGAATTTTGACCAGTCAATATTTCTTCAGATACACCAGTATGCAAAATAACTATTCTATCTCAGAAGTCTTATTTTATTTTGTTCATGCATACTATTCGTGCGACTTTCCCCTACCTCGGGATGTCGTGCAGCTGCGTACGTCTACGCGTGTAGACGATACGAGGCTCGGGCCGCGGAGCCAGAGCGGGGGTTCGATGCGAGGTCTGCAACAGTGCGAGTATTCAATAATGATAATTTAATTAAATGGTGCGACGGGAGCAAGGGTAGGATTAAGTGACCGGGGATACCGGCCCCTTTCAGACAGAACAATAAAAGGCAGGGCCCTCCGCCCTTGCCTGACGAAATAGGGAATGGCAGGGGCCTCGGCCCCTGACTGACAATAATAGCGAATGGCAAGGGCCTTGGCCCCTGCATGACAAAACGCGAAGGGCAGGGCCCTTGCCCCAGCCAAACAGGTCACGCATGGCAGGGGTCTCGGCCCCTACCCCAAGATTAGGGAAAGGCAGGGCCTCGGCCCCTGCCTGGTACAAACAGAATGGCAAGGGCCCTGGCCCTTGCCTGACAAAAATGAAGAAATGGCAAGGGCCCCAGCCCCTGCCTGTCGAAAATGAGGAATGGCAGGGGCCCCAGCCCCTGCCTGACGAATCAAGAGACGGCAGGGGCCTCGGCCCCTGCCAGAAACACCTACAAATGGCAGGGGCCTCGACCCCTGCCAGTCAAAAATCGCGGAGCAGCAGGGGGGTGTCCGCCCCCCCCCCCCTGCGTGCCGAGGGTCAAGAGCGGCAGGGGGGTATTCCCTGCCCTCCCAGAAGCCAGAGGGCGGCAGGGGGGTGATCCCCTGCCAGCCCAACAAAATAAAGGGCGACAGGGGCATTGCCCCTGCCAGCCTAAACAGGAAGGCGGCAGAGGCACTACCCCTGCGCGCCAGAACACAAGAGGCAGCGGGGCGAGCCCCCGCCTGCCGGAAAAACAAGAAGCGGCAGGGGCATTGCCCCTGCCTAAAGATGGTCGAAAGGTGGCAGGGGAACTGACCCCTGCTGAAAGAGAGACCGGGGTGGGGGTGACAGGGAGGGAAACCGACCTCTCGTCAGTTTCCCTGTCACCCACAGAGGTGAGGGAGTGTCGCAGGGGCCATTGGTCCCCTGCCGGCACTCCGGCGCACCCTCAGAGGGAAGATGGGACGACAGGGGCTTTGCAGGCCACCTGTCGGCCCTCCGGTGATTACCGGAGAGGCAGGAGGGCACGGCAGGGGCTGTGCGCAGCCTGCCGGCCTCCCGACGAGGTGACAGCGAGGGGGGGGGGGGGGTGAGGAAAAGAAGAGGGAGGAGAAGAGAAGAGGGAGGATGGCGTACTTGGGAGCGGTGGCCGGCGTCGGCGACGTGCGCAGCAGGGAGGAGACCGGCGTGGAAGGGGGGCGAGGGCTGCGAGAGGGAGGAGAAGAGAAGAGGGAGGCGTGATCCCCCCCTCGCCCTCCATCCTTTCTCTTAAAGCCACAGGGGGCACCCGAAAGGGGAAACCCTCGATGGGTTTCCTTATCCAGCCCAGAACGAAGGGGGAGAAGGGGGGGGTTTGCGGCGCCCGACTGCTCGGGTTTTTACTTTTGAAAACCCTAAAATAAAAAGGGGGGGGGGCCCGGGTCGGGTCCGGACCCGACCCGGCCCGGGTCCAAACAGATTTTTTTTTATGGGATTTTACATCCTACCCCTCTTAAAAGAATTTCGTCCGCGAAATATCTATTACCTTGAAGAATCAAAATACAGGTGAGGATATTTTTCCCTAATATCGTTCTCAGGTTCCCAAGTACATTCGTCAATTCCATGATGTTGCCACCGAACCTTTACAAAGGAAAAGGTTTTTGATCTAAGCACTTGGTCACGACGGTCGACGATCTCCACTGGTCTTTCTTCGAATGTCCAGTCCCTTCTAATGTCCACATCATCATAATGAATGATATGCGATGGATCATGAACATACTTCCTCAACATGGATACGTGAAAAACATTATGGATCTGAGTATACTGCAGAGGTAACGCCACGCGATAAGCTGCTTCTCCAATCCGCTCCAGGATTTCGAACGGTCCGACGTATCTAGGACTTAGCTTTCCCTTTTTCCCGAACCGAAATACGCTTTTCGTCGGAGATACCTTAACAAATACCATCTCGCCAATATCGAAGACAAGCTCTCGTCGGCGTCTATCTGCATAGCTTTTCTGCCGACTCTGAGCGGTACGGAGTCGTTCTCGAATCATCTGTACTTGTTGAGTATAGTGTTGCAAGACTATAGGTGCCTCCAATTTTCGCTCGCCAACCTCGTCCCAGTAAACAGGTGATCGACATGGCCTCCCATACAAAGCTTCGTATGGGGCCATCCCGATGCTCGCATGATAGCTGTTGTTATATGCGAACTCCGCCAAACTGATGTGGGAATCCCACTCTCCCTTCCAGTCCATCATACAGGCTCGAAGCATGTCTTCCAAGGTTTGAATCGTACGCTCCGACTGCCCGTCCGTCTGAGGGTGAAATGCAGTACTAAACTTTAACTTTGTGCCCAACGCCAACTGAAGTTGTCCCCAAAACCTTGAAGTGAATCTAGGATCACGATCGGAGATAATCGAGACTGGAACACCGTGCAATCTCACAATCTCTCTAACATAGAGATCAGCGAGACTATCTAACGATTGGTTGAGACGGATAGGTAGAAAGTGAGCCGACTTGGTGAGTCTATCGACGATCACCCAAATCGCGTCATGCTTTCTCCGCGTCCTCGGAAGACCGACTATAAAGTCCATGGTAACATCTTCCCACTTCCATAGAGGGATCTCTATCTGCTGCATGACCCCACCGGGTCTCTGGTGCTCGATCTTGATTTGCTGACACGTTAAACACTTTGAGACATACTCAGCCACGTCTCGCTTCATACCGTTCCACCAATAACTGCGTTGCATGTCCTTGAACATCTTCGTGCTTCCAGGGTGAATGGTGTATCTAGACTTGTGGGCCTCCGCCAAAATTTCATCTCGAAGAATCGGGTCGTCAGGAACCCAAAGGCGCTCCCTCAACCATATACTTCCATCCTCCTTCAGACGAAAAGGTGTATCTGCCAATACCGCTTGAGCCTTCAACTTCTCGTAGCGTGCATCCGTTCTCTGTCCATTGATGATCCTCGCGAGTAGCTCAGGTTGAGCAACAAGGTGGGATAAACCGATTGAACCTTGAGTGATTGCGAAAGGTTCCCATGAGGCTAGGTCTTCGACCAACCTCCATCTAGCGAATAAGGCATTAATCGAAACTTCCGGTGTTTTGCGGCTGAGAGCGTCAGCCACGACGTTCGCCTTTCCTGGGTGGTAGGAGAGGGTGAAGTCGTAATCCTTGAGGAATTCAAGCCAACGCCGTTGTCTCATGTTCAATTCCTTTTGCGAAAATAGGTACTTAAGGCTCTTATGATCGGTGAATGCTTCGAACTGCTCCCCGTCTCCATATCTTCAGTGCGAACACCACTGCTGCTAACTCTAAATCGTGAGTTGGGTAGTTCTTCTCGTGAATTTTAAGTTGCCGAGAAGCGTAAGCGATCACCTTCCCATTCTGCATCAGCACAACCCCTAGGCCTGACCCAGAGGCATCGGTATAAATCACAAATCCGCCTTTACCAGAAGGTAAGGTCAAAATAGGAGCACTGGTAAGTCGCTCCTTCAATAATTGAAAACTCGCCTCGCACTTCTCGTCCCATAAGAATTTAGCCTCTTTCTTCAGTAACTTTGTCAGGGGTAACACAATTTTAGAAAAATCCTGAATGAATCTTCTGTAGTAACCCGCTAGTCCAAGGAAACTCCTGATATCACGCGCGTTCTTTGGTTGTTGCCAACCAAGTACAGCCTCCACCTTTGCAGGGTCCACGGACACTCCTTCTTTAGAAATAACGTGTCCCAGAAACATGACTTCCTCGAGCCAGAATTCACATTTAGAGAACTTGGCATACAACTGTTCCTTTCGCAAGGTTTCTAACACAACGGTTAGGTGCTCTCGATGTTGCTCTCGACTTTCTGAGTACACCAAGATGTCGTCGATGAACACGATCACGAAGGTGTCCAAAAATGGCTTGAACACCCTATTCATCAAGTCCATGAAAGTTGCGGGGGCATTGGTCAGTCCGAACGGCATGACTGTGAACTCGTAATGTCTGTATCTCGTCCGAAAGGCCGTCTTAGGAATATCCTCATTCCTAATTCTGAGCTGATGATATCCAGACCTAAGATCGATTTTCGAAAAAACCTTGGCCTTCTGCAACTGATCGAACAAGTCTTCGATACGCGGCAATGGGTACTTGTTTTTTATTGTGGCCTGGTTGAGCATTCGATAGTCGATACACAACCGCAAGGTCCCGTCCTTCTTCTTCACGAAGAGCACAGGAGCTCTCCAAGGAGAAACGCTGGGGCGAATGAATCCCTGATCCAACAACTCCTGCAACTGCTTCTTCAGCTCTTCAAGCTCAGCTGGCGCCATTCTGTAGGGTGCTTTGGAGATTGGTGTCGTACCTGGTAGCAATTCAATATTGAATTCCACCTCACGAGACGGGGGAAGTCCCGACAGCTCTTTAGGAAAAACGTCGGGATAATCGCGAACATCCAGCTCACCGATGGGAATAGGCATTGGATCTGACTGGATAACACTAACCAAAAAGGCAGTGCATCCCTTCCGCAAAAAGTTCTGCGCCTTAAGCGCCGAGATCCTCCGGCTTGCTCGAACAGGTCTGGGGATTCTGAATTCTACTCTCGAAGAGCCTGGAGGTGATAAAACGATCTTGCCATCATGGCAAAAGATCTTGGCATGATACTTGTGCAACCAATCCATGCCTAGGATAACGTCAAATTCAGTCATCTCCAGCAGGATAGCACAAGCAGGCAAGTGCCGCTCTGCCACAACTACGTCCAATTCAGGTATGAAAGTGGTGCAAACCGTGTTCTTCCCAACGGGGTTATACACGTCTAATGCATTATCAAGCGTTTTTACCGTTATATGCAATTGTTTTACGAATTTTTCTGACACAAACGAGTGTGTAGCACTACAATCAAAGAGTGCAAAAGCTGCTTGATCAGCAACAAGAATGGTACCTTGAACGAGATCTCCCTTGGTCAATTGATCGACCGTGGCTGCATAAACTCGACCCGGCTCTCTGCCGCTGCTTGGTTGTGCTCGTTGTTGCTGCTGATGAGGTGGTCGAGGAGGCTGAGCTACGTTGCCGGTTCGCTTGAGGTCATCTGCTGCTTTCTTCCGGCAGTCGCGTATGAAATGACCCATCTTGCCACAATACAGGCATCCGCCAGTGTCCCGCGGACAAGATTGTCCCACATGAGGCCTCTTGCACCTGGGGCAGTTATCACTCGACGGTTGCCTGGGCAGTGGAGGGCCCTGTTGTCGCTGGCGTTTTGCTGGAGGAAACTGTTTCTTCCCTGCTTCAGTCTTCACTGGAAAAGGTGGTCGCTGCCCTGGGCCGCCGGAAAAGGTCTTCTTCTGCTCACCACCTGACGCGGTTGACTTCTTGGTTTGCACACTTTTTGAACGCTCCCAATCCTCGTTTAGTAGGGTGGCTGCTGCTACTGCCGCAGAAAAAGTCGCGGGCATACTGGTGAGAACCCTATGCCTGAGTCCTTCCTTCAGTCCGCGTATAAACTTCCCGGCCCGCTCATGATCATCCTCAAATAGGTGAGGACAATAACGCTCCAACCGTTGAAATTTGGTGATATAATCGTTCAAATTTAAGCTGCCCTGGCACAGCTCCAGAAATTCCACCTTCTTCTTTTCCCTCGCATGAGGAGGAAAATAGTTTCCGAGAAAAACCCTTCGGAAGGCCTCCCACGGAATCACCTCAGCACCCGGAAACTGCACCTCCCGCGTAGTGTCCCACCAGTCGCGAGCGTCGTCCTTCAACCGAAAGGACCCGAACATTGTCTTCTTATCATCAGGAACAGACAACACTTGGAACACCCGTTCCACCTCTTTAACCCAACCCTCCGCCAAGTCAGGATCAACCTTGCCCGAGAAAGTAGGAGGGTCCAGCTTCAGAAATTTTTCATATGTGGCGGTTGGTGCATTCCCAACAAGGGAACCTGGATCCTGATGGGGGCGACCCTAGTTACGAATCGCCTCAGCTAAGGAGTTGAGGGTATCCATCATGAATCCCCTCTGTTCACGCAACTCATCGGCCATGCTGTGGCTTGAGTTTCCCGTCATCCTTAAAAAGCAACCAAGATAAAAATCAAAAACACTGAAGACGTACTAGTAGGCATAAGTATAGAAACAAAGGCAAGAACATAAATCTTTATTCCGAGAGTCAAATATTTAGAATCCAGCTGTGCTGGTACATAAGCAAAAGTTATATTCCACAGTTATAAATGAGTTCACAGACTCCAACAAAACTGGGTGCGTGCTACCTCCCCTTAGGGACGACTAGAATACTTCCTAAGATATTTCTTTCTATTGCCTGTGCGCCTGAATCTGCGCTTAGGGGTGAAGGGAAGTGACTCATCGTAGGAGGGCTCCTGCCCGTAAAGGGGCGTCGCCGGAGTATATTCCGGTGAGCCAAGACTATAATCTGAAAAATCCATCGCAGGTGTATATGTGGGTGATACACCGCCCACTGGGTCTGCCGGAGGTGGCGGTTGCTCGCCGGCAGTCGAAATTGCGATCTTGTCGTCATGCTCAGCCTTGTGGAAGCAAGCATCCATGGTGTGGCCTGTTTCTCCGCAGAAACCACACTCCTCTGCTAACTCAGGGGGAACAAAATCTCCCGATGACTCCTGTGGTGTCTGATGGTGCACCTGAATGTGTGAAGGCGCGAAACCACCTTCTCGAGCATGCACTTCAGCCCACGCTGCTGCCAAGGGTATCTGGTAGGTGATCGGTAGTGCGAAGCCTTGCTCATCCGTAAAAATGGGTAGAGGAGGGCGGTTAGCCCAGTAACCAGCCCCGAACATCTCACGTCCGCCCCTCCCCCTTACGGAACGGCCACGTATACTACGCGTGCTCCTACCGCGAATACCATTAGAACCAGTAACTGGATCCATATATCCAACGGTACTACGAATAAACAAGAATATCATTTAGTCTAAACATGCTATGAAATATCAAAGATTTACTTACAGCGCGATGGGATGCTCAATAGTCAAGATTCACTTCTTTCTGACCTGGCTCTGATACCAAGTTGTAACGCCCAAAAAATTTCGACTTGTGATTTCGAAAACCTTATCGAAAAAAAAAACCCTTCAAAGATTTAAAGTTTAATATTTAAAACAACAGCGGAAGACATTTAGAAAGGAACACAAGTCAACAATCATGGGTACGTTAGCTGAAAAACCATCATTCACATGTACAACATCTTAAAGAAATTTAAGAAATAAGGCAAGAGATTAAAATCTGCAGTTTATTACAAAATGAGTATTTTATTCCAAAGTTCAATAAATCTAAGAAAACTCCAAAAAGTCCCAAAGCCAGCCGCCAGCAGAAAGAAAAATGAATCTTGATCCACGTTGCACCACGCCATCGGCCGTCAGTGAAGTCCTACTCCTCACCTGCCCATGAAATGGGTCAGTTTCATAACAAACCAGTAGGTGCACGAAACAGATAAGTAGAATAAAACAAAACAGGGCATTCATGAGATAAGCAGTTATGATATTTAAGCAATTAAAACAATTATAGTCTATTCTAACAAAAGTAATAAGTGCAAAGAGATGTTAGTTGAAGCAGTGTATGTCTTAGCCATCTACAACTATTCATGGATATATTCTTTAAGTTCTGATATTAACTGGCCTGTGGGTACGCACAGACGCGAAACGTAGAAACAGCCGAGACCGATCCGGGGGTTTATTATGTCAGGTGTTTTCATTAACCCGGATGGGTGACTGAGTCCGCCTTAAGGGGACGGTCAGTGACCAAGAGAGTAAATCCCCAAAGGCATTCGTGGCCCATGGATGCATCCAACTTCTGCAGAAGTGCCTGGGAATTACCACCTAGGATAATTTATGGTAATCCCAATTCCCCTAACTCCGATGACTGGGGAAAACCGAGTCTTTTGCTCGTAGGGTGGTTGTTAATAACCTGTCCATCGGAGTCTTTGTACCATCCATCCTCTCCCTTGATGAACCGTGAAGATCGGATGGGTACGACGGGGGTTTCTTAACCGCCGCCCCATCCTACATGCTCTGGTTCATTAGACCCACTCGAGCATCTTGCCTGTGAAGGCGAAAAGGTCACCATTTATGTGATCTCAGCAATGTGCTAATTGCACTCATCGAGGTTGCTACGACCTCATCAACCCACCATCGTAACCCTCATGGGACGTACTTGTCCAAAAGTACGATCATACCTTCCTAGAGGTACAATTACGATAATGTTTTATTATTTCTTTGGTTCCTACATGACATGTTTTGCTTTTCTGAGCAATTGGCCTGTGGAGGCCGATATTATCACATCAAAATCAATAAAGTGTAAATTTCACACTTCAATACACTCCATGTTCTTACATAAAATTTATACCGTACCTGCCTTAAGGTTCGATTACAATAGCAATTGCAGTGTATTTTGAGTCTATTCACAAAATCTACCTTAAGTATGCGGTTTCAAAGGAATAAGCATGCAAAATAGACAATTATCAGTTAAGTAATCTTACACGTAAACAGGCATGCCAATTAAACTACTTGATGAGTCTACCCAAAGAATTTACATTATGCAATTTCAAAAGATTCACAAAGAGGGAATTTTGACCAGTCAATATTTCTTCAGATACACCAGTATGCAAAATAACTATTCTATCTCAGAAGTCTTATTTTATTTTGTTCATGCATACTATTCGTGCGACTTTCCCCTACCTCGGGATGTCGTGCAGCTGCGTACGTCTACGCGTGTAGACGATACGAGGCTCGGGCCGCGGAGCCAGAGCGGGGGTTCGATGCGAGGTCTGCAACAGTGCGAGTATTCAATAATGATAATTTAATTAAATGGTGCGACGGGAGCAAGGGTAGGATTAAGTGACCGGGGATACCGGCCCCTTTCAGACAGAACAATAAAAGGCAGGGCCCTCCGCCCTTGCCTGACGAAATAGGGAATGGCAGGGGCCTCGGCCCCTGACTGACAATAATAGCGAATGGCAAGGGCCTTGGCCCCTGCATGACAAAACGCGAAGGGCAGGGCCCTTGCCCCAGCCAAACAGGTCACGCATGGCAGGGGTCTCGGCCCCTACCCCAAGATTAGGGAAAGGCAGGGCCTCGGCCCCTGCCTGGTACAAACAGAATGGCAAGGGCCCTGGCCCTTGCCTGACAAAAATGAAGAAATGGCAAGGGCCCCAGCCCCTGCCTGTCGAAAATGAGGAATGGCAGGGGCCCCAGCCCCTGCCTGACGAATCAAGAGACGGCAGGGGCCTCGGCCCCTGCCAGAAACACCTACAAATGGCAGGGGCCTCGACCCCTGCCAGTCAAAAATCGCGGAGCAGCAGGGGGGTGTCCGCCCCCCCCCCCCCCCTGCGTGCCGAGGGTCAAGAGCGGCAGGGGGGTATTCCCTGCCCTCCCAGAAGCCAGAGGGCGGCAGGGGGGTGAGCCCCTGCCAGCCCAACAAAATAAAGGGCAACAGGGGCATTGCCCCTGCCAGCCCAACAAAATAAAGGGCGACAGGGGCATTGCCCCTGCCAGCCTAAACAGGAAGGCGGCAGGGGCACTACCTTTGCGCCCCAGAACACAAGAGGCAGCGGGGCGAGCCCCCGCATGCCGGAAAAACAAGAAGCGGCAGGGGCATTGCCCCTGCCTAAAGGTGGTCGAAAGGTGGCAGGGGAACTGACCCTTGCCGAAAGAGAGATCGGGGTGGGGGTGACAGGGAGGGAAACCGACCTCTCGTCAGTTTCCCTGTCACCCACAGAGGTGAGGGAGTGTCGCAGGGGCCATTGGTCCCCTGCCGGCACTCCGGCGCACCCCCAGAATGAAGAGGGGACGACAGGGGCCTTGCAGGCCACCTGTCGGCCCTCCGGTGATTACCGGAGAGGCAGGAGGGCACGGCAGGGGCTGTGCGCAGCCTGCCGGCCTCCCGACGAGGTGACAGCGAGGGGGGGGGGGGGTAAGGAAAAGAAGAGGGAGGAGAAGAGAAGAGGGAGGATGGCGTACCTGGGAGCGGTGGCCGGCGTCGGCGACGTGCGCAGCAGGGAGGAGACCGGCGTGGAAGGGGGGCGAGGGCTGCGAGAGGGAGGAGAAGAGAAGAGGGAGGCGTGATCCCCCCCTCGCCCTCCATCCTTTCTCTTAAAGCCGCAGGGGGCACCCGAAAGGGGAAACCCTCGATGGGTTTCCTTATCCAGCCCAGAACGAAGGGGGAGAAGGGGGGGGGGGGGGTTGCGGCGCCCGACTGCTCGGGTTTTTACTTTTGAAAACCCTAAAATAAAAAGGGGGGGGCCCGGGTCGGGTCCGGACCCGACCCGGCCGGGTCCAAACAGATTTTTTTTTATGGGATTTTACATTTTCTCATTTGTAATGCCAGACCTATCTATGATGTCAGAAGTAAACTTGGATTGAGTTAGAAAATAGCCACGAGCGGAATATGCAATCTCAATCCCTAAAAAATATCTATGAAAGCCTAAATCAGTCATTTCAAAATTTTGTTTCAAAACATTTTTAATAAAACTAACTCCCTATTTGTCTTCACAAGTGATGATTATGTCGTCAACATAGAGGTGAAGGATAACAATACCTGCATCAGATATCTTAATAAATATAGTATTGTCAGTATAACAGAAAGTCAAGTTTAACCATAACAGAACTAAAACGATCATACCAACATAGTTGGCAAACCCAACGAGTTGACTCGGGAATCGCCCGAGTCGACCTGGATCGGACCCCAATTGGGTCATGATTCAGGATTGTCGATCCAACACTTTAAAAAAAAATTATCATGTATTTTATTATTTTATTACATAATTCTTATATAAAGTCACTTGTTATGAAGAATCTAATATTGTTTAATGAAAAAAGTTAATAATCATGTATAATTATATGTTTTTATAACTTAGCTATTGACATATTAGCTTGAAGTTTAGTTATTTTCATGTCTTATTCATGTGCTTACACTATAAAATATAGTCTTGACTCGTTCGAGTCACCGAGTGTGGTGGGTCCATATAAATTTCTTCCTTCAATTCACCAGAGAAAGGTATTTTTGACATCCATTTGATAAATAGGCTAACATCTAATGACATCTACAACTATAAGGGTTCTAACAGAAGTCATTCTAGCTGCTAGAGCAAAAGTTTGATCATAATTTATGTTATACTCTTGAGAGTAACCCTTGACTATTAATCTAGCCTTATGCCTCTCTAAAGTTGCATTACTTTTGCTTTTAATTTTAAACACTCATCTGTAGCCTGTCGTCTTCTTTCTATGAGGAAGATCTTTTATATCCCAAGTTTTTGACTTTTCTAAGGCTAGTATTTCATCATTCATAGCATTCATCCATTCAGGATAATTCTTGGCCTGTTTGTACGAAGAGGGTTCAAAGTAAGAGAAAATTTTGGCTAGACAAACTCTATATTGAAGAGTAAAGTTTTCATAGAATAGAAACCTATCTGGAGGCCTATGTATTTTTTATGGTTTCTTAAAAGTGTTTTGTTTGGGATTTTCTATGCTATAATATTGTTCTAAGGTAGTGGGATATCTATCATCAATTCTTTTTCTATATTGGATAACTAAAGATCCATCATTAATACCATGGGACTCACCACACTAGATGTCATATTGAGGTTCATCATTAACAACATCATTGTTGTTTAACACTTCGTCATTACATTTAGGAGATAATTCCAAAAAGGAGTAATCATTTTTTTCTTTAATAGGCATATTTAAATCAAAGAAACTTTCTTTTTCTATAAAGATAACATATCCTTGATATATAAAGTTTATCATGCTTAAAATCATAAATCTAAATCCTTTTTTACTTTCCCCGTAACTAAGAAAGACCAAGAAAGACACATGGAATGGTTCTTGGAGAAAGTTTATCATTTTTATTGGTAAGAATAAAACATTTACATTCAAAAGTTCTTAGTCTGAAATAGATAGGGGTAGTTTTATAAAGTTTCCTATAAGGAGAAATATTTTGAAGTTTGAATGAAGGAAGTCTATTTATAAGGTATACCGAAGTAAGCGCAGCTTCAGCCCAAAAATGTTTTGGAAGTTGGAACTGTAAAAGTATCTCCACTAAGATACTAGGATCAAGACCTTAATATTCTTGATAATAAACCCACCACGAATACACAATAAGAACACTTAAGAACACTTGTGCACAAAGGCACAGCTCACAAATAACTCACAAATGCACAAAGGCATAAAAACAATGGAATCGATTTATTGAGAACTTGGGCTTTGACTCAACGTCTATTTGAGTGGGCCCCCAAGCTTCCTTTAAGTACAAAAAATAAAAAAGGAAAATAAAGAAAAGGAAAAAACTAAAAAGAAATTACAAACACATTCAAAAGGTGAATGTGCGTAAAATGGAGGAAAAGACGAAACTACCCCTACGACTAAATAAGAAGAAATATATATTTTATATATATAATAAGTAGATACATATACATATATATAAATATATGTATATGTATTACCTTATATATATAAAATATATATATTTCATTAGGTAATAAGGTACATAATTTAACACCTCCCCTCAAACTTAGGGCAGGATGACCGAGAGTTTGCTAAGAAGAAAGTTGAAACGCGGAGCACACAAGGCTTTGGTGAAGAAATCTGCCAATTGATATTCGGGCGTGACATATGGAAGGTCAATGATTCCTTTGAGGTACGTCTCTCGAACATAATGACAATCCATCTCTATGTGTTTGGTCCGCTCATGAAAAGTGTGATTTTTAGCGATATAAATCGCACTTTTGTTGTCACAGCAAAGCTTGGTAGGTCCTTCAATAGTGATTCCCATGTCTTCCAGCAATTGGTGAATCCAAACAATTTCCATGGTAGTAGTTGCCATGGCACGATATTCGGCTTCAGTTGATGATAGAGACACATTTTGCTGCTTCTTGCATCTCCATGAGATTAATGAGTTTCCTAAGAAAACACAAAAACCAGTGGTGGAGTGACGATTATTTGGGTCACCTCCCCAATCAGAGTCAGTATAAGCAATTAACCTTAATTCAGAAGAAGAAGACAGAAAAACTCCCTTATTAATGGTGTGCTTTAGGTATCTTACGACACGTAAGATAGCACTCATGTGAACAGAAGTTGGTGCATGCTGAAACTGACTTGCCGTATGCACCGCATGAGAGATATCTGGTCTGGTGATACTTAAATACATCAACGATCCTACAAGTTGCCTGTAGGGAGTAGGATCAGAGAGAGGAACATCATCAGCAATCTTCATTTTAGCTCCTACTATAGCAGGAGTTTCACAAATTTTATCATCTGTAATACCTGACCTGTCAATAATCTCAGATGAAAGCTTAGTTTGAGACAAAAAATATCCTCTATGAGAGTAAGCTACCTCAATACCCAAAAAGTAAGTTAAGAAGCTTAAGTCAGACATTTCAAACTTATCCTTTAAAATGGATTTTATGTTTTTAATCCCTTTAGAATCGCTCCCAGTTATAAGCATGTCATCCACATAAAGTAGTAGAATAACAATCCTTGCATTAGATTTTCTAACAAACAAAGCAGGATGAGAAATTATTTTCTAACATAACGGAGTTAAACCTATCATACCAAGCCTTGGGAGCTTGTTTCAAACCATAGAGTGCTTTTCGAAGACGAAGCACTTTTCCTTTAGGATACTCCATTCCAGGAGGAGCATCCATATATACTTCTTCGTTTAGATCTTCGTTTAAAAAAGCATTCTTAACATCCATCTGATAGATGTTCCATTTATTGATTGAAGCAACGGTTATAAGACATCGGACGGTGACCATCCGAGCAACGGGGGAAAAAGTCTCCTCATAATCAATCCCATATTTTTGACCATATCCTTTTGCTACTAAGCGGGCCTTATATCTCTCAAGAGACCCATCACTCTTAGTTTTGACTTTAAAAACCCATCTACACCCAATTGCTTTCTTGTCTTTAGGAAGGTCTTGAAACTCTCAGGTCTTTGCTTTCTTTAGGGCTTCAATTTCATTATTCATAGCGACTATCCATTCCGGGCATTTTCGTGCTTCCTCGAAATCCCTAGGTTCTATGTATGAGTGAATGGCGCTTAGACAGACTCTATATTTTGGTGAAAAGGACTCATATGAGATGAACCTAGAAGGGGGTCTTCTTGATCTTTCGGTCCTACGAAGATTTCCTTCACTTGAAGGGGTAGACTCACTATCATATCTTTCGAGAGCACTTCTAAAAGTATTCCTATCTCTATGAGAGTAGGCTATAGGATCTCTATGTTCTTCATTGATATGTTGATAAGAATGAGTTTCATTATTATTCAAGTCATTTTGATTTGTTTCATCATCACTAGTATCATCATCTTCAGTTAATAAATCAAACAAAAAAGAATAGTCTATATTCTCGTCATTGGTTTCAAGTTTTTCGAAACCACTAACATTTTCCAAAAAACTTACATTTCTGGAAACATATAGTTTATCACTCTTAACATCATAACAGCGAAAACCTTTATGAGTTTCAGAATAACCAAGAAAGGCACAAGGAATGGCCTTACGAGAGAGTTTGTCATTTTTATCAGTAAGGACAAAACATTTACATCTAAAAACCCTTGACCTGCTATAATCAGGTTCTTTTTCGTATAATTTTTCAAATGGGGAAATTTTGTTCAAGTTTTTAGATGGGAGTCTGTTTATGAGATAGACAGAAGTAAGGGCGGCCTCTGCCCAAAGTTTCTTTGGAATATTTTGTGAAATGAGCAAAGTTTGTGTTGTTTCAATAATATGCCTATGTTTTCGTTCCGCCAACCCATTTTGTTGGGGAGTTTTAGAACAAGACTTTTGATGGAGAATTCTATAATTTTCAAGATAACTTTTGAATTCATTGGAAAGATATTCGCCACCCGAATCGGTTCTAAGAATTTTTAACTTTCCATTGAATTGATTTAAAACCATCATATGAAATGTTTTAAAAGTTGAGAAAACTTCATGTTTATGTTTAAGAAAATATATCCAACTAAACCTAGTGAAATCGTCCACATAGATAACATAGTATGAGAAACCTCCCTTAGAGATCACCGGAGCCGGACCCCATACATCAGAGTGAACAATTTCAAAAGGTCTTGTTGTAAACATAGATCTTTGAGGAAAAGGGAGACTTTTCATTTTTCCAAGAATACATTCATTACAAACAAAATTTTCATTACAAAGATGCTTAATAAAGGGCAAATAAGAGATTTTAACAATGTTGGGATGACCCAATCTCTTATGCCATACATGAATATCTTTGTTTTGAACAACATTACAAAATTGATCCTTGGGAATTTTAAGAAAATCGACATAGTAGAGGTCGCCTCTCCTAGAGCCTTCCCCAATCAACTTCCCGGACTGGCGATCCTGTATCCAACATTTATTAGAAGAAAACCTTATATCGCAACCATGGTCCGAGAGTTGAGAGACGGAAAGTAAATTTAAGTTTAATTTGGGTATAAGACGAATTTTTGGGATAAAGAAGTCTTGTTTTTCAAAATTGCCCATTCCTTTAATTTCAAGAGGTGTTCCATCCGCCGTTGAGACAAAAGATGGAAGAAAATTTTTAGAATAATCAGTGAGAAAACAAGGACTTGGAGTCATATGAAATGAGGCACCGGAATCAAGGAGCCAAGATGACTTACCGAGAGAGGATGAGGATGACATAGCGGCTCCAGAAATGCCTCCTTTGAGAATAGGTTGAAGAGCATCCACAATTTGTTGAAGCGAAAGAGACTCATTTGATGACGAAGGTCGTTCTTCTGATTGGGATGCTAAAGCCGCGGCAAGAAATTTCTTCCATTTAGGACAAAGTGGTTTGATATGCCCCGGTTCTTTACAAAAATGGCAAGTTAATTTGCTATAATCTCTCTTCCCATATCGATCATTTCCTCCTTGCCCTTGATTCTTGAAATGTGAAGGTTTGTAGGTTTTCAAGTTATTTCCGGGTCTTGACACGGCATTAACCCCTTCATAATCACTTTGAGAAGGGGTAGCAAGAATACTCAGATTATTTTTACTAATCCCCATACGTGTTTCCTCACCACTTAACTTGGTGATGACATCTTCAATAGAAGGGGATGTGAAAGCGGATAAGAGAGAGGACCGAATTTGCTCAAATTCGGGTCTAAGACCATTTAAAAAATTAAAAAATCGATCTTCCTCTAGTTGCTTGTGTCTTAATTCAATAGCTTCTCCGCTCCATTTTGGTTCGAGCATAGCAAGCTCGTCCCAAATAGATGATAATTCGGCAAAATATTCCCGAATAGACAAATCATTTTGTTGAAGAGTCAAAGCTTTCTTTTGGAGATAATATTTGTGTGATAGGTCCTTTGAAGTATACATTTTTTCAAGGTACAACCACGCATCGGAGGCCCTTTTAAACTTAATGATGTTGGCATTGATCTTGGTTTCTACAGATGAAAAAATCCAAGATAAAATTTTGAAGTTCTTCATTTCCCACTCATCATGCTTTTTTGAATATTCTTCAAGGGCTTTTTGTCTATCTTCACCTTCAAGGATCTTAATATCCCCTTTCTCTATGATAGAAAGTTTGGGTTCGGGTTCCGATATGGAACCTTGAACGTATCCCCAAAGGCCTTTTCCTTTGATATGTGCTTCCATATTGCCGACCCAAACATGATAGTTCGAGCCACTAAGTTTAAACCCAAGAGAGAAGTGGGAGTCTTTTTCACCCATTAGAGAGGTAAGATGATAGAAAATAATGTGTACCTTAAGAGTTTTTCCAACTTTTCTTGACAAAAGTTGCTTCTAAAATATCGCCCGAAGAAGATGATATACCTCAAAACCTCACTTACTTGAGGGCACGATTACCGAGGTACTTCACAAGTGGCGGGATACTCTATCCTCCTTCTTCAACGAGGCTCTGATACCATGTAAAAGTATCTCCACTAAGATACTAGGATCAAGACCTTAATATTCTTGATAATAAACCCACCACGAATACACAATAAGAACACTTAAGCACACTTGTGCACAAAGGCACAACTCACAAATAACTCACAAATGCACAAAGGCATAAAAACAATGGAATCGATTTATTGAGAACTTGGGCTTTGACTCAAAGCCATGAGAGAATACAAGGGGAGAACCCCTATTTATAACCACACAAAAAGGAGCCTTGGAGGGGCTCCACTCATAGACGTTGGAGCCCCTCCAACGGTCACAAATGTGACCGTTGGAGGGGCCCAACGTCTATTTGAGTGGGCCCCCCAAGGTTCCTTTAAGTACAAAAAATAAAAAAGAAAAATAAAGAAAAAGAAAAAACTAAAAAGAAATTACAAACACATTCAAAAGGTGAATGTGCGTAAAATGGAGGAAAAGATGAAACTACCCCTACGACTAAATAAGAAGAAATATATATTTTATATATATAATAAGTAGATACATATACATATATATAAATATATGTATATGTATTACCTTATATATATAAAATATATATATTTCATTAGGTAATAAGGTACATAATTTAACAGGAACATGTTTGAAAATAGGCAATGTTCTAGTGGTTTCTATTATATGTCTGTATTTTCTTTCAACCAAACTATTTTGTTTAAATGTGTTTGCACAAGATCATTGATGAAAGATGCCATGATTTTTTAAATAATCTTTAAAGTCATTTGACATGTATTCTCCTCTTGAATCAGAATGAAATATAGAAACATTGGTTTTAAACAAATTTCTAACAAGGTTATGAAACATTTTAAAATTTTCAAAAATTTCATATTTGTGCCTAAGAAAATAAATCCACATGAATCGAGAAATATCATCCACAAAAATTACATAATAAGTAAATCCTTCTTTAGAGGCAATAGGAGTAGGACCCCAAACATCCGAATGTATTAATTCAAGTCGTTTGGAAGCAAAAAAAGTTCTCTTTCATTTTCCCAAGAATACAATTCGTACATTAGATTTTTTTTTCATTACAAAATTTTCTTAAATGAAATATATCGGATAATTTAGAGATGCTAGGATGACATAGTTTGTGATGCCACAAAAACATATCCAATATTTGTATATTTAAACAAAAAGTATCTTTGGGAATAATCAACTGGTCCATGTAGTAAAGGTCTCCTCTATGACCTTCCTCTATCAGCTTGCTGGACTATAGATCCTGTATAAAACATCAGTCAAAAGTGAAGGAGATACTATAACCATGGTTAATAATTTGAGAAACTAAAAGAAGATTTAAATTAAGTTTTGACACAATTTTGACTTTTGGAATACATTTTTTTGAAGAATTTATAAATTTTTTAATTCTTTTAATTTCAAGAGAGGATCCATCCGTAGGAAAAACATTAGATCTACTTAAATTAATACTATAGTTGGAGAATATAGTTTCATTAGGGGTCATATGAAATGAAGCATCAGAATCTATGAGCCAAGAGATCTTACCGGGTGGTGAGGAAGAGTTGACCGCGATACCGATTAAGGAGGATGAGCCTTTAAGGAGCGGTTGTAGAGCTTCAATGAGTTAAGGCAAAGACATTTTTTTGTAACCGGAGTTGTTGGTATCTTTGTCTTCTTGAAAAACTTCTAAGGTAGCTACTCTTTTCTCATCATTTTTGAATTTTGGACACAAATGTTTGATGTGCTTCAGTTCTCCACAGTTATGACAAAAGATTTTCCTTTTCTATTATCATTTTTCATGCAAACTTAGGCTAAAATTTCATGTAAAGGTGGAAGCTTTTCGTAACTTTTGTTCCGGTGGGTGATAAATACTCGAACATGTTCAAACTCGGGCCTAACCCCTCTCATAAATTGAAAAATTGCTCACCAAGGATTTAATTTTTTATACAGCGAGCATCATCAATGGTTTCCCAAATTTGCTCCATTTTGGCCATTTGGTCCCAAAGTCTTTTAAGAATACCATGGTACTCTCTAACACTTTTTTCACCTTGCTTGCAATTGTTAATCTTATCTTGCAAGTCCCATTTATGGGCACCATCATGTTGGGTGTAGGTTTGTTTGATATAAACTCATGCTTCATCGACCTTCTCAAATTCCAATATATTTTCACATGGTTTTTGTCCTTCTCAAATTCCAATATATTTTCACATGTTTTTTCACACATAGACCCCATAAATGGGGTTAGAACCTTGGCATGACCAACATCCCATGCTTTAATAGCTTTTTTGTAGTTTAGGAGAGCTTTTTCTCTCTCTCTGTCTTTAAGAGTTTCCTTTTTTATTTCACTATCTTCCCCACAAATAGATTTTATGAGAATAGGTTGAGGTTCTTATATGGAGCCATCAACATAGTCCCACGAGTCTTTGCCAACTAAGATTCTTTTCATGGTATAGGCCCACATATTATAGTTTTTCCTATCAAATTTGATGGGAACAACCGTAACTACTTTTTCGGCTATTGTATCAAGAAAAGAAAGAGTAGAGGAGGATAAAAGATAGAGAAAAAAGAAGAGAAAATGAAGACAAGAAATGTGTTGAAGAAGTTTGATGGCAGACTTTCCGAGGCAACAAGCCAACAAATCACAACTTCACCGCTTTTCACGATCTTCCTCTTGTTCTTCACATATGAGATACAACCCAAAAGCACCAATGCTCTGACAGCATGTAATGAAAATACAAAAAGAGTACAAGTGGGCCTCTTATAGGCATACAAGAACATATACAATCAAGACCACGTATGGGTCAACACACGAGCACAACCACACAAGCCACTTAGGGGTTAAAACACAAGTAAAAAATATAGGAATATTATTAAGAGAATGCTTGTGAACTGTTAAATGATGATTAATGTAATATCCTATGTAATTTTTGAAAATGTCACAACATTTTCATGTCTATTAGCTGTTGCAAAAATATGATATGATCGTGATATTTTCAAAATATCAGCAACACTGGTGACTATGATATACTTTTATTTTTACAATCCTCATATCATTTTCAAATCAATTAATGCTGTGAAATTTTGTGCATTTTTTTCGTGCTTTCTTAAATTATACGTTTAATGAGAAAATGAAGAACTCTTTCTTTTCTTTCCTAGTCAATGAAATTAGAGATCACTTTATGCAAACAAGAACTTTTTCTTTATAATATATTTGTTTTTATCATAAATATTGGAAGGTTTGCTTTTTGAATGCAAGAGTTTATGTACTCAAATTTCCCCATTTCTTATGAATGCTTTATTAATTAGTTTTCCATTCTATTATTCTTTTTCATCAATCTGCTTGCTAGGCATCCAACCAGTTGAGGCCACCTTCTTGGTTCTTTTCTCTACCTCTGCTTGATGGCCTGACAAATCAATCCACAAAAACATGGAGCCAGGTTCCTGTGACAAGCTCTGGCGTAGGACAAAGACAGCAACTTCCCGGTCTTTGGAACTCTCTGGCTTGGCATTCTGAGTCATATTCAAGGATGAAATATAATGACACAGAAAAGGCAAGTAATAAACTTCTAAATATGGAACGGTCATCTACCTGCTTTGTGGAGAGCAAAAATGTTGATGACTCACTTGAAAAGGAAGCAGATAGCATCTTCAAGTTCCCTGCTCACAACAGGATGGATAATGGGAATTCAGAAATTGATGCACAGAGTTCTTTGGGTGCATCTGTTCAAGAATATATAGAGGGGTTGCGGGATTCCAACCATGTTAAAGGAAGGAAGAGCCATGAAACTGGAAGAGACATGACTGCGGATGAGCTTGAGGTTAAAAAATCTGCTAATGGTTGTAAGTACGAGCCACCTGGTTTGCATCACAATATAAAAGAATGGTCTACTTCATCAAAGGATGATGCTTCAACCGCTCCAGGTCTTTCTATGCCCTTCTCGCTGCAAAATGATACAAAAGATTCAAGCAAGCCTTCTGTATCTCATGCTCAGCAACAAAGGCTATCACAATTGTTGCCAAAGGACTATTCTCCCAACCTTTATGCTGGACTAGACCCTTCTAAAGAAACACAAAATCAAATGAGCTCTGCAAGAAATCACAGTGAGGGATGTATGATAAATCAAATACTTCCTCGATACTGGCCAAGGATCACTGATCAAGAGCTTCAGAAAATATCAGGAGAGTATCCACTATGTTATTTAGCTGTTAGTTGCAAATTGGAGCATAAAGTTCTAAATTGGCATGTTGTATTTACTTGAAGCAGTAGAATCACTTTGAGAATTGTGTTTGATCAGTTTATATGGAACTAAATCATTCAATTGATCCGGAATTTGAGATCCTTTACTTTTTTTTAAGCTCAAGTTCTGTCATCACTCCTTTATTTGAGAAAACGTTGAGCGCTAGTGATGCAGGTCGTATAGGACGCCTGGTGCTGCCAAAAAAATGTGCAGAGGTGAGCCTTCCGAAATTTTCTTTGTTGTCTGTTTTGAGAACAATGATCTGCTTTAATTTCATTCATCTATGGATACCTGTGGAGAATGTAGACTTCCTCCTATTTTGGAAATCTCTCTCTCTCTCTGTTTTCCAATGATACATTTCAAATATGTGAAACCAACTTTATCATATAATCTTTTAGCTTTTGTATCTTATATAATGAGCCTCAAATCATTTAAACTTTAGGGATGCTGCTATGTTAAGGGAACTAGTATCATAGAATACAAATCAAATATAATGAGATTTTAATAGATAAATGGAATGTTAAACGTATGGCCACTTTTTGAAGAACTCATTGGAGTACTTCAGCATATCTTGAGGAACATAAACTGCAAGTTTTGAATTTTCTTTATAGACTTTGAATAGTTCAATCCTATCACACGGACTCTTCTAACAGGGCACCACACCGGGATCGCACCCGCACCCAGGCGGGTGCGACACTTGGACACAACTTCCTTTGTGCTAGGTGAAGTCAACCACACTGAGGTTCATTTCTATCCAAAAGTAGATTCAGTTAACCCTAATCAAGTCCATTTTTATGGTATTAACTTAAAACTGTTAAAAATTATATATATATATATATATATATATATATATATATATATATATATATATATATATATATATATATCCTCCCCGCACCCCCGCACCCAAGTTTTTTTAAAGTGCCGCATCCGCACCCGCACCTATGTGACATAGGTTCAATCCATACCATTTGCCACCCTACCAAATTATGATACTTTTTCACTTTACTATATAGATGAAGTTTTTCTATCCACTTGTCTCTAATTGATTCTTATTTAAATCTTAATCATGAACAGACGTACTTCCCAGCAATATCTCTTCCTGAAGGGTTGCCTCTTAAAATCCAGGATGCAAATGGAAAGGAATGGATGTTTCAGTTTCGATTTTGGCCTAATAATAACAGCAGGATGTATGTATTAGAAGGTGTGACATCTTGCATTCAGTCTATGCAATTACAAGCTGGTGACATAGGTAATTTATGTACTCTTGATGATGCCATTTCTTTGGGTGTGTTGAATTCCTTTTTTTCTTTTTCCATTTCTTCTGATTTTAGGAACACTACATCTGGAGTAATTATCTTGTATCATGTCAAAGCTTACATGACTTAGATTGTGTTTTTGTGTGATGCGTGCATGATATATTCCACTGCCCCCTGCGTGTATTTGGCACCTTGATTGGTGCACTCTCTATTGTTGATTTTTGCTATAGAAAATAGCATTATCACACATGGAAATTTAAATACAAGTCTTGGTAAGTATTAAATGGATCACTAAGATCAAATCTTATGTTTTAGTGGGAACTAGGAAGTGACTAAAGTATACAAAAATATTATATGTTTCGTTAGTAAGCTTAAGTCTTTTTATATCTGTATGTTATTTAGGATGAAAATAATTAAGAGGTCTTTCATTGTCCTTGTACATTTCAATCATATTTTCATTCATGAAACATTGGGTTCTTCTCTTCTTTTTTGTAATGGTGTCCAAATATAATGATGATACTTTCATTGTACTTGCATCTTATAGTTACTTTCAGCCATGAATGTGGCAGTAGTTAAGACCTAGCTCATTTTGCTTTTATATAGCGTTTTCTGTTAGTTGACTAAAAAATAAAATTGAACATATAAGAGCATTATTTTGTTCCTTTAATTTCATTTTGCCTTTCCTAGACTTTTCTCTAGTTCATTATTTCTTGTGTTTTATATAATCCATTCAGTGAGTGCTAACTAAGAGTTCATCCTATCTCTTCAGTAACATTTAGTCGGATAGATCCAGAAGGAAAGCTTCTGATGGGGTTCAGGAGGGTTTCAAGTACTCTATCAGATCAGGTTTGTGATGCTAGCAAATGGGATATTTCAATTATCTGTTTGTTGCATTTAGTTCCATGTATTAGATTTTTTATCAGGAAAAAGGGTGTACAATGTCTATCTATCTGTACTGTTAACATTTAGCTTCACTTTTGGATATCTCTCATTCTTGTACTATCCAATCCTTGCAATTGTTAGATCTTTTTTGAGTTTGCAGCCATTTATATACTGATATATAAATTGCTGACTAATTTTTGAGCTACTTGTGCATTGATAATCATTATATCATATGGTTTTGTGAATGTTTTGTGTATATAATGTTAAGGAATGTAATATTATTTAGTGCTGCTGTTGGAAATACCCATTCTTGTATTGGTAAGACAGAGGCTACTTGTGTAATTTAGCTTTAAATCTGTTGTAGTCAAGATGTGAGATCATTTCTGGTCCAAATTCAGTCAAGATATTTGTAATAAGGGGGTTGACTCCTGTATGTTGTAGCTCTCTTTACTTTTGGATTAAATGAAGCTTCTAGTATTTTTCCTTGCCCATTTCTCAATCTTGTGTTCTTCATGGCTTAGTGAATTTGTATATGGTATCGAAGCCATATGAAAACCAAATCTGAGTAGTATGTGAGTGTCTTAGAGGAAGAAAGACTTTATTCAAAACTTGGCTACAACCATACCATGGTTTCTGAATCTCTTTGTTGGCATCCGTACTGTCAGAGGGATTTCACTTGTGTGAGGTGGGGGACTGGTAGTTATTGATTTTAGGAGTTATTTGAATAAAAAATTGGGATCATTGGATATGATTTGGATTTATTATAAGTTTTCTCTAATTTTCAAGAAATAATATTAAACAGTGACCAGATTTGAGTTATATGTCTTGTGATTTAATTCACAGTTTCTGTTGACTGGATTTAGTTGTAATCTGGTTGTTTTTTACCTAAGGAAGTGATTGATACCATTCTTTGGTATCATTTTGCTGAGTTTTTGTGGTGCATTAACTTGGATTTGGGCAGCTTTTCTTGTGCCAACTGTTGTATGTGTCTTGACATTGCTGAAATGGGTGCTGGTTCACTTCTGATATAGAAATCATGTCATCTGGTTGAAGGGTTCTCAGTTTTGTGAAGTTTGGTGTGATTCTTACTTGCTTAGTGATCTCAACTAAGTGTTTTTGGTCCTTTATTTTGAGATTTGTGTGAAACTGTTTTGGGTATTGGTCTGCTGTTATTAGTGTTTTTGTGCAGCAAACTGATTTTGTAGTTGGGGGTTGGAGTGAGTATGGAGAAAATTGAATCCATCGAGTTGATTCCTGTGAATTTCGATGGGAATTATAATATTGGTCAGACTTTATGACTGCAGTGATTAAAAAAAGAGGCCTTGGTGGTTATCTAGATGGGAATTGTCACGATGTGGTGCGGATTCCAATGCACTCCAAGGCTCAAAACATTAAACAAAACTTAAGAATTAAAAGACATTAAAATGTAAAAGGATAATTTTATTCATAATGGACATTAAAAGAAATAAAAAAATAAAATTACATTCAAGCCTCACTACAATGTACTCAACGAAAAATAATACAAAACCCTAATACTACCCATCACTCTCTCCACCTTACACATTCACACACACACTTTATTTATAGAGGAGAAAGAGAAAAGAAAAGTAAAGAAGAGGAAGAGAGAAAGTCCTTTCAACCTCACTGCAATGCACTCAACGAAAAATAATACAAAAACCTAATACTACCCATCACTCTCTCCACCTTACACATTCACACACATCCTTTATTTATAGAGGAGAAAGAGAGAAGAAAAGTAAAGAGGAAGAGAGAAAGTCCTCCTCCCAACCTATATGTATATGCTATACTATATACATAAGTATGTATATATCAATATACATATGTATATATGTTTATATATAAAAAGATACATTTAATCTTAACACCCCCCTTCAAACTTACAGTGACTCATTGTAAGTTTGTAAGTACAAATAAGCAACCCATTAAATAAAATATCATTTCTCTTTATCGATTTTCTTCATTCATTGCTTTCTTCAGGAGGTGCTTTATCATATTCTTCATTACACAAGAGATCCTTAATTGTCATCACTCCTTGAAAACCTGTAAATAGAACAAACAAAACAACCAACTATACAAAAACATATCTTAAGAAGATTTCAAATCATAATTATATTAGCTATATATTTATGGAGAGAGGATGGCCAAGCACACAGTATAAAAACTATTTAATGTAACATCATTTAAAGAGAACAAACCATTAATTTCAAATAAGATAAGCTTTTAACATTTTAATCATACATGAAAACATACATTATTTAAAGGAAATACACATATAAAAGACATGATTATTAAATAAAGAACTCATAAGAGAGTTAAAATCATAAAACAGTTTTACACAGCGGAAGACATAAGAGACAAGAGTGTTAAAGAAACATTAATTTTTCAAAAACATTTAAAGAATTTTAAACAGTCATTAACTGCAAACATGATAGTCATTGACAAACTCAACAATAATAGAATAATGTTACGAGAGATGAAAACAATGAACATCATGCACATATATATTTATCCCAAAAGACATACTAATGTATAACAATCCTAAATTTTTCATCATTATCAACACTATAAAGGAATAACTCAATAACAAACCATCTTTCCATAGCGGAAGATATAAATAGGCATGGATCAATTAGAAGCAATATTTAAGCTAACAATTAATGCATATATGAATAAACCATGCAATAGTTTAGAATCAATAAAAAAGTCACATATGGACCAATAATAAAAAAACAAACTTTAAAGAACACATACTAATAAGCAAAAATAAAAGAATCCTAATGAAGATTCACACAAATACAATAGTGTAATGAAACAAGGTACAATAGAACAATAGAGAAACAAACACAATGCCAACAAAGGGCTTTAATAAACTCACTTAAAGTTGGTCACTAATGGACCAAATACAATCTCAAAAGAGATAAAAATACCAAACAGCACAAGAGGCATACAAGCCTATAAGATGGGAAAAAACTCTAGAGAAAACCCTCAAATGCTTCTAAAAGCATTGAGGAATAACAAGGGAGTGAGGCTCTATTTATAGAGCCTCACTCCAACACATGGGAGGCAGTCCAGCTATTTGGACTGCCTTCCAACAGTCATTATTATGAGTGTTGGGTGGCAGTCCAACGTCTAGTTGGACTGCTGCCCAACAGTCATATTTTTGACTGTTGTGCCTATGCTGTATGACAGTTTATTTATTTATTATAATGTTAAATTACATTTCAGTCCCTAGTGGACTGTATTATATGATAAAAGACAAAAATACTCTTATTGGGTATTTGGATACAATTTTATTTTTAACACTCCTCAAACTTATGGGGAAATCACCGAAAGTTTGCTAAGAAGATAAAAAAATTAAGGTAGTGGAAGAGCTTTGGTGAAGAAGTCTGCAATCTGAAATTCGGACTGGACATATGGCAATGTAATGGTCCCCTTCAAATATTCTTCGCGAACATAGTGACAATCCATCTCAATGTGTTTTGTTCGCTCGTGAAATGTGTGATTGCTGGCTATATAGATGACACTTTTATTATCACAGCATAGCTTTGAAGGTTTTGAGACATCAACACCCATATCGGAAAGTAGTGCTCTCATCCACACAACTTCAGTGGTTGTGGTAGCCATTGCCCTGTACTCAGCTTCCGTAGAGGATAAAGACAATTTCTGTTGTTTTTTGCATCGCCAAGAAATGAGAGAATCACCTAAAAACACACAAAAGCCAGTAGTTGAGTGACAGTTATTGGGATCTCCTCCCCAGTCAGAATCAGTGTAAGAAATAAGACTTAAAGATGAGGAAGAGGATAAGAATAGTCCTTTAGATATAGTTTTCTTGATATATTGAACTATTCTTAATACTGCACTCATGTGGACGGTTGTGGGCGCATGTTGAAATTGACTTGCAGAATGTACGACATGCGCAATATCTGGCCTTGTAATGGACAGGTACATCAATGATCCAATAAGTTGTCGATAAGGGGTTGGATCATCTAATAATACTCCATCTTCAGCTCGCATTTTCGCATTTATTACTTCAGGAGTATCAGCATATTTTGTGTCCGTGATTCCTGAACGCTCAACAATATCAGCTGCAAACTTGATTTGAGATAAAATATATCCTCTTGGTGAGTAGGCTACTTCAATTCCTAAAAAGTATCTCAAAAAACCAAGATCAGTCATATCAAAAGATTTTTTAAGCAAAATTTTAATATCTTCAATTTTCTTTTGATCATTCCCTGTGATGATCATATCATCAACATACAAAAGAAGAATGATCAATGAGGTACCTGTAGATCTCACAAAAAGAGCAATGTCAGTGTAATAAGATTTAAATCCAAGTTTTAATATCGTACCACTGAACCGATCATACCATGCTTTAGGGGCTTATTTAAGCCCGTATAGGGCTTTTTGAAGACGAAGGACCATGCCTTTTTCAATAGACAGACCAGGGGGAGGATCCATATATACTTCTTCATTTAAGTTTCCGTTCAAAAATGCATTTTTAACATCTAACTGATATATCGGCCATTTTCGAATGGATGCTATAGCAACTAGAGTTCTAACTGTAGTCATACAAGCTACTGGGGCAAAGGTTTCTTCATAATCTATACCATATTCTTGAGAATATCCTTTTGCAACAAGTCTTGTTTTATATCTCTCAAGAGACCCGTCATTTTTTGTTTTAATTTTAAACACCCATCTACACCCTATTGTCTTCTTTCCGATAGGAAGAGGTTGAATTGCCCAAGTGTGAGCCTTGTGTAATGCATCTAATTCAATTTTCATGGCTTCAACCCATTCGTTTATATTTTTGGCCTCGTTATAGTTGGATGGTTCATGATAGGAATGAATGGCTAGAAAACATGCCCTGTAGTTTGGTAAGAAGGATTCATATGAGACAAACCTACTTGGAGGCCTATGTGTTCGTTCTGACCTTCTAACACTAGTTTCTTCAGTATTTGTTAATTGATTATATCTGTCAAGGGCACATGGATGCTCCCGAGTATTTCGTCTAGAGTATTGAAGAAGATCTTGAGATGGTTCACTACTTGAGTCATTAATAGACTCGAAGGTTTCAATATCATTACTAATACCTTTATTGGGTAACAAATCAAATAAGAAAGCATACTCGGATTCTTTCTTAGGAACTTCAAAATCAAATCCATTGTCATTTTCTAGAAAGGTAACATTTCTAGAAACATAGAGTTTATCATTTGTTTTATCATAACATCAATATCCTTTTTTATTATCAGCATAACCAAGAAAGACACATTTTATGGCTTTAGGAGAGAGTTTGCTATATTTTTCAAGAAGCACGAAGCATTTACAACCAAATACCCTTAGCCTTTTTAAATCAGGAGAAATTTTAAAGAGTTTTTCAATAGGAGACTTGTTTTCCAAAGTTTTAGAAGGCATTCTATTTATCAGATAGACTGCGGTTAGGGCAGCTTCAGCCCAAAATTGCTTTGGAATTTCTTTTGAAATAAGTAGGGTTCTAGTAGTTTCAATGATATGACGATGTTTTCTTTCAGAAATCCCATTTTGTTGAGGTGTCCTAGGGCATGATTTTTGATGCACAATTCCATGATTTTTTAGATATAATTAAAATTCATTTGAAAGAAACTCTCCCCCATAGTCAGAGCGGAAGACTTTAATATTTGTTTTAAATTGATTTTTAACTAGATTATGAAAGTTTTTAAAACATGAAAAAACTTCGGATTTGAGTTTTAGAAAGTAAATCCAAGTATGTCTACTAAAATCATCTATAAATGTAACATAGTACGAATAACTACCTTTTGACATAACAGGGGCGGGACTCCACACATCCGAATGCACTAATTCAAAAATTTTATGTGTCACAGAGGTTCTAAACCCAAAAGGTATCATTTGCATTTTTCCAAGTATACAATCTTCACATACAAATTTTTATCTTTACAAAATTTTTCCAAAAATGGAAAAAGAGATAATTTGGATATACTTGGGTGTCCTAATCTTTTATGCCAAAGATCTTTATTAATGTCTTTGACATGATTACAAAACGAGTATTTTGGTAAACACAAGAAATCCATGTAGTAAAGGTCTCTTCGTCTATGACCTTGCCCAATCAGCTTCCCTGACTGGAGATCCTGCACCCAACACGCCTTAGATGAGAAGAATACTTTAAAACCATAGTCAACAATTTGAGAGACCGAAAAAAGATTCAAATCCAGTTTGGGAATGACTCTCACTTTTGGAACAAAGAATTTTTTTGAAATATCATCAAGGTTTCCTAAGCTTTTGACTTTTAAAGAAGTACCATCGGCAGTTGACACACATGAAAAATATGATTTAGTGCAATCAGATAATAGAGACTCATTATGAGTCATGTGGAAAGAAGCACCTGAGTCTAGAATCCAAGAGGTCTTACCTGGAGGAGACGAGGAAGAGATGGCAGCTTCGGATGTAGAAGGTGCAGCTTTAAGAAGTTGTGAGACGGCTTCTGCTATTTGAGCAAGATTTAATTCATTGAAGCTGCCCCCTTTTCTTGATTCTTGAGGTTCTTCACTTAAGGCGGCCACCTTTTTAAATTTGGGACATTCCGGTCTTATATGTCCGGGTTCCTTACAATGATGACAAATAATTTTTCCTTTGTATCCTCCCTTGTATCCTCCTTCATTGTGTCCTTCTCCATTGAACTTCTTCTCAAAGTGAGGTGGTTTATATGTTTTCACAAAATTTCCGGGACTTGCCATGGCAAGGACCTCATCATTAGACTTGTGCATTCCAAGTCTTGTCTCTTCTTGACAAATTTGAGCAAGGGCCTCACTTATAGAAGGAAAAGTGGTCCTATGAAGTAAGGAAGATCTTACTTGCTCAAATTCCGGTCGAAGGCCATAAAGAAAGGAAAAAAGATTTTCTCTTTCGATTTGGGTCCTTCTCATATCAATAGCCGAACCTTCCCATTTTGGTTCCAACATGGCTAATTCATCCCAAATAGGAGATAAAATACCGTAAAAATCTCTTACACTTTTATCTCCTTGTTTTGAATTACGTACCTTATCTTGGAGATAATAAAGTCTAGCCATATCCTTTTGGATAAAAGTACTTCTTAGAAAGTTCCATGCGTCACATGCCTTCTTGAATTTGATGATATTGGTGGCGATCTTGAACTCCATGGTATTCATAAACCATGAGAGTCTTTGTGCATTGCTTGCCTCCCAATCTTCCAATTTATTTTGGAATTCTTCCAAGGCTTTTTCTTTTTCTTCTTCGGACAAGGCTTTGACTTGATCTCCTTCTCTTCTAGTCAATTTGAGTTGTGGTTCACTAGTAGAACCACTAACAAAACCCCACAATTTTTTTCCTTTGATATGATTCTCCACAATTTGAGTTGTGGTTCACTAGATGCGGAGATTAAGGAGAGATGGAAAGATTATTTTGATAAGCTATTTAATGAAAGTCATGCTCAGGATCTTGGAGACTTTTCCATTCCTTTTCATGAGATGAATCGTGACTTCATGCGCAAGATTCAAAAGAAAGAAATTGCAGAGGCTTTGAAGAAAATGAAATCAAGAAGGGCAGTTGGCCCAGATGGTATACCTATCGAGGCTTGGAAATGCTTGGGAGAGAAAGGTTTAGTATGGTTGACAAATCTTTTTAACAAGATTTGGCGGACAAATAAGATGCCTAATGAGTGGAGGAAGAGTACTTTGGTGCCTCTATATAAGAATAAGGGTGATATACAAGATTGCACAAACTATCGTGGTATAAAACTCATGAGTCATACTATGAAACTTTGGGAGAGGATGATTGAGTCTAGGTTGAGGAAGGTTGTCATGATATCGGAGAATCAATTTGGTTTTATGCCTGGAAGATCTACTATGGAAGCTATACATCTTCTTAGACAACTTATTGAGAGAAATAGAGAGAGGAACAAAGATTTGCATATGGTTTTTATTGATTTGGAGAAGGCTTACGATAGAGTACCTAGGGACGTTCTCTGGTGGACAATGATGAAGAAAGGTGTTTCTCTCAAGTACATTAGTATAATTAAAGATATGTATGAAGGAGTAGTAACCAATGTCCGCACTTGTGGAGGGGTGACAACCAATTTTCCTATAACGGTTGGGTTACATCAAGGATCTGCTTTAAGCCCTTTCCTATTTGCTATAGTGATGGATGAGCTTACGAGATCAATTCAAGAAAATGTGCCGTGGTGTATGTTGTTTGCTGATGATATTGTTTTGATTAATGAGTCTAGAGCTGGGGTTAATGCTAAGTTAGAATTATGGAGACAAACATTGGAAGCAAGAGGTTTTAAGTTGAGTAAGAGTAAGACAGAATACATGGAATGTCGGTTTAGTAAGCAACGAAATAGAGATGGGAGTGTAGTGAAGCTTGGTGAGCAAGAAATACCGGTGGATGATTCTTTCAAATATTTGGGATCTATCATTCAAAAGTATGGAGAAATTGATGGAGATGTAAATCATAGGATAAAGGTTGGGTGGATGAAATGGAAGAGTGCAACTGGAGTGTTGTGCGATCGTAGAATGCCATTGCGGTTGAAGGAAAAGTTTTATAGGACGACTATTAGGCCCGCTTTACTATATGGTACGGAATGTTGGGCTGCCAAGAGACATCATATTCAAAAAATGAGTGTAGCTGAGATGCGTATGCTGAGATGGATGTGTTGAAATACAATAAAAGATAAGATTCAGAATGAGGAGATACGTAAGAAGGTAGGCGTTGCACCCATTGAAAATAAGATGAGAGAGAATCGTTTACGGTGGTTTGGACATATTCGACGAAGGCCTAATGATGCTCCAGTTAGAAGGATGGAGAAATGAGAAAATATATTAGTTAAAAGAGGTCGGGGTAGGCCTAGGAAGACATGAATGGAGGTGATAGGAAAGGATATGAATGCTTTGAACCTCACCGTTGACATGGCATTGGATAGAAATGAATGGAGGAGAAGGATTCATGTGGAAGACCCAGAATGATTTTCTTTGTTGGTTCATATCGCCGACCCCAATTGTTTTGGGATGAAGGCGTAGTTGTTGTTGTTTGTTGTTGTTGTTGATATAATTCTCCATAGCCGTCACCCACATCAAGTAGTTGTTTTCATTGAGTTTGTAGGTGATGACGGTGGCGAACTCTTTTTCTCCCATAATGAATACTTGAGTTTAGACTAGAGGAGATAGGGAATGATCAATGATCGAAGAACACTTCTTTCACGAGATTCTCCTTCTTTCAAGAAGCTCACTCTGATACCATGTAATGAAACAAGGTACAATAGAACAATAGGTAAACAAACACAATGCCAACAAAGGGCTTTAATAAACTCACTTAAAGTTGGTGACTATTGGACCAAATACAATCTCAAAAGAGATAAAAATACCAAACAACACAAGAGGCATACAAGCTTATAAGATGGGAAAAAACTCTAGAGAAAACCCTCAAATGCTTCTAAAAGCATTGAGGAATAACAAGGGAGTGAGGCTCTATTTTATAGAGCCTCACTCCAACACATGGGAGGCAGTCCAACTCTTTGGACTGCCTTCCAACCGTCATTATTATGACTGTTGGGTGGCAGTCCAACGTCTAGTTGGACTGCTGCCCAACAGTCATATTTTGACTGTTGTGCACAACAGTCATAAATATGACTGTTGTGCCTAAGCTGTATGGCAGTTTATTTATTTATTATAATGTTAAATTACATTTCAGTCCCTAGTAGAATGTACTATATGATAAAAGACAAAAATACCCTTATTGGGTATTTGGATACAATTTTATTTTTAACAAATAGAAGTGCCCAAGCACTCAAGAGAAATCAAATGCACACAATAGCCACTATGGGCATACAAATATGAGATTTTACTAATGAAATGCTTAAAAAAGCATGTAATAAAATATGCGGAATTTACAAAAAACAAAGTTTTAAGGGCACATACAAGTACAAGCATTGACAACATAAAGATACGAAGGCCCAATACAAGCACAAAAGTGCGTAAGTATAAGTCTATTGTAACATAAGAGTCAACAAAGGGCAAACATAAACAAGAAAATATATATATATATATATTTAATGAGTATATGTTTGAAAAAATATATACTTATACAAATCATACAAGACAATTAACCATGGAATAACTCATGCAACTAAAGCATAATGCAAAATGCATGAGAATATTTCAACAATCATTTCTCATAAAAGAGAAAACGAGTTTAGATAAATTATGAATAAATTTACAAAAACACATACATCATAATGAATGAATTTTGCAAATTAAACACTGGTTTATCCACTACAAGCAGTGTTGTGAAAAGCGTTGAGGCGTAGCGAGGCGCTCCATAAAAAACCGAGGCAAGGCATAAAGCGTAAGTCTCAATTTTTTTTTGAAAACTTTAAAAAAATATCTAAAAATACAAATAAACAAAGAAATGCTTTATTGATGAAATAACAACCAATAAGAAATAGAAAATCTCAAATAAGTACTAAAAAATATTAGATTAACATATAAAAGTAACTAAAAACTGAATACATAACTGGAAAATATATGAGATTAACCTACAAAAGTTAAAATATATGAGATTATTCTAAAAAATATGAGATTAACATATTAAAGTAACTAAAAAATGATTACATAACTGGAAAATATATCAGATTAACCAACAAAAGATAAAATATACTAAGAAACCAATTACATATCTGAAAAATATATGAGATTAACCAACAAAAGTTAAAATATATGAGATTATTCTAAAAAATATGTGATTAACATATAAAAGTAACTAAAAAACTGATTACATAACTGGAAAATATATGAGATTAACCAACAAAAGTTAAAATATACTAAGAAACTGATTACATAATTGAAATAACTGAAAAATATATGAGATTAACCTATAAAAGTTAAAATATATGAGATTATTCTAAAAAATATGAGATTAACATATAAAAGTAACTAAAAAACTTATTATATAATTGGAAAATATATGAGATTAACCACAAAAGTTAAAATATACTAAGAAACTGATTACATAACTGAAATAACTGGAAAATATATGAGATTAACCTACAAAAGTTAAAATATATGAGATTATTCTAAAAAATATGAGATTAACATATAAAAGTAACTAAAAAACTGATTATATAACTGGAAAATATATGAGATTAACCAACAAAAGTTAAAATATATTAAGAAACTAATTACAATACTGAAATAACTAAAAAATATAAGAGATTAACCAACAAAAGTTAAAATATAGTAATATACTAAGAAACTGATTACATAACTGAAATAAATGGAAAATATATGAGATTAACCTACAAAAATCTTGTTGATTATGTTTTAGAAATCTTGTTGTATTTTTTTTTTGTTTTTGCACCTCGAGGCACAGAGGGCCACGCCTCAAGGCGAAGCATGCCTTTTGCGCCTCAAGGCGCATTTTTGATAACACTGACTATAAGCAATCACCTCCTAGGCCTTCAAACCTCAAATATCAAGTGTATCAGCGACTAGAGCAAGAGCATAATCATCATGTCACTAAAGAGAAAAACACACACACGAAGGTGTGTATAAACATTTCTTGTCTATATATAATGACACTTAAAAACAAGTGTATCCGCAACTAGAACAAAAACATAATGCCAACGAAGAGCTAAAATCACACACGAAGGTGTGAATAAACATCTCTTGTCTACATATAATGACACTTAAAAAACAAGTGTATCAACAACTAGATCGAGTATAATACCAACAATGGGCTAAAATCACACACGAAGGTGTGAATAAACATCTCTTGTTTATATATAATGACACTAAAAAATAAGTGTATCAATGACATATCAAGAGTATAATGCCAACAATGGGCTAAAAACACACACGAAGGTGTGAACAAACATCTCTTGTTTACATCTAATGACACTTAGATAAGAGGTATAAAAAGGAGAAGACACTCGAGGTAAGAAGGCTTGTAATGGAAACACATTAATGCCATCCATAAAAATATCAATTTTAACAATCTTTCGAAACACCATGGTTTAAAAAATAGACAGCATAAATGCCATAAGGGGGCAATAAATACTCACGAAAATCAATTTTCAAGTGAGTGAGTTCATATATAAGAACCGATTTGAAAGATAAAGTATCAAATCAAATCAAATCCTAATAACGGTAGATGTAAGTTTCGAATGAATATAGTGCAATCATTTACACAAGAAGTGTCAATTGATGCAATTATATGCAATACAAGATGTCTCATGGCAATTTTCATAATCTTGAATAAGCAAATAACGAGACATGCCCAATATAAGTACTCTTCGTAGAGGTGGTGAAATTATGAAGTTTGAGAATCTCACAAAAGCTGATAAGTCCACCAATGAGAACCAAGTGCACTAAGCAAATCTTATATAAAAGATCAATAAATCTCATTAAAGAGACAAGAACACATATGACATAAGAAGTCAGAGCTAAATCATAAGTCTATTATGAAGCAATTGAAGACAATCAAATCGGAGATTCCCAAGAATATCAATATGCAAGAGAGAAATCTCAAAAGATAAACATATTTTATACGAGAACAAGTCAAGTTTATGCCTTTCAATAATTAAGGCATATAAAAAAAATCTTAATCCAACACGTGTCATTTGAAAATAATCTTTACGTAATAGAGCAATATTGCTCAAGTATATATGAAATAACACACTAAAAAAACCTCATTAAAAATAGATCACGATAAAATATTAAGCTTGATCACATCATAAAAATTTCAAAGATACTTTATACATATGTCAAGAAATATAAATTTTAATATTTTTTCAAAATACATAATATTATAAGAAGCTACATATTCAACTTGAGTGGATAAACTACAAAGGTGTTCTCCAAGGAACACACATACAATACCCATAAAGGGAACAAAAAAGAGGTGTTTTAAACGAACACAATCACAAATTCCACAAGAGGATACACAATAAGGAACAATATAATAAATATTTTTGATCAAATAAAATGAGTGTGTAGAAGCATATGCAAAATATAGTTTTACACTACACATATCCATAGTCTAAGACATATCAAAACATCACAATTTTTCACATAGTTCACAAAAAATATTTATTTTTAACATAACTTCTTTTTAAAACTTATCATACATATAAAAGACAACCAAAGATACATACAGAAATGCAAAACCTTTGAATCCATTTCATTTGCCAATACGAATCCTTTCCAAGATCGATGCCTTGCTTTGATAGCATGTCACGATGTGGTACAGATTCTAATGCACTCTAAGATGATCTCCAGGACTCAAAACATTATACAAAACTTAAGAATTAAAAGACACATATCAAAATATAAAAGGATAATCTTATTCATAATGGACATTAAAAAAAAATAAAAAAATAAAATTACATTCAAGCCTCACTATAATGCACTCAGCGAAAAACAATACAAAACCCTAATATTATCCATCACTCTCTCCATCTTACTGTAACACCCCAAAATTTCAAACTTGTAAACCTTTTTAAAATACTTAGAAAACCTTTCATTTTTCAAAGTTTTTATCAGCGAAAATGAATTTTTTTTGAAAAGCAAAACAAGTTGACAACTTTGGGCACGTTACCGTGAAAATCCATCATAAAAAACCATCGTTTTCAAAAGCATTTTAACAAAACAATTAGTGAGCCAAATATATATTAATGCTAAACTTCAGTTATACAAAATTGAGGGTTTTCCCTTATACAAAACTCAAAACCAAAACAGGTATCTAGGACACAAAACTGTGAGCACGAGAGTGAGGGTATCTAGGACACAAAATTGTGGTGGATACACGATTTTGATTGAAGGCTCTTGATTCATTGCATACTTGTCATTTATAAAATATTAATTTATATGCCTTTAGTGGATTTTATGTACTCTTAGTGGCCTTTGTGATCATCCATTGGTGGATTGTTATGCCATGTATCATATGTTACTTCTCATATATATCTTGCATTAGATTAATCTATCACTTGCATATGTGCTTAAATGTTTCTATGTATATCTTATGTGATTCTTTATTGTTTTTGTATAGGATATGTGACTTTAAGTTATTAAATTATTGTATATACATGAATTTTGATCTCTTTGGGAGTATCCATGATTAGTTGTACTTGTGTATTCTCTTGGCTTTCTAAAAGGTCCTTTGAGAATCTGTATATACGTTTTGACCCTCTTTAATGTTATATGTTATTGTTGACTCATAATAGACTTGTAATCTAGAATGCGCCATCTCTATATATATCTTGCTTATATTGCCCATGCCTATTCTTCATTGATTTTGATGTAATATTGATTGCATTTATGAAAAATTATCAATTGACATCTTGTTTTTCATATGATTGTACTTTATTCATTTTAAGTTTTCCATCTACCTTTATTGGATTTGATTTGAAATTTTGTTTTCCAAATTGGTTCTTATATATGAACCCTCCTTATTTGGAAATTGGTTTCCATGTGCTTATATCGCCTTCTTAGGGCATTTGTTTTGTCTATCACAGAATTATATATAATGCATCATTTCTTTTTGGCCTTATTGTTATTGGGTCGGAGTTAGTCGTTGAGGTGAGTTATGTGTACACCTCAAGTCATCTTATCACTCTGAATCATCAAGTTTATGAGTGTCTTGTTGTTAGTTGTCTTGAGTCTAATTGATAGTTGCCTCTGGATCCTTGTTGCTTCTGTTTGAACCAGAGATGATTGCTGGGGTGAGTTATGCAACTTGGTTATTGTTAGTTTAGATTGTTAGCGTGTAGTTTGACTCTAACTGATAGTTGGTTGATCTCTGATTCTTTGAGTGTGTTGTATCACTCATTTATATGCTTGGCCATCGTTATTACGATGGATGTTTTGGGGTGAGATGTGTGTACCTTGGTTTGTGTTAGTTTAGATTGTCAGCTTGTAATTTGGCTCTAAGTGATGGTTGGTTGATCTCTGATTTTTTAAGTGTGTTGTACCACTCATTTGTATGCTTGGCCATCATTATTACGATGAAGGCTTATTATTATGTTTATCTTTGATGGCTATCTTTTTTTAAAACCATGGTGTTTCAAAAGTTTGTAAAATTTAATATCCCTACCTTGATTTGTAAATCTTTTTTCTTGTCTTCTTGATGACATTAGTTTGATTTCATTACTAGCTCTCTTTACCTCGTTGGTTTCTCCACTCATCCCTCTTATTTGAGTGACCTTTTTATTGCATAAGAAATTTTTGTTTATGAGTTTTACAACTATGGTTGTGGTGAGTTATGTGCATCCGTTGTAGCTGATGTTGTTTACAATTTTACAATCATTTGTGAGGTGAGGGATGTGCACCTCTTGTGGTTGTAGCTGGTATTTATCCCATAAGTGACATTGTGATTGATCTCTTGTCCTATGCACTGATACACTTGAATTTTGAGTTGGAGGTCAAAGAGGTGATTGCTTTGAAATGAAATGGGGATCTTCGAAACACGAGCTTTGATTAACAAGAGCAAGTGTCAAGAATGACACTAAAGCATAACCCTTAAAAAGGGTATAACTGGAAACAAAATAAAAATAAAAAATGTATTCTTTATTGATATGAAAAACCAATTGCTTAAGAAGCATTGGGGTAAAATACAAGAGGGGCTGCACCCCTTTATATACACAGCTGAAAGAGGACTCAATAGAGCTGTTGGGCACAGTCCAACAGCTCTATTTAGAGCTGTTGGAATGTGTCAGTCCAACAGCTCTATTAAGAGCTGTTGGACTGTGTCAGTCCAACAGCTCTATTGCTAGTCAAGTCTGGACAGGACTTGACTAGCAACAGTCATTCTAGTTCAAACTGAACTAGATGACATAAAAACAAAAAATAAAAATAAAGGAAAAAAATACAGAAAAGAAAGAAATTAAAAATGTATTTATATATATATATAATAATATAATAT
This sequence comes from Nuphar pumila, assembly GCF_984573655.1. Taxonomy (NCBI): domain Eukaryota; kingdom Viridiplantae; phylum Streptophyta; class Magnoliopsida; order Nymphaeales; family Nymphaeaceae; genus Nuphar; species Nuphar pumila. Next base: position 114,642,169 of record NC_143259.1, on the reverse strand, counting down.
TATTATATATACATATATGTACAGTTTTACATTTTAACACTCCCCCTCAAACTTACGGTACAATGAGCGAAAGTTTGTCTAAGAGAAAGTAAAATCGGGGAGCAGCGAGAGGCTTTGTAAAGAAGTCTGCTAACTGATATTCTGAAGTGACATATGGCAGATCAATTATCCCGTGTAGATATTCCTCTCTGACGTAGTGACAATCCATTTCGATGTGTTTGGTGCGTTCGTGGAATGTTCTGTTACTGGCAATGTAGATCGCACTTTTGTTGTCACAACACATTTGTGAAGCCTTTGTTGCTTCAACTCCCATGTCAGCAAGCAGTCGTCGGAGCCAAACTACTTCCATGGTCGTGGTTGCCATGGCTCTGTATTCAGCTTCGGTGGATGAGAGAGATACCTTCTGCTGCTTTTTACACCTCCACGAGATTAATGATTCCCCTAAAAAGACACAAAAGCCAGTGGTTGAGTGTCTGTTATTGGGATCACCTCCCCAATCAGCATCAGTATATGCAATTAAATCAAGAGAAGAGGAGGAAGATAAGAAAAGTCCTCGTGAAAGAGAGGACTTGATGTATCTGATAATACGCATGACTGCTCCCATATGAACAGAAGTAGGAGCATGTTGAAATTGACTTGCTGTATGAACAGCATGTGCTATATCTGGTCTGGTAATGGATAGATAGGAAAGTGCCCCGACAAGTTGTCTGTAAGGAGTAGGGTCTGCAAGAAGTTCTCCATCATCAATCTTCATTTTAACATTAACAACTTCTGGAGTGTCAACTTTCTTATCATCAGTAATACCAGACCTGAAAACAATATCAAAAGCAAATTTAGTCTGAGATAATAAATATCCTCTAGGAGAATAAGCAACTTCAATGCCTAAAAAATATCTCAACAAGCCCAAATCAGTCATTTCAAAATGAGATTTAAGAAGTGTTTTGATTGTTGCAACTCCCTGTTTATCGCTTCCGGTGATGATCATATCATCCACATAGAGAAGAAGCACAATGATCCCTGCATCAGAATTCTTAATAAACAAAGCAGTGTCAGTTAAACAGAATTGAAAACCAATATCAATCATAACACGACTAAACCTATCATACCAAGCTTTTGGTGCTTGTTTAAGTCCATAAAGAGCTTTTTCTAAGCGAAGGACTTTACCCTTAGGAATACTTAGACCAGGAGGGGGTTCCATATATACTTCTTCAACTAGCTTTCCATTTAAAAAAGCATTTTTGACATCCATTTGAAAAATAGACCATTTTTTGATAGAAGCTAAGGCAATTAAGGTTCGGACAGTAGTCATACGAGCCACCGGAGCAAAGGTTTCTTCATAATCAATCCCATATTCTTGGGCATAACCTTTGGCTACTAAACGGGCTTTATATCTTTCAAGAGTACCATCACTCTTGGTTTTAATTTTATAAACCCATCGACATCCTATAGTTTTCTTCCCTGGAGGAAGATCTTGAATATTCCATGTAGAAGCCTTTTCAAGTGCATCTAATTCAGCTTTCATGGCTTCTATCCATTTGATATCATTTTTTGCTTGAAAATATGTGGATGGTTCTTCATATGAGTGAATTAATGCAATAACTGCCCTATATGTGGGTGAGAAAGACTCGTATGATACAAACTTTTCTGGAGGCCTCGAGATTCGGGATGATTGTCTAGTTGGAATGTTAGAATATTTCTCAAGTGCACATGGAGTATTAGACTCTTGTCGCCTGGAATATTGAATACTAGTATCTCTATGAACTTCTTCATTTTCAACATTAAGATCAATAATTCTGTGATCATCATCAAAGTTACAATCAAGGTCATATTCATCAGATGTTGATGTTAGATCTAGCAAAAAGGAGTACTCAGTGACGTCTTTTAATTTTCTAAAATCAAAGAAGCTCTCCTTTTCAAGAAAGGAAACATTTCTAGACACATATAGTTTATTATTTTTGAAGTCAAAACATCTATAACCTTTCTGGTTTTCAGCATATCCTAAAAAGGCACAGGGAATCGCACGAGGGGAAAGTTTATCATTTTTGTCAGTAAATATGAAACATTTGCACCCAAATATTCTTAATCTAGAGTAGTCTGGAGAAATGTTCATAAGTTTTTCAATGGGAGTGATATTTTGTAACGAAGAAGATGGCATCCTATTAATGAGATAGGTGGCAGTTAAGGCAGCTTCTGCCCAAAAGTCTTTAGGGACTTGATTTGCTATTAATAAAGTTCTAGTGGTTTCTATAATATGGCGATGTTTTCGTTCTGCCAGTCCATTTTGTTGAGGTGTATAAGGACAAGATCTTTGATGTGTGATGCCATGCAATTTAAGATAATTTTGAAAATTTGTGGATAAAAACTCTCCCCCTGAATCTGTGCGAAAAATAGTAATATCATTTTGAAACTTGTTTTTAACCATATTATGAAAAGTTTGAAAGTATGAAAATACTTCAGACTTATGTTTGAGAAAGTACATCCACGTATGTCGGGAGAAATCATCGACAAAAATAACATAGTAAACAAATCCTCCTTTAGAAATTACTGGTGCAGGACCCCAAACATCCGAGTGTATTAATTCAAGTGGTCTTGAAGAGAAAAAGGTTCTGTTCTGAAATGGTAATTTTTTCATTTTGCCGAGAATACAATCTTTACAATCAAATGATTCAGAGTTACAAAATTTCCCTAGATTTGGAAAATGTTGGATTTTGGCTATATGTGGGTGACCAAGTCTCTTATGCCACAGTTCCAACTCTATTTTTTGAATATTATAACAAAAAGCTTTCTTCGGCATTTCCAAAAAATCCATGTAATAGAGCCCTCCTTCTCTATGGCCTTCCCCAATCAGCTTGCCTGACTGGCGATCCTGTACCCAACAACCATGAGAAGAAAAAGAAATATTACACCCATAATCAGAAATTTGAGATACAGATAAAAGATTTAAATTTAATTTGGGAACATGTCTAATTTCTGGAATAAAAAAATTTTTTGTTTTATAAATTTTTTCAAAATTTCCTATTCCTTCTATTTCAAGAGAAGTCCCATCAGCAGTAAAGACCTTTGACACACTTGTTTTATTTTTAACACATTTGGATAGACTTTGATTATTTGGGGTCATATGAAAAGATGCACCAGAGTCAAGAAGCCAAGAAATTTTACCTAAATCAGAAAAAGATGAGGCTGCTGCGCCGGTTGAAGCTTCAGATGAGGAAGAGGCACCTTTGATGAGAGGCTGAAGAATCTCCATTAGTTGGGCCAGGGAAACTGGTGCATCCTGATCTTTAGGCTCCGATCCAGCAATTGCAGCTCTTTTTTCTCTCAGTTCCTTAAGTTTGGGACATTGTGGCCTGTAGTGTCCCGGTTCATGACAGTGATGACAAATAACTTTCTTCTTATCATAGTCACCATTTTGTCGGTTAAAGTGAGGAGGCCTATATGATCGAACATGATTCCCTGGTCTAGACACGGCTAAAACGGAATCATCTTCAATTTTTAAAGAACCTTTCCGGAGACGATTTTCTTCCATTGTTAACTCTTCAATAGTTTCAACAATAGAAGGAATTTTTCCCCTGTGAAGTAGGGCCGATTTAGTGGTTTCAAATTCCGGCCTTAATCCAGTGATAAACTGGTAAAAATGTTCAGCATCGAGTTGTTTCTGACGAAGCTCGATGTCTTCGGCACAATGCCACTTTGGTTCTAAAAGGGAAAGTTCTTCCCAAAGTTCGGACAACCCATTGTAATATTCACGAATAGTTTTGTCTCCTTGTGTCATCATTCGAACTTTTTCTTGGAGGTTGCACACGTGTGCAATATCTTTAAGGGAATACATATTCTTAAGGTATTCCCATGCCTTATCGGCATGATCAAATTTGGCAAGACTTGAGCATTTTTTAATGTCAACGCTATTGATAAGCCATGACATTATCTTCGCATGAGATATTCTCCATTCTTTCCATTTCTTCTCGTATGAGGCAATAGCCTTGATTTTCTCTTCTTCCGATAGAGGGACCTCTTTATCTCCCTCCTTTTTAGTAAGAGATAGCTTAGGTTCCGAATCGGAACCATCCACAATCCCCCATAAGCCTTTTCCCCATATATGGTGCTTCATGATTGAAGCCCATGTTACATAGTTCGTATCGCTTAGTTTCATAGGCATGATGGTGACTTTATCATTGTCATCCATCGATTACAAGGAGAGAAAGAATAGGGATAGAAGAGAAACAAGAAGAAAAATGAGAAAGAAAGAAAAAAAAAAAAAACAATACAACAAGATGTGAAATCTTCTCCAATGAAGTGATAAAACACTTCTCTTCAAGTGGCGAACACTTTTGCAAACGGGCACGGAAACCGAGGCAGCTTTTCCTCAAGATTTAGTACTTCCGCGGCTCTGATACCATGAAATGAAATGGGGATCTTCGAAACACGAGCTTTGATTAACAAGAGCAAGTGTCAAGAATGACACTAAAGCATAACCCTTAAAAAGGGTATAACTGGAAACAAAATAAAAAAAAAAAATGTATTCTTTATTGATATGAAAAACCAATTGCTTAAGAAGCATTGGGGTAAAATACAAGAGGGGCTGCACCCCTTTATATACACAGCTGAAAGAGGACTCAATAGAGCTGTTGGGCACAGTCCAACAGCTCTATTTAGAGCTGTTGGAATGTGTCAGTCCAACAGCTCTATTAAGAGCTGTTGGACTGTGTCAGTCCAACAGCTCTATTGCTAGTCAAGTCTGGACAGGACTTGACTAGCAACAGTCATTCTAGTTCAAACTGAACTAGATGACATAAAAACAAAAAATAAAAATAAAGGAAAAAAATACAGAAAAGAAAGAAATTAAAAATGTATTTATATATATATATATATAATAATATAATATTATTATATATACATATATGTACAGTTTTACATTTTAACATGCTTGTGGTGAGCAAATTGGTGTTGAGATTTGCAAATATCATTCCTTTTGTTAGGTGGGATTTTTTAAATCTCTTTATGAAATTTCTAAAATTTTGCCCTTATATGGAAACTGTTTATTCATTGAAATATTTTTATTCATTGTTATGTGCCTGAAAGATCAACTATAGAAGTTATACATCTTCTTAGACAACTTATTGAGAGAAATAGAGAGAGGAACAAAGATTTGCATATGGTTTTTATTGATTTGGAGAAGGCATACGATAGAGTACCTAGGGACGTTCTCTGGTGGACAATGATGAAGAAAAGTGTTTCTCTCAAGTACATTAGTATAATTAAAGATATGTATGAAGGAGTAGTAACCAATGTTCGCACTTGTGGAGGGGTGACAATCAATTTTCCTATAACGGTTGGGTTACATCAAGGATATGCTTTAAGCTCTTTCCTATTTGCTATAGTGATGGATGAACTTACGTGATCAATTCAAGAAAATGTGCCGTGGTGTATGTTGTTTGCTGATGACATTGTTTTGATTAATGAGTCTAGAGCTGGGGTTAATGCTAAGTTAGAATTATGGAGACAGACATTGGAAGCAAGAGGTTTTAAGTTGAGTAAGAGTACAACAACAACAACAACAACAACAACTACGCCTTCATCCCAAAACAATTGGGGTCAGCGATATGAACCAAAAAAGAAATTCATTTTGGGTCTTCCACATGAATCCTTTTCCTCCAATCATTTCTATCCAACGCCATGTCCTCGGTGAGGTTCAAAGCATTCATATCCTTTCCTATCATCTCCATCCAAGTCTTCCTAGGGCAAGAAATACCGGTGGATGATTGTTTCAAATATTTGAGATCTATCATTCAAAAGTATGGAGAAATTGATGGAGATGTAAATCATAGGATAAAGGTTGGGTGGATGAAATGAAAAAGTGCAACTGGAGTGTTGTGCGATCGTAGAATGACATTGCGGTTGAAGGGAAAGTTTTATAGGACGACTATTAGGCCCGCTTTATTATATGGTACAGAATGTTGGGCTGCCAAGAGACATCATATTAAAAAAATGAGTGTAACTGAGATGCGTATGTTGAGATGGATGTGTTGAAATACAATAAAAGATAAGATTCGGAACGAGGAGATACGTAAGAAGGTAGGCGTTGCACCCATTGAAAATAAGATGAGGGAGAATCGTTTACGGTGGTTTGGACATATTCGGTGAAGGCCTAATGATGCTCCAGTTAGAAGGATGGAGAAATGGGAAAATATATTAGTTAAAAGAGGTCGGGGTAGGCCTAGGAAGACATTGATGGAGATGATAGGAAAGGATATGAATGCTTTGAACCTTACCGAGGACATGGCATTGGATAGAAATGATTGGAGGAGAAGGATTCATGTGGAAGACCCAGAATGATTTTCTTTTTTGGTTCATATCGCCGACCCCAATTGTTTTGGGATGAAGGCGTAGTTGTTGTTTGTATGTGCATTGAATATGCTTTGATTGCATGTTGTATATGTGGAGGATATTTAGATTTGTTCTATGATTGGTTGTCTTGCTTGATTTAAATCATGATATGCCTTAGTTGCTATATTTTGAATGTATTTATAGATATTGTTTATATTATTGTAATTTAAATTGTTATGATTAGTTTCAGTCTTTCATCTCTTTGAGACAATGTTTGCCATTGTTGCAAAATATCATTTCTCTTGTTATGATTTGTATGTGGGATTTTGAACCTCCTCATTATTTTTGCTGTGCATTTAATATGGCTATTTTGAAAAAACATTTTTCATGAATATTTTTATTTTTCCCTTGTGAATTTAACTCCTTGGTGAGCTGTCTTGGTTAATTGTTCTCTTTTGATCGTGTTCGTAATATTTAAAGGTTCATATTTATGTGATAAATATGACTGTATGTTAAATATATGTGTTGATTATCTTAAATGCATGAAGTTAACTCCTCTTTGTTGTTGGCTGTTTTTTGAGTTTTCATATCTTATGCATGATGATGGAGTTTGCTTAGTATGTTTTATTTTCTCATTTTGAAGTATTGGGATATTATGCATGCATGATTATTTAATAACATGTTCTTTTGTGCTCAAATTCTCTGATCAGTATCTACGAAATATGTGTTGATTTTGTGATTACATTCTTCTAAATTAGATTCCTTTGAAGTATGATTGTCTTATATATGTTTTTTTATTTGTTCAAAATTGTTCTTAAACCTTTTTTATTATGTTTAAAATTCTGTGCTGAAAATTATTAAAAACATTTTGCCTTAACACTCGTCTTTTTGGATATTTTCTATGTATATATATTGTATTTTTGGTGTGTTTGGTCATCTGCTCTCCATAATGAATATCTAATATAGTTAATTTTGAAATCTTCGTTTATGTTTTATGATATATATATATATATCCTTGTGTATAGTTAAGATGTTTTATTAGCTCTATTTACAGGTTCTCAAGTATTGATGATATTGAAGATCCTAAAGACCCTTTGAATAATAGAGAATATATTTGAAGATCAAGAGTACCCTTTAAGAAAGCAACAAATGAAAGAATTTGATGAAGTCAATAAAGACATTTTATGTAATGGGTTCTTTCTTTTCTAAGTAAGTTTGAGGGGGGTGTTAAGATTAATGTATCCTCTTATGTATATATAATATATTATATATACGTATATGTGTGTGTATACATATATAATATTTATATAATATTTATATAATATATATATAAGTCAACCTAAGTTGACTTTGACTAGCCGTTGGAGGCTAGTCCAACAGCTAGATATTCTAGCTGTTGGAATAGGTCCAATGGCTAGTAAGGTTTTTCTATTTTTCTCCTCTTTTCTCTATATATTGTGGGTGTGTGTATGAGTGAAGGTTGAGAGAGTGATGGGTAGTTTTAGGTTTATGAGTGAGTGTATTTTTGTAGTGAGGATATTATGTAATTTTAAATTTCTTTATTAATGAAACTATTCATCCACATTCCTTATGTTTCATTTTATTCCTTATGTTTTTGTCCAATTACATTATGTTTCGATTCTTGAATTACTTTTTTGAAGTACATTGAGATCCACACCATTTCGTGACAGATCACATATCCAAGCCATACTGTATTTTGCTGCAGCTTGATTCCAGAGGGCACTCAAATAATGAAATCCATGATTATGTGTCATATCAGGTGCCCTCAAAGTCAAACTAAACTAAGGATCACACAGTGAATCATCAATGATGAATGTACATTATCCTTCTTTGTGGACAGAAGGTATTCATTGTTATACTAGCATGTGGATAGAACCATCCATCTTTTAAATTTTTATATTTTTAGATCAACACTTGTTTTTTCTATGTTTAATGATTCTGTTGATCTACGAGCCTGATCTGTATCTAGTGCATCAATAATCCATGTATGAAGGAGCCATATGTTGTCATTAGTGTTATTATTTAGTTTTATGATCACTCAATGATTTTTGTGTCTTATGCATGACATATAAGTATGCTTATGATTGTTCTGAGTGGTTCTTCTTTATAGTTTTTTTGTGATAAAAAAAAATTATGGTTATTTTCAGATTTCTAACCAGTCATTATGCTGGAATTGTTGATGCTTCACAGGATGTTAAGTCACTTGAGAACCAGAATGGTGGAGACGTTTCAAGCAGGATTTCAGGTTGTAATGCAGTTGTAACAGCTCTCCCTGCGTATTCTTCAAAGGGAACTGTTGAATCAATCCATGATTCATCCCGGAAACAGATTGATCCAGTTGATGTTTATTCTCTGTCTGTTGATAAAACAGCAAGCAAGCCTAAAGATGCCTCTGGTTCGAAGTCTGTCTTGCTCGATAAAAGGAAAAGTAGAACTGTTGGTTCAAAAAGCAAGCGACTTTGTGTTGACAGCAAGGAGATCACAAAGCTGAAATTGACATGGGAGGAAGCACAGAAATTACTACAACCACCTCCTAACCATGCTCCCAGCATTGTAGTTATTGAAGGTCATGAATTCGAGGAATATGAGGTATGTGGTTTGCTTTGTGACTGATTAGGAATTGAGCTTTGCCATTTCTCTATATGCTGCATAAAACTTTCAATAATAAGTTTTATCTGCATTTGATGCCAGGTTTTTTCAACTGTAAATGTTATGACATTACAGTTTGAAGAAATAATAAAATAATCTTGTTATGACATCTCGCTTATTACTAATCTTGTTTGAAGCTGTCACAAAGACACGTGGACATGAGGACACATGACGCTGGTACGACTTGCAAGTTCAATTTTGTTTTGGAAAATAGGGTGCAAGGACACAAATTTTTAGTTTTTCTAATCAACAGAAAACTAAGTTTTTGACATTTTAATGTTAACAATGCATTTTTATTGAAATAAAACCTTAAAATATTAAAAAAATGATCAATATGTGTCAGTGTCCATGTCCGGTCGTGTTCACTCGTCTCACCATGGACACACCATCAAAATGGCGTGTCCCTGTGACACAGGTTTGAAGAAATTATTTATGATTGCACCGTAAAATAGTTTTACTTTATGATGTATCATAAATCTCATTAGCCTTGGACCAAGCATAGGAAAATTCTAATTGGTTAAAATTTAGCTAGAAAATAAAGAACCACAAATTGTAATCAAATAATGATGGAAAAAAGTAGACTTAATTTTTTCCAATTTATATTTCTATGCAGTATCTTTTGTGGAACCATTTACCAGGAATGGGAATTTAGGTAGGACTCATGCATTTACTGAGAAAATTCAACATGAAGTAATTAAGGAGCAAGCTATGTCACAGGGACTCTCCAACTAGGTGCCGCACCCGCACCCGATGCGGTCAACCTGACCCTTAGTGCAGTCAACACACCCAGGGTCATTTATGTCCAAATTTTGGACTATATATATATATATATATATATATATATATATATAATTTTTTATATTTTTGCTGCACCCCCGCACCCAAGTTTTTTTAAAGTGCCGCACCTCCACCCTCACCCCCGCACCCGCTGTAACGCCCCAAAATTTTAACTTGCGAACCTTTCAGAAAACAGGCAAGAAACTAAAAAAAATCTCTTTCCTTTCAGAGTTTATTTATGTAATCAGCGAAAGATAATTCTTTTGTTGAATTTAGAAAGGCAAGCTAACAACTTTGGGCACGTTAGCTAAAAGAACCAAAACTCACTACACATGTTACTTGCAAAACACTTGGAAAAGCCACTTTCATTTAAAGAAGTTCCCAAATAGTACAAAATTCGGATATCCCAAGGAAAATCCGTGACAAAACCTAAAAACGTTCAGGACGCGAGCTAAGAGTAGGAAAAAGAAATCTTGAAGCCATCTTGCAATCGCGCCATCGCTCGTGATGTACCTAATCACTTGTACCCATAGAATGGGTTAGTTTCGCGAAAAACTAGTAGGTGCACAAGAGAGACTACAAAAAACTGAATTAAGAGCATTTAATTCAGCATGCTAAGCAGTTTAAAATAGATCAGCAGTTAAACAGGTAAGCACATGCTAAGCAGTTTAAAGCAGATCAACAGTTAAACAGGTAAGCAGTTCAAAACTCGATTGAACAAAACGTATGTGTGATTAAACTTTTGTCTTCACAAGAGTTTATACAGAGCCATAAAAAGGGTTTAGCAGAAGACTATAAGAATGTTATCTTCTACTTGATTCGACACGGATGAAGAGACACAATGAGACATTGCTCTAGCTTGTTTTCGTTCCTTGAACGGGGTCTCTGCATTTAATCATTATCAGGTCATCGTTTGTCGCTCTCACTATTTCTAACAAACTCTTTGTCCTGAACAACCTTAATTTATTCTAATCTCTCAAGGCCTTACGCGACCAACTGTCACCTGTTATGACTCACTTAAGGCGTCATACTTTCTCAGAAAAACCCACCCTTCCATAGAAGGTCCAAAACATGATCTAAAATCAATAAAGATCTGATTCTCACATCTGGGTTCAACATATAATCATGCTAAAACAGAAAGTCAAATCTATAGATTCATAACTGGTTATTTCAATCAATCTCAGAAGATCATCACAGCTCACCATAACTTTTTATGGTAATCAAAATTAATAAGTTCCACGTCGGATCACCTGGTCTGGGAAATGTACGACCTCACAAGGAATTATCGCCCTAGATGGTATACCTGGTCTTGGACAATACACTTCCTTACAGGATTTCGCCGTCTTTGCGGCTACCCGCTCTTTGACAGTGTACTTCCTCACAGAGATTCTACCGCTCTAGCCGATTACCAGATCTTGATCATACATACCCTCACAAAGAATCCTTTGGGGACCCTGTCCTCAACAAATATTATATTCAATAAAAATTATTGTGATACACGTATCAACACAAATGACCGCTCTCAAGGTCGATAGTCACTATTATAATTAACAAGATCAACGCCGGATCACCTGGTCTAGAAAATTTACAACCTCACAAGGAATTACCGCCCTAGATGGTATACCTGGTCTTGGACCATACACTTCCTCACAGGAGTTTGCCGTCTTTGCGGCTACCCGCTCTTAGACAGTGTACATCCTCACAGAGATCTACCGCTCTAGCCGGGTCACCTGATCTTGATCATACACACCCTCGCAGATAATCCTTTGAAGATCAGGTCCTCAACAGATAACATACTCAGTGATACATGCATCAATACAATCGACTACTCTGAACAATTGACCGCTCTTGGAGTCAATAGCCACCAATATGGGTACAAACATGTATACCAACAATATGCATCGTATCACTTCACATGGTAAATCAAATCACAAGGTCACATATTCCTCCAATAAGGTTCCATGAACCATAAACATTTATCGCATGCTTTCAACATTTCTTATCACGTGGCATTTCAATCACATCATACAGAAGCATATTACACCACACATCGCATCATTGCCACAAGGAACATTGCATTCCTCAAATAGGACCTCAAAGCATGCGAAATCAAAGCATGAGTTCTATACATATGAGAACACGCACATAATATATTATGAATCAACTAAACTTCAACATACGTAACTCTTATGTAGTTCAATAAATTCACATAGGATTCAAGTTATATGTGCAAATATTCAGATCATTGCATCTGTTAGAAAATAACGGGTTCGATAATGAACCCATAAATGCACACTAAAGGTGCAAATACATAAGCCCACTAAGGGGCAACCAAAAACACATAAAGTGCTAAACCCATAAACCCACAAAGGGGTTAAGCCAAAAGGCTAAAAGAAATCTTTTTGTTATGAAAAATAGGGTAAAAATCCTTTTACAATGGAGCTAAAGCTCCCAAAAGAATGTCGAATTACAAGGGGGAGACCCCTATTTATAATACAAGAGAGGAGCCACATAGGGGGCTCCCAAAGGAGTCGTTGGGAGCCCCCAATGACTCTTTTGGGGAGCCTCCCTAGATGGCACAAACCACAAAAATAAAAACAAAAAAAAATTATAATCATATTCCATGAGTAAAAATAAGTGAAATGACTAAACTACCCCTACGGCTAATAATAGAGAAATATATATTTTATATATATAATTAGGAATATACATATATACCATATATGTATATGTATCATCCTTTATATATATAACACCCCCCCCCTCAAACTTTGTGTGGGGGAACGAAAAGATTGATGAATATAAGAGGAAGAAACTCAAGGCTCCAAGAGTCTTCAGTAAGGATGTCATTAAAATTTGCAAATGTCTTCCTCCAATTGTTTTTAATGGTGAGCATCTTTCATTATCTATCCAAGGTATTTCTTTTCATCTCATCTTTACAATCTTATGGAACAAACCAAGAAAAGGTCCAAGTAAAAGATATCTTTGCACTTTAATCAAGTGGAATATTCCAAACAAGATGAATCATCCAAGAAACAATGGTGCAAAAAGATATTTTATGCATAATGAAAGCATAACTATTTTATTTAAAACACATGATTCGTCAGGACAAGATAATTACTTATGCATGCAACATGATTTTAGAGGACCAACTTTCAAAATCATATACTTAAAAAGTAATGAGAAAATTTTAAAGTGTACGCGAAAAAGTATAATAAGAATGCTTAATGCATTCATACGATTCAATGACGAACAACCAAGAAGCCACAATGAAGAATATTGAAATAGTTCATGAAGGGACAACATAAAGAGCCTTCAAAGAGCCAACTCATAAGAAAATATATGAATCTTAATCAAGTGAGAGCTTAAAAAGACATTATGAGCATATGCATATTGAATCAACACTTAAAAGAGTCATTAATGAACATGCTCCAATCATACTTTAATCAAGTAATTACTTGAACTTACAAGATAGGAAAACAAGTGTTATTGATTTGAGCAATTTTCTTGAAGGCGATTTCACAAAAGAAATGCTCAAGAGCATGTGATAAAAGAGAGTGTATAAAATACAAGAGTTCAAAAGTTTTAAATCTACTTATGAGACAAAACAATCAAAATATATTCTTTGATTTGAACATGTGCACATAACAATTGTGCTATAAAAAGAATATGAGTTAGAAAAACTCATATCAAAACCAAATTTCAAATTCTCATAAATATAAAATTTTATAAATCTCAAAAATAACTTATCCACTACAAGCAACCACCTTATTAGTCCTCCAAAATCCCATAAATCAAGGGTATAAGCTACTAGAACAAGAACATAATCATAATGCCATTAAAGGCCAAAAGACACACACAAAGGTGTGTATAAACACCTCTTGTCTACATGTAATAATACTTGAAATGAGTGTATCAACGACAAGAACAAGAGAATACACGCCAATATGGACCAAAAGCATCTCTTGCCTTCGTAAAAAGACACTCAAAATCAAGTATGTTCAGCTACTAGAACAAGAGTATCAAGCCAACCATGGGCTAAAACACAATACATCTCTTGTCTACATAAAATGGCACTTGAAATGATTGAAAGAAGTCAACCATGGGCATACACTATGTCACAGGGATTCGGCTAGCAGGGTGTCGCACCCGCGTCGATGCGACTCGACACGGGTGCAGGTGCGGTCAACCCGACCCTGGGTGCGTTGACTGCACCCAGGGTCATTTTTGTCCTTTTTTTGGATTTTTTTTTTTATTTTTTCCCTATGAAATGGGCTTCAAAATTTTAAAAAAAATCTTTGGGGGGGCTGCCCCCCTATAACCCCCCACCAGGGGCGGCCCCCCTGGACCCCCGCCCACGCTGGGGGGAGCCCCCGGACCCCCCTTCCTGCAAGGGCAAAAACAATGAATCAGGCTCCACAACTCATCACTTTCATCTTTGGGACAACCATATAAGATAAAAAAATGGTAAAAAGTAAGTTGGGCATAAATGTCACGGACCTTAACAGCTACCATACATTCATACATATACACTGTACATGATATATATATATATATATTTATATATATATATATTTACATTTTTGCCCCTGCCGAACCCCCGCACCCGGTTTTTTCAGAAGTGCCGAATCCCCACACCCGCACCCGCACCCGCGCCCGCACCCATGTGACATAGGGCATACATCTCAGCGACTAGAACAAGGATACAAATGCCAACATGGACTAAAATTACACACCATGGTGTGAATCAACGTGCCTTGTCTGCATATAATAGCACTCAAGACAAGTGTGTTCAGCTACTAGACCAAGAGAATAAAGCCAACAAAGGGCTAAAAATACACACAAAGGTGTGAACAATATGTCTTGTCTACATATGATGACACTTAGATAAGGGGCATAAAAGGAGAAGACACTTGAGGCAATAAAGCTTGTAATGGAAATACAATTAAAGAACATCAATTTCTCAATATACCTTGAAACACTAAGGTTTCAAACTTTAGACATCCATCACAAGTATACATAATTAAAAGCATCCATAAAAACAACGGCCAAAAAACAAATGAGTGACACTCATAATTAGATATCTCAAAATAAGTCATTTTAGAGTCAAACTACAAGTTGACAATCTAAAATGACATAACACGAGGTGCCCATAACTCACCTCGATAAACATCTCTAATATAATAATAAGGCAAAAAAGGATTGATGCATCATATAACAACTTGTGATGGACAAAATAAGTGCCATAAAAGGCAAAAATACTCTTTCAAAAACATAATGACATATAAAGAAATTCTTGGGACAATCAAGAGAAAAAAACCAAGCTATTAACAAAGAAATCACAAGAACCATAACGGTTCACAAAGAGAGCTTTAACACAATACCCAAAGAAAGAATATTCAAAAGTACTTGAAAATTTATAAAATTGAGATTAAATCCCATACAAGTTTTAATATTCTTTGATTGTGATGAGATATGCGGAAACATACAAAGTGTTATAAGCACTTACAATGTCTTATAATGATTAAACAAAAGAGTTAATATCCAAGTCCATTACACTTTCACAAAAAGAAATGTGCACAAAAGCTTCATAATGTAAAAATGTCTACGAAGAGACAATACACGTACAAGCACAAAAAGCTTTACAAAAGCTGTGCACAAAGGCACTCACACAACACTTGAACAAATACGCACAAAGGCGTAAACATAGCAAACATGCACTAAGGCATGTATTTCATAGAAAAGAAGGAATGCATACAAGCGCAAATACTTTTGAAACAAATGTGCACAAAATATGTAAAATACACAAACGTGAGCAAGCATGCACTTAAGGCATGCACTTTATAAAAAAACAATGCTTGAGACTCTCAAGCTTTAATTATGCAATTATATGCTTAATAAATATAATTTAAGACAAAGGAGACCATATTACGGCTAACATAGGCATCCTTTAAAAGAAGAGATACAATCAAGAGGTTTTGAAATCTTATGTGAAAAATACAAACAAACAAGTTTATAAAGTTGCATCATTAGAAGAAAATCAAAACTAATGAAATCTTTTATACCAAAAGATGCAATAGACACACTATGCATATTAAGATTCTATGTAGTGTGGGAAGTTCTTTTAAAAGATCTTTCTTAATGAACACAATGGTTTATACAACATATTTAACACAAAAAAAATTCAAAATTCTTTAAATAAACCAAAAACATTGAAGGACCTTTAGGAGTTCTCACAAATAGTTATCGTTAACAAGAACTACTTAGGATTTATAAAAAAGTGAACAACAAAGATTTAGATGTGAGAAATTCTCATACAAGAATTATATCAATTTTTCACAAAAAATGCACTAAAATCCATAAACAAGAAAGAACCTCAAAACAAATTAGGCTTCGTATGAGAGTCAAGAGCCTTTTAAGCAAAGATCATTAATTTAGCAAGAAAACATATATAATTTTAGAAGTTAACTTATAGGTCAATCATGAAACAATTATGTAAAAAATCATAAATCTCATATAATTGAAGACAATTTTGAAAAACATAAATTACTATTATATGTGATGGGTAATCGATGAATGCATAGAGAAGTATCTGAATTATCACAATCCTTCATATACAAAAAAAAAAATCAATCTCATTTAAACTTTCTTTAAGAACTTATTACAGATACAAAAGATTTTTATCACAACCATGTATGCTCATTTATATAAAAATCTCTAAAAACTATTCGTGTATAAACACAATGCTAAGAAGTGTGCACAAGGGTACAAGGAGAACTCTCACAAGTGCACAAAGGCACAGATACACATGCACACAGACATGAAAAATATGAACTTCAAACTTTTAATACTTGAAGTCAACATAATAGAAAACACCTAAAGCCATACGAGTTCAAGTAGGATTGACATCAAATTTAAAAATATAATATACGACCCATTTTTGAGCAATCATATATTTGAAAAACAAACAAGTTTACCAAATTTAAAATGAGATATTTTAAAACATGCGAACACGTGAAATGTGAAAAGAAAGGATTCAACTATCATAAACACTAAATATACAAAACATATGCAAGAAAAATAGTTTCATAATGCATAATACTTTAAGAAAAGGAATACATACCGAATAACTTCAAAAAAAAGAGAAGAGCAATGAATACTTCACCATTTATTGAGTGACACGTTTTTTGATGCACCAAAAGACAACCCGATCGTAACCTAGCTCTAATACCATGTTAGAAAACAACGGGTTCGATAATGAACCCATAAATGCACACTAAAGGTGCAAATACACAAACCCACTAAGGGGCAACCAAAAGCACATAAAGTGCTAAACCCATAAACCCACAAAGGGGTTAAGCCAAAAGGCTAAAAGAATATCTCTTTATTATGAAAAATAGGGTAAAAACCCTTTTACAATGGAGCTAAAGCTCCCACAAGAATGTCGAATTACAAGGGGGAGACCCCTATTTATAATACAAGAGGGGAGTCACATAAGGGGCTCCCAAAGGAGTCGTTGGGAGCCCCCAACGGTCACATTTGTGACCGTTTGGGGCTCTCCAACGACTCTTTTGGGGAGCCTCCCTAGGTGGCACAAACCATAAAAATAAAAAAGGAAAAAGAAAAAATAAAAAGAAAATTACAATCATATTCCAAATGAAATATGCGTAAAAATAAATGAAATGACTAAACTACCCCTATGGCTAATAATAGAGAAATATATATTTTATATATATAATTAGGAAGATACATATACATATATACCATATATGTATATGTATCATCCTTTATATATATAAAATATATATATATAATTACAATGATTGAAGAACACATTTTAACAGCATCACCATATGCATTCACAATTCTTATCTCAAAGCACATCGCATTCGACCTTTCTAGCGTGTAACTCACACACATATCTTCAAGACATTTTAATCAAATATTCATGATACTTATCAATCATGTTATACAGGTATGATATATTCACACAGACAATCGTAATGCAATCTTCTGCAATACAACTATGTAGGTGTGATGTGTCATTTACCTGCATAAGCATCATAATCATAAGAATCTCGGAAACACCAAAGTCATATGTAATTTCATCGATAAGCTTTTACTTGACAAAAAATATGTACCCAAAACACACGAAAGTCTTATGGCCCTTCAACCAGTGTGAACAGACTTATGTTTCGATATTACTGGCTTGTGGGTACGCGCAGACAAATCGTAGAAACAACTGAGACTAGTTTGGGCATTTGTTATTCTATGTATTTTTAATAACCTGAATAGCTAGTTGAGTCCGCTCCTAAGGGGACGACTTTCAATCGAGAGAGGATTCCCTAAAGGCAGTTACTTGGCAACGGATGCGTCCAACTTCTGCAGAAGTCCATGGGATCTACCACCTAGGATAATGTCTGGTAGTCTCTTTTCCTAACTCTAATGATTGGGGAAGTCAGATCTTTGCCTGTGGGGTGGTTGTTCATAACCTGTCCATTGGAGTTTTTGTATCGATCCATCCTTTCCTTTGATAGAAACCAAAGGGCGAATGGGTGCGTTAGGCGTTGCTTAACAAATGACTCATTCTACATGTTGTGGTCTTTCAACCACTCGAGCATCTTGCCTGTAAAGGTGATCCCATTTTTATGTGTTTGCAGCATTGTGCATTTAGCATTGTTTGAGGTCGTACGACCATCTCATCCGATCATCGCAGTACTAGCGTGCAGTGCACGACTACAAGTACTCTAGGATAAAAGGGATATAGCTCCTCAATAGGAGCCTTAACAGAAGTGTTTCGCAAAGATGTAATGTTTCTCAAACTTTACTTTTGATATTATTATCTTTTGAAACAGCCAACAACTTGTGCCAACATTTGCCATGCGATTTTCTAGAATCCCATCCGCTATCGTGGTATCTACATGCCTCGCATGACTCGATATCGGCCTCGATGAACGGGATACGAGTTTCTCAACAGAACCCCCGCTAAGAAGTTTGCTCAAGCCCCAATTCGGGGATACTGGAGATATGTCGGATAGACGAACAGAACCAGTCAATCACATCCTTCCAAATACTTCGATTTGAGCAGTCTTTGATACTTTTGTGCACCTCCCTAAATTCTCAAGTCTACTTTGCAGGATTGCTTACATCCTTCCAAATACTTCGATTTGAGCAGTCTTTGATGCTTTTGTGCACCTCCCTAAATTCTCAAGTCTACTTTGCAGGATTGCTCACTCGAAAAGCCAGGATCCCTGCTAGGGATCCCTCTTCTTAGACGATGATGTATCGTTAAGCCCCCGACTCAACTCTAATCGCAAGAGGGAGAGTAGTAAATGCCCCTTGCATCCTCCACGAGGATGCCTTTATAGCACATGCAATGAGCGAAAACCTGAGCATCATCTGCAATGGCAAGGCTGTAACGAAACATTTGCAAAAGCACGAGCTTGGGCGCAAAGTGCGATGGCAAAGTAAAGACTGTAAGCAGGTGTGCAAACGCAAAGCCTGGGCGTAAAGCGCGACGGTAAAGGAAAGATTGAAAGCAGGAATGCGTAAGCAAAGCCTAGGCGCAAAGCGCGACGGCAAACGAAAGACATGATAGAAAGTAAAGGACAAGGATCGTGAAACCGCGTCCTTGAGTTAAATGTGTACTCGTATAAATATACATATATATTTATTTAATTATCCTTTTTAGTTAATTGAACTCAATTCAATTGTCCAAGTCCTCTGTGCACTCTTCCTCTACCTTGAGGAGTTACGAGATTGCTAGCGTCTGCGGGTGTAAGCGATGGACGGCTCGGGTTGTGGGCCACTAGAGGGATCTGTTGTACGAACTGCAAAAATGAGATGTCAATATACTATCTCAAACAGAAAGGTTGAGAGGACATGGGCGTTGTCGTTGTCCTGACGTGAAAGAAGCAGAGGCAGGGGCATCGTGCCCCTGCGAACCTGTTGAACGCGAAAAACGGGGAGGCATGGGGTTGCACCCCTGCCTAACGATGGTTCATACAGAGGCAGGGGTTGCACCCTTGCCTTTCGAAAAATCGGACAGAGGCAGGAGTTGCGCCCCTGCCTTTCGAAATCGAGAGTAGGCAGGGGTTGTGCCCCTGCCTGACAAGGTGGAAGAGAGGCCCTAACAAAAACAAGGGAGGCAGGGGCGAGGCCCTTGCCTGTCGATCACAAAGGGGGAGGCAGGGGGCTTCACCCCTGCTTGCCGAAGTTAGTGGAGGCAAGGGCGACGCCCCTGCCTACTAGAAGAAGAAGGCACAGGGAGGGGGCTCGGTCCCTCTCTTGCAAAACGAGTGCATAGGGAGGGGCTTGGCCCCATCCCTGCCAAAGGGTACATAGGGAAGGGGATCATCCCCTCCCTTGCATACAAGGGGTACAGGGAAGGGCAGAGCCCCCTTCCCTGTCGCTGGAGGTTGCAGGGAGGGGGCTCGACCCCTCCCCTGCCCCCTGCCATCAAGGGGAGCAGGGAGGAGGGAGGAGGTTGGGCCCCTCCCCTGCTAAAGGTGGTGCAGGGAGGGGGTTGGACCCCTCCCTTGGCCGTAGGGAGCACAAGGAGGGCTCGACCCCTCCCCTGTCGAAAGGAGACGCAGGGAGGGGGCTCGACCCCTCCCTTGCCTACAAGGGTGCAGGGAGGGGCTCTTCCCCTCCCCTGCAAATAGAGGCCACCGTGAGGGGGCTCGACCCTTCCCTCGCTAAAAAGAGTCGCAGGGAGGGGGCTCTGCCCCTCCCCTGCGATTTAGGGCAGCAGGGAGGCGGCTCAGCCCCCCTCTCTGTGCAACAGAGAGGTGAGGGAGAGAAAAATGAATAAAGGAGAGGAGGAGGCGGTGCATACCTGGAGGGTTGCCGGAGGGAAGGTCGTCGGCGTGTGAGCATCGCTGGAGGCCACTGCTCGGCAAACGCAAGGAGAGTGGGAGAGGGGGTTGGGTACCGAGAGAGATACGAGAGAGCGAGAGGTGGTGGCGAGGGTGCAGAGAGAGAGAGAGAGAGAGAGAGAGAGAGAGAGAGAGAGAGAGAGAGAGAGAGAGAGAGAGAGACCCTTGTCGCTGCGTGCTTTTATAAGCATGCATCCGACTAACACCTGATGGATCCGGGTCGGGCCTGGGTCCGGCTTGGGTCCAAATATTTTTTTTATTTTTTTGTGGGTTTTACACCCATATCCGCACCCATGTGACATAGGGAGCAAGAAACTTCATGGAGCACTGCAGAATCATAAAAGAAAGAAAAGAAAGTTTCTTGCTGTCGCATATCACTATTCCCATTTGTAGGGTTTTGCATGCTACATGTATGTATAAGCAATCAAAACATCATATTGTTATAATATTGTGTACAAGTATTATAAGGGTAATGAGAAACTAAGATGGTTTGAGTTGTACAATGCTGGATCCATCAAATTAATCTTGGGAAGCTTGTTGAGACTGGCAATTACCTTGTGTAGTTGGCATACAACACCAAGGGCGCAAAGCTGCTATGAGAAGGTTCTGTATAGACTTTTTTCTTAATACTAGTTTCTGGTCTCTTTTTTATATCTCAAAATTTCAAGTAATTTTGTTTTACTTCTTTCTTTTTTTTGCTTCACTATTAGGGGAAAGTTTTTATTTGTAAATCTATGTATCTATTCTCTTACCGTTTTGATAGTTTACTAAAAAAAGAAAACTTTCTCTGTAAGCCTCTATCATCCTTTAGATTATTTTGCAATTATTGGAGAATGTATTTCTTGATCCTTGACTCTCAACAAACTGTGCGCTTTTTCTTTAGCTTGCATGTTGAATTCATATTCTATTCAGTTCTTTATTTGTTTCGGCTTGCAACTATTCAGCATGATGGACATCATGGAGAAGGAAGTTAGAGGATGGTAGTCTTTTAGTTGTCTTCACCATGCAGTAATATTGCATTTAATTGGAAAAAAAATATTAAGGCATTTGTACTTTCATTTAAGATACATAAATTTTATGTCCTTCAGCCAGTTTCTTTCATTTATTAAACTTTTATGTCTCCTATTCATTCTTTAAGACAACTGCTTCTATTGCCTGCTAATGTGGGAACATTTTGACAGGAACCTCCAGTTCTAGGGAAGCGAGCTATAGTTACTGCCAACCAGATGGGGTGATCACTTGCTTTTCTGTTACAACTCTGTTGGGGTAGTTCCATTTGAGATATGAGTTTGGTTCCATTTTATTGCCCTTGCTTTTGCTTGGAAAAATAGTAAACTGAATGTCACTTGGGCTGTATTGCAATCAGAAAAAACATGACAACGGAGTTTAAACTGTTTTTTCCTGCCTCAGTTGAAAATCAACATTCAGTTGTTTTCCCTTCTGTAAAAAGGTGAGATCACCATGGATTTTTCCTCATTACAATAGAAAACTGAAAATGATGGGTTTGCATCACAAGCTGCATTGGATGCCACCTGTTCTTGCGTGATAGATTGATAGGTGCCTAACAGAAGAGAAAGACAACAGCAAAAAGGAAAAGTTAAGTGTATTTTAAACCAGTTAATGCCTCTCCCTTGAATCATGCGGACAACTATGTTTTCTCCTCATGAATTCATTAATTATTAATGCATAATCGGGAAGTTTGTATTCACCGTGATTGTGTCGGGCAGCATAAACATAATATTGTTTTTTGACTTTTACCTTCTCATTGGTGATATCCTGATCCACTAAAATGAAGAACTTAAATCGGCTTTTTTTCAAATAGATCTTTCTACAAACTAACTGGGGAAGAGTGACCCTGTTTTGTGGGTTTGTTACCGTTTTGGAAGGCTCTTCCATGCACTAATGTGGTCTCATTGCTTTGTTGCGGCTGTCTTCCTGTTGTTAGATGATAATAGCAATGACGATAATAGTGATGATGACCACAATTACATGGTTCTGGTAGTAGTAACAGTAATTCAGTAACAGTAACAGAAACAACAATAACAATCACGATAGTGCTGATGATGATAATATAATAATAAAAGGAATAGCACTGCTACTACTGCAATCTCAACTGTTATCATTCTTGTTCTCATTGTTTGTGGCTTTTGCTTTTACTGTGATTATATCTAGTATTATTGTTTTCTGTTTTGTTGTCATTATCATTTTTGGTACTGCAAAGTGTATCAAGAATATTGTGTTTCCTTTCATACTAGGGATAAGACACAACGGGTGCAGTGTGAGGACTATTCAAAGTGGCGTAAGGTGCCCGTGGGTGCTCGTCTGCCTCTGGGATGGGTCTGCTCTGACAATGTATGGGATCCAGAAAGGTGACTTAATTTTAATTCTGCCAATGATGCACCATTGCAGCTTATTGTTTTATTCTTGAATGGGTGTGCTATCAATCTTTTCTCATGGGAACAAATAAAGGTGATAAAGCCCATTAAGGGGCAGTCTATTGTGTGGCAAAATTTTGAGGGTGTCTATCTGATGTTCCATTTTCAATCTTATGCCGAAATGCTTTATAATTGTTTATTGGCATGTATTTTCCTAAATTTATAATGAGCATTTCCTGTCTGAAACAAAAGCTACATCTTGCATGTCCAACATCCGATTAATCTGTTTCTTCTGTCAAGTGGTTGGACATAGCAGGATTTAGAGGTGGGAAAGGTCTACCTTCTTATGGTTAACCATAAGTAAGCTGACACCTTGATGATGATGATTATGATGAGGTATTCTAGGTGAAACCGCCACCATATGGTGTAGAGCATCAGTGCTATTCTATCTTGTTTACTATTCTCTTAAAGATGATCCTTTGCAGGTCCTCATGTTCATCAGCTCAGGAAATTTCCACAGAACAACTTGAGGAGCTTCCTTCAAAGTTTGGTATGTCTATTAGTTCTTTCATTTGCAATTTATTTGGTTTCTAATTGTTGAACATAAAGGAGTAGATTGAATTGCTCTGACACATTTTATACTGAAATGTTGAAATTCTTTCTTGATCTTAAATCTTGAACTTGTTGCAGTTTGGTTCTTTTTAAGTCTAAAAGCATTCTTTGGATCTTGAAAATGTTCAAATTGATTGAAATATATCTCATCAGTTTTTAGAGCAGATGGAGTTTTTCTTGGAAATATGAATTATTTCCTGATGAGGAGCTCAGAACCATAATTTAGTGTAAGGAATTATCTCTTGGTCAGTGGATGCATGCCTAATATTTTCCATTACCCGAATTACTAAGTTTCTGAGCCTCATCCCATGTTCTAAGTGATTTTGTCTTCACAAGAAACATGATTGTGCATAAATGACAACTTTGTTTCCTGATTCTTATGATTGATTCATCCCTGTGCTGCCCAGCATACAAAGAACCTAGTGTGGCAAAAAAGCTGAAAGGTGGAGAGCCTCTCACGAAGCTTGATGAGCTCGCTGACCTAGCCATTCTTGATGAAAATGAGCAACATCCTCCTCCAACACATGCACCCACCACAAAGCATCCACGTCATCGCCCTGGATGCTCATGCATAGTTTGCATCCAGCCTCCAAGTGGCCAAGGTCCCAAGCATGATCCCACTTGCACGTGCAATGTCTGTCTGACAGTCAAGCGACGGTTCCGGACTCTCATGTTGCGCAGGAAGAAGCGGCAGTCTGAGAAGGAAGCAGAAAATGCTCAAAGGAACCACCACGACTCCCCAGAGAAGACAGAGGAGAAGTCAACTTGCATTCAGAAAGTGGAGGCTGAGAAGCTGGATGACAATCCTAGTAACAAGAATTCAGATTTATCAAGAAATGCAGCAGATACTGGAGGGTCACTGTCCTATTCAGCTTACAAAGAGAAGTGTGGTAGTGTAGTGAAGGGAGAGATTGATTTGAATTCTCAGCCTGAACGTGAAGAGGATTTCTCTCCTCGTTCAGATTCAGTCGACATGATAAAGCCATTCCATGATTCCATGTGGATGGGGATCCCCTGTTCTTCCACTGACCAAGAGCAACAGACAGGCACAAATACTGTTGTAGATCCTGTTGGTGAAAAATCAGAGGCTAATGGCGATCTCCATGATCTTAGCTTGCAGGAAAAAGATATGGGTAGTGCTGAAGCAGCCCACTTGTCCCAGTCAGTGGCAACACCAGCGACCACTGCTGCGTGATGAATGTCCACATTTGATCTGCTGTGGGGTTCTCTTGGCTAACCAGCAGGGAGGATGTAAATGTTTCAGAGGACTGGATAAATGAAACTTGATTATTTGTCCTTTGAAATATATTGCACATCTAACAGAGAGACTTGCGCAGGGTGAAGCGCAAAGCTTTGCGCAGTGCAAAGCGCAAAGCAGAGGAAAAGCGGCTCTCGAGTTGCATATATGGAGCAGCCGAGGTATGTAACCTTGTACAGAGCTATAAGACTTCAAGATGGGAAGGAGAAATTAAATTGTAAACTTAGCACATGGTTGTCTCTATTATTTGTAGAACAAACAATTTTTTTATAACAGAGTAGCGAGTTTAATGAAACATTGCTGTTTTATTCTATTCCAACTATACTTAATCTTAAGATGAACAGAGATAGTGGTACAACCTTTTATTTTCATTGCACAAATATGTTGATCCAGTTTGTGTGGAAATTAGTAGCTGACTTGTGATCTCTTCTTGATGTAAAATTACTTGCATCATACAAAGGTAAACACCTCCTGTTTACTGCCTAGGGGTGTCCTCCACAAGGGTATCAATTAACAATTACCAAAGCTATGGGAGCCTTCTGTTGTAGATACTAGATATGGGCTAAATATTGGCTACTAATGAAGGTAAGGAATCAATGAGTAGAAATCACTCTTCTTCAAAAAAAATCAATTTTTTCTAGATCAAATGTTATGTATGTGATCTAAATGGTTTGTTTAGTAGGAAACTTATTTTGAATCATGTGATTTTGACAAGTAATTAGGCTTTTTAAGAGGTTCATAAATCAACGGCCCACAATGTGCCAAAATTTTGCAAGTCTAAAACTCACGTTTCTACATCAAAAAAGCACGATCCAAGGCTTGGTCCTTATCCAACAAACCATGCCTAACACATCTCTGTGGTTGGATTGAGTCGATACAACATGCCCCTATGATTTCTAGCTCCTTGGTTCCTTACCTTCGTTAATAGTAAATATTTTTCCCTAGATATGGCCTCAGTTTAGAGTAAAATAAACATTTTAATGACAAACATTTGTAGTGTCATTGGCACGTAAATATACTGTTTTTTTAAGTTAAATCAGGGATACTTTGGTCAAGAAATCTTTTGGTTTACTTTATCGTAACCAAGGGGGTCTGGAGTTCGAATCAGCAGGGAATGTTTCTCAGGTTTGTCTAACAAAACAATGGAGAAAAAACGAGTAGGTGCGATTTGGCTTATTTAGTATAAAACATTTTTAAGATCTTGGACCGTATTCAGTTTTTTTTAAGAGCTTTATGAATCAACTATAAATGTTTAAATTTGAAATTCATGTTTTTAACATAAAATAAACTCAACAAACTGTATTTCCCGGTAAATAAGCTGCGTTAATCACATTTGGGTCAGGTTGAGCAAATACCCCTCAAAACTATGATGTTTTGCTTGATAGTATGGAGAAATCTTCTTTCCACTATGAAGACTTTAAAGATTATTAAAACAGCAAAGTTATTCTTTGTAATGCTCTTGGAAGATAGAAAAGTTGTAGAACTTCATACTAAAAAGAATTTATATTTAATTGCATAATTTCCATAAGTATTAAATGATGATGATATCATTTTCTCAAAAAAAAATGGTGCATAGTTTGTAAATATATAGATGCTATATCCTTAAATTGTTTTCTAAATGTAGTAGTATAATATGTTAGTATTTCCATAATATCGACAATATTTATGACAAATATAACGTTGTAAAGCATTTAACGCATTTAATGAAAATATTTTTAAAAAACAATCGTACTGTATTTTCACTCTGTACGACCGCTTTATTCAAGGTTATGGAAAGAATGTAAAGGAATCCAAATTTTTATAATGTTTAATCAAATGTTGAATTCAACAGGAAAAGGTGAAAGTTTTTTTTGGGGAAAAATTTTCACAGCTTTATAGGTGGCAACGAAATGTCTGAAGGACAAATTGTCAAAACTCACTCATGCATCAAGCAAAAGTTGAGGAAAGTGGCTTTCGATAGAAAAGCAAAGAGAGACTTGATGAATTGACTGCATTTTTGTGTGTAAAGCATTGTAACACCTTTATATTTACACAGATAAAACACCCTCAGGATCAGAGACCTAGCCGCACTGGCTCAGCCTGCCGTACTTACGATCACTGTTCTGGCAGCGTAAAACTCCGTGGGCTTACCCCTTGCCCCCAGGGAGTCGCCATTGTAACACCTTTGAATCGACTAAACTTTTATGTGCAAAACATCACATGAGCTTGGCTAGGTTGACATGCTCAATTTGGTGATATGGGCTCTATATTATTATAGTTTTGGATTCAAGCTGGTAGGTCGTTATATATGTTCTGTTGGACTTAAGCTTATAGTCAACTTGACCATACCAGGGTTTTATCTCGCAAAGGAGTGGACCCATTAAGTGACCCGGTTCTCAGTGAGGGCTCCTCATCATAAGAAAAACAGAAGCTTATAATCAACTAGACATATAGCCATTGGCTGATAATAGTCAATTTCAGTTTTCGGGTTCGGTTTGTCTGACAAATTGTATTTTTCAGGTTTTGGTGCAAGGCTTGTCTTTTAACAATCTGATCTGACTTGCAGTTAGTAGACAAACTAGTTCTTTTGGTAGCCAGAAAATTCATTTGGATATAAAAGCTTTCATCGCATTATCACTTCTAAAACTCTTCAATCCATGTATTACTAAGGTATCATGTTCTATAATGTTTCTTTCACGACTGAGATATGGCATATACTCTCATAAGTTAAGAAGCATATGTTAACTTGTCCCGATGGGGGTGCCCACTTGGCTAGAGAGCAAGCCAATGAGGTGGTGCTAAACCCGTGTCATGAGTTCGAACCCCAGAAGGGGCATCTCTGTTGCACAAGCCAAAGCAGCAGGCTCTTCCGAGGCAGGTTAGTGACTGCTGGTTTTTATGCCGCCGGATAAGTGATCATAGCTCGGCAAGAATTTCTACCACGGCACATCTCTCACTTGGAGTGTAACAAAGGCAAAAATGCATACATGAAATACATACATTGACATCCTTGATTGGCTTCGGAAGTTCCAAGCGTAAGTGTACTTTCAAAGATAGGGAAGCATGGGAAAACTCGCTTCTTATATTATAAAAAGAGTGATTCCCATTCGCTTCTCAAATCATTTTCCTCTCGCTTCCTCTTTGCTTCCCACTCGATTACTATAGTTTTTTACTTGTTTCCTCCTCATTTCTGTCTTGTTAATTTTATGTAACTTTTATATTATTATTTTATTAATTTTCGTTTCCCACTTGGGTCTCCCTCGTTTGCTATACCTTTTCTCTTTCTCTTCTTACATGATTCTACAATAGCTTTCAAAATGAATCTTGCTTCATGCTTCATACTACCTTTTTAATACTCGCTTTCTCACTTCCACTTCACGCATCACATTTAGTATTCATTTTGTATCGTGGTAACCATGGTTCCAAGTTTGCTGTGCTATAATTAATGAATCTATGTAGGCGAGGAACCCTTTGTATTGTCACAAAGAGACAATTGTAATAAGGGTAAGCTCCCTCGTTGTGTCTTAGAGGAACATAAGGATTGCCTTCTGAATTCTCATGGAAATACATCGCGAGAACAAAGCTCCATGGGTGTCATCATGAACCCTTTGCATTGTAGTGGTAGCCACTGATCTTAGCTCGCATATCATGCATAAGAGAGAGAGAGAGAGAGAGTATGGACCCTCTCCATTGTATAGTGAAATAATGATCTTGCAGTGACTTAAGGAGCAGTCATCATGAACCATCAGCCATGCAACGTGTGGCACAATCATCCCTCTCATGCACTCTTCGACCCAGCTAGAGAGAAATGGGATCAGGTGCAATCACATTGCACAAACATAATATGCCGCTATTGGGTGGTCAGGTACAGCGGCACATTATAGATGACAGATCAGGTACAATCACATTGCATACTTTAGTGTGCTGCTACACCTGATCCACCCTCCATTTTCAGTTGGCCCTCACAGCTGACAGGCTGTATCTCAGAGATGGAGGGCAGTCGGGTGCAGCAGCATATTCAAAATGTGCAATGTGATTGCACCTGATCCGGCCTAGCTAAAGATGTCAAAAATGTGGATGTTTCACGTTCATAGGGAGATGCATTATGGAGGGAAACATGATTTCTTAAATTATTCCATTTTTCTAGATAAGTGCAACCAGATCTGACTAGGGGTGACAATGGGTTAGGCTTTGACCCGACCCAAACCTGACTTTGAGTTACTGATTCTGGTTTTGGAACATGATCCAATCCGACCTACCATAGGGTAAACCATACCTAGGTCCTATAAAGATCGCATAGACCAGACCTAGTTCATGCCCAATAAAATAATATTTTTTTAATGTCTTCTAAATTGAAAATTTTGTGGACATTAATTGAATACGGGTGGGAGCAGGCTCTGGTATGAATTCATAAATCATGCTTGACTCGACCTAAATTCTTAATCAGATGTCCTTAATATCAAATTCAGTTACATGAAAAAATATTTATTTTCACACGAAAATGACTCAATTCTCACTTTGCAAAAAATGTTGAGATCCATCATCCATTATCTCAAGAATAGAAAAATAGACCTTGCCAAAGAAACTCAAGTAAAATCCACCCTCCCTCTCTGTCTCTCCCGCCCTTCTCTTTCTCTCCTCTCAAGTGGCTTCAAGTATCTCTCTCTCCCTGTCTGTCTTTTGGCCCAAAATCTTTTGAGTGTTGGATATTAGGTGCATTTCAATGCGATCAATGTTATTGTTGATAAAAAAAATCAAGTTTCAACCTTTATCCTCCAACTCGTTTCTTAAACTTGTCAAAATATCTTTTACTTCACTCTTCGCCCTCAATGGTTTAAGGATGCCTACTTGCCCAATATGATAATGATGAGAAAACTGAATATGCTATTTATTATATAAGAAAAACTTTTGTGAATTATGAGAAGAAATACAATAGAATGAAGTCTTTTAAGCTAGCTTTGACTTAGAGCTCAGTGTTCAACCAGTTCTGAATCCAAACCAGTGCCCAGGTACAAAAGCAAAGGCTTGTTTCAGCACAAGTGGATTCAAGAGATATTCCTTTAATCTATCGAATGAATCCTAACATTCCCAATTCCAAATGAACTCTGCATCTTTTTGGCTCTGATCAAATCCATCAACATTTTTAATCATTAGGTCAAAGCTTTATATTTTGCATCATTGTTGGTACACACAAAATTCAATTTGAAAGCATGTTGGATCTTCTCGTGATTAGGATTAATAATCTAGTTTGCTATCAAGGTTGTTAGATGCGATGAGGCGAAGTGAGGCGTTGAGCCTGCGCTTCTCCTCTGAGGCGTACGCCTCTCACAACTGGACTGAAAGTGAAGCGGTGGGAGGGGAGGCAGTAGGAGAAGGACCACACGCCCAGCTGGTACGGAAGCGAGGGGGGGCCGCGTCCGGTGGTCGGAGAAGACTGAGCAGCCAACAGCGAAGTTCACCACCGGGGAATTTGTAACCGGGGAACTGTGATGAGGAGCAATCTGCGCATCACAGCAACGCCTCAGTACCTTGAGCGTGTGCCTCGCCTCTGAGGCGTACGCTTCAGGTACTGAGGCGTAAGCCTCTCACTGTTTTCTATTAAATGTGATATAAAATTACCGTTTTACCCTCAATATCACAATTTTCAAAAATACGCCTAACAAGACTGGAGTCCTTGAAGGGTTAACTAATAAATTAACTCATCTTGGGTATGTTCTGGACTACTGGACATGAATCTGCAGATGTGTGACTGCGCACAAGTTGTGCTTGTGCAGTGAATACGTGCAATAGTATGATTGACCCAAACAAAGAAGTCTTGGATCAAGAGCAACATAAAGAGAGAGACAGAAAGGGAAGATTACTTAGAAGAACATGAAGATCTAAATTTTAAAAAATCCTTCAACTACAGGGTCAAGAAGCATAGTCTACTTTCAGTGTCAAAGATTTCCTCAATGAAAGAGAGAGAAAAGCTATGGAAAATACACCCAAAAAGTTCATAAATTTAATGAGACATGATACCCCTACAATCACATGACAGTGTTCATAAATGTTAGTAACAAGAAAAAGGCATGAAAAGTGGATGTAATGTTGTGCCTCAAAGGGGTTTGGCATTGTGGGATGGGGCCTAGGCCGCTAAGCAGACGGACTAGGTTCAAATCCCATGGGCGTCACCCCTTTGTAACTCCCTGGGGTTAAGGGGTAAGCCCACAGGGTTTTACGTTGTCAGGACAGTGATGAAAGTACGGCAGACAAAGCCAATGCGGCTACGACTCTGATCTTGGGGTAAGTTTCTCAGTATAAATATAAAAAAAAAATGCATGGAATGAAGCAAAAAGGATGCAACGCGCTATCCTCTCAAGTATAACCAAAAAACAGTTTTTTATCATATTTTGGTCTGCAAAACATCCTTCAAATATTTTTATTAAAAACCATATATATATATATATATATATATATATATATATATATATATATATATATATATATATATATATATATATATATATATATATATGGCCACCAAAACGTGAGAACTAAGAGTGCCAACTAGGCATTTCAGATACTTTTTTCACAAATGCGGACCTGCAGATGTTTTCAACATGGTCCATTTGATAGAAATAGACTGTTGTTCATGTTTTTAGACAAAAATAATTGGATGCTTAAATATTTATAAAATTTTTAAGTTCTTGAATTTCAAGCCTTAAAAAATCATGCTTTTGCACCGCAATGGGATGATTCAAGAGCAGATCCCTTTAAAACCAACCATATAGATCGCATCTTTATAATCAAACTTAAGAAAAAAATAAATAAATAACCATAAAAATGTCAGTTCGCACTCTAGTTCTCATATATATGGAAGATAACCAAAATCAACCGAATTAGATCTATGTAAAATAAAACCTTTGACTTGGATTTGATATTGGGCCAAATATACATTTAAGTTTACATCTAATACATTTAAATGTGGACTTTATATTGAACTATTACTCATATTTTAGCTATGAATTTACAACTTATTTGGATCCATCCTATTTAAATATGAAATCAAATCCAATTTACAAAATCAGTAAGACCACTAACTTTTTGTATCATAAAACATGGCAAATTGAAATGCATCTATATTCGTATAGTTCAAAACAAACATAAGTTTTCGCTCCATGAGGTTCTTGGGAGCTGATTGCTTATTGTGTAAATTAAGTTGTAAATTCAATTTAGTTCAAAACAAGCATAAGCATGCGCTCCATTATGTTCCCTTGGACTATGATACATGAGCACAATGCTTTATTGCATTTTTTTTATATCTTTATTTTTCTAGATATTTTTTGAGGAAATACCCTGGTTCAGGTGGTGGGGTCCGGGAGAGAATAACACTGCCATGTGGCAGTGTAACCTCTCAGCCACCCCCTCTTATCAACCAAGAAGCCTGCCACTTTGGCGTTGCAACTAAGGATGCAAAGGATTCGGATTTTGGATCAGAAAAATACATTGAAGAGTTGGATCAGATCGATCTGAGACAGCCAAAATTTGCAAAAGCATGTACCTCATGTATTGAAAACTCTTAATGTCCTTCAACTTGAACGCCTTAAACCAATCACCCCACATAGCTAGGTCTGATGGAATCGTTGGCCATTTCTTGCAATTGGCTAGGTTGTGGTATTTTTCTTCATGAAGACCCGCCATGCATGCAAACTTGGTCGAACTGTTTGTGTTCTCGTGACTGGTGAAATCACACCTAGGGGGTTGTCAACAGGTTGGGTTGGGTTGGGTTTGGACCCTGGTGAAACCAGACTTGGACCAGATTTTTGGGTATGGTATTAGGTTCGGACTTGAGTCTAATTATGTACATGAACCAAACCCGGAGCATACCCGGTAAAACCATATTTTTTATTATTTTTACATTGAAAAATTATGGGTCTTAATCGGAACTCGGGTCGGGTCTCGGTCTGGTATAAAATTTCACAAACTATACTCACGGAAGTATGTATTAATTGGACCTTCGAGTTAGGACCCGGGTCTTAATCAAGACTTCTTATTTATCACCATACCCGGACCATATAGGATTTGGTTCGGGTAAGGTAAACCAGACCCGTTGACACACACCCCAACTCAACCACACAGACCAATGTGATCATGTCAATGAAAAAGAAGATTTACTTTTTTTTCAGAGCTTTTTCCAATGTCGTCAGTATCTCAAGCGTCACCCTTGAATCGGTTTTTAATAAATATAATTTTTAATAGTTTTTAAATATTATTTTAATGGTTATAACACGTGTCACATTCTGATTGAAGCGTCATTGGTGCAACCGCAGACCAAGGTAATTGACTAATTGAAATGGAGTCAAACTTCATCAACGTGTGCCAATGTTGTTAGGTATCTCAGATCGGAAGAAAATCGATAAAGAACGATTATATTTTTTAATAAATTTTAAAAAACACTAAAATTTATTTTTTAAATATTATTTTAACGGTTTTAACACATCGTATTATTTGTTATTTTTTGGCCGATACAGAACGATTCACTTGAGTATCGGTATAGCTGAATCGATTGGCCAAAAGATTCAGGACCCATACCGATACTGAACATTGGTTTTTTTTCCTTAGACGATATTGCAAGCTCAAAACCAAACTGGTGAGGGTCTGGCCTAACCATATTTGATTTTTCATAATCGTCCTTACATTGAAAAATTGTTAGCTTTCTACCGCAACGTGGAAATGGTTTTACTCAAATCTGATTCCAGATCTTTAGTATAATCTTTTCAAGATTTGATAGATTTAAAAGATTAAGATGGGATTTATCCCTCTCCTTATTCTACATCTTGATTATTTCTGGTATTGTTGTAGACAGTTTCTTTATCTGGATCATACACATGTGAGTGAGAAAAAGATGAAAAAAGAAAAGAATGATTTTGGCAAACACGCAGTGTTTTCAACTTTCACTTTCTTAATTTCTGATTTTATTTTTTTATTCAATCCATTATTTATTTTTCACAAAAATGTCTACTTACTTGAGGTTTTGCCATGGTTGGCAAAAAAGGGAAGAATGATTTTGGCAAATGGGACATGGTTTTGGGTTAGCCTTCTACTTTGCATATTTTATGGTTGCATGTACTTTGCATATTTTTCATTTTGCATGTTTTCGCATTTACATTTTTAGCACTGCTTGTGTGTTTGTGTTGTGAAGGATAGTGTGGAGTGAAGGCAAGTGAGTGAGACACGTGGTGGTGCACATCCGATACGTGACACAAGGCACGAGCGTAAAAGACAATTTTTTTATTTTTCTTTTAGAATTAAGAATTTAATTCTCATTTAATTTTTGAGTTTATAATAAAACCATTTTAAATCCTCTGCGTAAGGTAAACATTTGATGTAATAGCTAAGTAGTTTTATTTTCTCTCACTTTTTCATTTGCGGCAATAAAGCATAGTTTAGTCACATGTTTGAATACAAGTATTTCCCGTTCTCTGAGATCGACTCAGACTCCACCACTCGTGAGAGCCGATTTCACGTCGTATTTTCAATTAAAAAATCTTTTCAAAAATCATTTCACAAAATTGACATCAAATTAAAACGACAAGTAATATGAGTATTCACTTTATTGTTACTGTTTGTTCACGTTTTTTAGGTTGCTAGTTTACTTTTATTAACTACGGATGATTAAAGACCACCCCTCATTTAGGACCCAGCCATCTTCACTCAACGGCAATGAAAATTCCTAATAATTGGATTAAGCAAGAGCTCAGGCTTGTCAGGAACGGGTGCAATCACATGGCACAAAATGTATGCATTATCATTCCTTGGGCCCCACAACTGACAGGCCTGTCCCCAGGACGGAGAGTGATCAGGTTGCTTAATGCACAAATATTTGTGCAATCATATTGCACCTGTTCTGTTCTTTTCACCCTTGTCATCCTGTTTTTTTTTCCTATTTTTTTTCTTTGCTTCTTACGCTTTTTCACCAACTCTCCCTTTCCTTTGAAGTCTTCATTCAATACAAAGAGGCAATAAATGATGGCAACAAAACACCATTGAAGAACACCCACAAGACACTTCCATATCAATCGATCAAACTCATTCAAAACCGTAGTTACACAGCTCACAATACCCACAAAGAAGAGAGACCCAAATTCATTAATCAATTAATTCAATTCAAACGTGTTCAAAGGGAACCATATACTTTCTCCAGCAGACTTTACAACATCATCCTTCTAGCTTCTAAACCTTACATCTGTGCAACAAAAACAGAGAAGGCACCAACCAACCCTATTCATCGTAGACGAAAAATCTACAGTTTTCACTAAGAAAAGAAGATTAGAAACACTTCATATTCCTCTAATATTATAAACCGATTTCCCCAGTACCCACAAACAAAAACCACCAAAACAAACAGGGGAAAGGAAAAGAAATCATACATAACTCTAGTGACTCCCACGGTTTACCATCTCCATGTAATGGTTTAGAGACTCCTGCCTCTGCAGCCTCATCTCCTCGTTGAACTTCTTGATGAAAGCCTCGACGCGCCGGTTGAGGTCGTCCTGGCTCAGAGAGGGGTCCTTCCGGAGGCCCGGCCTGCCCGAACCCGGCGACGGCGTCGCCGACGGCGAGCTACCCGCCTTCCCCTCCTTCACCGTGTCCGACTTCCTCATCGTCGGTGTCGCCACCGCATCGTGTCTCGGCCTCGAGTACGTCTCCCACGTCTCCGACTTATTCAGGTGCCGGGCGAGCGGGATCGACCGACCGTCCGTGATCGTTTTCCAGGAGCTCTCCAGCGTCTTGTGGCGCCGGGACCGTGCCACGCCCAGAGCCTTCCCTGCAGGGAGAAACCAAACGAATTCGATCAGGGAAAAAATGACGCGATTCGATAACGACCCAGATGGGAAAAGCGTTAACTGTCAAGTTTAACCAGATGACGGAGTTTAACGAGTTTAACGGGAGAAATTTGGTAGAAAACGTGGATACAAAAAGCATTGTAGCGTGCTTTCAAGAGATCTTGGCGATTTTTAGCGTGAGACGTAATAATTCAATTCAACGGCGTACAAAAGACGCCACACTTTTCACTAGCGACAACGTAGACAGGTCCCAACTCGACTCGGATTGATGAGTTTATATCCGATTCTCGTTAGACTCAACCGGGTCTTCTCCGATCTCCCCGGCCGGCCAGGTGATCCATTTCAGGGACTTCCGAGTTTCGACGCTCGGCAAGAAGCAGAAGAGACTCGTTTTTATCCGAGTCGTCTGTATCAAAACCGGAAGAAGCGAGTCTCGTATTGAATGAAAGTCGGCTCAGCGACGAAGTTATTTGAACCACGAGAAAAAAAAAAGCCGATACGCTTCAGCTCCTTACCTTCGGGGCTCGCCTTCACGCTCCTCCGGTGGCCGAACCGTACAGACGCCGGCGGCCTCTCGTCCGTGACGCAAGAGTCCTCCTCAGACGGGAGTACAACGTCCTCCGCCGGCCTCCTTGTCGCCGGAGACCAGTCGGACCTCGCGATAAAATCCTCCTCGTCGTCGTCGTCTCCGGCAGTCATCACCTTCGTCGACGTCGTCATCGTCTTGATCTCGGGAGCCACCGCCTTCAACTCAGGCGCGTCGTAGGCCGGCATCACCACGAGGTCATGCGGCGAAGGGTCCGCCGGAACTCCGAACTCCATCGGCAGTCCATCCACCGCCTTCCGGCCAACTCCGGCGTTTGAACCATCTCTCAGCTTGTGCTGGAAGCTAGAAGACGCTGCGATCGTGAGAATGATAGCGTTGATGATGATGTAGAGGTAAGGCGGGGTCAACCAGAGCCGGAGCGAATTCCACAACCGGGGCACCTCCGAGACGAGGAACTCCACCACTAACGGGACGCTAATCTTCAGAAGAAGGACCGCAGAGAAGACGCCAAGAGAGACCAGGGCGATCTTCAGGATCAGCACCGTGCTGCTCGAGCTCCGACCTGCTCTCGCCATTCTTTCCGGTGAACTTACCTGTCTCGCCGTAAACGTCGCCGAAATGAATGAAAGAGAGGGTCTCGGGAGAAATTTTCCGACGATGGTGATGTTTCAGAAGAGAGGAAGCGCTAGGGTTCTGTAGAAGAGCTCTTTATAGAGACTGCGGTGGTTTACTGGAAGCAAAGTGGAGCGGAGGGGTTTAAATCATGAGGAAGACGAACGGTCGGTAAGCGAACCCAAGGGTGGAAAGGTCGCATCACAGCCGTCCATTTGGATGGGGTTGCGTGACGTGGGTCTCTCTGGTGGCGTCGAGTGTGCGTACGGCCACGGACGCTACCCCACTTTGTACGCTCGATTTGATTAGTCGTTTCACGCCCCCCCCCTTTCATGAAATTACCGATGGGTCCCTAGGATTCGGATAACGACGGTTGAGGACAGGCCCCAGGAGCTTCTAGGGAGCCACTGAGCTTGGAACTACTGGAATACCCTTTTTCTTTTTAGAAAATGACAAAATAAAAGGTTTTCTCTTGGTATTTAGGGATATGGATACGGGTTGGCATTATTGGACCCAAGTGCTCCTCGATCCGGATCAAGTGATGGGCCAATTACTTTTGTTGGTTAAAAGCATAGTCACAAATAACAGGATTGTTTTAAAGTTTTTTTTTGTAATTTTTTGTGATATTTTTTCATAATTCAATATAAGATTAAGTTGAAATATTTCCAAAACTTTAACCATCCCGAGAATATCCTGATCTTATCACAATATTAATGTTACATTTACCCTATTTAATGCTATTTCGTATTTTTTTATTTTTTTCAATGTTTTAAAACTTTATTAGATGTCAATAATTTCCCTAGGTCTTTCCCAAAAGATCAACTCCTTTTAATTTATCTTGAGAACTCGCTACACCCCAGAAAATCCCAAAGAACAGGACTTGTGGAATAGGAAAAAGGAGCGAAACGGTATTCCGATCAGAGAAAACGGAGACTGGATCAGTGGATCTTGACCCGTTAACAGTGGACGCTATTCACCAATGGCAAGTGAGGGGCACGTTGGTCATAAAAATAGAATTTCGTGAACATATTAGTCAATCCGGATCCATTACACGCCAAAAGCTTTCGGGCTCTCCACCAAATTTGTTTTTTTTTTTTTTTCAAATTTTTCTCTGTTGCTCAACGGTCATATTATACTATCCGTTACAACCGGGGGTGGCTGCAAGATCCCTGAGGACCGGGCGCCACACGTGACGACCGACCAATTAGGTCGCAGACGAAATGACCAAAAAACCTTCTTAGTTTTCTTAGATCACCGAAATGGAATCACGGTTAACTGCTTGATTAAATTGTTAAACTATTGGATTACCTGATTAAGTAAATTACTGACACGTGTGCACATATGTCAGTAATTTTCCTTTTAAGTAAAATATGTTTTTTTCTTGAAAGGCAAGCTGGGGTTAGGCAGAACCTTATGTCTTACCCGATTCAGAACAATTC
This sequence comes from Nuphar pumila, assembly GCF_984573655.1. Lineage (NCBI taxonomy): Eukaryota > Viridiplantae > Streptophyta > Magnoliopsida > Nymphaeales > Nymphaeaceae > Nuphar > Nuphar pumila. The sequence goes on along the minus strand of NC_143259.1, from coordinate 114,603,873 downwards.
ACTTAGAGAAGGCAGATTCACCTGAATCGTTGGCCAAAACAATTGGATAGTGGATACTATTTGGACAACATTGATCCAGACTATGAGTTTGGGCATGTTCAAACCATGCAATTGAAATGTCAAGAGTTAAAGCATTCAAGTTGAAGGATGTCACGAATTCGACGCTTGAAGTGAATAGAAGATTCTTTTGTTTTAAAGGCAGAACCAGCAGATTCTGGTGAACAGAAGGAGCGGCAAAGCTGCTTGGGAGATGGACCATATTGCACAGAATCAATCTCTCTCAGGCACCACCACCACCACCACCACCACCTGAACTGGGGTTTCTCTTTGATAAATATAAAAACAGGATGTTAAAAATAGTAAAACTTTTTTGTCTGATGCATGCGCTAAGAAGGTGATTGCATTGTTATCGGCGGCGGAGCAAAAAATCTAAACTAGGGTGAGCACAAATGCACAAGTGAAAAGAAATAAATAATTACTAATAAACTATATTAACATGTTAAAAAATATCAAATAGTTATTTTAAGGTTTACATTTTAGGATTGATAAAGAAAAACACATAAAACCCCAAAACCATCATTCAACATTCATGTCATTTTAAAGAACACCACATCAAAACCCTAATTCTTATAAACATAAAAAATTATGCATTTATGCTAATTGACAAAAAAACTCTAAAAATATCAAAATCAAATGTGCCCTGTTATTTATTCATGGATTCATGCCTAATGGTAACGTACAAAAAAAAAACATAGAAAAACCATAAAACTATAGCTATACATTCATATCATTTTACAAGAAACCAAGTAAGAACCTTAAATCCTAACAAACATCATTCATATATAAGCTAATTAAAAAAACTTAAAATTTTAACTAAAATTAAGCATGTGAAATCATGTTTGATGTTGTTTAAAAAACACAAAAATACATAATAAAATATTCATCTCATTTATAAAATAAAATAAAATAATCTAAATGCTAATAAAAAACACAAAAAACCTTAAAACCTAATTAAATATTCATGTTATTTAAAAGCACTAAATTAAAAAACCTCAATTCTAACAAACATCATTTATACATAGGCTAATTGAGGCAAAAAAAATAAAACATCTAAAATTTTAACTAAAATCAAGCACGTGAAATCTTGCTTAATATTTATTAAAAATACAAAAATACCGAATTAAATATTCATCTCATTTAGAAAACCAAAATAAAAAACCTAAATACTAATTGAAAAAAATACAAAAAACCCTAAAACCTAACTAAATATCCATGTGACCAACTAGGCTCTTGTCTCCCAGCAGCAACAACTAGTGCATATCACCTTGTGTTGAGAAGTTGCAGGTTCAAAACCCAGTGGTATGGTTGCATAACTCGTAGGGGTCCACCTAACCCAAGCTTGCCTTTCAAAAAAAAAAACTAAATATCCATATTTTAAAAAAAAAGTAAATCAATCTCTCTCAGGCACCACCACCACCACCACCTGAACTGGGGTTTCTCTTTGATAAATATAAAAGCAGGATGTTAAAAATAGTAAAACTTTTTTGTCTGATGCATGCGCTAAGAAGGTGATTGCATTGTCATCGGCGGCGGAGCCAAAAATCTAAACTAGGGTGAGCACAAGTGAAAATAAATAAATAATTACTAATAAACTATATTAACATGTTAAAAAATATCAAATAGTTATTTTAAGGTTTACATTTTAGGATTGATAAAGAAAAACACATAAAACCCCAAAACCATCATTCAACATTCATGTCATTTTAAAGAACACCACATCAAAACCCTAATTCTTATAAACATAAAAAATTATGCATTTATGCTAATTGACAAAAAAACTCTAAAAATATCAAAATCAAATGTGCCCTGTTATTTATTCATGGATTCATGCCTAATGGTAACGTACAAAAAAACATAGAAAAACCATAAAACTATAGCTATACATTTATATCATTTTACAAGAAACCAAGTAAGAACCTTAAATCCTAACAAACATCATTCGTATATAAGCTAATTAAAAAAACCTAAAATTTTAACTAAAATTAAGCATGTGAAATCATGTTTAATGTTGTTTGAAAAATACATAATAAAATATTCATCTCATTTATAAAATAAAATAAAATAATCTAAATGCTAATAAAAAACACAAAAAAACTTAAAACCTAATTAAATATTCATGTAATTTAAAAGCACCAAATAAAAAAAACTCAATTCTAACAAACATCATTTATATATAGGCTAATTGAGGCAAAAAAATTAAAACCTCTAAAATTTTAACTAAAATCAAGAACTTGAAATCTTGCTTAATATTTATTAAAAATACAAAAATACCTAATTAAATATTCATCTCATTTAGAACACCAAAATAAAAAACCTAAATACCAATTGAAAAAAACAAAAAAACCCTAAAACCTAACTAAATATCCATGTGACCAACTAGACTCTTGTCACCCAGCAGCAACAACTAGTGCACATCACCTTGTGTTGAGAAGTTGCAGGTTCAAAACCCAATGGTCTGGTTGCATAACTCGTAGGGGTCCACCTAGCCCAAGCTTGCCTTTCAAAAAAAAACTAAATATTCATATTTAAAAAAAAAGTAAATCAAAAACCTAAATTCTTACAAACATCATTCATAATTTTATATATATGTTAATTAAAACAAAACAAAACCTCCTAAAATTGTAAGATTCTAACTTAAATCGAGTATGTAGAATCATGTTTAATGTTAATTAAAAAGAAAAAACACATAAATACATTCATCTCGTTTGAAAAACCAACTCAAAAGCATAAATGCTAATTAAAAAAAAAGGCTCAAAAAGGACTAAAAACACATTTGAAGAAGAAGACATAGGCGTGCCATCAGGTGGTGGACAGTTGGATGCAGAGCATGAACCCTCCTAAACACACACATAGAGAGGTGGGTTCAAGGTCGGGAGGCGCATATTTGATGTTTATGATGTGAACTTGTGGAGTCGAGCCTGGGTGGTGCCCACCCTAACCTGGGCCTCTCATGCAAATTTCGAAACCATGCACCTCATTGAGAGATTTTTGGGTCAGGGTGGCCAATGTAATTTTGGGTCCATACCCAAACCTCTCTTATCATAACTAGAGGTGTCAACGGGTCAGGTTTGATTCGGACCCTGGTGAAACCAGACTTGGAAAAGATTTTCAGGTATGGTATCGGGTCCAAACTTGGGTCTAATCGGGTCTACTATAAGAAAACTCATACTAGGGCCCGATAAAAACTACATGAACCAAACCCGGACCATACCCCGTAAAACCATATTTTTTATCATTTTTACATTGAAAATTTGTGGGTCTTAATTAGAACTCGGGTCAGTTTGGGTCTGGTATAAAATTTTACAAACTATACCCAAGTTCATGTATTAATCCGACCTTCGGGGCTGGACCTGGGTCTTAATCAGGTCTTCTTATTTATCACCATATACCTGGACCCTATAGGCTTTGGTTCAGGTTGGGTCCGGGTAAACCAGGCCCGTTGACCCACTCATAACCTTAGAAACTTGCTCATTATAAAGCTCGACCAAAAAGCATGGAATCATGTGTTCCTTCGTTCCTTTTATGCTTTCAATGCCTCAAAAAGCTTGCTTTTAAAGAATAAAAAAAAAACTTTTCTAAACAAGCAATTACTTTACATGTTGGGATATACATTTCAGGCGTGTTTGTTAATGTCTTCAGATTCCCATGCAAATGAAACAATAACTGTCATTGCAGAAGCTTTTGCAAATGAGAGTGGCTTTCTCATTTACATGGGAATCAGGATCCTTCTGTGATTCTGATTCATATGACTAAATTAAAATTTGATTTGGAGTCACATGTAGGTCAACAAACCAAACTTTCCCCAAGATCCATGTCATAAGATTTTTTCTTTTTTTCTGAAATTATTTTTCATAACATTTATATGTATGTTGGGTATGTTGATACAAATTGAAAAAATTCTTAACACATTTTTTTTTATGATGAAAAACCCTTGCCAAAGAGAGAAAAACCCCGAGTGGAGCCCGACGATGACCCTACCTTATGTGGCCTACAAAGCTGTGGACACACCCATGCACCAGCAGGGTTTGAACTGGTGTCTTCATCTCAACACCCTCCACCTCATTGGCCACACGGGTGACCCCATGTTTGATATATTTTATTATGTCAATTCTTACATGTATTCATTTCATGCTTCTTGCACCCATTCCTTACCATATTAAACAGCTGCTGCTTGTATCAACTAAGTTTAACAGAGATCCAAATCCAGATTCAAATCCTATCATATTTAACTTATGACAAGGATCGATTTGAACATTTAATCAGGGTTGACAGAGTGCTGCCATAGTTAGATCCAAGTGCTTCTATTGCAGTCAACTCCAGCAGACTACAATGGAGCTAGAGGTATGCAGGCCCGTGTGCCATGTCCAACTTAGATGTACCCTTATCTGTAGGGGTGGCAAAACCTGACACGACCCGCCAACCCGACCTGCCAACCCGCCTCTTAGACGGGTTCGGGTTGGGCTTAAGCCAACCCGTTTAATAAACGGGTCAACCCACGTAACCCGTTTATTAAACAGGTCGGGTTCGGGTTGGGGGTATGCCAACCCGCCAACCCGGCTGACCCGTTTAATAAACGGGTTAGGCGGGTGGGTCAACCCGCCGACCCGCCAACCCGTCTGCCAACCCGCCAACCCGACCTGTCAACCCGTCGACCCGCCAACCCGACCTGTCAACCCGTCGACCCGCCAACCCGACCTGTCAACCCGCCAACCCGTCGACCCGCCAACCCGACCCGCGAACCTGAGAACCCGTTTACCCGACCCAACCCATTTATTAAATGGGTTGGCGGGTTGTGTCGGGTTACCCGTTTATTAAACGGGTCGGGTTCGTGTTTGCCACAGCCGACCCTTTTAATAAACGGGTCGGGTTCGGGTTGAGGTATGCTGACCCGCCAACCCAACCCTATTGCCACCCCTACTCATTCTCCAGCCCCAGAAGCAAGGCAAATGCTTCTTATTTTGGCCTCTACTAGGGATGTAAACTGTTTGGGCTCGGGTCAGATCTAGGCATTACTAAGTTTGACTTAATCAGGTTTGACTGAATTGGATTCAAATTCATATGAAAGAAGATAAAACCAAGCGGTTCAGGTTTTTAGTCAAATTCAGGTTGGGGTTTGCATGCAAAACTTAATAACAAACCCAATTCCGGTTATTAATCGGAACCAGATTTGGCTTCCGAGCCAACTAACCGGATTCGAATTTGGATTGGATGTCAGGTTACATCTAACCGGTTGACATCCCTAGACTTCACAGTTACATTTTTTATTTTAATTTTCTAGTAGGCAAGTTAGGGGACAGCCCCTTGTGCTATTCAAAATAAGATACCCGTCAATTATGATAGACCCAGTATGCATGTTCTCATGATCACCTACCCAATGTTGTCAGTATCGGTGCCTTTCAGCACAAAATGGATATGCATCACTCCTGAATCGGCTATTTTTTAATAAATGTAAAAAATACTAAAATTTATTTTTTTTTATTTTTAATATTGTTTAATGGTTTTAACATGTGTCATGTTCTGATTGACGCATAATGTTTTTATTTTTTTATTTTTTTGGCCGATACAGAATGATTCACTTGAGTATCGGTACCGGCCGATATTTCAGGGCCGATACTGACAACATTGCACCTATATACCTATTAAACAAATGAAAAACGGTCCCATTACCAAAGCTTGGCATTTCAGAGCTTCAACGGGCTGGATCCCGGTGATGGATCTGGACTTGTACCCAATTAAAATCAGGGATCATGTCCAAGAATTCAGATCCGAGTTCGTATCAAATAGAAGCAAATCTTTGACATAAATGGATATTTCACAGATGGAAAATAATGTCAGGATTACGTGGACCTGGGCCCTAGATATTCCTGTCTGCAACCAAAGTAGATATTACTCTGTTTAACTGGTAGGATCAAATAAAATAGTTGGATGCTTAGGTAGCCTTATCTTAACTAAGGGGTCTCGAGTTCAAATTCTACAAGGGTTCCCAGCCCGGCCCTTGTCTGGGTTGCTCCTAGTAGTCATCAAGATACAATTTTTTTTGTCCGGAGAAAAAACCCCTCGACTCTGAGGGGTGCACCCAGGTCCCAGTCTCAGGCCTTATAGCAAAAAACATTTTTATCGAGTTTCGAACTGACATCCCTTCAGCTTGTTAGCGTTCACAGGTCGCCCCTATCAAATGAGCAGAGCCCTCATAGATTGCGATAAACGGCACATATCACCGTTATCAACCACGTTTTTTTTTTCTCATCCGTTCATTTGATATGCTTTAAGTGCCTTTCTCCTGCATTTAGGGTTGCAAACGGGTCGGATTTAAGGAGCTTTTGCAAAATTTGACTGTCATAGATCTGAACCAATCCTACTCTCTAATGTATTTTGGGATCCCAGATCTAAACGGTTTGTATCTCTACCTACATTACGAATGGCTTTAACTAAAAAAAAAAGAGGTGGGGCTCTGTAGAAGATAAGTATAATTAAGTATAGTTGGATGCCTTTCATTGCATATAAGGACCTAACAGCACATGACTCTAGGGGTGTCAATGGGTTGGGTTTACCCAGACCGGACCCGTACCAGACCCTATATGGTCCGGGTATGGTGATAAATAAGAAGACCCGATTAAGACCTGGGTCCAGACCCGAAGGTCTGATTAATACATGAATCCCAGTATAGTTTGTGAAATTTTATGCCAGACCCGCATTCAACCTGAGTTCTGATTAAGACCCATAAATTTTCAATGTAAAAATGATAAAAAAATAGTATTTTACCCGGGTCTGGTTCATGTAGTTCTTATCGGGTTCGGGTATGGTTTCTCTTATGGTAGGTTCGAATAGCCTCGAGTCTGGACATAATACCATACCCAAAAATCAGAGCCAGGTTTGATTCTACCTGGGTCTGAACCAAACCCGACCCGTTGACACCCTACATGACTCTCTCTCTCGCATCTTTTGGGTAAGAGCATGACTCCTTGCCATAAATGCACAGTGACAGCAGCAAAGAATACATTAGCTTTGAAAATCTAGACAAGACTATTCCCACATTGAATGCCAGGTTCTCCTACTTGAAAGTGGATCCTATAAAACTCTGCTAATCTCACCCAGTCTATACAACCACATAGGGGTGGCAAAACCTGACCCGACCCGCCTACCCGCCTCTTAGGCGGGTTCGGGTTGGGCTTAAGCCAACCCGTTTAATAAATGGGTCGACCCGCCTAACCCGTTTATTAAATGGGTCGGGTTCGGGGTATGCCAACCCGCCAACCCGGCTGACCTGTTTAATAAATGGGTTAGGCGGGCGGGTCAACCCGCCAACCCAACCTGTCAATCTGTCAACCCGACCCGCCAACCTGACCCACGAACCTGAGAACCCGTTTACCCGACCCAACCCATTTATTAAATGGGTTGGCGGGTCGTGTCGGGTTACCCGTTTATTAAACGAGCCGGGTTCGTGTTTGCCACAACCGACCCGTTTAATAAACGGGTTGGGTTCGGGTTGAGGTATGCTGACCCGCCAATCCGACACAATTGCAACCACATAACCCACCCCATTGTGGGTCCCAGTTGCACTAAGTTACAGTAGAGCTCAATTACCTTACCTTAGACAAAGAGCGTGTTAGTTCAACATCTTTTACCTTACCTTTGACAAAGAGCAGTAACGCCCGATTACCAACTTTTGACAGAGTTTCAACTTTCAAACGTAGAGCTTCAAGGGGTCATAATAAGAGAAGGGTCACCCATAAGGGCTCTTTACACCTGGCTAGATGGATCAGCTTTAGGCATTAAAATTGAAAGACTTCAGGTGTGCATCCTTTTCCACAAGGTCAAAGTTAGGAAAAACTATCCCAGTTGAGCATGAAAGTACTCATGGAGCTTTATACTGTGGATACTGAAACAGGGCCATGATCAACGTGGCACCTCCCAGCCCACATCAGGACGTCTGAACCATAACAGTAATTTATCATTCTTATTGGATAAAAGAAAGTACCATTGGGTCTAAACCTGGAGCCAATTCGGGATAGTTATCCAAATCCATGTTGCAGTAAGTCATTTGCTAAGTGGGGATTAGATGTTTTTTTATATGGCCCAAAGAAATTGGATTCATATCCAAAGATTTGACTCCTAGGTTGGGTCAGGATCTGACTCATTGGTGGTCTTAATGATCAAGATAAAACAAATTTAAGAAAAATAAAATAGATTTATGAAAAAAAAGCATCCATGGTATGTTGGGTTGTGTTTTTTGAAAACTGAAAATATTGTTCAAAAGAAATTCACTTTCAAAATCTCATGAGACATCACCAGTAAGATTCACTTTCTAAATCTTGTTTTTATCGCTGCCAAAAAAGTTTTTTGTTTGATGGTTTTTGGGATACTCTTCAATGAGATTCACTTTCTAAATCTCATGTGATTTCAAATCACATGAGATGCAACCAAACCTATTAACCTTTTTCTCAATTTTTAGTTCTAGCCATTCATTTCACATCAGATGTCTTCTTGTTAAGCAACTTGTGTTAATTAACTAATTTAAGTGTCATTATCAGAGGGCCCTCAAGTGAGGAGCTATCATTATCTAGGCTACATTTTTTTTAAAAAAAGCAAGATGGGGTTAGGCAGACCTCCACCAGTACCACTGGGTTTTGAACATTCAACATCCCACCACAAGGAGACGTGCATATAGAAGCTACACTACACAGCATGAACCAAGTACAAAGTCACGCATTGGATAGTGATAATTTTAAATTTTAGGGGCTTAATCCACAAAGGAAACAATGTTCTCAACAATTATTTGACACCTTTTTTTAATTAAGCTAAGTGAAAACCAGGCCTCCCGTTGTTAAAACCTTTGAGTCCCCCCTTATCCACTAGGGAGTACACCCAACTTCAACCTTGTGGTAAGGAACATCCTTTTGTTTCTAGAATGATTTGCTAGGTTTTGTCAAATATCATATTATTCATTTGATAATCATATAAAACACAATGATACTTGAATTATTTCTTTGAAAGAATTCTATTCGTGAAAAATGCTGATATTATCTCCTTGGGCACCAAAAGAATAGAATCCAATGGGAGGGAGGCAAATATACACTAGATTATGCTTTCTATTTCAGGGCAACATCCTCAAACATTTTAGTAGCAAACGTAGCATGCTCCTATTGAATGTATGAAAAAGTGAAAATCAAGATGTTGGTAGCAATGTCCACTAGTGCATGGATGTGTCCATAGCTTTCAGAGGTGGATCACGTAAGACAGGGTGGTCGTGGGGCCTCACCCGGGGTTTTCTTCGCTTTGGCGAGGGTTTCTCGTCATAAAAAAAAGGAAGATGTTGGTATGGGTGTATGTAACACTCCTTGATATGCTTGTTCTTGATGCAACATAAAGGCAATTATGGATTTTAATTGAATATGATCAATGAATAAGGGGAAGAGAAATACATGGTAGGTTGGCTTCTTTGATCTTCTATGGAGCAGGACTCTAGACACATAATATTTGTGTGGATATGCAGAACTAAAACCAAATTGTTGGCCATTATTGAGCTCCTGGTCCAGAAATCATTGAATCCTATTTCAATTAAATAAAAATACAGATGTGAAGGGATGATTTTTCAGATCTTTAGTCTTTGGATCCAAACTGGTAAATCACTTGGTTTCATGTGTCAATTAGTTTGACATTTGCATATATTGATATGGATATTGGTTCATATCCATTAATTATATTTAAACCAACCAAAATTCCAACTTCTTTACCATATCCATGTCTATAAGTAGCTCTTTAAATTACCAAGAATTTTTCTTGATCTCGAGCTGAGATGTGCTAACATTAAGGCGGTGTTTGGGTGCGCCCACTTACCCAGATAAATGGGATAAGATGGAAAATCACATTATCATCTATAATAGAAGATCCCGCCTTCCCGTTCATCTGGATAAGTGGTTGCATCCAAACACCACCTAAGGATGCTAGACAAACCAAACAAGCCATTTTCAATGTGCAACCATGTTAAAGATCTCTTTATATTCAAGGTGTGAGTCGAACCCAAAGCCTTTCACTCACAAGCACATAGCTTAATGTGTGTGTGTGTGTGTGTGTGTGTGTGTGCGTGCGTGCTAGCATGCTTGCCCTGATAAGTCAAATTGAATACCATTTGTTCATGCTCGGCTCGTTACACTAAAAGAGCAGCTTGTAGCTCGACTCGCCAAGCCTATTTTATGGTCCTGAATAAGGTACATACAAGCTTAATCAACTCGAGCCACTAGCAGCTCGGTTCGTTTCTCAGTCCAACTTAGCAAATATGCAAGCAATCCCTATAAAAAAACCTTGTACTTCTTATAAGGAGAAAGGTCCTTTTTTTTTTTGAAAGGCAAGCTGGGGTTAGGCAGACCCTACCAGTTATACACCAATACCATTGGGATCCGAACTTGCAACGTCCCAACACAATGTAACGTGCACTAGCTGCTCCTACCAGACATGAGGAGCCCCCACTGGTAGAAAGGTCCATTTCTCTCTGCAAGTATTTGATCCAAAGTTTTCACAAGTTGATGGAATAGCATCTTGGCTTATCCCATTCTTGAAAGCTTTTCTTAAAAGGGAGGTCACCTTAGGTGGGTCTCCCAATGAGCCGTTTTTGACCCGTATCCAATCCACTCCCTCAACGTGTAAAATCATGAGCCATGTAAAGTTATATACCTGGAACTGAGTTCAGTGTTTTGATTGAACCAAACAAGGCAGATTGTGACAATCAGAAGAAAAGCTACTTTACTTTAGGTGGGGGTCCCACCATTTATTGGTAATGTGAAGTTAAACATAAGAAGTGCCAATCAATCACAAGCTTGGACAAAGGGGGACGGTGGCATCTTGTAGGCAGTGGGCCCAAACTAGTCACGAACATATGGTGGACATTATGAAAATATTGCAATTTTATCTTGATATAAAATCCCAATAAATGTGTGATATCTTTATAATATAATGAGATTATTGTGCTATAATAAGCAAGTCTTCTTTAAATTCTTTTTGTAATGTTTCTTAACACTTTTACGTGTCTATGCATTTATTTTAATTTTATAAAATTTAATATATGCTGATATTTCTCAAGAGTTTCTCAAAAATATTTTTTTTCAATTCGTTGCAAGATTTTCCCTTGATAAAAGCAGTCCCTATACCGAGGTTTGTGACATTTTGACCAAACTGACATTTCACATAATCCTTCCAGATAGCATAGTGTGTGGACGTGCGAATATATATATATATATATATATATATATATATATATATATATATATATATATATATTGCCGACCAACCATCACAGCCCACCAGTTGCATTTTTAGTTAACATATTTTAGTAGATATGCCTACACACATATACATATTTGTGCCCACCTTAATTTGGATTTTTAGCTTAGCCCACTACAATATTTAATTAAAAATATGTGAACTCAAACATGAACTGAGATATTCATGGGGTTATTATTTTTTTCTTAAATTTCACTATACATATATGATCTAGATGCTTGGTTTTATATAACATGATTATCCAATTATAATGCATAAGAAAGATCTTTTAAAGCTTGAACATCAATGGCTCATAATCTCTGTGAATATTCAAGTATCTAAAAAACATATTTTTCATCAAAAATACATTCCAATAATTGATTCTTAGCAAATGAACCTGCACTATAAGAAAATCGTGGATTTGCGACGGACGATATCCATCGTTAATCCATCGCTAAACTGTTTAGCGACGGATTGGCAATGGATTAGCGATGGATAGCGCCCATCACAAATTTTTGATTGCTAATTAGTGACAAAACTTATATGTCGTTACTTTCATCACTAATTTGCGGCAGATTAGCGACAGACATGATTCGTTGCTAGTTCGTCGCTAAATAAGCAGCATAGATTTTTTTTTGCAACGGACATTATATGTCGCTATATTTTTAAAAAAAATTGCTCCCTATCGGGCGGTATTCTGGTAGCAATAAGTCAGACTTGTACCACACTCGACAGGCGTTGCTAAGGGTTTTAGACCCGAGCAGACCGGCCCGCCACTGCGGGGTCTTCTGCACAGAACCGGCATGCTCTCTGGCGTCGTCGTCCTCCGATATCAGCTCTGTCGTCCTCCGTGAAACTTTTGTCCAGTGACCGCTCTGCCTCGTTGTCGTTCTCCGATATCAGCCCTTACGCTTTTCTGCTTCCCTTTTCCTTGCCACTTGGGCAGGGATGCCCTGATATGCTTCACCGACGACGATCGAGGAAATGGCCACCGGAAGAACCTCTGCAGTGTCAATGACCTCGTCGGTGATGGCGTCAACCCGGCCGCAATGAATAGCTTTGCACCCTCCACGAAGAAGTCGTATGAACTTCGTCGCCCTCCACGAAGAAGTTGGTTTAAATCGAGCGATGGAGAGGTCAGTTTAAATTTCGAACGGGGAAAGAGATAAAATTTTGCGCTCTAGATGGGTCAGTTTAAATCAAAAATTAGCGAATAAATTTTTTCGTCCCTAATCCGTTGTTAATTAGTGACATATTAGCGAGGGAAAAATTCTCTCGCTAAATCCGTTGCTAAAATATTTTCCCTGTATTGAGAATTAGCGACAAAAACATGTCGATCGCTAATCCGTCGCTAAATAGCGACGGATTAGCGATGAAATTTTTTTCCATCGCTAATTTCACAAATCATACGAACGTTATCGACGGATAGTTTTCTCTAGCTAATCTATCACAAATTTGCGACGAAAAAAATTCGTCGCAAATTTTCATCGCTAATTAACATTTTTCTTGTAGTGCAGGCCGAATGCATCTATATGATTGAATTTGCAAAAAAAATGGCAAAAATGCCTAGTTCACACTTTGATTCATATATTTTCAGTTAACATATTCTAGTGTATATAGAGAGAAAGAGTTACTAGAATATGAGAAGTGAAAATATGAGAACTAACATGTGAATCTCAATTTTTATGAATTTTTTATTCTTTTCTCTTGAATCTAACTGTACGAATCATATGAATGTGATCTACATGCTTGGTTTCATAAGAATATGCTATGGAATCATTCGATTTTGATGCATAAATGAGATTTTTTTTAAAGCTTTAAAATCAATGGTTCATATTCTTAATAAATATTTCAGCATTCAAAAATCATATTTTTTCATCGAAAATACACAATCTAGTGGTTGGTTCCTAGCAAATTCATCATGCCAAGTACATCCACATGGTTGGATTTGCAAAAAAAATTATGTAAATGCCCATATTTCCAGTTCTCTCTCTCTCTCTCTCTCTCTCTCTCTCTCTATATATATATATATATATATATAATGTGCCTCTTCTGCCCATTTTATTTGTTTTGCCCCGTTAAAAATCATTGTTTTGGGATTTTTTCTCACATCTAATACCATAGATGTGATCTATAGGTTTTGTTTAGCGGGAACCAGCTTTTTGGATCACTGGAATCTGACCCATATACAGGTTTTTCTGATGATCTAAAATCAATGGCTATGAAGGTATCGGTTTTTTTCTGCTCATAAAAATATGCTTTTTCGTCTAAAAAACATTACGCGAGAATCAATTCCCACTAAATTGAGCATGCTAAACACATCTAACAGTTTAGATCTATCATAAAACACTTCGAACTATGGGACAGAACGAAAAAAGAGGGCATAATATATTCACTTCTCGTTCTGCCCCATAGTTTGAAGTGTTTTATGATAGATCTGAACCGTTAGATGTGTTTATCATGCTCTATTTAGTGGGAATCGACTCTTCAGTCATGTTTTTTCAATGGAAAAACATTTTTTATGAGCTAAGAAAAATGGGTACCTTCATAGCCATTGATTTTGGATAACTGGAAAAAGCTGTATACAGGTCAGATCCGGATGATCCAAAAGTGGGTTTTCATTAAACAAAACTTATAGATCACATCTATAGTGTTAGATATGAGAAAAAATACAAAAACTATGTTTTTTTTAATAGGCCTAATGGGGCAGAATGATATATATATATATATATATATATATATATATATATATATATATATATATATATATATATATATATATATATATATATATAAAGAGAGAGAGAGAGACGAATATATTATGCCCCATTTCTCGTTTTGTCTCATTCTGCCCTATAGGTTTTAAGTGGTTTATGATAGATCTAAACCGTTAGATGTTTTTAAAATGATCGGTTTAGTAAAAACTGACTCTTGGATGATGTTTTTTTGACAAAAAACATGATTTTATGAGCCCAAAAAAGCTGGTACCTTTATAGCCATTGATCTTAGATCACCCAAAAAAACAATATACAGGTCAGATTAGGGTGATCCAAAAGCTGGTTCCCACTAAACAAAACCTATAGATCACATGTATACTGTTAGACATGAGAAAAAAATACTTAAAACTACTATTTTTGAAGAATCCTAACAAGACCTAACTAAAAAGAGGGCTTAAGAAACGCATAAAAACATTTTGAAAAATAGGATACGGATGGAACAGATTTTTAAATTTTTACTAAACAATAAAAAACTATGTTGATATTTTAATCTGCACAAAACACCTTATATTAAAACATTAAAATAATGCCTGTCGGTGTCAAGGTCATGTCTGAGTCGTGTCAACTATGACACTCCCTTTAAATGGCATGTCACTGTGACAGCTTACCAAAGATAACATCCTTTTAGCATATATACATTTGAAAAATATGACTCGTGCTTGTGGGCCCAAGGTGTCAACCCCCTCTTTGCATGCAAAGGCTAGTGGTGGATTTGTGGCTAGCGTGCTCATTTTCTTCTTTTTCTTGACCCCCAACTTTTCTTGAGAAAGAGAGAGAACGAATGGGTCCCAGAGCATTTTTTAGTGCAGATCAAGAAAGAGAGAGATACGGTGCCTCTCTTTGGTGGGTATCATCACGCATGCAAAAACAAGACAAGCACAAACAAATAGTTAGGAACTCTTTCTATGTCACAGAGATAGATTTGTCCTAACCCCACCGGAGATTATCAAGTTCAGCAAAAAAAATCTGTCATCATATATATATATATATATATATATATATATATATATATATATATATATATATATAGGGTTTATGTTTGCTAGAGAGTTTGTATGTGAACAACTTGGCAAATAAGGGAGAATCCTTTTGATTGGGTTTTTTTTTCTCACATCTAACGCCATAAATGTAATCTAAAGGTTTTGTTTAATAGAAACCCGTTTTTGAATCAAAAAATGACCGCACAGTACGAGTAATTTGACCCAAATCCCTAAAACTCTATAATTTTTTATACTTTTCTAATATCTAAAATCGTAAATATTCTACATCGTTAGGACCCTTTAACCTTTGGCAACTACTAATTTCGGTTTTTTGTGATAAAATTGTACTACCTATCGACTACCATCAACACCTACTTAAATTTAAAATTATAGGTTTTTTATGTGAATTTAGACCTTTAGAACTCTCATAAATTTATTTATGGAATTTTGGTGAAACTGAAACCACAAAAATCGCAAATATACTACTCTTTCTCATATAATAAAATCTTTCACATATAATAAAATATTTTACATAAATATGTTTGTGAAATACCTCTCACAATTATCTTACTGTTTCACATATACTTCTCAAAATTGCATAAATTTATGTGCCAAAAACTTACCCCTAATTTTGCAAATAACTTACTTTTTCACATATATTGCACTCTCTTATGAAGTTATTTGTGAATCTTTGGATATCGCTCACAAATATCATACTTAAATATTTATGAAATTATGATAAATATGTGATCTTTTTTATGAATTTCTCGAATCAAATATAAACTCGTTGTGGTTCCCAACCCGATTATTTTTGTATAATCTAGGTTTTTTTTTGTCTTTTGTCCTCAACCAGTGGTCCCCAACCTTCTTTCCTTCTGGCAACTATTTTCGTCAAATATTTTTGACAACTATTTTCAGTAACTATTCATCAAAGGCATTTCATCGTTTTTCGACAACATGCTTTTTCGATAAGCACAGTGTTCACTTTTGTTTAACGGTTGAATCAAACATTATTTCATTTTGTTTAATGGTTGAATCAAGCATTATTCTATTTTGTTTAACGGTTAAATGAAATAGTGTTCACTATTTTTTTTTCTTGAAATGAAATATTTTATTATTATTTTCGATAAGCACAATGTTCCTTTTTTTATCTACTTTTTGAAATGCAAATATGTTGTTTGCTTTTTGCAATTTTTATTCAATATTCTCTGTATTGTTATTGTAAGAAAATTTGAATATGTTTATTAATATAATATGACCAATAAAAAGAAGTGGACCACACCTACATCATCTGAAATTTCTCAAGTATAACAACAAAAAGTCAATTAAGAACTATGAATTGGGTCATCCTGAAAATTTGGAAGCATGACTTAGTGTGCATAAGTGGGTACGTAGAGAGGGAGCCACATTCATTGCCAAAAAATATGGGTGTCTGATGTTTTTACAAAAAATACACCATTAATAATCATATACAGTTGCATTCAAGCAGTGAATTAGATGCACAACATGAATTGTCGTATAGTGAACAACTACAAGTTTCAAAGTGACCCATATCTAAAGCAGAAGGTGCAGAAAAAGTTTAGCAGTTTGCAGGCATAATTTTGTCTTGCATTCCAAAAGTATCTAAGAAGTGAGTGACCTATTGATTGGCTATGAGGTTGTTGCTAACCTCAATGCTCGGATAAATGAAGCTAGAGATGTGATTACTAGTGTGAGGGTGGAAGAAGTACCTGACCAAGGGGCTAAAGTTAATGTGGACCTTTTTCAAGAACTAGATATAAGTGAGGGTCACATGGATGGGTCAGATGCGAACATCGCTCAGGCGTCTGATGTTGCTCTCTATGCACAGGAGAAAGTGCATGCTCTGACAAAGATGTCGCAGCGAAGAAGAATATCTGGTGCTTATGGACAGGTAGAAATTCATTGCAATTGACTTATTTTATTATATGTATATAGTGATTTTATTAATAAAATTAAGATATATATATGTGTGTGTGTGTGTGAGTAATGTGTTCCTTAGGCCTCTTTTTCGTTATGTCTCATTAGGCCCCTTAAAAAATCACTGGTTTAAGTATTTTTTCTCTTGACTAACATTGTAGATGTGATCTATAGGTTTTGTTTAGTGAAAATGGGTTTTTTGATCACAGGAAATTGATCTGTATACAACTTTTTCCATTGGTCTAAAAACAATGGTTATGAAGGTATCAATTTTTTTGCCTCATAAAAACATGTTTTTTCATTAAAAAAACATGATCCAAGAGTGGATTCTCACTAAATTGAACATGCTAAACACATGTAATGGTTCAGATCTATCATAAAGCACTTAAAACCTTTAGAGCAAAATGAGAAATGGGGCTTAACATGTTCAGTTCACACACACACACACACACACACACACACACACACACACACACACACATATATATATATATATATATATATATATATATATATATATATATATATATATATATATATATATATATATATATATATATATATATATATATAATAATAAGACCTAACGAAAATGAGGGGTTATTTGAGAACTAAACATATTAGGCCCTATTTCTCATTCTGTCCCATAGGTTTTAAGTATTTTATGATAGATCTGAACCATTACAAGTGTTTATCATGCTCAATTTAGTGAGAATCGACTCTTGCATTATGTTTTTTTTATGAAAAAATCATTTTTATGAGATGAGAAAAACTGGTACCTTCATAGCCATTGATTTTGGATTACCGAAAAAACATGTATACAGGTCAGATTCCATCGATCCAAAAACCGGTTTCCACTAAACAAAACCTATAGATCACATCTATTGTGTTAGACATGAGAAAAAATACTTAAAACTACATTTTTTAAAGGAGCCTAATGACACCTAACGAAAAGGGGGGGGCCTAAGGAACACAATACTATATATATATATATATATATATATATATATATATATATATATATATATATATATGCTCCCCACTTGGCGATAATATGTTTATAAGTTAAATAATCTTAGTGAATTCATAAATTTATAGCTTGGATTTTCAACATGTCTCTTGTCCCATTAGTGTTAGAAAAAATGGATCTAATTTTAGCTGATATGAGTTGGTGCTTATATTAGTTTTTCCATAAAATCAAACTGAGCTTGTTCATGTAATAATGTTCTATTTATTTTGGGTTGGTTTTTCTCAAATTCTCTAATTTATTTGCTATTTTGCCTAGACCTATTCAAGCTGATTTTGATATACAAGTTTGGCTTTTTATTATTTATAGTCTTGTCGAATGCCATTGTAATATCCATAAAATTTCTAAATAAATAAAAAGAGGATTTTCTTGTTTCAACAAATTTGTGTTGAATGAATATAGGTATATATATATATACTCATAATTATAATAGAAATAAGGGTTAAGGACAAAATCATAATTTTACCGATCTATTTTTAGGGCTTTAAATATTGGATTGCATTTGTATCAAAATTCTAAGAAGAACAATCTTGATTTCATGAAAATCGGAGTTATAATGCATTTGAAGTGCTCCCGGCAAGTTCTGGAGGCATAGTGGTAATTTTTACCAAATTTTAGGGGCAAATATGACGTGGAGGTCATAATTGACCAACTCTTTATTCACCAGATTCTATCAAACTCTATAAAAAAAATTTTATTCAAAACTATACCTTTAAATATAGACTAGCTTGTAAATGAAATGAAATTTTCATTAGGGGGCTAAGTAGAAAAGGAAATTAACTAACTTTCATTAAATACACTAAAAACTAACCTAGTTTGGCTTTAGTTGGGTTTAGAGGGACTTGCCACTTGGCTGCATTCTATCACCCTCTACCCCTTATAAATACCACCCCCTCTCTTCTCATTTCTCTCATTCTCAGCTCAAGTTCTCTCCTCTCTCCCCTCTCTTCATGCCACCCTTGTGGTGGTCCTCCTCCCCCTCTTAGCCACCTCCTCTCCACCCTAACCAATAGGCTAATCCCAGCCCCCTTAGGTTCAGACCTACCTATCCTAGCTAAGCCTTTGGTCTGAACCTAGCCCTAGCTACCTTAGCTTATTTTCTCCTAAAACCTAGCCCAGTTTTTTGTTTGAGCCTAGGCCTTGACCCACCTAGTCCTCCTAAGTGCACCCGGTTTGACCATAACTCGACTCCACTCTAGGCAGGTTCTACCCAAGTTAGCTTAGCCCAGCAATGTTCGGTTTTGCCAACCTCCCTCAATGATGTTACACCCTTGAAGGAATCATCGAAGCTTTCATAATATTTTTGGAGAAAATTTTCCCCAGGTTATTTTGAGAAATTTTTGTTTCTATCAATGAGCATTTAAAGGTAGGATCTTCTCTTGTCAAACGCTCGTAAAATGTATAATGTTTGATATATGCAATTATTTCTTTTGATTATTTGCTCCCTCGTGGCTTCTCAAAATAATTGATCAGCTATTGAAATTTTTTAAAAATATGAGTATTTTACGAACATTTTTTAAGTAATGAGTGTTTCCCAAGGAAATAAATATTCTCAAGAAAAAATAAAGTATTTTCAAAGAGATAAATACTTTCAAAAGCATTCACCTTGAAAAGAATAAATGATTTTTTCAAAAAAAAAAATTCATAAGTATCTTGCAAGGCAAGAAATTCTAGATAAAGATTTCTAAAATAACTAATCCTCTATTAAACATATATTTGGCGAATATCCCTTGTGAAAATAACTATCCTTGATTCCTATAAACTCTCTTCATACTTTACAAAGTGTCGTTTATATAAACTTCATGAATAGTTCAATAATACTGAGTTAGAATTCGTAAAACCCTAAGGGACATAATACCGGCCTCTATTTATAAGTATATTGTTAGTTCCAAGAATAGATCCACCTAAATACTTGTAGTGTGTGAAAAATACAATAGTCAGGATCCGCCTAAACAGACGAAGTGCTCAGAAAGGTCAAGAGTGTCAGAGCAACACTGAAAGATAAAGAAATTCATACACACACCTAAAGTGGCATCCGCTTTCACAGGCGCGGGCTTTTATATATATATATATATATATATATATATATATATATATATATATATATATATATATATATATATATATATATATATATATATATAGAGAGAGAGAGAGAGAGAGAGAGAGAGAGTGAGTGATTTCACTTAATGGGAGGGAACATATAACTGTCATAAAACATTGGTTACCCAATTGGGGTATGCGGGCCATCAGTGCCCTTGAATGTTCATAAGAGACAGACACAATAATAAAACACTTACTAAGAAAGAAAAACTACTTGTTTTCATTCAGATCTAGGCCTGCCTTGGAGAAGGTAGGAGGTATAAAATTTGATGGATATTATTGTTAATATGCCCCTCGAGTGATAATAACTCGATGTCCTTGGCCATTGGAAATATGTGACAAGATCTACCATATATGTATTGTAGGTGGGTAGTTTTCATACTTCTGCAGAAGGTTATGGTGCATCTTTGTTTATGGTCTAAGGTGAACTTGTCTCTCAGTTATTAAACCACCTTATGTGGAGTCACAGAGCCAGTTAATCATATAGGGTATTAAAACACATAGCATAATAAACTCACATAAGTTCCTCCTGTGAGTACTTACAATTAAAGTTAAATATCGAAATATAAGTTTATCACAATCACACTACTAAATACCATAAATCAAACTCTGAAGATTTATAAATATTGTATTGTAAATATTGAGCATTATACGTTTTTACCTTAAATTTATAAGATACCTATCAGGCTGTCACAAGTTTAACCTTATTATTATAAAATATCAGGTGAGCAATAAACAGGATATGGCACGAGGCAAGGGCAACATTCAGATCCAACAACTTTTAGGATCTCGGGACCAACTTAGGATACATTTTTTTTTATTTTGAATTTTAAGTCTTCTTGAAATTATAAAACTATTTTTGAAATTCTAATATATGTGTGTGTGTGTGTGTGCAAATTTTGTTATTGAATCTTTGAATGTGCCCTGATCTTTGAAAAGTTTTTTCTATCTGTTACCTGCTGGAATCGTTCGACCCAAACATTAAGGATCCTAACTGCTTGAGAGTTTGAAATAAAAAAATTCAAATTTTTATGTAAAAATCTTGGGTCGAGGGTTTCGGGGTGTGCCAGTCATGGCACCAACAAGTTGATTCAGGATTTTGCTAATACATTTTTATACTCATTGAGGCATATAAAAGTGACCATACAAGTCCATATAGTTTATTATCATGCTTAATAGTAGGGATGCAAATATGTCGGATCCAGTATTGAAGCTTTGTGATTTTTTATTCGGATCTGACTCTCCCATGTATTTAGCTGATCCAAATCTCATCATCTTGCATCCATATTTAATAGTATGGTGCCCCAACTCTGTATATGGCGATGCTCTAACCATCAGTCACTTCAAGAGGATGGAAGCCATTATGGAGTTGGTGCATATCCCACTTGCACATATTCAAGCTCTTTTTCTTTTATTATATTTCTAAACTTCCTTTCTATTAATATTTTCTTAAAAGAGCAAATTTTACCGATCCTATGTGGGTTTTTTGACTTGAACCCTTCTAAAAAGTAAGATCTCATTATATTTCAGTAAAACATTGAAGCACAGCCCACAAGGTTCTACCTTGTTGGCTAGGTGCGACAGTGGTTTGTTACCTGATATGGGACGACCACGGTTCGATTCCAAAACCCACATAGGGCATCTCTTGCTGCAAGGTAGAAGTTGGGTTTACTAGGGACACTCCATGGTTGGAATTTCTAGCCATTGATATCTTAAACTAGATGTCAAGTAGATTTGTTAGGGTTCTTTGAGAATGACTATGGAAAATATAATATCGACCATTGAAAAATCATGAATGCAATGGATAGATTCACAATATGTATGTAGTGCATTTTATTTTGTTTTTTAATTAGAAAAGGGAAAACCTGATTCGAGATGGAGACCAAATCCAAACCCGATTGGACACAGATAAAATTGCTTATACTGCAGATCGATTGAATGAGAGATAGATTAATCAGAATCCCTTTCGCACCTCTTCTCATCCTGACAGACTCACTTTTAGTAGGAATGTCAATAGGTCAGGCATGATCTAATATTTGGTTAGGCCTACAAATATGCATTTATTAAAAAATATATGAAATATCAACAACAATACTTATGTTTGTCCTAGTCAGCCTACGAAGCAATGCAGAACAGTTGGCATATAACATGCGAGGAGCTACCAATCTTTAATCATGAACCTCTTCATTGCATGACTGACTCTACATTACGGCACATAAAAATTCATGGGCAACGTCACGCATCTGGGGTCTTTCAATGAATATGTGCTCTCATATCCAAACTTGCATAATAATGATTAACAAGGATTAATACACAATATCTACTAATAAATATTACACAAGTGTTTGAAATCTTCCCACCTTGTGCTACTCACTGTTCAGCCTGGTTATTCGTGTCACGTACTCCAACGTGATGGTTATCTCAAGATCTCTGAACTGAAATGTGTTGGTTGCCATATTTCAAAACTACACAATAACCTTTAAGAGGGGGGTGACTGATATTTCATGGTGTGTTCTTCAAGAATTTGTGAAAATGCATTTGATCCAATAACTCCTTTGCTTCCTCTTTGAGTGTTAAAAATCATTGGTGTACTTAGTTCCAATAGAACCGGTGCATGCATGATGTTGGCTCTTTTGAAACAATTGACTGAGAATCCTGCAATCAAAATTAATTTTGCTCAAATTAGTCAATTGCAATGAATTCATGTATAATAGCAATATATATATAGCAATTTTCTCAATGAAATCGATCAATTGCAATGAATTTCTACATATTGCGCACACAAACTAATCAATTGCATTCATGAATAGCAGCAATATATATATATATAACGCATTCTATAGGCTCCCTTTTTCATTAGGCCCCTTCAAAAATCATAGTTTTAAGTATTTTTTTTCTCACGTCTAACACAGTAGGAACCGGCTTTTGAATTGTCGAAATCTGACCTATATACAAGTTTTTTCGGTAATCCAAAATCAATGGCTACAAAGGTACCAATTTTTTTGGCTAAAAAAAATTATGTTTTTTCATCGAAAAACATGATCAAAGAATCGATTCGCACTAAATCAAGCATGCTAAACACATCTAAAGGTTCATATCTATCATAAAACACTTAAAACTTATGGGGCAGAATGGAGTTGACATATAAATGGGGCCTAATATGTTCAGTTCTCATATATATATATATAGTAGCCCATAACAATGGGCAAGCAAATCATCCATTGTTATCGAATGCATATCCTCAGCTGATCGCACATGGAGTAGCGGTACATCTTTTTTTTTCGTAAAAAACACATTTAACAGCAATCACCAACACCGCTAAATGTGCATTTTTTGCCCAAAGAATTAGCTGTGGTCATGACCACCACTAGTGCTCTTTTTTGCGCAAACTCAATGTGCACTATTAGGTCGGACGCATGCCCGCCGTTGATCACGCGCACGATCAGCGGCAGGCACATGTTAAATGAAAAAACAGTTTTTAGCAGTAAAGACTATTTTTTCACCCAAGGCATTAGCAAGACTGCTGCTAATTCATGCACATCGATGTTGGACATGCGTTCGACGAACGCAAATCCAACGTTTTGGGCATTTGACATTACTGTTTTTTCATATATATATGTTCTTAATCACGTTGACCGTCCAGCGTGGGCATTGAAGGACGGTCAACATGCAAAAACAAAAAAAGATGCTAAACAGCATCAAAATACACACAAAAAAACACATCACTGTGACCCTTTAGTGGCGCTTTTGAAGCACCGCTAAAGGGTTTTTTGAGAGTTTTAGTTCTGTTTAGCATTTTTTTACACAATTTTTTTCATGCTAACCGTCTATCAACACGCACAATGAATGGTCAGCGCGATTAAGCATGGGTTCAGCACCTATGCATTAAGCACCCATCAATATATATATATATATATAGAGAGAGAGAGAGAGAGAGGCAGGGAAAAAAGGGTTGGGGAGAAAGATTGGAGGGGGAAAACTTTTTCAACTTCTATTTAAAGTCTTTTTTATGACAACCAATTTTTTATTTTAATAATAAAAAGGTAACCTCCAAACAGTAATGCATTTTTCCGTATTCAAGTTTATTAAAAACACATTTTTTTCTTGGTTTGCCAAATGAACCCTAAACCCCCAAATTAACGTGCCTATAGTCATTCCAGTGCGTGCAAGAACATAACCTAAACTCCAAAGTAATAAACAGAATTTAGCAAGTGTGCCAATACTCATTCGAGTGCATGCAAGAACCCATTCAAGGCCATACCATGTGTAATGTTTCATCAACTATAATAGGTGAGGAACAATTTTACAAACATCCTCTGTAACCTCAAAGTACATTTATGAGCTCTGGAATATTATACAACCAATCTGTTTGTTTAAAATGAATACCTGATCTGAACCCCCAATACATGGCCGTACCATAACTATGCAGCTTTTTATTACTCCAAACACATCTACTGACGCATTTCAAGGCCTCAAAAAACTGAATTGCCTGAATGCTGGAACTCAGCAGAGGAAGAATGCGAGAAATCCTGATAGCACTATTAAACCACCATTACCAAACTGTAATCCCCTACAGTGACACCCTGAAATGTGCCCTTGGTCCTCACCTATTGTTTTGTGAACATGCCCTGTGTCAGCGAAGAGAAATCATAGTCGCTACCAGACTTGATAGAGGTGCTAGAAGTGGCAGTTGAAGGTGTGCCAGATAGTCCCGCTGCTGCTCCATTGGGGTCTGGAGATCTTGTACCCACATTATATAAACTGTAAAAAGAAATTCAATTAGAAGAAATACATTGTGAAACCACACATTAGCTAACTTAGGAATCATAGGTGAGACCACACATTATCAAAACAGTCTAGCGACCAACAACTAGAACAAAGTATAAACCATTTTAGAAGACATGATTTGCATCAGATAAATAGATTTATGAGCCTAAGGTTAAGTACTGGGAAGTTAGACCAAATCAGGTCCAACATCCACGTAGGACAGGACTGTTAGATCTCTACGAGATTATAGACCCTTTAGAGATAGCAGAGGTTAGATATAAGTCACTTGAAATAGAAGAATTGGGATGTTCTCACTTCTCACCAATTTATATATCCACATGATTTCGTTTAAATCATGCACACTGGGGATGTAAATGGTTACATTCGGTCAGGATGGTTGCATGATAGAGGAGATCCGGAATGTCAAACCTCATTATGCATGAACTTGAACATGCGGACACCCACAATATGCCTAGGCATGTAAACAGGTTGAATTCAAGGGAAAATTGTTATACAGGTGCAGTTCTGCTTCAGTCCGACCCCATAAACCCAGTGGAAAGTGGAGCAGCTGGAAGAAAATGAAAATAGGTTTTTTTTATTTTTTCAAATTTTAACTAAGATGGGAAGGAAAGGGTAATGGCTTATACTGCTGTTAAGGGGAGACAGATGGGCCACGTGCTTGTATCCTCTAGACTCTATGAATGGTAAATTTGAATATAATGGATCCCATCATATGTCGCATGATGAGATCTGTTTCCGTAGTCAGGCTATTACAACATCCAACAGCACAACAAATAAAGAAGCATGGAAGACAAGTGCAAAGATACCTGGGAAGAGGAGAAGAGTTTGAGCTGACAGATGGATTTGCCAATTTATTGCTTCCTGCCTGCTAGCATAATAAATTATATTAATAAGTATACAGAAGAAAGGACAAATAAAAGGAGACGAACAATATAAATGAGTCAATAATGTAGATGGTGAGCCTTTAGCTTCATAGGATTTGCCTGATTAAACTGCATATCGTTTTGCCCCATCATTGGCATCCTCATTCCTGCAACTGAAAAGTTCATGTTGGGCCAGCTTAGGGCAGGGGAATTTCCACCAAGTGCATTAGCAACATTAGATCTGGGTTGCTGGGTCACACCACTAGATTTTGCTGCTGCAGCCATAAGCAGTGATTGCTGGTTAACCAGAAATGCCACTTGCTGTTGATGGATTGAAAAAGGTGACACCATGTTGGACTGCATAATATCAGGGAAGCTTAGATGATTGAAATTTTGTCCAAAACAACTAAGATGTAAACAATCTAAAACACACTACTTAGACAAGGCTTCTACAATTAAAAAAATATTAAGAAAAAAAATTAGAAGATAATACTGTTTCAAAGAGGCTCATAATATCATTCTTTACGTCCTTCTGGCTCTTATCTGGAACTAGAGGGGTAGTTGTAGCTGTAGTTTGTGGTGAGTCCTTGAACAGGTCTTCCAGTCCAGATAAAGATTGCTGTTTAGTTTCACTTGAGGCTGGAGCTTTTCTTTTTTCAGTCGCTGGTGTTGGTTCAGCAGCTGCAGAGTTGCAGGCTCACAATTATTGGTAAGATAAAGTTAAAGAAAAGTATGAGCTAAGGGCTGAGAAAAGCTAGCTTAGAAGTTCTCATAGTTTATCCTCTAAAGACTAAAGACTCATGAGTCAACTTGGGAACCTCATGAGTCCAGTGTATTGTAGATCTCTGTCATGCAGCAAGAATTGATTCAATAATTTATCTGATTGGCTAGGCAAAGTAATAGGCCATATATGAGGAATTGCAAGAGCATGAAAAAAAAACAGAATGAAAAAAATTATAGCTAGAAAAAGCAAAAACAATGACATTTTTGTTACAGTCCATTTAAACCTGTAATCCCTACTAGAAGACTTTGAGGAAAAGTGTTTGATTCAGCATTGACAAACTAATAGTCCATGGCTGCCAAGCCTGCCATAAATATTTTGCCTTGACTATCCACCATCATCCATCATGTCATGAAATCCCACTTACATTGGAATCCTGCCCAAGAATTATCGTCTGATGATGCTTCAGCACCATTTGCCACAGGATCCTCCATTGTCAGCATATTGAAAAGATCAGTGGCCAAATCAATCTTCTTAGTCATGGTATCTGGCGCAGGAGTGGCTGTCTTGGGTGGATCATTCTGCTGATCACTCTGAGGCACAACAACAGGTTCTACTTTTGCATCAGAGGCACACTGCTTAATAGGAATAGCACAAAGTAAGATGACACCTTTGGCGTAAATATCCTTCAAGAAAAAACCAACGAAATGAAATGAAAACAAAATTTTCCTACACTATATGAGATCTATTACAAAGGGTAATTAGACAAAAAGATATACTAACACTTTGTCGCAAAGAACAAAAGGAAAATATCCAAAGCATCTAAAACCAGTTATTCTTATATGTGCTTCAATTAAAAGAAATAGGGATATAACCGAATGTCTCAATAGGCACATCATTTATCACCCTTCATGGCTATTGAAGAAGAAATAGAATTTAGAGTTAAAAATATTACCTAAAGAAATTAAGTGAACTGGAGATGTGTGGACTTTTACTGTGAAGTACAAAATGAACAAGTAGGTGTATCCTAAAGATTAAATAAATTTATGGGGTTCATTATGAAGAAACTTTCACAACAGTGTCCAAGCCAAATCCCATGGTGGTGCTGTTACTCATTGATCCACAAGCAGATGGACCATTATGGCAATTTACATGGAGAAAAAATATAGGGTACTTTAAAACTAATCAAGTACAGATATTTTTTATTAGAGCAATTCCTCTATATGTTTCCAAAGGATTAGGAGGCATTTGGTTGCTCTTTTGTGCCACCCCCCCCCCCCCCATGTGCGCCTTCCCCAAGGGCAGAGATCAGTGCATTTCAGTGTAAATTTGAATATGAAACTTCCTGATTTAAGATCCAATGATTCAATGCCTCAATTCTCAGCATGGGGCCCACATCAAAATCAGTGCACAGTTCTCAGAACGGAGGTTCAAACAATTGATCACAAAAAATTTATATGAGAATGGGTACACAGTCAACAAAGATGGCCTGGAAGAAATCAAAAGTTAGAAACCATGTTTGAATTGTATTTCTTTTTTATACAAGCTGGGGGAATAGTCCCCAACCAGATTCAAACCTGTGAACCCTCAGCTAGGATTGTGCGATTCTGACCAGTTCAGCTACCTTATTTGATCACTTTTCAGTTTTTCATTTGACAACAAAGGTTAAGGTGCTTTTCTATATGTTCTTAGGACATAAGTTGCTGAGTAAGAAAAGAATCTGTATCAAAAGGATGAATATGATCCATCCACCAGCACCAAACCTTCAAGCCAGGTTGTGAAGATGCTTCAACGTCTCAAAGGTTCCTAGGAAAAATTATTTAACTTACTATCACCATACCTGACACTACTCATTCAGTTACTTTAATGAGTTACTTCATACGTCTCTCAAGCTTAGCTTGCAAGTTTTATAATAACATACTGAAATATCTGAAGGGATTTCCTGGAAGAGAAGACCTTTGTACCGATCATAAGAATTGTAAAATTCAAGGGCATATGCATATTGGATGGGTTGAATGCAGTTGATGGTAGGCAAAATATTATGGACCATTTTGCTGATACCACAACCTGTCATGCCCCCAAAACAGACCCCAACTGGTCATGTCTCAGGGGGTGACACTATAAGCCCTTCATTTCTGATGGTGGGTAACCCAACAAAGCTTTACAAAAGCAAGAGAAAATAAACATTTCCAGAGATTTGTGCAAATCTATTTACTAAAAACCGTACTTTTATTTCAATTTCTAATACAAGCCCAAAATCTGGTTTGGGGAACATTTACAAAGACCTTCAATACATAAGATAACAAAACAAATGACTCAAACTCTTCACTCTTTCTCAGTGTCCTGGTCCACCATTATCCTTTCAAAATGCCTGACAACTAATACCCCCAACTTCATTCTGAAAAGCACAGTAATTCTACCATTGCTCAGTAAGTTACTAATTACCACCCATCCATTAGAGTGTTAGGTTTATTTTTTTGAAATAATCATCTAACAAGCATTGCTTTGTTGGAAAACGGTTTATTGTGAAAACCTCTTTCGAAAAACAAATTTACAATTATCCTTTAGAATCTTGAAATAGGGTACAATCATTAGTTCACTTTCCATTGCATTAGTTTGAAGCTTTAAACAATAACCATTGGTATAAACGTAACTTTATAACTTTATTGTCCTAAAATCATGTCCAAATCACTACCCACCAAAGCTTTGAGGGTTTGACAAAATCCCTTGGCTACTACTGATGAACCAAAACATTTAATGTTAATCTCATTTGCCAACAATTACCAACTGGTGAGGGGTTCACTTGTAATAGTTTAGAACCTAAGAGGAGTCAAAGCACGATGTCAATACCCTTCACAGGTAATATTTCATCCCATTGACTTAATCAAAGGATTCAGTCAACCCAAGACCAGTCCACTGAGTTAATAGAACTCCCATGATAAGTCATTGGGTTATATAACATTTAACACCCAACACCAGAGGTCTTTGTCAAAAAATGCATCGAGGGACACTTAACCAGTCGACGATTCGATACATATACAGTACAGAAGCGATTAAACATTCTTAAATTCACAAATACTTTAAAACTGAAAATCATTTTGCTTAGAAAATCATATACGCATTCAATCAATAAATCAGTGAATATAAATTCTAAATCTTTTTAAATGAACAGCTTTTTTGTGACAAACATATATTCATTTCAGAAATCATAGGTGTAATAGTCCTTTGAAAATACCGTATATTTATTTTTTGAAACCATAGGTATGAACAATCCTTAAAATAATAATTTTTAAAACCATAGGTATTGTGGGATTTTTCAATCATGTTGAAGTATATAAAAATAATAGTTTTACAATTATGACCAATAAATTCAACCATTACGAAAGATGAAAAGATTTTTATCATCATAACTTGCATCAACAATTTATAATGGAAAGAGCATCGAAATCTAACTCAAATCACAAGTAGCAATTGGTAATTTACTCTAATTATGAGTAAAAAATTGTAACTTAATCTGATCATAAATGGTAAAATGTAATTTACTTCAAAATGTATTCTAGTTACATAAGTTAAAATATAACTTTAATTTCAAAATGAAAATTACTCATTTGCTTCAAAATATAACTCTAATTTTAAATGGTAACTAATAACTTACTTAAACTATGGACGGTAAGTCCTAACTAACTTCAAAATGAATCTAAGTTATAATTCAAACTACAATTCTAACTTCAAAATGATAACTAGTAACTTACCTTCAACTTGGTTCATCTCTCTTTCTCTCTCTATGGGATGGCCTCTAGGTCTCTACTCCTTATCTCTACACTACAAATGATGGGGGAAAGAGATCGTCATCCCCCTCCCACCCACCCTATTTATAGTTTTTCAGCCCCACTAAAGTGCTACCACCTAATCCGCCATATGTCCTCTTGTTTTTGGTGTAACCATATTTATGAACACTTAGCTACGTGAAGTGTTTATTCCTTATTTGTTTTCATTTATGTATTGACACATAATAGGTTGAGGTTGACACACAACTACTTCTTGTGTCTTTCCATTATTTTGTCATATGGCAAGTTTGAGTACTTGGATTGGACCTTATTGTTAATCCAAATCTAAATCCAAAATAGCATATCTAATCCATACACACTCAAAATGATATCCAAATTCATATCTATATCTGAAAACTCTTAGGATCCAAACTATGTTGGATCTAGATCGAATACCCAATTATGTCCAACCCATTGCAGCCCTTTTTGTTATTTCTTTTATCGTTCTCCTATAACACTTGGACAATTATGATTGTAGGTTTGACTTTTACAAGTGACCTATATTTGACTTTTACAAGTTACCTAAAATATCTGCCTCATATAATTGTGACCATAGTGTGACTTTTTCAGAAGACCCAAGTTTGCCTTTTACAAAAGATTTAGAATGTTTGACCCTTGTAGTCTTTGAAAAATTATTATCATGGTTGGACTTTGTGAGAATATCTCAAAAGAGATAATGTGCACTACAAGCACAAACTCCACAAAGGGAAATGTATACAAAGGCACAAGAACACTTGAATAAATGTACACAAAGGTACAAATAGAGAATACCAATGCTAAAATATAAAGGATCTTTATTGAAAATAATGGAGAACAAAGCTCCACGCATATTCTATACAAAGGGGGAACACCCCTATTTATAACACATTTAGTGAGGCCTTGGAGGGGCTCCACTAGCTATTGGAGCCCCTCCAACTATTGGTCCAACGGTTAGAATTCTAACCGTTGGAGGGGCCCAACGACTAGTGATGGGCCCCTTTCCAAGGTTGACTTTGGTCAACAATAAAAAAGAAAAAGAAAGAAAATAAAAAAGATTAAAATAAATTACAATCATATTCATAATTAAGAATATGAGTAAAAAGGAGGAAATGACTAAAATACCCCTAAGGGTTTTACAAGAAGATGAGTAGAGAAATATATATATATATATATATATATATGTATGTATCTCTCCTTATGTATATACAAATATATATATAAAAGGAGATACAATTTAACACCTTCCCTCAAACTTAGGGTGCAATGACCAAAAGTTTGCCGAGAAGAAAGTTGAATCTAGGAGAGCAGAGCGCTTTTGTGAAGAAATCTGTCAACTGATATTCCGAAGTGACATAAGGAAGATCTATGACTTTTTACAAATATGCTTCTCTAGCATAGTGGCAGTCCATCTCAATAAGCTTTGTCTGCTCATGAAAGGTGTGATTTTTAGCAATATAGATTGCACTGTTATTATCACAACACAACTTCGTGGGTCCCTGAATCTGAATCCCCATGTCTTGTAATAACTGATGAATCCAAACAATTTTCATAGTTGTAGAGGTCATGGCTCGATATTCTGCTTCAGTGGATGATAGAGACACTTTTTGTTGTTTTTTGCATGAGACCAGTGATTCTCCTAAAAAATACAGAAACCTGTGGTAGAGTGACGGTTATTTGGGTCACATCCTCAATCAAAGTCAGTATAAGCAATTAGATTTAAATCCAAAGATAAGGAAAGAAACATTCTTTTATTTATGGTCCCCCTTATGTATCTGATAACTCAGAGAACGGCGCCCATATGGACGGATGTAGGGGTATGCTGAAATTGACTTTCAACGTGTACGGCATGCGAGATGTCTGACCTTGTAATGTTAAGGTACATTAGTGACCCCACAAGTTGCCGGTAATGAGCAGGATCGTCTAAAAGTACTCGCTCATTAATCTTCATTTTGGATCCTACAACTTCAAGAGTCTCACAGACCTTATCGTCTGTAATGTTTGATCTGTCAATAACCTCGCATGCAAGTTTAGT
Source organism: Nuphar pumila (assembly GCF_984573655.1). Taxonomy (NCBI): domain Eukaryota; kingdom Viridiplantae; phylum Streptophyta; class Magnoliopsida; order Nymphaeales; family Nymphaeaceae; genus Nuphar; species Nuphar pumila. Next base: position 114,571,522 of record NC_143259.1, on the reverse strand, counting down.
ATGTGACAAAAAAAAAAACTTGTGAGAATAGGCAACTTCAATGCCTAAAAAGTATGTCAGATATCCTAAGTCTGACATCTCAAATCTTTCTTTTAATGTGTTTTTAATATTTTTGATCCCTTTGATATCACTACATGTAATTAACATATCATCAACATATAGTAGTAAAATTACAATTTCTGCATCAGACCTTTTCACAAACAAGGCAATGTCAGTATAACATGAATTAAAATCATTTTGTACCATTACTTCGTTAAATCGATCATACTAAGCCTTGGGGGCTTGCTTCAAACCATAAAGTGTTTTTTTTAGACGAAGAACTTTACCCTTTGGTACATTCATGCCTGGAGGTGCATCCATGTAAACTTCTTCATTTAGATCCCCATTTAAGAATGCATTTTTTACATTCATTTGGTATACGTTACATTTTTTAATGGATGCAATAGTGATCAAACACAGGACGGTGACCATTCACGCAACAGGAGCAAAAGTTTTCTCGTAATCCATGTTGTATTCTTGGCTATAGCCTTTTGCAACAAGTCGTCATTATATCTTTCAAGACTCCCGTCACTCTTAGTTTTTTCTTTAAAAACCCATCTACACCCTATTATTTTTTTCCATTGCATCCCTCATTCAAAAGTAGAATGCCATTGCGGTTGAAGGGAAAGTTTTATAGGACGACTATTAGGCCCGCTTTACTATATGGTACGGAATGTTGGGCTGCCAAGAGACATCATATTCAAAAAATGAGTGTAGCTGAGATGCGGATGCTTAGATGGATGTGTGGAAATACAATAAAAGATAAGATTCGAAACGAGGAGATACGTAAGAAGGTAGGTGTTGCACCCATTGAAAATAAGATGCGAAAGAATCGTTTACGGTGGTTTGGACATATTCGGTGAAGGCCTAATGATGCTCCAGTTAGAAGGTTGGAGAAATGGAAAAATATATTAGTTAAAAGAGGTCGGGGTAGGCCTAGGAAGACTTGGATGGAGATGATAAGAAAGGATATGAATGCTTTGAACCTCACCGAGGACATGGCATTGGATAGAAATGATTGGAGGAAAAGGATTCATGTGGAAGACCCAAAATGAATTTCTTTTTTTGGTTCATATCGTTGACCCCAATTGTTTTGGGATGAAGGCGTAGTTGTTGTTGTTGTTGTTGTTGTTGTTGTTGTATCCCTCCATTCTATCATTTTATTGGCTTCTTCGAAATTTCTAGGTTCTTCATATGAATGAATGGCACTAAGACATACCCTATGTTTTGGTGAGAACGGTTCATAGGATATAAATCTAGAAGAATTTCTTCTAGGTCTTTCGGTTCTTCGTGAGTGGTTTAAGATAGGTTCACTATACTTTTCAATTGCACTTCTGAATGTATTTCTATCTCTATGCGTATATGCAATTGGTTCATCAGTCATTTCTTCTTCATGTTAAATAGGTAACGGAATAATTTCACTCATTTGCCTGTCATCAATCACTTCATCATCACTAAAAATATCCTCATTTTTAGATAATAGCTCAAACAAGGAGTAATCGGCATTATCTTCAAGAGTTTTATGTTCATCAAATCCACTCATATTTTCTAAAAAAGTTACATTTCTTGAAACATATAGTTTATCACTTTGAATATCATAACGCCTAAATCCCTTCTGCATTTCCGAATATCCAAGGAATGCACAAGGGATGACTTTGGGAGATAGTTTATCATTTTTGTCAGTGAGGACAAAACATTTACAACAAAAAATTCTTAATCTATTGTAGTCTGGTTCTTTTTTATGTTAAATTTCAAAATGAGATATTTGCTTCAAAATTTTTAATAAAGGCGGCTTATGAGATAAACCGATGTGAAGGCCGCTTCGGCCCAAAATCTTTTTTGAATGTTTTGAGAAATAAGGTCCTAGTGATTTCAATTATATGTCTATGTTTTCGTTCGGCTAAGCCATTTTGTTGTGGTATTTTGAGACATGATCTTTGATGAATAATCTCATTGCTTTTAATATAACTTTTAAACTCATTTGAAAGGTATTCTACTCTGAAATCAATCCTAAGAATTTGTAATTTACTATTGAATTGATTTTGTATCGTCATATGATATGTCTTAAAGGTAGAAAAGACTTCATGTCTATGTTTGAGAAAATATATCTAACAATATCTTGAATAATCATCAACATAAATAACATAATAAGAAAAACCTCCCTTAGATACAACGGGTGTCGGTCCCCATACATCTGAATGAACAATTTCAAATGGTTTTGTTGAAAACATGGTTCTTTGTCCAAAAGGTGAGCTTCTCATATTTTCATGAATACAATAATTACAATTGAAGTTGTCTTTACATGGATTTTTAGCAAAATGTAAATAAGAAAGTTTAACAATATTTGGATGCCCAAGGCAATTATGTCAAACATTTATATCTTTATGTTAGGCAATATTACAAAAAGAGTGTTTTGGAATTTGAAGAAACTCCATATAGTATAGATCTCCTTTCCTAGAGCCTTCTCCAATTAACTTCCCAGACCGGCGATCCTGTATCCAACATTTATTTGATGAGAATTTGATATCACACCCATGATCCGATAGTTGAGAGACAGAAAGCAAATTTAGATTTAATTTTGAAATAAATCTAACTTTAGGAATAAAAAAACCTTGTTTTTCAAAATCTCTAATTCTTTTTATTTTAAGAGAAGCTCCATCGACGGTAGAGACAAAAGAAGATGAAAATTTTTTGGTATATTTAGAAAGACTCAAAATATTTGGAGTCATATAAAAGGATGCACCCGAATCTAAAAGCCAAAGAGTCTTACCAGGAGGAGAGAAGGTTGACATGGCGGCTCCCGAAATGGATCCCTTGAGGAGAGGTTGAAGACCTTCCATGTGTAATGAAGTGGATCGAATCCGATGAATATGCAAGAGCACACACCTCAATCAAGTGTTCAAGTGAGAACACTTGATTGAATAATCACACCACCCACACAAGGGTCAAATGAGAAAGTATATTGCATAGAAAACTCTCTTGAAAAAGAGATGAAATAATACAAAGGCCATGAGGCTTATTTATAATACAAGAGGCTAAAGGGGGCAGCCAATATGGTTGTTGGGCTGCTCCCAACGGTCATATTTATGACTGTTGGGACCAGATCCAACAGTAAAAAACAAAAAGTATAAAGGTGAAAAAGGTTGTCAGCCCATTAAGGCTGATGCCTATTACAATGAAAAGACCGAAATACTCTTCCTGGGTATTTCGGTTACAATATATATATATATATATATTAACACCCCCCCCCCCTCAAACTCATGGTGGAACAATCGAGAGTTTGCCAAGTAAGAAGTGAAATCTTGGAGACGAAAGCGCTTTGGCGAAGAAATCTGCTAATTGATATTCAGACGAAACATAGGACAATGTGATGGTCTTTCTCAGAAATTCTTCACGAACGTAGTGGCAATCCATCTCAATGTATTTCGTCCTCTCATGAAATATATGATTACTTGCAATATATACAACGCTCTTGTTGTCACAACATAATCTTGAAGGTTCTGCAATATGAACCCCCAAGTCTTCGAGAAGTTGTCTTAGCCACACTAACTCAGACGTAATTATCGCCATGGCACGATACTCAGCTTCAGTGGAGGAGAGTGACACATTCTGTTGCTTTTTTGCATCGCCATGAAATTAGGGAGTCACCTACAAATACACATAAACCAATGGTTGAGCGTCTATCATTGACATCCCCTTCCCAATCTGAATCAGAATATGCAATGACTTCTAGTGAGGAGAAGGATGATAAAAACAAGTCAAGATTAATAGATTTTTTAATATATCTAACAATTCTCATTACAGCACTCATATGCACTGTAGTAGGAGCATGCTGAAATTGACTAGCAGAATGAATAGCATGAGATATCAGGATGGGTAATATAAAGATAAGACAAAACCCTAATCATTTGTCTTTAGGGTGTTGGATCTTGCAAGGGCTTTCCATCATCTTTCTTCATTTTGGCATCTATGACTTTCGGAGTATCGACCAATTTTTCATCTGAGAGTCCTGATCTTTCAATGATCTCCGCTGCGTATTTAGTATGTAACAAAAAATAACCACGATGTGAGTAAACAACTTTTATTCCAAGAAAGTATCGTAAAAAACCAAGATCTATCATATCAAAGTTGGTTTTAAGCACATCTTTGATATGGTTAACTCCTTGCTTATCATCTCCTGTGATTATCATATCATCTACGTAAAGAAGTAGGATCATCATTCCTGCATTAGAAGACTTAACAAACAATGTAGTGTCAGTAAAGCAAGATTTAAAATGAAGTGGTGTCATCAGATTACTAAACCTATCATACCAAGCTTTGGGGGCTTGTTTCAAGCCATATAAGGCTTTACGTAACTGAAGAGTTTTCCCATGTGCTAAAGTCAAGCCTGGTGGAGGATCCATGTACGCCTCTTCATCCAGATTACCATTTAAAAATGCATTTTTAACATCCATTTAAAATATAGGCCATTTCCTAATCGATGCTATAGCAATGAGAGTTCTAACAGTGGTCGTTCGAGCGACTGGGGCAAACGTCTCATCATGGTCTATCTCATATTCTTGATTATATCATTTAGCCACTAACCTAACTTTATATCTTTCTAATGTTCCATCGTACTAGGTTTTTACCTTGTATACCCATCTGCATCCTATAGTTTTTCTTCTTTTAGGTAATGTTTGGATTTCCCAAGTTTTTGCTCTTTTTAATGCTTGTAAGTCATCGTTCATGGCCTTAACCCATTCTTGATGATGTTTATCCTCATGGTATGATTGAGGTTCAAAATACGTGTGAATGGTCGTTAGATACGATCTATACTTTGGTTCAAAAGAATCATATGATACAAATCTACTAGGAGCTTTTGAAATTCTTATAGATTTTCTAAGGCTAAAAGAATCTTCTTCTTGGTTTTGAGAGTATCCTTTTAGGGCACATGGTGGGTGACCTTCGGTACGTCAAGCATAAGTTTGTAAATTACTGTGAGATAGGTCTATATCATCAAGATTCCTTCTCACATTCTCATTTGCCTCATGCATATCTTCACTTTCATGAATATTTTCACACTTATCATTGACTAGGTCAAAAAGGAATGAATAATCACAACTCTCTTGGATTTTTTCTTTGCTAAAACTGTTTTCATTTTCAAGGAATGTAACATTTCGAGAAACATACAATTTGTTTTCAATGTCATAACACCTATATCCTTTTTGGTTTTCGGCATAACCTAAAAAGTTAAAAACACGGAATTGCTTTAGGAGAGAGTTTATCATTCTTGTTGGTAACAACAAAACACTTGCACCCGAAGATCCTCAACCTTTTGTAATCAGGATACATTTTACAAAGTTTTTTAATAGGAGAGACATTTTCAATATTTTTTGAAGGCATTCTATTTATCAAATAGACCGTCGTAAGGGCGGCTTCGGCCCAAAAATATTTTGGAACATTTCTAGATACTAGAAGTGTTCTAGTGGTCTCAATAATGTGTTTATGCTTTCTTTCGGCAAGTCTATTTTGTTGAGGAGTGTATGAACACGATTTTTAATGAACAATCCTATTTAGGTCAAGATAATTTTCAAACTCTTTTGACACAAATTCTCCCCCGGAATCGGTTCTAAAGATTTGAATATTGGTTTTAAATTGATTCTTTATATAACTATGCAATTTTTTAAAACAATCAAATACTTCTGATTTGTGTTTTAGAAAGAATATCCAAGAGTGTCTACTATAATCGTCTACAAACACAACATAATAGGAAACACCTCCTTTGGACACAACCGGAGTCGGTTCCCATACATCTGAATGCACTAATTCAAATGGATTCTTAGTTATAAGGTGTCTTGGTCCAAAAGGTAAAGACTTCATTTTGCCAAGAATGCAATCTTCACATACAAAATTTTTTTCTTTACGATTTCAAAGAAATGAAAACAATTGTAATTTGGTCACACTAGGGTGTCCTAGTCTTTTGTGTCAAATTTCTATATCTTTATTTTCCACAAAATTATGAAAAAGTTGTTTTAGTAATTCAAAATTGTCCATGACATAGAGATCTCTTTTATGGCCTCGCCCAATCGGCTTCCCAGACTGAAGATCCTGTATTAGACAATCATTAGATGAAAAAACTATTTTGTAACCATAATCCGCAATTTGAGAAACCGATAAAAGATTTAAATTTAATTTTGGTACTACTCTAATGTTTGGTATGTGAAAGATAGGTGTTTTTTTATAATACCAAAACTTTTAATTTTCAAAGATGTGCCATCAACAATTGAAACACAATCATTTAGATTAAACTTGCATTTGGTCAATATGGACTCATTAGGAGTCATATGAAATGAAGCACCGGAGTCAAGAATCCAAGAGGTCTTACCATGGTTGTCACTTGTAGATATGGCTGCTCTCGAATAAGTAGCTTGAGCTTTAAGCATAGGTTGTAGTGCCTCCATTAATTGAGATAAAAGAGAGTGAGCCGATGCATTTGAAGTCGTCCATTTCACTCCTTTCAACTGAAGTCACTCTTTTGTCTTCTTTATGATCCTCCTTTCTTTTGGGACAAAAAGGTTTGATGTGTCCTGGTTCATAACAATGATAACAAATAATTTTTTCACCCCTTTTAAAATCATGATCACCCCTCTTTTCATAGTTGTTGGAATTTCTACCGTTCTCATTTCTTAAAAAATAAGGTGGTTTATAGCTCTTGGTATGATTTTCAGGCTTTGACATAGCAAGCACGGATTCTTCATCTTTAGAAGTGGATGGCTTTTTCAATCTATTTTTTTTCATCGTTAATTCGTCAACAGTTTCAACTATGGAAGGGACCCCTCCTCTACGAAGAAGAGCGGATTTAGTTCCTTCAAATTCGGGCCTAAGCCCATTTATGAATTGATAGAAATGCTCCGCTTTGATTTAATTTTTGCAGAGTTCGACATCTTGTGGGCAATGCCACTTTGGTTCGAGAAGAGCCAATTCATCCCAAAGAAGAGAGAGAGCATTGTAGTATTCCCTTATGCTCATCTCTTCTTGAGTCATGGTCCTTACTTTGTTTTGGACGTTACATATATGTGTGATATCCTTAAGACTATACATGTCTTTAAGGTATTTTCATGCATCACTAGCGAAGTCAAACTTCGTCAAACTAGAACACTTGTGGATGTCCACACTATTGATGAGTCATCCAATAATTTTGGAATGACCCATCCTCCGTTCCTTCCATCTTTTCTCATAATCGGAAATGGCTTTAGTCATTTTCTATCCTTGAAGCGCAACTTCTTTTTCATTCTCGATTTTTGTAAGAATGAGTTTAGGCTCATTTTCGGTGTCGTCAACCAATCCCCAAAGTCCTTTTTCATTTTATGTTTTACTATGGATGCCCATGTCACATAGTTTATGCCATTTAGGTGTATGGGAATAAGGACTATTACCTCCCTCTCATTCTCCATTTACAACAAGTGGATAGAGAGAGAAAGAAAAAGAAAGAGAGAACGAGGAAGAAAATACAAGACTTTTTTCCAAAGTGGTCCACTTTCCGATGCAACAATTCATGATTTATTGTATTTTGCCAAGCTCATGATCCTCCTCTTGATATTGTCACGATCTTCTCTAAAAACAAATTTTGGAACACCCAAGCTTTGATACCATGTAATAAAGTGGATCGAATCCGATGAATATGCAAGAACACACACCTCAATCAAGTGTTCAAGTGGGAACACTTATTGAATAATCACACCACCCACACAAGTGTTAAATGAGAAAGTATATTGCATAGAAAACTCTCTTGAAAAAGAGATGAAATAACCCAAAGGCCATGAGGCCTATTTATAATACAAGAGGCTAAAGGGGGCAGCCAATGTGGCTGTTGCGCTGCTCCCAACGGTCATATTTATGACTGTTGGGAGCAGCTCCAACAGCTATATTGGAGCTGGCCCAACAGTAAAAAACAAAAAATTATAAAAAACAAAAAGTAAAAAGGTGAAAAAGGTTGTCAGCCCCTAATGGGCTGATGCCTATTATAGTGAAAAGACCAAAATACCCTTGTTGGGTATTTTGGTTACAATATATATATAGATAGATAGATAGATATATTTTAACACCATGATTTGATTTAGAGACAATGTGGCATTCTACGAAGTTGATGATCCTTCCTCCTTGGTTGGTTGGAATGTAGCAGACATAGTCACCATTCTTTTCCATTTTGGACATACCGGTTTAATATGTCTCGATTCTTTGCAAAAGTAACATATGATTTTGCTATAGTCTCTTCTACTATATTGCCCACCATTTTCTTTTCCTCCTTGATTTTTATTGAAATAAGGGGGGTTATATGCTTTTACACAGGGTTACCGGAAGCGCCTAGCTAAAAGGGGAAGCGCGCTTCGGAAGCGCGAAAGCTCGCGCTTCCGAAGCGTGGGGGGAAGCGTCCCCCTTTTTTGGGAAGCGTGTTTCCCTTTAATGGGGGACGCACTTCCCTTTAATGGGAAGCGCGCTTCCCATCACGCTTCCCCCTCGCTTCCCCCACGCTTCCCCTGTTTTTTCAATTTTTTGTATTTTTTATTTTTATTTTTTTCGCTTCCGAGACGCTTCCGAGACACTTCCTGAATCACTCCTAAGTGGTCCCACGCTTCCCCGCTTCCTAAAATTTTGAAAGTGCCTCGCTTCCCGCTCCCACTTCCCGTATCGCTTCCCGCTCCCGCTTCCTCAACTGGCAACCATGCTTTTACATTATTCCCCGGTCTAGAAACGGCATAGGCTCCCTCATCCTCATCTTTAGAGTGAACGACCAACACACTTTGATTGGTTTTATTCATTCTCAATCTAGTTTCTTCTCCACTTAGTTTGGTAAGCACATCCTCTAGAGGTGGAGACGAAAAAGACAAGAGAGAGGATCTAGTTGGATCGAACTCGGGTCTAATACCATTTAAAAAATTGAGAAAGTGATCATCTTCTAATTGCTTATGTCTTAGCTCAATTGCCTCTCCACTCCATTTGGGTTCTTGAAGAACAAGTTCATCCTAAATGGTGGATAATTCAGCAAAATATTCTCTAACGCACATTTTTCCTTGTTGAAGGGTTAATGCCTTCTTTTTGAGATAATACTTATGGGATAAGTCTCTTGATGTGTACATTCTCTCAAGATATTACTAAGCTTGAAATGCTTTCTTGAACTTCAAGATATTAGCATTTATTCTTGTTTCAACGGTAGAGAAGAACTATGAAAGAATCTTGTAGTTCTTTATTTCCCAATCTCCATGCCTTTTGTTGTACTCTTCAAAGGCTTTTTCCCTCTCTTCACCATCAAGAACCTTAATTTCGTCTTTTTCAAGGATGGTGATTTTAGGTTCGGGTTCGGGAATAGTGCCTTTGACATATCTCCAAAGACCTTTACCCTTAATGTGAGCCTCCATATTTTCGGCCCAAACATGATAGTTGGATCCATTTAGTTTAAATTCAAGGGAGAAATAAAAGTCTTTTTCCCCATAGAGGCAACTTTGAGAGAGAAAAAAAACTTCAAAAAGAGTGAGAATCTTACTTCTTGTGGTGAGATGCACTAAGGAGGATTGCACGAGTTTTCCTCCGCCAATAATCAAGAATGGAAGTGTGAGCACGCTTCCCAAGATGACCGCCAATAAACAATCAAATCGTTTGGCAACCTTGCTCTGATACCATGTGAGAATATCTCAAAAAAGATAATGTGCACTACAAGCACAAACTCCACAAAGGGAAATGTATACAAAGGCACAAGAACACTTGAATAAATGTACATTAAAGTACAAATAGAGAATACAAATGCTAAAATATAAAGGATCTTTATTGAAAATAATGGAGAACAAAGCTCCAAGCATATTCTATACAAAGGGGGAACACCCCTATTTATAACACATTTAGTGAGGCCTTGGAGGGGCTCCACTAGCTGTTAGAGCCCCTCCAACAGTTAGAATTCTAACCATTGGAGGGGCCCAACGACTAGTGATGGGCCCCTTTCCAAGGTTAACTTTGGTCAATAATAAAAAAGAAGAAAAGAAAAAAAAAGAAAAAATATTAAAATAAATTACAATCATATTCATAAGTATGAATGTGTAAAAAGGAGGAAGTGACTAAGATACCCCTGAGGGTTTTACAAGAAGATGAGTAGAGAAATATATTTATATATATCACATATATATGTATATGTATCTCTCTTTATGTATATACAAATATATATATATATATAAAAGGAGATACAATTTAAAAGACTTTCCCAGGGAACCCAAGTTTGATTTTTATCAAAGTCTTAGAATATTTGTACCCTATAATTCCAAGATAATTATGATCTTAGTTTGTCATTTACAAATGACTTAGATCAGTATATTACATCCCCCCCTTAAAAAAGAAATTTAGTCTTATATATAGCACATACCTCATAATAGGTTTAGATATTTTGCTTTCATTTCCTCTTCATGCTCCCAAGCAGTTTCTTCTTCGTATTGGTGTTGCCACAATACTTTGACCATTTATATAACCTTGGTCTGCAAAACTTGCTCCTTTTGGACCAGAATCCTCACAGGTTATTCAATGTATGTCAAACCATCTCTCAACTAAGCAGGCTTATAATGAATAATGTGTGATGGATCTGACTCCTAATTCTGCAGTATTGATACATGAAATACATCACAAATGTTTGACAGATGGAGAGGTAAGGTTATTTTGTAGGCAACCTCTCCAACCCTTTTCAAAATCTCAAACTCTACTTTCCTTTCTTCCCAAATCTCATGATTCCTTTGTAAGGAGATACTTTTATAAACACATGGTCTCCAACTTGAAACTTCATATTCCTTCTTCAATTATCAGCATAACTCTTTTGTTCACTTTGGGCAGTGTGAAGTCGGTCACATATCAATTTTATTTTATATGTGGTTTCTAGCATAGTTACAATATAGGAGATATTTTCAAAATATCGCAGTATTATCGTTGTATTTTCAGCAAACGATATTATAGGTAAAATATCATGATATTTTGGAAATATCGCCAATTTGATAATATTGTGATATTATCAAATTATTGTTATTTTTTTTTCTAAATCTTAAATGTGTTTTTCTTATTTATTTTGCATTATTTATTTATGTTTTATTATATATGTATTTTATTATCTAAACATGATTCTTTCTTATTTTTGTTTTTTTTTCATTTTTTTTTCTTTTTTTAAGCCCCAAAATTTTTTCAAGATTTATCACCAAACCTATAATATCACAAGAAATAGCCTCACAAAGATATAGCCAATACCGATATTTGTGACTTGGTTTCTAGTACCAACTCTAGTCCCATGAGCTTCCTTTCTCCTACTTCCCAACAAACTGGTAATCTGCATTTTCTCCCATACAATGCTTTATATTGGTCCATTTGAATACTAGCCTAAAAGTTATTATTGTAAGAAAACTCTATCAAAAGCAAGTGGTTATCCCAGTTCCCCTTGAAGTCAATTATACAAGCTCTAAGCAGATCTTCTAATATCTGGATCATTCTCTCAGATTGTCCATCAGTTTAGAGATGAAAAGTTGTACTAAATTGTAACTTTTTACACAGCCCCTTGCAAACCTGTCTAAAATCGTGATGTAAATTGAAGATCTCTGTCAGATGCAATTGTTATAGGGATTTCATGCAATCTCAAAATTTCTCAAATATATAATTTTGCTAGTTGATTCAGTGTTGTTTTCTTAATAGCTAGAAAATGGGATGATTTAGTCAATCTATAATAACCTAAATTGTATCATAACCATTTGTAGTTCTTGGCAGTCTAGCAACAAAATCTATTATTATATATTTTCACTTTCATTCAAAAATTGGCAAGGGTTGAAGCAAGCCAGCAGGTTTTTAGTATCTGCTTTATCTTGTCCCCAGGTGAGATACTTGGATACAAACTGGGCAGTCTCCTTCATGTTGTTAGTTCATTTTCGTATTGCTCAAGTGCATAGTATATTGAGTTTGATGTACTTCTAATATTTCCTTATTTATACTTGCATCATTACGAACACAAAGTCGCCCCTTGTACGATACCATCTTTATGCATATTGAAGTCTAGATTCAGACCTTTTTCAGCTTTATTCTTTATAACCCTCAAATAATGATCGTCTTCATGTGCATCTTTAATTCTTTGGATCAGCATTGGTTGGACTTTTAAGCTTGCTATCTTATGAGTCATTATTTCAATGTTTTTCCTACTCAAGGCATCTCCGACTATATTGGCTTTGAATGGATGATATTGAATCTAATATACTAATGTAAGTCACTGTAAAAGTCAAACTTGTCCCTAAAAAGTCAAACCATAGTCATAATTATCCAAAATTTATGAAAGACAAATATTCTAAGTCTTTGATAAAAGTCAAACTTGGGTCCCTTGGAAAAATCAAACCATGGTCATAATTATCCAAGAATTATAAGAGACGGATATTCTAGGTCTTTTGTAAACATCAAACTTGGATCCTTTGAGAAAGTCAAACCATGGTCATAATTATCCTAGAATTATAAGAGATGGATATCCTAAGTCTTTTATAAAAGTCAAACTTAGGTCACCTATAAAAGTCAAACACAGAGTCATAGTTGTCAAAGTATCGTAGGAGAAGGATATAAAGGAAAAATAGCTGAAATGGATTGGATACAGATATGGATTTGAATTTGGATCGGTATGGGTATGGATTTGAATATGCCATTTTGGAATTGAATATGAAACCTAATAGGATCCAACCCAAAATCTTCAACTAGTTGCATAACAACATAATGAAAAGATACACCTAGTAGTTGTGTGTCAATAAGAGCTTCCAAGTGTCAATACATAAATGAAAGCAAATAAGGTATTGACACCTCAAGTAGCTGGGTGTCCATGAACATAGTTACGCTAATTACAAAGAAGACACATGACAGATTAGGTGGCAGCACCCTAGTGGGACAAGAATACTATAAATGAGGAAGGATGGAGACCTCTTTCCCCCATCAATTGTGGTATAGAGACAAGGAAGAGAGACCTAGAGGTCATCCCATAGAGAGAGGAACCAGGTTCAAGGTAAATAACTATTAATCATTTTGAAGATTTGATTTATGAATTGTAATTAAAAATTAACCTAAAGTTAGGATTTACCTTCCCTAGTGAGAATAAGTTGTTGGTTACAATTTAAAATTATAAAAATATTTTAATGAGAAATACATTTTGAAATAAGTTAGAAATTTTCATTTTGAAATTAGAGTATATTTTACCATTCATGACTAAAGTAAGTTACAATTTTTATACTCATAATTATAGTAAATTGCCAATTGCTACTTGTGATTAGAGTTAAATTTTGATTATTAAAGTAGAGATACTCCTTTCATTATAAATTGTTAACGCCAGTTATAATGACAAGAATCGTTTCATCTTTCATAATTATTGGATTTATTGGTCATAAGTGTAAAGCTATTCATTTTTTATATACTTCAGCATGATTGAAAAAGCCTACGCCACCTATGATTTCAAAAAAATTTATTTTAAGGATTGTTCATACCTATGATTTAAAAAAAATACACATATAGTGTTTTCAAAGGACTATTCACACTTATGATTTCATAAATGAATATATGTTTGTTTCAAGAAATTGCTTATTTAAAAAGATTTAAAATTTATATTCATTGATTTATTGATTGAAAATATTTGTGATTTTCCGAGCAAAATGGTTTTCGGTTTTAAAGCATTTATTAATTTAAGAATGTTCAATCGTTTTTGTACTATACATGTATCGAACCGTTGATTGGTTAAGTATTCCTCAATGCATCTTTCGAGGAAGACCTCTGGTGTTGGGTGTTAAATGTTATATGGCCCATAGACTTATAATGGAAGTTTTATTAACTCAATGTATTAGTTCTGGGTTGGATGAAACCTTTGATTGAGTTAATGGGATGAAATGTTACCTGTGGAGAGTATTGGCATCATGCTTTGACCCCTATTAAGTTTTGAATTATTATAAGTGGACCCATCACGAGTTGGTAATTGTTGCATAATGAGATTAAATGTTTTGGCTCATCAGTAGTAACAAAGAGATTTTGTCCAACCCTTGAAGCTTTGGTAGGTAGTGATTTGGACAAGATTTTAAGACAATAAATTTTTAAAGTAATGTTTATGCCAATGGTTATTGTTTAAAGTATTGTTTAAACCAATGCTATCAAAACTGAACTAAGGATTATACCATATTTCAAGATTTCAAAGGTTAATTGTAAATGGTTTTTTCTAAAAGAGAACTATGTCTTAGAAAGTTAATTTCTTTGAATAAATTCTTCTCAAAAGTGGCCCGGAGTTTTGAGATATTATTATTAAAAGGTTTGAATTTTCAAAAGAGGTTTATACAAGCAATGCTCCTTAAATGACTATTTCGAAAATGAACCTCACTCTAATGGATGGATAGTAATTAGTAACTTTCTGGGCAGTGATAGCTTATACAAAATTATTGTGTTTTTTAGAATAAAGGTGGATGGTAATAGTTGTAAAGTTTTTAGAAAGACAATCATGGACAAGGATATTGATAGAAAATGATAAAAAAATTTGAGGTCATTTGTTTTGTCAGCTTTATGTACTAAAGACTCTTATAAATGTCTCCAAAACCATATTTTGGGCTTGTATTAGAAGTGGAAATAAAAGTATAGTTTTAGTTAAGAGCTGCACAAATGCTCTATAAATATTCATTTTCTCATGCCTTTGTAAAGCTTGTCAGGTTTATTGAATACCCAATGTCAGAAATGAACAGATCAAAGTCATGCCCTAAGACATGACCAATTATAGAATTGTTTTGGGGTCGTGACAAGTTGTGGATATCGAAGAACCTAGGTACTTGGAGGCTAGAAGTGTTAAAATATGTATCTATATATATATAAGACACATATATATATGCATATGTACTTATATATATAGATATATATATAAAAGAAATGTATTCATTTTGTAATACCTGATAAGGGTAATTTTGTCATTTCTCTTCCTTTTGTGCATATTCATATTTTTTAATATGTTTGTATTTTTATTTTTATTTTTATTTTTATTTTTATTTTTTTTAAATTTTTTTCCTCTTATTTTTTCTTTTTTATTATTGAGGGGCCCCACAATAGGCGTTGGGACCCCTCCAACGGTTAGAATTTTAATTGCTGGAGGGGCTCTAACGTCTACTTTGGAGCCCCTCCTTTGCTCTTTTTTGTATTATATATAGGGGTGACCCCCTGTTGTATTTGCTAAGCTTTCAAGCAAAGCTCCTATTCACTTCAATAAAGGTTCTTATTTTTTATGCCTTTAAGCATTTGTGTTTCCATTTATGTGTTGTGCCTTTGTGCACACTTGTTTCAAGTTCTCTTTTGGTGCCTTTTGTGCACATATCACATATTGAGGATTTAGTGCCTTTGTGCACATTGTCTCTTTGAAGACATTTTCACATGGTATCAGAGTCAGGTTACTAAAAGGTTAGCTCGTGTTTTACTATACTCCGGTGGTTGCCTCAAAAAAGTGTGACTCTTTCTTCATCTTTGCATTTTGGCGTGAAGAATTGTTGCAATCCTCTTTTAAGAGCAACACACCATATCAAGTGAGTTTATAAGGCCCATTGTGGTAAGAGCTTCTATACTTGAACTCTTGTTCCTTTCTTTCTCTAATAGATATTCTCTATGGCGGAAAAGGATTCCCACTTCTCTCTTGGTTTCAAACTCAATGGCTCAAACTATCATGTTTGGGCCGACAATATGGAGGCTCATTTCAGAAAGGGCCTTTCGGAATACATTCAAGGCACTATTCCCGAACCCGAACAAAAAATCACCAATATTAAAAAAGGTGAAATTAAGGTTCTTGATGGGGAAAAAAGAGAGAAGGCTTTTGAAGAATACAATAAGAAGCATGAGGAATGGGAGATGAAGAATTACAAAATCCTCTCATAGATTTTTTCTTCCTTTGAGACCCGTATCAACGCAAATATTTTGAAGTTTAAGAAGACATCTCAAGTATGGGAATACCTTGAGAGAATGTACACTTCAAGGGACTTGTCCCACAAATATTACTTACAAAAGAGAGCTTTGACCCTTCAACAAGGCAAATTATCTATTAGAGAATATTTCGTCAAATTATCCTCCATTTGGGATGAGCTTGTCATGCTTGAGCCAAAATGGAGTGGGGAAGCCATTAAGCTTCGATACAAACAACTAGAAGAAGATCGATTTTTTAATTTTTTGAATGGGCTTAAACCTGAATTTGAACAAATTCGATCTTCTCTTCTATCTTCCTTCACTTCTCCACCACTTGAAAATGTTCTTACTAAGTTAAGTGGAAAAGAAACTTGTATGGAAATGAGCAAGACCAATCTAAGTGTTCCCGTTATTCCTTCAAACAAAGAAAAAAATGAAGGAACATATGTCATTTCTAGACCGAGAAACAATTTAAAGACATACAATCCCCCTCATTTCAAAAATCAAGGAGAGAAAGAAAATGGTGGCCAATATGGAAGAAGAGATTATAGCAAAATTATGTCATTTTTTTAAAGAATCGAGACACATTAAACCGGTATGTCCTAAATGAAAGAAGATGATAGCTATGTCTACCACATTTTAACCACATATGGAAGAAGGGCCATCGAATTCCACCAACGGAGCTCTATCCCTAAGCCAAATCGTGGAAGCCCTTCAACCTCTCCTCAAAGGAGCCACTTCCTGGGCCGTCATGTCAACCTTCTCCCTTCTCGGTAAGATATCTAGGCTTTTGGATTCGGATGCCTCCTTTCATATGACTCCAAATATTTTTTCTCTTTCCAAATATTCAAAAAATATATCTCCATCTTTTGTTTCTAAATTTAAATTTACTTTTGGTATCTCAACTCTCGGACCATAGTGTGATATAAAATTCTCATCTAACAAATGTTGGATACAGGATCACCGGTCTGAAGAGTTGATTAGAGAAGGCTCTAAGAAGGGAGATTTGCACTATGTGGATTTTCTTCAAATACCAAGGCACTTTTTTGTAATGTTGCCCAACACAGAGATATAAACGTGTGGCACAAAAGACTTGGGCATCCCAATGTAATCAAATTCTTATTTGCATTTTGTTAAAAATCTTTGTAAAGGTGATTTTACTTAGTAATGATTGTATTCTTGAAAAAATGAAAAGCTTGCCTTTTGAACAGAGATCTATGTTTTCAACTAAATCATTTGAACTTGTTCATTCGGATGTATGGAGACCAACATCCATTATATCAAAAGGAGGGTTTGCATATTATGTTATTTTTGTTGATGATTACTCTAGATATTGTTAGATATACTCTCTTAAACATAAACATGAGGTTTTTGCTTCATTTAAAACATATCACATGATGATTAAAAATCAATTTAATGAAAACTTAAAGATTCTTAAAATCGACTCCGGAGGTGAGTATCTATCAAATGAGTTTAAAAACTATCTTGAGAATTACAGAATTGTTCATCAAAAGTCTTGTCCAAATATACCTCAACAAAACGGTTTAACCGAAAGAAAACATAGACATATCATTGAAACCACTAGAACCTTACTCATTTCTCATAACATTCCAAAAAGATTTTGGGCCGAGGCGGCCCTTGCATTCATTTACCTTATAAATCGCCTTTCATCCAAAAAATTTAAGTAAAATCTCTCCTTTTGAAAAATTATACCAAAAAGAACCCGACTACAATAGATTAAAATTTTTTTAATGCAAATATTTTATACTTACGGATAAAAATGATAAGCTCTCACCAAAAGCTATTCCTTGTGCATTTCTTGGATATTCCGAAACTCAAAAAGGGTTTCGATGTTATAATATTAAGAATGACAATTATATGTGTCTAGAAATGTAACCTTCTTAGAAAACATTAGGGGCTTTGAAAAAAATGAAGTACATGAAGAGAATGCTGACTATTCTTTCTTGTTTGAATTCTTGACTAGAGATGATGATATCTCTAGTGATGAAGATATTAGTGATAATGAAGTAGAGGAAAATAACAACTCTTTTCATCAATCTACCAATCATCATATTGAAGAAGGAATATCTAATGACCCTATCACTTATGCTCATAGAGATAACAGCACTTTTAGAAGTGCAATTGAAAAATATAGTGAACCGAGTGAACCTACATCTTCACAAGAGATAAATCCTCGAAGAACCGATAGGACTAGAAAATTTTCCTCTAGGTTTATATCATATGATTCATTTTCAAGATATAGAGTTTGTCTTAGCGCCATTCACTCATATGTGGAACCTAAAAACTTTGAAGAAGCTAAAAAGAGTATTGAATGGAGAGAAGCTATGGATAATGAACTTAAAGCTCCTAGAAAACCTAAGACATGGGAATTTCAAAATCTTCCTAAAGGAAAGAAGACTATAGGGTGTAGATGGGTTTTCAAGGTCAAGACCAAAAGGGATGGATCTCTTGAAAGATACAAAGCACATCTAGTTGTCAAAGAGTATAGTCAAGAATATGGAATAGACTATGATGAAACATTTGCTCCCGTTACACGTATGGTTACTGTTAGATGTCTCATTACCATTGCCTCAATTAAAAAATGAAACATCTATCAAATGGATGTCAAAAATGTCTTTTTGAATGGGGATGTTAATAAAGAAGTGTATATGGATGCTCTTTCAGGTAAGGAGATCCCAAAAGATAAAGTGATTCATTTACGAAAAACTCTTTATGGTTTAAAACAAGCCCCCAAGGCTTGGTATGATCGATTTACCAGCATAATGGTAGAAAATGAGTTTGTCTCATGCTATACTGACACTGCTTTATTTGTCAAGAACTTTGATGCAGGTATTGTAATTTTGTTATTATATGTTGATCAAAGGTAATGATGTAGTAGGAATCAAGAGAATCAAGTTACTCTAACAGAAAAATTTGAAATGTCAGATTTAGGCTTTCTGACGTATTTTTGGGGCATTGAAGTTGCCTATTCCCACAGGGGTTGCCTTTTATCCCAAACTAAGCTTGCTTTTGAGGTTATTGACAGGTCAAGTATCTCAGATGACAAGACTTGTGAAACTCCTGAAGTAGTAGGGGCAAAGATGAAGATTGATGATGGGATTCTCCTAGAAAACCCTACTCCTTATCGGCAACTGGTTGGTTCATTAATGTACCTTAGCATCATCAGACCAGATATCTCTCATGCAGTGCATTGTTGCAAGCTAATTTCAACATGCGTCAACATCAGTTCATATGAGTGTTGTTCTTCAGATTATTCGATATGTAAAAAGATCCATAAATAAGGGAGTATTTTTATCCTCATCTTCTTAACTAAATTTAATTGCCTATACTGACTCTGATTGGGGAGGTGGCCCAAATAATCGTCACTTCACCACTGGTTTTTGTGTCTTTTTAGAAAAATCTTTAGTTTCGTGGAGATGCAAGAAACAACAGAAGGTGTCCTTATCCTCCATAGAAGAGAAATATCGAGCCATGGCAACCACCACTATGGAGATTGTTTGAATTCGACAATTACTGAAAGAAATGGGAGTTAGTGCTCAAGGGCCTACAAAGCTATGCTGCAACAATAAAAGTGCTATATATTGCAAAGAATCACACTTTTCATGAGCGCACAAAGTATATCGAGATGGATTGTCACTATGTTAAAGAAGAATACCCAAAGAATGTCATTGATTTGCCGTATGTGACATCAAAATATCAGCTAGCTGACTTTTTCACTAAAGCGTTGTATTCACCACGCTTTCATTTTCTCCTTGGCAAACTTTCAGTCATTACACCGTAAGTTTGAGAGGGTGTTAAAATATGTATATATATATATATATATATTTATATTTATATATTTATATATATGCATATGTACTTATATATATAAAAAAGAAATGTATTCATTTTGTAATACCCGATAAGGGTAATTTTGTCATTTCTCTTCCTTTTCCGCATATTCATATTTTTTAATATGTTCGTAACTTTGGGAGAGGGTGATTGAGTCTAGGTTGAGGAAGGTTGTCATGATATCGGAGAATCAATTTGGTTTTATGCCTGGAAGATCAACTATGGAAGCTATACATCTTCTTAGACAACTTATTGAAAGATATAGAGAGAGGAACAAATATTTGCATATGGTTTTTATTGATTTAGAGAAGGCATACGATAGAGTACCTAGGGACGTTCTCTGGTGGACAATGATGAAGAAAGGTGTTTCTCTCAAGTACATTAATATAATTAAAGATATGTATGAAGGAGTAGTAACCAATGTCCGCACTTGTGGAGGGGTGACAACCAATTTTCCGATAACGGTTGGGTTACATCAAGGATCTGCTTTAAGCCCTTTCCTATTTGCGATAGTGATGGATGAGCTTACGAGATCAATTCAAGAAAATGTACCATGGTGTATGTTGTTTGCTGATGATATTGTTTTGATTAATGAGTCTAGAGCTGGGGTTAATGCTAAGTTAGAATTATGGAGACAGACATTGGAAGCTAGAGGTTTTAAGTTGAGTAAGAGTAAGACTGAATATATGGAATGTCGGTTTAGTAAGCAACGAAGTAGTGATGGGAGTGTAGTGAAGCTTGGTGAGCAAGAAATACCGATGAATGATTATTTCACATATTTGGGATCCATCATTCAAAAGTATGGAGAAATTGATGGAGATGTAAATCATAGGATAAAGGTTGGGTGGATGAAATGGAAAAGTGCAACTGGAGTGTTGTGCGATCGTAGAATGCCATTGCGGTTGAAGGGAAAGTTTTATAGGACGACTATTAGACCCGCTTTACTATATGGTACGGAATGTTGGGCTGCCAAGAGACATCATATTCAAAAAATGAGTGTAGCTGAGATGCGGATGCTTAGATGGATGTGTGGAAATACAATAAAAGATAAGATTCGGAACGAGGAGATACGTAAGAAGGTAGGTGTTGCACCCATTGAAAATAAGATGCGAGATAATCGTTTACGGTGGTTTGGACATATTCGGCGAAGGCCTAATGATGCTCCAGTTAGAAGGTTGGAGAAATGGGAAAATATATTAGTTAAAAGAGGTCGGGGTAGGCCTAGGAAGACTTGGATGGAGATGATAGGAAAGGATATGAATGCTTTGAACCTCACCGAGGATATGGCATTAGATAGAAATGATTGGAGGAAAAGGATTCATGTGGAAGACCCAAAATGAATTTCTTTTTTGGTTCATATCGCCGACCCCAATTGTTTTGGGATGAAGGCGTAGTTGTTGTTGTTGTTGTTGTTTTCTTTTTTCTTTTCCTCTTTTATTTTTACTTTTTTATTATTGAGGGACCCCACAATAGGCATTGGGACCCCTCCAACGGTTAGAATTCTAACCGTTGGAGGGGCTCCAACGTCAAATTTGGAGCCCCTCCTTTGCTCCTTTTTGTATTATATATAGGGTTGACCCCCCTTTGTATTTGCTAAGCTTTCTAGCAAAGCTCCTGTTCACTTCAATAAAGGTTCTTATTTTTTATGCCTTTGAGCATTTGTGTTTCCATTTATGTGTTGTGCCTTTGTGCACACTTGTTTCAAGTTCCCTTTTGGTGCCTTTTGTGCATATATCACATATTGAAGATTTAGTGCCTTTGTGCACATTGTCTCTTTGAAGACATTTTCACAAGAAGAGCATCACTTCTAGGTACAATACCAAAATGAAATATAGAGTCATCACATCCTCAAAGACATCGGTTGGAGAGTTAAAATCCACCTGATCCTCATTGTGATTTTTAAACCACCATTCACACAACTATACCTATCTACCACAAGGCACAACCAAATGCAGCATTATGACTTTATATGTGTAAAGTGAAGCTAGTTAATTTGTAATTAGGAAATTTTATATAGAAACCATGTTTCTACAGAACCACTTGTGAGGTGGTAAAAAAAGTCGCAGTATCACATTTCTCATTTTTAACATCAACTCTTAAATTACAAATCAATAAACAAAATAAATGAGGCCTGAAGACAAGAAATTTATAGATCTTAAACAATTGAGCAGAAAATAGTAGAACAAAATAATCAAACACAGGTAAGCAAATATATCAAACACATAACATGAACTTTGTGAAATATTAAACACAAAAAAGTTAAAATCTTCAAACTGAGATCTCGGAATGAATTCAATTAGAGCACAGCAGGAAAACTAGGGGCCCTGCTAACTGTGTGCAACAGCTCTGCAAACTCTTCATTGAATTGCCTGGAAGGCATCTTGACAACATTCAAGAAAACAAAACTAGAAATGAGCTCTCATTGCACACATTCTACAAGACCACTTCCTGACTTTAAATAGACAGGCTAAGGGCAAACCTGGGCCACATCCAAATATAACACAGATCGGTTCAAAACATGATTCTACCACAACTAATTTGTCATGAACATGGGTCCAGATAGGTAAAATTAAGTTAACCTAATTCAGTACAGTTTGCTAATACCATCAATGTATCAAGCATGTTGAAGGGGAACAATTATGCATCAAAGTACCAGATCTGGAGATTTAAGAACAACTGGTTTATGATGCGTTATAGTCTGTGGAGGAGGGCTCTTTCTCTCAATAGATGTTCGTTCTGAACCATTCGCAGATAAGGAAGTACTTGTATCTCGTGGCCTCTGTATAAATTCAGATGTCTTTTCCACTTCAAATGCCTTCGAAGGCGTCTTCGATGTTCCATTCCTAGGAATCCATCTTTTCTCTTCATACCTAAAGCATTGGTATCAACAACAAGAGGATTAAGTCAGTCATTAAGCCCCATTTTTATGCATCGCCTGTTAACCTTGATAAAACTTGAGCCATACTTTGCACGAATAAAATTTTCAATCCCAACTCTGTCATAATTTGGGGGTAATTCTGCTTCCCAGTAGCTGTTTGCCTTTTCATTTCCCATAGCTACAAGGTAAAAGGAAAAGATCAACATCGATCATGAGTAGCACTTAAATCGCAGTTACATCTTGATAAATGGTACAGCATGTTTCTTGAGAACTCAAGATGCAATTCTATACTAACTATACTCACTCTGAATGAAAGCTACTTGCTCTGGAAGCCATGTATCTAATGTGGCAGATCGTACCTGCAGCTTTCATTTGACACAATGAGTAGTCGATCACATAAAAATTCACAGCAATCATTCGTCCAACACATGAAGACTCAATTCATCACATATTGCCAAGTTTGAATTGGCAAACTCCAAGATTCTCAGGTTAAAAATAGATTGTCATTATTAATATGGTAGGCCCATTAACAAAGACATCAAGTCAAAACATGAAAATAACAGAAATAAAACAAAAACAAGAATCAGATACTAGTGAGAAGTGGATGTTATTACCATTTAAAGAATCAGTTTCTTCAGCAACACATGTACTTGTTTACTCCTCTATGTGGACAAAATGATAGGAGTTTTCTTAGATTTAACATATGACATCAAGATACTAATTTTTCTTAAGACATTCTAATCCCTGCACCCGTGATTCTTTGATTGATATGATGCTACTTTCTTCTTACTGCTTTTCCATTTCTTAATTCTCATTTCAGATAATTTTTTTATGCCAATAACATTGTGCTAGTTTTCAACTTCTTTCCACCTATATTTCTTTTTTCCACAATTCATTTCTTTATTCTGTTATTCTGGTTCTGTCAAGATTTTCTGGCAATCATTACAACAAAATTTGAACCTAAATCTTGCAGTACAATCCCTTCTCAGGACTGAGATGTTACCATGTTTGGATAATATATATAGGCACACACACAGAAGAGTGCCAAACTTAGATATTTAAATAGCTTCATAGGACACAGAACACACTAAACATCAAGATTGCACCAACAAAATCCTCCAAATATAATTTAACTTAACCATATAAATAAAGTGTATTGGATACTAAACAGACCACGAATTTCACATTCTATGGGTCCTATCTGTGTATTACTGGGAAAAAACAGAGAATCTAATTATATACAGACTTGTCAATTGGGAAAGCTGATTAGTTGAACAATTCTTCCTCATGTAAGGGGGTGTTCTGATGATGCATCCATTTATCTAGAAATGTGGGAAAAGATGGGAAACAGATCATGCTCTGTGATGCAATTTCCTAGCAGATCCTTTTTCTTTATATTATGCATCATGTTCCTGAAAAGAAGTCGTCATTGGGTCTCGGACCCAACTTATGTATATGCAGGACCCGACCCGATCCATGTACCGGATCAGGTCAAGATCCAATTACTATGCAATGTAAATTAAGATGTCATTAGAGGGTATTTTTGTACCCTAGAATTGTATATTGTATATATGCTTAATAGAATGGAAGACGCAGCTCTGACATCTTTTCTCCCTGCACCCTTTTCTCGACATTTTGTTCTTTTCTTTTCTGCACAGACACAGGAGAACGTGAAGATTTCTTATGAATGTGAAGGCCTCTCCTTTTAAGATGGTATCAGAGCAGCTAAAGTTCTGGGTGTGAAAACTCGTCTTCTACTCTTCTCCAGCCCCTCGTCTGCTCATCCTCGTCAGCGAGTGCAGATTCGTCTCCAGCCCCTCTTCTCATTTTCGTCAACAAGCCTCTTTTCATTTTCGTCAACAAGTGCTGTTTTGACTCTGGTCGTGCAGCAGCCCTTCTCTTCCTCATTGTCAGCAAGCCTCTTCTCTTCTTCTCAACAGGTTCCGATTTCCCTCTGTTTGTTCACCTTCTACTTCTATTTTGCTCCTTCTATTTTGCTCACCAAAATTTTATTGCTCCCTCTTTTCCACCATTCGTTTCCTAAAATATTCCACAGGTTCCTTCTTGTTTAATCTTGAGTTATTCCTTTATTATTGGGTTGCTTCAGTTTGAATATTGTTTAGCCTGATTACCCTACTTCCTGAAATTAGCATTATACTGCTTAAGTTTGTAATACATCTATTTTTGAAGTATTTACAACTTTGCTACATGTTTTCATCAAGTATATCACTGATTCAATTACTGAAATTCAGTTTTTGATCAGTTAGCCCTTTTCTTTCTGATCATACCCGATACACATTATATTTGTTCCCAAAAAAAAAAGGGCAGAATATTTGGGTGACTGTTTTTCTTGTCTAGTCCAGAGTCCTGACACTTCTCTTTTCTTTTCTTCCTTCAATTTTTTAAATGGACTCACCTCATCCGCAGTCAGGCCTCTCCTCCAACTTTCTCGGCCAATTAGTTTCTGAAAAACTGAATAATTCTAACTTTTTGACCTAGAAAAGGCAAATTGTTCCTTTTATAAGGAGCCAGGATCTCTCTGGTCATCTGGATGGATCGGTCTCACCCCCTCCAGAGTTCACTTCGCAGGAAAAGACGGATGATAAAGGGGCACAATCTATTGTTCTTCTCAAAAATCCAGAATATGTTGCTAGGATGAAAAGGGATCAATCGTTAGTGGCATACATCACTTCCACACTCTCACAGAAGGTCCTTGCAACCATTCTCGATGACTATTCAGCCAAAGAGTTGTGGGACAAGCTAGTTTAGACATATTCGCAAATCTCTGAGGCGAGAATTATGTTTATCAAGCGAGAATTTCAAATGTTGAAAAAAGATTCAATGTTTATTATGGAATACCTGAACAAAATGAAAGGCATGACGGATCAGCTGACCATTGTGGGATGCCTAGTCAATGATAAAGATAATGTGCAGCAAACCTTGAGTGGACTGGGGTCAGACTATCATGTTCTGACGACAATGTTATTGTGACTCCCAGAGCTTCCAAAGTTTGAAGACCTTCGTGCAAAGTTGTTACGGTATTAAATGACTCTGAAAGGATCTTCTGAGAAGACTCATGGGTATTCAGGAACCCAAGATGTGTTGGTCACAGGGATGACTTATGGTAAAGGTAGAGGAAATTTCTTTTGAGGAAAGGGAGGACAAGGGAGAAATAACTTTGAAGGCCGTGGTATACTTCCTACGTCCAATGTACAAGGACAAAGGCCCATTCTCACATGCTTTTTATGTAATAAGAAAGGGCATGTTAAAGAAAATTGTTGGTTCAACCCTCAAAACAAGGGAAAAGCTCCACAAGCAGAGGCTAGGAGGGATGGAGAAGTAAAAGAGTTGTTGTTGGCAGCCTTGGCATGGTTGAATATGAAGCAAACTGATAAAGGCACTTGTTATGTCGACTCCGGAGCAGCGACTCATGTCACGGGTGATGCGGGTAAACTCTTGAATCTCACTCCTTATGTTGGTAAGAATAGCATAGTCACGGGAGATGGTTCACATCACTCAATCTCACATATTGGAAATGCCATTATACCCATGTCCAAGTCCTCTCTTAATATTTCAAATGTTATTCATGCTCCTAATATTCAGAAGAACATTGTTTATGTCTCAAAAATTGTTGATGATGTTAATGCCTCAGTTAAATTTACTCCATCTTCTGTTTATGTTAAGGATCTTCACACGAGGAAGACATTCGCTGAGGGAAAAAGATGGGGCAACATGTACGTATTTCAAGAAGATCCTTCCTCCGTTCATTATACATGTTCATCCTTAAAGCCTCACCAACACCAATTTTTTGCTCCTTCTGAGTTTGTGTTTGCCATTTCTGAATATAATAAGCTAAGACTTTGGCAGTCGTCTGGGTCATTGTGGTCGTCATTTTATTGAAAAGCTTGTCTCAAATAATCTCATTCCTAAGTCCAGTCTATGTTCATAAGACATTGATATAAAGTGTTCTAGTTGTCATTTATGTAAGAGTCATGTTTTGCCATTCAATTCCATTAATAAGATAGCTTCAAGGCCCTTTGAGGTCATATGCTCTGATGTCTCGGGTCCGCCCCAATTGTTTCTCTTTCTAGCAGTAAATATTACCTTATTTTTATTGATAGTTACTCACGCTATACTTGGATCTTTTTCATGAAGCACAAATCAGAAGTTTGTGGATTGTTTCAAAATTTTCATTCATTTGTTCAAAACCACTTCTCAACCAACATCCTTAATTTCCAATGTGATGGAGGTGGTGAATTATCTTCTAGTGACTTTGTTAATTTTCTTCAACATAATGGGATAAAGAGAAGAGTGTCTTGCCTACATACACCTCAACAAAATGGGATTGCTGAGATGAAGCATC
Organism: Nuphar pumila; assembly: GCF_984573655.1. Classification (NCBI taxonomy): domain Eukaryota; kingdom Viridiplantae; phylum Streptophyta; class Magnoliopsida; order Nymphaeales; family Nymphaeaceae; genus Nuphar; species Nuphar pumila. Next base: position 114,544,463 of record NC_143259.1, on the reverse strand, counting down.
GACATATTGTTGAGAGTGCAATAAGCATGATGCACGGGAGCATTCTTCATGTAGCTCTATGGACTGAAGCTTTTCACTCCACGGTTCATGTGATAAATCGACTGCCCATGACCATTTTAGAAAATAAGTCACCTTATTTTTCTCTATTTGGCATTCAACCCGATTATCATGAATTACGTGTTTGGGTCTATTTGCTATGTTCACATTGACAGCTCATTGAGACATAAGTTTCAAGACAAAGCCTTAAAGTGCAGGTTTGTGGGATATGTTGAAGACTACAAAGGATATAGGTGCTATGATCCATTAAGCAAACGCGTCAAAATATCGAGAAATGTAGTTTCTGATGAAATGAATTTTGATAATCAGTCAACTAATTCAAGTCTTCATGTTGTTAATTCAAGTCCCAGTGTCGAGGTATACTATCCATGGTTAAATTCAGAACTCTTCTCCAATGCTAAGGAAGACTGCCCAGGAGACTGTAGTCGGAAGGAGATATATGAAGAATCAACAAACGTAGCTCAAACAGAGGAGACTGCCACACAAAACCTGGAGCCAATAAGGTATAAGGGTGTTGTATACACCCGACGTGAGAAAGAACCCTCATCTATTCCTTATACAGATACGGGTACTTCTGATCCTGCTCCACAGACACTGGATATCAGAAGATCCTCACGGACTCGACATCCACTTGACAGGTGGATAAGCTATAAAAATTTCTCATTGGATTTTCAGTTATTCTTGACGTCTATAAATAAAGAGGATGAGACTCTCATGTTCTATCAAGTTGCAAGTTCTAGAAGGTAGGTTGAAGCAATAAATGAAGAAATGGAAGCCTTACATGAATGTGGGACATGGGAGATTGTGCCTAGACCAGTAGATAGAAATGTCGTTGGGTCAAAATGGGTATACAAGATAAAGTATAAACCAGATGGGAGCATTGAAAGGTATAAAGCTAGACTTGTAGCCAAGGGATTTACACAAGGACAAGACTTTGATGAAACCTTCAGCCTTGTTGTTAAGATGGGAACGATTCGTATTGTTTTGAGTCTAGCCATTAAACATGGATGGACATTGAGCCAATTAGATGTAAAAAATGCATTTTTACATGAGGATTTAAAAAAAGAAGTCTACATGGAACAACCCACTGGGTATGCAGAACGAGACGCCAAGCAGTATGTATGCAAGCTAAAAAGGGCACTCTATGGATTAAAACAAGCTTATTGTTCTTGGTTCGAATGTTTTTCGCTGGAGGTACAAAGGCACGGTTTCTCTCGATCTTTTCTGGATCATTCGTTATTCATTCACAATGAACGAGATGTCACTACTCTTCTATTGATATATGTAGATGATATCATCATCACAGGGAACTACAAAGGTCCCATTGAGGAAGTAAAGAAGTTGTTAAATCAGATATTCAAAATGAAAGATTTAGGGGAGCTGCGATATTTCCTTGGAGTGGAAGTTGATAAAAGATGTGATGCACTCACACTTACTCAACACAAATACACGTTGGACATTCTCAGCAGGGCAGGTATGAAAGATTGTAAGTCGTTAGCAACTCCAAGTGTCATCCATCAGAAACTGAGTTCTAAAGAAGGGGATATATATGGAGATCCCACTAAGTATCGCAACATAGTTGGGATGCTGCAATACCTGACCTTCAGTAGACCTGATATAGTATATTCGGTTAATCAAGTGTCTTAGTTTATGCATGAGCCTCATACATCGCATATGAAGGCAGTCAAACGAATACTTCGTTATCTGAAGGGTACAATTGGTGATGGACTGGTATACAAGAAAAGTAAATTAGATCCAGGCGGCGGTCATGAGATCATTATTTATGTTGATTGGGCGAGTGATCCAGATGAACGATGATCAGTATCTGGTTATTACAACTTCACTGGTTCGAACATGGTGTCTTGGAGCAGTAGAAAATAAAAGGCGATTGCTAGGTCGAGCACTGAGGCCGAATACAGATCAATGGTTGCTGCCACTGCTGAGGCTACATGGATAAGACATCTCCTAACAGAAATGGGAGAACCGATTGCTCGGTCACTGCTACTGTGTGACAATCAAAGTGCCATCAATATGTCTTTCAATCTCATCCATCATAGTCGAGCAAAGCATATTGAGATAGACCAGCATTTTGTTAAAAAGAAGGTTGAAGAAAAAGAGATTTAGCCCATGTTTGTGCGAACTGAAAAAAAGTTGTCGACATTTTCACCAAAGGGTTGACAAAGGACAGATTTTGGTTTCTGAAAGGCAAGTTGTTCATGGTCCAGGACCATGCACAACTTGAGAGAAGCTGAAAAGAAGTCGTCATTGGGTCTCGGACCCAACTTATGTATATGCAGGACCCGACCCGATCCATGTACCGGATCGGGTCAAGATCCAATTACTATGCAATGTAAAATAAGATGTCATTAGAGGGTATTTTCGTACCCTAGAATTGTATATTGTAAATATGCTTAATAGAATGGAAGATGCAGCTCTCTCTGACGTCTTTTCTCCCTGCAACCTTTTCTCGATATTTCGTTCTTTTCTTTTCTACACAGACACAGGAGAACGTGAAGATTTCTTATGAATGTGAAGGCCTCCCCTTTTAAGAGTTCCCCCCTAAACTATCAGCAATAGCTTCAGATCGAGATTTGCTTGATAAAAGAGAGATAAAAGATGTTTAACTTGCACAATATTATGAAGGAGAGCATTCAACCGAACCCTTCACTTAATTATTTATATCTTCCTTGAAATCAACAATTCTTGAAAATGGAAGATTTTGTTTTTTTTTATTAACAGGCATCACTCTTCTCAAAGTCAGGTTTTTTGCACTGATAAAAGTTGCAGTAGTTACCAATAAGCATGTGTGCTCCTCCTCCCCCTCCACACACACACACATACACAATCAAATGTCTATTTTTTTATATCAAAGGACTTTCTGATTTGATAAATGGCTGGTTATCATTTCTATGCAAGTGTACACACACGCATGCACATGCGCATGCACACACACAGAGAGACACACACGTGCATACACACGCACACAACTTCAAAAGCAAAATAGCTTTTCTTTGAAAAACGCAGCTATACATTATTGCTTACAAGCCACCTCAGGTGAATACGACAAGCAACCAGGTCCTTCCACCCTTCCCAATTCTTAAAATACTAAAATCGTACTTGTGTTATTGGAACCACCTAATGTATTTTAGTTAGTTTACAAACATGTAAGAGTCACTTTTCCAATTCATATTTTTGGAATCTTTGGCATTTCAAAAGAAGATGACCTTTGGGAGGTTTAAAGAGATAGTTGGATGGTTAGGTCCAACTATAATAACCAAGGGGTCTAAGTCACAGGGATTCAGCCTATGTCACATGGGTGCGGGTGCGGGTGTCGGTGTGGGTGTGACACGGGTGCGGCGCAATTTCAAAAATTTTGGACACGAGGACTCGGCTATATATATATATATATATATATATATATATATATATATATATATATATATATATATATATATATATATATATATATATATATATATATATATATATAAGACTCGGTCAAAGTTGTGCCCATTAAGGGACAGGTGATCAGTTGTGAAGCCTGATTCAGGGTTTTTTTCCTTAAAGGACGGGGGGGGGGTCCCCCTGGCGCGGGGTCTTAGGGGGCCGCCCCTTGCGGGGGGGTATACGGGGCAGCGCCCCCCCCCCCCCCCCCCCCAAGAATTTTTTTTTTAAATTCTGTAGCCCAGAAAATTTTAAAAAAAAATCCAAAAAATGGACCAAAATGACCCTGGGTGCGTTGACCGCACCGAGGGTCAGGTTGACCGAGTCCGAGCCGCACCCGTGTCGGTGCGTGTCGACCTTGGAGCCGAGTCCGTGTGACATAGGATTCAGCCAACCAGGTGTTGCACCCGCGCCGACGTGACGCAATGCGGGTGCGGCACCCGTTGTGGTCAACCCGACCCTGGGTGTGGTCAACGCACCCAGGATCATTTTTGTCCAATTTTTGGACCTTAAAAAAATTTGTGCCCGATAAAATGGCTGCGGAAAGGAAGATTAGATCAAATTTTTTTGCCCTAATCCTCCCTGCCTCTCCTCCTGAAGCCAAAGCCAAAGCCGGCGACGACCACTCTGTCGAACCCCGACGCCGACGACGACCTCTCCGCCAGACCTCTCCTCCTTAGGTACTCTCTCACACTCGCTCTATCTCTCACTCTCAATCTCTCTGTCTTTCTCACTATCGTTCTCTCTTCTCTCGCTCTCTCACTCGCTCTCTCCATCTCTCTTCTTCCTCTGTCTCTGTCTCTCACTCAATCTCACTCCATCTCTATCTCTTCTCTCACTCTCAATCTCTCTATCTCTCGCCCCTTCGAACTTTTGGAATCATCATAAACTTGGATACAGTGATTATTCTGACATTAAAAAAATTGTAAGTGATTAGTAGAAGAAGAAGAATCTCAATGTACAGGTTTTTTCTAGAACAATGTAATAAGAGTAAATCCAATGTTGTACCACAAGTGGCTCCGATGATTCCATGGCTGCATATTGAATCTTATGAAAAACCATGTCAGTCTTATGAACTCCCAATGAAAAAGTGATGTTTACTTGCATTTATTTATACACAATGAATCTTCAGTAATTTGAAGTCTCTTACAACCAATTGCAATTTCTTGCAAACACTGAGAACACATCAGTGCAAACTGCTGATTCTATCAGTAACACACTTCAAGACTTCACTTGAAGACAGTTCTCAGCCTTTTCATGAACAGCACTGACGAAAGGCATTAAACTCAATAACCAGAATTCGCAGAAATTCATTTGAAAGCCATGCAGGCCTCATTCATGTGGTTTGACGTTTCTAGCATGTAGAGTATGAATAGTATTAGGTGCTTAGGTCTTGTCTTTGACCCTGTATTTATACAAACTTTCTGTTTGATACTTTGCTTAAACAAGTATACCATTTGATGTGACTAATACAATTAAATTGGTTAATTTATTAGTGTTCAAATTTTAGTAATTAACAAGGTTACTAGTGTTTAATAATTGGTTACTACTGGAAAAACCCCAGATGCATAATTGTATTTTATTTCATTAGTGTTCCTGCTGTTAACTGTTAAAACTTAAAAATTATATATATATATATATATATATATATTTGCAGAACCCCCGCACCCAAGTTTTTTTAAAGTGCCGCACCCCCGCACCCGGACCCATGTGACATAGCAAGGGGTCTAAGTTTTGAATCCCATGAGGGTTATCCCCAATCTTGCCAATCAAGAAAGAAAGAAACAAGCAGGAGAGTGTATTTCCAGGGTTACAAAGGACAACTAGTCAACCAGATTGTGTTTTTCTCATCCTTCCACCAGAAACAAGTCCGCAATTATGTGCTCAATTTGTACTAAAGCTAACCAGTGAAGACCAATTTCCACACTATTCACTAACTTTTACTGTCAAACGAAGTCATTTACTATAGCAGCAACCCGAACAATAATAATAAGTTGTATGTATTACAGTGCACCATACAAGAACTTCTGATCAACTTGCACTCATGCCAGCCCATATTCATGAAAGGTATGTCTCAAGAGGCGAGACAACATATCAGGAGTCTTCTAAGACACTAGTGCATAGAGAGAATGTTTTAACTTACAAGTCCATTAAGCAATACAACCACTCAGATTAAACTCCATCTACCAATCTAAATCCCTACAAATAGGTCCTGAATCTGATAAGGCGCATAAGGTAAGGAAAGAAACCTTTGAAATGTGCACACCAAGACTTCTGTGAATTCCAGAACACTGCATGCATATGAAAATCCCAAGGTTCACACTTGACCATCGTGGGCCTCTGCGTGAAAGAAAGAAGCAAAAAGAATTAGGCAAGGAAGCTGCAAAAGATGAACCTTAAATAGCATCACTAAATGCAGCGAAGACTTACCATACCAACATAAACACACAACCTACAGAATTGGCAAAGTAGTAACACAAATCAAATATAGCATGTCTACAAGAGAATAACAGAAGCATACGGTGAATATGTAGGCATTTCACATATAAAGAGAAACATATTCTATATTTAGTTTTCTCAAAGCCCTGTCTCATTCAACATTCAACCAATGTCATGCTTCTAAAATTGCACACATTCAAAGTCAACCAAATTGGAGAACAGCAACCAAGATGAAGGTTCTCTCTAGAGCCTAGAAACTTATAAGGTGGCTTCACTTATCATGGGCCAGATAGAATTGCAAAGAAGTAAGTGTCAGCCACTCATTACATATAACAAGAGCAAGTGTCAGCAGCTTACCAGGGAAGATTTTGCAACCAGGCTCATTAGATAGAGGTAGATAACTTGCTATGAATAAAAAGAATGCAAAAACCTTAGCAGAACAAGGAAAAGTAACATGAAGTGTTTCAACTGGATTAGATTGCAAACAAGACTCAAATGATCGCTTATAAAGATCATCTCAGGCCTAAGTCACATGGACTCGGCTATAAAGTCGGCGCACCCTCGTCGACATGCCCCGACATGGGTGCGGACACGGGTGCGTCTTCGGACACGGGGCGGACACGGTCAACCAAGTGTCGGACTTGGTCAATGCATCGGGGCCGAGTCCGTCCACATTTTGGATTCGGTCAACTTTGACCGAGTCTATTTTTGTCCATTTTTTAGGGCAAAAGATGTATAAAAACTAAAAAAAAATCAATATTTTTATATATTTTTTAAATATATATAACAATAATAAGACTCGGCTATATATATATAGCCGTGTCCCCTAATGGGCACAACTTTGACCGAGTCTTATTATTGTTATATATATATATATATTAAAATATATATATACATATATATAGCCGTATCCCCGTGTCCAAAATTTTTGAAATTGCTTCGTACCCGTACCTGCACCCATGTGACATAGTCTCAGGCACTCCAAGATATAATAGACAAAAGGATGATGAAGATTCTCTATAACTAGAAAATCCTAATAGGAACAAGAACAAGTCATTTATGTCCTAGTGGAAGAAGAACAGCGGCATTAATCAAATTCACCCTTTCTTGTTTGACAATATCATCACCATCAGTGTAATCATCATCATAACAAAGTCAGCAGCAGCAACACAACAAGAATGGCAACAACGACAATTGTATATCATAGCAATGACAGACAATGAAACTTCCTTCATCCAAGAATTAACTGCAGTATGTGCATGATATAATAGTTCTTAGGTCTTCAAATATCCAACAATGGTCTCCAAAACTGTGGGGTCTACTGCCAAGGGTCAGGATGTTAACGTCCAAGATACGCAATGTTTATCATGGGAATCTTGATATTCATTCGTTTGCTTATACTTGTAACACGAATAACAAACCAATTGCAATGGCTATGCATATACTTACTTGCATTTGCAATCAGCACACTCCCTATTCTCTGGCAATTTAAGGAGCCCCTCTAGAATCTACAAAATCAGAACGCCACAGACTATGTCAAGAAAAATTATAGTAGCCAACAACATATTGCAATCGCAAAACCAAAAGGAAAACAAAAATGATCATCGTGCATCAAATTTGGCCATTCTAAATGCACCATCTCACGCTAATTGCGTGCCATTCAGCTGAAAATTTGGATTTTTTTGGTCAAAATCCCATCAAAAATAAAACTTTCAAAGATTGGGCACAAATAAAAGGGAAAAACATAAAAATAAAATAAAATGGATGAACCGATCATTCATTTCGCAAGATCCACGCGCTATTGCGGAAGACGTGCAAGCCACGGAACGATGACAATGTAGGGATGATTTTTAACAAGATTGCACCCAAGAACCAAAGGGAAAAAAACAAAAAGACCAAATTTTGATCGGAAATTTGATCTTTTTGCTGTTTACTTTAAAAAGCAAAACATTCAATCGAAAAAGAAGACCAAGATAACACCGCGGTTGGTAATTTACAAGGCGAAGCAACCGATCATCGAAGAAAAGAATTCCTAAATATCAAATCGGTAAAACGGAAAAAAAAAACAGAATCCAAGGTCTAAAATCACGAAAAGAGGCAAATCAAAATGATATGTTTCCTAATATATGAAACTACGTGCATCCGTCAATCCCTAATCCAAAAAAAGGAGAATTTTTTCACAAAATTCTTCATCAAAAGGAGACGCAGAAAAAGGACGAATAACAAAAATTAGAAAAATCGATCGACAATTTTATCGGAAATTCGAAGGAAAAAAAAGGAGGATGGAGGAGGAAATGAGGGACCTTTTTGTGCTTCGCGTTGAGCTCCTTGGAGACGGAGGCCTTCCCGTTCATTGCTGCCCGTTCTACCCGAGCTGCCCGGACGGGATCACAAGAGGGGTCCGATCGAGAGAGAGAGAGAGAGAGACGAAAGAAAGGAAGGAAGACGCTCTCTCTCTCTCTCCGTGAGAACGAAATCCGTTGGGAAAAATATTTCCCGTCTCGACTTTATCGTCTTTATTATTCTATTTCCGAGTCCGGATCGAGTGCAATATCATTGCACAAAAATATGTGCATTAATCACATGATAGCCCTCCATCAGGTCTTGGGTCCCACACCTGACAGGCCTTGAGGGTGATCAAGTGCTTAATGCACAAATAGTTGTGCATTTCACTCTATTTCCCTTCTCCGTATTTTCCCTCCTTTTCCCTCTCTCTCTCTCCACGATCCCTTCGACTCGGAACGGGTACGACCCGACTCGAGACGTTCGAGGACGCCAACGTATCCGTATCGCCTTATGAGAAAAATTAACGTGAAGATCAAGCCATCATGCTTTATCTGCCACGTGCATGCAACCAAGGCTGTTTTTGAGATTGACCGATAATTTAAGGATGTATTGGGGAAAATAGACCGAGCTAGATCTACATGTGGTAGCATTGTGAGGAGGCTTGATCTTCATATTATTTATAAGTATTCTTGGTCCGGGATCCCACTCAGCAGGGCGCACCTGAACATAGGGGTGGCTATCGGGGTGGGTGCCTGACGGGCCGTTGGGTATCCAACCCGTTTCGGATAAGACCTGGGTTGTAAAATGCAGCCTGGGCCCATCAAATTAGAGTTGGGCCTGGCCCGATTGCTTGATCGAGCCCGAAACAGGCTAGACCCATGTGCAAAATGCACAAAGCCTGACAGGCCAGCCCGTTAGCTAGGTTGAGCCTAAGCCCGATTATAACTGGCTCGGTCTGGGCTCAGGCACATGAGTCGAGTTGACCCGATGGCCAAAATCTGACCCATATAATCTAAGAAAATTTTTGCTTTCTTTGTTTTTGTTACGCCACGGGAAACCCCTCTCATCACTGACTGCACCTTCACAGGACCCTCGTTGTTAAAAGTTAAAAGTCTTGATGTCTCACCTAGTTTCAACCATGAGACAAAGGAGTGCTGTTGATCGCAAGAGAGAGAGAGACGGGAGTAACAGTGGCCGAATATTTTGTCCACTGTTACTCGGATGGAGCGCCACTGATCGCACGAGATCAGCAGTGCCATCTTTTTAGTAAAAAAAAAAACTGATTTAGCGGCGGTCTTGACTGCCACTAAAGTCTGAGGCAGAAAACAGATCTTTAACAATGGTCAAAGACCATGATTCATCATTTTGCATGATTTTGTGCAAAATCGAACGCTCTGACAGGAACAATGATAATATGGTATCCAAATCTGGATTAGAATTCATTTAGCCAACATTCAATTAGTAGAATATGGTATTGGCCATATCCGATCCGAATAGGTTTACATCCTTAGCTCATATCAAGAAATTCAAAAACTTGAGGCCTTCTTCTGGGTTAGGAGCCAAAGGGTGGTGAACCGGTTCGGTTAGTGTGGAAACAGGATCGGGTGGGTTGGTTGGACAAAGCCTGGCGTTGCCGAACATTGCAGGCTGGTCCAGTTCATCATCACTAGTGCCCAGTGGGCCAGGACCACCACCAGCCTGGGTGGGCCCCACCTCAGGCTATCCTATTCAAGTATAAAACTGTCATTATGTTATCAATCATGGACCCAATATTAGGACACATATTGCATTTTTAATATGTTGCCATATTTTATATTCCTCACCCTAATCATAGTGACAACACTACAATCCATTTGGTAGCAACAAAAAGTGATATTCTGGCATATTTTTAAAATATTGTGATTTTTTTTATTTGGAAATATCCCGATAATTTCGTATCCGATAAATATTGTGATTTAAAAATTTTGTCACTATGGTCTTAAAAATTTGTCAATGGATCAGGGTCAGGATTATTGATCCAAATGTGCCCAAGTCCAGGTCTGAATTGGAGGAACCCTTAGCTTGTCCAAGCTGGTTCGGGGCTAGCGCTGAGAAACGAGATGAGCAGCTCGCTGTTCAGCTCAGCTCGGCTCAGAAATTGAGATTGGTGATCGGAGCTACGAGCCAGCTCGTTTAGGTAAATGAGCCAAGCACAACATGACAAGCTCCGCTCATTTTTCATATTGTATATTTATAATATATTTACAGATATATTATATATAATATGCATATTATATACGTTTTATGCATATATTATACACATATTTTATATATTATTAAGCTTTAAAAAGACTTAAAAATACCTTTTTTAGAAAACAAGCCAGATAATGAGCTTAGGCTCAGCTCAGCTTGTGACGAGCTCATGAGTCGAGCCCAAACAGGGGTGTACCCTTAACGAGCCGAGCCAATTAGCTTGTTTCGCTTGGCTCATTTACCAGCACTAGCTCCTGGATAATAAGAACAAGACTGGATCACATATCCCTACTTTATCCAATCAAATGTCATTTTTTCTCATGGTTCTCACTTGAGTATTTCTGTTGGATCTCAATCTAGATCTGATCTATTTTTTTCAGGGAAAAGAAGGGCCTATAGGGCTGTCAATAGGATGGGTTTTTGCTGGATACCCAACCCAAACCGGACCTGGATATCTGGGTATGGGCATAGATTTTTTTTACCTGAATTTTCATGTGAGCCGGGTTTGGGATTTAATTTTGCTAAGATATCCAATCTGATCTGGCTGACCTGAGTATTTTATATGTATTTTTTGTTGTAAATATAATTTTAAATACCTTTTAATTTATACACGTTGGATTTGGGGATTCATTTTATTAACCTGACATGATTTTGAGTAAGATATGGGAACCTTACTGCTTGTTATTTGGGCAGGTTGGGGTAAACCCTGATCCAACACAAACATGTCCCGTACTTGTACTGGTCTGACCTGATTACCCAATCAAACCCATTTATGCGTTACACTGTTATCTGATTTGGATCAGGTCAGACCCAATCCAGTCAACAGCATCAGCAAACAATAGTGCACGTAGGGATGTCAACGAGTTGGATGTAAGTAGAATCCAACATGAATTCAAATCCATTTGGTCGGATTCTGTAGCCAAAATAGGATTCAATTAATAATCAGATTTGGATTCAGTATTGAGTTTTACATCTGAATCTGAGTCAGATCTGATTAAAACTAAAATCTAAATCTGAGTATGTGTAAATGTTGGATTTTAAGCCACGATTCGGATTTGGCTGATTCGATCCGACTAGGTCAGATCCGATTAGGTTGGACACATCAATGCCTAGACCAACTCAAATCCGACCCATTTACACTCCCAAGTGATTGGGCCATAATGTGAAGGGATTAACCAGGGTTTTAAATTTGTAATTTTTTTTTTGCTAATAAATTTAGTGAAATGGCCTCTACCTAGTAGCCAATGGGAATCGCATTCTTATCATCATGGCAATCGTGAGAAAATCAGTCCCTTTTCCATTCTCAAAAGTAAATGAATACTGCAGCAAAGAGCTGCTGCATTGTACTGCAAAAAGTGAACCCAACCAAATTATTCATTTATTGGTGGATTTCTTAGTGGAACTTTTCATTAACTTCTTGTTCTTAGTGTCCACGTTATGCATAGTCACAAATCTCGTTTTGGGATATTATGAGTGGGTGTCAACGGGTCGGATTTGGTTTAGACTCAGGTGGAACTTGACTTGGACGAGATTTTTTGGTATGGTATTGGGTCTGGACCCAAGTTTAATCGAATTTGGACCCGATTCTAATCGGGTCTACTATAATAGAAACTTTACCCGGACCCGATAAGAACTACATGAACCAGACACGGACCATACCCAGTAAAATAATTTGTTATCATTTTTACATTGAAAATTCGTGGGTCTTAATCGAAACTCGGGTCAGGCCCGGGTCTGGTATAAAATTTCACAAACTAAAACAGATCCATGTATTAATCGGACCTTTGGGTCCCGACCCAGGTCTTCTTATTTGTCACCATACCTGGACCGGGTCCGGGTAAACCCAACCCATTGACACCCTTGGATATTATGAGCAAAAGGATATCTTGAGAGATTTAAAAAAAATGAGTTTTTTTTATAATAAAATCAAAAAAATATCAACAAGTTAAAAAACTCTATATAATATATGGTATATATATATAGAGAGAGAGAGAGAAAGAGCCAATGGGGTTGAGGGCATTTAGATCAATATGCCTTTGTTGGAATGTAAAATAGTCCCATATTGAAGGGAATGGAAGATATTTACATGTAAAATGTGATATATTCAATATATCACCTATCTTGAATATCATGTTCATGGAAAGAGCTTATCGGGCGACCGATGATACTCAGACGCTGTGACTGTGTGTTGTGTGTCTCTTTTTTTCAAAAAATGGGTATTTATATTGGGTTTCCCTCCTTATGGGACCCATCTATCTTGAAAATGGATCGTCTGATAACTGATCATTTATGGTATGCTCATTAGATCGATGCATATTTATTGTCGCGGTAGAATTTCCAAGCACGATGCTTGATCTTCTGAAGAACAATTTTTTATATTTGCTGGATAGCGATTTGTAGAAGTCCTCTCAGCTGAATGACGATTTAGTTGTTCATAGTTTTGAGGATCAGCGATTTGTCGATAGCGATTTGTGGTTTCACTGGATAGCGATTTATGGCTTCGCTGGATAGCGATTTGTGATAAGGCTTTTAGGCGCACTGTAACTTGTGGATGACGTTTAGTCTTCCGCATTACATGTGGGTCTCATTATCTATTTATAGGTGATATAAGAGAGAGAAGAAGAGAGCGAAAATATAGCAGGAAAGAGTGTGAGATACAATTTTAGGGCACCGAAAAGGTGTGTTGTGAACAAAGGCAAGAAGTGTTGTTACACTTCTTTCATTACAGCTTCGTAAGGCTGGTTCTTCAGAGCATTTGTTTTTTGTTCTTCAGTGAGGTATATCCTCTTTGTTTATTTCATTATACCTTCGTGTGTTTGTAAGGGCTTATGTTCTTTGGCTACTTTGTAAACTCTGTTTGAAAATAGTGAAAGGTGCTGACCTATTGGTCGTTGTAGACGTACCTTAGTTTGAGAGAAAACTATGTAAATCTGTGTGTATTTTCTTTTGTTTTCGTTGTTGATATATTTTTCTCCCATTATCATCGATATATTGTTTTCATCAATTCACACTTGTAAGAAAGCCAATTTTTTCCAACATCTGGTATCAGAGCTTTGGTTCATTTAGTTTTAGTTTGTTATATTTGTGTGTGAGCCATAGAAAGCAACGTCGGGCGTATGATCAGGTTGAATAGCACAAACTGGATGACCTGGAAAACAAAAATGGAAGACCTCTTAGTCTGTAAATATTTGGATGGACCTATAGAGAGTGATAGCGGCAAACCAGAAGAGATGAAAGATGATAAGTAAAAAAAGCTAGACAGAAAAGTTGTTGGTTTCATTCAGCAATGGATTGATGACAGTGTTTTTCAACATGTATCAACAGAAACTTTTGCGCATGGTCTTTGGACCAAACTGGAGAGTCCTTATGATAGAAAGACGACAGTGAATAAGGTCTTTATACTTTGAAAGCTTGTGAACCTCAAATATAAAGAGAGCAACTTTATTCCAGAGCATCTAAATGAGATCAAAAACATTGTAAATTAGTTGGCTACAATGAAAATTACTTTTGATGATGAGTTGCAAGCTTTGTTGCTCCTTAGTTTCCTTCATGAGAGTTGGAAAACCTTGGTGGTCACAGTTAGTAACTCCGCACCTGATGAAACAGTAACGATGAGTCAAGTTACCAGCAGTCTGCTGAATGAAGAAACTAGGAGAAAATCATCAAGTCCTTCTCTCTCCGAGGCACTTATGATTGAAAATCGAAGGAGGAGAAGAAGAGCAAGACGTTGCACTGTCGTGACAAATCCAGAGGTCACTCACACTCGAGTTTAAAGAAAGACGTTGAGTGTTATTATTGCCACAAGAAAGGGCACATGAAGCGGGAGTGTAGGAAGCTCAAGTTCAAGGAGCAGAACAAAAAGAAAAACTCAGAAGAAAAGGAAAGTGTCACAGTCGTAGTCACAGATGGAGAGCTCATGGTTATCTATGATGGTACTAGCATCAATTTGATCGGTCAAGAGACTAATTGGGTAATTGACTCTGGAGCTTCATTTCATGTTACCTCACAGACTGATTTCTTCACTTTATATTTGCAAGGTGATTTCAGGAATGTCCGAATGAGAAATGAAGATGTGTCAAAGATTGTTGGCATAGGTGACATTTGCTTGGAAACAAACGTTGGCTGCAAATTATTGCTCAAAAATGTTAAACATGTACCAGACATCCAACTAAATCTCATCTCTGCTGGAAAGTTGGATGATGAAGGCTATAACAACACCTTCAGTGATAGAAGGTGGATGCTAACCAAATGTTCATTGGTGGTAGCAAGAAGAAGAAAGACTTTCTCTCTCTAAACTTTGCAAGCAAAGATTTGCAAGAGTGTTGTGAATGTTGTGGAGAATGACTCATCCACAGAGTTATGGCATAAAAGGCTCGGGCATATAAGCAAGAAAGGACTGCAAGTCTTGGTCAAAAAAGAGCTCCTAGCAGGGGTTGAAGGTACATCCTTAGAACTATGTGTTCATTGCTTTCATGGAAAACAAAATAGAGTATCATTCCATAGAAGCATTGCATCCGAAAAATCTCATGTTCTAGATCTGGTACATTCTGATGTGTGTGAACCTTTAAAGGTTAAGACACTTGTGGTGCACTATATTTTGTGACTTTCATTGATGATCACTCTATGAAATTATGGGCTTATATACTGAGAACTAAAGACCAAGTTTTAAATGTATTCAAGCATTTTCAAGCTATGACTGAAAGAGAAACTGGTAGACAGTTGAAATGTATTCGCTCGAATAATGGCGGCGAATACACTGAATCATTTGATCAGTATTGCATCAATCACGAAAGGACCGTAAGGATGACACCTCAACAGAATGGGGTTGCTGAGAGAATGAATCGCACAATTCTTGAGAGAGTCAGATGTTTGTTGTCACACTCAAAGTTGCCAAAATCCTTTTGGGGTGAGGCAATGAGAAAAACAGTTGATCTTATCAACTTGTCTCCTTCTTTTCCACAGAATGAAGATGTTTCAGAGAAAGTTTGGACAGGAAAATAAGCTTTCTGTGATTACTTAAGAGTGTTCAACTACAGAGCATTTATTCATATTCCAAAGGAAAAGAGGCCCAAGCTTGATACAAAAGTCAAGCAGTGCATATTCCTTAGCTATGACCATGAAGAATTTGGCTACAAACTGTATGACCCGATTGATAAAATGATTGTCAGAAGTCGAGTGTTGTCTTCTTGGAAGATCTGACTATTGAAGACATTGGTAAGTTTGAGCCATCAGAGTCTAGTACAGGAGATCTTGTTGATTTAGATCCTCTTGATGCACCAGTTGTTCATGATTTCATGAAGGAGATGTCATAATCTCATAATGATGCAGAGTAAGGAAGTGTTGAGTCAGAGATTGAGGGGGAGCAGACACCTTAAGAACCACTTCCTCAGACTCTGATAAGGAAACCTACTAGAAAGAAACAGTCATATAGGAAATACTCATCAAATGAGTATTTGTTGATTACAGATCAAGGTGAGCTAGAAACTTTTCAAGAAGTTTTGGAGAATGAAAATAAATCTGAGTGGTTTAAGGCAATGAATTCATTACATAAGAATCACACCTTTAATCTGGTAAAGCCACTTAAAGGGAATAAGGTGTTGAAGAACAAATGGGTCTTCAAGCAGAAGACTGATGGGAACAACTATCAACCTAGATTCAAGGCACGACTTGTTGTGAAAGGTTTTACTCAGAAGAAGGGAGTTGATTTTGATGAGATCTTCTCACCAGTTGTGAAGATGTCCTCCATCCGAACTGTGCTTAGTATAGCAGCAAGCATGAACTTAGAAGTTAAGCAGTTTGATGTGAAGACTGCATTTCTGCATGGTAACTTGGAAGAATAAATTTATATAGAGCAACCTGAGAGCTTTATTGACAAGGGTGAAGAGCACCTTATCTGAAAGCTGAAGAAGAACTTGTATGGATTGAAGCAAGCACCAAGGCAGTGGTACAAGAAATTTGATTCTTTCATGACTGAGCATGGATATTCAAGAACCTCCACAAACCATTATGTGTTTGTGAAGAAATTCTCAGATGGTAACTTTACCATTCTCTTGCTTTATGTTGATTATATGCTAATTGTGGTCCAAGACATCAATAGGATTAACAAGATGAAGTTAGAGCTGAGTGAGACCTTTTCCATGAAGGATTTAGGTCCAACAAAGCAGATTCTTGGGCTGATCTAGTTATCTCAAGAAAATTATATCAAAAAGGTTCTTGAGAGGTTAAACATGAATAAAGCAAAGCCTGTTAATTGTCCTCTTGCAGGTCATTTCAAACTTAGCTCAAGTCAATGTCCTGCAAATGATGAAGAAAAAATCAAGATACAAAACATTCCCTATGCTTCGACAGTAGGTTCTTTAATGTATGTTATGGTTTGTACTCGACCTGATATTGCTCGTGATGTTGGAGTTGTTAGTCGATTTCTGTCAAATCTAAGGAAAGAACACTGGACAACAGTGAAATGAATTCTAAGGTATCTTCAGAGCACTTCGAAGATAAGTCTGTGTTTTAGAAATGGTGAACTTATTCTCGATGGGTTCACAGATTCTGATATGGCTGGTGATGTCGATAGTAGAAAATCTACTTCTGGGTATTTGATTACTTTTACAGGGGGAGCAGTTGCATGGCAGTCGAAATTACAGAAATTTGTAGCTCTCTCCACCATAGAAGCTGAATTCATCGCCATTACAGAAGCAAGTAAGGAATTATTGTGGTTGAAGAAATTCTTCCAAGAGTTGAGCTTAAAGAAATAAAGGTATGTTCTTCATTGTGATAGCAAGAGTTCAATTCACTTGAGTAAGAATTCTACATTTTATTCAAGACCAAAACATATTGATGTTCGATACCATTGGATTCGAGATGTCTTGAATGACAAATTCATGCAACTTGAAAAAGTTCACACTGATGATAACACATCAAATATGTTGACTAAGGCATTGCCCAAGGACAAGCTTGGGAAGTGTCGGTCTCTAGCAAGGATGGTCAAAGCCTTCACATAAGTCGGGAAGGGGGAGAATTGTTGGGTTTCCCTCCTTATGGGACCCATCTATCTTGGAAATAGATCGTCCGATAACTAATCATTTATGGTATGATCATTAGATCAATGCACATTCATTATCATGACAGAATTCTCAAGCACGATGTTTGATCTTCTTAAGGATGATTTTTTATATTCGCTGGATAGCGATTTGTAGAAGTCCTCTCAGCTGAATAACAATTCAGTTGTTCAGAGTTTTAAGGATCAACGATTTGTCGATAGCGATTTGTGGCTTCGCTGGATAGCGATTTGTGATAAGGCATTTAGGCACACTGTAACTTGTGGAGAGAGTGTGAGATACAATTTTAGGGCACCGAAAGGGTGTGTTGTGAACAAAGGCAAGAAGTGTTGTTACACTTCTTTCAGGACAACTTCATGAGGCTAGTTCTTCAGAGCATTTGTTCTTTATTCTTCAGTGAGGTATATCATCTTTGTTTATTTCGTTACACCTTCGTGTGTTTGTAAGGGTTTATGTTCTTTGACCACTTTGTAAACTCTGTTTGAAAATAGTGGAAGGTGTTGACCTATTGGTCGTCGTGGACGTACCTCAGTTTGAAAGGGAACCACGTAAATCTGTGTGTATTTTTTTTTCTGTTGTTGATATATTTTCTCCTATTGTCATCGATATATTGTTTCCATCAGTTCACACTTGTGGGAAAGCCAATTTTTTCAAACAATTTAGCGCAGTTTCGGACCGTCGCTACAAACTTGGGCCCAAGTCTTTAGCAGCAGTTGAAAACCATGTTAAATACCAAAGAATGCAAAAAAAATTAATCACCGTTGATCGCACGCAGTTTAAGTGTATGATGATATACCATACTCCACGTTCCCAGTGTCTCGTGAGATTTGTGATTATGGTTACATGCAGAAGCGCTGCATGACAACCACCAATCCGAACACTAGGAAGAGGGCATTTTTATGCAGCATCGTTGCAGCCACCCATCTTGGCATTTCTCGAGCAGTAGGAAACAAAAGGGCATAGCCAGATCGAGCACAAAAGCTGAATATAGATCAATGGCAGCTGCTACAACTGAAGTAACATGGATCAAACACCTGTTGACAGAAGTAGGATAATCGATTTCTAAAAGCATTCTCTTGTGTGATAATCAAAGTGCTGTCAACATGTCATTCAATCCTATCTACCACAGTCGTGCTAAGTATATTGAAATTGATCAACATTTTGTAAGACAAAAGGTCGAAGAAAAAAAAATTGAACTAAAATATGTTCAGACTGCTGATCAAGTTGTTGACTTATTTACAAAAGGACTTATCAAGGATATATTTTGGATGTTAAAAGACAAGTTGTTCATGATTCAAAACCATGTACAACTTTAGGGAGGGTGAAAAGACGTAGTCGTTCACGTGATTAAGACCCAATTCGTTTTATCTATTTTAACACATGCTCATTAATGGCATGATGTAATTTTAGTATTGTCTGTAATGGGTATTTTCGTACCCTAATTTATGTACATAAGTTTACTTAATGTAAAGCAAGAAGAGCCGACCTTATTGGGGTTTCTCCTGCAGCCATCAGAGCTTCTCTCTCCTCTCTCGTTCTTTTCTTAGAAGTGTGGTTTCCATCTTGAAAAATGTTGAGATGGGTGGCTGTCCGGCAGCAGCGGCACTGCAACATGCAGCATCGCTGCATAAAAAATGCCCTTTCGTTCCTAATAGAAAAAGGCTAAAGTTTTATTTACATACAAATAGTATATATATATATATATAGCTGTCCTCAACACATACATCCATATTAGCTGTTGGCTAGTCACCCGTGTCTCGTGTCTCTTGTATTCGATGAAAAAATCAACATAAATTAAGTATGGTGTCCTTGTTACATTGGTAAATGGTAGCTTTTAGCCAGCCACGTTTCCTGTGAACAATTATATATTTTCTTGGTCACGAAATGTATCCTCAACTACCAACAGGGGCTCCGCTTGTTTGGTAGGAGCTGTTAGCGCACGACACCTTGTGTTGGGACGTTGAAGTTCAAATGTGGTTGGCTAAGAATGTGTGTGTTTTTTTACCTTATTTATCTTAATAAATCCTATATTCACCAATTTTACTTCATTATTAACTGCAATAATTATGCAGTTAAGAGCCTAAGAATTATGGGTGGGCAACGAGACATCCCGGGCCGCTAATGAACCAGGCTAACTGGGCTGTTGACCCAACCGGCATGGTCAAAGCCCAACGCATAAATTGATGGGTTGGGCCAACAACCCGGTTCAGACCGACTGGTTGAGAAAATCTCGGCCCACAGCCTGCCTGTTATGCTCGTGAGCCTAATCAAGTTAACCCAAACTTATTGTATTAAATAAAATATATATATTATATTATATATAAAATACATATACACACATTATATATAATATATATATATATATATATATATATATGTCAAGCTGGGCCGGGACTCCGTATGTTTCGGCTCAGATTGGGTCAAACTTGGACCTAATTTATAAGCCCTAGCCCAGCCCATAACTGATTGGGTTCGGGTGCCTGACTCATTGCCCACCTCTACTTACGCCCACCTCTACTTACAACTACCTTCACCTACAACAAAACATGGTGAGGAATGGAGAGGAGTTGAAGGTCTGAATTCTTGAAAATATTGCTTCCAAACAATAGAAGAAATCCACAACTCTTTTAAAATTCATTTTCCTTAAACTCCAGTTTTTATATTTCTTGGGACTCTTTGCAAATCCCTCAAACATTGATTCCGAAACATAACCTTAGTTTTTAAAAGGAACACCACTTCAAGTTTATGGTTTTGGAGCATATCAGCTATTTGATGGCCCATTTACGCCCAAGCCTGTGAATGTTCCCGCTAAGAACTCTCATTCGTTGTAACGTCTCCCCCGAGTACCTGTTGCCGGCGTTCTTTGCCGGAGATGACTTTCGCCAGAAGCTCAGGGGAAGGATCCGAGCCTCTTGGGCACGTTGATGGGGCTCCTCACCGGCAACAACTCCCGTCGGAGGCTCTATGACAAGGTCTTCAACAACTGCGTTTTGCCCACTGTTTCCCACGAAACCAAAGGATATCTCCATGTTTAGTTGGGTAGAAAAATTTGGGGTTTGTTCCACCTCTATGTCCTGCATGGGAGCAACCCTGGATGAAGGTGTAACTTCATTGCCTGGAGTGGTCACTGAAGAGGGTCGAGAAACCGACTGGTTCTTATTTGATAAAGCCGCATTGGATTGCGACATTTGGCGATCCCGTTGTTGGGTAGGGCGAGTGCGGTGATGAAGCTTCACTTGTTTCCATTAAACTTGCAGCGGAGGATCAGCTGAGTTGTGGCTTGCACGCGGTTCGTCGTGCATGAGGAACTTGTGACTCGTGATATGTTTGCCTCGTGTGCAACCCAAGGGCAGTTGTCCATGTCTTCTTGTTAGTTGCTACATATTGCCCATTTTGAGCGTTTTTGTTTTTTTATTGATACAGGATCCTTCGCCTGTTCTTAGGGATGGCAGTCGATCGGAAAAACGGGTCCCACCCCGCCTCGCTCTTTTTTGACCGGGGATGGAGGACATGAAACAGGGATGGAGGTTAAAATCAAAACCAGTGTAAGGATCAAGGTGGGGATTCTTTAGGGATGGCAATGGAGCGAGGGGAAATGGGGCCCCACCCAGCCTCATCCCGTTTGAACTAGGGAAGGAGGGACATGAAACACGGAAATCAAAACCGGTGCAGGAATGGAGAGCAGTATTTTGAGACTGGGTGGGGTGGAGACCCTGTCCCCGCCCCCGCCCCTGGCCCAATCCACTGCCATCTCTACCTATGCTAAAAAATCACTGGTGATATCCACTAGAGCCTGTTATATAGAAGGGTTTTTACTTTTCTTAATGCATGTATATTGCTTTCACTATTCTGTGCAAGTTTTATTCACCACTTCAATCAAATGTGCATGTTAATTTAGCACTTATTAGCATTGTCCTGACATGAACGAAGTTTCTTCCTGTTTGGGATGCGTTTGGGGGTGGGGGTGTGAAGTGGTTATTAACACGTTGTATAAGATTTAATTTTGTAAAAACCTAATTAACTGTATGCTTATTAAGGGATCATAACTTTTGCTATCAAATCCATTATTTAAAATTTGTTGTCCAATTTTGTACTGTTTTTAGTGCACGTGAATCAATTTTTCCATTACATCCTTGGTTATGCTGCATATGGGCAATATTCCTATGTCCGTATGTGATGATGAAGTTATCCAACCATGCATTCATACAGCAAGAAATTTGAGATCACTTAAAAATAAAGCTTGTATTTTTGCTTTGCCACCCATAATATATATATATATATATATTACATGTTTTTTTTTGAAATTTTGACTTTAGAGACGTATTCAACAAGATTGATTTACCAGAAATTGACACTTGAATCATTTGATTCTGATGCATGGATAGGTTTTTATAAAGTTAAAAAATCAAAGCTCTACAATTTTCATAAATTTTTTAGGCTTCAAATACCATTTTTTCCATCCAAAATGCATGATCCAAGCTTCAATTTTTAGTAAATAAATAATGTTGAACACATAAGTCGGAATCTCAAAAAAAATGCCAAAAAAAATCTTAATAGGTAGGATTGGTACGTTTAGGTTTTCATTTCTCTCTCTATATATGTAATACAACTTTGGAGCAATATAGTTTTTTTAGCAAGAGTGTGCGAAACTTCATGTGTGTGCATGTGTGATTGTGTGTCTCTATTAGCATTTACTTATTTACTTTTGTTTTTACTGTTGTAAATATCATGTATATCAGGAAAAGAATAAGGGATCTGTCGTATCAAGAAAAGTCAACCTTTCCCAAATAAAATAAGGTCAACCTCCCAAGGATAAGGGATCTATCATGTATATGAGAAAAAGTCAACCTTTCCTAAATGAAAGGATAAGGGATCGACCTCCCAAATGTAATTGATCTGCTTGATTTAAGGAAAAGGAAAATCGAGCAGACATATATGTGTGATATGTATTCTTTTTTTCATTAATATATAGAAAATCCAACTCATCGTCTTCCTCTAATTATCGTTTTTGTTCCTCCATCTGATTACCATTTTTACATGATATTGGAGCAGATATGTTGAAATTGATGTCAATGGCCTCACTCGATAACAGCAACGATGCTGACATGTCCGAAAATGGATTGACGTCCAATGCAGAGTCGACGTCAAATCCATTATTCATTCACCACTCTGATAACCCAGGAAGTTTGTTGGTTTCACATCAACTCACAAGCGACAACTACTCCATGTGGAGTAAAGTTATGGTCATGTCGTTAAGCGCCAAGAACAAGTTGGGCTTTGTCAATGGAACTATCGCCAAGCCCGATCCATCTTTGACCAACATTGTAACAACATGGTGTTGTCATGGATACTTAACTCGATGCATAAAGATCTTGCATCGAGTGCCATTTATGTGAAGTCTACTGTTGAAGTCTGGCCAAAACTCTGAGAACAGTTTTCTTAATCAAATGCTCTTAGAATTTATTAGATCAAAAAAGAAATTATCAACTTGAGACAAGTTATCATCTTCTTCTTCCAATCCTTGGCATCACAGACTTGGACATTTGTCAAATTCTTGATTATAAGTTCTTATTAATTCTAATAAAGTGCATGAGCATATATCCAATGACCATTGTGTCATCTATCATAAGGCCAAACAAACTACTTTACTTTTTCCATATAGTTCAATCTCAACATCTAAATCGTTGGAACTAATCTATTGTGATATATGGGGGAGGGGGGCATACCCAACTCTATCTATGTCAAGAGCCTAATATTTCTTAACCATAGTAGATGATTATAGTCATTGCACGTGGGTATACCTCATGAGGCGCAAATCCAAAACTTTTGATGTTATTAAAAAATTTATTGCGATGGTTGAAACCCAATTTAATACTAATGTTTTAAGTATTCGATCTGATAATGGTATTGAATTTTTCTCTCACACTATAACTAGATACCTTAGAGAAAAGGCAAACAACCGTTAACATAGTTGTATGGCAACTCTCCAACAAAACTGAAGCATTGAACACAAGCATAGAGATTTGTTAAATGTGGCTCATGCCTTTTGTTTGAGGCTAATTTACCAATCAAGTTTTAGGGAGAATGTATTATCATTGCAACATACCTCATAAATCGTCTTTCCTCAAAACCATTGGGTAAAATACCATATAAGGTCTTACACGATAAAATACCTCAATATGATCATTTAAAAGTTTTTGGATGCCTTTGTTACGCCCATAACATCCACCATACCTACAGGTTTGATAATCATGCTAGAGAATGTGTGTTCGTGAGATATCCATATGGTTAAGTTAGGTACAAAGTGTATGATATAGAGTTGAATAAAAAATTTGTTAGTAGAGACGTCAAATTTTATGAAAACAATTTTCTTTTTCGAGATCATAAACCTCCTCATGATAATGACATTAGCTTATTGCTAGTACCCATTTTTAAGCCACAAGAACCTCCTCTACAAAGCCAAAGCCCTGAGTCTGTTATAACCATTTTTAATGGTTCACAAATTCAATATTATTCCTCCCCTCACGAGTCCTCATGCAAGGAAACACTAATATCTATCAAATCATTTTTCCAAGTCATACACATGAATCAACTCCAATCCAAAAATATGATCGAGTCTATCACCCACCATCGTATCTCAAATAGTTTAGATGTTACTCGGTAGCTCCCGTACTTCAATGAGGCAATTTGGGCGATGTAGCTCTAAGCACTAGTCATCCACTCAACCATTTTCTTTCTTATAATATGTTCTATCATTGCCACTAAGTGTTCTTAGCAGCCATCACTCAAAGTTCTAAACCTAAAGCCTTCCTTCAAGCCATGAAAAATCAATATTGGTGCAATGCTATGGCCACTAAAGTCAAAGCACTTGAGGAGAGTAACACTTGGTCGGTGACTAGTTTACCTGAAAGGAAGCAACCAGTGAGATGCAAATGGATTTATAAAATCAAATATAGATATGATGGTTCTGTAGAAAGGTATAAGGTAAGCGCGATTAGTCGCAAAGGGATACACACAATTCGAAGGACTAGATTACAATAAGACATATGCTCCATTAGCTAAACTTGTCATAGTTTAGTGCCTTTTTTCTATTGCTACCGTACAAAATTGACATTTATATCAAGTTGATGTTAACAATGCATTTCTTCATAGTGATTTTGATGAAGAGGTATACATGAAAATGCCTTACAAATTTTTCAATCAGGGGGCACAACATATTTGCCGCCTCAAGAAATCCCTTTATGGTCTTAAACATTTCTCAAAAATTTGGTTTGCAAAATTATCTTCATACTTGAAACAAATCATGTTTGTCCAGTCTAAGGAAAATTACTCTCCATTTTCTTGAATAAGGAAATAAAATAAGTTATTCCTATTGTGCATGTTTCTCTTTAGTGATGGATAGGCCAAGAGCCTAAGAGTGACTTGTCTTTTTATATTTTTTATTTGAAACTTTAAGTAGTGGTTTGGGGGTATAGTGACTTGGAAGTTTGACTAGTTTTTATATATTTTCTATTTAAAACTCTAAGCCAAGTCAAAGCACCCTTTTGGCAAACACTCGGCCCATGGTCTGCCCATTAGAGTATGAGGTGAGCCTAATTGGACTGAGTCATGGAGACAATATATAGAGGGGTTAACATAGTGGGTGGGGCCTTGGCCGCTTAAGAGGTGGTTAAGGTTTGATTACCATGGGTGTCATAGCTCTGTGCAAGCCAACACCCAACATAGGCCCTAGGGACGGAGCTTCTAGCTTTGGAGTTTTATGCCACAGACATGGTGATCATAGGTATGGTAGGCTGAGTAAGTGTGACCAGCTCTTTGTGTTAGATATGTTGGACAACGTATTGCATTGGAAGACATCCATGTGTTAAAAATTTGTGTGGGCCTACATATGCTGGACAACACAACGTAAAATTGACTTAGGTTAAGGTCTGGTTTATGTGATCTAATTCGGTTGGGCCCTGTGATATGGTATGGTACACTATGTGGAGAGACTTGCCCTGTCTATAATTCTGTAATGGGCTGAATTGGTGACAGACTCGTAAATACATTAGGTTATGGTCCCCAAACCTTATATAATAACCCTCTTTCTAGGCTCCCCATAAGCCAGAAAGAGAATTTAGTCCATCTCTCATTAAGTTTAGAGAAAAAAAGGGTCATATATATAGGTTCTAGAATATCATACTGTCAACGGTCTACCAGAGCACCAATGAATTCAGGTACGCTTCCGCATCAAGTTTGGATTTTGTTTTTGTTTCAATGATTAAACGAGAATATGTAAATCGGTTCTTTTAGTTTTTGGTTGATTTTTAATACAACAATTGGTATCAGAGCGCATGTTCTCGTTGAATCGTTGAAACATATGATTTTTATTATATGTTTCATATTTTTTGTTTTGATCGGCATCAAGGCGCAGACGAAGAAGGGTCGATTGGACCTTCTTGCATTGTTTTTGACCATCATTGGATAAACTTGGCTCACTGGCCATTTAGGCCATTTTTGGCTATCATCGGGTTCTACTTTCACCCTCTGTCGGCGGTAGTCGGTTTCTGGGTTCGGTCCCTCCCACCGATGGAAGTTTATGGCATTCTATTCAGTTGTCCGTCGGTGAGCATCGGGGTCCATTCTGGACCTCATGTGATTCGGTCGGGTGAGCCGACTTGTTCAGTCTTCAGGGATTGCAGCGATCTGGGCGAATCACACTACCATCTACCTAGGATGAGCAAGACGGGTCAGACCAGGCGAAACTACCTTTGGGCCAGTTCGGCGCCTGTTAGTTGACTCAGATAGGCTGAATGATTTGCTTATCGGTTGGGCCGATTCGACACCCTCTTCAGCCGGCTCAGCCAAGCCAGGTCAATTTGGCACCCTCTTCAGCTGGCTCAGCCAGGTCAGGGCTGATTTGCTGCCATGTTCAGTCGGGCCAGAGTGATTCAGCTCCCTATTCAGTTGGCTCGGCCGGGCTAGGGTCGATTCGCTGCCCTCTTCAATCGGGTCAGGCCGATTCATTGGCCTCTTCAACCAGCTTAGCTGGGACAGGGCTGACTTGACATCGGTTTTTAGGGACGATTCAGTCCTATATGTTACTGGGTACAGGCCCCCTTAAGGAGACCTGAATCGAGTTTCGTTACTGGTCGGGTCGAACCAACTCAGGTCCTATTCGGTCATGGGGCATGTGACTGATTTAGTCTCCATTTGTTTTAAGGGACTAAATTGGGTCTAGCTACATCATTTTGCGAGTCAGGCCTGTTTGGACTCAACCTGGTGGTGCAAGTCTGTACCTGGGTTTGGACAGACCCATATGCATAAAAAAAATTATAAGGCTATTTTGGAGCACATTGTGGGTCATTTTGACATGGCTTATTTTTGGCTAGTTTTCGGCCCATCCACTTTATTGATTATGCTTAATTATATTTATATGCATGTGTTGACATATTCGAACATTGGTATTATTTATGATTCTAGGTCCAACATTTTAAATTGAATTAATTGAATCAATATGTTGCCAAAGTAACCTCTCCTATGCAGGTTTGTTCATTTTAGAATATTGTGATGTTTGTATGTTTGTGGTTCATACGAATAGTGATCGGCCTCAAAAAAGATTACTATTTGGTTAAACCCAATTATATATTTTCAGTAATAAATATGAAACAATTATTCAATTTTTCATATGAATAATGAGTCGATTCAAAGAAAGGCTCGTTATTTGACAAGACTGATTGTTCATGTTTTGATTACTGTATTGAGAGTACCACTTACAAATTGACACTTTTGTCCAAAGGCTAAGTGACAATATTATGTTGGGTATCTTATGATGGGGTTCACCACTGTTTAAATATGTTATTTTATGTTATTGCATGTGAAAATATATGTTAACCATGAGCTTGTATGTTCTTTATTCAATTAATACCTTTGCTTCTACAATATCTGCGAATATTAATTCTAGCTCTATTTTTAGTGGTTCTAATTTTAATAACTAGAAAAAGAACGTTATAATTGTTCTTGGGTGTGGATCTTGCACTACGAGAAGATCACCCCCCCCCCCCCCGCTTTTATGGATAAGAGTTTTATTGAGGATAAAAAGAACTCTGAACGGTGTGATCGATCTCATGATCATGAAACATGTAATTCTTGAATCCTTTAGGGGCACCATGTCCGAAGAGGTAAATGCCAAACATTTTTTTGAAGAAATTGAAAAATGTTTTGCAAAAAATGAAAAAGCTGAGACAAGTACTCTTCTTTCGAGTCTTGTCTCAATGAGGTATAAGGGTAAAGGAAACATTCAGGAATATATCATAGAGATGTCTCATATTGCTTCAAAACTCAAGGCATTAAGGTTAGAGTTGTCTAAGGACTTACTCGTGCACTTGGTTTTGATATCCCTTCCCGCACAATACAGACAATTTAAGGTCAATTATAACTGCTAGAAAGAAAAATGAACTCATTTCACACTGTGTGAAAGAAGAGGACATGATGAAGCAAGAGAAGACTGTGAATGCTCATTTGACAATAACCTCTAAGGACATATTTTTAAAAAAGAAAAAGATCGAGGAAACTGCAGTTGACCTTTAACCACAGAAGAAACACAAAATACATTAAAACCCAAAGTCTAGTTGTTTCTTTTGCAAAAGGGAGTGTCACATGAAGAAGAATTGTACCAAGTATTATGCCTGGTGTGAGAAGAAATGTACACTCCTTACTTTGGTTTGTTTTGAAGTTAATTTAACTTCTGTGTCCGAACACACTTGGTGGATGGATTCTGGTATTACCATTCACATAAGTGTGTCTATGCAGAGTTGCCTAAGTTGTCGACTGCCAATTGATGTTGAAAGATTCATCTATGCGGGCGATGACAAAACAATTGAAGTTGAGGCAATAGGGACATTTAGGTTGCTATTAAAGACTGAAAATTATTTAGATTTGAAAGAAACATTTATTGTGTCATCTTTTAGGCAGAATTTGGTTTTTATTTTTATTTTGGACAAATATGATTATTCTTATTTATTTGAAAATAATAAATTTAAATTATTTCTTGATTCAAATCTTATTGAAACTGGTTTTTTATCTACGGTTGATAACCTTTATTTGGTTGATACTATTGCCTTATTTAATGAAACCTTGCAATTAAGTTCTTGCGGTACAAAAAAAAATTAACAAATGAGAATTCTGTTTTATTATGGTACAAGCGCTTAGAGCATATTTTTAAACAAAGAGTTAAAAGGCTTGTGTCGAGTGAGATTCTTGATTTCACTGACTTTTAGATTTGTGTTGAGTGTATAAAAGAGAAATGAACAAACAAAATGAAATTAGGTGTTGAAAGGAGAACGAATGTCTTAGAGTTGATCTATACTGATATGCTTGGACCCTTCCCTATAGCTTCTTGGAATAGTTAATAATATTTTATTATATTCATAGATGACTATTCTCATTATGGATACCTATATTTAATTCATGAAAGTCTCAATCCCTTAATGTGTTTAAATCGTTTAAGGTTGAAGTTGAAAACAAACTTGGCAAAAGAGTTAAGACCATTAGATCTGACCGTGGTGGTGAGTACTATGGCAGATATGATGGATTCAGTGAACAGCGTTCAAGGCTTTTTGTTAAATTCCTAGAGGAATGTGGGATTGCCCCTCAATATACTATGTCAGGCACCCCTAGTATGAATGGTGTTGCTGAAAGATGAAACATGACTCTTAAGGATATAGTAATGAGTACGATTTCTCATTCTACCTTACCAGAGTTCCTCTGGGGAGAAGCATTAAAGACTACAACTTATGTTTTGAATAGTGTAGCTTCTAAAACAGTAATCAAGACCCCATACGAATTATGGATAGGCCAAAAGCCTAGTATGAAACATTTTCATATTTGAGGATGTCCAGCTGAGGCTAGGCCCTATAGGCCATATGAAAAGAAACTGAATTCTAGAACGGTTAGCTGCTATTTTGTTGGGTATTCTAAATGATCCAGGGGCTATAAGTTTTAGGAGCTTGCGAATAAGTCTTTTTTCAAAACGAAAAATGCTTGTTTCTTTGAGGGTGTTGAGTTTGGGGGGAGTGATACAGTAAAAGACATTGCTTTTGAATAAGAGTCTTTTTCTCTTCCTACAGTTGTAGATCACAATGATCAAATTTCTATTCTTAACATTGTTTAAACAAATTCGGATTAAGGTAATGCTTTAGACCTCCTTATCCAAAAATCAAGCTTTTACTCTTAGAGTTCAAACTCAACAACCTCAAGAAACACCTCAAGAACCAATGCCATTTAGAAAATCTACTAGAGAGAGAAGAAAGACAATTTTAGATGATTATATTATCTTTTTACAAGAACATGAGGGTGATACTGGCCTAATGAAAGATGATTCAATCAACCTCCATCAAGCCACACAAAGTTCTAACTCTCAAAAGTAGATTAAAGAAATGCATGAAGAGATTAAATCCATAAGGGACAATGACGTGAGGAATCTTTTCCAATTACCTAAAGGTATGAAACTCATTGGTTGTAATTGAATATTTAAAATCAAAAGAGATTTAAAGGGTAATGTGGAAAGATATAAGGCATGACTTATTGCAAAAGGGTTTACTCAAATGGAAGACATTGACTACATAGAGACTTTCTCTCTAGTTTCTACGAATGACACTTTTAGGATTATAATGGCACTTGTGGCTTATTATGACTTAGAGCTATATCAGATGGATGTTAAGACTGCATTCCTTAATAGGGATATCGATGAGACAATATACATGGTCCAACCAGAATATTTTATCTCAAGCAATGCCAAGAAAATGGTTTGCAAATTAAAGAAATCCATCTATAGACTTAAGCAAGGTTCTCGTCAGTGGTATCATAAATTTCATCAAGTTGTCCTCTCATTTGGTTTTGAGATGAATATTGTTGATGAATGCATATACCTTAAGTTCAGTGGGAGTAAATTTATTTTCCGGATTTTGTATATGGATGACATATTGCTGGCTAGCAATGATATAGGCATACTGCATGAAACCAAGAGATTTCTGACAAAGAAATTTGAAATAAAAGATCTTGGGGATGCCTCTTTTGTATTAGGGATCCAAATACATCAAGACAATTCTCGAGGTATTCTTGGATTATCACAAAAGAGCTATATCGAAAGGATTCTGGAAATGTATGACATAAAGGATTGCAAACCAGAGGATACTCCTATTGCTAAAGGAGACAAGTTTAGTCTCGCTCAGTGCCCCAAACACCAGTCTTAAATTAAGAATATGGAACAGATTTTCTATACATTTGCTGTTAAGAGTCTTATGTATGCTCAAGTATGTATGCGTCCAAATTTAGCATACATTGTTGGGATGTTAGGTAGATATCTTAGTAACCCAGGTATGAATCATTGGAAAATAGTCAAACGGGTTATGCGGTATTTGCAGAGAACAAAAGGTTACATGCTCACATATAGGAAGTCAGATAAGTTAGAGATCATTGAGTATTCTGATTCTGACTTTGCGGGATGGCAAGACAGTCGCAGATCCATGTTAGGTTATGTTTTTCTGTTGGCCGGAGGAGCTATTTCCTGGAGGAGTGCCAAGCAGATACTCATTGCTTCTTCTACCATGGAAGCAAAATTTGTAGCTTGTTATGAGGCATCCAACCATGAGATATGGCCATGTAATTTTGTCACAAGGTTGTGAATTTTGGATAATGTTGAAAGAGCACTAAAGTTATTTTGTAACAATAATTCAGCAGTGCTATATTACAATAACAATATGAGTTCTTTGAAGTCAAAACATATTGACATTAAGTTTCTTGTTGTTAAAAAAAGAGTCTAGAATGGTTAGATATCGATAGAATATATTGACACAAACTCTATGATTATGGATTTGCTTACCAAAGGTTTGCCACCCAAAGTCTTTCACGAGCATACTGCTCGCATGGGTGTTTTGTCATTTTATGATATGTTGGTTTAGTGGGAGTTTGTATTTAGACGTTCTATGATATAATAAACTTTTTTTTGCCATTTTGGTATAAAGTTAAAGTTTCAGTTTCATTATGTTGTGATCTCACTAAAGTTTTCATGAAGGATCAATTGGAAATAAGCATGTTTGATCACATTGCATGTAATTTCTATGCTTCACATCCATACTTGATTCATGTCATTTGGTTGTCAATATACGTGATCATTGATGGGTTCAATTACATTATTTGTAATGAAGACCGCTTTGGTTCTATGTTGACATGATCAATTGACCGGATTGATAAAGATATCAATTGATAAAAGAGTATTTTTGAGCTCATAAGGTTACAATATGTGACCATAAGGTTGCGTATGTGGCACAAGTGAGAGATTGTTAGAAAATCATGTAGGCCTATATGCGCTGAACCACACATCGTAAAACTACCTTAGGTTCATGCCCGGTTTATGTGATCTAATCCGGTTGGGCCTTGTGATGTCTCATATGGTATGATACACTATATAAAGAGACCTAGCCTATTTACAATTTTGTAATGAGTTGAATTGAAGACAAACTCCTAAATACATTATGTTATGGTCCCCAAATCTTGTATAATAGCCCTCTCTTCAGGCTTTCCATAAGTCAGAAAGAGAATTCAGTCACTCTCTCATTAGGTTTAGAGAAAGGAAAAGGGTCACATATACAGGTTCTGGAAGATTATACCGTCAACGGTCTATCAGAGCACCAATGGATTCAGGTACGATTCCACATTAAGTTTGGATTTCATTTTTGTTTCAATGATTTAGCGAGAACATGTAAATCAGTCCTTTTAGTTTTCGATGGATTTTTAATCTAACACCATGCACATGATGCACCCTTAACAAAGTTGTCTCATAGAGTGGCCGCACTTGATGGAGAATAATTAGGGTTGTCAATAGGTTGGGTTTCTGTTATTGTTATTGTTATTATTATTATTATTATTGGGTTTGATTATTATTATTATTATTATCACTGAGGTGGTATCCTATATGGTAAGCGTGGTCCTGTGTCAAGCTAAAGGCCCATGATCGAATCCCTCTGCTACATGAGGTGATTGTTGTTCTGGTATGGGTCCGCTTAACCCCAGCTTGCCTTTAAAAAAAAGTTTTTATATAGAAAAATGTGTTATATAGGATGGTTTAGGGTTTTACTTTCTCAACCCAACATAGCCTGAACTCCAAAGCTCTTGTTATTTGGGTAGGTTTGAGTGCACCCTGTTGGGTCAGATACTTGACCCGTTGACAACCATAAAAATAATAGTCTTTGTTCAACTCTATATACGCCCCAGTATTGCTCAACATCAAAGTTGGTCGCAGGTGACCTATCTGGCAGGCTAGCACAACCCAGGTAAGGATGTCAATGGTTCGGGGTTTGGGTAGATATTCAATTAAGTTTGAGTTGATTTAGCTTTGTTTAGTAAGGAGATAACATCTATTTATTTTTTGGATAGTTCAAGGGAATTACGCCAACCCCATATCTCTCACTGATTGTACATTGGTTGGCCTCCAATTGGTAAAACTCTTGAGGTCCTCCTTGCCTATCGAGGAATACACCCAGCTTTGACCTTGAGGTAAGGGATATCACTTATGAGTTTCAAACTGGTGACATACTGTCAACTTCTTGATATTCACAAGTCACCCTTCCCAAATGAGGTAGAATCCCTTTTGGGCTATACATGTACAATATTGTGATAGA
Organism: Nuphar pumila; assembly: GCF_984573655.1. NCBI lineage: Eukaryota > Viridiplantae > Streptophyta > Magnoliopsida > Nymphaeales > Nymphaeaceae > Nuphar > Nuphar pumila. Next base: position 114,511,291 of record NC_143259.1, on the reverse strand, counting down.
GTAAAACCCCATGAGAGCTCTATTCATCTTGTTGGGCTGACATGCAAATGTCACAAAGGTGAGGGGATGCCACAAGTTTCAAACCCACTTGTGCAAATATCTTAATACAAAGCTAGGTTACTTTAGAGATGGTAGTGGACTGAGGAAAAATGAGGACCCGCCTTGACTTGCCCCATTTAGATTGAAGATGGAGGACATGAAACAGGGATGGAGGCAGAGATGAAGGTTAAAATCAAAACCCATGCGGAGATAGACTTACGCTTTCACTTGCCCCCACCCCGTTAGTAAAATAACTAAAATACCTTTAATAATTTAATAAAATTCCATATAACTTCATTATATATATTCCTAATTTCTAACCCTAAAGCTAAAAAACCCTCTCCTTTGGGTTGCCGCTTCTCCAGAAAGCTCTCCTTCATCTCCTTTTTTTGGTTTGTGTGGTCAATTCTTTGATGATTCAATCTCTTTCTTTATGGATGGTAGTTGACCGAGGAAAAACGGCCCCCCGCCCTGCCTCACTCCTTTTAGACCAAAGATGGAGGACATGAAATGGGAATAAAGGTGGAGATGGAGGTTAAAATCAAAACTCATGCAGGGATGAAGGCTGGGATGGAGAGCAAAATTTTGAGACGGGGTGGGGTTAGAGACCTTGTGTAAGATATAGAAATTCTTAGTAGACTTTTGAATAAAAATATGAGATATTTTTACATAATTTTATTGTATTAACCTGAAATATGAAACAAAGAGATTTCACAGAGCCAATTATACATAGGACATGTATATCCGCAGGGATATACATTCAAGGAGCCATATTGCGCTCATTTGGCAAAATGAGAGAATTCTGCAAAGAAAATCTGTTTCGTCTCGTCAAAACAAAGAGAATGATTGTAAAACCTAAGATTTTTTCTTGATAATTAAAATAAATAAATGATGAATTATTGGTGTATTCATGACTATAATCATGAATTCTTGATTTTCTTGATATTCTTGAAATTCTTGATTTTCTTGATATTCTTAATTTTTTTTGATTTTCTTGATTTCGATTAATTATGAACCTTTGTCTCAAGTTATGAATATTATTTCAATAATAATTAAAAAAAACTAAAATATGTAGACTAAACAAGAAAGTAAATGATTTTAGACTATGGATTTTGGATTTGGATCTAATCTCATTGGATTGGACCAATAGTATCAGATGTCATTATTGTTTCAACAGAAATTTTGGCTATTTAATGGCTCATCTATTAAATCAAAGTTGACCTTGATGTTCTTCATTTTGAGGGCATCAAAATTGACTATTTACATGCCCAAATTGGTATTGATTTGAACATTTTATCAGTAACGAAAGTTCATGCCTAATTATAGGTCAAAATTTGATGTTTTTTGATACCGACTGAATTTTCTTACCAATATGTATGTGTACGATTAGATCTAAGACCACCATGATGATTTATATTCCAAAAGCTATCAAATCAACTATTTAAACATTTAATTCTGATGAGTCTTTGGGTCTGTAGGCCTCTCAGAAGGTTACCATGTCACTAGAGCACAAGCCAAGGTAAAAAGTCTATACTTTTTTTTATAGCTTAAGTAATTTTGAAATTTAATTAATTAAGTCTCATAATTTATTTATTTTATTTTATTAATAAAAATAAATAAATATTAACTTCTTATATTAAAGATGAGATGCTTGTCTAAGCCCATCTATAAATAGACGCCCTCATGATGAGGATTAACAAGGTTAGTTCTATTTTTCTCTCCTCTCTACCCTGCGCCCCTTAGAGCCTTTCCTTCTCTTTCTTGGATTCAAAAAAGACCTCCACGTGATTTCAGTGGGTGTATAAGATCTTTCTCAAGCTAGTAGAAGGTGTGGATTCCCTGGATCGTGTAAAAAGACCCGTCAAAATCTTTGAAAAATATTTTTCCAACACAGGTAGGTGATTTATGCTTTTCTTGCCAGAATGGAATTCTTGGCATAGATTCCAATAATTTTTCATGAGTTTAGGCCATGATCAAACCCTCCTAACCATGGGTTTGACCCAGATCTAAAGATTCATAGAAAAAAAACATTTTCCCCAAAAAAAAACCCTCTTGGAAATCGAGTTTTTAATAAAAAACTTGGGTTTTCAGAAAAAAATATAAATTGTATAAATACTTATGTTATGCTATGATTTTCTTGCACGTAATAATTTGTATTGGTAAAATAGGTTGTTGTAGACATTCTGCAAAATTTTTGTGAATTTTTATGGTCAAAATTTGAAGATATTATGATTTTAGCAATATCAGGTTTTTTCAAAAAATAAATCGGTAAATATTGAAAAGATATGGATTTTGTAGCTAGATTCATGCAATATTCAGTGCTAGTTGATAGATTATATTAAAGTAGTTATTCTGTAATTTTTGTAGATTTTTCTAAATTTTTATTTCATGCATATTCCATGATTTTGTTAATTTATTGTGTATTTTATCGAATTAATTTATGAGAAAATAAAGCATGTTTGAGACAGGCATATTTTTTCAGCCAAACAGTCAAGGAAATATATGATTTGTCTTCATCAAGATATATTAGACCTAGTTGTACATTTTATTTTATTTTTATTTAATTTATGCAAGAAAAATTATGAGTGTACGGATTTGGGTGACCTGATTTGGTCTAACCCGAATGCATAGACCCAGAATTACAGTATTGCAATAAAAAATGTTTGTATCTCTCTCATCAAATATTTTTACATTCATAAAGGAAGACAACTCTTTTTACAGATCTAGAAAATGATCTTTTGTTGGGGAGATATGACTTTGGGAAAATAGACTAAAATTTGTGTAATATAAATAATGCAGAATGATAGGGGTTTGGTTTTTAATCAAAATGGGGCATGAAATGATCATAGAAATCGCTTCAAATTAGCAAAAATAAACTAGATTCAATCATAAAGACCACTTTTTACGGATCAAAAATATGATCTTTGGTTAGGGAGATATGCTTCTCACAAGTTGGCCCTGATTTGAATAGCGATTTACCGAAGACACTGTAAATCGCAATAGCAATTTACTGAAGACAATTGTAAATCACACAATGATTTACTAAGAGACACTTAACTCGCAATTGTAATTTACTAAAAAAAATTATAAATCATAATTGCGATTTATTGAAGAATATCGTAAATCGAATGACGATTTGCTAAAGAGGACTATAAATCACATTGGTGATTTATCGAAGGACACCACAAATCGAAATAGCGATTTGCTAAAGAAAGTAGCAAGTCGAATGACGATTTGCTGAAGGACACTATAAATCGAACAATGATTTGCTGAAGGATGTTGCAAATTGAATGACGATGTGATTTGTACTATAAATTGCTACTCTCTGATATGATTTTTACTGTAAATCGTTACTCTCAGATCTGATTTCTATTATAAATCGTTACTCTCTGATCTGATTTTTACTGTAAATCTCTACTATCTGATCTGATTTCTATTGTAAATCGCTATGCTCTGATTTGATTTCTATTATAAATCGCTACTCTCTGATCTGTTTTTTATTATAAATTGCTACTCTCTGATCTAATTTCTACTATAAATCGCTACTCTCTGATTTAATTTCTACTGTAAATCACTACTCTCTGATCTGATTTCTACGATAAATCACTACTCTCTGATCTGATTTCTATTGTAAATCGCTACTATACTCAGTTTGACATTGCTACCATTGTCTCTGCTATAAATCATTATTCTCTGTCTACTCAGGTCGCTGCTTGCACCCTGGTATCATGATGAACAATAAACATAATGCTGATTTTTCTGGTAGTTCAATTCTTTCTCACGAACAGACAATGACAAAGGGTGCTCCGACGATAATGACGGCAAAAGGTACTCCAGCGACAGCAGACGACGACAAAGGGTGCTTCGATGACAGTAGATAGCGACAAAGAGTGCTCCGACGACAGCAGATGACGATAAAGGATGCATCGTCAAAGGGTAATTCAGAACGTTTAGGGTGACATATTGCGAGGAGCTCCTGTTAAAGCAGAGAAGTTTACTTCTTAGGGCGAAAACGATGATGATTTTAACCCTTTTTGGCAGGAGGACATTTTTGTCATTTTTTTGAAAAGTCATTTTATGATGCTAATGGTGGGAAAGGGTACTTAAGTCTTTGCAAACGCACCAGACTCCGATGCTAAGTAATGTCGACACACACAGAGAAATGATCCCCACGTGATTACATACATGGTGCTCATTGAGACTTGAGAACACGCACCTGGGTGTTTCGGGGGGAACATATAACATGCTTCGCTTCGTCAGCCCAATTGAAAAACAAAAGAGCAAAAAGCAAATAAAAATAAAATTCTAGAGAGAGAACACAACCAGATGCTCCTGCAGAGTCCTTAATTCTTCTCCTTGAGTATGTTAAATTTCTTTTGCATACTCTATAAAATCTCAAAATCAAATGACGATTAACAACATAATAACATCAACAATTACAATAATGATATGCCCAAAGTATATTCATCAAAAGGAAAAAAAACAAAAGGAAAGCAGGAAACTTAGAAACTTAGTAATGGGAATTCCATAAAATTGCAGTAACTTGCAGATAACGATCGACTAGACACATAAAGGAAGTTTTGTATCTCTCTCATCAAGAGGAGTTTTGAAAAACAATTTATTGCGTTGGAAAGCTAACTAAATTTTGCATTTACTGTGAAATTTTGGAATCCATTCATGGACTGAGCATGACCCTCTGACAGTCAAAACAAAATATATCATGTATGTAGTAAAATGTTCATAACTCCCTCATACGGAGGAATTTTTATGAACGGTTTACGGATACGAAAATCTGACAAAATTTTCTACATACTGTTAACATATCAGCTATGTTCATCATTTGTAAAAAAAATTGTTAACTCTGTAACAGTCGGATAGAGTTGAGGATTTCGTTAATCGAGATCGTTCTTTGGACCAAGGGTGGACTTTTGTATAGTTTACATATATGTTGTATAAATTTCTTCATATCAAATAGCATGCATCATGTGAATGAGTTTGCAAGTCTGATTTTATGCAGAAGTTTATATGTCTAGCTTAAAACATGAATTTTTCTAAGAAAGCCTATACATAAAGATAAATGATCGAAGGGTCCAATGAATACAAGTTTATGGTTTAATTTCAAATATTGTGTTGGTTGCATGTATGCCTATGTTGTAATGATGATGGTGATGATATTGATGTTGCAATGTTATGGATGCGCTAATTCATATTCTTTATTGCATTGGCCATGTACATGCATATGTCCTAACTAAAGCATGAATGTGAACAAAATTTCTATTTTCGTATATGCTCAAATTTATGTTAAAAGCATGATTGAATAAATATTTCAATACTTTATAAGAACGCATTCATTGCCCATAAAGTGGCCAAAGGTTTTGATGTTGCATGAAAAATATGAATATAATCAAGTAAATATGTGAGATTAAAATCAAGATACTTATTAGGAGAGTGACAGGTGGTACAAAACTTTGTGGGAAAAGTATGTTTCTGGCACGAAAGGTTGCTCCTCTCCTCTCATTATTTTATGAGAAAACCTCTGCATTAGACTGCATCGTAGAGGGAAAGGTACTTATGAGAAAATCTGATGCATCAGGTTGAAAGGTATTGAGAATTTTTCTCGTATTATCGTCCCTCACCTCATCCTGGTGAAGGGGCCCAGTCAGGCCAAAGCCACATTTTTATGTAAAACACTGCCTCAACCATAGTTCTGATCTGGAAATCAAGCCTGTGTCGTATCAGCAAGGCTAAAAAGCGATAACTTAAGATATATGAATATTAGTTAAGTATTACACGCATCATTTAAGAAAGAGAATGTAATTAAAGACAAGAATATATGCACGCATCGAAGGGTTTATGCATATGGTAAGTCATGCATTTTACTTCTTGAATGTATGAATTAATGCTCTATTGTTTAATTTGGTAGATTGAATATGCATGACTAGTTATGTAATTATTTCAATAAATTGTAAATGCTAAACTATGAAACTACTGTTGAAATTTTTGCTTTGTATTTCTGTCTTACGAGTTTAGTATATCTCACTCTACTGCGACATGTGTTGTCTGACCCTATATGGTTTAATATTTTTTAGGTAATGAGGAGTAGCTTACATGCAAAGGCAGGAGGTTGTGACGGGGACTGAGCCTACCGTTTCTTTGTATTCAAAAGATTTTCAGACTCTAATTTATTATTTGATTATTATGTCAATGGACTAAAGTAATTAATTTCTTTGAATGATTGTAGACATTGATATAGTTTATGCAAGTTGAAATCTATTTCTTTTGAATTCCTACAATCATATAGTTCTGCGTGAATAAGAGAAGTAGCACGCCAAATTTTAGACTTGATAAATTTTTTGTTGTATTTGTTCAAGTATTTTTAAAAGGTTTTTTTAAAAAAAAAATCTACCAGCTTTTGGGTTATAAAAATTGGGGTGTTACAATGACGTACTCACTTTTTTTGCAAATAATATCCACGAAACCTCAAAAATATGTGGGTCTCACAAAATAATCATGGGTTCCACATAAATATCTCATAAATATCTAGGTGGGCCCCACAAAAGACATGTTTGTCCTTGTCCAAAAAAGGTAGAGGGAAATCAAGAAAAGAAGAGCATACTTGTTCTTGGGGTGGGGCCCATACCCAAATCTTCAATAAATAGGACCCCTTCCCCATTTAGAAAATTGCCACCCTCTCTCTCCAGTTTCCTCTCTCCTCTCCCCTCTATCCTCTCTATCTAATTTGGCTATCTCTAGAAAATAGCTCTCTCTAGATTTTTCCGTGTTTCTTTGTGTCCATGAATTCTACATAAGATGCTCTTGATTGTGACTGTACCAGACATAAGGACGTAATGGCTATGACCTAGAAGCACCTTTACGCTTGCGCTGAGCTACATCTACCAGATTTTTGATAGGTTTGCATGTTGTTCCCTATTTCAAGTTATATTTATTGAAATAACTGTCATATACGGTGAAATTCTTATTACCATACAACTTTCTAAATGATATCGGGTTCTAGTCCTTGGTTTATGCCCTCTAGGCTACCGCAAACTTGTTTTGGTATTCATGCACGTATTCTTGTGACTTTTTCAATATTTATGATGAATTACATGCCATAAGGTCCTAGTCTTTGGTTCACGCCCTCTAGGTCACCACAAGCTTGCTTCGGTATTCACGTGTGTATCCTTGCTACTACTTATATATATATATATATATATATATATATATATATATATATATATATAATGTTCTTTTACACAAGGTACTTAGCCTGATGCATGATTTCATTCACCGGGCCTTGCTTTATGTACTTTACTTTGTCGTTGCACTGTTATGCGCACAGGCTCCTGCTTTATGCTATTTAGTCGTCACGTTGTTATGTGCACAAGCTCCAAATTTACACTACTTATTTTGTTGTCATGCTATTATGTGCATAAGCTCCTGTTTTTAATAAATATAACTACATTATAATAAGCATATAAATGGTAATTGATCCTTATCGCTGAAAGTGATTCAAAAGCCTTGCTACATTCAAAATATTGTTTGGTTAAGAAACCCCTATTAAAAAGGTTTTGGATTTATGCAAAACTGCATTTACGTAAATATATAAGTCATCAGCGTAAGGCCTAACTAAGGCTTAGGTTTTCGATAACCCATGAGAGATGCAACGTATGCACAACGGTGCATATCTATCCAAAAATGAAGATAGCATTTTTCCTATAAAAACAAGAAAGATATTAAAATTTCTGACAAGATGCTCTCTGAGCTAAAAAGAACATAGTGTTTTCTCTATTAAACATGGGAATGTTGCCAAAATTTGTGGCAAATGATTACCTGAATCATAAATGGCATGTCAGTGCCCTCAAACAAGTGCAACATTTTTCCCGTTAAATAGGGGAGATGCTATAAAAAATTATAGCAAAATACTCATATATGCTAGTATGAATGGCACGAAAATGCCCTAATTGTTGGAACCTTGTCAGGATGACTCGTTCTATTTTTGCCTTAAAAGGCATCGTACTCGTAAGAGCCGTTGCACTAGAGTAGCTATTGCACCTTGTTAGGTCGATGCTCGTTGCGGCTAAATACACATAAGTTATCGATAAAAAGTAATCATTGATTATGCATGCCTCTATAAACTATTGTTACAAGAATAATATCCATAAGTGTCAAAGTTTGTTATCCACCCGCAATGGGGTGAAGCGCTTGTGAAGGTCGTAGGCACCAAGAGCGATGTTTGCATGCATATAAACAAACACAACAATAGTCTATGTCCACATGGGAACCAACCTATACTTCAAAAAATTGGTTGGGGTTGAGTTCATATTTTCCTTTGTGCATATCAACAAAGATGATGATGATATCACTTTGAGTGATATACTTTATCTTATGAACTAAAAGAGTTCATGCAGTCTCTCAATCACTCGAAGGTTCGGAGACCGGGTTACCCCTAAGACCTAAGGGTTGACCCCGCTATTGCAGTAGTTGAATGCATCCAAACCGGTCTGGTAGAGGTTATCCGACAAAAATCTGCCATCTCGCTACACACAATGTCATTTAGACGTCTGGTCATAAAAATCCATAGCATAAGAAACACCCAAATAACTTTGTTTGATGCCTAAGTAGGTTCGCGCTTGTACCAGGAGGTGGTGTAATACCTATGAATTTTATCAGATAAATAAACTTGAAATTTATGTTCTTAAGTTGGTACAAGGATATTTTTATTGTTCTATGTGTTCATTCATATTGGATCTTGGATGTCCTATTTGGATCTTTAATGTTGGATCCCTAATATCATGTTCGAAACTTCGATATTCCATTCAGATCATGAACCTTAAATTTGATATTTAATAATATATTTTTGGTCAAATGGATCAGATCTCTGGTATTGAATCCTCAATATCATGATCAAATTTGATCCTTGATGTCATGTCTAGAGTTGATATGGGATCCAAAAACGTAATTGGTAGGTCCGCGAAGTTTAAATTGATTTTTTGATGACAAAATTTTATAGTGTGCCTACAATACTATAGTGGAAATGGTATAGTCTATGCGATGTTCAGATCCACAATATTGCATTAGGATCCTGGATATCGGAGATTTAAATATAGCGATGATCCAGTTAAATTTTTAATGTTCGAATCCATAATAGCGATTTAGATCCATGTATATTAATTCAGATTCATAGTGTGAAGAAAACTTTGGATCCTTAGATCCAGATTTCTTAAAGGGTTTTATGAGCACAACGAATCTTGGATCCATAATAAATTAGTAAATATCCATGATAATGAATTTGGATCCAAAAGTAATTTAGTTTGGGTTTATATTTGAAAATTTAAATATTATACATTAAAAATCTAAAAGAAGATCCATATTTGTGGATGGATCCAGATAGGGCCAAAGCAGTGGACCCAACTATATGTGAGTTGTGGGTCACAAGTTTGATTGAACCAAACCCACACCTGTTGGTGTGTTAAAAAGGGAGGCACGAAAAAAAAATATACCACTGTTAAAAACTAAAACACATTAAAGAAAAAGAGCACGTAAACCCTAAAAAGGGTTTACACTTATAAGAAGATGAAGTGGGCAGCTGCGTGCATATGTTATTCACACAGCTCGAGAGTGGGTAACCGACCCACCTCTCCCTCTCCCCACGATCTCTCACCCTCTTCCCCCACGTCCTCCCCCATTCTCTCCCCTTAACTGACCCTCTCAAATTCTTTTTTTAACCCCATCTCCTTCTCCCTCTCGTTATCTCTCTCTCGATTTGGAAAAAGAGGCGCACGATTTGGGGAAAGGGCACACGACTTCCTGAAGAACATGACAACAACAGAGATTCACGATTTCAAGTAGGGTATTCTATGATTGTTGTTGTGTATTGTGTTTCAAGCCCTGCAATGAGTTGCAACACACCCCAACAAGAAAGAAAAAAGCAATATTAAAAAGGGGTTTTTTCCCCAAATGGTTTGAAGGCTGTGTATTTATGGGGGAGATCTGTGGACCGAACCCTAGTCCGTGGATTTAGATACATGCTTTTAGCATTATATCATCTATGAAAAAATTTCTATTAGGTATTATCTGCAGTTTTATTTATTTATATTGTTGTTTATGTATTATTCTAAACAAACACCGATCACTACTTGTGTTCTTGAAAGGAGTTGCACAATCTCTTTAGTATCATAATGTTGTGTTAACTTAATGATAGCAAAAAAAAGTCTGCAGTTATTCCTTTTGGGGTTCTCGTTGGTTTAAAAAATATATATAATACGTTGAAATTACTGCATTTGTGTGTTTTTTCTTCTGATAATATGCAAGTCTATCTGATATGCCTGTCCAACATTGGAAAATTTTTGTAATATGTTCAATATTCTGACATGGGTATTTGGCATTGAATAATATGTTGAAATCCCTACTCTGTGTGTATCTTGTTTTTGATAATAACCTGCAATATGTGAAATACTATAAAGAATATGTCTAATATATAGATCCAATATTAAAAAAAAATTGTAATAGGTTCAATATCCTGATATACGTATTTGGCATTGACAAATACATTGACATCCCTGACCTGCGTGTTACATTAGTCATTTTTTTTAGTATGTTTCATAAATAAAATCAGCCTCTATGTGTTTCAAAAGTGGTGATTTTTCTATAAATGAAAATCAGGATTTGTGGGTTCATATTAGTAAACTTTCTTTATATAAATAATAAGACGAAAACTATGGGCTGGGTATATGTAGTAGAATTCCCTTTGTGTCAGGTCCCATGGATAAAACTCTGTGTTGCTTATTGCATTTTCTGAAATAGTCTAAATGGAAATCATGGTAGAACTTTACATATAATCATGGACGTATCTGTGTCAGGTTCAATGACCAAATGACTATGTTTAGGAGATCTGTCAACATAAAATATTTTTTGTTTTAAGATTAATAACTGAAATTATTTATATGGATAGAAACCTATTCTTGCAATAAGGGCACCAATAGAAATCCAAGTCTATGTGTTTACAATAAGTATGCCTTTCTGTGTTAAGTTCCTGGGCACAAGCTGACTGCTGCATATTGTTTTCATAATTTTTTTAATATACATATTGTGTTCTTTCTGTATTTTAGGTAATGAAAGGTGCAAAGTTTATTGATGTTTACTATATCTTAATTAAGTTTAGTTAATCTGAAAGTCCATGAGATTTTTCTACAAGTATCCTGTATATTGTGTAATATGCCTATATGTGACAACACTCGAGAGGATTCAACACTAGCATATAGAATTCCATTGACAACATGAGTACATTGCCATTCTGAATTACCTATTTTAGTGTTCTTTCAACCATAGTTATAAATAAATAGTACATTGTGCCAATGATCAAACCCTCGTTATAAACACTTTAATGTAAAGGATTAATCTTATGTGTGTCTTACTCCTATGAAGTGAAAGTCCATGATTTTAGTGATAATAAAACTGAGTATGATGAAAAGATTGTGGTTATGAAGCAATACACTTACTTTTTGTGATTAACTTGGAAGTGTAGTCTTACCTACAATTCTTCAAGAATAAACCCATAGTCGAGCCTGTGGGTCGGTTGAGGTTGGTACCTGAGTAGCCAAGCCAAAGGATTAGGAGTTTAATATTGACATCCCGAGTTTAGAAAATTATTACCCAAATCAATGTAAACTTAATACTTTTACTTGACTGATTTAAAGGTATCGGTGCATTCATGCTTGACGGTTTAAAGGTACCGGAACACTCTGGGTGGGTTTATGCAATTAAACAGATAAAAATTTGATTAACATATATCTATTTAAGGTATGAACAATTGTGGATCTACCACTACTGTAGTATAATTAAAATTTTTGGGAAATACTCTAGTGTTTTCGAGTTACTAAATTTTAGATCAGAAGAAAAACCCTAATAACACGAAAAATATAAATTAATAAGAGAGCAACCCACTCAAATTCGTACTTACCTTAGAGAGGGTAGGTGATACACAACTCTGAGGACAAGTGTTTTCATGCTTCGAGTGGCAATAGCTCGATGATCCCCAGTTCTCGGAGTTAGAGGACCCAGACTACCAAATTTGTCCTAGGCGGTAACTCCACGTTCTTCTACAGAAAGTATGGATGCATCCTATTGTTTTGGGACTTTTAAAGATTATCTAGCTTATTCAACTGCTCCCTTAGGATTTCAGTTTCAGTTAAACATTCATATTAATAAAACATCAATGCATAATAAACCCCTGAATGTTCTCTTCTGTTAGGTTGCCTTGGCCTGCGAGTACCCACAGGATAATTAAAGAGAAACATTAAATTTTACTTCTTATCAATCAGACCAAATATTGTGAGCTTTGTACTTGAACTTGTTAACTTGTGATTATATAATTGAGCATATGATTAAGCATTCAAACCGGTGTTTACTTATCTGAATGGATGTTAATTTATATTATGATTTTGTGAGTTAGAATAATGATATGCAATAAGTTAGTTTCATGTTACTTATTTCTTATGTCATGCGTAATATCATGCTTTACTGCTTATATTTAATCATACACATTGCATACTTGTTACATAATACATCTGCAAAATCATAGTATTCTTCTATGCTCACTCGTTGTAGTCTGACATAAATTATTTTATTATTTTTCAGGAGAAGAGTAAAAGATAAAGAACGGTTGCAGGATGATATGCATATTAGGATATATGATCTATTATGTTTTCAGGATGTTAAATGTTATTGTAGTTATTGTAATTATGTCATTCGGTTTTTCTGAACTTTGACCTTATGTTTTCAACTTTTCATTAGAAATAAAATAAATGGTAATTGCTTTGAGGATTCCTGTGACGTGTCTGAAATGCTTAGCTTATTTAAATTTGAATATTTCTGTTGTCTTGAAAAAAAAATTTCTCAAAAATTTGGGTTAAATTTTTGGGCGTTACAGGTGGACTTGTAATTATCAAAAAAATGCATTAATCATATGTACACTAACAAATGAATATATGTACATTAGTACTACTCATGCATTACCTTATGTAAGGTACTTATCTTAGTATATTGTTGAATTGATCAAGTGAAAGACTCAAATTGTATCTGTATGGCTAAGCTAGGCTCGAGGAGCTCTTGCTTCGGTCTATATGATACTTATACGCTAAGTCGTGAAAACTTGAGCTACGATATTTTCAACTATGACCCTAAAGTAATATTTTATGTTTTCAACATATTATACTTGTTAGAATTGAAATGCCTTTCTACCAGATTAAGAATAGTTCTAACTCCGTTTTATGAGTGATATAGGTAATGAACCTACGGTGCAAGATACAGAGTAGGGCAACATCAAGATTCAGAGTTTATCCCGACATCATTAGACATTTCATTTACAAATCCAATTTATCTAGTACTTCTTTACTAAGCAGTATTGTTTGTAATAACTAACTTGTTTTGGTTTGCTTAAATAAAATATTTTGGTGGATAATGAATGATTGCCTATGCACTCGTGACCCGCCCATCATCTTCTAAAATCAATAATTAACTGTCATTTATTTTTGTTACTAAAATCATTTTTAAATTTTGCTGAAAAAAAATAATCTATGAAATTTAGACAAAATTTTATTTTGAAAATCTGAGACATTACACCTTGTTCCCCTCCTCCTAGCTCCACTACCATCCCATCCCTACTGTACTTTTTAGTCGGCAAGAGGGACCTAGGATTATGTCACGAAGACGACTCATGTTCCACACACACATTTGATTTTTTTTTTGAAAAATAATATAATCAATAAAAGTTGTTTATATTTTAAGATATAAAAATATTTTTATTAAAATATTATTACAAAGGTATTAACATAATACTAAAAATATAAAATAACGTCTGTGGATGTTAGAAACGCGTCAACACGTCATAGCGTGTCCGACTCGTGTGACTCACTACAAAACAGACCCTGTGTTTTTACACTTATCCACGGAAGCGGAGATTCTTTTTCTTCGGAAATACTGAAAGGAAGAACAGTTTTTTTTCTTTTCTTTCTAGGGAAAACGGAAAGAGAACGATCGGTTTATTCGTTGGCCATGGACTATGATCCACGGAGAGTCGATTCTTTCAGGAAGAGGCTCAGCTTGCAAAAAGAGGTAAAAGTTTTCCTCTTAATTGGTGCATTTTGGAGGAAACCGTTTCTGATGATTTCTCCGTCGAGTGATGATCGATCAGAAATCCAGAATATTCGTGAAACTGAATTGTCGTTTAGAGAGTTAAATTACGAAATGTTTTGCTCGAAAACATTGAATTTCTGAAGCTTTTTACTCATCCGCTTGCAAATAGAGGTAAGTTTTTTCCTGTTAATTGATGCACTATTGGATTTCGCCTTTTTTTTCTTTAATGCTCTTGTGTAGGAATCCGTTTCTGATGATTTTTCCATCGAGTGATGATTGATTGGAAACTCAGTGAATTCGTGGAATTGAATTGTCGTTTAGAGAGTTCATTTTGGAAGTCTTTTACTCGAAAACGTTGAATTTCTGAAGTAGTTTTTAAATAACCGAGTGCCGTGCTTCTGATGTTAGATAAGAACATTGTTCGTTCGCGTTTTGTTTTATTTTTTCTTAGAATTTTCTGTTTCTTTTTAGCGTTATTTATCTGGTTCATGGTTTGTCTTTTTTCTTTTCTTTTCATTGAGCCGATGCAAGTATACATGATGTAGACAGAGCGATGAACGATTTATTTTTATTGCGAAATGACTCGAGTTTTGATAATATGTAAACTGACTTAGGATTGCTGTTGTATTTCACTTGGGGTTGGAAATTTTGGGAAATGAAGGAACTAAGCAGTGTCATAATAATCGAAGTTTTGTGGGACCCTTGACATCATGCCAACATGCATAAAGAATTGCCTTCATCTTCACTAGATATCTTGAAGTGCGTAACCATTAGGCTAGAATGCAGAAAACGTGGATCATAAGTACCAAACTGTTTCCAAACTGCTCACAACATGCATAAAATACCAACTGTTGCACATCAGCAGTATGGCAATACCCATGATGCACACAAACACACACAAGCATGAAGACATAGGCATGATCTTGTGCATGAGTATCTAAGCCAGCCACGCCCTAATGGATATGTCACATAGATACTCCTTTTTGACTGCCGTTCAGTATCCCCTTGTATACTAGTTACATTGGAAACTTCATAAAAATGGCCGTATCTCCGTATCTTCAGCTGTGTCGATGTGACACAGCAGCCATGGCAATGCTGGAAACTAGTGGGATGGGCATTGTCTTCAGGCAGTGGCGGAGCCAGAAGTTTTTCGTTGGGTGGGCAGACTTCGGGTATCGGGAACAATGCTATGGTCTTGAAGGACGATCCATTTATTCGGACCAGTGGTTGAGCCGGAAATTTTTTGCTGGAGGAACAATCGTTCATGGAGAGATAAAACTTAAATAAGCCTTTGAATTAAAATAACAAATGTTACAAACACAAACAACTAAATTTATGAACATAATAAGATAAATCCTTAAATTGTACTTTTAAACTAAAATAAAGATTGTTTACTTAAGAAATACAAACAACTAAATTCATGAAAATTTTACAATTGGCATCTTCTATTTTTCATATTTTTAAAACACTTCATAATTGCATCATCACTGATGATATCAAATGTCTCCTTCTCTATGTAAGTAACCAAAGCATCATTGATCCATTCATCTCCCATTCTATTACGTGGATGACTTTTGATATTGTTCATAGCTGAAAATGCTCTTTCAACACTTGTTGTTGCAACTGGCAAAATTAATGCCAACTTAATCAATAGATACACATGAGAAAATACAATGTGCTTTTGAGTTGCTACCATCATCTCTGCTAGCTCTGCTAAAGATTTTAAACTTGAAAACTGATCACTGTTTCACATTTCTGCAATATATATATATCCAATTGATTTTCAAGTCTAATTATGTTTACTCTAGAAAAGTCCTTAGGGTAAAGCTCAGCAAGATGAATCAACTTATCTTTATCAAAAGCAGAAAAAGAATTCTTTGGACTCAAGCATGACATTGAAAGGAGGAACTCTGTATTTGCTTCAGTGAAACGATCATTCAACTCTTGAAGTTGCAAATCAATAATAGCATAAAACACATCAATAGGATAATGATGCAATGTGGTGATCTTTTCAACCTTACGTCTTGGTCGTCCTTGAGGTGTATATGAGTCCCCTAGATCAGGAATTAGAATATCAAATCTCTTACAAAATATGAACACTTTGTTTATAAGAGAGTCCCATCCATTGTCTCTCAGACCTTGAAGACACTGTTTTGATGTAGTGACTAAACTCATGGCATTCACAATGTTTTGATATTTTCGCTGAAGTGCTTGTGAAAGGTCATCAGTTATTCCCAAAACTTTACACATCAAATGTAAGCAAAAAACAAATTTAAAATCTTGCAACTGATATAAAATAATTGCATTTGAATTTTTCCTTCAATATGTATCTTCTGCAATGAAATCTAACACTTGAATAACAGAAGAATACATACTGAGTAAATTAACCAAAGCAGCGTAATGAGAAACCCACCGAGTATCACCAGGTCGTTTGAAACTTATTTCTTGATTTAATCCTCGTCCTGTTTCAAGTTCACCTAATGCAAGTGCTTCAACAATTCGCATAAATTCTGCTTCTCGAATAAGCTCAGATCTCTTTCATGAAGTGGAAAAAAAAGTTGACAATCTGCCTAATATATTGAAAAACACATCAAACAATGAATTTTTTTAGCAACACCAACTAATGCCAATTGAAGTTGACATGCAAAACAATGAATATAATATGCAGATGCATTTTCATGTAATATAAGACTTTTCAATCCATTAAACTCCCCTCTCATATTACTTGCTCCATCATAACCCTGTCTACGCAAACTTGATATGCTTAATTTATTCTTACAAAATGCTTCTTTAACTGCTTGTTTGAGTGACATAGAACTTGTTTTAAGAACATGCACAAGAGTAAGAAATCGCTCAACCACTCGACCTTTTTCATTAACAAACCATAAAACAATAGCCATCTGTTCTTTAGTTGATACATCATGAGAATCATAAAGTAAAATAGAAAAAAAAGTATCTCCAAGTTCCATGATAATAGCATTTGTGGTTTGTATAAAAGCAGCTTTGACAATATCCTTTTGTATATCAGGAGATATCAATTTGTTATTTTCTGGAGCACTTTTTAATACAACTTTATTTATATCATCATTGATCTTTGCAAATATCTTCAACAACTCAATAAAATTTTCTCTATTAAGAGATTCTTCAGCTTCATCATGCCCTCGAAATACCAATCCTTGACTTAACAAGTATCTGATTACATTAACAGTTGCCCAAAGGCGAAGTCTATATTCATCTTTCTGTCGAACATTTTGTTTATAAAGTATAACATCAATATGTTGTTTTTGTTGCATCAAATTTTGACACTTCATTCGTGCTGAATTATGAAAACTGCTAGAGCTTCCAACATGTTTATCAAACCTCTTCTTGTCTTTCCAGTTATCAAATCCTTCAGATATGAATGCCTCTGCACTAATCTTCTCTGTGCTTTTTGGCCTGAAAAGATAACACTGCAAACTATATGCTTTATACTTGTACTATACTCCAACCAATCCTTATATTCATCATACCAAGCTGGAATGAACCTTCATTTTTGGTGGTTTAGTTGAAACGTACAATCTCGAGGTTGACAAGGACCTTAGATCATATGTGCTCTACGAACATTATCTTGGATATTAGGATGATAACTAGAAATAGCAAGACGAAATGCATGGTCCGCAGGTAACTCTGATTCATCAATTTCTGTTTTGCTTATTTTCTGATTTGATTCTCCTTTTCGAGTTACAGAAGATTTATCAAAGATTGGCCTTTTCATTATAAACTTATTCATTCCTATGCAACGAAAAAAAATAAGACAATGTTCTATAAGCCAAATCTCATTGTAAAAAAAGGATCGAGCAAAATGAAAATGACAATCTTTTATGAGGCTAGTGATATGCCGCTATGCTTAAAACGTTAGTAATATGCCGCTAAAAGAATAAATGCACAAGCATAAGCCAAGCCTTAACCCGTAATCGTATGATCATACGAAGGGTCTCGGTTCCCCGCTTGCAGGCAGCAGAGGCTCCTTGCCTGCAAGCTGCAGAGACAGGGGCAGAGACACCGCATCCTGCTTGCAAGGGTGCCAGGGGCAGGAGCCTCACCCTTGCCTGACAAAGAGCAACAAAGGCAGGGAGCAAGGGCTCCCTGCTTGCCAGGATAAGGAAGGTAGGGGAGGGAGAAGGGACTCCCTGCCGAGCCTGCCACAACAGAACAGGGGGGCGCAACCCCCCCTGCTGGAAAGGCAGGGGCTCCACCCCTGCCGGCAACAAGAACAAGAACATCAAGGAGGTAGGGGGGGTGGGGGTGGGGGGGGGGTGGGGTGGGGGTGGGGGGTGGGGGGGGGGGGGTGGGGGGTGGGGAGGGGTTCACCCCCTGCTGGGAACCAGGAAGAGGGCAGGGGAGGCTTCGCCCCCTGCTGGAAAAACATCAAGGAGGCAAAGGGCAGAGCCCACTGTCGGAAAACATAAGAGGGAAGGGGGGGCCTCGCCCCTCGTCGGGAAACAAGGGGACAGGGGGGCGGAGCCCCTTGTCGGGAAACAACACAAGGCAGGGGGAGCGAAGCCCCCTGCCGAACAACATCAAGAGGTAGGGCCCCCCAAAGCCCCTGCCGACCAAACCCGCCAGCAGGCCGTGCCCTGCCGAAAAATGGAGCGACAGGCAGGGGCTTCAGCCCCTGCCGATCGACTAGAAAAGCAAGAGAGAGGGGGGTGGGGAGGTTACCTGCGACGACTGACGGCTGACGATGGTCGTTGGCGAAAGGAAGATGACGAAGGAGGAGGAAGGTCTGACACCGGCGGCTCGCGTTGCCGGAACTTGCAGCAGAGAGGGAGAAGCTCAGAGGGGGGCACCGCAGGTTCACCGAAGGGAGGCCGGCGGCGCAGTCGCCGGTGGCTGCAGAGCACGGGGGAGGAGCGCCGACGAATGTGGTTGCCGGTGACAGATGCAGAACGGAGGGGCGAAGCAGAGGAGAGAGGGAAAGTGGCGAGGGTTTTACCCCTCGCCCCTTTCGGCCTGCGTCTTTTAAAGACGCAGAAAGATGCAGGCTCTCGAATGATCGAGAGCCCGGGTCTGGCTCGGATCCGATCCGGGTCCGACTTAAGGGAACACCCTCGACACGTGTCTGACACGTGTCCGGATTTTTTTTTCCGACTCGGTTTCTAATTCTGGGGTGGGCGACTGCCCACCCCCAGTGTCTTCAGGGGTGACACTCCCTCTGTTGATACTCAGCCTTGTTATGTCCACAAACCGATGACAACTTGCCTTTTTGCATGGATTCCCTTGGTATCAACACATGGATCAATATGGACCCTGTTTGACCAAGCAAAGCCCTTCCTCTGAACAGCATATTGGCCAATACAGTGCTGGATGGTACCAGAAAATGCTAATGTATCATCTCTGTGACACAATCAAGTGTATGAGTCGATATTACCTTTTGACACAAACACATATGTACACGTACACATGTTTGTGTATTGCATGCATGTGTCAATGTGTGTGTATGTGTACGTAGGTGTGCTTGTGTCTTCATGTGCTTGAGGATGTTGGTGCGTGCATGTGCATGTACATGGGTGTGGCTATGAATGTGTGTATGGATGCATGCATACTTGTTTTCTGTTCTTTATAGTTTCAAATCATGGGTTTTCATAAATCTGAAAGTCAATAAAGTGAGCTTATCTGTTGGGTCATTGTTATATACCTGATTACACGATAGAAAACTATGCATATGTATACACACATACAGATCTTTTCATTAGGTATCGAAGGATTTTCATGATGTTTATCTGGTGAGGCTGTACTTATCTTGGTTGTCCCTCTTCAAAAGACTGATATTATTATTCAAAAATGGAAAGGAGGGGATTGGACATCTCAAAAATCACCAAGATCTTGTATGAGACCAAGACATTGAGCCAATTATGGAGTTACCTAAGGACTCCCACGAGTGTGTATGTTTGTCCTTTTATGGACGTTAAAAGTTCACCACCCTTTTTGCCCCTCCCAAAATTTGAAGACATTATCAGTGGTATTATGCATTAATTGGCACTAAGAATGACATTTTAGTAAATTTATAAGAGAATCAGTTAAATATATCTTGAAATCCCAAAGTGCAATTAATACTTGTCTTTAATTCTTTCAAAGAATTTATGCAGAAAGCCTTGGTAGTAACCATTAATGTATATAACTGATCTGTATTTCTGCAGGGAAAAAAGATATGGTGACATTTATTGATCTTCATGAAGGATGTGGAATTTATATATGTATATTGTGCTTCTGTCAAAAATCCAATACAGATATAAACAAAAAAAAAGTTTATAATTTGATGTCTCATTTTCATGTTGCAAAAGAAGGTTTGTAACATCACTAATCACATACTGATGTTAGGTCATTCGAGAGGAATGGGTGGGTTAGATGGGCTAAAGATGATATTATTAAATGTGACTAATGATGCAAGCATACTTAAGTTGCAAGCTTTGCTGAATTATTTATGCATATACTTTAGGGATTATTGTGTTTAGTTGATTCATCTTTTGAAGAGCAATGATGCTAGGTCCTCAAGTGGATGGAGGACTTCTCAAATAAATTGCAAAAGAGAGCTGATGAGGTTACTGCAGAAGTACATGGGCTGCTGGAGCGGACAACAAATGTGGAAGTAGATTTGAAGAACACTTTCAATTATTTTCGCAGTCTCTCAAGTGTTCAGTTTGTTGAAAATGTAAGTATTAAATTCATGGTTGGAACATGTCATGATTTCTTATTCAATCATCTCTCTGTTATGTTGAAATTTGAACCAAAAGATTGATACTTCAGTGGCTCAATTTTCAGAATTACACTATTTGTTTGAAAAGTGAATTGATATGAGTACCACAAATAGTTGTATTTATATATCATTCTTGCTTCATGCTGTGGTTCCGCTTCCTGACCATTTTGTTTTGTTTCTACTGCAAAGTATTGAAGGGACTCAAATTGATTGCACAATATTCCATGCAGTGCATATGGTGCTTACAGATTTCCTTATAGAGAGTTTGAATGCAGAAGGTATATGATGGAGATGACATACTGGGTCCATCGATGGAAGAACCTTCAAATTCTGTCTATAAGGGACTTCCTGCTCAGAGCTATGAATTAGACATATTACCAAGATACAAGGAGGCCCTGTCAATGGGATTGGATTCCTATAAAGAACACTTGCAAAGAGCAAGTGAAAACTCATCAACAAGCTCTGTTTTCAGAGTAAGTCTTGTAGTCTCCATATGACGCGACTTCACAGATTGCAAGGCTCCTTTTGATGGCATTTAATTTTTTAAGTAAAGCAATTATATCACTCATGGGTGTGTTTATTTCAACATATCAACATATGAACTTTAGGCAGTTTGGTTGTTTTGTCTAAAAGATGGGGAGGGATCCCTTCAGTGGATTTTAAAATGTGTTAGGTTGATTACTTCTATATATTTTCATAAATTGTGTTTATTTTTACAGGGCGGGTCAACATATACTGAACTCCCTCATATATTTGGCTCAGAGGAGTATGTACATGATAACAGTTGTGGCTTAGCAGGTTGTGTTGCTTTAAATTGTGTAATGGTGATAAACAGAATCACATATAGATCCTTCATTTGTCACAAGGCAGTTAGATGACTTCTTCAGTCTGTTGGCTTATTTGTATTCAGATGATTTGGTAATGGAGGTTGAAAAGCTTGATTTCAATCACAGTCTAAAATTTAAGTCTGCGGGATCATCAGGTGCAACTGCAAGGGATTCTACTTCCAGAGTTATGTTTAATGATGATTTATTTTTCAGTGAACAACATGCAGCTGAGAAGGCAAGCAAAGATGTTGTCAGACACACTTTTACCTCTGTCAACTACTGTTTTTCCCACTCCTTGTCTTGGTGTCCATTGTAATTGAACAGTTTTCTATTGTATTTCTGTAGCTCAATAGTTTTCTTTTCTTCTGATTTAAGCTTTTGGTCAATTATTCATATTCCATTTTGAGTTTTTCTTGACTAGTTTTATGCCCCCTATTCTTATTTTTTCACTCATCAACAGGAAGAATCAGGGCCCATAGTTTCTGCTGCATTAGATTTCAAAGCAATGCTTGAGGCTGCACTTCTCAGTCCTTACAAATTCTGTATGCAATCTCTCTCTCTCTCTCTCTCTCTCTCTCCTGCCCATCCAAAATAAAAAATGCTCAAGAGAAAAACCTGGATTGTATGTTCTTAAGTTCTGGATTTTTGTGACTACAACTTGCTTATATTACCTAGTAACAACATTGATGGTGATAGAAATAACAGATCTATGAAGTCTATATTAGACTTGTAGATGGATGTGCATCTCACCGATGGAAGCTTTTATGTGATTCAAAAGAAAATTGTATTTTGCAAATAAAAATTGTTTTGCTATTTAAACCAATCAAGTATTGTACCTTGCTAAAAACATCTAAATGACTACATTATTGCTTGATTGTTGGTTTGCTTTTTTCTTGATCCTTTTCTTTTAGCTTTTAATTATCTGCCATTTATTGTGATTACAATTGATTATTATGATAATTTAGCATTTGCTCAAACATATTTTGATCAGAGCCCCAGTGTCAGTTTGTCATAACTATAGTTGTCTTAAGATAGCGAAATTTGTGACTGGTAAGTTTCTCACCTGCATGAAAGGTGTAACGATCTAGGTCCTGTTAAAATGTAAAACTGTACATATATGTATATATAATAATATTATATTATTATATATATATAAATACATTTTTCATTTCTTTCTTTTCTGTAATTTTTTTCCTTTATTTTTATTTTTTGTCTTTATGTCATCTAGTTCAGTTTGAACTAGAATGACTGTTGCTAGTCAAGTCCTGTCCAGACTTGACTAGCAATAGAGCTGTTGGACTGACACATTCCAACAGCTCTATTGAGTCCTCTTTCAGCTGTGTATATAAAGGGGTGCAACCCCTCTTGTATTTTATTCCAATGCTTCTTAAGCAATTGGTTTTTCATATCAATAAAGAATACATTTTTATTTTTATTTTCTTTCCAGTTATACCCTTTTTAAGGGTTATGCTTTAGTGTCATTCTTGACACTTGCCCTTGTTAATCTAAGCTCGTGTTTCGAAGATCCCCATTTCATTTCATGGTATCAGAGCCGCGGAAGTACTAAATCTTGAGGAAAAGCTACCTCGGTTTTCGTGCCCGTTTGCAAAAGTGTTCGCCCCTTGAAGAGAAGTGTTTTATCACTTCATTGGAGAAGATTTCACATCTTGTTGTATTGTTTTTTTTCTTTCTTTTTCATTTTCCTTCTTGTTTCTCTTCTATCCCTATTCTTTCTCTCCTTGTAATCGATGGATGACAATGATAAAGTCACCATCATGCCTATGAAACTAAGCGATACGAACTATGTAACATGGGCTTCAATCATGAAGCACCATATATGGGGAAAAGGCTTATGGGGGATTGTGGATGGTTCCGATTCGGAACCTAAGCTATCTCTTACTAAAAATGAGGGAGATAAAGAGGTCCCTCTATCGGAAGAAGAGAAAATCAAGGCTATTGCCTCATACGAGAAGAAATGGAAAGAATGAAGAATATCTCATGCGAAGATAATGTCATGGCTTATCAATAGCGTTGACATTAAAAAATGCTCAAATCTTGCCAAATTTGATCATGCCGATAAGGCATGGGAATACCTTAAGAATATGTATTCCCTTAAAGATATTGCACACGTGTGCAACCTCCAAGAAAAAGTTCGAATGATGACACAAGGAGACAAAACTATTCGTGAATATTACAATGGGTTGTCTGAACTTTGGGAAGAACTTTCCCTTTTAGAACCAAAGTGGCATTGTGTCGAAGACATCGAGCTTCGTCAGAAACAACTCGATGCTGAACATTTTTACCAGTTTATCACTGGATTAAGGTCGGAATTTGAAACCACTAAATCGACCCTACTTCACCGGGGAAAAATTCCTTCTATTGTTGAAACTATTGAAGAGTTAACAATGGAAGAAAATCGTCTCCGGAAAGGTTCTTTAAAAATTGAAGATGATTCCGTTTTAGCCGTGTCTAGACCAGGGAATCATGTTCGATCATATAGGCCTCCTCACTTTAACCGACAAAATGGTGACTATGATAAGAAGAAAGTTATTTGTCATCACTGTCATGAACCGGGACACTACAGGCCACAATGTCCCAAACTTAAGGAGCTGAGAGAAAAAAGAGACGCAATTGCTGGATCGGAGCCTAAAGATCAGGATGCACCAGTTTCTCTGGCCCAACTAATGGAGATTCTTCAGCCTCTCATCAAAGGTGCCTCTTCCTCATCTGAAGCTTCAACCTGCGCAACAGCCTAATCTTTTTCTGATCTAGGTAAAATTTCTTGGCTTCTTGACTCTGGTGCATCTTTTCATATGACCCCAAATAATCAAAGTCTATCCAAATGTGTTAAAAATAAAACAAGTGTGTCAAAGGTCTTTACTGCTGATGGGACTTCTCTTGAAATAGAAGGAATAGGAAATTTTGAAAAAAATTATAAAACAATTTTTTTTTTATTCCAGAAATTAGACATGTTCCCAAATTAAATTTAAATCTTTTATCTGTATCTCAAATTTCTGATTATGGGTGTAATATTTCTTTTTCTTCTCATGGTTGTTGGGTACAGGATCGCCAGTCAGGCAAGCTGATTGGGGAAGGCCATAGAGAGGGATGACTCTATTACATGGATTTTTTGGAAATGCCGAAGAAAGTTTTTTGTTATAATTATAATATTCAAAAAATAGAGTTGGAACTGTGGCATAAGAGACTTGGTCACCCACATATAGCCAAAATCCAACATTTTCCAAATCTAGGGAAATTTTGTAACTCTAAATCATTTGATTGTAAAGATTGTATTCTCGGCAAAATGAAAAGATTACCATTTCAGAACAGAACCTTTTTCTCTTCAAGACCACTTGAATTAATACACTCGGATGTTTGGGGTCCTGCGCCAGTAATTTCTAAAGGAGGATTTGTTTACTATGTTATTTTTGTCGATGATTTCTCCCGACATACGTGGATGTACTTTCTTAAACATAAGTCTGAAGTATTTTCATACTTTCAAACTTTTCATAATATGGTTAAAAACAAGTTTCAAAATGATATTACTATTTTTCGCACAGATTCAGGGGGAGAGTTTTTATCCACAGATTTTCAAAATTATCTTAAATTGCATGGCATCACACATCAAAGATCTTGTCCTTATACACCTCAACAAAATGGACATCGCCATATTATAGAAACCACTAGGACTTTATTAATAACAAATCAAGTCCCGAAAGACTTTTGGGCAGAAGCTGCCTTAACTGCCACCTATCTCATTAATATGATGCCATCTTCTTCGTTACAAAATATCACTCCCATTGAAAAACTTATGAACATTTCTCCAGACTACTCTAGACTAAGAATATTTGGGTGCAAATGTTTTATATTTACTGACAAAAATGATAAACTTTCCCCTCGTGCGATTCCCTGTGCCTTTTTAGGATATGCTGAAAACCAGAAAGGTTATAGATGTTTTGACTTCAAAAATAATAAACTATATGTATCTAGAAATGTTTCCTTTCTTGAAAAGGAGAGCTTCTTTGATTTTAGAAAATTAAAAGACGTCACTGAGTACTCCTTTTTGCTAGATCTAACATCAACATCTGATGAATATGACCTTGACTGTAACTTTGATGATGATCAAAGAATTATTGATCTTAATGTTGAAAATAAAGAAGTTCATAGAGATACTAGTATTCAATATTCCAGACGACAAGAGTCTAATCCTCCATGTGCACTTGAGAAATATTCTAACATTCCAACTAGACAATCATCCCGAATCTCGAGGCCTCCAGGAAAGTTTGTATTATACGAGTCTTTCTCACCCACATATAGGGCAGTTATTGCATTAATTCACTCATATGAAGAACCATCCACATATTTTCAAGCAAAAAATGATATCAAATGGATAGAAGCCATGAAAGCTGAATTAGATGCACTTGAAAAGGTTTCTACATGGAATATTCAAGATCTTCCTCCAGGGAAGAAAACTATAGGATGTCGATGGGTTTATAAAATTAAAACCAAGAGTGATGGTACTCTTGAAAGATATAAAACCCGTTTAGTAGCCAAAGGTTATGCCCAAGAATATGAGATTGATTATGAAGAAACCTTTGCTCCGGTGGCTCGTATGACTACTGTCCGAACCTTAATTGCCTTAGCTTCTATCAAAAAATGGTCTATTTTTCAAATGGATGTCAAAAATGCTTTTTTGAATGGAAAGCTACTTGAAGAAGTATATATGGAACCCCCTCCTGGTCTAAGTATTCATGAGGGTAAAGTCCTTCGCTCAGAAAAAGCTCTTTATGGACTTAAACAAGCACCAAAAGCTTGGTATGATAGGTTTAGTCGTGTTATGATTGATATTGGTTTTCAATTCTGTTTAACTGACACTGCTTTGTTTATTAAGAATTCTGATGCAGGGATCATTGTGCTTCTTCTCTATGTGGATGATATGATCATCACCGGAAGCGATAAACAAGGAGTTGAAACAATCAAAACACTTCTTAAATCTCATTTTGAAATGACTGATTTGGGCTTGTTGAGATATTTTTTAGGCATTGAAGTTGCTTATTCTCCTATAGGATATTTATTATCTCAGACTAAATTTGCTTTTGATATTGTTATCAGGTCTGGTATTACTGATGATAAGAAAGTTGACACTCCAGAAGTTGTTAATGTTAAAATGAAGATTGATGATGGAGAACTTCTTGCAGACCCTACTCCTTACAGACAGCTTGTCGGGGCACTTTCCTATCTATCCATTACCCGACCAGATATAGCACATGCTGTTCATACAACAAGTCAATTTCAACATGCTCCTACTTCTGTTCATATGGGAGCAGTCATGCGTATTATCAGATACATCAAGTCCTCTCTTTCACGAGGAGTTTTCCATATACTGATGCTGATTGGGGAGGTGATCCCAATAACAGACACTCAACCACTGGCTTTTGTGTCTTTTTAGGAGAATCATTGATCTCGTGGAGGTGTAAAAAGCAGCAGAAGGTATCTCTCTCATCCACCGAAGCTGAATACAAAGCCATGACAACCACGACCATGGAAGTAGTTTGTCTCCGACGACTGCTTGCTGATATGGGAGCTGAAGCAACAAAGGCTTCACAAATGTGTTGTGACAACAAAAGTGTTGTGACAACAAAAGTGCGATCTACATTGCCAGTAACAGAACATTCCACGAACGCACCAAACACATCGAAATGGATTGTCACTACGTCAGAGAGGAATATCTACACGGGATAATTGATCTGCCATATGTCACTTCAGAATATCAGTTAGCAGACTTCTTTACAAAGCCTCTCGCTGCTCCCCGATTTCACTTTCTCTTAGACAAACTTTCGCTTATTGTACCGTAAGTTTGAGGGGGAGTGTTAAAATGTAAAACTGTACATATATGTATATATAATAATATTATATTATTATATATATATATATAAATACATTTTTCATTTCTTTCTTTTTTGTAATTTTTTTCCTTTATTTTTATTTTTTGTCTTTATGTCATCTAGTTCAGTTTGAACTAGAATGACTGTTGCTAGTCAAGTCCTGTCCAGACTTGACTAGCAATAGAGCTGTTGGACTGACACATTCCAACAACTCTAAATAGAGTCCTCTTTCAGCTGTGTATATAAAGGGGTGCAATCCCTCTTGTATTTTATTCCAATGCTTCTTAAGCAATTGGTTTTTCATATCAATAAAGAATACATTTTTATTTTTATTTTCTTTCCAATTATACCCTTTTTAAGGGTTATGCTTTAGTGTCATTCTTGACACTTGCCCTTGTTAATCTAAGCTCGTGTTTCGAAGATCCCCATTTCATTTCAGGTCCCGCCTCTGAGAGAAGCTTGGTGAAATAGACATGTTTGTGAAATTGCAAACTACCTGCATGTGGACAGAAAGACCTTAGTAAGTGTTACTATTCTCTAGGATTGGCTCTGAGCCTTTTCTGTGCAACTTACATGGAAGGTGGAAAAGGCCTTTTTTTCAGGGTGCACAAGCCATCAGTAAGACACCAGCCTGGAAAAGTTAGAGTTCTAACCGGAACCTGCAGACCAAGAGATAACCCTAGGCAGACAATTTCTATGGGGTGTAAGCCTCTCAAAAGGTAATGGAGGTGTCTAAAATTTTCCTTGTCCTGATGGAGAATGGACAAAAATTTACTTCAAACTATTGAAACTATTTGAGTGTGAAATTTATTTGGTGGTGAATGCAACGGATGTTCAAAAGTCTAATTTTAGGAGGCCAAATTGTTGGGCTACTTACCTCTTTTTTGCTCCCATCATCCAACAACATCACAGTGATTAGAAGCCTATCCTTAAATAGCCTTGAAAATGCAGAACTGAAATGAACGGACCTAATGTGATACAACTTTTTTTTTAATTTTCTTTCATAAAAAATTGTTGAGTCAAATTGTAGGTAAATATGTTAATGTCAACTTTCTATATGTAAAAAATTTTAGATATGTGATTAACATAGCACAGTGGTTCCACTTTTATCCAATCCAGTATTCTTTTCTATGTAGCATTTGTTACACAGACTTGGTAATTAGGGTTGGAGATCTTTGTCCTGTCACGGATGCTAGGTGATGTTCATTTGAAATGGCCTTCAGTTATTTAATTTCAAGGGTAATTTTTGTTCATGTCCTTCACTTGTTAAGGTAGTTATGTGTATTTCTGATTGATATTTGCTACCTTGATGTCAAGCAGATGATGAGGATTATGCATCTCAGTCTGTTGTTGATGAAGGTTATAGTGACAGTGTTACACATACACATCTGCACCAGGTTTGTTATTTCTCTAATTTTATATGAAAGATTATGATGGCACAATACACAAGAAATCATTTTAGTATTATTTACTAGAGGCATGTTTAGATGTTTAAGTCAACCGAAACTCTAGTGGCAGGTGATAGATTGCATTTCATCTTTTAAATGATGTATGTAGAAACTTTGATGGCTTGAAATATATTGCACTAGATATTTTCAATAATGTACACGGATTCATTTCTGCAGTTCATTATGTTGCATCTTTAAAAGTTATCTAGCTTCATTTTTTTCTCCTTTATTCTGTCCATGCACATTTTCATTATGTTGAGTAAATGCAATGTTCTTGTGAGAATCAAAATGGCAAAGAACCTCCCGTTTTCTAATTGCAATGCTATTATGTTGTTATTGCTAACATCATCAAGAGATCATCAAATTGTATGTAGCACAAGTCTGCTGGTTCATTAGAAAATTGTGTTTATGAAATATCCTTGGTATAATTAGAACTATGAAAGCCTTACCAGAAATAATAAAGTTAAAACATTTAAAGAACATCTTTAATAATAACATCACAACTTTTTATTTTGTAGACTATTATCCCTGAGGTTCCTAACTTTTCTAGTGTAGGTGTATGTCACAAAGATTCGTGTACACGAGGCACGAGTTCAACTTGCAAGTTCAATTTTTTTTCAGAAAATAGGACACATGCACATATTTTTTAAAATTTTTAATCAATAAAAGACCATTTTGATAATTTAATAGTAAAAATGTTTTTTTATAAAAAAGAAAAATATAAATATTATTAAAATTATTAAAATAATGCCATACATGTTGGTGTCCGTGTCAGTGTGTCCGAGCGTGTCACGAGGGGCACACACTCAAAATGGCTTGTCCCTGTGCCATAGGTGTAGGTTTTGTTTGCTTTCTTAGTGTTTGTAGAATGTTGGGCTTGATTATACCTTTGAGATTTTTCTTGAGTGCCTATGGACTATTTATCATAGGTTTTATTTTCAGATTTATGCCATCTTTCTGTTATCGTTGGTCCCGTTCTTCTACAGTCCTACAATGAAAGTCACTAACCGGCTGTACTGTATTTATTTTATATCCTTGAGAGTTGGAAAATTTTCAAATATAGATGGACAATTTGAATGTGGTGAAGCGTTACAAAGTAGTGGAATGTTGAAGCCCAAACTGTTTCTGGAAAGAGAGAAGGCTTTTACAATAAACACACTTTCAATCAAGTAGAATACTTGATTGAATCATCAACCCACCCACACAAGGGTCAAATAAGTTTGTTATTGCATAGAGACACTCATAAAAATGAGTTAAAGAAATACAAGGCCAAAAGGGCCTATTTCTAATACAATGAGGGGCCAAAGGGGGCAGCCCGTGTAGCCGTTGGGGCAGCTCCAACAGCCACATGGAGCTGTTCCTTTCATGACAAAAGTCAAAAAACAAAAAAAAGTTAAAAATACAAGAAAAGGTAAAATACAAAAAGCAATAAAATGTCAGCCCCTAATGGGCTGACGCCTATTCAATGAAAAGACTGAAATACCCCTGATGGGTATTTTGGTTTACATAGTTATATATATATAGTTTAACATATCTTAACACCCCCCCCCTCAAACTCATGGTGGGACAACCGAGAGTTTGTAAGTAGGAACTGAAATCGAGTTGACAGAAGCACTTTAGTGAAGAAGTCCACTAGTTGGTACTATGAGGGAACGTAAGGCAATGTGATGGTCTTCTTCAGAAATTCTTCACGGACATAGTGGCAATCCATTTCAATATGTTTTATCCTCTCATGAAATGTATGATTGCTTGCAATGTAGACTGCGCTCTTGTTGGCACAACATAGTCTGAAGGGTTCTGCAATGTGAATTCCTTGATCTTCTATAATGTCGCACACAATGAACAACAAGGTCTCCGTGAATCTTTCTGCTTTGATACCAATTTATCACGGGTATCGAATTTTTTTGCAAACCCGCGATGCGCTAGACTGCCCAGTCTGGCCAGCCTAACGGCCAAAGGTCGTGCACCAACACTTTTCCTCGCGCGCAGCTACCTAGCGGAAGCTGATCAATTGCATCTTCAAATGCTTATTCTATTTAGTCTATGCCACTTAGTGCATAGCCGTCCCATACCAGTTATCACTTCCGAAAAGGGCACAAACTTGCCTTAGCCTTGCGTGCCATGAAGTGTATTGCGACTTCATGCGTACGTTAAAACAAAACCTCGTCACTGAAGAAATAAGACCTTGTGGCCTCCTGTCCAAAGACCAGTTGATGATTGAACACCATAGCGAAGAGCACCACCCAGACTCATTCGCCGGTGTCTAGGCGAATCACCACACGCACCCCCGTGCATCCAACCGCTACGCGTGGGACACTCTTGCAAGTTGAGAGGTCCTTAACCAAATCTTCAAAGGCAACATCCTCTGATCCGCTGGCACTGCTTAATCAAACAACGCTCTACGTTCGTGCTGACACACAATGATGCACTAACGATGATATCGTTGCTTATCGTGTGTTGTGCTTGTTAAAATATTATGTCTCTTTTAACTGTAAACTGAAATACCCATCAGGGGTATTTCAGTCCTTTTACTCAATAGGTGTCAGCCACCCTAATGAGCTAACATTTTTACTTTTTCTTTTTTTATTTACTTTTGCTTTTTACACTTTTTTTTTCTTTTTGACTGTTGTGAAAGGGACAACTCCATATAGCTGTTGGAGCTGCCCCAACAGTCACAAATGTGACCGTTGGGTGCAGCTCCAACAGTCATATTGAGCTGCACCTGTGGCTTCTTTTTGCATTATAAATAGGCCTTAGTGGCCCTTGTAAACATATTCTTTTTTGTGAGTGCATATGCAATATTGTAAAGCCCCTCTTGGGAACTTATGAATTGAAGTTCATTTTGTTTCATGCTGTTGTGCATGTGTATCCGTGCCTTCGTGCACTTGTGAGTGTTCTCCTTTGTGCCTTTGTGCACTCTTTGTATTTCTTGTATTGTGGTGTTACACACAATCTCTTTTTGTAGAGATTTTCACATGGTATCAGAGCAAGGTTGTTTGGAGAAAAAAATTGGTGTGATTCTTCTCAATATCAAGTGCATCGAAAAGCGTGCCTTCAACTTTTTGGTGATTGGAGTGGAGGCTCTTCTTCATTCAATATTTTAGAAGATTACTACAACAAGAAAGATTTAAAATCTTATTGTGGTACGTATTCTTTTCTTTCTTCTTTCCTCTCTAATGGGTGAGAAAGACTTCCATTTTTCTCTTGGTTTCAAGCTAAATGGCTCAAATTATCATGTGTGGGCCGGAAATATGGAAGCTCACATCAAAGGGAAAGGGCTTTGGGGTTACATTCAAGGCTCGATTCCAGAACTCGAGCCTAAAATTACTTTGGTTAAAGAAGGGGAAATCAAAATCCTTGAGGGAGATGAAAGAACTAATGCTCTTGAAGAATATAGTAGGAAACATGAGGAATGAGAAATGAAGAATTTCAAGATCTTGTCTTGGATTTTCTCTTCCGTTGAGACAAGAATTAACGCCAACATCATAAAGTTTAAAAAGGCTTCTCAAGCGTGGGAGTATCTTGAGAAGATGTATACTTCTAGGGACTTGTCCCATAAGTATTATCTTCAAAAGAGAGCGTTAACTCTTGTTCAAGGTGATATGTCTATAAGAGAGTATTTTGCGGAACTCTCTTCAATTTGGGATGAGTTTGCCATGCTTGAACCCAAGTGGAGTGGAGAAGCCATAGAGCTTCGTCATAAGCAATTAGAAGAAGACCGATTCTTCAATTTTTTGAATGGGCTAAGGCCCGAGTTTGAGCAAATAAGATCTTCTCTCCTATCTTCTTTTACCTCTCCTTCTCTTGAAGATGTCTTAACTAAATTAAGTGGAGAGGAAACCCGTATGGGCATTAGCAAGCAAAATTCTAGTGTGCTTGCAATGTCCACAAATCAAGAAGAATGTGATGGTGTTAATGCTGTTTCTAGACCCGGTAACAATTTAAGAACATATAGACCTCCTCATTTTAAGAATCAAAATCAAGGAGGAAGAAGAGATTATAGCAAAATCTCGTGTCACTTTTGCAAAGAACCGGGTCATATCAAACCGGTTTGCCCAAAATGGAAGAAACTTCTAGCAATGGCAACTACATCTCAACCATCCAAAGAAGAATCTTCAAAAGAAGCTCTATCTCTCAATCAAATTGTGGAGGCTCTTCAACTTCTTCTAAAGGGAGCTATTTCCGGTGCCGCCGTATCCACCTCTTCTCCTCCAGGTAAAACTTCTTGGCTCTTAGATTCGGGTGCATCCTTTCATATGACCCCAAACATTTCATCTCTTTCCGAGTATTCTAAAAATGTGTCACCTTCTTTTGTTTCGACCGCGGATGGTACTTCTCTAGTTATTAAGGGAATTGGAAATTTTAAAACCCAAAACTTCTTTATTCCAAAAATTAGACTTATACCAAAATTAAATTTAAACTTGCTTTCCGTTTCTCAACTCACGGACCTTGGGTGTAACATTTAATTCTCATCTAATAAATGTTTAATACAGGATCACCGGTCCGGGAGATTGATTGGGGAAGGCTCTAGGAAAGGAGACTTGTACTATGTGGACTTTCTTCAAATTCCTAAAAACACCTTTTGTAATGTGGCCCAACATAAAAACATAAATGTTTGGCATAAGAGACTTGGTCATCCCAACATTACCAAGTTATCCTATCTACATTTTATTAAAGATCTTTGTAAAAATACTTTATCTTGTAATGATTGTATTTTTGGAAAAATGAGAAGTATACCTTTTGAACCAAGAACTATGTTTAGTACTAAACCTTTTGAAATTATTCACTCGGATGTTTGGGGACCGGCACCTGTCATATCCAAAGGTGGTTTTGCTTACTATGTGATTTTTGTAGATGATTTCTCACGATATTGTTGGATACATTTTCTCAAACATAAGCATGAAGTTTTTTCATGTTTTAAAACATATCATATGATGATTAAAAATCAATTTAATAGTAATTTAAAGATATTTAGGACCGATTCCGGAGGTGAATATCTCTCTAATGAGTTTAAAAAATATCTTGAGGATTGTGACATTGTCCATCAAAGATCGTGTCCTAAGACCCCACAACAAAATGGT
This sequence comes from Nuphar pumila, assembly GCF_984573655.1. Taxonomy (NCBI): domain Eukaryota; kingdom Viridiplantae; phylum Streptophyta; class Magnoliopsida; order Nymphaeales; family Nymphaeaceae; genus Nuphar; species Nuphar pumila. The sequence goes on along the minus strand of NC_143259.1, from coordinate 114,477,142 downwards.
TTGGCCGAAAGAAAGCATAGGCATATCATTGAAACCACTAGAACCCTTCTCATTTCCCAAAATATTCCTAAAAATTTTTGGGCCGAAGCGACTCTTGCTTCCGTCTATTTTATCAACCGACTTCCATCCAAAAATTTAGATAAAATTTCTCCCTTTGAGATTCTATATGAAAAAGAACCTGATTATAATAGGTTGAGAGTTTTTGGTTGTAAGTGCTTTGTTCTTACCGATAAAAATGATAAACTCTCACCAAAAGCCATTCCTTGTGCTTTCCTTGGCTATTCGGAAACTCAAAAAGGATTTCGATGTTATGACTCTAAGAATGATAAATTATATGTTTCAAGGAATGTAACTTTTTTGGAAAATGATAGTGGTTTTGAAAAAAATGAATCTCATTTAGAAAATGCCGATTACTCCTTTTTTTTTGACCTTTTATCTAAGGATGATGATATCTCTAGTGATGATGAATCAACATATAATAGTGAAAATGAAATGGTTGTGATCAACAATAACTCTAACCCTTCTACCCCTCAAGAAGAAAATGTATCTAGAGAACCCATCACTTATTCGCATAGAGATAGAAGCACCTTTAGGAGTGCTATTGAACTATATAGTGAACCTAGGGAGACTATTTCCACTCATGATTCTCATCCTAGGAGAACTTAAAGAACTAGAAGGACTCCCTCTAGATTCATATCTTTTGATTCTTTCTCTCCTAAATATCGAGTTTGTTTGAGTGCCATTCACTCTTATTTTGAACCAAAATTTTTTGGAGAAGCCAAACAATGTACTGAATGGAGAGAAGCCATGGAGAGTGAACTCAAAGCTTTTAAGAAAGCTAACACTTGGGAATTTCAATCTCTTCCCAATGGCAAGAAAACTATAGGATGTCGATGGGTGTTCAAGGTCAGGACTAAGAGTGATTGTTCTCTTGAAAGGTATAAGGCTCGTCTTGTAGCTAAAGGGTACAGTCAAGAATATGAGATTGACTATGAAGAGACATTTGCTCCAGTAGCTCGTATGGTTACTGTCAGATGTCTTATCACCATTGCTTCAATTCGAAAATGGAATATTTACCAAATGGATGTCAAAAATGCCTTTTTAAATGAAGATCTTAATGAAGAAGTTTACATGGATGCTCCACCTGGTATGGAAATCCCTAAAAATAAAGTTCTTCGTCTTCGTAAAGCTCTTTATAGACTGAAACAAGCACCCAAGGCTTGGCACGATAGGTTTAACAATGTAATGACTGAAAATGGTTTCACTTCATGCTATACTGACACTGCATTGTTTGTTAAGAAATCTGATGCAGGGATTGTTATATTATTGTTATATGTTGATGATATGTTAATAACAGGTGATGATATCAAAGGAATCAAGAGCATTAAATCTATTTTGACTTCAAAATTTGAAATGTCAGACTTAGGATTTCTGACATATTTTTTGGGAATTGAGGTTGCCTATTCTCAGAGAGGCTATTTTTTGTCTCAAACTAAACTTGCTTGTGAGATTCTTGATAGATCAAGAATCACAGATGACAAGGTCTGCGAAACTCCTGAAATAGTAGGTTCGAAGATGAAGATTGATGATGGAATTCTCTTAAAAGATCCCACACCTTACCGGCAACTGGTTGGATCCCTAACGTATCTCAGCATTACCAGGCCTGATATTTCTCATGCAGTATATGTTGCTAGTCAATTTCAACATGCACCTACTACAGTCCATATGAGCGCCATCCTTCGCATCATCAGATACATAAAGGGTACAGTAAACAAGGGAGTATTTCTATCTTCTACGTCTGAATTAAGTTTAATTGCTTATACTGACTCTGATTGGGGAGGTGACACAAATAACTGTCACTCCACCACTGGTTTATGTATTTTTTTAGGTGAATCATTAATCTCTTGGAGATGCAAGAAGCAACAAAAAGTATCGCTTTCATCCACCGAAGCTGAGTATGGAGCCATGACATCTACTACCATGGAGATTGTTTGGATTCGCAACTTGTTGGAAGATATGAATATTCAAGTTCAAGGGCCCACAAAATTATGTTGTGATAATAAAAGTGCAATCTACATTGCCAAAAATCACACATTTCATGAGCGCACGAAGCATATCGAGATGGACTGCCACTATGTTCGTGAAGAATATTTAAGAAAAACCATTGACCTTCCTTATGTTACATAAGAATATCAACTGACAGACTTCTTCACTAAGGCGCTGTGTTCTCCAAGATTTAACTTCCTTCTTGGCAAACTTTCGGTCGTGACACCCTAAGTTTGAGGGGCAGTGTTAAAATATTATGTCTCTTTTAACTGTAAACTGAAATACCCATCAGGGGTATTTCAGTCCTTTTACTCAATAGGTGTCAGCCACCCTAATGAACTAACATTTTTACTTTTTCTTTTTTATTTACTTTTGCTTTTTACACTTTTTTTTCTTTTTGACTATTGTGAAAGGGATAGCTCCATATAGCTGTTGGAGCTGCCCCAACAGTCACAAATGTGACCGTTGGGTGCAGCTCCAACAGTCATATTGAGCTGCACCTGTGGCTTCTTTTTGCATTATAAATAGGCCTTAGTGGCCCTTGTAAACATATTCTTTTTTGTGAGTGCATATGCAATATTGTAAAGCCCCTCTTGGAAACTTATGAATTGAAGTTCATTTTGTTTCATGCTGTTCTGCATGTGTATCCGTGCCTTCGTGCACTTGTGAGTGTTCTCCTTTGTGCCTTTGTGCACTCTTTGTATTTCTTGTATTGTGGTGTTACACACAATCTCTTTTTTTAGAGATTTTCACAGTGCTATCACCCCACGTCACCGATCAAGTCAACGCATGCCAGACATTCCTGTACTCGATGCATTTTCTACTCAGTAAAGCTCTGCACTGCGCATGCCCCATTCCGAAAGCTCGGTCCGGGACATTCTCCCCCACCCAAACCTTGTCGTCCTCGACAATTCCGGTGCAGTTTAGAACATAGTTTTGACTGATATGCCAGTTTTCCTTTATAATTATCTTTGGTTTACTTCTTTTCTTCACCCTTCTCAACTTGTTCTGGTTTTCATCCACCATCGCCGCAACCTTTAACACGCCAAGTCTCATTTCTTAATGCGCCTCCGATCATTTAAACAGTGGTCTTCCGCTTCATCAACATCGAACATCATTTGCTCATGAGACCTCAGTGTAGTCCCATACACAAGCAAGTCATACTCGCCAGCACGACAAACTTGTCATCTTCAAGCTCATGACTGGGGTACCTTCCAACCCCAGCAAGGGCAATTCCAAGCTCTTCATGGTCCTCGTAGAGAAAGACGACCACCAACACGTGTCGCATGGATATCAACTCCCTGAAGAACCAACTTGCGATTTTCTAACGGTCCAAACTAGTCATCAAGTGGAGGACGCCTACTTGCGTATCACCCCAAAGCGGTCCTTCAAAGCGTCTTCTTGAGCACTCGTCTAATCGGCTTTCCGGACTGAAAATCCTGTATTAGACAATCATTAGATGAAAACAATACTTTGCAACAATGGTCTGTAATTTGAGAAACTGATAAAGGATTTAAATTTAATTTTGGTACTACTCTAATATTTGGTATGTGAAATATTGGATGTTTTTGAAAAATCTCAAAACTTTTGATTTTCAAGGATGTTCCATCGGCAGTTGAAACATAAAAATCATTTGGGTTAAACCTACATTCAGACAATATGGACTCATTTGGTGTCTTATGAAAAGAAGCACCGGAGTCAAGGATCCAAGAGGTCTTACCATGGTCACCACTTGTAGATATTGCCGTTCCCGAAAAAGAAGAAGCTTGAGCTTTAAGCATGGGTTGCATCGCCTCTATTAGTTGAGCAAAAATGACATTGTCCACAAGATGTAGAACTCCGTAAAAACCAAATTAAAATGAAGTATTTCTACCAATTTATTAATGCGCTTAAACCCGAATTTGAAGGAACCAAGTCGGCTCTCCTTCATAGAGGAGGTATACCATCTATAGTGGAAACTCTTGAAGAATTGACTATGGAGGAAAATAGATTGAAAAAGCCTTCCGCTTTAAAAGATGAAGAATCTGTGCTTGCTATGTCAAAGCCCGATAATTATACGAGAAGCTACAAACCTCTTCATTTTGTAAAAAATGAGAATGGAAGAAACTCCAACAACTATGAAAGGAATGAAAAGAAGGGTGATCATGAATACAAAAAAGGTGGAAAAATAATTTATTATCATTGTTACGAACCGGGACATATCAAACCTTTTTGTCCTAAAAGAAAGAAGAATGATTATAAAGAAGACAAAAGAGTTGCTTCGGTTGAAAGGAGTGATATAGACGACTTTAAATGCATTCTCAATTTTTGTAAGTATGAGTTTAAGCGTTTTTTCAGTACCGTCCACCAAACCCCATAGTCCTTTTTCTCATCTTTTGTGTTTCACTATGGATGCTTACATCATATAGTTTGTATCATTTAGGCGTACCAGAATGGAGACTATTACTTCCCTCTTATTCTCCATTTCTTTACAATGTGAAGAGAAAAGATAGAGATAAAAGATAAGAGGAGAAAAGAGAAAGAAAAAGTAATACAAGATTTGCTTGAGAGATAATGCGCTTCCCGATGCAACAATCCACGATTCGTTGTATCCGCCAAGCTCACGATCCTCCTCTTGATATTATCATGATCTTTCCTCTAAAAAATTGCTTTTGGACCACCAAAGCTCTGATACCATGTAATGAAATGGATCCGGTCCAATAAACACACTTTCAATCAAGTAGAATACTTGATTGAATCATCAACCCACCTACACAAGGGTCAAATAAGTTTGTTATTGCATAGAGACACTCATAAAAATGAGTTAAAGAAATACAAGGCCAAAAGGGCCTATTTATAATACAATGAGGGGCCCGCCCCATGTAGCCGTTGGGGCTGCACCCAACTGTCACATTTGTGACTGATGGGCAGCTCCAACAGCCACATGGAGCTGTCCCTTTCATGACAAAAGTCAAACAACAAAAAAAAAGATAAAATACAAGAAAAAGTAAAATACAAAAAGAAATAAAATGTCAGCCCCTAATGGGCTGACACCTATTCAATGAAAAGACCGAAATATCCCTGATGGGTATTTCAGTTTACATAGTTATATATATATATAAATATATATAGCTTTACATATCTTAACATTTTTCATCATATCTATTCAAAATTAGGGATTTCTTACCTTCCATACAACTTGATCCTTAATGAGGATATGTCTTTGGATTTCCCTGACTATTATTAGGATTCATTCTAGTCTCTGGATACTCTGGAATAATTACTACTCTTCCACATCATTATCTATAGTCAACTAAGAAAAGTGTTGGGTGATTGAACGGACAGATATTAGTGAAAGATTCAAGAATAATGATGAGAGAACATAGACCGTAGGAATAATAAAGCAGTTGAACAATGGAATAGCATGTCATGACATGGTATTGGTATCATAAGAGTATGGTCATGCTAGAGTGCAAAAGAAGACAATTATGTGAGATTTTCTAGACATAGGAGCACCCCATCCAAGAGCAAATTTAAGAGAATTAGTACTTTGATTAGTGTGACTCAACACAGGCAAGCACATTTAACAGAATGGAACTAAAATAATATAAGATACGAAAAACAAGAAGAATAAACTACGAAAAGTAGGGAGAGAAGAAAATATAAAGATTTGGATGCTGTAAAATGTGTGTGTTTGTGTGTGCACGTGTATACATGTATATTTTGGGTGGGGATTAGGGGAAGGAGAACGGGAAAGTAGCAGGAAGGAGAAGTACTATCATTATTCTGGTTGACTATAATGTTGAGAAAAGTAGTTATATTTATGGCTAGTGGTTCTATGGTGCTGATTGCTTTATTTCTCATGAGAATAGTCCCTTTTACCCTTTGGAAAATTTTGAGTATATTATAGTAGCTGCAAAGCAGGACACGAGGCACTATTTTAGAACATTGTCATATTCCATGGATTATTCCTCTTACATGTTATGGAAAATCATTCTTTATTGCTGTTGAGTTACAATATGGCTCTTTTACTTGTGTCCTCAAAAGTGTTTGAACTTTTTGAATTCCATCTCTAGTTGCAGATCATAGCTTATGAGCACATTACTTTTAACATTGACAACAACAACAACAACAACAACAACTACGCCTTCATCCCAAAACAATTGGGGTCAGCGATATGAACCAAAAAAGAAATTCATTTTGGGTCTTCCACATGAATCCTTTTCCTCCAATCATTTCTATCCAACGCCATGTCCTCGGTGAGGTTCAAAGCATTCATATCCTTTCCTATCATCTCCATCCAAGTCTTCCTAGGCCTACCCCGACCTCTTTTAACTAATATATTTTCCCATTTCTCCAACCTTCTAACTGGAGCATCATTAGGCCTTCGCCGAATATGTCCAAACCACCGTAAACGATTCTCTCGCATCTTATTTTCAATGGGTGCAACACCTACCTTCTTACGTATCTCTTCGTTCCGAATCTTATCTTTTATTGTATTTCCACACATCCATCTAAGCATCCGCATCTCAGCTACACTCATTTTTTGAATATGATGTCTCTTGGCAGCCCAACATTCCGTACCATATAGTAAAGCGGGTCTAATAGTCGTCCTATAAAACTTTCCCTTCAACCGCAATGGCATTCTACGATCGCACAGCACTCCAATAGCACTTTTCCATTTCATCCACCCAACCTTTATCCTATGATTTACATCTCCATCAATTTCTCCATAATTTTGAATGATGGATCCCAAATATTTGAAATAATCATTCACCGGTATATCTTACTTTTAACATTGACAAGATGCTGTTATTTCTGTAGGATGGGGAAAAAGCTGCTGCATCAATCTTGACTGCTACTGCTGATAACAAAAATCTAGTTATCATTGAGGAAAAGGACATATCTGTAACAGGGGAAGGTGTTCCTCTCCTTCGAGATCCAAACGTTCATTCGAACATTCCTTTTGCTACATTAATCTCTGGAGGATTATTTGATTCTGAAGAAACGCCACCACCTTCAAGTCAAGAACAGTCTATCAATGGTTGTTCCTCCATTGCTCAAGTAAATACGGAAGGCCTTAGTAAATTTCAAACTGAAGAATCTGAATGCACTGAAGTGGAAGAAACATCAGTGTGTGCATTTTCTGGAACAGGGGCTGTAGAGTCTATCTTGCTAGAAAACCCTGATGGACATGATGAAGTTGAAGGTTCTCAAGGGCTTGTTCATTGAAAGGCTGTGTAGGACAATCCTGATGCTAAAACTGACCATCATGAGAAAGAATCTGATGAGAATTTATCTTAGTTGATGCGATCACTGAAGTTGAAACTGGGCAAGAAGTTTGTGCATCTGATTGGTTGGCCACTCAAGTCCCTAGAAGCATTTCTAACTGAAATTCAAGGGAGCTTCCATCTTAATTCACTCCAGCTGTGCTTTTGGTATGCTGTACAGTTTAATGCTTTATTTGCTTTGAAAGGGGAATTTTGATGATGGTGATGGTAATTGTGCTGATCCTTCAAGAGTATTTCCTGCTCTTAGAGCAAATCATGCATGTACTCAAAGGCAAAATCTTGATGAAATTGCAGTTCTTGGTGCCTCCAGACTCGTAAAATTGGTACTTGAGTTTTGCTCTTCGTATGGCATGGGATCAGTTCGCGAGTGACAAGACAAAATTTTCTGGTTTTTCATATTAGTGCATGCATACCATCCTCAGCTGCAATGAAGAATTCTGATAGTTCATACATCATCTTCTGTTCAGCATATGGACCAGACATTCCTGTCTGGTGATTCACCTGTGCAATTAAAAAATCGGGACACATGATTCATGCAACCCAGTTAGGATGCCATGTGTCCAACAGGTGTACATGTATCATTAACCTATATTTTGATTATCTTCAATAGCTTTGAGTGCTAGTGATTGCCCCCATGTTTTTCAAGATATGGGAAGGAGGTGTCTTATTATTTGCTGAAGATATATGTTATTAAAGATGCTATCATGAAACATGTGCGCTTCTCAGACTGCAATAGCTTCTTGAAAATGGCTGAACCATGTGGTATGTTAATTGACTGGACTTCAGATATTAGTAGGCTGAACTGGCGTCAGTAGACTGCATTCCATTTCATCTAACAGCTCATCAAGCCCAACAATCCGAAAGACCAGTTCATCTAACAGCTAATCAAGAATCTGAGAGACTAAGTACTAGTTTCTTGATGAGAAAAAAGATTCGTTCCACTCTGCAAGTGGAAACAACAGTAATTGCATCACTGGTATACTGAAACATCCAGAAGACGTCCACGATCAGAGATATCTTTTACTGACAGATACACTTTTGTGATTGTATAGTTACCTTTAGTGCTGATTATTAATTTCTTTTTTTGGTTGGTATTGCCATTACCAAGTATTTTTTGGGTGCATGATGTTTAACTAGATGCCCCTCGAAGTATAGACATGTTTGAGCTCACATCCTTCAAGTACTTTCCCATCTTTTGAACTTGTAATGCCTCACATCTGCCCACCTTTGATCCTGTTTTTAGCTTTTGTGCATAGCCCAGTAATATGCATATGTTCTTGCTTAGGTTATCACCACTTTTTTCTGCTCTTATCTTTTTCATGGTTAACTGAACAACTGGTATATTTGTAGTTACCCTTGGAATGTCTCACCATTGCTGCAATTTGTAGTAGGACATAACTTCACCTTGCTTCCCTCGGATCCAACTTTTAGCCTTTTTGTATACTTTTCATTTTAATATTACTTTTATATTAGCCTTTATCTTTTTCATGGTTAACTGGTATTTGATAGTTTCATATTTGTGCCACAATCTATTGTGTCAAGAGCAAGTTTTCCTTTGCTTTCAAGCTTTTTGATCTCATCTTACACTCATGTTGAGGATAGCTCATTCTGGAATTACTGTAAATAAAATCCATCAAATGTCATTTCATGTAGCTGTTATTTTTTTATTTTTATAATCCTTTTCTTGGATGTCATATGCATGATAACCTAGGTATCTAATCAAAATCATGTTTTTTTTCATGTTTCGTCCCGTGGAAGGAATAATTTTAGCTTACTAAGCATAATTACCGTGAGAGGGAAAACTACCACATGTTTTAACAATGTTAAAACAATGGGTGAAGACATCTCAAGTAGGAATCTGGTCGTCCAATTGATCTGTTTCTGTGGCATGGCTGGATTTGAAGTCCCTTGCGAACTATTTCTTTTTGATCTGCTACTGTTGGAATGCATCTTACATGCTTGCCGTAATTCCAACACGACAATTAGCTAATCTTTCTCTCTGTTAGTTAATTTTCTTTTCTAGTTCAATACATTATTTCCATGACCTTCTATGAATGTTCCTCTATTTTCTTCTAAATTTATGTCTAGGACATTCAAACTTGTTTTGCTATATGAATTAATACAAAGGAAGCCATCCTTACTCTAGCTTTGAACGCATTTTGCAAAACCATTTTCATCCATGAAAGCTCCACTTCAGTTATTGCAGTGGCAGTTTGAACATGCCAGTACCATGAGGCGGCATCTTTGTTTGGGAAGGTACCAAACACCATTGCTGTTGGTAGTTCAGTTCAAGAAATCTACTGCAAACATTACCATCAGAGCAAGACTAGCTATCTGATTATTACAGTCTCAAATAATTTGATGCCCATACATATCAACAAATTCACATTCTTAAAGATGCAAGGTTTTATCAAGTTTAAGAGCCAGGAACAAATTTGGTAGCATAGACCCAAGCATTGTTAGCAACTGGGTTGTCAAGGTGGTCCAGGAGGTTTTCAAGCGGACCTTTTCCGGTAACAATGGCCTGAACAAAGAAGCCAAACATGGAGAACATGGCTAATCGGCCATTCTTGATTTCTTTCACTTTGAGCTCAGAAAAGGTGACAGGGTCATCAGCAAGACCAAGAGGGTCGAAGTATTGGCCACCAGGGTACAGATTGTTGCCTTCTCCTACACCAGGGAGACCATTGATGCGGAATCCCTCGACAAGGCCCATGAGGATGACTTGGAAGCCAAGCACTGCTAGAATGCTCTGAGCATGAACAAGGTTTGGGTTGCCCAAGTAGTCAAGGCCACCTTCAGAGAAGATCTGAGCTCCTGCTTTGAACCACACTGGCTCTTTGAACTGCACCTTCACCCACTTCTGCAGGACCTCAGGTGTGATGCAGCCCAATGCGCCGAGCATTGCCCACCTACCATGGATCACCTGTGATAGTAGCAGCATTGTCAGTGAAAGCTATTGTTTGCTTCATTTTGTAGGACATATTAACTCTTTATTTCTCATTTTTTTCCTGTGATCTTAATTATGAACTCTTAAAAAATCATGGTCTTCACTCAGGGTCTCAAACAGAAGTGAGGATGGGATCATGTCAACTGTATCTGAAGGATCAGTATGATCACCAAGTTAAAATATTTTCTAAGTTTAGTGAAAAAAAAATACTTGCTTTCTCAATTTCTTGCGTAGGATAATAGTGCCATCTCTGATAACCAGTACAAAGATGAAAATTGCTTGCCCGTTTGTTTACTTGCATTCAATATTGAAAAGAAAAATGAAGTGTTTGGCTGCAGTGACTACATGCTGAAATTTTAAACTCATGGCTAGACAAGGTCCTCTTCCACTGGGAAACAAGCACAAAGATTTTGAGACTCTGGTTAATTTCATTTGGGAGACAAAGGATTGGGGTTAAGTGATTTTCACTTCAGCTACTTGTCTGAATGTCTGTTGAAATAATTGAAAAAGGAAACGGCAGATTTTGGTCACTGTGACATTCATTTTACCTCCAGAGCTCTGTTCTTAGCAAAGGCTTCTGGGTCTGCAGATAATCCGGCTGTGTCCCATCCGTAGTCCCCAGGGAACTCTCCAGTCAAGTAAGATGGTGTCTGTGCTGAGAAGGGACCCAGGTACTTCACTCTGTCTGGACCATACCACAGCTCATTTCCCTATTTGCAAACCAAGCAAACAGAATCTTTGAGAGAGAGAGAGAGAGAGAGAGAGAGAGAGAGAGAGAGAGAGAGAGAGAGAGAGAGAGAGAGAGAGAGAGAGAGAGACTTACCATTGTGAATTTTCCATTTCCAAAGGAAACAAGGTCTCTGAGAGATTTGGCATTCGAGCTTCTGGCTTGGCCTAGAAATGGGGTCTTCACAATGGTCCCAGACCTGGCAGAGGCTAAAGTGGAGGCCATTTTTGTTGCTCCCTTTCTCTCTGCCTTTGCTTCTCCTCTCTTCCTGCAGACTCTGGTGGTGGTATGGAGTTCACAAGTTGAAGCAAATAAAAAGCAGGCAGAGATGTTCAGGAAATTTGAGTGGTTGTAAGAGATAAAGTTTTTTTTCTGGGCTGGGATTGGTGGGTATACATTTCCACCAATGGGAGAACATTAAAGGATTTAGTCCATATCCTTTTATCCTCATGTTATCTTTTATTCCAATCAGCAGTCACGTGCCATGCAAGTGCATCATGGTGTTCTTGCATGTGCCCTAATACATAGGGATGTCAATGGATTGGGTCTACATTGGATATCCAATGGACCACGGGCCAATTATTATTATTATTTTTGGCTAGGCCAATGGAAGCCCGGTTGGTAAAACCATTGACGACCCCCTACCCACCGACGGCACCCAGCTTCGACCTTGCGGCAAAGGACGCCCCCCTATGGGTTTCAAATTCATGACGTCTCGACCGTCAACTTAGTAACATTCACAAGTCACCCCTATCAGAGGAGTGGAGCCCTCGTGGGCTCAGGCAGATTATTATTTAGTATTTTTTTAAAGGAAAAATATTATTTAGTATTTACCTTGGATGCATAAACCCATTTTCAGAACTAGCTAGTTAAAACTGTGGGGGTTCTCACATCAGAAATCCAGTAAAATTTCATCCTGGTTAATTTCTTCAACCTTGTTTTTATGTCAAATTATGCCAAGTTAAGGTTATGGCAATGGATTTGGTTGGCGCTTCATGAGGGTAGAAATCTGATCCAAGCTTGATTTATTTTTCTTTCAAACAGGGATCATTATGGTCCAGGTATCTCATTTGAGACTGATTAGTTACACTGGATTACGTAGGATTTCGTGTTGCGCAGGTCTGACCTGATCTCAACTATAATTAGCAACTTGTGAAATGATAATAATTCATTAAATAATGAATTCATGATTAAAAATGTTTTGTCATTGAAAAGATAGATGATAAAAGAAAGACTTAAAAAAATAGAGTAAAAAGTTAACAAATAATACATACAGGTTTAATTCAGCATTAAATGTATAAAATGAGGTCAAACAAATGCATATGTATGATACTTGAAAATCAAGTTAGGTTATAAGAACTACTGGACAGAAATCCAAAACTCATTGTGATTGGAGTAAGAGATAAAGTAAAACGGAACCATGTTAAGTTTTTTTAAAAGAAAAATTTTAGATATTATTTCTTGGGTTCTAAATGTTCCTCTCAAAAGATATTTTCCCCCCATTGTGAAGGAGACAGTTTTTTTAGTTATTTTCGTTTCTCAAAATTTTATTGACAAATGTGCATTTTAAACTGAAATATGGCCAAAGTTCATGAACTGTGTTTATTATTTCTTGTTAGGTAAAATAAGAATTTATATTTGGTACAATCAATTGTACCTACAATCTAGATTGAATTTCATGATGTGAGTTGTTTTGACAGAATCTAAACTCATAGACGTATTCAACATGCTCAATTGAGTAGAAATCAACTTTTTTTTTGATAGGCAAGTTGGGGTAAGGCAGAGACCCCTACCAGATATCTCTTAAGCCCCATGTGGCAGAGGGATTCAAACCTGAGCCTTCAGCTTGGCACAGGACCCTGCTTATTACATGGGATACCACCTTGGTGGTAGAAATTGACTCTTTGATCATGTTTTTTCAATGAATAAACATGTTTTTATGAATGGAGAAAAATTGATACCTTAATAGTCATTGATTTTTGGATCGCCCCAAAAACCTATATACAGGTCGGATTCCGGCAATCCAAAAGCCAGTTCCCACTAAACAAAACATGTAGATCACATCTATAGTGTTAGATCCACACAAGTGGGTTCTTCCTCATTTGCTAAGTCGATTGCAGGTGCAATCGACTGTAGCAAATCTTAACGCCGTATATGAACGATGTTTTTGAAAAACTGAATATTCTAATAAGACACCAAAACAATATTTTGCTGTAATTTTTATTGTTTTCTCTTTTTGGCATGCAACGAACAAATTAGGTTTCTATATGGCGGTCCAACTGAATTTAAAATTTGCTATGGCTGAATAGTTTATTTCTTTATTTATTTTTAATTCCTAATTCATTCTTTATGGCAACATCGACATAATACGAGTACCATGGATAACTTGTTAGAATACGAAAATAGTAAAAGAGCTTGATTCTGAATGGACTTATTTTTAAATTTTAATAATGCTAATTTACTAAAAATGGCAAAATACGCCTTAATTCTGGCTTCAGCTAAAAAAAACCAAAAAAAAAAATGAAAAATAGACGTCATACTAGAAACCGCTAGTTAGGACATGATAAATAAAAAAAAAGAATCAAAAAATTAATATTGGCCCATGCAGGTTTCGAACCTGCGACCTTCGCGTTATTAGCACGACGCTCTAACCAACTGAGCTAATAGGCCACTTGTTAGTGATTTTCATATCAATTATAAATAACTTATACAGACGGTTTCAGCCATGAAAGACGTGGCATTAGTTTAATTAATTAATCTTGAAGAACATTTTTGTTTTGAAAGGCAAGCTGGGGTTATGCAGACCCTTACCATATATCTCTTAATCCCCATACGGCAGAGGGATTCGAACCTGGGTCTTCAACTTGGCACACGACCCCGCTAACCACCTCGGTGGTTAATCCTGAAGAACTTGGTGGTTCTTTAATTCTTTTTAGTTTTAGTGCGTGATTATTGTTTAAGGTTTGTAAGGATTATGGGTTTGAACCAATTAGCTACGGTTTTTTATGACAAGGAACCCTCATGGAACGAAAACCCAAGGTGGGACCCCACGACCACCTTGCCTTACATGGCCCACCTCTGAAAGCTATGGACACACCCATGCGCCAGCGGGTTTGATCTAGTGCCTTCACCTCACAACTATGTTTATGAGGTTATTATCTAGTTCTTCTTTTTATGCCACAATTTAAAGTGTCGCTTTCATAGCCAATTTGGATTTTTTTTTTAAATTATTTTTGAAAATTGGATTTAAATGTGCATGTAATTCAATATAATGCATTGCATATAGGGGTGGGCAACCAGCCCGATGGGCCAAGCCAACCCGGCCTGCCATGGGCCGGGTTTGGGCCAAGGTTTTAGGTATGTGCCTATTAGGTAACGGGCCGAAACCCGGCCCGTTATAGATGTGGGCCAGTCTTTTGGGCTTGAGTTATTTATTAATTTTTAATAATATAAAAATAAAAAATTAACTATTGCATAGTAACTTTGTAACTATTTACCTAATTAGTTACATTAATTTTATAAAAATTAGAAGGATAATTAATTGGGTGCATGAAAAGTTAGTAACTTGTTAATTATTACTATTTATATATGGATTTGGGTGGACCCGACCCGCTTCACAATGGCCCAATGGTCCAATGGGTTGCTCTTCAAACCCGAGCATGTTAAGAACCGGGCCAAAACCCGGCCCGTTAGTAAACAGGGCCGTCTTCAGGCTTGGCCAAACTCTAAACGGGCCCGGGCTAGGTCGAGCCAGCCCGATGCCCATCCCTAATTGCATATTTTTAGGAATGGATCTAGTCATAACCCAATTTGGTTTCATTGGCCCGCCAATGTTGGATTTAGAGTCAATCTCATTTTTTTTATATTTACACGGACAAACCGCTCATGGGATCATAGACCTAGCCGGCTCTATCTGCCGTACTTACAGTCATGGTCCTGGCAGCGTAAAACTCCGTTCCTCCAGGGAGTCACCACGCTTCAGCTTGCGCAAGGGGTGCGCCCCATGGGATTTGAACCTAGACCGCCTGCCAAGCGGCATAGGCTCCATCCCACTACTCCAAACCCCTTTGGGGCCACAGTCAATATCATTCCAACCAAGTTTAACAAATATTGGCAATATTTTGAACATCATGGTTTTAATTCTTTTAGTTTTAGTACATGATTATTGTTTAAGGTTTGTAAGGATTATGGGTTTGAACCAATTAACTACGGTTTTTTATAACAAGGAACCCTCACGAAAAGCAAACCCAGGGTGAGGCCCTACGACCACCTTGCCTTGCATGGCCCACCTCTGAAAGATATGGACGCACCCATGCGCCAACCCTGCCTTCACCTCACAACTATGTTTATGAGGTTACTATCTGGTTCTTCTCTTAATGCTAATGTTTGAAGTCGCCTTCAAAGCCCATTTGGATTTTTTTTTTAAATTATTTTTGAAATTTGGATTTAAATGTGCATGTAATTCAATATAATGCATTGCGTAGAGGGGTGGGCAACGGGCTAGGCAACCCGATGGGCCAGGTTTGGGCCAAGGTTTTAGGCTCGTGCCTATTAGGTACCGGGCCAAAACTCAGCCCGTTATATATGTGGGCCGGTCCGCGGGCTACTTATCTGTCCCGATGGGCCTGAATTATTTATTAATTTTAATAATATAAAAATAAACAATTAACTATTGCATAGTAACTTTGTAACTATTACTATTTACCTAATTAGTTACATTAATTTTATGAAAACTAGAAAGACAATTAATTGGTTGCATGAAAAGTTAGTAACTTGTTAATTATTACTATTTATAAATGGATTTGGGCTTGGCTGGGGGGGGGGGGGGGGACCTGACCCTCTCCACATTGGCCCATTGGGCAAATGGGCCGGGCCATGCACAGTCTTCAAACCCGAGCACATTAAGAACCGGGCCAAAACATGGCCCGTAAGTAAACAGGATGGGCCATGTCCGGGCCGGGCCAAACTCTAAACGGGCTCAGGCCAGTCCGAGCCGGCCCGATGTCCACTCCTAGTTGCATATTTTTAGGAATGGATCTAGGCATAACCCAATTCGGTTTCATTGGCCCACCAATGTTGGATTTAGAGTCAATCTCATTTTTTTGATATTTACACGGAGAAACCCCCCACCGGATCAGAGACCTAGCCACGCTGTTTCTGCCTGCCATACATACATTCATTTTCCTGACAGCGTAAAACTCCGTGAGCTCACTCCTTTCCTCTAGGAAGTCACCACGCTTCGGCTTACGGCAAGGGGTGCACCCCATGAGATTTGAACCTAGACCGTCTGCCAATCAGCATAGGCCCCATCCCACTACGCAAAACCCCTTTGGGGCCAGAGTCAATCTCATTCCAACCCAGTTTAACAAATATTGACAATATTTTGAACATCATTGGGTTTTGACTTTTAACTCAATATTTCAGAAGCCAATATAATCTAAAGAAACAACTGATTTTCAATATCACGTATTTTAGAAAATGTTGCAAATTTATCACAATATTAATAAAATAGATTTTTTATATTTGTTGTATACCATTTATTATATATTTTTATATATACCATTACTTGATTTTTTCTAGACAAGACAATTTTTTTTTAATTTATCACGAGATTTTCCTTGCTAAGAAAGTCCTGCTACCGAGATTGGACCCGTAGAGCTGATAAAAGCTTATCGGTCCAAGTTAGCTGGGTCGTCATACCTGGATCCAAAGCTTCTATCCGAGACTTGGACCTGACCCAAGATCCAGTGAAGGTTTGCTCCATTTGCATTTTACAAGAAGAATTGCAAAAAAGAAAGAAAGAAAAGAAGATATCCTATTAATTACTAGGGTTTGGATCATTGACCCAGACTTAAGCTAGACAAGCATAGACCTCGACACGGACCGGGTAAGTGTATCTCTGCATGAGACCTGGATTCATAATAATCTTGATCCATACCAACCCCTTCTCATTGACTGAAAATTGACGAGCTTGGCATCCACAAGACATACCAGGTCACATATAAATCGGGTCGAGTTTAGCCCCACATTGAATCCAATGTCACAAATCTCTGCTCTTTCAGCCTATCAAAAGAAAAGAAAAGAAAAACAAGGGCATGAACAACTGAGCAATATCGACACCCTTTTTTGATTTCCTAAAGGCAAGCTGTGGTTAAACAAACCCCTACCAGTTGTATTCTTTTGTTTTTTGAAACTGCCGCCAGGATAAAAAACCTAACCGTGCTGGTTGTGCCTGCCATACTTACGATCACTACCCTACCAGTTATATATATCATGATATTATCAATTATTTTTACTTTTTATTTATTTTTTACATTTTAAATATATTTTTCCTTTTTCTTTTACATATTTTACTTATTTATTTTATTATTTATGTGTCTAAACATGAATTTTTCTTACTTATTTTTGTTATTTTTTATTTTTTAAGTCTCAATTTTTTTTCTGAGATTTATGACCAAACCGATAATATCACAAGAAATAACCTCTATGAGATATAGCTGATACCGATATTTATGACTATGCCCTCAACCTGAGATGAGGAGTCTCTAAACCAACCAACTTGAACAAAATTGCCATGGTGGTCTCTGATTGAGTAGCCAATGTGCCACTGTTGGCAGAACACAGTAGCTACATCGACTTTCAGCCACCCTACATTCGGTGCAGTCCATGTATCCAAGTGATGCTAATTCTTGGTATTTTGAGAGTCTAAGGGTATGCTCGGGTGCCTCAACTCGCATGGGATTTGAAATAAGAATGATTTCAAATCATTCTGATTACATTCCCTCCCATGAGATTTGATTTTAAATCTCACAGGTTGCCATAATTCTGAATATGAATGATTCAAAATCACAAGCTGCCTTTAGGCTTTTAGAATCGCCTTGAGAAAGCGATTCTGTGGGAGCAAACAGAACTTACACTAAATGTTGAATTCTTGGCTGCACCATTTCATGCGCTGATAGGACCACCTGATTAAAGTTGCTTCCCTTGCTCACGAGTTTATCATTTAAGGTAATTTCATTTCTCAGATTTCAGATTTGCCAACTTGAACAAAAAATAGTGTATCGATTCCCCGAGGCTTGGTGAGGTTGATCATGGTGTGTCTCTCTATATCGTCCTTCTCGGTCCTTATCAATGGAAAGCCGGGCGGCCAGTTCAGGGCAGGGAGAAGGATCAAGTAAGGAGGTCATAGACCCTCACGGTGCCCCGAGCAGGTTGTATGTTACCCCCTGAACACGGGGCCGCGTGTTCAGGGGTCCGAATGAGTGCCACGTGGCACTCATTCGGCTGGTTATGTACAGAGGAAGGAATATTGCAAAACCCAAGATCTTCCTCCGTACATAACCAGCCGAATGAGTGCCACGTGGCACTCATTCGGACCCCTGAACACGTGGCCCCGTGTTCCAGGGGGAACATACACCACCCTCTCCACGGTGCCTAGTGAGAGAAGAAAAAAAAGAAAGCTACAATTCCTGTAAAATTAATGATTTTACTTAGGGCATGTTTGAAAGTGAGAAAGATGCAGAAAAAGTGATGCAAAATGAAAATTTAGTGTGAATTTTTTGACCTGAAAGAGACTTTTTCGTTGAGAGAGTTGTTCTAAAAAGTACACTTTTTTGATAAAAAATTTTGTCTAGCCAAAGGAAACATTCCTCCATGGGTGGGTGGAGGAAAGTTTCATACCAAAAGAATTTATTTTTATACTCCCCACTACCCATTTCACCACTACTACCCACCATCTCACCAACAATTGTAACGACCCCAACTCATCCCAGTTGAAAAGTGAGATTTTTTTTTAAAACAATTGCGGAAACCAAAACTCAAGAATCCGGGGCCTCACAAACTTAACAACTTCCAAACTATAAGGAATCTATGCATTGAACCATCCAAACAAAATAACTTTATTAATAAAAAAATCGACATCTGAGAACAAAAGTAAATTAAAATTTAAAATCATAAAGCCACACAGTCCAAGAATAATAGAAGTAAGTTACATAGTCTCGTAGGCTCCCTGTGGCAGTCGTCCTTATCACTGAGCTTCAGATCCTGTGAAAAATATACGAAGTACTGGGTAAGAATCAAAGATTTTTTGTATGAATTCTTCTAAAAATCTAAATAAGCAAGAAAAACATAAATCAAATTCATGCAATTTTTTGGAGAAACATAACTACAACAATCATGTACTTCAACTACCATTCAAGCATTTAAAAGCAATTATTATGCAATAACAATATCTCACATGAAACAGAACAAGTAAGAATCCATGAACTAATGCAGAACAATAAATATGTATGATTCCAATGCACATGCATGAACAATTTATTAAGTTATTATTAGAATTCTCTTTTGCATGCATATCCCTATTAAATGCACATAAGTTTAATTTTACTTTTCATTAAAACCTGAAGATACTCAAAACGAGCACCATAAATTCTTGAAGTTCAAGATAGGTTCTTAGTTGTAGCTTAACACATAATTTGTATTTTATTACTAGGTTTCACACTTGTTCCACGACCAATATCAGAAATCAACACCATTCATCGGATCATTAAAAATCAACATCTAATGCCGTGACACCAGAGAAATCAACATCCACTGATACAACTTTATTGATATACTAATAACAACAACTATTTTTACAACAACACCCCCAGGCAAAGTAGCGAAAAACTACTTAAAACCGTACCCTGGAGGCGAACTACCATATCGGGTTCAAAGGCACAATCACACACAGAGTTTTAGTATTCTCACAGTTTCTTCAAAACTATCATCCATAATTCTCATACTGTGGAAGGGATATCGAGAAAGAAAAACATTAATTACATTGTTTATCTTTTTTATCTTTTTATCAAAAATCAAATTCTTTACAAAAAAATTTATTTTGCAAATCAACATGCAAAACACAACACGTGACCTTGGCCCATTACAATATTCAATAGTTTAATTAATTTATAAAGTCAATAATTTTAAAATAAATTTTGCAATGCATATACATAAATTTTAGAGCAACATATGCTCGTGACCCACATGGTTCACATCTGACCACTGATGCATCTTATGCAAAAATTCTTAGTGAACATGTAACCACACAATTATTCACACATGTTCACAATGCACATTCATTCATAGACAACAAGAATGTATATATAAAACAATTTGTATATGCATATGAACACTTGCTTGCAACATACATTTTTCTTTCATGATTCATCTCATGCACATGATCATGTTATTGCAATATTAAAATAACTTCAGAAATTATGTGTCCATGATATGCACATTTATGCCAACATAATATTTAATTTCATGAGCATACATAACCAATAAACACTGTTGCCAATTCGAGCATGCTCGAGATACAGAACATAACTACCAAGCCAAAGCTATGATGCCACTAGCGTGCTATTGGCAGCATGTTTCTCATGCATAAACTTACAACCAATGGTAGTAGATAGCAGGCAATATTACACATAAATGTGCAACTTTGTTCTATCCTATAACAACCCACCAAAATCATAAATAGAATATCTCTCACAACATTAGAATAACTCATTTGGCAGCATTAAGAAAAAATAAAAATTCATCCAAACCATGACAACATAAAGGAAAATACAATTCCAATATTAGAATAACTCATTTGATTCATATAGACAGTTCCTTAAACAAATCAGAATTTAAGTATGTCATAAGACAACATTCAAAGCAATTTTAATTAACCTAATGACATCAAATACAAATCTGATATGAAAGCAATCATGACAACCTTCAAATAGCTTTAATATAACATGTTAAAAATGCTGAAAAAATCTATTATTCATCTTAATAGAAAATTGGGTTTTCCTTTCTTTTAACAGTCAAGGGTTTAAGCGTATGCACATAGGCCTTAGTGGCAAATTTAAAACACAGTAAATTGGCACACTAGGACATGAGACATGGCTGGTTTGGATCGTGTTTGATCCCAAACCAGACCTCGATGGGTCATATATATATATATATATATATATATATATATATATATATATATATATATATATATATATATATATATATATATATATATATATATATAAACACCTTGCTGATAGCACTACTGCTAGCTAGATTTTGCAACAATGGTTCCTTGATTCTTATTGTTCTAGAGATCCTCTTAAGAGTAAATATTTTGAAATCTTGTAGTAGTTGTTCTTTGTAATTCATTTATTTGTTCTTTGTAAATCTCAGCTAGTCAACGATTTCTTCAACACATGTGCATACGTTTTAATGGCAATATTTTTTTTCTCATTTGAAACACTATCTACTAACAGTTCTGATAAAAACATTTATAAACATAATGTCTGGAACAACAGTCTGAAACTACGACAAGTCTAATCCTAAAATTAGACCTTAATGAGCCTGTTCGGTTTTCCACATGCATATATATACTTGACCAGATCTGCGCACCAAAAAAAATTTGCATATCTGTCCAGATCTGTTCACTTGCACGGTGGGACAGATCTGTTCATATGCATGGTGGGACAAATCTATCCAGTTCAATCCACATGCACAGTGGAACAGATCTGTCCACAAGGACAAGAGACAAGTCTGTCCAGATCTGTCTATATAAATAGTAGAACCGATTTAGCATGAAATCAAGAAATCTAATACATGCCATGACGGGAATAAATGGCTGATTTAGCATTATATATATATATATATATATATATATATATATATATATATATATATACATAATCAAGGTAATGTTGTGTGTATATATATATATACATATTTTTACATTCTAAATCAATTTTTTTCCTTTCTTTCTTTTTCTTTTTCACCAAAAACATTACATAAACCTAATTTAGGCTATTTCTCTCTGTTTGAATCGATAGAAGAACCCGTACCTTAATTGAGAAATGAAAAAGAACCAGAAGTATACATCGAACAATCTGAACGAAAGGAGATCCTCTCTTTCTTCTTTTCTTCCTTCATCTTTTCCTCTCTTCTTTTTTTTTCTTTTTCCTTCTTCCTTCTTTCTCTCCCTCTCTCTTAAGAAAATGAAATATAGAGAGAGGGGCAAGTTAGACCATTTTATATATATTTTTTAATTTATATATTTTTTTTGATCTTATAGAGAGGGTGTGATGTCACTTCTAGAGTTTCTCACCCATTTGGCTTGTAGATAGAGTTCTACCAGTATAGAACTCTATCTTTAACCTCTTTTATACTTTTTAACAAATTTATTACTTTATTGTTTTTACTTTTTACTTTATGTGGGCTCTTATAGAATCTTTTAATAATTAATTAATTATTATTTATTAAATAATAAAATTGTAAAAAGTTTTAGAAGATATCTCACCCTTTTGGGAGTTTTTTTAACTTAAAAATTCACTCAATTAAACTTTTATATTGAATTTAAAACTTTAAATTCATTGGACTTGGATTTTTGGATCTAAATCCAAATTTATATCCAATATCCATATGGATCTCAGTCTGAACCATATCCTAATTAATATGGGTCTTGGATTGGGTCCAGATCCATATATATTAACTTGGGTCAAATGAATCAGATCGGATTTGATCCGATCCGATCCGATCCGATCCAGAATCAGTCACATTAAGGCGGGTCATTTTAAAAAAAAATATGATTTTTGGGCCAACCATAGTTTGAATTCAGAAAATCAAAATATCAATGCTTTCAGAATTTCAAGACGCATCTAATGATATAAATTTTGCCTCCGAATTTTGCTTGAATTTTACTTGAATTTTGCTTGATTTTAAAGGTCAAAAGTAAAAAGTTTTACCAAATCTTAATTGGCACGTTTAGGTCTTATCAATGGGTCCTGGGCCATGCCCAAACTCAATTGATGCCATATAAAATTGAAGATTTTTATCAACTTTACGAAACACTTAGCCAAATTTTATGAAGTCTCATAATTTAATATTATAGAAAAATACATGATATTACACCACCTATCTCGCCTTCGACAATATTTTTTTATATTTTCTCACTTTTTTTTCTCATGCTACACAAACAAGCAAAAAAATTTCTTTTGAAAAACTTCTCACTTTGTTTTTCTCAGGTTACGGTAAAAGAGGATAACCTGCGCTGATTGCGGTAAATAAGGGTAATTTGTGCTGGTTGCAGTAAATCAATCATGTATCACCCCAACTCCCAAGCATCTACCCATGTCATGACTGTTACCCATAAAGTTGGAAGGCAAGGAGCAAGGGGGTGGTTAAAAATACAGATGGCATCCATTCAACAAAAACAATATCCATGATAGAATAACTTCCATCATGGGATGCTAAACTTAAGGGAATAACTCTATAAAAGAGAGAAGTTACGTCAGTTCAAGAGAAGAGAAAATGAGGGGATAGAGAAAAGGAAAAATCAAATTCAAGAAAGCCCAAGAAGGCACGAGGATTTGATCGACATCACAAGCCCTCATCTTCTTCTCCCTTTATCTCTTTTTTTTTCCTTCTCACTTGTAATCTAAGCTCTAGGAATAAGAAGCTATTGTAAAGGTGAAGAGATCCCGAAATAAAGTTTCAAGTTTTCATATCTCAATTTGAGTGTTAAAAAAAATCAATTCTCCAGTTTGGCATGCCCGGTGGGACCTTTGCTTGCTTCTCATCTTCCTCTAAGATCTGCAACAATGGTGGGAAGAAACAAGAGTCAAAAAATTAAGTTGGTGCTAGCAAGCCAATCAAATGTCACCAACACTTCGCCTACTTCTGCATATAAGAGCCCTTTTACTAGAAGCAAAGTCAGAGTCACGTCAACGTCCTTCGATAGCTTGGAAGGGTTAGCCTTGAAATTTGAGGCATCTCCAAAGAGAAAATGCTGAAAAGTATTTCCATTGCAGTGAAAAATGAGATGCCAAAAGGCTTTCCTATGCAAAGGAAGCCAAAAGACTCCTCTTTTTCACCAAAGAATGAGACATCGAAAGGTTGTCCTATGAAAAGGATGTTGAAAGGCTCATCTTTTTTACCAAAGAATGAGATGCCGAAAGGCTCTCCTATGCAAAGGATGCTGAAAGACTCCCCTTTTTCACCAAAGAACAGGATGTTAAAAGGCTCTCCTACGCAAAATCTGTCAAAAGGTGCCTATTTTTCACCAAAAAATGAGATGTCGAGAGGCTCTCCTATGCAAAGGATGCTGAAAGACTCCCCTTTTTCACCAAAGAACAGGATGTTAAAAGGCTATCCTACGCAAAATCTGTCAAAAGGTGCCTATTTTTCACCAAAAAATGAGATGTCGAGAGGCTCTCCTATGCAAAAGATGTCAAAAGACTCCTATTTTTCACAAAAAATGAGATGTTGAAAGGCTCTCCCATGCAAAAGATTTCGAAAGACTCCTTTCTATTATCTAAAAATGAGATGTCGAAAGACTCTCTACAAAGTTGATGCCAAAGCGCTCCTACATATTTTCAAAGGAAAGGATATCGAAAGGTTTCCCTTACGTTCAAGAAAAGATACATAAAAGTCCTTTCCTTAACATGAAAGAAGAAGATGATTAGACTTTGGTGGTTCCCAAAAAATTACGTTCCTTAAAAAAGATATTTATGAAAAATACATCTGGTGTTATGTCTCCTATGGAGATGCAAGAAGAAAAACCAACATCTGTGCTGGTAAAGGTGACATCACCAACCAACCAAACCCCTTTAACACTTGTACCAACACAGAGAGCATCACTGGTTGGAAAGATGATATCACCAACCAGCCAAAACTTACCCGTACAAAAAAGGTGATGTCATGGGCAAAAAAAGTGACATCACTTAAAACAAATGTGACATCACCAACCAGCCAAGGCTCTACAACACTTTTGCTAGAAAAAGTGACCACCTAAAGCAAATGTTACATCATCAACCAACCAAGGCTCTATAAGGTGAAAAGTGACATCACCTAAAACAAATATGACATCACCAACCAAAAAAAGTTCTCCAAGAAGAAAAGTGACATCACTTAAAGAAAATGTAACATCACCAACCAACTAAAGTTCTTCAGGAGGAAAAGTGACATCACTCAAAGCAGATGTGACATCACCAACCAACCAAAGTTCTCCAGGAAGAAAAGTGACATCACCCAAAGCAAATTTGACATCACCTACTAACCAAAGTTCTCCAGGAGAAAAAGTGACATCATCCAAAGCAAAGGTGACATCACCAACCAACCAAGTCTCTGCATCATTTTGCTAGAAAAAGTGACATCACCTAAAGCAAAGGTGACATCACCAACCAACCAAGTCTCTGCAGTGCTTGTGCTAGAAAAAGTGACATCACCAACCAGCCAAACTTCATCAGCACCTGTGTCAGCATATATGAGATCATCAGTTGAAAATATGATGTCATTTACCAGCCAAAGCCAAGTAACTCCTGGCTGGAGAATGATGACATCATCAATCACTTACGTACAAAGTATTGACATCACCTACTTCCCAAAGTTTCTCAACGCCTGCATAACTAGAGGTACCATGTAAGGTTGCATTAACTAGCAAAAGTTACCATTCTATGCCTTATTTTACTCCTAGCCAACCATGTAAAAAAGGATTTTGGAAAAATACTCTTAGATCTGAATATTCAAACCCACTATTTGAAAAAGATCCAATCTCACTTCCAAATAGTCCAATGATAGTGTCTGTTATGATGGCTGAAGCAAAACAAATATTGACCCCAAAAGAGCAATTGACATTACTTAGAAAAAAATTAGAAGAGAAAGAACTTAAAATAAATGCTTTACTTAGCAAAGTGATGGAAAAAGAAGGAACATTAAATCCTCTTCATGCATCATCATCAGTATCACAATCCAAAGGAGGATCCTTCCTTACAGAGGAAAAGTTCTTAGAAGAGTTTAATAGAAAATTTGAGCAATTTAA
Source organism: Nuphar pumila (assembly GCF_984573655.1). Lineage (NCBI taxonomy): Eukaryota > Viridiplantae > Streptophyta > Magnoliopsida > Nymphaeales > Nymphaeaceae > Nuphar > Nuphar pumila. The sequence goes on along the minus strand of NC_143259.1, from coordinate 114,451,295 downwards.
GGTAACAAGGAATTCTGGACCTTCTCAAAGTTATTTTAAACCATATCCAGAACATGTGGATAAGGTCCCTTATCCTCTAAATTATATATCAACCCCCAGTCTTTAAGAGATTTAATGGGTTGAAGTGTCAAAGAGAACACTTAGCCAATTTCATAGCCCAATGCGAGGACACAGGAAATAACAAAGATTATTGTTTAAAACAATTTGTCTTGTCCTTGGAAGGACCTGCATTTACTTGGTATAGCCATTTAAGTCCACACTCAGTAATAAGTCAGAAAGAAATGCATGATAAATTCTTGGCTAGGTTTTATAGTCAACAAAGAATCATCACTATTTCTGATTTAGTGAAAACTAAGCAAAGACCAGATGAACCAGTCATGAACTTTATATCTATATGGAGGGATATGGTTGTCTATTGCAAAGAGCAATTGATAGAAGCATGAGTTGTAAAGATGTGTATAAAAAACTTACAACCATCTATCTCACGTTACATGATGTCAATAGAACTAAAAATATTTAATCAACTCCTCAGACATTGCTCAAAACATTGAAAGGACCTATGACAGGTCTAAGATAAATATTGATGAAAAGAGAAAAAATACTCATAATAAGGGTAATGCATATTACAATGTGGTTGAAACGGTGTCGAATCTCAAACCAAAGGTTAATAAACCTAAGAATAAAAAGAGTAAAGACACCAAAGATGATGGTAATAAGAAAGGTAGTAAAGAGGGTAAGGTCAAGACTTTCTTGGAAGAGAAGTTAAAGAAGTACTCTTTTAATGATGATGTAGAAGAGATTTTGGAGTACATGTTATAAATAGAAATAGTTCAACTTTCAGAGTGCAAGAGAGATCAAGGAAAGCGAAACAGATAAATAGTCCTAAGTACTGCAAATATCATCATGTTACTAGTCACAAGACATAAGATTTCTTTGTTCTAAAGGACTTTATTCAAGACAAGAACAATAAAGAAAAGCTAAGCTTGGAAAGATGGGCACCATCCAAAGAGGAAGTATTGACAAATATGACCACCATACAATTTGGTTCACTTCCTCCAATAGACTTGTCATAAGATGTACTGGCTCAACCAATTCTGCCTCTTGATGCCCAAACAACTCCCCTCTCTGAGCCTCAAATAATAATAGAACCAAATTCTCTAGTAACATAACAAGTTCAAATAAACAAAGATTGTTGTTGGGATTTTAACTTATACTATGAGAGTTCTAGTACTACTTCATATACAGAGGATGAGTTGGCTAATGGGTATGGCGACAATCCAAGGTATATAACACGTGCCCAAAAGTCACAAGACTAAGAGTGTGTTTGTGCTTGGATTAAAGAAAGTCAAAAACAAAATTCTGAACCCATTGTACTTACAGGGTGGGGAGAAGAATTTGAAGTTGAAGTGGTACCTCACAATGTAACGATTGAAGAAATTCAAGCAAAAGATGAAGGGTCAAAATCTATCACACTATGCAATCATATCGATATGATTGAAGTAAAAGCTATGAAACTGAGGTCAAGCAAGCAATTGTCAAAAAGAGAAACATCTACTCATCAACCAGTTCAAGAAGGCAAAACCGAAGGGGGCATCCACCTATAGTTCATGAAAATGATGAAGCACCTGTCAAATATAATGTAACCACTCATCTAAAAAAGATACCGACATTATTAAGTGTATATGATGCCCTCATGTTATCTTCTGAGATACGTCAATCGTTAATACAAGCACTTAGTCAACCAGAGTGCTATATGACAGAAATTAAGGAAAATGGTGACGAACCTGTTAGAGAGATATTAAGTTGGTTTGCTTGTCTATCATTTTCTAAAAAAGATTTCCAAAATGTTAAGAAACCCCACAATCGACCTTTGTTTGTCACAGGAATAGTTGAATCATAAAGGATTTCCCGAATCATGATTGATTTTAGATCCGGAGTAAACTTCATCTTTTTAAAAGCCTTATCAGATCTTGGATTTTCTATGGGGCAACTGATGAGATCCAAACTCGTGATACAAGGGTTTAATCAAGATGATAAAAAATTCCTTGGGGCTATTAAACTTAAATTAACCATTGGAGAGCTATCCTGAATGGTTAAATTTCATGTCATTGATGCTACCACATCATATAATGCACTTTTAGGAAGACCATAGATACATGATAATGGAGTGGTGGCATCTTCACTACATCATTGTTTCAAATTCCTTAAAAATGGAGTCTTAAAAGCAGAGAAGGTTGATCCTAACCCATTTTTTGGAATTAAAACAGACTTTGCTGATGCAAAGTTTTATGAAATTGCCTCCTCATTGATAAAAGAAACATCATTATCTAAAAATGCAAGGAGTGCAATTTGTCCATTGACTGATATGGATCAAGAAATGGTCCAGTCTCCAGCAATAATGATCCTTTCAAGAAGAAAGAAAGATAAGGTGATTTGCTTTCTAAAAGAAAAAAACATTGCAATAAGAGATATATAATGCCCCCAAAAGAAAGAAGAGCCTCAGCAAGTCAAAATCCCTACTAAAAAATATAGTCAAAATGCTAGAAAGATTATGCAAAAGATGGGATATGACCTTGATAACCCTCAAGGCTTAAAGGCTGGAGGAATAATTGAGCATGTAGAGCCCTATCTTAGACCTAGAGAAAAAGAAATCCTAACCAAAGATGGAGTCTTAAATCGAAAAGGTAAAATGGGAATAGGGTATCAACATACTATCATGTTGGAAAAGAAATATGGAGTACATCACATCTCTGCAGATGATATAAAGGAGGATAAAGAGTTTATTCAAGAACAACTAGCACCTCCTAGCATCGAAGATGGAACAAAGACAACAATTGATGAATTACAAGAAGTAAACCTTGACACAAAAGAAGATCCAAAGATTACCTTTATAAGTGCATCTCTAACAGAAACAAAAGTGGAACAATATATTGCATTACTAAAGAAATTTTAAGATGTGCTTGCGTGGTCTTATCAAGATATGCCAGGATTAGATGCAAATGTTGCAATGCATCAATTATCAGTTTCACTAGGTAAAAAGTCAATCAAACAAACACAATGAAGAATGCAACCAGAACTCACTGAGTAAGTCAAAATTGAAATTAGAAAGTTGATTGCAGTAGATTTTATCCGTGAAGTCAAATATCCTATTTGGTTGGCAAATATTGTGTATGTAAGAAAGAAAAATGACAAAATTAGGATTTGTGTTGACTTCAGGGATCTAAATGCTACATGCCCAAAGGATGACTTTTCAGTTTCAATTACTGAATTACTTCTGATACATAATAATTGACATTTGAGGAGCATCTCAAGTTTCCTCTGAGCCCCATCTGTTGCTCACAAGCAAGGTTGTAAGTATCGTATCGTTACCTGTATCGGTTGGGCCCAAAGTAACACAATATCGTATCATAATTTTTTAATAAAAAATTCAAAAAATTATATCACATGAAACAATGCTGAATTGTATAAAATACAACCATAAAATCACTTATGAAGCATTTATGTCGCTATGAGTGACATCATCTAAAAAAGTTTAAAAAAACTCAAAAAAATATAAAAAAAAATCAGAAAAAATTAGCAAAATTTTTAAAAAATTTATATCATATGAAACAATGATGAATTGCACAAAAATACAACTATAAAATCACATATGAAGCATTTATGTCTCTATAAGTTGCATAAGGCATCATCAAACATCAACTATCTCACAAGAACAATGCAAAATATTAAATATCTTGCAATTAAGAACATGCCACAAGACTCATACTTTAATCTTACATAAACAAAAATATTATGACAATAGTTACACTCGATTTTTAATCAATTTTTACTCATTACTTGAGTACCCTATTACCATGCCGGATCATCTTATGCATCTTTGTTGGAGGAGGGTGGAACCTGATTTTTACCTTGATATAAATCTTTAATTTTCGCAGATCCAACTTCGTGGTAAGTTGCCGGGGGGGGGGGTTGTAGATTTTTTTTTTTGAGAGTAGCTTTGTAATTTTACTCATAATAAATATTTTTTACCTTAACCCATTTTATTGAATAAAAAAATAGTGAAAATGCACTTTTTTTTACCTTAACCCATTTCTTTGGGTGAAAAAATGGTGAAAATGCATTTCTAATAGCCTCTAGACAAATGCAAAAGTCGACCCTCAAAAGGTATTTAAAACCTAAAGTGAAAAAAAAAACTTTCAATCTTTTTAAAGTGTGGGTGTATCATACTATCTATCATATCGTTTAACCCAAAAGTAACGATACATATCATACAATATGGTACGTACACACTGCTCACAAGTACTTAAAACTCTTGGGAATTTACAGTTGTTGTAGGGGAAAAATGTGGATATATCCTTTTAGTCATAGGTTAAGCCATCTCTTGAGAAAGAGTTTTGTCACTCTTCTGTTGTTTCTGGCTTAGCTTCCAATCTTCAGATGGACTTAGAAACTTTTCTTGGGATAGAGTCAAGTCTTTTGCTCGGGCTTTTTTTTGCATGTTTTACATGTGTATGCACTCTGAATTTATATTGAAATTTGATCATTCGTTTCTAAGTTTATTTCTTAGATGTTGATTTTAAAACTTCAGAGCTTTGTCTTCTGTTGGAACATTTGACCCTTTTTAACCAGCTTCTTTGATGCCCTTTGCAGAATGTAGCTAAAGGAACACACTAGAGATTGCTTGAAACCGCCTTATGTAGATTGCTTCATTAACATTTGGAAATAAAGCATCTGTCTTGGCACGGCATCTAGAAGAGTATCTTGGTTGCAAATCCTTCCAGTTTTTGAAAGTTTTTAGTTTTTTCTTGACTTTTGGCTATGGACATAAAAATTTAGAGTTTTGGTTGTAGATGCATTTTATGATCCAAGTCTCAATGGATAATTTTTCTTTTTAAGTCTGTGTTGGATATTCAGCTCCTTGCATTTTCACTGAATTGATGCATGTACCACTAGGGGTGGCAATCGGGTCGGGTCGGCGGGTCAGAATACCTCAACACAAACACGACCTGTTTATTAAACGGGTCGGATGTGGCAAACACGAACATGACCCATTTATTAATCGGGTAACCCGACACGACACGGTTAACCCATTTATTGGGTCGACATGACACGATTACATGACATGGCAACCCCATTTATTAAACGGGTCGACCCGCTAACATAGACACGATAACCTAGACACGATAACCGCACAGGCACATACCACCACACGACGACCCATGCTCTCTCTCTCTCTCTCTATATATATATATGTGTGTGTGTGTGTGTGTTATTGGCTAAACTTGTAAGAAACCCCTAGTAAAAAAAACAATATTTTTATTTGTCAATTTTTTACACATTTGACCCTCCAAATGTGATCTATGCTGAACACATCTATGAGACCAGAATAACTAAAAAACACCAAAAAGGTGGTAAAAGCCCTTTGGTATATTTCATTTACCATGTTTGCGTCACTCACTCACACACACACACACACACACACACACATATATATATATATATATATATATATATATATATATATATATATATATATATATATATGCTTAATGGAGATTTTTAGGTTTTTTTGTTTTATTTTTAATTTCTGACCGTACATATGTGATCTATGTACTTGATTTTATAGGGATCAGCTTCTTGAAGTGTTTGATTCCAGCACATGGGTGAGTTTTTATAAGGTTCAAAAAATCAACGGTCCAAAATCTTTATAAAATTTTGAGGTTCAAAATATCATTTATTCATCAAAAACACATGATCCAAGTGTGGATTAAATCAACCATGCCCAACACATTTATGGGGTTATAACTGAAAAAAAAAAACATTAAAAGAGCAAAAAAACCCATTAAATACCTACCCATTTCTCTCACTCCAAGCTAAATGGGGTTTCCAGGGCTTTTCCATTATATTTTTAAATTCTAATCACACAAATGTGATCTACATACTTGATTTACAAGGACTAGCTCTTGTTGCGTTCAATTCCAAGACTCAGGTGGGTTTTTATAAGGTTCAAAAAATCAATGGTCCAAAATATTTATAAATTTTCAAGGCTCCAAATATCAATTTCTCATCAAATACACATGATCCAGGTGTAATATATATATATATATATATATATATATATATAGATAGATAGATAGAGTAATGGGTTGGTGCTAAACCACATGCTAAATGGATTTTTTGGGTTTTTTTATTTCATTTTTAAATTTTGACCTTACAAATGTGATCTATGTACTTGATTTTATAGGGATCAGCTATTGAAGCGTTTGATTTCGAGACATGAGTTTTTATAAAGTTCGAAAATCAACTGTCCAAAATCTTTGTAAATTTTTTAGGCTCCAAACATCATTTTTTTCATCGGAAACACATGATCCAAGTGTGGATTCCTAGTAAATCGACCATGCCCAACAGATTTACAGGGCCGGAACCACATAAAAAGCAACGGAGAAGCTGAAAAACTTATATAGACGGTTTAGCACCAAATGGGTGTAGCACAGACACATAGGTGTGCACCTACCAGCGCAATCATATTGGGTTTCCATCGCGACCTTGGACAGCCAGTGCAAAAAACTCACTCAAAAGCGTTGTTAAAACAATTAAAAAAAGGATATCTGTGTCCTTTAAGTGTTTTACCAATGCTTTTGAGCACTGCTAAAGCCTAAAAAGCGAAAAAAAACACTGTTTTTCAGTGTTTTTTCTCATTTTTTTGAGCTGCCAGACAGTATGATTACGCTGGTAGTTGCGCACCTATCACACACACACACTCTCTCTCTATATTGTGCATGTGTGTATATGATGATATGGTGAATATATTTAAATATATGGAACATGAGTTATGGGCTGACTTTTGGTATAGTTTATTTTTGCTCAAGCCACTTCCATAGGACACTATGGGGATTGCATGTCTAGGGAACACAACACGTGTAAGTAACACGTTTTAAAATTTTTTATGTATTCTTAGTAATAAATTTTTTCTCTATTTAGCAGGGAAAATGGATGCATTTTGTCTTGGACTTTATATCTGAGGTTCCCAGTCCATCGCTTTTCTTTCTGTATACACCATTTTTCTATCTTCCTGAATTTAGTGATCTAATTGATGAACGCATCTAAGCTATACAAATTGTACCCATGTAACTTAAACAAAAATATCCAAATATTGGGCAGAAAAGATTAAATCGCCCACTAATTTGGTGACTTCTGGTTTTTTTGACCATTAGAGAAATTGACAAACCTTTCTTTTTTTTTTACCTAAAAGAAAAAAAACCCATCACTGACCGCACATTGGCTGACCTTCTGTTGGTAAAATGCTGGAGGTCCCCCCTGCCCACAGGACAGGAGAGTGCACTCAACTGGCAAGAGACAACCTCCAACTTTCAAACCGTGGTTGTACCACATCAAGTGACACGCCCTTAGACACGAAGGCTGTAGACCGCAAAGATACTTGGGCAACTCAAGATATTTCAGCTGCTAAGAAATTAGTAAACTCTTTAGGTGATGTACCTTGTGCATGGGAATAATCAATAGTAGAGAGAGAGAGAGAGAGAGAGAGAGAGAGAGAGAGAGAGAGAGAGAGTTGCAACTTCACTTAAAAAGATGCTAGATTGCTGATGATAATTTTATTATTTGTTTTTTTGAGAAATTTTATTATTTGTTGTTATCTAATTACATCATGAATTATCATAATGCAATATCAATAGTATCTTTACAAATAATTGGTAGGAAAAACATATTCTTATAAATCTATAATATGACTAAAAACTGAATGGTTTTTCACCATCAAAACCAAAAGTGATGGAACTCTTAAAAAGTATAAAGCCCGTTAAGTGGCCAAAGGATATGCCCAAAAGAACAACATCGATTATGAAGAAACATTTGCCCCTGTTGCTCGTATAACCACTGTCAGAACTTTAATAGCTTGACCTCCATTAAAAAATGACCCATATTTCCCATGGATGTCAAAAATGTTTTTCTCAATGTAAATCTAATTAAAGAAATGTACATGAAAGATCTATCTGGTATTAGTATCCCTAAGAGTAAAGTTCTTCATTTAAAAAAAGTTTTTTATAGTCTTAAACAGACACCAAAAACCTAGTATAACATATTTAATCGTATTATAGTTTATATAAGTTTCCAATCTTGTTTGACTGACACTGTTTTATTTATTAAGAATTCTGATGCAGATATTATTGTCTCTCTTCTCTATGTGAATGATATAATCATCACTGAAGACGACAAACAAGGAGTTGCAAACATCTGACTTAGGTTTATTAAGATATTTTTTAGGAATTGAAGTTGCTTATTTTTCTCGTAGGTTTTAATTTTTCAGTCTAAATTTGCCTTTGATATTATTTTGAGGTCTAAAATTATAGATAACAAAAAAGTACACTCCAGAGGTTGTCAACATCAAAATGAGGATTGATAATAGAGAACCTCTTGATGATCTCACTCTTTACAAACAACTTATTAGAGCACTTTCATATCTCTCTATTACGTATTAGTTACAACAAGGTGAGAAGAAAGAAAGGTGTGGAATAAGAAGAAAATGGAGGAAAAAGGAATGGCGTCAATAGAGCTGCTTGGAAAATCCGAGCAAACCCAAAGGAGGAAGAAGGTGGGGCGTATGGGTGGCTGAAGAAGAAAGGGATGGAATGAGATTCAGGCTGGGGGCACACTTCCCAAGGCAAAGACGCCTATTAGGGTTTTAAAATTGTTTTTATAGACAAAGCCCAATTTTTGGCATTTTCCAAAAGAGAGATTAAAATAAAAATATTTGTTGGGCGCCTCTTCTGAGGGGGTTTTCTGCAAATCTTTTCCAAATTCAACATGCTCTATTTAAGAGATTATGTGAAGGTCACAAATGAAAAGTCTTCATTCCTTCACATTGGGAAATCCATGCACTGAAAATCTCATGCATGTCTTGCAGATTAGATGCATTCTGTAAATCTTTCTATTGATTTTTCCATTGCCTAAAAGATCAATTTATAACTAAAACACGGATCATGCCACTGCCACCAAGAAGGAACCACAACTTCATATATCGTCAATTATCAATTGTTAAGTTCCTAAAACAACAAACTCTACAAAACAAAAAATAAAAAGATCAAAATCTCTTGATCCTTCTACTAAATAATAGATTTCTTGTTTTGTTTCTTGGTTTTATCTCTATATAAGCCTCCACAAATTCAATACATAGTCAATGACCTCCTTATCCAACCTAAGAAAGAGACCAAAGCATAGTTGCTAGTATAGAAAGCAAAAGTGGGAAGCAAGACATATTTATAATTTTATAGAACGGAAAGCGCGGGATGACTTAGAAGCAATCTGAGAATTGTCTTATAAGCAAGAAAGAAAGCGAACTGAAAGCAACTTAGGAATCAAACCGAAAGCAAATAAGGATTCAAAGGGGGAACAAAGAAAAAAACAACATAGGATTCGAGTGAAAAACGAATAAGAATAGAAGGAAAATGATAATGTAATTATATTTTTTAATTTATTAAAATATAAGATTTATGTTATCATTGACAAAATAGAACATGAGTAGATAACATATATGCAAGCAAATCTATTAATCTCAAAACTGAATCATATATGCAAGTGAAAGCATTTAACAAATGCATATTATTGTAAGTATTTAATAAATAACATCAAGAAAAAAATCATAATTTATATTCCTATTGTAATCATTTAAAAAATGCATTATGTTGCAAGCATTTAATAAATAATACATCAAGAAAAATTCATAATTCATATTCTTGTTACTACCATTTAACAAATACATCATGTTGCAAGCATTTAATAAACAATACATCAAGAAAAATTCATAATTCATATTTCTATTACAACCATTTAACAAATGCATATTTTTGCAAGCATATAATAAATAATACATCAAGAAAACTAATAAATTTGATTAAGGTACCTTTTTTCAGGAAATAAATCAAATGACTTATTATTTAAGGTTGTGATTTATGCAAGATAGAAAAGCCAATAAATTAAAAGATTACATGGAGGCATTTAAATTTTTAAATGCACAAAACAAATTATGCATTTAAGGCTTTAGAAACTAAAAAACATAATTTAATTTCAAGCATTTCAAAGTTTAAAGTATAAATTTTAAACTCTAAAATTAACATAATTCACTACTTCACTTCAATATTCAACCTTCAAATTTCAAATTACCAAAATCAAACCAACAAAATATTACAACTCCATGACAAAAAAGTCACCGCCAAATAGTCAAAGAAACATAAGAGTTACAAAGTCTGACACTTCAACTATATAATCAAGATTTAAGAGTTCATTTCATAATCAATAATAGGTTATCTTTCTCTTACACTTTAAGTCAACAACATGCAGACAGAAAGAGTGCAATCACATTGTACTTGATTCTTCCTCCTCCCATCAGACCACCATGCCATACTTTAGACGTAACCATCCTAACCCTTTTATATAAGTGTTGCAACCTATGTTCTCTTGTCATCTCTGCTCCATCTGTTATCTTTCTCTTCCCCTTTAAGTCAACCACATGCAGACAAAAAGTGTGCAATCACATTACACTTGATTCTCCTTCATCTTTTAAGACTACCATGTCATACTTTGGACGTAACCATCCTGACCCTTCTATATAAGTGTTGCAACCATTGCTCTCTTGCCATCTTTGCTTCATCCTGCATTCTTTCATGCTCTCAGCTTGCCTAAAGATCATATTTATGTCCTTGCATATTATGTTCAGATGGTATAACTAGCATAGAAGGCCACAATGATCAATCGGGAGAAGAAAGCAACATAGTTGATGGATAAACACCTTCTGAACATTTTGCCTTTTTCAAAAAACGTTTTGTTTCACACATTAGTGTCAACTAACCTGAGTAACCTAACCTCATTTATTTTCCTTTCTTATAGTAACTTAATTATTTGTTCTACTGACCAAACCTCTCTCTTTCTCTCAAGTCTGTACCCGAATGTTATTTTTCTTTGTTGCTTGACTTATTTGTATTATTCTCTTCTGAGTAGTCTACTAGTTGGAGCACAATAAGTTGTAGATGAAGCCATAAGCCTGGAGATGTTTGAGGAGTTTCTACCAGTCATGACAAGAGAAAAAGAAGAAAGCAAAATATCAACTTGTACGAGAAAATTAAAAAGTTGCATGCCAATAGGTAAGTGCATTAATATGTATTTGACTCTCCTAGCAAGTTTCTTCGACTTTCTCAATGTTCATCAAAAGTCTGCTGAATATTAACTTACGCCATTTTTTTTTTCTCGTTGTTGCAGAGTTGATAACTTGATGTTAATATCTCAAGTCGATGTCATATTTGTAAGGCACTTTCAGCTCCATGATACCTATCGGTGCTTCTACCCAAATGACTAAGAGCATATGCACTTTTGATGCATCACATTTTTCATGTTTCTTGTGTGTTGTGTTTTTTTTGTGTGTGTTGTATCGCTAACTCATGCACATCCTTAACAAGTTTTGTCTGTGTCGTGTTTTCATATTTGTGTCTTTGACTATATATATATATATATATTTGCTTGAATGTTAATGGTGATGAACAAGTTTGCTTTCCACTCGCATATTTTTTTTACTCTTTGGAGTCGTTGATGGTCTAGACAAACATGTGCAAGTGCATAATTCTCCAACTTGATGTTCCGGATGTTATCCAAGTATCATGTGAAGAAAATGCAAATTTTTATATTTGTATACACCATCAATGACTCCAAAGAGTAAAAAAAAATATGTGAGCGAAAAACAAACTTATGCATCACCATTAACATTCAATCTGGAAAAAAATATACAATTAAAGACACAAACATTAAAACACGACACATACAAGACTTGATAACAGTGTACATGAGTTAGCGAGCACATGCAAGACACCTACAAGAAAATGCGTGCACACACAACACACATAAAGGAAACCACAAAGCACACAAGAAACAAAAACAAAAACAAAAACAAATGATACATCAAGAGCATATATGCTCTTAGTTATTAGGGTAAAAGCAACGATAGGCATTGCGAAGCCGACCGTACCGTGCAAATATATCATCTACTTAAGATCTTAACATCAGATTATCGACTCCCCAATAACGAGAAAAAAAGAACGTAAGTTAATATTTAACAGACCCGTGATGAATATTAAGAAAGTTGTAGAAACTTATCAGGAGAGCCGAATACATATGCATGCACTTACCTATTAACATGCATCTTTTTTATTTTTTCATAAAAGTTGATTGATATGTTACTTCATTCTCTTTCTCCTGCCATGACTTGCAAGAACTCCTCAAACATCTTCAGGCTTTTAGCTTCATCTGCATCTTCTTGTTGTGCTCCAACTAGTGGATTGTTAAATAAAGAATAATACAAACCAGTTAGGCAACAAAGAAAAAATAATGATCAACTACAAATTTGAGAGAGAGAAGTTTGGTCAATAGGGCAGATAATTAAGTGACTATAAGGATGAAAAATAGAGAAGATTGGGTTACTCATGTTGGTTAACACTAAAGTGTGAAGCAAAACCCCTCACAAATAGGACAGAGTGTCTAGAAAGTGCTTGTCCACCAACTATGTTGCTTTCTTCTTCCGATTGATTATCGTGACCTTCCATGTTAGATACACCATAAAAACAAAATGAGCAAAAGCAAAAATACAATCTCTAGGCAAGTTGAGAGTAAAAAAGAAAGAATGATGAAGCAGAAATAACAAGAGAGCAGTAGTTGCAACACTTATATAGAAGGACCAAGATGGTCGGTGACGTCCAAAGTGTGATATGGTGGTCTGACAAGAGGAGGGAGGATCAAATGTAATATGATTGCACACTTTTTGTGTGCTACTGCACCTGACCACCCACCATCATCCTGCACTGGAATTCAATGGACTATCTTAGAACAGATGCTACAATGTTAATACCGACATGCAGACAGACAACAACCTTGATAAACAGAAACATTCTCGACAGATGACTATGGGAATCCACCAGTAGAACACAAACACAAGATTGTTCAATATCAGATAGTAACTATGTCACAATATACATAAGGATCTGCCTAACCCCAGCTTGCCTTTCAAAAAACCAAACAAACTATGTCACAATATACTCCACTTGTATTCCCATATTATAGAGTTTCCACATTAAAACAGGTGTTCCTTTGTTTCTTTAGAGGCCACTATCCAGGAGCAGAGATCTCTTAACTGCCAAATAATCAGGGGAGGAAAAGATGGTCACAGAGTTTCATACCCAAAAGGAAACAATTGCATCCAGTAACCAACCAAGCTGCCCCGTCATAGAGAGATACGTCAACCCAATTGTCAGAATGAGATTACCCACAACCCTAGCGTTCTCATTACTCCCCTCTCCCCCCCACCATTAAACCCAAAACCCCCTCTTCCTCAGCACCCCATCACCATGGAAGAGAGACTACTTCCCTGTGAAGGCCCTCCAATTTCCATGGTGGGTGTCGGTGAAAACGCTCCCCCCTCCTTGTTTTAGAGAGAGAAGCCAAGAGCCGAGTGCAGTAACGGCTAGTTTTCTTGGTGGGATCGAACCGGCCGTTTGTAGCAGGGAAATGGAGGGAGATTTGGAGCGTGCTCATGGCAAACTCACTGTTTCAGAGATACAGAAACGCATAGTGGTGTTAAATAATTGCAGGATCAAAACCCAATGGTATAGTTGTCTAACTGGTAGGGTTTGTCTAACTGGTAGGGTCTGCCTAACCCCAGCTTGCCAATAAAAAAAATATCGCAGTTTTATCGTGATGTTTTTTAAAGCAGACAAAATTCTGAAAAATAATGATTTTTTTTCAAGAGACCAACTTTTTGAAAGTGCCTTGATTTTAACGTGACAGCAAAAAAACTTTTAATTTTTCTAGTTTTTTAAAAATTATCTTTATGTTTTTTATATTTTGTATATTTTCGTATATTTTTAAGTTTAATATACACTTTTCTTTTAAATTTTTATCAGAAGACTTATTTTTTTTATTTATAACCAGATCTTCTTTGTCAGTGAAACCCTAATAATGATATTTGTGACATTGCTTGAATTTTTTAAACATAAAAGAGGTCATATTTTAACCAAATTTGATCTTATAGATGTATTCAACATGGTCAAAATAATAACCTTAGTGAAGTTCAGATGCAGTGGAAGCACTGCATAGACGCAAACTGAGGGTTTTGGGTGTACACAGTGATGCAGTAAATCCCCACAAACAGTAGGCTTTAAATCACAACCTCTCAGCCTTTCAGGTTTCTGTAAGTTCTGTATCACAAATTTTCACTGTTTTTCGATGCTTGAATCTTGCCTCAAAAGGACATTTTATCACACTGAAAGGGGCTGGATGAGGATCATGTTCAATGAAAAAATATCCCTTCACCCCAAAGGTTGCATCCCTTGAACATAACATGTAACTGTGTCTTAGATGTATTTGATTATCTTAATTTATATTTGATTAACGATTATGTTAGTTATTGTTACATGTTTGTTAGCCAATAGTATGAGAGCAGACAACTGTTAGAATCCAACCGTTGTCTTATGGCCATATTTACTTTACACTTAGATCATAAATTTTTTCATCTAAAATATTTTTTTAGGTTTGAAATTTTGGTACATTGATTTTTCAACCCTAAAATCTGACATATACACCAAAAAAATATGATTCAAAAGGTCAATTTCTAATAAACTTAATATATAGATCACATTTGACATTTGAAGGGTCATTCGCAAAATACTTTAAAATATTACATTTTTCACTAGGTTCCTTCACCCATTTGGATAGCATACATTACCCTGTTCAAAGTAGTGGATGGATTAATGAAAATTATACAAGAGCATGTAGCACCACTCTCAAGATATCATTATCTATTGAAGATTATTTCAATTGGGTTTGAGCTATGTTTTTTGTTGGATATGATTCGTCAATTTTATCAAATAGTTTATTACTTATTTTAAGTAAAAGTCCATATTTTAAATATCATATACATTATAGGTATACTGAAGCAGCATCAATAACTCTTTGATAATGTGTGGTAAAAGAGGAGAAGGGTCATACGTAATTCATATGAGGATTGGTGATAAATCAGGTTTGGGCACTCAAAACTTGTTCAAAAATATCCTATCGTCTGACATATGGTGAGCACATCCAGGTGAGGATCTGGACTAATCCTTGCCATTTGTTAGACAACTGAAACAAAAGGACCCTATCCTCTGTCAGGGGATATATGTTGATTCCAACCGTGTAATACATTTGTCAGTTTATTTTTTTTATTTTTTATCTATTTTTACTCAGACAAACCACCAGGGTCATAGACCTAGTCGGGCTGGTTCTACCTGCCATACTTATAGTCGCTGTCCTGGCAGCCTAAAACTCCAAGAGCTTAGCCCCCGCCCCTGGTACATCTAGACAGCTATGATTGATTGTAAGATGAATCCCTTCTCAAATGCTGCATAAGGAAAATGACCATGTACCTTGCACAACAAACAAAAGCTAGGATTTTGCAATAGAGGAGGCCATATTGCTTCCATTTGGGCCGGATCTGTTAGGGTCTAAACTACTGCCACTGGGATATGTTTATTTACATCCGAGTTGGTTAATTTCTTTTTTTTTTTTGAGGGAAGAGTTGGTTAATTTCAAATCTAACTCGACAAAGGGACTTGATTAAGTATATTACTTGAAGACCTATTATGTTAAAATCTTTTCTAAATGTTATTAAGTAAAGATTATTAGCCAACTCACAAGGGCTCCACTCATTTGGTAGGGGTGGCTTGTGAATGTAACCAAGTTGATGAGACGTCATGAGTTCAAAACACACAAGAGTGTCCTTTGCCATAAGGTTGAAGCTGGGTGTATTCCCTAGTGGACAAGGGGATGTCAAGGGTTTTACCGACCAAGGTCGTCCAATGTGTGGTCGGTGATGGGGGGGTTTTCTCTTGGCCTAACCACAAAAAAAAAAGGCAGACTCTAAGAAAAATGATAATAAAACAAATCATCTTTAAATTGAAAATGGTGAATCAATTCTAATTTTTGCACTATTTAATCAAATAGATTGTCATAAATGTGTACTTTTGTGAAAAACTATTTAATTAGCATTGAATAGAGGCATAAATTATTCGGGTTTGGTTAGATGTGTCCAAATACCATATGCGACAAATAGGCTATTAGCTAATTGGACTTGAAATCAAATTCAAATTTGGATGGAAAAAAATACCACATTAAAAATTTTACATGTAATTGGATACAGATATTTATCAAATCCAAATATATGGTGAATTCGGTGGCAAAATTCAAAACCATAAAACACATTTGAATCTAATTATAATCGGACATGGTTCTGACTTACGAAATCCGGTTGGATGTAGCAAAAGATCCGATAGATCCGATCTGTGGACATCCCTAGGATTTTTTTTAATAAGAGCATTGGAGAGAGAGAGAGAGAGAGAGAGAGAGAGAGAGAGAGAGAGAGAGAGAGAGAGAGAGAGAGAGAGAGAGATTGGATTTCGAGATTATAGTTTGTCCTTTTTAGGAGTGGGCCTCTGCAATGGTCCAGCCACGTGGGATCAATATCCCTTGTGGCAGCATGTTCTACAAGACATAAATGGAGAAGTTGGATTGATTTTGATGATTGGACATGCTCCAAACCATTCATGTCAAATCTCCTGCAACCCAAACCTTTTATTCTACAAGATTTGTAACCCTATGGAATTATCTTTATAGTAAATCTTATAGGTTTATTTCCTGAAAATGCGTGTTACGATTAATTTAAAAAAAATACTTTGCGGGTTGAATATTATTTCTCAGGTCATGTTTTAGGTATCCATGCTGAATCACACCAAAATCTGCATGCATGTGTGTGTGTGCTGCATGTGCGCATGCATGAACTGTGAGGAATGCACTTGCTGGACATATGAGAGAGCAGATTATTCAAATTCCATAGCATTAATCATCACAAAATTTTAGGTAGTATCTCACTACAACACTATGAGCAGCAGATAGCTCATGTAAACAAGAGAAGACAATTGCATTGAAGTATCATATGCACGTGTTCGAGCGTATCTGCAGGCGTGCACAATGAAAGTTCTCATTCGTTCTTTCCTGATTTCAGTCTTGCTTGAATATCTCCACTGTAAGGAGCAGCAGTATATGCATACTGCTGGATAACAGAAAACACGACCATCTCAAGGCATACCAAAACATTTTGAATAGCTTCCTCAATGTGCTCAACATCCAGCCAAAAATGGTGAGATTTTATGACACCCAAAGCAGCCAATATCTTAACTACAAGACCCTGGCAACAGAGAGCCACAAAACCAAAAATACATTAATAAATAGTATGTTAAAGTTTACTTAAATTGAAAATCACATGAATAAATAGAACAATAAAGTTTAAATAAATAGAAAACTCAGTCTCTTACAATCATCCACTTGACTGAGAAACTTCAGAACTTGTTCCAACTTCTAAGTACCAAGTGAAAACCTACCAGTGGTTAAGATAAGATGCTTGACTCAGCTGAAAAAATGTTTTGGCAGAAAAACAGCGTTGGCCGAATTGCAAGCAGGCCACTTAACCAACTTGACTTTGTTAAGAGTCATCCCAAAGTTGACTTGCAGTAGACTGTTTTCATATTATGATACTTTGCAGCATTTGAACAGGAGGAACTTAACTTCATCAAGGTGTAACTCAAGCAAGATTACACTAGCTTGTGATTATGTTGGTGTAAGAAAAGAATCAATTACTAACTCAACCATGAATTCAAGTGGAATCATTTGAGATAAGTTGTTAGGGTCCTTTAACAACCGAACTAAAACCTGATGATTTGTTGTGCACATTTGTTAATGAGTTCACAGGAATTATGCCAGCCCGAGTAACTTCTGATCTCACCAAACCCAAATATGTTTAAGATTTTTACCACCTTTCTAGTTTTTTTAGACAATAAGCAATTGAAGAACTGCAGTTCGATCATGCAACTTTAAGTGGGGTACATGAAGAACACTAGAAAACTAAAGAAAATGCTTGAAATAAAACTTACCTGCCAAAAGCAAAAAAAGACAATCCCTTTGATGCACAAGAATTTGGCAAGAGGCCTGTGAGGTGCCAATTCCTTCGCAAATACATGATAAAACACCACTAAAGAATATAGTGCCAGGGAAACTGAGATGTTCAATATGATAGTAAATGTCCAACTTATCCAACTGGTGTACAATCCTAGAAGTTGTAGCAATATCATCAAAACAGATAACACAGGCCTGATAACCACAAACTGCCAGGTCCAATACTTGATAAGCTTTAATGTGTAATGATCCAGTCGGACTGTATGTGGCTGTAGTCAAAGAAACAAAAAATATGTGAGAAAAACCATTATAAACCTAGTTAGAATATGAAACTGAACATGAAAGATCTAGAATATAATGAATGAAGTCATCATGATGGTTGTGGTATGGGGAGGCAGCATACTGATGATTGTACAAAGTTAAAATTTCTCAAGACTGATTAAAGAAACAAAAAATGTGTGTGAAAATGAACTACCCATTACAAACCTAATTAGAATATGAAACTGCAGATAAAAGATCTTGAAGATAATGAATGATGTCATGATGATGGTTCTGGTATAAGGAGGCAGCATACTGATGATTGTACAAAGTCAAATTTCTCAAGATTGAGTACTTAACTGGTTGCCAAGCCGATGCCTAGTAGCTCCTAAACAATTTTACTGACTAGATGTCCTAAAAAACTTCAAAAAATAGTTACAGGTTAATGGTATGTTTGCTTAATCTAAAATTGCAGATACGTTTAACACTGTTTATTAACTAAAAATCATGCTTTGGTTAAAATCAATTTGACCAGAAAATTCAATTTTTTCCATCTAGTTTTAGATGTGATATGAGCCCTTGTTTTTTCTTTATTCTTCTAGAAACAAATCTGAACATGAAAAATATCTCATCCAAAGAATGTCCACTAAGTAAATTATATAGAATAAATCTGTAATACACACACACACACACACCCTTGAGTCATTGTTTATTAACTAAAAATCATGCTCTGGTTAAAATCAATTTAACGAGAAAATTCAATATTTTCCATCTGGTTTTAGATGCGATATGAGCAATTGTTTCTTTTGATTCCTCTAGAAACAAATCTGAACATGAAAAATATCTCATCTAAAGAATGTCTTTCCACTAAGTAATTTATATAGAATACCTGTAAGTTCAGATTATGCAAACACCTAGACACATACTACTCTCTCTCTCTCACTCTGTGTGTACACACACACACACAGACCCACACCCTTGAGTCTGCCTAGTGAGGTACCAAATAATTGTTCTCCTCAGCCCGTTTGACCCAACTAGACTTGCTTCGATGCCCAACTAGCAAGAACATTACATGACAAGAGAGAAAAAGAAACATGAAAGTCCCCTGACTCCTTGGGCTCACAGAGACCATCCTATACGAGATGCTCTGTAAAACTGCACAAATCCTTGGTTTTGGTCTTCTCAGCAGATCTTACAGTGTTTTCTGATGAGCGCCCAGCTGGGCCCCAACTCAGTCAGAGAACCAATGGTTCTCGTTGATCAGGGAGACTTGGTGCAACCTGTCTAAGGTTCAGAAGATTCAACTAGGGCATTCAAAATGTTTCAGCCAAGACAGGCATTATTAGAACTTGTTTTCTTCCAAGGAAGAAGAAAAATGGGTTTTTGAGAGTTTCTTGTGTGCATTGGGATAACACAAACAATGGTGCAAGCTTGTGAGGAAAGGGAATACCTAGGAGAAAACAATGATTCATGGCTTAGCCTGTAATTCAGCAGCCAATTACTCTGCCTAGAGGTTCTTTAGGTAGAGGAGAAATGTAACCAAGCTGAAACACTGAATTTTATCAAGAGCACCATGAGACTTGGAAAGTATAGGAAGAAAATCAGGGTTACTTTCATCAGCACCACTGGGGTCTAGCATTTCTTTTAACATAAACTATTATATCATGTATGAATGACAAACCTAAGTTAATGACTACAAGAATGCAATAATGATAAAATCTAGTTGGAAAGTTGGTCAAAGCACAAGTATACCTGAAACAGGGTCATGGGGAACGAGTGGTGGATTTCTCTTCCCTTGATCTCATCTGGTACCCTGTTTTGACTAATTGATATGTTCAGATAGCTATACAACAAGGCCAAAAACTTAGCAATCACCTACAAATCATTTTGAGATCAGAATTAATGGCAGTCATGAGGGCAGCTTGCAAGAAATCTGACAATAAGATTACAATTAGCAGTTACCAGGGCTTCAAAGCATTCCTTAACTGAATCCAGGAATG
Source organism: Nuphar pumila (assembly GCF_984573655.1). Taxonomy (NCBI): domain Eukaryota; kingdom Viridiplantae; phylum Streptophyta; class Magnoliopsida; order Nymphaeales; family Nymphaeaceae; genus Nuphar; species Nuphar pumila. The sequence continues at coordinate 114,431,001 of NC_143259.1, read as the reverse complement.
TGAAGAAGGCTTTGCTTCCTTGAATATCAACTAGACCAACAAAAGAGTCAATTGCATATATGGGGGCCATAAGTATGATAATTATTATGGCCTTTTGTTCCTTTGGGTTTTTCCAGTAGAAGAGGTGTTGTGACAGCAACTGGAGTGTGAAATGCATAGTAAGCATCACACAGGAACCTGCCCCTAGCAGAGTCAGGGTCCTGGGATCCAGTTTTGTTATATCCATCCTGAAAGAAAGAAAAACTTTATAACAGAAGGTCCCTGCAAAAAAACTGAATATCTCTGAGGACTCCAAACCTATTGGAAAATGTAAAGATTCACACAAAAGAAATTAAAGTTTTGATAAAACTCATCAGCTCCAAACATCCATAGTAGACATTAAGAATCTTTCTTTTGAAGGTAGACACAACTATATAAACCAAGGTTGTAGTAGTGAATCGTTACCTGTATCGGTCGGGCCAATAGTAACACCGTATCATATGGTATCGTAAATTTTTAATAAAAAAATTCAAAAAATCTAAAAAAATCAAGAAAAATTAGTAAAAATTCTAAAAAATCATATCACATCAAATAATGATGAATTGCACAAAATACAACCATAAAATCACATATGAACTATGTCACATGGGTGAGGGTGCGGGGGTGCAGCACTTTAAAAAACCTTGGGTGCGGCAGGGCAAAAATGTAAATAATATATATATATATATATGTATATATATAATTTTGAAATTTTAACAGTTAACATTGTCATAATATCATTCATCATGCATGAAATCAGAGGGAGAAGGGTGGGGGGCTCGGCCCCTCCCCTGCCGAAAACAGGGAGGGGGTTCGGCCCCTCTCCTGAAATCAGAGGGAGCAAGGTGGGGGGCTCGGTCCCTCCCCTGCCGACCCAACAAGAGAGCGAGAGGGTACCTGCGACGAGGGAGAGGAGGAGGTGGCGTCGGGCTCCCCTGGGAGACGTCGAAAGGAGAGGAGGCGAGAGAGAGAGCAGAGCTGCGCGGGAGAGGAGAGGAGAGGAGAGGAGAGGAGAGGATTAGGGCAAATTTTTTTTGTCCTAGTCCTCTTTGGCAGCTCCTTTTGATCGGTCAACAGTTTTTTTTTTTACGTTCAAAAATTTGGAATAAAATGACCTTGGGTGCGTTGACCGCACCGGGTGCCACACCCGCACGCACACCCGCGTCAACGCGGGTGCGGCACCTGCTTTGCCGAGTCCCTGTGACTTAGCATATAAAGCATTTATATCTCTATGAGTTGTATAAGCCATCATCAAACATCAACTATCTCACAAAAACAATGCAAAATATTAAATATCTTGCAATTAAGAATAGTTCACAAGACTTTTCATACCACATAAACAAAAATATTATGACAATAGTTGCACTCGATTTTAAATTGGTTTTCACTCATTACTTGAGTGTCTCATTGTTATGCCGGATCATCTGATGCCATATTTGTTGAAGGAGTGTGGAGCCTGATTTCTACCTTGATATAAATATTTAATTTTCACGGATCCAACTTCGCAGTAAGTTGGCAAGGGGTTGTAGGAGGGCAGCGCCCCTGAGGCAAATTTTTTTTAGAGAGTAGCTTTGTAATTTTACTCACAATAAATATTTTTTTACCTTAACCCATTTTCTTGAATGAAAAAATGGTGGAAATGCATTTTTTTATTATCTTAACCTACTTCTTTGGGTGAAAAATAGTGAAAATGCACTTCTAATGGCCTCTAGATAAATAAAGAAGTTGGCCCTCAAAAGGTATTTAAAACCCAAAATGAAAAAAAATAATTTTTAGCCTTTTTAAAGTGCGCCGAAGGTGTATCGTATGATGAGCCCTATATCGTATGACACAACACGATACAAGAGTGTATCGTACAATACACCCGATACGGGTACGATACACACTCATATCGCGATACGAGTGTGTATCGTATAATAAACCTCAAAAGTAACGATATGTATTGTACGATACGACACCATATGGACAACCTTGATATAAACTACACACAAGAATTAGCAACAACTTCATACTAAGGTATTAAAGAAACTATAGTTGTTACAAGCAAAAGAAATTAATTCAAATTCCATACTCAGCAACTAAAAAGTTCTACTCCGTGCAACTAATCAAAATATCATGATAGATCTTCAAACAACTTCTGATCATCCTAGGTTGCCTTCCTAGGTGGAGGGAGTTTCACTTCCCACACCATTAAGCAAGCTAGTGGTAGTGGGTAAGTTCTCAGCCAGTCAAGCCCTCCTTCCCTTTGGTGGGACAGTGAATTAGTGAATATCTTCAGTGTCCGAGGGAGCACAGTTCTTATTTAGGGGAAACACTCTTCAGCATATATAAACTACTCAGTCAAAATCTCATTTCCCATGACTATTCTATTGATTTCCATTTTCCACCAGGAGTCTGCGGGTGTGGTCACTTTTGGAGAGTTATGCAGAATGCAAAGTTAGTCATTGTTTGTCTAGATGGATGAAATTGCAGCACTGGAAGTAATTGATGTTAGAAGTGGGTACTCCATGATTGTGAGAAATTTGAGAGGCTAATTGGCAGTCAAGTCATGTTATGACTTGATGTTTGCAGTGAAACACATTTCACCAGTCCTTCCAGACAGCAACATGGGAGAAAGTCCATCTCATATAGATCAAACTTGTTTGGGTAGCAGTTGTTAGGAACTCCTTACGGGACACAATTTCCAGAAAAGCCGCAAACAGGGGGTCAGAATTGCATACATGTCATGACTAGGAAGAAGGTATGACAACCATTCTTTCTCCTTTTTTGCTCACATGATCATGAATGAACAGATGATGAATATAAGAATCTGTATGTGTAATCCCAGGTCATCTAAGCAACAGAAACAGAACAACTCTCGCTGAACCTCTGATCAATCATGGGGTCAATGCAGGTTGCAGCAGTTTGCCAGAGAGAATTCACGCTACCCGATTGTTACTAACGTGTGAAAAACTCTTTAAACTAGTTTAGTGCACACAAAAATACAAACCAGAACTGCATCGCAAATGTGCCTAATATTTCTTTTTTGTGAACTAGGAAGAACATAAAATATTTTGGGTATGCAAGAATATTCAGAATCATTAAATCAATATAACTCAGCTGGGCCAACTCTGCTTATTAAGGAACTAGGTGAATTAGCCAAATCAACCAATTCAAACCAAAGAATCAGAAAGAATTGGTTAATTGGCATGCTCTGAATCAGGTGAACTCGTGTAAGAAAAACATCAATGCACATTAGTTACAAAAAATCAATTCAAGTAACAACAAGTCAACTAAATCAAACTTACACTTCCCCATTAACTACAAAAAAGCAGAACCATACAACTATAGAACTCAATCAGCACTCAAAAAAAAAACATCAAAAGCAATATGAATACTAAATAATCAAACCGATGAAGAAACAAAAAGATTTGTCCATCCATATCACAAATTGAGCTAAGAACAGCTTCAACAAAGCACAACCACCAACAATAACATCAAAAAGTAGAAACATAACCAAAACACTTTTTTTTTTCAATCGAAAAACCGAAAATACTTAACCAAAAAACTAATACATAGACGGATCAACAATCATTGATCAATCACATTTCACCGCCAATATCAAGCCACAAATACCCACATATCTGAACAAAAAACACTAAATTTGAGTACCCAAAAACCTTAAAACCTAATTTCTGTGCTCAACATTCGAGACCTATAGAAAGAGATGATCAAGCGTAGTGATTTGCAGAACTAAAACAGAATATAATCAACCAACCCACAAAAAAAAAACAGAAAAGAGCAGAAATTAGCTGAAATGGGATCAATGAAGCAGAAGAAACAACTGAATCGTTAAAAAAAAGGAAAGAAAATCTAAAAACGATGGTGGGGATGGATCAGAGAGACCTAGGCGATGAAGACGATGCGGATACGAATCTCCCCACGAAGAGCCACGCTCCTGTCTAGACGCAGAGCGGCAGAGGGACCTAAATACGTCCAACCTGGGTCAAAAAGTCAACGACACTTTCTGCAGAGGGATGGGGGCCTGCGCTCCCCATCCACAAACGTGTTCCCCGTGACGAGACGTACCTCAAGCGACAATCTCACGATATTTTGGAAAATATCGCGTAAAGTGCGTAATTTTTTGTCCGTTAAATACGATAAGATTGCGATAATTTATAAAATCTTGCGATTTTATCGTTTGAATTTTTTTTTTTAACTTTTACAAAGTTTAAAATAGTTTGTCAGATCCATCTGCCGGTCTAAACTTCCGGCCGTCGATTAAATGCACCTTACCAACCAAACTAAAGCACAAGGGTGGGGACAGCTATCCATCCTCTTGCCGGGCTCTTCATGTTCAGTAAATCTAGGGTGGTGTGTTATGGCATTAGATTTACTGAAATTTGCATTAGAATTAGGGTTTTTTCTTCTTATAATATCATTTTACAAACTGACTTGAGACCTATGACTCAAGGACATACCATTTTGGCCACAATGTTGTCAAAATCGTTCGGCTATCGAATCGTTTGGCCAACGATTCAGGTGAATCGGCCTCGGTTAAAAAACAATTAAAAATATTTTGTGTCAATCTGAATGTGACACGTGTTAAAACCATAAAAATAATATTAAAATTTTTAATTTTAAGTATTTTTATATTTATTAAAAAATAGCCGATTCAGGTTTAGTATCGTATCGATTTTCTGCGGATAGGATGCTGACAACATTTTGTGGAACACATATAATACATGAACATTATTATTTTAATATATTTTAGTATTATTTTCATAAAGATGTTTTTAGATATTAAAATATCAGAAAAATAAAAGTGTAATCATTAACAAATTTAAAAATGCACTGTCCTCTTGTAATATTGTTCAAAAAACTTTCCAAGCGTCGAACCTAAATCACTCAATTTTTTTATCCATGTACCTCCATGCCATTTGTAAATTTGTTTTAAAATTTTTTATTGAGGGAAAGATACCCCCATCACGCACAAGAGAGAGAGAGAGAGAGAGAGAGAGAGATTATCCTATGGTCCTATGGATATAGCAGTTTATGAATTTATTTATATGTAGATATTAAATTATCAAAACATAAAGTGAAAGAGAATGCGACACAAAAATATACAAATTATTAATAAAAATCAATTAAATTATAGATAATTTTCAAGTTAAAGAGTGCGTATAATTGTATGTGGGTGTATCTTATGTGCATGAATGTGACCTGTTGGTAAGAACGGCCGATTCTCTAGTCTTTTTTAAAATTACATGTTGCCTGTGTTGGATCGTCTGGTCATTATGAGATTTGTTGGTGTTTTTCATATTTTCAAGGGTGTAACGCAGGTGGCACTGTAGTAATTTAAGGAAGGGAGTTTGTATCTTTAATTTGACAATATCGTAATTTTGTTGTATTTTTGCTAGCCTTCTTCGCTCTGTAAAAACTGAAACCAGTGTGTTTGAGCTGTTATTTTCAAAGGGTAGAGAGGCTCATTTTGGTTGTTATGACTGGCCAGTGCAACACGGTTCTAGGTGAAAAGATCAGGTGCAATATGATTGCACATAAACTTGAATAGTCCCTGTCCCAAAGATGGAGGGTGATGAGATGCTTAATGCACAAATATTTGTGCAATCTTATTGCAACATATCCAGACTCGGGTTAAGAACAGTTTAAGTTAGGTTAAGGCTTTAAGGTAGGGATGCACACGAGCCGAGCTTGGCATGTACAAGTTCAGCTCACTCAAGCAAGTATGTGTACAAGCTTGGCTCAAACTCGGTTCAAGGCTGAACCACTGATGTTCAAGGTCGGCTTGGCTCGAGCTCATCCCGAGTTAGTATTTAGTAGGATTCACACGGTCAGTCTTGGCATGTAAAAGCTTGGCTCGTCCAAAAAAAAAGATGTAACGAGCTTGAACCATGTTCGGGTCAGTGTTTCACACTCAACACAGCGAACCGAGTTGGACCTGGCTCAATCTGGACTCAACGGGCACAGAGAAAGAGAGCCTAACCATCGGCCACCAATGCAATGGTACTGCCTTGAAGTTCCTTTAGTGGTCAATAAAGTCCATGATGGCCGTGAATGATGCATCACCGATCGGCTTGACTCGTTTACTCGATTCGAGCCTCAGAGCTAGTTCAAACTCAACTCATTTATGGCCCAAGCTAGCTTGGTTAGTTGTGCATCCTTATTCTAAGCGCCTATTTGGGATCGATAGCTAGGATGGGCGTTTATGAAGTTTATGCATTTGAGGAAGTGCAGCTGCTTTACCATTCTGCCAAATCCATCCTTTAGTTTAAATACAAAGGAGAAAGGGCCTCACTTTCCATCCCAAATGCATAAATGCCCATTCTAGTGCCGAGATTCCAAATGGCACCACCATGGGCATTTGACCAAGATTTTCTCTCGAGAACACCAAAGGCATAAACGCCCATCCCAGCGCCGAGATTCCAAACAGGCCCTAAAGGGCTAGTTTTTGACAAGTTATGGGTAAACCTAGTCAAAGTTAGGTTCTAGACCTAGATGAGGCAGTTTTGGTAGAGTAAGAGCGTATAGGCTAAACTTATTTCACTTAGGATCAACACCTACATACTCTATGTTTAAATGCCTGAAATAAGGAAATAGACCACTATATTTTAGTTACTATGCAACAGGTTGTATCTGATTGACTGAAAAACGAGATAGCAAGCCGGTTGAGTCAACTCTTTAGAAATTAAGTTTTATTTTAGGCATGCTTAGAGGTTAAGAAAGAGAGTTTGGAAGGCTTGGATCGTGTAAATATATGTTTGGGAAAGCTTCACAGGGTTGAATGATCTCCTTCTTCCATTTGCATTTTAGGCTAATAAGAGAAGTTCTCAACGGGTTTTACCATTTTCATTATATTTTCTAAAATATAACTGATATTCAGGTAAATTTTGTTTGGTTTGACAGAATACATTTATTGTCAACTTTTATTTTAAACTCAAGATCCAACAAATGCAATTTGCTAGGTAAAAAACTTGTCCCAAATGGGGCTTAGCTGAAAATAAGGGCCTGTCTTAGATCGACCTAACTATTTTGGCCAGAAATCCTTTTCAATATAATTTGACTCAAATTTCTTTTATTTTAAAAGAAAGACATTCTACAATATTTAACCCTTTTGATGAAAATGTCAAAAATTCTATCTTGAAGTCAAAACTATGTTGCAAGTCAGATCTATCATATTTTAAACCCAAAACACTCTGTTTTGAGAGCCATGAATACCCTAGTGAGTCGATCCCAACATCTGTTTATATATATATATATATATATATATATATATATATATATTATATATATATATATATATAATCACTAGAATATGAGAACTGAAACATGAAAACTATAATATGAGGACTAGAAATATGGGAATTTTCAACACTTTTTTTGCAAATCCAACCATGTGGATGTGCTTAGCATGGTGAATTTGATAGGAATCAACCATTGGATCTGTATTTTTTATGAAAAAAGTGTTTTTTAATGCTTGAATGTTTATAAAGATTGTGAGCCATTTATTCAAGAGTGTGTTCTTATAAAACCAGTAGATTACATTGTTACTGTTATATTCAAGAGAAGAAAAAAAAAACATGATTTGGAAAGCATACTTTTGTATTTAAAAGCTTATCTTTGTCTTGGAGAGTACATGTGGTACAAAATGGATCTTTTAATTACGATTTTAACTAGGGCCACGTTGGGTATCCCATTATATAAGGATGCACCCAAACCATCCCAAATAACAAATAGTCGGAGACCCAAGGGATTTGGCATAGTGGGATGGGGCCTAGTTTATTTGACTGCCAGTCTAGGTTCAAATCCCATGGGCGTCACTCCCTGCGTAAGCCGAAGCTTGACGGCTCTCTAGGGTCGAGGAGTAAGCCCTCAGAGTTTTACGCTGACAGGACAATGACCGTACGACAGGCTGAGCCAGGGTGGCTAGGTCAAACAAATAGTCAGGTTCAAGCCATGTCAGGTAAAGAAAATAAAAACTCAAAAACGACCAACATAATTCAGAGGACAGAAAATATATTCATTTTCATATATAAGTGTATGAGAACTCAGATCAGCCAGGTTGTGTAAGATATCTGGAAAAAAATGAGAAAACAAACAAACAAACAAACTTGACACACATGTTACCTGGTTGGGTTTGGGTCAAGTAAATAACATTTGGGTGGGCAAGAATACCATTTGAGTGAGCAAGTTTTATGCTCATACCCAGATATTTGGGTTCAGGTTGGTTCCTAGTTTTAACCATTTCGCATGATAGGCATATTATGCTTCCTTTAAATAGCACATATTACGCTGTAAGATGAGATAATTTGACCTCCCAAAGTTAAAAATTCTTAGATTACTACACTTTAATTATTAAAAATGGCTGTGATTTGAATACATTAACTTGGATGAGTTCTTGATCTAAACGCTGGGACTTGAAAAATGGCCATGATTTTCACAATTGTGTGAGCTGAAATTGAAACACATGCAATGCACGTGCACTAATGATAGACAATTGGGCACTAAAGGTTGATTATCCAAATTGTCAGGAAGAACTCTTTGTCAGATGACACCTTGAAAAGGAAAAAAACAAAGTGGAAGCCTGGTCTTACATAGACAACTTATAACTAGTGTACCCATTAATGACAACCCTGTTGCATACACGACATTGCAAAAGTCTTTTTCGAGATATGGGAGATGACTTGTATTAGTATGGAATTGCAAAAAGAAGACGATTGTATCAAACTTAAGTGTAACTATGTCATGCATCAATACTTTTATGTTTGGTTACATTCAAATGTGATTTGGAATCTCAAGCAAATGAGAATGAATCTCATTTGTTGGTATGAACCATCGCCCCAGATCTATTCACGATGGTTTGAAATCCATATCCCTTCAAGATTGGAGGATGCCCTTTCTTTTTTGGATTCTTATTTCCTTTTTGGTAAACTCTATAAATAAGTGTGATTCTTCTTCGTTAATTATAAATGAAGTTTATTGAGTGAATCTTTATTCATAGTTCTTGCTTGCATCAATTCACGAGGAATCAATATTTTTCTCACACACCCCTACCATCTGCCTTGCGCATGATGTCAGCCAAGAGGGATCAATTTTCTCCCTCCTTTCTGTCGATGCCTCACATGGGATTCACTCACAGGCCACCCTCACATTTGGATATGTCAGAACCATGGTCGGGTCCTGACATTTGCATAGTTAACCAAACATGTGATTTAGAATCTCATACAAATCAAAGAATGAATCTCATTTGCACATATAACTAAATCTGCAATCATATTTGTCAGAAGTGTTCCTCATCGCCAGCCAAAAAGGGGATTCACGATCACTAGACTAGTTACAATGCTTGTTTAGCAGCAATATGCAACTTTTTCATATCTTAATTGTCGACGTCTTGTCGAACATCTATAGCATGCAAATGTTGCATTGTCTTAATGAAATGTTTTTCCACCCCTCAAACAAAAAGAATAAAAATAGCCATGGTTAATAGAACAAAGTTAATAATAGCCCCCCCTATCTTTGACAACTTCTGTAAAATTCTAATTCCTAAAACTTTTCTTCGGAGAAAATGGTTTGTAATTGGAAATTTCCATTCGTTAAATTATAATCAATCCATCGCTTGAAGATTGAAACCCAGTATCATCACTACCTTCTAGGAGCCAATGACACATAAAACCACCATATAAAAGCTCAACCAAAAAGATAAAGAATGCAAACTGTAAACATAGTATTGCACAATCCATGAGCTGTTTAGTAAGACAAAACATATTAGACTTCAAGGGAAAATAAACTTGAAATCATGAAAGTAAAATAAAAACAGAATAGTGACACCATCTCGCATGATTTATTTATGGAATCTACCAAAGAATCTGACCAAACCAGCAGGAGGGCTCTTCTGCAATCTTGGAAATTGTTTAGTAATGTCGGATGGATTTTTTGATGAGCAACAATGTCGGATAAAATAGGTCTGATCATGCACATCCATGCATCTTGACAAAAATCAGATTTCTTTGATTTTTCTGTGTTTCTTTTGTTCAAGTTTTATTTCAATGTAACATGTATCCCATGAAATGAAGACACCAAGAATGTCAAAATTTCGACCAACCACTCCAAAATAAGTCTAAACTGGGTTCAGTGACTCGATTGACCAAATCAAGCAACATTAGCCTGTTATCCAAATCTAAATCTGAAAAATGCTACTTCAGGCAAAGATCTGCTCTGGAAGATTGAGAACTTGCCCAAAAAAACTTGTCTGGAACTTGACTAGCAGAATGTAACAATTGGTGTCTTTATAGAGTTTTGCATTAATCCATGTCCTGAGCTACTTGGAATTGACTAAAGAGCACTGTGAGTTTATTGTCTCGAGTTAATTGAGTGAGTCTACACACCATGTCCTTTCAACACAAGGAGACATTTCACCGTACTTGCTTGGCAGGGGTTTCCCTCTTATGTTAACAGAAGGAAGCACCAACAGGATGTGGTTATCCATACATGTAGCCACAATATCAAGAGGCATTGCATCTTTTGCCATAAGAGAAAAGACCACACAAGAAAGATAAATCATTGTATCCCATGATACAATTATTATGACAACTTTAGTGGACATGAGAAGACGAGACAAACAGATGAAACCATTCAATTCACAAAGTTTAGTTTCAAGTACTTTCAACAACCTGTTCTTGTGACAGATCAGTGAAGTATCCCATTTCTACATTCATTCCTTCTTCTTTGGCCAACCTCTCAACTTCTTTCTGCACTGTTTCTCCTCCAACCATGCTCGGCTCCAAAAGGTTACAGGCAACAGTGCCATGGATTGCACCCCAGGCAGCCCACCACCCCGGCCACTGACTCGCCGTGCAATTCTCCAAGTAGCTGCAATGTCTGATGACAAAATTGGCATGTTATAATTATCAACCCATGGGGTTGCACCCACAAGTGTGATGCCCTTTGCAGGATCCAAATGAATGGGACCCTCATCTGGCTTCAGTGGCATTGAATCTGATGCTGCCCACCCTACCCATTGGTTGTCCACAGAGTTGGGTTTGAAGTAACCCAATTTTCTTTTGATATAGTCCAGTGGCCTACCTTCTTGGTGGGCAGCTCCGTAGAGAAAGGTCGGCACTGCAAATTCAATGAGACTAGACTCCCAACATCACAACACCACACCAAGATGAAACTGAAAACGAATTGGGTACTGCAGAAGAGAGCTACTTACATTAAAGCTTGCTGACAAGATTGGAAGCCAAATTCTTAGCAAGTTGAGCAGCAACGTTAATGGAAGCCTGCCCCAGAGGATGGAAGCATATGTGATCCACCACGCCAAGCCGCGAATGAGTTTCTGAATGTAATTTCAAATTGCTGGCTTTTAATGCAGCCTCCGCCATTACATTTGTTGCTTGTTGCAGAGGATTGGAAGCACTGTCAGAAAAAGCCTCTCGAGAAAAATGAAAAATGAGTGTGTAACCAACTCGGTTGTAAGAAGTGTCTTCAAACTTGTTGATGATGGCAACTCTCGGGTGAAGTGCGGCTGCTCGTTCAATAGCTTCCAACACTCTGGCATTTCGGCTTTCTGAAATGTAGATCTTGCAACAAGCTAATATGCATTGCTTCATCATTTTTCTTCTTCTTCAAAAGTGGTGCCTCCAAGAGATAACTTTGCTATTGGCCACAAATTCTACTTTCGCAACATAAAGAATCTCCTTATCATTTTGAAAAAGATCATGATTTTAAGACGAAAATAACCTTTAACTAATTGCAGAATAAAAATTGCACTATACTGAAACTACACACTATCAAACATTAAGAGCAAAGAATAGTCCTCATAATTCCATAGTTTTCCATTAGATGATCAGATGTTGCAGACAGTGTCAAACATTAGGACTAGAGAGTTCTCAGCTTTTAAATTTCAGCAAGCAAAGACAACTTGTTCTTTTGAATTTCTCTGGGTCTGGTTCAATATTCTCTCAAGAAGTAATCTCTTGTTCATTTGGGTATCTCTAAAATTGACAACTTTGACACCCATCATGGATTTGAGCAGCCAAATTCAAAGCAACATAAAACATTATTTTTTACATGAATTTCAATACCAAAGTGACAAATCTAATGCTTGTTCTATCAAACCAGAAGTGGGAAAAAATCCCCGAAATTAGATTTTACATTCATTTATCCAGAAAACCCAACATATCAAGATCCATAATCATTTGGGTATCCCTCAAATTCCGCAATCTAACGTTCATCAGAACAACACATCCTTTTTACAAGAAAATAAGCAAAACTCAACCCATTTGCTATCAAACCATGGAGGGAAAACACATCAAACAATCTCAAACCGTCTTAAAGTTACTACTTTCTCATTTGGGTATCTCCAAAAAACGCAAAAAACATGATTCCCCATCAACACAAAACACACTCATGGAAACATCTAAATACCAGATGAATCAATTCCCACCAAGAGAAAACCTCAACTCCCCAAAAACTATTGCATCTGAATAAGGTCTCTCTTTCAGTAATCTGCTTCATAACAACTTGGGAAACTTCAGATTCAACAAAAAACTCAAAATTTGGGGCTTAAAAGATATCTGGTTGGGGTCTGCCTAACCCCAGCTTGCCTTTCAAAAAACAAAAAACTTAAAAATCGACCTTATCCTCCACAGATCCGGGATACCCATCATACTCCAACCGAACCGAGGGCATCGTCAAGACAGCCCTGAACTTCACTCTCAATCTCTCCATCAAATCCTGAACTCCCACACTCTCGGGCTCAAGAATTGGGTATTTCTCGATCGAATCCGCCATTTGCTTCACGTTCTTCTGAACCCGAGCAGAGAACCCATTTGGGTCGATCTCTATCGCCACCTTCCACGCCTCAACGCAACCCTTGTAGAACCCCAACTCTTCCTCGACCTCGAACCCGACTCTAAGGCCCACCTCCCTCCCTTCCTCCCTCCCAAAGACCAACCCGTCGTTGAATCCCTCTTAGAATCCTTGTTGGATATGGTAATCTTCGAGGGTTAGCGAGGAATCAAAGATGTCTTCAATGGCGGACAAATTGAAAATCCTGAATGCCATGGGAATTCAGGAACAAGAGAGAGAGAGAGAGAGAGAGAGAGAGAGAGAGAGAGAGAGAGAGAGAGAGAGAGAGAGAGAGAGGCTCTCTCTTCGTATTAAAGATCGGTGCTTCACGATCGTATGATAAAACTAACCATTGACCTTAGTTGGGCGCTAACGGTTCGCGTATGACCCGACCTCGATCCGTACTAAATATGTTAAGGTCTAGGGATGACAGTGGACCAATGAGGGTGGGAGACAAAGTCTCCACCCCTACCCATCTTAAAATCCAGAGCTCCAACTCTGCACGTGTTTCAATTTTAACATTCATCACAGCCTCCATCCTCTTTTCATGTCTTCCGTTCTAAGTCCTAACGGGGCAAGGCAGGGCAGGGCCCCATTTTCCCTCAATCCATTGCCATCCTTTGAAAGATTGGGAACAGGGCAGGTGAAGCATAAGTCCATCCCCGGGTTTTCATTTTAACCTTCATCCTTAGTTCAAAGAGGGTGAGGCAGGGCCCCTTTCCCTCTGGTCCATTGTCATCCCTAGTAGGGTCAGGTTTGGTAATAAGTAGGTGTCAGCATGTCTGGTATTTGACCTTAGGGTCTCAGATCTGGCATGAAAGAAGTCTGATTGAGAATTCTTGTTGAACCTATGATCGTGTAAGGTTTGGTACGAAAGAAGCTTGATTTCATACGTTAGTTGATTGGAGTACATGCGGTGTGAAGCTCTGCTGAATAACAAATGCACTGAGTATAGGAATGTGTTGTATGTATTGGCTTGATCGGTGACTTGTTGTGGTAGCATGGCATGCAGTAAGCAACAATATCGTCATTAGTATATACAACACAAATGTGAAGCGTTGTTTGGCTAAGCAGTGTCAGCAGATCAAAGGATGTTGCATTTGGAGATTTGGTTAAAGACCTCTTCACTTGCAGGAGTCTCACGCATAGCAGTTGGATGCATGAAAGTACATGTAGGTTAGGGTTAATTCTTTCAGACATCATATTAGGTGATTTCAATCGAGTATAGTGACTCGCGGTTAGGCGAGAGAATGCTTAGGCGCCGGTGAATGAGTCTGGGTGATGCTTTTTTTTATGGTGTTCAATCATCAACTGGTCTTTAGACCAACGATCGCAAGATCTTGTTCCTTCAGTAGCGAGGTTTTGTTGTGGCGTCTGCATAGAGTCGCAATACGCTCCATGGCATGCAAGGCTAAGTCTAGTTTGTACTTTTTTTGAAAGTGATAGCTGGTATGAGATGACTATGAATTAAGCAACATGAACTACATTGAATACACAATTAAAAATGTGCTTGATCAACTTTTGTTAGGCAGTTGCACATGAGGTAGTGCGTAAGGCTAATGAAAATGATTCGGCACATGAAAAAGTGTTGGTACACAGCCTTTGGCCGTTAAGCTGGCCAAATTAGGCAGTTTGGCGTGTCGCAGGTTTGAGAAGCATTCTATGCCCGTGACAACTTAGTTGTGACTGAGCGACCAAAAGGCTTGCGACAGTAAAGAAGGATCGTTGTGCCACACTGATCTATAGAAAGAATATGTTCGTGACAAATTGGCATCAGAGCAAAAAGATTCACGAAGACCTTATTGTTTATTGTGTGCGACATTAAAGATGATAGAGATGATTTATCTTGTTTACACAAATTTGCACCGTTAAAGTATTGTTGATTGAGCATAGAAGTAAGATATTGGTAGGATGATATAAGACATCTTGGCCATGGTAAGCAGAAGTGCAATGTTGCTATTCAGTCGACTAAGAGAATATAGATAAGTCAATGATTCCTATCAGTTGTGTGTTAGGCTTAGAGGTGGAGCGTCTGGTGCATGCAGATAATGCATGTTGGATTCGACTGGATGGATTTGTACATTTGGGTATGAGAGTCTTAATTAAACTTATATATTCTTTCTCAAGATTGTGGGTTAGCGGAGTGTCCATGTTGAGTAGAATGTTCATTATTTTAGTCTCTTAACTTGGTAGTTCCTTTGTGAATTATATGTGCAAAAAAAATTGTTGATCGTGGCTCATCAGTTTGGTTTTTGTGATTGTAACGCCCCAACTTTTTATAGTAAAAATTTTGGAGTAATTTTTTTTTTGAAATAGCGGAAGTGCGTAAAATACAAGTTGGGCGCATTACAGGGTAAAACAGAGAAGTACTAAACATACCATTCATTAATTGAAACATTAATGTCATTAATTTCATCCCATAACAGAATTGTAAATCTACTAATCAGAGTTCAAACATAAAATACTGAATAAATGAGATCTCTTGGCTTTATCCAAAACGACACCCCAATGCTCCAATTAGTTGCTACCTGAAAAACATTTAAAGCAGAAGGGTCAGACTCCCCTGTCTGCGTAAGAAACATTATATTTATATGTGGTGCTCAGTGACCTGTGTACAAATATGTGCAAGTACTGCAGATATAACTAGCATGAAAGTTTATAGCATTCTAAGAAGATGATTATGCTTTCTAATTCATGATACAGTGCAAAGGATGACTGAACTAGAGGTATATTTATCCACATTAATACAAGCTGTAGATTCCACAACTTTTACTAAAGTCAACTCAACAGAATGTAATTCTTCAGAGATAAGTTTCTAGTCAACTTAAATTATTTAATGCTTATCTTACTCTTACCCTGTGGGTACGCACAGACATAGACCTCGTAGCGGACCGAGACCATACGGGGGTCTATTATTTAATAACCCGTATGACTAGCCGTACGGATATCCAAAGAGGACAGTCAGTGACCGAGAGAGAACTCCCCAGTGGCTAGAACAAAAATTAGGATGCACCCTATACTTCTGCAGAAGACTTGGATCTACCACCTAGGACATACTGGTAGTCCTGGTCCCCTAACTTCGTGGACTGGGGACCGGGTGAGACGCCTAGCTCTCACAAGAACAAGAATGTCTACGAAGCTTGTACCACCTATCCTCTCCAAGGTAGACCATGGGTCCAGTAACATATATCATCTTTCAGGTGTACCCAGAGCCCTGGGAAACCAGTAACATATACCATTTTCAGGTATACCCAGAATCCAACATATTTAATTTATATGTGTATAAATTTTCATTCTTGCTTGTTTGAATCCAGTAACATACATCTTCTTTCAGATGTACCCAGAACCCTAGGAAACCAGTAACATATACCATCTTTCAGGTATACCCAGAACCCCATATTTAAAGTGTATTTATTCTTATATGCAAGTCTTTGCACCACAGGGGACTTTCACAACCCCAATTCGTACTCAAGTTGATCTTAGTATATGCACATTACCCATCGAATGCCTCAAAGGCACCGACCACAATTTCTCATAATTCTGGTTCAACTTTGTGTCGAGTACTTAAACATTCGGCATTTTCAGTTTTGTTTATGAGCTCGAGTGTACGTTTCGTACCCCCACTGGTTATGCCGCAACATGGCAATATCCAACTTTATCATGTGTGTTTCATGTATTGGACATAATCTTAAAGTCCATATGTGAATCACTTATTTAGTTTACCATCAAAACTATTTTTTTCATAGATATTTCAGTTGCATTTCACCTAAAAAGTCTTTAGAAAACTTTTCTAAAAGAACCCTTCATGAAAATCCTTTTAGAAAACTCTTTACTCAAATTTTCATGTTTATTAGTCGACCAATAGGCTCACCGGTCGACCAACCCTTTTGGCTTCAAATCTTCTAAGAAAAACATTATTACTTTTTTTTTTGTAAAATTAGTCGACCGAAGAATTTATCAGTCGACCGGACAGAATGTCTGTTTTATGGAAAAGTTTAGCAGCAGTCGACTGAAGGGTTTATCAGTCGACTGATCATAAAATTAGTCGACCGAAAGTTTTATCAGTCGACCGGACAGAATGTCCGTTTTTTTAAAAATTTAGCAGCAGTCGACTAAGGGGTTTATCAGTCGACTGAACAGAATATCAATTTTCTAAAAATTTTAGCATTAGTCGACTGAAGGTTTTATCAGTCGACTGATCAGAATATCTGTTTTCTGGAAAAAATTTAGCATCAGTCGACTGATCAGAATGTCTATTTTCTGGAAAAATTTTAGCATCAGTCGACTGAAGGTTTTATCAGTCGACTGAACAAAATGTCTGTTTTTTGGAAATTTCTGCAGCAGTCGACTGAAGGTTTTTATCAGTCGACTGAACATATTATCCGTCGACTAACTATTGTCTCAGTCGACTAATTTTGCCGTTTTTCTGTAACTTTTTAAAAGGGCGTATCTTTTTATTTTTCAAACATTTTGATCATTCTAAATAGACTGTTTTGCCACCCCTTTCATCCTCAATGTATGGAATCTTTCAACTATAAATATGAGTGCATTCCACACTCAAAAACATCGAATCCAATTGAATTACCCAATAGGAATGATATATCTTTATTTTACCATGATGTGAAATAGCAATCACGTATACATAACTTCAGACTTGATTAAAACCATTCAATCTACAAAATAGGAAAGGTGTATTGAACAAGAAAATACAACCAAACAATAATTTCATGAATAATAATCCAAGATACTTAAGGTTCCACGCCATTTGCCTACTTTATTTTTGTTTTGATCTTGAATCCGTCATGGCTAACACCCACACCAAAATATATGCATTTTCCTACACAGATTCGAACTGTAGGTTTTGATATGAGTACTACATATTACCAGGTACACACATAGGAATAAAATGCCCTTACAAAGAACACCACAGTGCCCCAACGTTGGCCAAGGGTGAGAACCATTGGCTGAACCACTACATATTGACCTATTGGCCAGTAGGTGTTTCAACTCATGCCACCTGGGTCTCAAGGCCCTAAACATACCTACATATAGGTGGTGCTTGTCACGTAACCTCTATGTTATTGCAACATAGATGTGCAACAAGGTATCAAGCACTTACATACAAATAACAATGCTCCTTACCTCTTTGGAGTCTCACGATGGCAAGGCTGCAACCCCTTCTCTTCGTTAGAGCGGCACCCCTCGTCGATAATGAATATTCACGTGTTCAGCAAGGGAGGTCCACACCATCCACCAATGGAGGTCGACCACCACCGTGAGAGAGAGAGAGAGAGAGAGAGAGAGAGAGAGAGAGAGAGAGAGAGAGAGAGAGAGAGAGAGAGAGAGAAAAAATCGTGTTTCACGATTTCTAAAAGAAAAACTTCTTGATTTGTCTCCTCTTTCTTAGGTGGAGTTTCAAAACTCAACCCTAAAAAAAATCTCCTCCAAATCCCACGATTTTTGTTGGGATAACATCTCTTCCGATTTTGCCCTTTACTCCATGTGTCATTTTTTTTCAACTTCCACTTTCTTTTTTCCTTATTGTGGTACCCCTCATCCCCTGATGCATGGGATTCCCCTCTATTTTTGGTAAGGTGAGAGGAGTTGCTCACGTTTTTGGTGGAGAAAGACAAAAAAGGTAGGGTTTAATTTGAGCCCACGTTTTTACCCTTTTCACCAAGGTAGAAATCATCACTTTCTTGAAAAAAATAATTTGTGCACAGGGGGTTTTGAACTTGGGTGGTGGCCCTACAACCCTATGTGTCCTACCATAACTCCACTTCACCACTTATTGTTTACTTTTGCAAAAATATTTTTTTTATGTCATATCGGGACGTTTTTCCTTGTTGATGGATTTCTTCCATTTCAAGTGGATTTTTCACCCGTTGGTTTTAAACTTGCACTTGCTTACTTTAAATGTGCTTTGGATCTCACGCTATTATCCCGAAACCATTGGGTTTCCTTACTTGGACTCGTAAACCGAGTCGGATCATCGGATCTTGCCAAGATCCGGATCCAAAACCACTTGTGAGAGTTTGTTCTCGGTTTCGTTCTAGAAACCACAAGTCATAAAATTTGTACTGTCTAACTTAAAATCTTACTATTTCACATAACTGATCCCTTTTATTCATTTAGAATTTCATAAATTTCACGGGTTTTACAGTGATAACCTTCATGCCATTTATAAATTTGTTTTAAATTTTTTTATTGAGGGAAAGATGCCCCCCCATCACGCACAAGAGACAGAGAGATAGAGAGGATCCTATGGATATAGCACTTTATGAATTTATCTATATGTAGATATTAAATTATCAAAACATAAAAGAGAAAAAGAATGAGACACAAAAATATACCAATTATTAATAAAAATCAATTAAATTATAGATAATCTTCAAGTTAAAGAGTGCGAGTAATTGTATGTGGGTGTATCTTATGTGCATGAATGTGACCTGTTGGTAAGAACGGCCGATTCTCTAGTCTTTTTTAAAATTACATGTTGCCTGTGTTGGATCGTCTGGTCATTATGAAGTTTGTTGGTGTTTTTCATATTTTCAAAGGGTGTAACGCAGGTGGCACTGTAGTAATTTAAGTAAGGGAGTTTGTATCTTTAATTTGACAATATCGTAATTTGTTTGTATTTTGCTAGCCTTCTTCTCTCTTAAATTGAAACCAGTGTGTGTGAGTTGTTATTTTCAAAGAGTAGAGAGGCTAATTTTGGTTGTTATGACTGGCCGGTGCAACACGGTTCTAGGTGAAAAAGATCTGGTGCAATATGATTCTACAAATATTTGTGCATTACGCACCTGATCACCCTCAATCTTGGGGCAGTGCCAGTCAGGTGTGGGACCCAAGACCTGATGGAGGGTGATGGGGTGCTTAATGCACAAATTTTTGTGCAATCATATTGCACCCAATCAATTTCAGTTTTAGAAGACTTTAAGTTAGGTTGAGGCTTTAAAGTAGGGATGCACACCTACAAGTTTGGTTCCCTCAAGCAAGTGTGTGTACAGGTTCGATCCAAGCCTGAACCACTGGTGTTCAAGGTCGGTTTGGCTCGAGCTTATTCTAGGCCAGTGTTTAGCAGGATGCACATGGTCAGGCTCCAGCTCGGTCCAAGACTGAACCACTAGTGTTCAAGGTCGGTTTGGCTCAAGCTTATTTTGGGTCAGTGTTTAGCAGGATGCACACGATCAGGCTCGAGCCGGGCTTGGTATGTAAAAGCTAGGCTCGCCAAAAAAAAGATGTAATGAGCCTGAACTGTGTTTGGGTCAGTGTTTCACACTCAGCACAACAGACCAAGCTGGCTCAGGCTTGATCTGGTCTCAACAGGCAAAGAGAGAGAGAGAGAGAGAGAGAGAGAGAGAGAGAGAGAGAGAGAGCATAACCATTGGCCATTGGCACAATGATACCACCTTAAAGTCCCTCCAGTGGCCAAGAAAGTCCACGATGGTCGCGAATGATGCCACATCGAGGAAGCCCATTCGCTTCCCGTCCCACTCGTAGAACCCAAAGATCTTTCGACCAGTGTCGCTAGAGAGGTTGAGGGTTTCAACAAAGAACTGGTGGTCCAGGTTAAGGTTCAGGGCATCGAGCTGCTCCTAAAGGGGCTCTGGCATCTCGTCAGGCTTCAGCAGTTCATTAGAGATCGCCTGGGGTGATGGCACTTTGCAAGTCGACGATGAAAGAGCAACCAGACGATGGCAGAGGTGGAGCGTCGCTCTCTAGAGCGGTGGTAACATCATGAGAGGGAGCGAGAAAGGGGAAGATAGAGAGAGTGAGGAAGGGGAAAGGTGAAAAGCGAAAGGGAAAAGAGAGAGTGAGAGAAGGGTGGGGTTGGGCTTGAGAAGGGGTGGGGCTCGAGAGGAGGCGAGCTCGAAATACCTGTAAAATTCTTTATTGGGCCTATTGAGCCTTATTGAGCTCGGTAGGCCGATCAAGCTCGGATCATTTGCTCGGTTTGAGCCTAAGAGCTAGTACAAGCTCGGCTTATTTATGACCCAAGCCAGCTAGGTTCGTTGTGCATTCTTACTCTAAGAGCCTGTTTGGGATGAACATTTACCTAGTTTATGCATTTGAGAAAGTGACCACTGCTTTACCATTTAATCCATCCTTTAGTGTAAATACAAAGGAGAAGCCTCACTTCCCATTCCTACATACTCTATTCTATGTTTAAATGACCACTATTTATAGAGTTATAAATGAATTTCGAATCTTGATAGATAGGGTGTTGGTCAAGGTATTCAAATTCAGCTACCATGCAACAGGTTGTTTTTGATTGACTGACAAACGAGATGGCAAGCATTATTGGTTGAATCAACTATTTAGAAATCAAGTTTTATTTTAGGCATGCTTAGAGGTTAAGAAAGAGAGTTTGAAAGGCTTGGGTCGTGTAAATATAAGTTTGGGGAAGGTTGACAGGGTTGAATTCTCCTTCTTGCATTTTAGGCTAATAAGAGAAGTTTTCAATGGGTTTTACCATTTTCATCATGTTTTCTAAAATATAACTGATATTCACGTAAAATTTGTTTGGTTTGACAGACAATACATTTATTGTCAACTTTCATTTTAAACTCAAGATCAAAAAATGTAATTTGCTAGGTAAAAAAAACTTATCACAAATGAGGCTTAACTGAAAATAAGGGCCTGTCTTAGACCGACCTAACTATTTTGGTCATAAATCCTTTTCACGGCATATAATTAGACTCAAGTTTGTTTTATTTTAAAAGAAAGACATACTAGAATATTTAACCCTTTTGATGAAAATGTCAAAAATTCTATCTTGAAGACAAAACTATGTTGCAAGTCAGATCTACCATATTTTAAACCCAAAACACTCTGTTTTGAGAGCCATGAATGGGAGTCAGTCGATCCAAACATCCAAACCCAGTTGATCACTAGAATATGAGAACTAGAAATATGGGCATTTCCATTACTTTTTTGGAAAATTCAACCATGTGGATGTGCTTAGCGTGGAGAATTTGATAGGAATCAACCATTGGATCTGTATTTTTGTTGAAAAATGTGATTTTTAATGCTTGAATGTTTATAAAGATTGTGAGCCATTGATTTTAAAGTTTTGAAAAAATCCTGTTTATGCATCAAAATTGGATGATGCAAGAGTGTGTTCTTATAATGCCAAGCATGTAGATTACATTGGTAAGGTTATATTCAAGAGAAAAGAAAAAAAAACCCATGAAAATCTTTGTTCACACATTAGTTCTCATATTCTAGTGACTATATATATATATATATATTTATATTATAAAATATGAGAACTGAAAATATGGGCATTTTCAACACTTTTTTTGCAAATCCAACCATGTGGATGTACTTGGCATGGTGAATTTGCTAGGAATCAACCATTGGATAGGTGTATTTTTGATGAAAAATGTGATTTTTGAATGCTTGAATATTTATGAAGATTGTGAACCATTGATTTTAAAGCCTTAAAAATCTTGTTTATGAATCAAAATCGGATGATTTAAGAGCAATTTATTATAAAACCAAGTATGTAGATCACATTAGTGTGGTTAGATTCAAGAGAAAAAAACAAAAAAATCATGAAAATCACTATTCACATAGTAGTTCTCATATTCTAGTGATTATATATATATATATATATATATATTGGGTGTTGATTATGAAGGGATGGTGTTGATTAATTAGCTGGTCATTGTTGCATTGATTCCAGTCGGTGAATGAGAGGTTTATTGTTTTAAAAGGCAAGCTTGGGTTTGGCGGACCCTACCAGCTATTATTCAACTTACCATTGGGGTTTGAACCTGCAACGTCGCACCATAAGGAGACGTGTACTGACAGCTCCTACCAACAACACGGAGACCCCGATGATGAATGAGAGTTCATCTTAAGGATTTACGAAGGGATAACATTTACTCTAAAGGTGCTTGTGTTTTTTAGAAACTTGAGCTTGTTGTTGTCATTAGGGTAATTGTAGGCTTGCAGTGATATTAACATAGACTCTATTAGCAACCTGATGCCTAAGTATGTGAAGAAGAAAAGTTGGCTTTAAACATATTTCAGTTTCGTATACGTGTATGGTTTATTGCCACATCAACTAAACAACTTGTTCCTATCCTTCATTAATTGTTGGGTCCAACCCTATCCTTAATTAATGGTGTGGGAAAGTGGAATAGCTACCCACTACTTCCCATTAATGCAGGAGAAGTTGAAGGGCCAGCCCTATCACTACATTAATAATATGGGGAAATGTAATAGTCACCCACTTTTCATTAATATAGGAAATTGAAGGGTCAAAACCCCTTCGGTTTCTGGAATGAGTCTAGAAGGCTGACATCTAGAAGGTTCATATCTAGAAGACTCTTTGTCATCTATAAATAGGGGTGCAGAGGCTGTGTGCTGGTGTGAGAAGAGCAGAGTGCCTGTGTGCAGCATGCAGAGAGAGAAGAAGTAAGAGAGAGAGAGAGGAGAGAAGAAGAGGAGGGAAGAAGGTTCATCACCACGCATTGATCCTCAGAGAGAGGTGTTGGTTGTGGTGTGAGTTTTGACTCAGGTTGTACACCCGAGAAGTAATCTTGTATCCATCTCTTCTTGTGATTCCTTTGTTGTTATTCTCTTTAGCTTTGGGCAAGCTATTAGACGTTGTACTCTCTACTCTTATTATAGTGAATTATTCTCTTAGTGCCCCGTGGATGTAGGTCATGTTGACCGAACCACGTAAACCATTATATTGTAATTTGATTGTACCTTTATTAGATCATATATTGCTTCCGCGTAAATTTTTGTTACCCTAATTACTCATCAAGTGGTATCAGAGCTAGTTTGTGGAAAGTCATGTCTTCCAAGTCAGTTAGCTCAAAGTTTAAGGTGGAGAGGTTTGATGGCAACTGAAACTTCTCTTTATGGTAAAGAAGGTTGAAGGCTCTACTTGTACAAAAAGGGTTGCATAAGGCTCTTGTCGAGAAAGCGAATAAGCCAGAGACCATGACCGGTGATGAATAAGATGATCTTGACTTGAGAGCCGTTGGTGTGATTGAGTTGTGTCTATCGGATGAAGTCATGTGTAATGTGATGAAAGAGATGACAACAACGAGATTGTGGTTGCGGCTAGAGAACCTTTATATGACCAAGAACTTGTCCAACAAGTTACACTTTAAGAAACAATTTTATAGTCTTCGTATGAAGGAAGATACTCCCATTTTTTACCATCTTAGTGTGTTTAATAAGATTATTGCTGGTCTGTTTAGTCTAAATGTTAAACTTGAAGATGAGGATAAAGCTTTGTTGTTACTAACCTTATTGTCACCATCTTATGAGCATCTTGTGACAACCATAATTTATGAAAAAGAAACATTGGATATGAAAGAGGTCACAGGTACGCTCATTTCAAATGAAATTAGGAGAAGACCATCACCAAATGAGGATTCTGGTGAAGGATTGATGGTAAATTTATCCAAAGGCAGGAGTTGGTCAAAAGACATAAAAAATGACCGCAGATATAGGAGCAAGTCCAGGTCAAGGAAAGACATCACTTGCTACAATTGTAAAAAAAAAGGTACTTCCAGAATCAGTGTAAAGAGCCAAAGAAAAAAAAGAAAAAGGGAAAAGTGACAGAATCATAAAAAATCAAAGAAGATACCACAACATTAGTTGAATGTGAGCTTGTGATTTTGCCTACTATTAATGATCCATGTATCTGTGTGTGCTAGGATATATATTAAGTCATAGACACATGAGCCTCGTACCATGCCACACCACGGAGAGAGTATTTCAGTACATACAAGACCGATAATTTTAGTGTTGTCCGAATAGGAAACACAAGAACGTCAAAAATTATAGGGATTGAAGATGTTCATCTCCAGACTAGTCTTGGATACATGTTGGTGCTCAGACATGTTCCAAACTTGAGGTTGAATTTGCTTTCAGTAGGAAAGCTTGATGAAGAAGGCATAAGCAATGTTTTTAGCCAAGGATAGTGGAAACTCAGCAGCGGGTCATTGGTTCAGGCCAGAGGAAAGAGATGTTGTACTCTTTACAAGATGCAAGGAAAGGTATGCAAGGAACAGTTCAATACAACTGAGGACTCTTCTATTGATTTGTGGCATAGTCGATTAGGCCACATGAGTGAGAAGGGCTTGCAGATTCTTGCTAAGGGGGGTAACTTCCAGAGTTAAAAGGTACACATCTAATCCCGTGTGTTCATTGCTTAGCTAGTAAGCAACATAGAGTATCTTTTGTTAGAAATTCCTTTCATAAAAAATCTCACATTCTGGAGCGAGTTTATACTGATGTTTGTGGTCCTCTAAGAAAAAAAATTGTTAATAGTTTTACTGATGTGAAAACTTTAAGTTGTGCACTTTATTTTGTTACTTTTATAGATGACTTCTCGAGGAAGGTTTGGGCATACCCTCTAAAAACCAAGGATTAGGTTCTTGATGTATTCAAGCAATTTCATGCTATGGTTGAGAGAAAAATAGGAAAATAGTTGAAATGCATCAGGTCAGATAATGATGACGAGTACACAGGTCCATTCAATGAATATTGTAAATTCATGGAATTCGCCATGAGTTGACAATTCTAGTTACCCCACAACACAATGTAGTTGTAGAAAGGATGAACCATTCATTTGCATAAAGAATCAGGCGTATGCTTGCGCAGTCCAAGCTACCGAAGAAATTCTAGGGTGAGGCTTTAAGGATAACAATTGATGTGATCAACTTGTCTCCTGCTCATGCCTTAGCAAATGATGTTGTAGATAGGGTGTGGTCAGGAAATGATGTGTCCTACAAGCACCTGAGGGTATTTGAATACAGGGCATTTGCACATATTCTCAAAGAGGAGAGGTCCAAGCTTGATAATAAGGCGAGGCAATGCATTTTTCTGGGATATGGTGATGCTGAATTCGGCTACAGGCTATGAGATCCAGAGAAGCAGAAGGTATTCAGATCCAAAGACATAGTATTCTTTGAAGACCAGACACTTGAAGATATCAAGAAAGAGATACCAATTTAGACTTCTGCAAATGGATCTATCAACTTGGATCCAGTTACTTCTCCAGTGACACAAGTTGAAGGAAGAGCAGTGCAGGAAGATGATGCAGAGGTTGATGCTGATTTACCTGCAGGCCATGTTGAGCAGAAAGAAGTTGGAGAGCAACCTTCTCCAGAACCCCAGCTGAGAAGATCTTCCCAAGAGTCACAACCTTCCAGAAGGTATTCTTCACATGAGTATGTGATGTTTACTGATGCAGGTGAATCAGAGAGTTACCAGAAAGCACAAGAGTGTGAGCAGAAAGAGCAGTGGCTAATAGCTATGCATGATGAGATGGATGCATTGCAGAAGAACCACACTTATGACTTGATGGAACTACCAGAAGATAGAAAGGCTTTGAAGAACAAGTGGGTTTTCAGGTTGAAGACTCAAAAACAAAGTTCTCAACCAAAGTACAAAACTAGATTGGTTGTGAAAGGCTTTGGTAAAAAACAATGTATTGATTTTGAAGAGATTTTCTCTCTTGTTGTTAAAATGTCTTCTATTCGTGTTGCTCTAGGTATTGCTGCTAGCCTAGACTTGGAGATTGAGTAGTTAGATGTGAATATTGTTTTCCTCCATGATGATTTGGAGGAGGAGATATACATGGAGCAACCAGAAGGCTTCAAAATCAAAGGTAAAGAAAATCTTATATGCAGGTTGAAAAAGAGCTTGTATGGGCTGAAGCAAGCTCCAAGACAGTGGTACAAGAAATTTGATTCATTTATGACTGAAAATTGATATAAAAGATCGACGTTAGATAATTATGTCTACATAAAATGGATCGGTGAGAATTTTGTTATTCTTTTGTTATATGTTGATGATATGCTTATCCTTGGAAAAGATATGCCTATAATTGACAGGCTCAAGAAGGAACTGAGTAAGACCTTTGCAATGAAGGACATGGGGCCAGCAAAGAAAATATTGGGCATGTAGATCTCTCGTGATAGAAAAACAAAAAAGATATGGTTATCACAGGAGAAGTACATCGAGAAGGTGTTGGACATGTTCAGTATGAACAATGCCAAAGCCAGTTGGTTCTCTTTTTCATGTCACTTTAAGCTGAACTCGGAGCAGAGTCCATCAAATGACGAGGAGAAGGAGAAAATGAAGAAAGTTCCTTATGCTTCAACAGTCAGAAGCTTGATGTATGCGATGGTATGTACGAGACCAGACATCGCATATGCAGTAGGTGTTGCTAGCAGATTTCTTGCAAATACAGGAAAAGAGCATTAAGCAGCAGTAAAGTGGATCTTTAGATATTTCAGAGAGAGCTCCAAAGTTTGTTTAAGCTTTGGGGGTGGACCACCTGTATTGACATGTTACACAGATGAAGATATGGATGGGGATATTGATACGTGAAAGTCTACATTGGGTTTTGTACTCACTTTTGCAGGGGGAGTTGTATCATGACAGTCAAAATTACAAAGGCGTATTGCTTTGTCTACTACTAAGGCAGAGTACATTGCTCTTACAGAAGCTTGCAAAGAGATGTTATGGCTCTTGAAGGAGTTGGGTTTACAGCAAGACAAGTACTTGGTATACTGCGACAGTCAGAGTGTCATTCATCTCGCCAAGAATATAAGTTTTCACTCAAAGTCAAAGCATATAGATATCAGGTACCATTGGATCCGAGATGTGTTTGAGAAAAAAAATTACTTCATCTTGCAAAGATCTTCACAAATGATAATGGTGCAGATATGCTCACAAAGGCCTTATCGATGGAGAAACAAAATACATGTCGGTAAGTGGCCAACATGGACTTCAGTTGATTAGTTGAATTGGAGTATCCCCTTGGGCTGGAGAGGAAGATTGTTGGGTCCAGCTCTATCCTTCATTAATGATGTGGGAAAGTGGAATAGCCACCCACTTTCCATTAATATAAGAAGTTGAAGGGTCAAAACCCCTTCAGTTTCTGTAATGAGTCTAGACGGTTCACATCTAGAAGACTCTATACCATCTATAAATAGGGGTGCAAAGGCTGTGTGCTGGTGTGAGAAGAGCAGAGTGTTGTGAGTAGAGTGGTTGTGTGCAGCGTGCAGAGAGAGAAGAAGTGAGAGAGAGAGAGAGTGTGGAGAGAAGAAGATGAAGGAAGAAGGTTCATCACCATGCATTGATCCTCAGAGAGAGGTGTTGGTTGTGGTGTGAGTTTTGACTCGGATTGTACACCCGGGAGGTAATCTTGTATCCATCTCTTCCTGTGATTCCTTTGTTGTTATTCTCTTTAGCTTTGGGCAAGCTATTGGACGTTGTACTCTCTACATTATACTATCTACTCTTATTATAGTGAATTATTCTCTCCATGCCCCGTGGATGTAGGTCGTGTTGACCGAACCACGTAAACCCTTGTGTTGTGATTTGATTGTGCCTTTATTAGATCCTATATTGCTTTCGCGTGAATTTTTGTTACCCTAATTTCTCATCACTGATAGCTCCTACCAACAACACGGAGACCCCGATGGTGAATGAGAGTTCATCTTAAGGATTTACGAAGCGATAGCATTTACTCAAAAGGTGCTTTTGTTTTTGAGAAACTTGAGTTTGTTGTTGTCATTAGAGTAATTGTAGGCTTGCAGTGATATTAACACAGACTCTATTAGCAACATGATGCCTAAGTATGTGAAGAAGAAAAGTTGGCTTTAAACATGTTTGAGTTTCGTATACGTGTATGGTTTATTGCCATATCAACTAAACAACTTGTCTTAACACGGGCTTGTTTTGGACAAATTGTCCTGAAAAAACTGTTCTACGAGATACCAAGTACAACCAGAATAGAACATTACCTGCTTGATGCTTTTGTAGACCTAAATCGGAAAAGAGTCGACTGTAGTTCTCATTTACAAAAAGATGCAAGTGGGTCTGTCTATTCTTGTCACCAATTTGGAATTCATGAAATTTATGTTTTTTTTAATGAATAATTCATGAAATATATGTTATCAAGGTATTTCAAGCTGCCAAGTATGGTGACTCCATAAGGGCAATGGGTAAGCCCACGGAGTTTTATTGTAAGTACGGCTGGCAGCAGCAACGTGGCTAGATCTCTGATCTTGAGGGTGGTTTTTTCGTGTAAATATATAAAAAAAGGTAATTAAACTGGTTTGGCATGAAAAGATTGATGCAGAACTCAAAAGTGAGACATGAAGAAGTATACTATGGTTTGTGACTAAAGTACTAATATATGAAATTGGACTTCTTTCGTAATAGGTTCGACCTGAATTCTTAATCGAACTTCTTTCATGCCAAAACTCAAACCCTATCGAACTCGATATGGGTCGGAATCGGGTCATACCTGATCCACTGACACGTACTTGTGACTAAACCTGACTACGGATCGGGGTCCGGTCATACCCGAACCGTTAGTGTCCAACTAAGGGCAAAGGAGAGTCTTATCATACGGTCGTGCAACACCAATCTTTAATACGAAGATAGAGTCTCTCTCTCTCTCTCTCTCTCTTGTTCCTGAATTCCCATGGCATTCTGGATCTCTGATTTGTCTGCCATTGAAGACATCTTCAATTCCTTGCTAACCCTCGAAGATTACCATATCCAGTAAGGATTCAAAGAGGGATTCAACAACGGGTTGGTCTCTGGGAGGGAGGTGGGCCTCAGATTCGGGTTTGAGGTCGGGAAGGAGTTGGGGTTCTACAAGTGTTGTGTTGAGGCATGGAAGGTGGCGATAGAGATCAACCCAAATGGGATCTCTTCTCAGGTCCAGAAGAACGTGAAGCAAATGGTGGATTCGATCGAGAAATACCAAATTCTTGAGCCTGATAGCAAGGGAGTTCAGGATTTGATGGAGAGATTGAGAGTCAAGTTAAAGGTTGTCTCGGCGATGCTCTTGGTTCGGTTGAAGTATGATGGGTATCTTGGATTTGTGGAGGATAAGGTCAATTTTTTTTTTAAGGCTAGCTGGGGTTAGGCAGAACCCTACCAGATATCTCTTAAGCCCAAATTTTGAATTTTTGTTGAATATGAAGTTTCCCAAGTTGCTATGAGGCAGATTACTGAAAGAGAGTCCTTATTCAGATGCAATAGATTTTGGAGAGTTAAGGTTTTCTCTTGGTGGTAATTGATTCAGCAGGTATTTGGATGTTTCCATGAGTGTGTTTTGTGTTGATGGGGAATCATGTTTTTTGCATTTTTTGGAGATACCCAAATGAGAAAGTAGTAACTTTAAGATGGTTTGAGATTGTTTGATGTGTTTTCCCTCCATGGTTTGATAGCAAATGAGCTGAGTTTTGCTTATTTTCTTGTAAAAAGGATGTGTTGTTCTGATGAATGTTAGATTGCTGAATTTGAGGGATACCCAAATGATTATGGAGCTTGATATGTTGGGTTTTCTGGATAAGTGAATGTAAAATCTAATTTCAATGATTTTTTTTCACTTATGGTTTGATAGAACAAGCATTAGATTTGTCACTTTGGTATTGAAATCCGTGTAAAAAATAATGTTTTATGTTGCTTTGAATTTGGCTGCACAAATCCATGATGGGTGTCAAAGTTGTCCATTTTAGAGATATCCAAGTGAACAAGAGATTACTTCTTGAGAGAATATTGATCCAGACCCCAGAGAAATTTGAAAGAACAAGTTGCCTTTGTTTGCTGAAATTTAAAAACTGGGACAACTCTCTAGTCCTAATGTTTGATACTCTGTCTGCAACATCTGATTATCTAATGGGAAACTATGGAATTATGAGGACTATTCTTTGGTCTTAATGTTTGATACTGTGTATTTTCAGTACAGTGCACACGTTTAACACTTTATTCTGCAATTAGTCTAAGGTTATTTTCATCTTAAAATCATGATCTTTTTCAAAATGATAAGGGGATTCTTCATGTTGTGATAAGTAGAATCTGTGGCCAATAGTAAAGTTCTCTTGGAGGCACAACTTTTGAAGAGGAAGAAAAATGATGAAGCAATGCATATTAGCTTGTTGCAAGATCTACATTTCAGAAAGCCGAAATGCCAGAGCGTTGGAAGCTATTGAACGAGCAGCCACACTTCATCAGGGAGCTGCCATCATCAACAAGTTTGAAGACACTTCTTACAACCGAGTTGGTTACACTTGTTTCCCATTTTACTCGAGAGGCTTTTCTGACAGTGCTTCAAGTCCTCTGCAGCAAGCAACAAATGTAATGGCAGAGGCTGCATTAAAAGCCATCAATTTGGAATTACATTCAGGAACTCATCTGCGGCTTGGCGTGGTGGATCACATATGCTTCCATTCTCTGGGGCAGGCTTCCATTAACGTTGCTGCTCAACTTCCTAAGAATCTAGCTGTCAATCTTGTCAGCAAGCTCCAATGTAAGCAGCTCTCTTCTGCAGTACCCAATTTGTTTTCAGTTTCATCTTGGTGTGGTGCTGTGATATTGAGAGTCTAGTCTCCTGGAATTTGTAGTGCCAACCTTTCTCTATGGAGCTGCCCACCAAGAAGGCAGACCACTGGAGTATATCAGAAGAAAACTGGGTTACTTCAAGCCCAACTCTGTGGACAACCAATGGATAGGGTGTTACGAAAACCGTGAGCAAGAAACAACCGAAAGAAACAAAACACAACAAGAACACATAGATTTATGTGGAAAAACCTCACCTCAAATATGAGAGGGAGTAAAAAACCACCTAGAGGAAAAAAAATTATTGCTCTTCCTCAACAGATACAAGAGAGAAAAAAAAAGAAAGAATTTATACAAGGCAAGGACCCGCACCGGGGAGCCCCCGACCCCCCTTACTGAAAAGGCAAAAACTCTTAATCAGGCTCCACAACTCATCATAGGGTGGGCAGCATCAGATTCAATGCCGATGAGGGTCCCATTCATTTGGATCCTGCAAAGGGCATCACGTTTGTGGGTGCAACCCCACCAGTTGATAATTATAACGTGCCAATTCTGTCAGCAGACATTGCAGCTGCTTGGAGGATTGCACAGTGAGTCAGTGGCCGGGTTGGCGGGTTGCCTGGGGTGCAAGCCATGGCACTGTTGCATGACAAGGGGAGGTTGGAGATTGTCTGTAACCTTTTGAAGCTCAGCATGGTTGGAGGAGAATCAGTTTAGAAAGAAGTTGAGAGGTTGGCCAAAGAAGAAGGAATGAATGTAGAAATGGGATACTTCACTGATCTGTCACAAGAACAGGTTGTTGAAAAGTTCTTGAAACTAAACTTTTGTGAATTGAATGGTTTTATCTGTTTGTGTCGTCTTCTCATGTCTACTAAAGTTGTCATAATATTTGTATCATGGGATACAATGAATGATTTATCTTTCTTGTGTAGTCTTTTTTCTCATGGCAAAACCTGCAACGCCTCTTGATATTGTGGCTACATGTATGAATAACCACATCCCGTTGGTGCTTCCCTCTGTTAACATAGAAGGGGAACCACCTGCCAAGAAAGAATGGTGAAATGTCTCCTTGTGTTGAAAGGACATGGCGTGTAGACTCACTCAATTAACTCGAGACAGTAAACTCACTGCTCTTCAGTCAATTCCAAGTAGCTCAGGACATGGATTAATGCAGAATTCTATAGACACCAATTGTTACATTCTGCTAGTCAAGTTCCAGACAAGTTTTTTTGGGCAAGTTCTCAATCTTTCAGAGCAGATCTTTGTCTGAAGTAGCATTTCTCAGATTTAGATTTGGATAATAGGCTAATGTTGCTTGATTTTTAGTCAATCGAGTCACTGAACCCAGTTTAGACTTGTTTTGGAGTGGTTAGTCGAAATTTTGATATTCTTGGTGTCTTCATTTCATGAGATACATGTTACAATGAAATAAAACCTGAACAACAAAAACACAAAAAAAATCAAAGAAATATGGTTCTTGTGAAGATACATGGATGCGCAGGATCAGACCTATTGGTCAGATTCTTTGGTAGATTCCACAAATAAATCACGCCAGATGGTGGCACTATTCTGTTTTTATTCTACTTTCATGATTTCAAGTTTATTTTCCCTTGAAGTCTAATATGTTTCGTCTTACTAAATAGCTTATGGATTGTGCAATACTATGTTTACAGTTTGCATTCTTTAGCTTCTTTTGTTGAGCTTTGATATGGAGGTTTTATGTGTCATTGGCTCCTAGAAGGTAGTGATGATACTGGGTTTCAATCTTCGAATGATGGATTCATTATAAATTAACCAATGGGGATTTTCAATTACAAACCATTTTCTCTGAAGGAAAGTTTTAGGATTTGAAATTTTACCGTTGTCAAAGAGAAGGGCCTATTAATTATTAACTCTGTTCTACTAACCATGCCTGTTTTTATTTTTTTTAGGGGTAGAAAAACATTTCATTAAGACAATGCAACATTTACATGCTATATGTTCGACGAGACGTCGACAATAAGATATGAAAAAGGTTGCATATTGCTGCTAAACAAGCATTGTAACCAGTCCAGTGATCATGAATCCCTTTTTGGCTAGCGATGAGGAATACTCCTGACAAATATGATTGCAGATTTACTGTAGTTGATGGCTCTTACAAGTTACAATGATGCAGGAGTTAGCTCTTTCCAAGTGAACCACAAAGGAGTGGTGATCTAACACCTCCAAATAAATGGCCACCTTTTCTTATCAGATAGGAGCACTGAGCCTATAAGGAGATCACGGTTCCAAGATTACGAGCAAGCACCCATGTTTAGCTGTACGAAAGATGATGAAACTCACCAGAATCGATTCCGGCAAGCTCCCACCTACACTGTACTTTGCAAGGAACCAAAGCAAAAAAAAAAAAAAGAGAGACAAAAACAAAGCCTCACCAGCGAGGGACTTCAGTCGTAGGGAAGGCGATGGAGCTCATCAGGATCAATTCCGACGAGCTCCCCCCTTCACTGTGCTTCGCAAGCAACCAAAGCAAAAAAGAAGATTGAAATAGGGCCTGGTGAGCCCATGTTCAATTGTAGGGAGGGCTAAAGGAGCTCGCTGAAATCTCCTCTCCAAGTGGCTAATGGAGCTTGCCGAAATCCATTTCGGTGAGCTCCCCTCCCTAGGCAGCCATGCCATTCCTCTCATTCGACTATGGCTAATGGAGCTCACCGAAATCGATTCTGATAAGCTCCCCCCCCCCCCCCCCCCCCACACACACACACACACCCCACCCCACACCACCACCACCACCACCACCCCCTTCAATAGCCAGGAAAAGAAAAAAACCACATTACTTGATTTTTCTAGCAAGCTTTCCCTTCTTTCGGTGAATTTTTTTTCGACGAGGGTTGAAATTTTCAGAATCGATTTTAGTTGCTTCCGCCTCGCCCCCCTATCTTTCGTGCTCTTCTTCTTTGTTTGTAAGAGAGGAGAAGACGAGGGAGACAACGTTGGGGGATGGAGAACCCCAATGTTCACCTTCGTCCTTTTGGCAGAACCCGTGAAATATGGGTGTGATTTCAAATCATGTGATTCGAAATCACAACCTAACCCATGAGATTCAAATTCTCATGGATTGAACTGATTTCAAATCACGTCTCTCACGTGAGCTCCAATTCTCATGTTTGCTTGATCATAAGATTTGGGGCCACGTGAGAATCACTCTCTCGTTCAAATAAGAGAGTGGTTTTTTATTTGCACCAAACATTCCTTTAGTTTTTTATTTGCATGAGATTGCAACTCACATGTGTAGTCATATGTGCAAATGAGATTTATTCTCTCATTTGCTTGAGATTCTAAATCACGTGTTTGGTTAACTGTGCAAATATCAGGACTCGAGCTCAAAGAGGGATAGTTCTGTCAGATCCAAATGTGAGGGTGGTCTGGGGTGAATCCCATGAGGGGCGTTGGCAGATAGGAGGGAGAAAATTGATCCCTCTTAGCTAGCGTTGTGGGCAAGAAAAATGGTGGGAGTGTGTGAAAGGAGAATATTGATTCTTCGTGAATTGATGCAAACAAGAAAGAAGAATACAGATTCACTCAATAAACTTTATTCATGATTAACCAAGAATAATTATACTAAAGTCTACCAAAGAGTCCTAAAAAAATATGAGTCTAAAAAAAAGTCTAAAGAAATATGAATCTAAGAAACAGAAGGCATCCTCCACTGTTAAAGTCTCTTGAGCAAATATGGATCTCAGAGTATCGTGAATAGGTCTGAGGCGACAATTCATGCCAATAAATGAGATTCATTCTCATTTGCATGAGATTCCAAATCACATTTAAATGTAACCAAACATAAAAGTATTGATGCATGACATAGTTACACTCAAGTTTGATACAATCGTCTTCTTTTGCAATTCCATACTAGGGATGGCAGTGGACCGGGGCGGGGGACAAGGTCTCCACCCCTGCCCCATTTCAAAATCTGAACCTTCATCCCCGCCTCCATCCTCGCATGGGGATGGATTTTAACCTCCACCCCCACCTCCATCCCTGGTCCAAATGGGGGTGAAGCAAGGCGGGGCCCCATTTCCCCTCGGTCTATAGTCATTCCTTAAAGGATTGGGGACGAGACAGGGCGGGGATGGGGCGGGGTGGGGGAAAGCATAAGTCCATCTCCGCCTCCATCCCCACACGAGAATAGTTTTTAACCTTCATCCCCGTTTCATGCCTTTCATCCCCGGTCCAAACGGGGCAGGGCCCAGTATCCCCTGGTCCACTCTATTCCATACTACTGCTATAATATTTCTAATTTGGGATACAAGTCATCTCCCATATCTCCAAATAGACTTTTGCAATGTCGTGTATGCATGTTGCTTAAACAACAGGGTTGTCATTAATGGGTACACTAAGTATAAGTTGTGACCAGGCTTCCATTTTGCTTTTTTCCTTTTCAAGGTGTCATCTGACAAAGAGTTCTTCCTGTTGCCATTTGGGGATAATCAGTCTTTGAGTGCCTAATTGTCTACCATTAGTGCACTTGCATTGTGTTTTGATCTCAGCTCACACGAATGTGAAAATCATGACCATTTTTCAAGTCCCAGCCTTTAGATCAAGAACTCATCTATATATGAAAATGAATATATTTTCTGTCCTCTAAATTATGTTGGTCGTTTTTTGAGTTTTTATTTTCTTGGCCTGACATGGCTTGAACTCAACTATTTGTTTTTTTTTTCTTTTACTCAAAGAAACTGCCGCAGGCATAGAGACCTAGCCACGTTGGCTCAACCTGAAGTACTTACGGTCGCTGTCCTGTCAGCATAAAACCCCAACAGCTTATCCCTCGACCCCAAAGAGTCGCCAAGCTTCAGCTTATGCAGGGAGTGACAGCCAAGGGATTTGAACCTAGACTGCCCGTCAAATGGTCTAGGCCCCATCCCACTAGGTCAAACCCCTTGGGTCTTCAACAATTTGTTATTTGAAATGGTTTGGGTGCATCCCAACCCAACCCGTGAGATTCAAATTTTCATGAGTTGACATGATTTCAAATCACATGTGTGATTCAAGATTAAGTGAGCCCAAAATCTCATGTTTGGTTGAGCATGAGATTTGGGGTCATGTGAGAATCTCATTCCAATGAGTGATTCTAATGTAATGGAACCAAACATACCCTTAGTTTTTTATTTGCATGAGATTCCAAATCACATGTTTAATTATTTGTGCAAATGTGATTCATTCTCTCTTTTGCATGAGATTCTAAATCACATGTTTGGTTAATTGTGCAAATGTTAGGACCCAACCTCAGGACGGTTCTTATAGATCGAAATGTGAGGGCGGCCTGAGCGTGAATCCCATGAGGGGGAGTTGGCAAAGAGGAAGGAGAAAATCGATCTACCTTTTCTTGTGCAAGGTAGGTAGGGGTGTGTGAAAGGATAATATTGATTCCGGGTGAACAAGAACAAAGAATAAAGATTCACTCAATAAATTTCATTCATAATTAATCAAGAATAATAACATTTATTTATAAAATTTATCAAAAAAGTCTTAGAAAAAAATAAAAATCCAAGAAAGAGAGTGCATCCTCCTGTTCCTTTCAGTCCAAGTTTCTTGAGCGAATATAGATCTCAACCCATTGTGAAAAGGTCAGTGGTGACGGTTGGTACCAACAAATGCACTACATGGCATTTTCTATATGGTGAGATAGTTACATTCAAGTTTGATACAATGGTCTTGTTTTGCAATTCCATACTAGTGCTATAGCATTTCTAATTTGGGATACAACTCATCTCCCATATCTCCAAATAGACTTTTGCAATGTGGTGCATGCATGGGGTTGTCATTAATGGTACACTAGGTATAAGTTGTGTTTATGTAAAACCAGGCTTCCACTTTGCTTTTTTCCTTTTCAAGGTGTTTCCTGATGCAATTTGGATAATCAGTCTGAGTGCCCAATTGTCTACCAGCACTTGCATTGTGTTTCGATCTCAGCTCACACTAATGTGAAAATCATGGCCAGTTTTCAAGTCCCAGACTTTAGATCAAGAACTCATTAATGTATTCAAATTGCAGCCATTTTTAATAATTAAAGTGTAATCTAAGATTTTTTCACTTGGGATGTCAAATTATCTTATCTTACAGCGTAATATATATATGTGCTATTTAAAGGAAGCATAATATATGCCTATCATGCAAAATGGTTAAAACTAGGAACCAACCTGAACCCAAATATCTGGGTATGAGCATAAAAAGTGCTCACTCAAATGGTATTCTTGCCCACCCAAATGTTATCTACTTAACCCGAACCGTGTGTCAAGTTTGGTTTGTTTGTTTTTTTGTTTTTTTCCAGATATCTTACACAACCTGACTGATCTTTCTCATACACTTATATATGAAAATGAATATATTTTCTGTCCTTTAAATTATGTTGGTCGTTTGAGTTTTTATTTTCTTGACCTGACATAGCTTGAACTCAACTATTTTTTTTTTCTTTTACTCAGAGAAACCACCCCAGGCATAGAGACCTAGCCGCGTTGGCTCAGCCTGCCATACTTACGGTCGCTGTCCCGTCAACATAAAACCCCAACGGCTTAACCCTCGACCCCAAAGAGCCGCCAAGCTTCAGCTTATGCAGGGAGTGACGCCCATGGGATTTGAACCTAGACTGCCCGTCAAACAGTCTAGGCCCCATCCCACTATGCCAAACCCCTTGGGTCTCCGATAATTTTGTTATTTGGAATGGTTTGGGTGCATCCTTATATAATGGGATACCCAACGTGGTCAGACACTCAGCTCATTAACATCCCAAATTAAAATCTT
The DNA here is from genome assembly GCF_984573655.1 of Nuphar pumila. Classification (NCBI taxonomy): domain Eukaryota; kingdom Viridiplantae; phylum Streptophyta; class Magnoliopsida; order Nymphaeales; family Nymphaeaceae; genus Nuphar; species Nuphar pumila. Next base: position 114,393,015 of record NC_143259.1, on the reverse strand, counting down.
AATTAAAAGATCCATTTAGTACCTACCACATGTACTCTCCAAGACAAAATAAGTTTTTAAATACAAAAGTATGCTTTGCAAATTTTACTATGAAAACATAAAACAAGCCTTGTGATTCGTACCTGCGTCCACTAGCGAATAGAAAATTTGAAGGCAATTAAAATTAGGACCGACCCGATGGAAAAACCCTGGCCCACGACTCCTCCGTTAGGCTCGTGGGCTTAATCAAGCAGGGTCGGGTAGGGCCGAGCCTATTATATTATATGTTATATATACATACATGTTTTACTTTTTTTTCTTTTTCAAAAATACATATACACGGGGCTTGCCTATTGCCGACAACAACAACAATAACAATGGTCTATTGCCCACCTCTAATCAAAATAGTTACCCCAAGATATTTTTTTTTTTTTTTACAGAGAGACCTGAGGTTAGACAGGCCCTTACCAGCTATACAACAATACTGACAACATTGGGTGGGAGCCACATCTGTAAATTTTTGTTTGGTTGTTTCATTAAAAGACTCAAAAAACTATGGGTGAGGGCGGTATGAAGCAGGTAGAGACTTGAATTAAAACTATTATACAATGCTTTTACTAAATGGCCTCTTTCTTGTTTCTTCTGCAATGTCAGTGTCGGTCCATTGTCTTGTTTTGCCTACTTCCTCCTCATCTTTCTTCTTCTTCATTTCTTTAATTATTGACCTCTGGTGCTATATCCAAATTGGCACTTGGCTGTTCTGATCTGCATAATTCATTTCTCACAAGGAAGAGGAGGGAAGACAGAAAGAGCAAAGGTATGTCAATGCATTTCTCTTGCCTGTTTGGGGAAATATGTGGAATGTGATCAAAGGTATGTCAATGCACACCTACCATTTCTCTTGCCTGTTTGGGGAAATATGTGGAATGTGCCAGAAATATTAGCAATTCTTTGCCTTTCCCTAACACCATCATGACTAGACAAATGAGGTGAGGCAGCAAGACCACATTGTTGCTGTTGGTATTCACCTCTCAAACACCTTTCTAAAGCACAGTGATCACTAACAACTCTATGAAGGCAGGCAATGTCCTAATGATGTGTTGTCTAAATTAAGTTGCCATTGCTGACATGTTAAATTTCTTTTGCTGTAAAACTCTGTAAGAGAATGTATAGTTAACGATGTGAATTGCCAAACATCCGAGCCATCAGTTACCAAAATCATCAGCTGAAAGTGTGTATTTTCCCTCTTGGTAGTGGCCCCTGCAACTAACAATATACATTCAAATCCCACACTTTTTTGGTTTGCGATAGCAAAGTAGGAAAAATATTTTGTTTTTTCTGACAGGGTTCCTCCAGTTAGATTTTTTTTTTAATATTTAGACGGAAAAACGCCTCCAGGATCAGAGACCTAGCCGCGCTGGCTCTGCCTGCTATACTTACTATCACTGTTCTGGCAGCCTAAAACTCCGTGAGCTTCCAAGTCGTGTTATAGGATAAACAAAGGATCAGCCAACAAACTCTAAAGATGCAGGGTCTGGCCTTTGTAGAATATGGTTGCTGCAAGAACTGGAAAAAAAGGAAAAAGATCTTTGATTCTATAGAATCAACTTTCACTGCCATAGACCGAAGAAGAAAGAAGGCACCATCTAACGTGTATTTCACCCTTATCCATAAATTTCTTCCTTTCAAAACTCAACTGCCCCATCGAACTCTATATCAGATATAGGAGGATGTCTTTTTTTTTTTGAATGAAAGGAGGATGTCTTACATGTACATCATAACAGAATAGATATATACCACACAAAGAATTGTGTTGCCATTCGGAAATCCATCTTGAATATGTTAATGGCGCAGATAAACAAACCATCTGTCTCTCATTGTTTTTTTAGTCTTCTAATCAGCATTAGATCTGTTAAAAGGTTCTCTGTTTTTCATCAAGGAGAAAAAGATGAGGCACTCTAAGTTTGTCAGCTGCAAGCTGTACATCTCAGAGGGAAGAAATGCTATGGCACTAGAATCAATCGAGAAGGCTGCAAGCAATCATCCAGAAACAACCATTACCAAGAAGTTTCCTGACTATGCTTACAATCGAACTCGATACACACTTGTGTCTTACTTGGTTCAAGAAGATGATGCTGGTAACATTAACAGTCCACTAAGACAGGCTTTGTTTGCTATGGTTGAGGAGGCCTACAAAACAATAGAGTTGGGGTCTCAGTGTGGAGCTCATCCAAGGCTTGGGGCGGTGGACCATATAAGTTTCCATCCACTGGCGCAAGCTAGCTTGCATGAAGTGGCCAATCTTGCAAAATTGGTGGCTGCTGACATTGGCAACAGGCTGCACGGTGGGTTACAAAACTTAACAATCAGTATAAAGGTCTGATAAGCCAACTGGTGAACCAAGTTTATCTCATTAAACAAGGTTTGGTAGCTTGGATGCCACCAAACTATTTCCGGCCCAACCCCAACCCCTCACTAAGTTGGACAGTACCAGTCAGACCATTTTCCAGCCTGTGAATGATCTGGGAGTGACCAAACCTTTGTTTGGCATTTTCTAGGACATGAAAAATTGATTTTGTTTTTTTGTCATCCAAATAGGCAAAAACCAGGTTTCTAGCAAGCCCAGTTTGCCAAAAACCTGGCTTTAAACAAAAGCTTGGGTTTAACAAAGGTTTTAGACCTCCATCATCTAAACCACTGTCACTGATATTGCCTATATTTTGAAAATATCGCACTATTATCGGTTATTTCAAGGTAGCTGATAATATCATAAATACATCGGGATATTTTCAAAATATCATCATAAACAAAATATCGCGATAATATCATGATATTTTTTGAGAAAAAAATTCTTTTTTTTAATTATAAGTTTGCATTTTCCTATTTTTTGTTTCTTTTTATATTTTAAAACCTTTAAAACATGTTTTTTTTATATTTTTGAAAGAAAAATAATGCAAAACTTATTCTTTTCTTAGCTTTTTTGTTGTTTATATTTTTTCAATTTTTTAAACTCTCGAGATTTTTCTGAAATATTTCCAAGATTTATCAACTTTTGAAAATCTCTCCCAGAAATGCCATCACCAAGAAATTACCTTTAAAGATACAGGTGACTATGATCTAAACACATCCTAAACCAAGTTTTCTTGCAAAAACTTTGTTTTTTGGGCATCATGAAAATGCCACAAAAACCCAGTTTCAGATTAATAATGAGGTCGACGCAGCATATCCTTAAGAATTCAGATGGGTATAGCAGACCAAGTCCCATGTGATTTGATGCCCATGGCTGGTAAGTACACAAAAAATTGAAGCACTGTAACCAGCCATCTCATTGGCTGATTAAAACACTTATTGAGGTGGCTATGGCAACAATGACTATAAACCATTTGGCTTGTGAAATTGCAGTGCCAGTCTTTCTGTATGAAGCTGCTGATCCTCAGGGGAGGGCTCTAAGCTCAATAAGAAGGGACCTGGATTACTTCACGCCCAATTTCATGGGCAACCAGTGGGCAGGTTGGGCATTGCCTGATGTTCTCCCAGTGAGTCCAGATGAAGGTCCACTGTGTGTGGACCGAGACAAGGGCATCGTGTTCGTGGGTGCCAGCCCGTGGATTGACACTTACAATATTCCGTTACTGACAAAAGATGTTGAAGCTGTTCGCTCAATTGCAAGAAGAGTGAGCACTCGAGGAGGAGGTTTACCAGGAGTGCAGGCACTTGCACTAGTACATGGAGATCAATTAGAGATAGCCTTCATGTTTCTGGAACCAGATAGAGTTGGTGCCAAACAAGTGCAGAATGAAGTTGAGCTACTGGCAAGGGAGGAGGGGCTGAGTGTAGAGAAAGGTTACTACACAGACCTTTCCAAAGAAACAACTCTTAAGAGTTATGTGAAATTGCCATCTGCTGATTGAAAACTCCTGTTTGAGCTTTCATGGATGTATGCACATCAACCAGCATAAAAACATCACGCACTGGTAAAACAGTAATGAAAGTTAACTTCTTTAAAAAAACAGTAACGAAAGCAACACTGTTGCCGGACTGAATGCAAATACCTCTCTGTCAATAAATTTTCTTTCTGATCAACACACACACACACACAGACACACACACACACACACACAGAGAGAGAGAGAGAGAGAGAGAGAGAGAGAGAGAGAGAGAGAGAGAGAGAAGGCAATGATAAAAAGTACATCGTGCTCATTTATTGTGCTAAGTTAGATTTGAGTACAAATAATGAATTTACTGATGATCATAAACATGGTCTTAAATGTTGAGAAACTATCTCAGTGGGCTATCTCTGAGCTTGAAACAAGTTCCAAGGCACATGTTAGACGCTCTATCTTTAATAGAACATTCTTGGTGCAAAGGGTATTCGTAAAACCTCGGATTTCTTCTACTCAGGAAGATCAGTCCACACCTTGCACTAAGTGAGGCTGAACAACTGGATTAGGTAGACCCTAGGCTCTACTAATCACTTTGAATAGTCTCTTGACTAGATTAGGTAGACCCTAGGCTCAGAACTCTAAGTTCAACATAGGCAGAGCCTTAATTAACTAAGTTAATGAGTAAATCCACTAGGAAGAGGGACATGAATAACAATAGGTAGAGAGATAGCGAGAAGATGAGAGCTTGTGAGTGATGAAAAAAATGAAAGAGGACTAGGGTATATATATATAGGCCTCAACCCAACCTGCTTCATAAAGGGGACAAATGACTAAAAATGAATAACCATTAATGGCCAACTATTAGCAATAAAAGCCTCAATAGTTAAGAGAAAAGAGGTTGTGGGTTGAACTAAGTCAAAGAATGAAAATGCCAGGCACATGGCTAGAGATGATAATGTCATGATCAAATCTATATAAAAATGGGCGAAGTCAAAAGTCAATTATTTGAAATAAAGAAGCTATACAAAATCTTTGGACTGGGTTTACGAAAGCTCCAACGATTTGGGTTGACTAGGTCTTAGGTCCAAAACAGTTTGTCAAGGCTCTCAAATGGACCAATTAAAAACTAATGAGAGTCTTGGGGATAAAATTCATCCCAAGTATGGTCAAAGGTCAAAATCAAACTAAGTCAGGTCGTACCAAACAAAAACCTAAACCTAAACACAAATCTAAGTCCAAAGCCTTTCACCGGGTGAGAGCAAACAACTAAATATAGACCACCTTGAATAGCCTCTTGACTGGGTTAAGTAGACCCTAGACTCAACATAGGCTTAGATCCTAAGATCAACTTAGGCAAAGTCTTAACTAAGTCAAGGTTTGAACCCACTAGGGAGAGCGACAAGAAGAGCAGTAGGAAGAGAGAGATAGAGAAGGAGGACTCATATGAGTTGGAAAACACAAGGAGCTCATGAGAGAGAGGAGAAGAAAGCTTGTGAGTAATGAGAGAAATGAGAGACAATTGACGTATATATTGGTCCCAACCCCACCATCCTCGTAAAGAAGTCAAACAACTTGCAATGAATGACTCTTAATGGCCAATGACTAGTAATAAAATTTTCAACAATTAGAAAAAATAAAGTTATGGGATGGGCTAAGTCAAAGGGTCAGAGATACTATTTCATGGTCAAGTCCATCTAGAAAATGGGTGAAGTCAAAAGTCAACCATATGAATTAAAGAAAAAAGATTTAAGAATGTTAGAACAATAAATGAGCTACACAAGAATGTTGGATTGAGTCAATAGAGGATCTAATGACTTGGGTTGACTAGGTCTTAGGTCTAAAATGGTTGGTCAAGACTCTTAAATGTGTTAATCAAAAGCTAATAAGAGTCGGTCATGGTCTTGGTGATAAAACCATTTCAAGTATAGTCAAAGATCAAAACCAAACCAAATTAGACTAAACTGAGTCAGATCATACCATACTAAAACCTAAACCTAATCTCAAATCCATGTCCAAAGCCAAAGCCGTGCATTGTGTGAAACTAAGCAATTCTATATAAACCATTTTGGATAGCCTCTTAACTATAGGTTAGGTAGACCCTAGGCTCAACATAGGCTTAAACCCTAGGTTAGGCTTAGATCATAAGTTTAACTTAGGCAAAGCCTTGACTAAGTTAAGGATTGAACCCACTAGGGAGAGAGACAAGAATAGTAGTAGTAGTAGTAGTAGTAGTAGTAGAGAGAGAGAGAGAGAGAGAGAGAGAGAGAGAGAGAGAGAGAGAGAGAGAGAGAAACTTGTGAGTGATGAGAATAATGGGATATGACTTGGAAATATATAGGCCATAACCCCACCAATATTATGAAGGAGGTCAACGACTAGGAATAAAGGCCCCAATGACTAGGAAGATAGAGGTTATGACTGGGTTAAGTCAAGAGATGAAAATAGTAGTCAAAGGGTCATAGATGATTATGTCATGGTCAAAATTATGCAAAAAATGAAGAAAGTCAAAAGTCAGCCATTTAAAATAAAGAGAAAAGATTCAGGAATGTTGGAACAATAAATGAGCCAAGTAGAAATATTAGATTGAGTAATCAAACTGAAACCTAAACTTAAATCTAAAGCCAAAGCCAAAGCTCAGCAATGGGTGAGACCGAGCAACTCGATACATACTACCTTAAATAGCCTCTTGACTAGGTTAGTTAGACCTTAAACTTAAACCTATGGCTCAACAAAAGCTTAGATCTTAGGATAGACTTAGTTCATAGGCTCAACTTTGGCAAAGCCTTAACTAAGTGAGAGATGAGAGAGGACTTGGGTATATATAGGATCCAACCCCACCAACCTTATAAAAGCCCCAACAATTATGGCTAAAAAAAGTGAGGTTATGGGTTGGGCCAAGTCAAAAGATAAAAATAATAGTCAAAGTGTTTCAAAGTGTTAGAGATAACCATGCCATGGTCAAATCTATTCAAAAAATAGGAGAAGTCAAAAGTCAACCATATAGAATAAAGAAGGAAGATCTAGGAACATTGAAACAATAAAAGAGCCTTGTAAGAACATTGGACTGGGTCACTAGAGACTCCAACAACTTAGGTTGACTGGATCTTAGGTCCAAAATTGTTGGTCAAAGCTCTTCAATGAGTCAATCAAAAGTTAATGAGGGTTGGTCTTGAGGATAAAATCATCCCAAGTATGGTCAAAGGTCAAGTCCAAACCAAACTAGACTAAATCGAGTTAGGTCGTATCAAACCTAAACCTAAACCCAAATTTGAGTCCAAAGCCAAAGTCTTACACTGGGTGAAACCATGCTACTCGATACATGCCACTTTGAATAGCCTCTTGACTAGATTAGGTAAACTCTAGGTTGAAACCTAAGCTCAACATAAACTTAGATCCTTGGTTCAACTTAGGCAAAGTCTTGACTAAGTCAAGGTTTGAACCCAATAGGAAAAGGGACACGAAGAGCAGTAGAAAGTGAGAGGGGGGGGAGGGCTCATGTGAGTTAGAGCGTACAATGAGCTTGTGAGACGGAGAGAGGGGGAGAGAGAAAACTTGTGAGTGATTAGAAAAATGAGAGAAGACTGAGTATATATAAGCCTCAACCATACCAACATCATAAAAGAGTCAAACGACTAGCAATGAATGACCTTTAATAACCAATGACTAGCAATAAATGTCATAGTGGCTAGGAGAATAGAGGTTATGATTTGAGCTAAGTCAAAGAATAAAAAGAGCAGTTAAAGGTTCAAAGATGACAATGTCATGGACAAATTTATCTAAAAAATGAGAAAAGTAAAAAGTCAACCATCTACAATAAATAAGAAAGATCTAGGAGCATTGGAATAATAAAGGAGCCATGCAAAAATATTGAACTGAACAACAAAATTGAAACCTAAACTTAAACCCAAATCCAAGTATAAGAACTGGGTAAAACTGAGCAACTTGATACTCAACATCTTGAATTACCTCTTGACTAGGTTAGGTAGACCTTGGGCTAATACTATATGCTCAACTTAGGTTTAGACCTTATGATAAACTTATATCCTAGACTCAAGTTTGGTAGAGCCCTTATTAAGTTCGAGATAAAAGATGACTATGGTATATAAGCCCCAACATTACCAACCTCGTAAAGACCCTTATGGCTAGGAAAAGAGAGGTTATGTGTTAGGCTAAGTCAAATGATAAAATGGGTAATAAAAAGGTTAGAGATGACCATGCCATGGTCAAATTCATCTAAAAATTAAACTAGGCAAAGTGAAAAGTCAACTATCTAGAGAATAAAGAGGAAAGATCTAGGAACATTGAATCAATAAAGGAGCCATGCAAGAAAGTTAATCCGGGTCAAGAGAGATGCCAATGACTTGGGTTGACTAGGACTTAGGTCCAAAACAGAACTTAAACCCAAACCTAAATCAAGAACAAAGCTAAAACTCAAAGTTCAAAGTTTAATTGGTATGCCCTTATTGGGACTTGCCCATAAATGTAATTCCCCGCTATATAAACTCACGCAAGGTTCACATAATCCTTCAACGTGGGGCCAAAAAGTTTTGATTACTCACAAACTTAGGTAAGTGTATGAAAAGAATAAACAAAACCTAGTTTTGAGACAAAACCTCCAACGGTAAAGGACAAAATATTTGAAAGATGTACCGTGTGACAGTGATGGCTACAGAGATATTCTACATAATGATTTTGACCCTTACCTTGCACATATATCTACACCTATTTGATGTACTTGGGGACAAAAGTAAAAAAAATGTCTACTATACCAACATTTAAAATTTAGGTTTTTTTTTCAGTCCTTGGCATTCTCTATCTGATTTTATTTTCTTTACAACCATGCGTAAGAAATAGTTTTAAAATAAGAAAAGTCGTTTTTACTTCTTATGTCGTATAGATGTGCCTGTCTTAATAGAAATTATTGTTTTCTTCCGACTGTATCCATTATCATTAGATCATTGTAGCTTCTGAACAAAGAAACTTAAGTCTAAGTAGCTTTTAAAAAACAAATAAAATAAGAGAACAGTAAAAGCATATCGCTGGAGGTCATCAATATCGCACTCTTGAGAGTTTTTTTTTTTTTAGCCTTCCCAATCTATTAGAGATCAATAATCCAATCCATTTTTAGGATCCAACTCAATCAATAGCAAGGAAACTTCATCTAGAAAGCTCCAGGATAAGCACGTCATCTGTGAAGAAGATAAGATTAATGAGAAGAGTCCTTGTGAAAGTGGCAAGGCCTATGAAGAAGAAAATGTTCTCTTGTAGAAATAAATCACACGTTTCAAGGGAAGGAAAGTATGGAGAGAAGGAAACCTCTCATTATCAAGCAGTAACCTAAATTTATGGTAAAAGAGCCTTCTCTTGATGATAAGCAAATAAAGAAGAGAGTATTTCTACCATGAATGTAGGTTATTGAAAACAACTACATAAACTAGTGTGTCTCTCTTTCCCTGTGTGCATGTGTGTATGTGTGCTCCTTTGTTATGGTATCAGAGTCGTACAAGGGCACCACCATCTGTTAAATCGTTCATTGTAGGTTTCTCCTCTGCTGGTCCTATGCAAGCAGAGTTGCTGTTTGAAGCGGTTGCTGGTTCCTTGGGACCACCCTGTGATATCGTCTCTTGCCTATTGCAGCTATTGCAAAATGTATCTGACTGCTAGTTGGTAAGTGTTTCCTGCATCCGATTCCTTGGTGTTGCTTTCTTTGAGTTCACCTTCCATAGCCACATCATCGGAGAAAAATGACAAGTTTGGCTTGTTGAATCATTCTTTGCTCAATTCCTTCCCTTATTGAAAACATACGACCTAATGGGTATGTCGATGGGTCGAAACCCATGCCAGCAAAATATAAGCAACCTGAAAACAATGAATTGTACCCAGAATACATTTTATGGAAAAAACATGACCAACTTCTATTAAGTTGGCAGATTTCTTCTCTCACTAAAGCCGTTCACTGTCAGGTGGCTGGTCTCACCACTTTGTATGACGTCTAATAGGCATTAAAATTGTCATATGCTGATCATTCTTGAGTAAAAATTATGCAGTTGAAAGGTCAACTGCAAGATCTCAAGAAAGGGAATAGTACCATTGATGAGTACTTTCAAAAAGCAAAGTTCATTGCACATCAGCTCGCGGTCGATCAGTATTGGAGAAAGATTTGGTCATGCAACTTCTTAGAGGGCTACCCAATGAATATAAAGCCTTTAGAACATCCGCCTCAACTCGGTCCAACCGCCTTACTGTAACTGAGTTGCATAGTTTGCTTCTAGTGAAGAGACACAAATCTTGAAGCAAGAAAATCAGAAAGATGTGACCAACCCGTCAAACAATATAGCCCAATATCAAAACCAACAAAATTAGAATAATTTTTATAATAAAAAAAATTATAGAGGAGGAGGAGTTAATCAGAATAGAGGATGCAGTGGTAGATTTCAAGGTAGGTATGGATATCAACAACGTTGTGGTAATAATCAACAACGTCACAGGGATATCAATGGATCCCAATATGATCTTGTGGTGTGTCAAGCGTGTAACATACCTGGTCATCACACTCGGCAATGCACTCAATATGCCCTCCTCTACAAAGGTGATCACTAGGGTGGCCCCCAAGCTTATTCTGTTGGCTCTACCACCTATACTAATGACGCATGGTATCCTGTCTCAGGCACAACTCATCATATGATGAATTGAGCAATTTGTCATTGCAATCAGTGTACCAAGGACGTGACTCAGTTAACATCGAGAATGGCTCAGGTTTGAAAATCTGTCACACTGGTTTCTCAAAAATATTTGGTTCCAATTCATTTTTTCCGTTGAGAAATATTCTTATGTTCTTGATATCTCTAAAAACTTATTATCTGTGAGCCCGTTTGTCAAAGATAGTAATGCTTATTTTGAGTTTCATCCTAATTCGTGCTATGTGAAGGGGGAGAATCCTAACCAAAGGGGTGCTTGATCAAGGTCTTTTTCGCTTGCAGTTGGACCCAAAAGAAGTTTTGCTTGGTCAAAAAACCTCTGGTGGAATCAACGATTTTGGCCATCCATCTTTTTGAACAATTAGACTTTAAATAAATATGGTCTGTCATATACTAAGAAAAAACTACATGATATTTATGTGGCTTGTCAGCAGAGGAAGAGTCAATCTTCCGTTTGCTAAAACATGTATTTTTATTTCTGCACCAGTGGATGTTATCTACTCTCATGTGTGGGGACCATCCCCAGTTGTGTCTAATGGAGGTTTTAGATATTATGTGGGGATGCTCACACTAAGCACACATGAATTTACATGATCACATATAAATTATAAGTGCTTGATGTGTTGTAAAAAAATCAAGGTTTTGGTTGAAAACGTATGCATTAAATATTTGCACAACGATTGGGGAGGTGAGTACCTATGTTTTTGTCATTATGTGGTATACGATGACATCGAATTTTGTGTCCTCATCCTTGTGAACAAAATGGGTCCATTGAACAAAAAGACAAGCATGTAGTGGATACTGTGCCGTCCAACATGGCCAAAGCTAATGTCCCACAATAATGTTTTTAATAAAGACTACATGTTTTTGGATGTGCCTGCTTCCCATGTTTGAGACCATACCTTTCTCACAAACTCTTACAAATCTGATTTATGTGTTTTTGTTGGAAATAAAACAGCAAACTAGAGAAGAAGATTGTTCTCTAGAGTAAAAACACACAAAAATGGTGCTAGAAAAGGAGAAGACTACAAATGACTTCAAAACAATCCAATGACTTGTCAAAATGAGGATACATGGCTGCTATATATATAGCATTCAAGCCCAACCAGAATTTAATTACATAATAAATTTCTACCATAGAAAAACTAAAAGACTATTACATTTTCAAAGAAAAGAAATAAATGGGAGAGGAACCCAAAGAGTTTGCATAGAAAATTGCAAATAACCTTAATATAAAACAGGTTCCCAAGACAAGTAAATGAGGGGAGAAAACGATGAGTCTTGCTTATAATTGCAACAGCCCCTCTTAAGCTAGACTATGACAACACCAAATTTTTCTCTCAATTTGTTGAAAGTTTCATTCTTCAATGCTTTTGTAAAGATATCAGCCACTTGGTCTTGGGTCTTGCAAAACTTGACATTGACATCTCCATCTTTGACCAAGTCTCTAATGAAATGATACTTGATTCGAATATGCTTGCTTTTGCCATGAAAAACTGGATTTTTGGTGAGTGCTATTGCTGAACTATTGTCACAAAACAGAAGAGTGCTTTCATATTGAGGATGCTTCAGCTCATGAAGAATCCACCTTAGCCAAAGAGCTTGACAACTAGCAAGAGCCAATGAAATATACTCAGCTTCGGTTGTGGAGAGAGCCACAACTGCTTGCTTCTTCGATGCCCACGAGATTGCACCTGAGCCAATATGAAAAATGAAACCTGGAGTGCTTTTACTATCATCTTTGTTTCCACCCCAATCACTATCACAAAAACCCACCAATTTTGAATCTTTGACACATTTATAATGAATTCCATAATTGATAGTGCCACGCACATATCTCAAAATTATTTTGCCTATGTCCCAATGAATATTAGAAGGAGATTCCATAAATCTGCTAATCATGCTGACAACAAACATAAGATCAAGTCTTGTAGCAGTCAAGTACATAAGACTACCAACAAGGCTTCTATAGAGAGTTGCATCGATCTTTCTCTCACCATCATTTTTGCTAAGTTTCAAGCCAACTTCCATGGGAGTATTAAGAGATGTGACACCCTCCATTCTAAATTTCTTCAATATATTTTCAGCATACCTTTTTTGAGATATAAATATTCCATCTTCAGCTTGCTTTACTTCAATGCCCAGAAAAAAATGGAGAAGCCCCATGTCAGTCATTTCGAATTCGTGTATCATATCCTTCTTAAAATTTTCACACATGGTTGCATTACTGCCGGTAATTATTAATTCATCAACATATAAGCATATGACTAAGAACTCCCCTTGATTGCCTTCTTTGATGAACAGAGTATGCTCAAAAGGACACCATTTGAAACCATTCCTCAAGAAGTATCCATCAATGCGACTATGCCAAGCCCTTGGCGCTTGTTTCATCCCATATAAAGCCTTCTTTAATCAACACACTTTGTTTTCTTCACTCTTCTTTACATAACCCAGAGGTTGATCAATATACACTTCTTCTTCAAGGAGACCATTCAAGAATGTTGATTTTACGTCCATTTGAAAGACCTTCCATTTTCTTTGAGCAGCCAAAGCTAACACCATGCGAATTGTTTCAAGGCGAGCCACAGGAGCAAAGACTTCATTAAAATCAATGCCATACCTTTGCTTGTAACCTTTTACCATCAGCCGAACTTTGCATTTTTTAACTTCTCCATTTGAGTTGAATTTTGTTTTATATACCCACTTGACGCCAATAGATTTGTGTCCATTTGGAAGCTCAGTCAACTCCCAAGTATGATTTCTTTCAATGGAGTCCATTTCTTGATTCATAGAAATTCTTCACTTCTCTTCTTGAGATGCTTCTTCATAAGTAATTGGATCGACGTTCGCAAATAAAGCAAAATTCACCAAGTCTTCCTCAAGATTTCTTCTTGCTGTTTCATAAATTTCTTGAAGACTTTTTGTCTTCATAGGAGGAGATTCAGAACTCCTTGAAGATGAGGAAGATGGTGATAAATGTGTAGATGGAGAGGAGAGTGAAGTATCTCCATCACCACTTGGTTCATGACTCTCCTCCTTATTAATGAAATGTGAATTTTTATTTTCATTCTCTCCATCCCAATTCCAAGATTCTTCTTCATTGAATTTTACATCTCTGCTTATGATAATTTTCTTGGTGATTGGATTGTAAAGCTTATAAGCCTTTGAGCATTTACTGTACCCAACGAGGATACATTTTTCAGATTTATCTTCAAGCTTGTTCCTTCATTTATCGGGAATATGAGAATAACATATGTTGTCAAATACTTTCAAGTGAGCAGCACATGATTTTTGCCCACTCCAAGCTTCTTGAGGAGTTAGATCTTGAACACTTTTAGTGAGGGCACAATTAAGAATATAGATAGCACATGCCACTGATTCAGCCCAGAATATGTTAGGCATACCTTTAGATTTCAACATACTTCTTGCCATCTCCATGATCGTGTGATTCTTTCTTTCCGCAATGTCGTTTTGTTGAGGTGTGTACCGAGTAGTCTTCTGATGACGGATGCCTTTCTCTTTCAAGAATTTCTCGAACTCATTTGACATATATTCAGCCCCACGATCAGTACAGAAGGCTTTAATAGAGAGATCACTTTACTTTTCAACAAATGTCATAAATTGCTTAAAATATTTGAACACCTCAAAATTTTCTTTTAGAAAATAAACCCATGTCTTCCGATTGAAGTCATCAATGAATGTTAAAAAGTAGCGATTACCTCCAATAGATGTGGTGCACATAGGGACACATAGATTAGAATGAACCAACTCAAGTGGTTTTGATGCTCGCCAAGATTTACCAACAGGAAAAGAGTCTCTATGATGTTTCCCAAGAACACAACCTTCATAAATTTTGTCTTGCTGATGAATGTTAGGCATGCCTCTGACCATATATTTTTTGCACATAAAAGATAAAGAACTGAAGTTAAAATGTCCATATCGAAGATGCCACAACCATGATGAATCTTTACTAATAGCATTAAAGCAAGGAAGAGCAACATTTTGAAATATAAATGGAAACATTTTGTTTTGAGTCATTTTCACCTCGGCTATGAGAGCATTCTTCTTGTCCTTAATTTCACATATTTCTCCTTTAAAATGAAGATCATATCCTTTTAGAATAAGTTGCCCAACACTCAAAAGATTGTGTTTGAGGCCTGTAACATAGAAAACATCAGTGACATGCTTGTTTCTAAGGTTAGTTTTAATAAGAATATCACCGCGTCCCTTGACCACAAGCCTATTATCATCACCCGTTCTAACTTCAGTTTGGACCATTTCATTTAAGTCCAAAAATAAATTTTTGTTTCCAGTCATGTGGTTACTACAACCACTATCAATATACCATACTTCATCATGTGTTTCTTCTTTGGTATCACAAGCAAGAAAGATAATATCATCATCAAGAATTTCATTTTTCTCATGCATGAAAGTTGCCTCCTTTTGGTTTTCTTCTGCCAATCGCTTTCTACAAAAATTTATGGTGTGACCATACTTCTGACAATGAAAGCATTGAACTTGTGAGAGAGAGCGACCACGACCTCGACCTCTACTTTGACCTCTTCCTTGCACAGAATAAGATGAATCACAATCATCTTCTTTCGTTTCTTGATTTCTACCACCTTCATATCCTCTTCCTCTTTCTCTTCGTCCTCGAGCACCACCACAAATAGAGAGATGTGTCTGAAAAGCTTGCTCGATTGGAGGAGAATCAAATTGCTTTATATGAAGTTCATGGGATTGAAGTAATCTCATTAAACTATCAATGGACAAGGTGGATAAGTCTTTGGATTCTTCTATAGCAACAACAATATGTTCAAACTTGCGAGTTAAGCTCCTTAATATTTTTTCAACAATTCTTTGATCTTCAAGTTTTTCACCATTTACTCGCATTTGATTAACAATGGAGAAGACTCTATTGAAAAATGTTCCAATCGTTTCAGATTCTTTCATTCTTAAATAATCAAATTCACTTCTAAGAGTTTGGAGTCTCACCATTTTTACCTTGTCTTCTCCTTTGTATGTTGTATAGAGAGTATCCCATGCTACCTTTGCTGACTCCGCTGAGGATATCCTTTCGAAAATGGCTTCATCAACAGCTTGATAAATATAGAACAAAGCCTTATTGGTCTTCTTCCGGTTTTCCTTCAACTCAGTTTGTTGTCGTTGAGTGATGCCCTCCACATTGTCCATCTCATCGAAGTCACTTTCAACGATGTCCCATAGATCTTGAGAGCCAAAGAGCGCCTTCATTTGAATACTCCACTTGTTATAATTTTTTCCAGCAAAGCAAGAAACTTGTGGTTGAACCATACTATTGGAAGTCATCCTACCTCTGATACCACTATGTTGGAAATAAAACAGCAAACTAGAAAAGAAGATTGTTCTCTAGAGTGAAAACACACATAAATGGTGCTAGAAAAGGAAAAGACTACAAATGACTTCAAAACAATCCAATGACTTGTCAAAATGAGGATACATGACTGCTATATATATATAGCATTCAAGCCTAACCAGAATTTAATTACATAATAAATTCCTACCATAGAAAAACTAAAAGACTATTACATTTTCAAGGAAAAGAAATAAATGGGAGAGGAACCCAAAGAGTTTGCATAGAAAATTGCAAATAGCCTTAATGTAAAACGGGTTCCCAAGACAAGTAAATGAAGGGAGAAAACAATGAGTGTTGCTTATAATTCCAACAGTTTTTCTTGGTTATGTGAACCAACATCGATAATTTTATCGATGCTTGAATTTTCAAACCAAAAGAATTTGTATCTCAGGGCATGTTATCTTTGATGAGGGTCGTTTTCTCTTTCAAGAGTCCTCTTCACTTGTCTGCCCCTGTGACACCCTTTCCCTTAGCACCTCTGACTCTCTCTTTTCCCACATCTTCCGATGCAGGTCTGACCTCTATACTTACCTCTTCCCGGGCTGACTCAAATCAGGAACCCGTAACTGCTAGTGACCCTGACCTTAGCCCTAGCTCCAACTCCCTTATGTGGGCTCTCTTGTTAGTGCTGTCCCATGTCCATCTGCTAGTGTGCCATCTGAACCACCTCCTCTTCTCGCCTCTATCCGAACTCATCCCATGACTGCTTATTTTTAGGATGACACCCTCAAACCTAAAGCCTGGTTGTGTACCAACCATCCACTACTTATGATCTACCTTACCGAACTTATCCAGCATCCTAAACCCACGTCCTTTTCCCAAGCCAACAAAGACCCCTTGATGGCAGGCTGCGATGAATGATGAATTCCATGCTTTACTTCAAAATCATACATGGACATTGGTCCCACCTTATCAGGCTCCGCATATTGTTAGTATAAATGGATTTTTAAAATCAAATGCAAAATAGACAGGACGTTAGAGCGATATAAAGCACACCTTGTCACCAAAGGTTATACATAAGAACATGGCATTGATTACTTTGAGACATTCAAGCTGGTTGTCAAACCACCAACCATCTTTCCATTGTTGATAGTAAAAGATGAGAAATTCAACAGTTGGATATGTACACAATGACTTCCTCCATGGCCAGTTATATGAAAAAGTTTATGTCTCAACCACCGGGCTTTCAAAATCCTAGATTTCCTCACCATGTTTGCTGCCTACAAAAAACTCTCTATGGCCTAAATGAGGCACCCAAGGCATGGTTTCAATGGCTCAACAGTTTTCTATTGACATTTGGATTTTGGGCTTACAATCAAACCCATCCCTGTTTATTTATCATTGCTCCTCCCTCATGATTTTTTTATTAGTTTATATTGATGATATTATCATCACTAAAAACTTGAATCATACTGTAAGTGCTCCTAAATGCCTGGGTCAACTTTTTGCTATTAAGGATCTTGACCTTCATTTTTTTCTTGGCATTGAAGTAACATCTCACACTGGGGATTTATTTTTATCTTTCTTACAAAAAACAGGCATGCTTGGAGCTAAACCTGTCACCAGGCCTCTTCTGGTAAATTAAGATCACGACAGACATTGGGTCTGAGTTTTCGGATCCAACCCTATATCGCAGCACTGTTAGAGCCCTTCAGTATGCTACTATCACTTGCTCTGACTTAGCATTTGCAGTCAATCGCGAATGCTAATACATGCATCGCCCTTGTGCTATATCAAACATACTTCGATATGGGCCTCAGCTTGTCCTAATGATTGCAAGTCTACCGGCAGCTTTGATGTCGGCCTTGATTCCAATCTCCTTTTATGGGGTGCCTGCAAACAACACGCTCTAGCCGGATCAAGCACAGAAGTTGAATATCGTGCTCTTGCCAATGTCACTGCTGAACTTTCCTAGATCTAGCTATTGATGCTTGAACTTTGTCATCCTCCTCGTGAGATCCCTGATTTTGCATTGAGATGAGACTTTTTATGTGCCGCCAAAATGTGGTGTTGGAGATGGAGTTGCCAAAACATCTTGCAAATGGTGTTCAAATGCAGTGTTAGAATTGCCAACTCCATCCCCAACGCCGTGTTTTGGCACATCACTGCTCCCAAATAACAGAGGTTATGATGCCGTTTTGTAAGTTCTACCACATTTTTACTTCGACATTTTGCTGTCTTCGCAGTATATGTTGTAATATATTTATGCTCAACAGTGCCAGAGGTATTTCACTTGGTGAACTTAGAAGAAAACATGTAGATGTAAAGAAACAAGTGAACAAGTTCGTGTAATTTACATTCATTAAGGAAATATGAGTCCCTTGCATCCCAACTTTTTGTCACTTTACCATTTTCTGCCACGTTGTTTTGTTTCTAACTGTAACCCTTGTATGTCACTTCCGTTCTTACCACCGAGTACAAGAGGTTGAATATTTTGAAGTCTTTCCTGCCTGTCTGCACCATGTTTTTCATGTTATACCCGCATGACAGCACCCGTTTCTGCTAACATTTGTTGCTAAGCCGTGAAACAGATCTTCCAGTTTCTTAGTCCCTTGGCCAACTCGAAACTCTGAATCTTGACCTCTCACACTGCAAGCATCAGCTCCATCTTGTGAACTTCCAACGCACCATGCACCAGGAGTAAAATGGCCACGGGATCGACCCAAGAGGTCGCTGTCAATCTTGTCCAGAACAGGATCATCCTTAGCAAACTTGCGAGCAAATGGTGCACCGCTTTTCACCATATTATCAAAATCCTTAACAGACAAGATAAGAGGGTGTTGTTTGGGGGGATTGTCCCACGCAATGTAGTGCAGGTCATGGTTTACTGCAGTGTTACAGAACTCCTTGGAGTTGCAGATGACAGTATGAAAATAGCCTTCTGGTGAGGAGATGAAGTTTGTGTAGTACATCAGAATGGTACGGGGGAGGTTATTCCAACCCCATATGCAAAATTCGAGGAAGGACCGAGACAGCATAACCCAAGCAGATCCTGCATAACAAATAGTAAAAAAGTATTAAGGAAACATTTAATTTAAGTGTTAATCAACAGAATAAACAAAAGACATCATCTTCCTGAATGGAATTTCCAAAAGAAGCGGCAGATTTTCTTCCATCAAAACTTAAAATTCATATCCTAGAGTTTTATTATAAAAATATTTTTACGACAAGTTGAGAGAAATTTCAGGTTGAGCAGATCTATACATCATCAAGTATGGAAAGAACTGAAAAAAAAAACGGTGTAAAGCTAAAAAGGAGGGTAAAATAAAGCAACCCTCTCTGAAGTGCCACAGCAGCACTTGCACACATTTTGTTTTTTCCAATTCTTGAGAAATGGTAGCTTGTAAATTGCTATCTTCTAACAATGCATTAACAATATTTCAATTCATCACTCTAAAAAATATATTCTAAATGTGAATTACATCATAAGATTGAATTTTGCACTCTAACAATGCTTTAACAATGTCTGAGTTCACCTTTCGCAGTGAAACAATAGAAAGAAGCAAAATGCAAATTGCAGCATAAAATTTTGTTTTAATGGCTTGAGGGATAAGCGCTACAGGAGAGACTTAGTTAATTTTTCCTATATGCAAGACATGGGCCTCAAAAGCTTCAATCTGATTCAGGCTGTGTACAAATCATAAGTTAGGGAAACATGGTGACTTGCATTAACCCAGTGAAAAATGCCCAATTTTTTTGCTACTTTCAAACTTCACAGACCCTAGGCATAAAGAATTCCATTATAAAAATTGGCAGCAGCAATCTATTGCTGTGGTTTGAAAGAAAGAGTGTTATTTCTCATTGTTATATTGGAATTACAGGACTATAGAAAGTTGGCTGAACAAATATTTTAAAATTTCATCCAAGTCGGAACTAAGCCCCCCACCTGACACACCATCAAACAAAACATCTGAAAAACGGAAAGGTATAATTTTTTTGCCCAAAAAAATGCCAAAGGATTTAGAATAGGTAACTAAAACTACATGAGAGACCAGGAAACAAGATAGTAGTCATCCCAGCAAGAAGATAAAACAAGGTGAGCAGTACCTCATAATAGTAGGAAGTTCTAGAGTGATCGACATGAAGTATCCCTTATCAATTTGATATATATGGCATTCCCCTTGTGTTTTAGATACACTGTATGTAAAATGGTCAAACCAGGCATCTCTTGCATTGCTCCTATAAGCATAGAGATGTAAACTGCATGGTGTTGGATCAGATACTCAAACCAAGTAAAGATTGCCTAATGTAAACCATTGGCAATCCACTTATGTGGTAGGTCGACTAAGTCTGTTTTAAATGCAAAAGGAATTTCGCACACATGCACATACACACAAACATACAAAAGCCAAAAGGAATTTGGCATGCGTGCACACACATACATTAGCTACCAATATTGTTTTCACAACAATATCAGCAAGGGTTTCTCTTGAGAAATTGAGAAATAGGGAACCTTGGCACCTTCTTAGAAATAAAGCATGAAGTTGGAGGTTTCGAAAAGAAATCTTTACAGAGTTAGTTATCTGGAAATATATCATAAGTATGGTTTGCCAATATTTTCAATTAAAGATGATATTTTATTTTTGTTTTTGAAAATTCTTTAAGAACATGATCAATTATATATATATATATATATATATATATTGTCACACTGAACTGTGATGCACTCTTGATTCATATAAATCTAATCTCAAAGTAGAAGCTAGACTTTAGATCATGTTTAGCACATTGTGTATACTATTTTCTTGCATTAAAGTAGACTATAACATGAAGTTTTTGGCCATTTCTAAGGAATGCTTATTTTCATGAACTGTAATCTGTAGATGTTTCACCATCTTGAAAATTGAATCTCATCTCACATAGGCAACGGACCATCATAAACACATCTGTTAGGTGAAATCTAACATTCAGTGCTTGATCCAAACAAATAAGGGAGTGTCCCATAGCATCATGCGGAAGAGTTATAATACGTTTACTTATGTGTATATAAAGTCGATTGATTGTAGTATAAATGAATGATACCTCATCATGTACATGTGTGGGATTTTGGTAGATTGACCTTCAAAATTAGACCCAGTCATTGAATATGTTCAAAATGGCCTATTTGCTATTTGTTAGGTTTGCTTAGAGCCAATGGTCACAATTTAGAAGATGAAACAAATGGAGGTTCTGAAAGAAAGATCGATGCATCTATAGAACATAGGAGTTGAGAAAGGGAAGTGAATCACTTGAAAATCCATCTGGCATTGGATGCATAAAAGAAACTCCAAATAAGAAATAATAGAGGAGCCTGCCATTTGGGATGTTCCTTGGCCTCACCTTCATTCTTTGTTCTTGATGCCTGGACATCCAATTTACGAATGAATGCTTGGAATGACAGTTATTAGTTGCCGAAGTGGAAGGCTCTTCCAGAGTGGTTTCTGAACTAGAGCGGGACTGACAAAAGACGCAGCAGGCCAGGTAACATACAGATCGAGACTACCGCCTGACTCGAATTGGGAATGAAAGCCAGAATCAGAGCATGAACAGCAGAAGGGTTGAATGGTAGTGGAGAGACTGAATGATCAAGGTAAGACTGTCATGCAGATCACTGCCAAATTTTCCGATCGGTCACCCTGTATCAATAGTCTAGAATGCACCATTATGACCCACCACATAAAATAGCCCTTGATCATCTATTTAACTCAAATCTTAGAATATCCAGCAGGCAAAGATATTGTGATAAATATATCCCAATAGATAGCCCAAGCATTTACTGTCAGATCTAAGCATCCTGTACTTTGACGATCGAGTTATGTTGTATTAGTTATGTGGAGTCCTCAACATGAATCTATGTTCAGAAACCAAATTAGCTTCAATCTGCCTAAGGCAGACCCAGATATTACATACAAGGAGGCTGTTGGCTGATATACAAGCACCAGGCCATATTATGTTTGGCTTTCCTGACCCTCACAACTTCTATTACACAAGCTGCCACTTTTTCAAGGGTAAACTTGATCAATTTAAAGACTTGTTTTGCTCCATTACTACTGAGATGGAACAAATACAGCTGGTGACCCAGATTCTGCCACCTACTTCACAAAGATATAATAAAGGGAGAAAGGGATAAAGATATAACTATTGTAGAGTTTGCTTGTAAGTTGGAATATGATACAGGTGTAGAAATGGACCATCCAAATGACACAGCAGGCCACCATGATAATCCACCATAAGCATGACTCCAGAATATATCTACCAAAAATTTGAACCCTATCATGTCTCTGATCTTTGCCAAAAAAAGACATCTCTGAATCCATGAGTATCCCGCTTTTTGCACATGATCTGCAATGACAAGCTTAGGTGAAAACACCAGTCATGTGAAAACTTTGGCTCTAGCATGGAGACATTTTCCCTATACAAATGGGTTTCGATGCAGACGTTTGATCATATAAAACATCTATGACGTGAATTGTCAACCATCACACTGTGTGCAAATCACTACGTAAAACATGTGCCCAACCCCTAACACAAACAAAAAGATTTGAAAAAAGAAAATATGTGGTTAAAGAAAAGGGTTATGTGTAACAAGTATTGATGCCCATCCAGGAGCAGGGACCAAGCAAGACCAGAAGCAACATCAATTTCAACAAGTGCTTCATCAAAATAATTGGAAGCAAAGAATTCTGGTTCTCTTTGAGATCCCTTATGAGATGTCATGCTCTTCTTAGCAAATCCAAAGTGACAGGTTAACTTGCTGAAGGAGAATCATCATCAACTTGCCTAAACAGATCTAATAGCAGCAAAATGGTGCATGTTTAGTATTTTCATTAGGTGCATAACACAACATTATCTATTGTATCTCATAATCCAAAGAAAAGTTTCTCTGAGCTTGTCTGTTCGCATACCCAACTATCCAAAATGCATTGGGCTCTTATCATATTGGGCTACAGAATCATACTATTTTTCTTTTGATAATGAGGAAATCAGGCAGGGAGTCAGACCACTCCAGGTGGGTCTGTACCGCCTGTAGACTGCCCCCCTGTTTGGCAGCAAAGCCCCAGTACTAGCCCCCTTGCCCAATAGGAGGCTACAACTATATCTTCAAAAATGTACTCCTAAGAAATTCATTCAACCAATTTTTACTTCCAAGACCTCGAAATGATTTTGATTTCACAACTCAATACCACACTAGCAGAAATAGAAGAAGAAATCTCTCTCTCTCTCTCTCTCTCTCTCTCTCTCTCTCTCTCTCTCTCTCTCTCTCTCTCTCTCAAGGGAAAACAATTTAAATTGGACAATGTTGTGATATTTTGCTATCTAAAAGTATTACAATGTTACCATGATATTATTGCAATAATATTGTATTCTTTGTTTAAAGGTAATCCCCAATTTGGTGTTTAAAGTTCATTAAATTAACAAACTAAAACATAAGCCAACTAGAGCAACCACGTAAAGTAAGTTACCGGTAAATAATTTGAAAGCTGTTGGAAGAGCCCGACGCTGAGATGTCGAATACAGTTCCGACTTCTTAGAGAGGTAAAGACCAGGGTCAACAATAATAGGTTTCGCTCTTTGATTCCTACAGAAAATTCATAAATTCTACTGCTGAAAGAGTAACTCTTGAGACAGATCAAAGAGAAAATAGTTGGAAATACACAGCAATATCAAGATGCTATGAGTTTTTAAAACAAACTTACTCTTTCCAACCAAACGGAACTGTGTGCTCGATGAAGTTGAGATCCCTTGGCACATTAGAAAGAACATGGAGTAGATCTACACAAAAAAATCAATACTGCTATTACACAAGTATGTCAGGACTAATTACAGCAGCAAAAACTCCATGATCCATTTCATGTTTAAGTCAAGTAATAAAGTAACTACCAAGTACCAACAGGTAACAGTCTGCTTTAGAATTCCCTGTATAAGTGAACTTTCATATGAGAGAGGACTACTGTATGATAGTTTTGCTAAAATAATCATTTCCAATACTTCCCATATTTCTAGAGTAGGAGATTATGCCATGGTCTCTGCACAGATAATATGGCAGGTGGATGTGAAGTAATATAGCAAACTGTCTGGATGTCTTCAAAGCTTAAGAAATTTATTGATTCAAGAATTCTTTGATTTCTCTGGATCTTTCCTGTTTTCTTTAGATAAGATGTTGATGTATTGTCTTGTCTATTAATATCATCCTAACACTTGTAATGAAGTGGATTTATGAATGAATAAAACATTCAGGTAAAGAAATTCACTAAGCATACAAGCATGAACAATTTACTTTTCTAGCATAATCTTTACTTTCATCAACTTATTTTAATAAACCCAAGGTATCTTGCTCGCATCCTGCAATCCCATTGGTCTCGTGTCTCCACAAATTTGGTTGATGTTGCATCAGTTTGTCAAAGCAAAACTCCACCACTTGATGCTAGGAAAATGGGCAACTTCTGTTAGCAAATTGTTGCTTTTCTAGGTAAAACTAATAAACAAACAAGCAAAATATATTAAAACAGAGAGTGTTATGACCTATTTGTGTTGCTCGACAACTATACACACATTCATGAGGTATTCCAACCAATAGCCTAATCAATCATGTTAGTCACCGTGGTTAGCTGTATCTTGATATAGACTATACTATCTACAATAATAGCATTAGAAGGAAAAGCAAGAACTTTGACAAGAACAAAAAGATAGTCAAAATATGAAGGAGAGAACTACAATATAGCACCAGCATTCCTTGCAGAGCAGAATATAAAAGAGCACACGATGTTATTAACACATGTATTGCAACATAGTAGTAACTACTTCAAATCATAAGAGAACAGATAATGTTGCATAAATGACCAGATCATGTTAGAGGGCACAGAATACTGACCATCTTGTGGAACAAGAGGGTAATCCGAGGCACTGAGATTTATGAACCAGTCCCAATTCTTACTCTCCCTCAGCAAAATCGCTACAGCATGAAGGGTGCAAGCAATCATTGTAGGGCCCTTGTATGTCACTAAATTTGCAGTGGCGATCACATGTACATTCTTCACTTCCTGAAACATGTTATCTCCCTTAACGAACATGGTCAGCTCGAGACGCTCTCTCGGAGGTGCTTCGAGATCCAAATGCAAAACATAGTGATTCCTAGGATGATAAACAGCCTGCAAAATCCTCCTCATTCGCTGGCCATCACCCTTAGTTCCGGAGATGAGATAGGCGATTCTCGGTGCCTCCGAGGCACGGGTTGAGGCCACTGGTTTAAGCAGTTCAGATTCCACAAAATACCCACTGTAATCCTCCATTCTACTAAATGAAATCAGATCAAAAGAGAGGGAATTTCCAGAGTTCGGGTCGGAGAAAAGCGCATACATGGCGACGAAGAACAAGATGACAGTGATGAGTGAGCTTGCAGTGAAAGGAAAAAGCCATCGCCGATCGCTAAAAGCTTTCCCACAGTGGTGGTTCCCGACCTTCCTCTCCTTTCCGCTCATTTTCCACAAAATCGAGAAACACAATTCCCAAAATTTCCCTCAGAGTACTCTAAGCCGCATTCCACCAAAATCTTGCAAACACCCACTTTGCTACTTCCCGAAAATGAATAGAAAAAGCAAGAGTGAAAACCCCCCAATAAGAATATGTGAATACAAGGGGGCAACCAGTTCCTGAAATGAGAGAAAAAAATGATAGTTTTGAGCTACAGTATGAAGTAAACCCCCCACCAAATCTTCACTTCAATCTTACCAAACACTTAACAAACCCCATTTTTCCTACATTCTAGTTTGTGGGCAAGAGAATAAATGGCTTCCACAAGGAAAATAGGGGAAATGGCTGCGTCGGTGATGTGGGTGGTGCTAAAACCGAACCGATTTATTCACAAACTGAGAAAATCAAAAGCAAAAACTAAGAGAAAACACAGATTAATAGGCAAACTATGGAAACTATGTTAAATATTCTATTGCTTTCATTAAAAAAAAAAGAGTAACCAAAAGGGGACCAAAAAAATCGATTCAAACCAGACGCATTTACACCACCACAGGGCTCATGGAGATGATGCAAGAGAAGCATTAAATACGGTAGTGAAGCCCTCTTGGATCACACAGAGATGCATTAAATCTTCTCAAAGAATCCCAAAAGGTGATCAAAAGATAAAGAGAAGGCCTGAGTTGAGGAAGGGAAGACGCAGGAAAACCAGTGTGTAGACAAATCGGGAAAAAAGTTTGGTACTTTTATGATTCAGGGACTAACAATATTCCAGAGTCCCACAGTGAAACCCTAGTTCGTTTTGAAAGATTTAAATTAGGACGAAATATTCTCTACGCGTGGCTGACGATGATGAAGTGGTTGGGTTGTCATTGTCCGTCCTTGGAAGTAAAGCGAATTTTTTATTAGACGATAGTCTATAAACGCTCTTTTGATGCCGTTCATCCATGGTGATGAACGGCGTCAGGCAACCATGACTGGACGGCTTACCCCTTCGACGCAGCTCACAAAATTCTAGAGCCATTGACGCCTGTGATTAACAGCGTCTATCTTCTTCCAAAGGATGAACGGCTGAGACAAAAGCAAACAACATTAATGTTTAATCAATAAAATATTGATTTTGATATTTTAATATTTAAAAAAATGTTTTTATTGAAATATTATTAAAAATAAAGAAATTAAAAAAAAATGACACCTAAAATTTGAGAATTAATAAAAAAAAACACCAAAGTTTTAGAAACTAAAAAAAAACTAAACAAAAAAAATATTGTGGTTAATTAAAAGGCTCAACAGTTCATTAGAATTATCATTTTACCCTCACCATCATATTTTCAACAATGCATATATAAAAACAGTGAAAGTCTTTTTAACTCTCTTAACTCATCTTGGCTAAATGGATGAAAGTTTGTTTTTGGTAATCAGTGCAAAAATTTAGATGTATTTTAAAAAATTTCAAAACTTAGGTGGGTTTTTATTAATAACGGGTGTGTTTTTGAAAAAAATTAAATAATAAAAATAAAAAAAGTAATTTTCAAAACACACCTAAGTTTTTAAAAATTTTCAAAGAAGACTTAAGCTTTCTTATAGTTAATCAAATTCCTCAAAGAGTTATCTTTTGTGAGAGTTGCTGGTAAGTACACAACAAAATTACTTTGGTGCGACAAGGAATGACACCCATGAGTTTCGAATGCACATAGAAATTTGGTGGGCTTCTATAAAAGAAAGGTTTTATTGTGGAAAACACGAGCCAGCTCATTGGGTTATAGGAATTTGGTGAGCTGCTATAAAAAAAAAAACAGTTCTATTGTGGAAAAGAAAGAGAGGGACAAATCAGTAAATTTAAGGTATTAATCCAACACAAGTCAAAGATAACCCAAGTTAATTTGATGGAAACTTGTTTTATTTTACAGAGAGAAAACTTGGGTATGTTTTAACATTTTCAAAAAATTTGAGTGTTTTTTATTATTAGCAATAATTTAGGTGTTTTTTTTTTTAAATTTTCCATATTTAGAACAATGGTTGTACGAATCCATATGCCGATGAGGCATGGTGAGGGATGTAAACAAAATGGGTTTGGGTTCCAAACCCCATCAAAACTTAGGAACTGATTAATAATGGGATGTAGGTTTGGTTTTGAGTTTTGCATTCAAACCTGAACCGGAATCCGACAAAGCTCGAAACTCGATTAAAAGCTTATCTGATTAAGTGTAAATGTTGAGTTTTAAGCTATTCAGTTCTGGTTTTAGTTTTATCTAATTTCATCCGAACACGAATTCTGAACCGAACCTGAT
This sequence comes from Nuphar pumila, assembly GCF_984573655.1. Lineage (NCBI taxonomy): Eukaryota > Viridiplantae > Streptophyta > Magnoliopsida > Nymphaeales > Nymphaeaceae > Nuphar > Nuphar pumila. The sequence continues at coordinate 114,365,321 of NC_143259.1, read as the reverse complement.
TAAGCCATACCCGGCTAACTCAGATTTGGTAATGCCTAAATTCAACCCAAGTTTGGCCCATTTGCATCCCTATGAAAATAGAGTGACCATTCTTACATAATGAACTAAAAAAAATTATCAAAAAATGATTGTACATTATGGCAAAAGTGACACATTTTTTAAAATGCCCCATAATTTTTACTATTCTCTCGTGTCCAAAATCACAAATATTCGGTTTTAAAAAGTCATTTTTACCCTTCACACGTGCAGACTTCTTAAATATATATGATTTTTCTCTAAAATATGTGATTGTTTTTTGTAGAACAGTCTTTGTTCTCAGATCTGAAGCTCTCTTATCCGATATCGAAAACTTGTATTTTTATAGTCATTGGAAAGCTGAGATATATGCTTGTAACTTTTCAATGCTATCAAGATCATCTTGATCCGATGAGCAGTTTGAGAGAAACGTCCTCTGAAAACAACATTTTAGTTGTATCACACCCTCTAACTAAAAGGTAAATTCATAAAAAAAATTTGCGGACTTCACAAAGTTTACATAAAATATAAAAAAACAATGACCAATATTTGCAAGGATAAAGAAGTTCACATAAAATATAGGAGAGGACGAGAAAGTTTACATATGTTTTATGCGAAGACAAGGAAGTCCACATATATTTTATGCGAGGATAAGAAAGTTCACATATATTTTATATACACTTCGTACGGTTTCTGATAAAATATATACATACTTCTGCATCTTCACATAAAATACATGCAGACTTCCTCATCTTCATATAAAATATATGCAAACTTCCTACTCTTCGCATAAAATATATCTAGACTACTTCATCTTTGCATAAAATATATGTGAACTTTCTCATCCTTGCAAATATTGGTAATTTTTGCCTATATTTTATGCAAACTTTTTCATCCTCATCCAGTGGTGTAGCTAGGATTCATGTGTGTGTGTGTGTGTGTGTGGGGGGGGGGGGGGGGCGCAAACAGGGGTGTAGCAAAAAAAACAAATTTGGTGTGATAGTCAGGGGTTCGAGGGCAGCGCCCCCCAAAAATTTTTTTTGGAGATAAAATAAAAAATGGCTACAATTATTAATAAAAATATATTTCATATGGACAAATCAAACTATTTGCTGCAGTCAGGGCTGGGCTGGGATTGGGCTACAAAAATGGATAAAAATCTATTTCATATGGAATCAGGGTTGGGCTAGGACTAGGCTTTTAATTTTTTTTTTTAACTAGATCGGGAGGCAGGACTGGGCTACAGCCCAGTTCTGCCCCCCCTCCCTCCCCCAGCTCTGCCTATGTCCTCATCTATATTTTATACAGACTTTGTAAAGTCTACAAAAAAATTGTGTGAATCTACCTTTTAGTTAGAGGGTGTAATACAATTAAAAAATCTACCTTAAAGAATACATTTTTCTCAAACCGCTTAACAAATCAAGGTGATCTTGTGGCGTTAAAAAGCTAACACATTGATCTATCTTTGTCCTTTTTGTTCTTTTTCTATATTTCTGGCACAAGTGTTCAAAAAATAGTGTAGAACAAAAAAAAAACATAATTACGCTTGTTCTTCTCTTCTTTTAGGAACATTGTTGGGGTTGTATCTTAGTGTTTGTTCATTGGTATCCAACGAATTAGGTGTCATTGTAAAGGTATTTTTGTCTAGTTTTTTTGCTTTTTTATTCTTTTCTATTTTTTTTTTCTGAATTCTTTATTTTTTGGTCAAAACATCCTATAGAAAATAGATTGTTAGGTTGTTCAAGTCTACATAACATGCTTCTATTTTGATTTTGGAATTTATAAACTAAAACCCTAGAGGGATTTTCGGTTCTAACTCAAAACAAAAAAGTTATAGTTATGTGTCTTAGCTTTCCAACGAATATAAAAAATATAAGTTTTTGATGATGTAACCTAGGGATCTTGACTTGACGCCCACCCTTACCGGCAGAGAGAACTTATTTCGAGTTTTGAAACTGCAAATTCATTGTAGAATACATCAAATCTCAAATTCTACTTAGATCTTGACCGTTTTTCGATTGTAGGATGCATAGAAGATTCATTCCCATGCATGGATCATGTACCCTACCTCGTACACAGATCCAAATTGTTCCCTACCTCAAAATAGTTCGGTCTACGAGTCCTTTATCTTCACCAAATCATATTGTCCATAAGCTCCACTACCAATATAAGTACAACCCCACCTCCAAGCCTCATTGGAGGTCTGAGCCTACGATTTGAGGAAGAAGAGGGCAGAGAGAGAGGAAGGGTCGAAATTGAGTGAGAGATTTTTTCATCTTCTTTTATAAATTTTTCTAGAGTCCTACCTCTATGAGAACTCTATCTTTACAAGAGGCTTACAAACACGAAGACTCAATTGAATTCGATGTTTAAATAGTCAATTTAATAGATCTCAAAATGTAGATTATTGTGGCAGTCTTCAATTTAATCATACATGCATGGATCGTCTGAGAAAAATAGTTGATACCGAGAATATTGATTTTCAACTTGCAATTAAGCATGAACTTTGACCACCAATAGAGCACTCAAATCAACACCAATTCAAACATATAGATAGTCGATCTTGATGCCATCAAGATAACGAACGCTAAGGTTGACTCTGATTTAATCGGTGAGTTATTGCTCAACCAAATTTTTTGCCGAAACAACAATGATATTGTTCGGAGCATCCAAAACTCCAATTAAGGTTGTTTAATCACCTAAATCAAATCTGAATTCACTTAAATTCAGATCCAATAAAATTCTAGACTAAATTCATATTGAATCCAACTTAAATTCATATTGAAATTTAAATTACATTTAGATTCATATTCAAATTGAAATTGAATTTCACTTTCACTTTTTAATAAACGTTTAATAAACCTGTTTATTAAACAAGTCGGGTTCGTGTTAGGGGTATGCCAACCCGCCTGACCCGTTTAATAAACGGGTTAGGCAGGTGGGTCGACCCGCCAACTCGTCTGCCAACCCGTCAACCCGCCAACCTGACCCGCCAACCCGACCCGCCAACCCGATCCGTCAACCCGCCAACCCGACCCGCAAACCTGAGAACCCGTTTACCCTACCCAACCCATTTATTAAATGGGTTGGCGGGTCATGTCGGGTTACCTGTTTATTAAACGGGTCGGGTTCGTGTTTGCCACAGCCGACCCGTTTAATAAACGGGTCGGGTTCGGGTTGAGGTATGCTGACCCGCCAACCCGACCCGATTGCCACCCCTAGATAGCCCTACACACGGTCAAACTTATTTGTTCATACTTCTAGAATAAGGGTAAAAATAGTAATTTTATTTTACTAATTACAAGAGTAAAATAGTAACTCAGCATATGAGATAGGTTAACTCAAGGACAACCCAAGCTTTAGTTTATGATTGACGTAATTTGATTAAATAAGAAAACTTTCGTAGGCATTTGCAAACTCTGAAACTTTTGGTGTGCTCAATTTTTTTGGGGGTATTTGAATTTTTTTAGAAAAAACAAAGGCAGTACACCTTTGTCCTGCATATAAAAGCAGTAGGGCTTAAAAGTTAACAGCAAGAGTAGAAAGTGCATGTGGATTAGAAAAAGAAAACATTTACCACCTAATGAGCTTGGAACGATAATTGGGGGGAGTCATTGCATATGTGAATTTAGAAAAAGCTCAGTGAGACTAAAATATTCATATTTAATGTCATAATCAGTCTTGTTTTTTTTATAGTGAAGCTAAATAATGTCTGCAATTACATTCGAACTTGTTCATTCAAAAAAGACATTCGAACTTGAAACTCCTTCATTGAGATGGTGAAATTAACCGGTGTGACCATCTTATTCTTGCAGCCATAGTCATTCTTTCTAGTTGTTAAAAAATGAAGCTTTCAAGCTTAATTTTCTGGTCGACATTTCTACCAATGTCTGAGGCATTTTCAAAGATGCAATATTGACAGCTTTGACAATTGTACGCAAGTATTGGAAGAAAAGAGAGTTCCCATGATGTAGTCAAATAAACATCATAATCCACAAGAGTGACAATTTATGAATTTAGGGCAGTTTGGAAGCCAGAAAAAAAATTACAAGAAAAAAAAATTTGTCTATGAGAAGTTTTGATATGATAATTTTTTTTAAATGAACATGAGAAAAATGTAAGAAAAATGAGAGAATAAAGAATGATAGGGGTGGCAGTGGCATAGGATGAAGAGGAGGAGGTGGATATATGGTGGCGATGGTGGTAGGCGGTTCTGAGATATGGATGATGATGGTTAGATAGTGGGTAGTGGTGGTGATGGTGGGTGGTAGTGGTGAGATGGGTGATGGGGAGTGTAAATCAATATTTTCTCTTGATAAATTCTTATAAAAAAATTGTATATTTTAGAAAAAAAATTCAGAGAAAAATTCCCTCTTGTTTGAAAAGGTTGGAAAAAATGCATATTTTTTTTCTTCTTACCTTCATTTTTTCCACGTCTTTCTCACTTTCAAACATGCCTTTAATGTTTCATAAAGAGACCGAAAATGCCCAAAATAGAAGATACTCAGAGAAAGTAGAGACCAATAGAGCTTTTGCACAATTTCATTAGTCTCTCTCTCAATTAGCATACAAGGGTAGACTGCCTTGAATTATTTCTTCATAAGCATATAATTTATATAATTTACTTTTTTTTTGGATAATCTAAGGAAACCACCCCTCACCCTCCAATCACTGGCCGGCCTAAAACCCTTGAGGGTCTCCCTGTCCACTCGTGAGTACACCCAGCTTCAACCTTGAAGCAAGGAATGCATATCTTTTACTTGGCCGGATGTACTTCTAGCATTTATAAAGGAAAATTCAAAACATTCATATGTGGATCCAATATCTAAATATTAAACGTTAACAACAAAGTTCAAACAACCTCCAAAGAGCAAATTGGATCCAAAAGCATCCTTAAAGTTTCTTCAAGGTTGCTCTTGGCCCACATCAATCTCCTTTGGATCTTTAATGTGTGAAAGCAGGTTCTCCGTGCAAACCCATGCATAGCTTCCCACCATAGCAAGAAAAGTCCCTCTTGCATTGATTTTAGGGAGACTTACCTCTCATGTTTGCATCATTAGCTGGAGACCGTGTTCGTCAAAGTCCTTCCTTTTAAGGGCCTTTATCACACTTCCGCCCAAGGAAAGCTTCTTTCTTTTGAAAGGCGCACCTAGAAAGGAAAGTGCTTTCCTATGGAAGGAGGTATGAAAACCCATTTTTAACAAGAAAATTAACTTCTTCCATTTTATTATGTGGACTCCACGTTATATTTTATTTCTGATGAAGATGTTTGTTTCAATCCGTTTAGGAAAGAGGCTCTCTTTTCCTATGAAAGAGTGTACACTTCATAGGACAGTGCTTGAAACAAACACCTCGTGTTTTGTCATGACACGTGAATGGGGATGTTAGCCAAGGGAAATTCCAAGACTTAGAATCAAACCAGGACAGATCAGCGGATTTGACAAAACACAAATTTGTGTTTTGAAATCACTACCGTCCTTCATTTCAATCACCACCGTTCATCGTGCAGGCAGTGGATCAACCAAACCAAAAAAGTGCAGATGTCATCGTTTTACAATGAATGGTGGTGATTGAAGCGATGGAGGGTAGTGATTTCAAGGCGTAAAACGTTTGTGTTTTTGCCAAATCATTTGATCCGTTCTCGTCCTCGAATCAAACACCGACTCCCGACTTTTAGTAATGTCCTAGTCAAACTAAAACAACGGCATTATCAACTGTATCAACTATCAATCCTGTTGACATATTTAAACCAAAGAAAAGAAGAGGAAAGAGAAAGATAGGTATTGGACAAGGTCTCTACCCCCACCTCATTTCAAAATCCTTCCTTCTATCCCAGCTTCTATTTCACACGGGTTTTGAATTTAACCTCTGTCCCTGCCTTCATCTTCGTTTCATGTCCTCCGTCCCCGATCCAAACGGGGTGAGGCGGGGCAGGAGAAAGTGTAAGTCCATCCCTGCATGGGTTTTGATTTTAACCTCAATTTCCGCCTTCATCCCTGTTTCATGTTCTCCATCCCCGGTCTAAACGGAGGAGCGAGGCGGGGCTGAGTATGTTTCCCCCCATCCACTGCCATCCTAGAGATAGAAGATTTACATTTTATAACACACTGCCCACTGTTACAGATAAAGATTTAACTTTTCTCATTTTACTGCTAACCGTTTTCTCCTTTGGTTAAGATTTTGTAGGATGTGAAGATGAGGCTGGCGGATCCTGCTCGCTGTTCACGCTCCTTCTGTTTTGAATGGGTTGAGATGAAATGGCTGAGCTGAACAATTGTATTTGTAACAGCATATGGTTGAGATGAGATGGACGAGTGGTCCTGCGTATCACTTGTAACAGCTTGTGGTAATCGGGTAAGGTGGTGTGTTGGATCATGTCCGATAATAATATTATTTGCCTTCTAGTCGGAAGAAAGCAGCCAGATATATGACCATTAAATGCACCGGTCAGAGGGCCGGCTGGCCTTTTTTGTGATTTGAGGCCACCGCTTAGGAGGGCCTCAAAATTTTGGAATGCAGTGATAAGATGCAAACAGAGAACCTTTAGACGTTATTCAGCCAACCCAACCAAAAACTTGATAATAGCAGACGTCTCACAAATTTCTACAGTAGTGAGGGGTTTGGACCAACATTAACTAATGAAGCACAAAAGAATGTGAAGAAATAAAAATAAAATAATATTGTACTAGGAAGAACAACACCATGATCCCTTGGTTGAAGGTTCATTCTCGTTTCCTTGTAAGACCATAGTCATACCATTTTCTGTTATTGTTGGGTTTTGAAGAGAAGGAACTTAAAAGTTTTTCTCGCACTTACACATAAATGCACTAAAAAAGAAATAATATTTTATTGAGCAAATGAGATGATATCCAACACAAGAAGGATGACGGCTTTATATAGAGCACCCAAAAAGATGTACCATGTCCCTTCAAAAGGTTGCACATTTTTAAAAGAAACCTAATACCTTTTGCTAAATTTCAAAGAGACATAAAGTTGCATCCTTTCATCAAGCAAGGTGTCTCTTTGAAAATCTAAAACACCTCTTCCCTTTACTTTTGGATTTGAATATTACAAATTACTAATTTAGATATTCCTCTTTAATTTGTAATCACTACAAGAAAATATGAAATTAGCGACGGAAGTTAGCGACAAAATTATTTCGTCGCTAACTAGCGACGGATTAACGAGAGAAACAAATCCGTCGTTAAAATGAATAATATTTACAAAAATAGCGACGGAATAGATTTCGTCGCAAATGCCTTGGCTAATTAGCGATGGATTTTGCGACAAAAAGTTTTGTCATAATAGTCGCGCCATTCTGCGACGTATTTTGCAACAGAATATATTTTGTCGCTATTTAGCGACAGATTTGGCGACGAAATAAATTTCGTCGCTATTTTCGTATTTTGATTTACGACGGCGTAGCAACGGAATAATTCCGTCGCTAAGTCGTCGCTAAATGTCGCGTAAATCCCTAATCCCAGCCCTCTTTCTCTTTTCCTGTTTCGCTGCCTCTTCCATTGCTCCCGCCCGCCGCCCTCTCCCTTCTGCCGCCTGTCGGCCTCTCTCCGGCCCCCACCGTCCACCGCTCGCCGACCGCCTCCCGCCGCCGCCCGACGACACGCAGGTAAACGTTTCCGTCGATAGGGGGTCGACACCCTTGCATTTCCGTCGGCAGGGGGTCGACCCCCCTGTGTTTCCGGCAGGGGGTCGACCCCCTACGTTTCCAGAAGGGGGTCGCCCCCTGCGTTTCTGGCAGGGGGTCGACCCCCTGCATTTCTGGCAGGCAGGGGGTCGCCCCCCTGCATTTCCGACAGGCAGGAGGTCGACCCCCTGCGTTTCCGGTAGGGGGTCGACCCCCTGCGTTTCCGGCAGCAGGGGGTCGACCCCCTCTGCGTTTCCGGCAGCAGGGAGTCGCCCCCCTGCATTTCCAACAGTGTGAATCTCTGATGATGAAAGAACTTTTTTCGATTATAGTTGGAAATTGGAGTTGTATTTCATTTTTGTCATTGCAATTGTGCTGGCTGTGGTGGTAGGTTTGATGTGAATTTGAGATAATTGAGGGGTGGTTTTTGATCTTTGTTGGAAGTCTGATTGGTGTTTTATTTTCATGCACGGGACTAAGGTCACTCTTTTTTGTGCATGGAGAACTATAAAATGTAGCTTTATATAGGAAAGTTATGGCTTTTGTCTAGTGTGGGTTATACTTGTGGGCAACAGAATCCAGTTTGATTTCTTTGTTTTCACTTGGAGTGCTTACACATACGTATAGTTTAATATATGGCTATGCGGATAAGTATAGCGGGTGAGATAAAGGATTGTTGTTTGATTGCCCAGAATGTGGTAACTATGTTACTTGAAGCATTTTTTCTTCCCCCTTTTTCAGGTTTCTTTCATCCACACTGTTTATTTTTAATCTTAAGTGTTGTTAGATCTGTTTGCCAGTGACTGTAATGCAAGATTTTGATTTTGTGAATTGGTATTATTTGTTACAGCAGGTTGCAGTTTTAAGACCAGGGGAGTACCCAGAAAGAGTTGGTGAGCCTGTTTGCCAGGTACATCTTTTCCATTTTGTTTAATGTATGTTAACCTCATTCATGTTTTGGTATATATAAACACCACAAGACTTATTGTGTTTCTCCTTATTGCAATACTTGATATGAATGTTTTGAATGTATTATAATACTTAATGCGAATCATTTGAATGTATTGCAATACTTGATATGAATGATTTGAATGTATTGTAATACTTGATGCGAATGATTTGAATGTATTGCAATACTTGATGTGAATGATTTGAATTATTTGAATGTATTGTAATACTTGATGCAAATCATTTGAATGTATTGCAAAACTTGATGTGAATGATTTGAATGCATTGTAATACTTGATGTGAATCATTTGAATGTATTGCAATACTTGATTTGAATGATTTGAATGTATTGTAATACTTGATGCGAATGATTTGAATGTATTGTAATACTTGATGCGAATCATTTGAATGTATTGCAATACTTAATGTGAATGATTTGAATGTATTGTAATATTTGATGCGAATGATTTGAATGTATTGCAATACTTGATGTGAATGATTTGAATTATTTGAATGTATTGTAATACTTGATGCAAATCATTTGAATGTATTGCAATACTTGATGTGAATGATTTGAATGTATTGTAATACTTGATGTGAATCATTTGAATGTATTGCAATACTTGATGTGAATGATTTGAATGTATTGTAATACATGATGCGAATGATTTGAATATATTGCAATATTTGATGTGAATGATTTGAATTATTTAAATGTATTGTAATACTTGATGCAAATCATTTGAATGTATTGCAATACTTGATGCGAATGATTTGAATGTATTGTAATACTTGATGCGGATGATTTGAATGTATTGCAATACTTGGTGTGAATGATTTGAATTATTTGAATCTATTGTAATACTTGATGTGAATTATTTGAATGTATTGTATGTCATTTTTTATTTGTTAGAATATGGTTCGTGGAGCTTACAATGGTCGTTCATCTAGTAGTAGCCAGCCTTCATCTTCACTGGCTCCTGTGATAGGTATATCATTTAACTAATTGGATGCTTGATTAGTTGAAATGCGCATTCTGAGAATTTCTAACGTATTTTTTTACTGATGATGTTTCGCCTGTACATGACCCACCTACACCAGTTGATCACACAAGTCATGAGCCAACACAAGATGCAGGGTCTTTCAGTCTGGTACAAGAAGACTCATTCAAATAGTGTATATCGATAATCGACTGTAAGTATTTCATTTTCACTTATTGCATATCTTATAAATATTTTATATTGATATTTATTGTATACCAATTCATATGCAGCACGAGGTTTGAGCTACAAGAAGTAGTACATGAGATTAGAAATTCACTTCTTCAATATCTACCAGGACCGGTCGTTCAATGAAAAGAGTATCCAAAAGAGGTGATAGACAAATTGTGGTCCTCATTCACGGTATACAGTTGTTTGTCATAGTTAATGTGTTTCATATTTAATTTTTTTTCATAGTCATGTCTACTAACTTTTTAAAATTATATATAGGCTTCGAATTGCTTCACGATTACGGTGGAGGAACATGATGCAAGAAAGGTGGCTGCCAATCGATTTGCAGACATGCTGCACAATATGAAGACTGCAACAAAAAAAACATCTGACGGAATAGATGATCCACTACATTGGAAGGGTCATGACCCTATTACTATCAGGAGAGATTATTGGGAAGAAATGTGCGACAAGTGGGTGGGGGATGGATTTCAAAATCGCTCTGCGAAGGCTACACAAAATCGAGAGAAAATGCTCGAAGCCCATCTACACACAGGTGGATCTAAGACTTTTGGGAGCCACCTGAAGAAAATGGTAACTCATCAATATATAATATCAATTTTATAAGTATTGTTGCAAACCTGTTAACTAAATCTTTTATCATTTAACTTCGCAGGAATCAGAAAAAGGAGGCATTGTACCATATAAAGATGTGTTTGTTGAAACACATAAACGGAAGACCACAGGAGACTTCGTATCAGAGAAGGCGAGAAGGACAACGGTATGTATTTATTCTATTAATAATCATTGCAATATACAAGTTATCATAAACATTGTAATTCTTAATTATTAATACATACTATAAACATTATTTTGTAAGAGGCATATGAGCAACAGATGGTAGAGCGATATGACGATGACTTTACTCAGCATCCATCATTTGATCCTGCAGCATGGGTGACTGCAGCAGGTGAACCCAAAAAGAGTCGTGTGTTCGGGTTTGGGAGTAATATGAACACCTCACTTGTCATTGCTTCCTCCAGTCACGGCTCACAGACTTCTTTCGTCGACATAAGCTCCAAGCAGCATCCTATTTTTTCCGGTGATGATGTACGCGAGATCGTTAAGGACACAATGCGTGACTACTTCCATGAAACCATCACTGACGTTCTCTGATCTAAGTTCAACAGTTTTTTGCTGAACAGGGGAACTTCGATTGCAGGTGCCTCTCAGGTATGAAAGTTTCATGCAATATATTGCATGTCGTTAGATTTCATGTAACTTTGATTGCCTTAACTTAGGTGCATTGGATATAATTTATTTCATTATATTTTGTTTATCAGTACTGACCTATTATATAATATTTTAGTATAATATTTTTACTGCCTTAGAACACATATGAGCATGATAGAATCACATATACAGCTTTTTGCCTGCCTTAGAGCACATATGAGCATGGTAGAATCACATATAGAGTTTTTCTAACTGCCTTAGAACACATATCAGCATGATATAATCACATATAGAGTTTTTGCCTTAAAACACATATCATTCATGATATAATCACATATAGAGTTTTTTGTCTGCCTTACAGCACATATCATTCATGATAGAATCACATATAGAGTTTTTTGCCTGCCTTAGAGCACATATGAGCATGATAGAATCACATATACATTTTTTTTACTGCCTTAGAACACATATGAGCATGCTATAATCACATATTCAGTTTTTTGACTGCCTTAGAACACATATGAGCATGATAAAATCACATATACAGTTTTTTGCCTGCCTTAGAGCACATATGAGCATGATAGAATCACATATAGAGTTTTTTTTTATTTCAATATATTTTGTTTATCAATACTGACCTTTCTTTTCTTATGTAGGTTGCTGACGATAATCAGCGTAGCGAAGCTGAAGGGACAGATCAAGGCAATGAACAAGAAGACGCACAAAATCTTGGCGATGATTAGATTAATGTGTTGAATTTGTTCTACTTTTTTTTTGTTTCGAAAATGTAATTGTTGAATTGTAAATAATTAAAACTTGTGAATTTTAAAGTAGAACGATTAATTGTTTTAGTTTCTTTTTATATGTAATTTTATGTGTACTTTGTTTTTTATCCACAGGAAATATAAATTGTACAAGAAATATAAATTGTAGCGCGAGAATTTTTTTTTCGATATTTAATTTTCAAATATTTTTTTTTATTGTTTTCCTTGTTTGTGACGGATTAGCGACAGATATATCCGTCGCTAGATGTATAAGTTAGCGACGGATTAGCGACGGTTGTAAAGCCATCGCCAAATTGAAGTCGTCGTTTAGTAACAACGGCTTTGCGACGGACGTTGCCGTTCGTTATTTCGTCGCAACTTAGCGACAGAACTGGCGACGGATATATGTCGTCGCTTATTAGCGTCAAAAAAATTGCGATAGAAGATATCCGTCGCTAATCCATCGCTAAGCCGATTAGCGATGGAATTAAGTCGTCGCTAATCCACTGATTTGTTGTAGTGAATTCTTAAAGAGGATCTGAAAATTTTGAACTCATCCATAGGCAATGGCTTGGTGAACATATCTGTGACAAATCTCAATATGCTTTGAGCGGCTATGGAAGACTGGATTTTTTGTCATTGCAATGGCATACTTGTTGTCACAATTGATGATGGTCGATCCTTCAAGATTTTGCTGTAAATCTAAAAGAATTCTTCTAAGCCAAACTATTTCACTTGTTGTTGTGGTAGTTGCGATTATATTTTGCCTCTGCAGTCGACAATGCAATTGTATTTTGCTTCTTTGATGACCAAGATATGATTTTGTATCCCAAGCAAAAGACATATCATGAAGTACTTTTTGGATCATCAACTGACCATGCCCAATCACTATCTGTATAACCCACAAGTTGAATGTTGTTTTCAACAACATATTTGATTCCAAAAAATTTTATACCTTTCAAATATTTCAAAATTCTTTTGGTTGCTGCAAGAAGGAGTTTGCTTGGTTCACTCATAAACCTGGATACAAGACTAACGAAATTTACAATGTTGGGTCTTGTGTTAGTAAGATAAATCAATGATTCGACCAAGCTTCTATATATAAAAGCATCCACCTTTTTAGCACCATCATTTTTGGTCAGCTTCTCGTTGACACTCATTGGAGTGCTCATCGGCTTACAATTCAACATCATAAATTTTTTCAGCAACTCTTCAAGATATTTTTCTTGAGAAATAAAAATTTCTCCTTTCTTCTGCTTGACCTGTATTCCAAGAAAATATTTCATTATTCCTAAATTTGTCATCACATACTCCTTCATCATGTCATCTTTAAACTTAACAACCATTTTTGTATTTGATCCATCATAGATCAAATCATCCACATATAAACAAACAACTAGAAAATCTACTCCATCTCTCTTTACATATAGAGATGGTTCGCTTGGGCTTCTTTGAAAATCTTTCTTTTGAAAATATTGGTCTATTTTTATATTTCAAGCTCACGGTGCTTGATTTAAGCCATATAAAGCTTTCTTTAACCTATAAACTTTTTCTTTACGTCCTTCCTTCTTAAAGCCAAGAGGTTGTTCAACATAGACATCTTATTTGAGTTCTCTATTAAGAAAGACAAACTTTACATCCAACTGAAATACCAGAACTTTCAACTCGGCGGAGATGGCTAACACAAATCGAATTGTCTCCATTCTCACAACTGGAGCAAAAGTTTCATTAAAATCTACTCCAAAATTTTGAGAATAGCCTTTTGCTACAAGCCGACCTTTGTGCTTTTGAATTGAGCCATCTTCATTGAATTTAGTTTTAAAAATTCATTTTAGACCAACTATATCTTTTCCTTTTGGCCTATCTACCAATTCTCATGTATGATTTTTCTCAATTGCAAAAATCTTTTTATTCATGATAGTTTTCCAAATATCATCTTTGATGACTTCTTCATAATTTTGAGGCTCAAATGAAAACAATGTCATATGACAAGAAGCATATATATTTGCAAGAGATCTCACCTTTCTATGAGGAGTATCTGATTCTGAATCACTTGAGTCCATATGTTATTTGCTTGTACAAGTGTCTGGCATAGTCAAATTTGTCTCTCTTTGAGGTGCTTCTACTGAGTGTGTTCTTCAGTCTCATTCACTTTTTTCATCAGAAATTATATCTCTTGAGATAACTAACTTCTTTGTATTTGGGTTAATGAGGCTTATCACTATAACCAATAAATATGAACTTTTCTCCCTTCTCATCAAATTTTTCTCTATTTTGAGAATGAATTTTGCTAAAAGCAATACAACCAAAAACTTTAAAATGACTTACTTTTGGTTTGTGCTTGTACCATGCCTCATACGAAGTTTTGTTGTGAATAGACTTAGTGGGAGCTCTATTCAAAATATACACTATTGTGTTCACGGCTTCGGCCCAAAAACTGTTTGGAAGATTCTTTCCTTTTAACATGCTCCTTGCCATTTCAACAATAGTGCAGTTTTGTTACTCTACAACACCATTTTGTTATGGCATTTTTGATGCAATTAGTTGCCTTTTAATGCTTTGAATTTTGCAATATCTCTAAAATTCATTGGATGTAAATTCTTCTCTATAGTCAATCCTTAATCTTTTCAATTTGAACCCGCTCTCCTTTTCTGCATAGGCTTTAAATTCTTTAAAAATGAAGAATGCTTATGACTTTTGTTGAAGAAAGTATATCCACATCATTCTGCTGGAGTCATCAACTAAGAGTAAAAAATACTTTCTTCCATTGTGAGATTTTGTCTGCATCGGTCCACAAATGTCTGCATGAACCAATTCAAGAAGATGCTTCGCCTTCCAAGATGAATTTGGGAAAGAAAACCTATGAAATTTGCCATATATACAACCTTCACATATTTTATTTTCTCTATCGATATAAGGAAGCCAAATCACCATATTTTTTTGCTTCAACAATTTCAAACTTTGATAATTTAAATATCCAAATCTTAAATGCCAAAGATTTGATACATCTAAACTTTCAACCTTTAGTACTTGTCCTTCACATGAACTCATAATCAAGGGAAGGACCTTATTTGTAGTCATCTTCACTTTGACTATTGTTTGCTAATTTGGTCATTATTGAAGTTTACTAAGTACCCCTTTTTCATCAGTTGACCAACACTTAATAAGTTATGTGCTAAGCCAGATACATAAAAAAACTTCATGAATGAGTTTGGTCTGACCTGATTTAGTTTTGACTGTTATGACTCATTTGCCTTCAATATTTTGAGATTTTTCATCTCTCATTTTTACTTTGTAGGTGATAGTTTCATCAAGTTTGACGAAACACTTTTTTATTTTCAGTCATGTGGTTGCTGCAACTACTATCTACATACCATATATCACTTGATTCTTGCTCAACGTTCATGTAAGAGAAGACAATTTGATCTTTCTCATCTTCATTTTTTGATAAATTGGCTTCATGTTTTTCTTGAAACCAACAATCTTTTTTAGAGTGATTTGGTATTCGATATCTTGTACATTTGTATCGGCATTTTCTAGACTCATGCTCAGGTTTTTTGCAGACATGGCAGTATTTTTCTGATTGCTTAAACTGCCTTGGTTGACTGGAATAATTTTTTTCTTTGTTGCGACCTTTGAGGAACTTTTGATTTCTTTCTTTTGAAAATTGAGGTCTTCTTTTGAAGCCTTCTTTTTCTTCATCTATATTGAGCTTTGTTTGGAGTGCATGCTCAATCACTTGAGATTCAGTCCTTGCAATCCACTTTTCATGTGCCTCGAGGGATCCCATCAATTCTTGTAATAATGGAGTTGATAGATCTTCTGACTCTTTTATGGCTACTACGACATAATCGTACTTCGGCAACAAACTTTTTAAATTTTTTTCAACAAATTTTTTCTCCTTAATTTTATCGCCATAGCTTCTTATTTGATTGATAATCCCAACAACTCTAGTAAAAAACTTTTGAATTGATTCATTGTCTCTCATAGACAATGTATCAAAATCTCTCTATAATGCTTGAAGCTTGATGAAGATAATTTTCTCTGAGCCTTGAAATTCATTCTTTAAAATATCCTAGGCTTTTTTAGACGAAGTTGTATTCATGATTCGGGAAAAGATAACATTGCTTACCCCAAGTTGGATATATAGAAGTGCTTTTGCATCCTTCTTCTTGTTATCCTTAAATTCTTTTTGTTTTGGAGCGCTCTATGATGCAAGAATTGCATCATCAGTTGGTTCTTTGTAATCGCCATAGACAATCTCCCAAATCTCTTGTGAGGCAAATAGAGTTTTCATTTTAAGACTTCAAAAATCACATCCTTCACCATCAAACACGGGCACTTAAAGTTGGGAGAGATTGGCGACAGAGTTGTTCAAATTTCCTATCATGATTTTGATGTAAGTGTGGTCTCCTTCAACCTGGCTCTTGATACCACTTATTGGGTTTTGAATACTCTAATTGATGTAACAAAATATGACTATGACCACAAAAAAAAGGTTGAAAAGAAGAGGAACTTAAAAGTTTTTCTCATATTTACACATAAATGTACTAAAAAAGAAATAATATTTTATTGAGCAAATGAGATTAGATTGCATGTCCAACACAAGAAGGATGAGGGCTTTATATAAAAACCAAAAAGAAATGTAACATGTTACTTTAAAAGGTTGCACCTTTTCAAAAGAAACATATTACCTTTTGGTAAATTTCAAAGAGACATAAAGTTGCATCCTTTCATCAAGCAAGGTGTCTTTTTGAAAATCTAAGACACATCTTCCCTTCACTTTTGAATTTGGATATTACAAATTACTAATTTTGACAGTTATCTAGCTTCTTCAGCTCTTGCTACTAAAAAAACTTTCCTATTCAATATACTATAGATCTCTTTGATGACAGTCCTAAATGTAGCATCCAATTTGGATGGATCAAGTGTTGATGTTTGCATAAAGAACATACCTTGAGCCTCGCTACAACCCTACCTTCCTTTGTACTTACCTCCCGCATATCCTTGAGATCAGACTTGTTCCCAACAAATATGGTACCAACATTCATAAATGAATGAGCAGTTCAAATTATAAAAGAAATAATGAGTGCATTTCTTGCTATCAAATGCAACACACAACAGAGAGAGACTCACTTTGAAGTTCGTTGAGACATCCACCAATGTTGTCAAAAGTCTGCCATCTACTTATGTCATATGCAACTAAAGCACCAACAACACCTCGATAGTATGCAGAGGTGGCTGCCCTTAAACATTCTTGGCCTACAGTGTCCCAGATATTAAGAATTTAAGAAAAAAAAGGTGCAACCCCTTTAATAAATAATAGAATTTTTATATACAATAAAAAAAATTAGGACCTCATTTGGAGGCTTGGCCTAAGGCCTCAACTTCTCTTGAGCCGCCTCTGATGGGTCAGCCTTAAATTTGGATGGTCGCCAATTGTTCCACATGATGGTGAAGTTTAGAAACACTATTCGTTTAGGGCTCGGCCCAAGGTTGACTGATTAGGAAGCAAAAGGGGAAAACGATGCGGGAAGCAGAATTGAAGCGATGCATTTTAAAATGTATAAGAAGTGAAAAGTGAGAAATAAAAAAAATCAATATAAGGATTGAATGAGAATCGAAATGGAATATAAATAAAAACTAAAATAAAAGTGACTATTCTTAAATTTCATGAGTTTTTAGTGTAAAAATTATTTTTTTAACAAAAACTAAAAATGATGCTGCTAATTTAGAGAAAGCACATGGAATTGAGTGAGAAGCGTGAGAGAAAATACATAAAAAAATATGAAAAGTAGAGTAAAAAAATATATAAAAAGAATAAATGATGCGTGTGAAAAGTATAGGAGAAGCGTGGGAAAATCGAGATTCCCATCAAGTTTTGGAAGTGAGGAATATCGTGCTTCCGAAGAGAGTTTCTGAAAAACGGGCTTTCCACTTATCTAAGAAGCTTCCAGTAACTCTGGCCCGACCTATTAGAGCATGTAAGGCTTAAGAGAGAACTACTGGGTAGGCTTCCCTTAAGAGCATGTGAAAGTCTAGCCTATCTTTGAAACGTGCATTTTTTCGTGCATTGCTTGATGGGTGTGGTGAAGAACCCCAAACAAGGGGTACAACTCAACAGAAAGAATTCCTTGTCCTTCCACATGGCCATCATTCTAAGAATCCTTTTACAGATCACAACTTATAAACATCATTTTGGTACAACTTATTTGGCCTTAAGAATCTTTTAGAGACAAGCAGAATTTGGTCAAATCCCTTTTTTTTCTTTTTGTTAATTGAAAAACATTTGGGATAGAAAATTAACCTGGTTGCGTTGGCTGAGTCTGCCATGCATACGGTCATCCTTCCAAAGGCATAAAACTCTTGATGATGTTAGATTGCACCAGGGGGATACCTGAAGGAATCAAACCTTGGCCGCCTGTCTAACAGCCTAGACTCAACCCCACTATGTCAACCACCCTCTTGGTGGCTTTGTCAAAACCCTTAAATATCTAAAGAAGAAGAATCCCATTTAGATCAGAAATTTTAGTTAGATGGTATTGATTCTGATCAAAGAAATAGAAAGTCAGTACGGCAAAATATTTATAGGACACTGTGATGATTTTTATTTTCGAGGGGAAGACTTGATGAAATGTGTATGGAGGTTGTGAAGAAAACTAGGAAGTGTTACAAAGAAGCTGAACGATATTTTTGTGATAAACTCATGATATTTCATTCAAATAATATAATATTTTGAAAAGATCTCAGATATTTGTCCATTTAAAACAAAGACTAAAACGTGAGACTTAAATATTCATTATTTTTTGGTGATATTCCTAAAATATTGCTGATGTTTGTTATTATGATCGAGCCAGATGCCCACAAAAAGTTTTTCCACAATAAGTAGGCTGAAAAGTTAATACCAAGAGTGAAAAATATGCATTCGAACCAGAGGAAGAAAACATTCGTCACCTAAGCAACTAGAGACAGCAACTGGTGGAGTCCTTAAAATGCATGCCTGTAGAAAAGTTCAATGGGGTCAAAATATTCATTTTTGATGTCATAATTATTTTTTGGTCTTTTAGGGGGCGTTTGATTTGCAAACAGGCCTGGACAATGACACGTTGTCCTGTCCTGTCTACTACAGCCCTAGACAAGGATGGCTGGAACCACTTTTTTTTTTTCAAAAAAGTGTCCAGGTGTGTCCTGTGCTCCCCTTTTCCAGGAAAGAGGGCAGCACTCCCCTGGACATGAACAAGTGTTCCAAAGGGATGGTTTTTCAAAAGTCTACCACCTGTCCGTGGCATTTGCGTGGGTGCATGGGCATCCGGCGAAATCAAACACCCCCTTAATGACCCCAATGGAAGTCAACCAGTCATATTCAGTTACTTTCAATATTTGATAAAACTAAGCTTTCAAGTTAACTTTCCGGACCTCATTTCTAAGCATTTTACTTTTTTTCTTTAGATAATCCAAGGGGAAACCTCCATCACTGACAGCATGTTGGCTAGCCTCCGGTTCGTGAGGTCCCTTGGCCACTCGAGAGTACACCGAGCTTCAACCTTGTGGCAAGGGGTGCATATCTTTTAGTTGGTATTAATGGCAGGATGTGCTCCTAGCATTTATAAAGGAAACTTACAAACATTCAAACTGTGGATACAATATCTAAATACTAAATGTTAAGAACAAAGTTTAAACAACATCCAGACAGCAAATTGGATCCAAAAGCATGGAGAATGAGATACTGTATTATGCAAGTTCATGAAAAAAATGAAAAGAAAACACAGAAAGCAACATGAAGTGCATGCAAAAGCAAATAAGAAATGATGTGACCACAAATATAAAACCAACTAGCAACTTTTTTTTTTAAAGGCAAGCTGGGGTTAGGCAGACCCCTACCAGTTAAACAACTATACCATTGGGTTTTGAACCTGCAACGTCCCAACACAAGGTGACGTGCACTAGCTGCTCCTACCAGACAAGAGAATACATTTCTAATATGAATTATGTGAGAAGTGGGAGAAATGAGTGGGAAGTGACAAAACTTGAGAGAGAAACTTTAAGCAAGTAAACGAGAATTGATTTGGGAAACAACGAGGAAGTGGGTTGGCATATTTGCCTTCAAGTCAGAAGAAAGCAACCTGTTGACCATTAAATGCAAGGGCCAGCCTTAGATTTGGATGGTCGCCAAACTGCTCCTCGTGATGGTGAAGTTTAGAAACACCATTCATTAGGAGGAAACGCAAAAGAATATGCTTTTGTTGACTCTTGCTTCTGACCTCTGCAGCATAAATTCCTGCAGAATTCAGACCACAATGTCATTCCAAATCTTTGACAGACCAACCATTCACCCTTTCATCCATTGCTGGCTCCCTCTTTCCTTTCTGCTCAAACCCCCACATACCTCCTTATCCTTCACCAAAATGCTTCATTGTCAGAGAACAAGTATGAGTAGAGTGAAATGGTTCCCTCTTGTCTTTACTCTTTGGAGTCTTTGTTCCACAAACATAGGCGCTCAGTCATTACAAGCACAAGCAGAGGCGCTTTTCAAGTGGAGGGACAGCCTCCAAGCTCACCATTCATTGAATTCTTCTTGGTCATTGTTCAACTCCAGCTATGGCCCCTGTTACTGGGTTGGGATAGTCTGCAATGATGACAAAATGAGCATTGTCAAAATAAGCCTTCCGAATGCAGGTCTTCAAGGTACACTTGATCGCTTCGACTTCTCTGCCTTCTGCGATCTTGCATATCTTGATCTCAGAGGTAATGGCCTGTTCGGAACCATACCTGCTGGTATAGGCAGCCTTGCTAAACTCTCCTACCTTGATTTGTCGGAAAATCGGTTCTCCGGCACCTTACCAGAATCTATGGCCAATCTTATTGAGATTGCCAACATCCGGATATCTGGCAATTTGATCAGTGGGGAGCTGATTCCAAACTTCTTCACCAATTGGAAGGACCTCAGTAATTTTGAACTCTTTGGCAATCATCTGACCGGAAACATCCCTCCGGAATTCGGGGAACTAAAGAACCTGACTCATTTAGATCTGTCTCTTAACTCTCTGACTGGACCGATCCCATCTTCCATAGGTAACCTGTCCGGTCTTAGAAGTTTAAACCTCTCAGTAAACAATTTGACTGGACCCATCCCTGCAGAAATAGGAAAACTGAATAGTCTAGTTGAACTAAGACTATACAAGAACCAACTATCAGGTTCACTACCTAGCACAGTAGGAAGCTTGTCCAGGCTATCTGTCATGATCATTCATCAAAATAAACTATCTGGTGAGATCCCATCTGAGATAGGAAATCTTAAGGAACTCACTCATTTGGATCTATCCAAAAACTCCCTTATTAGATCTATACCCCCAGAAATAGGAAAGCTCCAGGGCCTTGTTTATGTAAATCTATCTTTGAATTCTCTTACAGGTTCTGTCCCTACTTCAGTTGGAGAAATATCCAGTCTGGTGAGTTTGGCCATCAGTGACAACCACCTGACTGGACCGATTCCTCCGACTATTGGAAAGCTTATGAATCTCACTTACTTGGACCTCGATACTAACTCTCTTACAGGCTCCATCCCGGCTCAAATTGGAAACCTATCCAATTTGCGTTCTTTGTTCCTTCATTACAATACATTAACTGGAGTTATCCCTCAAGAATTGTGGAAGCTCAATAGGCTGACGGAGTTAGATTTATCCTCTAACTATCTTCCAGGTTCCATCCCTTCTTCCATAGGAAACTTGTCCAATCTTGTTTTCCTGGGGCTTAACGAAAACGGCCTCTTTGGCACCCTGCCTCTGGAGATGAATAATTTGACAGGTCTAGTCCGTCTGTACCTTTCACTGAACAAATTTTCTGGTTCTATACCATCACATATATGCAGGGGTGGGAGGCTGGAATACTTTGCTGCTATCAACAACCATTTCACAGGGCCAGTGCCAGAAAGCTTGAGAAACTGTACAAGCTTAGTTAGAGTTCTATTAAAAGAGAACCAACTCAGTGGTAACATATCAGAATCATTTGGATCTTATCCCAACCTACTCTACATTGATCTGAGCAACAATCAACTTTTTGGAGAGCTCTCGCTGAACTGGGGTGGATGCCTCAATCTTACATACTTGAATTTCTATAATAACCATATCACTGGCAGGATCCCAACGTCGATCTCTCAAATGGCACAACTCCAAGAGATAATTCTTTCTTCCAATTATTTAACAGGAGAGATCCCAGCAAAAATTGGGGAGTTGTCAATGTTGTTGATGATAGATATGAGCAACAATTATCTTTCAGGTGGTATACCACCAGAGATTGGCAGGTTAGCCAAATTACAACGTCTTGATTTATCATCCAACAATCTCAGTGGACAAATACCTGAAGAACTCGGGGACTCTATTGGATTGATTCTATTGAAGCTGAGCAAAAATAGCTTGACTGGAATAATTCCACCTCAGATAGGCAATCTTGTACAACTTCAGACTTTACTAGATGTTAGCTATAATGCACTGATGGGGCCGATACCCAGCCAACTTGGGAATTTAAAGGCATTGGAGGCTCTCAATCTCTCCCATAACAAGCTCCAGGGTCCCATTCCATCATCTCTGGCTGAAATGGTTAGTTTGACATCAGTTTATTTATCATATAACAATCTCACAGGCCCTCTTCCAAACAACCCTGCTTTCCTGCATGCTCCACCAGAATCATTTATAGGGAATCCTGATTTATGTGGAGAAGTTGCACAAGGCTTACAACTGTGCAAGTCTTCCACGGAGGCCATGAATCAGAAGAAAAAAAAATTGGTGGTCATTATTGCTCCAATTGCTGGAGCACTCGTGCTTCTATGCATCATCTTTGGAATTTGTACAGTTCGTTATAAGACTATGCAAGAAAGAGAAGAAGAAAAGAGCACAATCATGCAAAAATATCATGGGAATCTCTTTTCAGTCTGGAGCTATGATGGCAAGCTTGTCTACGAGGATATCATCAATGCCACAGAGAATTTCAATGACAAGTATATTATTGGTAAAGGAGGCTATGGTATCGTTTACAGAGTTGAACTTCCTACAGGCCAAATAGTGGCTGTAAAGAAGCTTGATCAATCTGATGGAAACACGTTAACTGATCTAGGCTTCAGAAATGAGATCAAAGCATTGACAGAAGTTCGTCACCGGAACGTAGTCAAGCTTTATGGATTCTGTCAGCATCCTGGGTGCACATTCCTGGTGTATGAGTATGTAGAGAGAGGAAGCTTGGCAAGCATACTAAGCAATGATGAAGAGGTCGAAGAATTAGACTGGGCGAAGAGGATGAGCATCATCAATGGTGTTGCTAATGCTTTATCTTACATGCACCATGATCATTCCATTCCAATTGTTCATCGTGACATCTCTAGCAAGAACATTTTGCTACATCCAAACTTTGATCCCTGTATCTCCGACTTTGGAACAGCAAGGTTACTAAATCCAGATTCATCCAATTGGACCAGACCCGCAGGAACACATGGCTACATAGCACCTGGTATGTATTAAAATTTCAACATGCAGAGATATTTGCTTCCTACCTGAATGAATCCTATGGATTTTTGCATTGAAAAATGTCATATGCTTTACTGGCCTTATCCTAGGATATCGATTCAATCAACCTTATAGTTTCATCTTCTAGCAGTAGCTAATGATATCTGCTTGCAGAGTTTGCATACACCATGCGAGTGACAGAGAAATGTGATGTCTACAGTTTTGGGGTGTTAGCACTTGAAGTCCTAATGGGAAGGCATCCAGGGGAATTACTGTCATCTTTATTGACTGGGCAAGAGCTTTCTCTAAAGCTCCAGGATATGTTGGACCAGCGCATTCTGCCCCCAGTGGACCAAGAATCAGAGGAAGTGGTCGTTGCAGCAATGGTTGCACTATTGTGTGTACACACAAATCCAGAGTCACGACCTACAATGCGTGTTGTTTCTGAGCATCTTTCTGCTCGGAAACAAACAATCCCACTTTCAAAGCCTTTCAACATAGTCACTTTCAACAAAATGATGCACCATGATCATTGGTCTATAACCATGTAGGTATTTTATTTGCACACAGCCTTGACTCATATTTGAACAACCAAATTTAATGCTGCTGATTAGTAATGAATAAGAATGTGTTGCATATGCCACTCTGCATCTATGACACATTCAGAAACACTGCCATCTATGAGGATGTACTTCGATGAGATGAACTCAAGGATCTGTCTAAACCTTGTAACTGTTGGATGGCTTCATGGCAAGGCCTCAGCAATAAAGTTGCTTCCTAGATAGGAGGTAATCTCTTCACAGTGAAAGTTGTAAAGTATTCCATCTTTAGTATCTATCTAAGCATGCTTTTATTACTTCTCCAATCATCTTATATAAGAAGAAACAACCCCCCACAACTATTGTTTTTGCTTATTATACGGAGAAACCACACTAGGATGGGAGACCTGGTCACGCTGGTCATAGCATGTTTTACCTATGGTCTGTTGGTGAAATCGAAGTATATAATGGAATGAAACTAGATTTGAGAGAGGAAGAGAAGGGAACACGCAAAGTAATAGAAATTTTACTAAAAGGAGAGCACTCGTAGAGAATATTTTTTTTGGTTGCAGGGCTCTAATTGAAAATATGAAAACACACACACACACACAAGAGGCAAAACCAGAACCACAGCCACCCCATGTAGCAGAGGGGATTCGATCCTGGGCCTTCAGCTTGACACAGGACCCAGCTTACCACATGGGAGACCACCTCGGTGGTTTCACTCATTCAATTTTTGCATTCCATACACAGGTATTTATAGGCTTGCATTAAGCCTAAGATTTAATTTACTTAAACAAGAATGAGAAGATTCCAAGGAGCTCTCACCCATTTCTAGACACCATACCCCTAAGTTCATTTTGCAACTCTCATGACACAGACTCGTATGGTGAGCCTTAAAGTGGCTTGATCATTTTTTTTTTATGACGAGGAACCCTCATCGAAGGGAGGAAAACCTCATGTGGGCCCCATGACCATCCTGCCTTACGTGGCCCACCTCTGAAAGCTACGGACACACCCGTGCACGGGTGGGCTTTGATCCGGTGCCTTCATCTCAACACCTTCACAACCACACCCCCACTTAGGGATGGCAGTGGGGCGGGGCGGGGCGGGGCGGGGCAGGGGACAAGGTCTCCACCCCCGCCCCGCCTCAAGATTTTATCCTCCACCCCCGCCTCCATCCCCGGCGGGGAATGGATTTTATCCTCCATCCCCGCCTTCATCCCCGTTTCATGTCCTCCATCCCTTGTTCAAATGGGGATGAGGCAGGGCCGGACGGGGATATTGCGGGGAAAAGTGGTCGGGGCGGGGATGAGGCGGGGATCGTGGCGGGGACGGGGCAGGGCGGGGAAAAGTACACGTCCATCCCCGGATGGGGATGGATTTTAACCTTCGTCCCCGCCTCCATCCCCATTTCATACCCTTCATCCCCGGTCCAAATGGGGCGAGGTGGGGCGGCGCCCTGCTTTCCCCCGGTCCACTGCCATCCCTACCCCCACTGGCCACGCGGGCAACCCCGCGGTGATTAAAGAGACTTGATCAGAAAAGGTGAGTATCGTATATGAACTCATTCACCTTCCAAGGTAGCCGACTTAGTTGGAAGTAAATACAAATTAATTTACCACCGAGGTGGTATCCCATGTGGTAAGCAGGGTCCTGTGTCAAGCAGAAGGCCTAGAATCGAATCCCTCTGCCACATGGGCCGGCTATTGTTCTGGTAAGGGTCCGCCTAACCCAGCTGGCCTTTAAAAAAAAATACAAATTAATTTATAATAAGAGTAATTCCAAATTAATTTCTTTTAACATGGTTGTCGTCCTCACAACAAAAAACTGTCCCTTGACCCCCCCAAGGAGCCTCCAGTTTTGCCTTGTGAAAGGAGGCACACACATGAAGACTCGAACTCGGGATTTATTACATAATTTCACAAGGGTTGGTCTGAAATGTACTACTCCTAACTCCTAAGCCTGATTCAGAGAGTCAAGCTACAACAGCCTCAACCATATCTTCTTATCTGAAAAATATGCACCCATGAATCAACCACGTAAGAGGGTCTTCCCATCAAACTGAGTAGCTAAAACTAGCTGCTTAGTAAACATGAAGATATCCATATGTTCCTTGTTATAAGGAGGTCTAGATTATTTAGCACAAACAACCACCAGAAGTTACTCCAGCCATCCACTAACATCGTTAGACCCGTGAAGCAAATCCCTTTTCTGAGTAGATGAAGTTATGGGCAAAACTTCTTTGATGGTGAAATCTTACACCATTGCCATTGATTTGGCAAAAGGCCTAAGCCTAGATGTGGAGAAATTTTAGCCATCCAAATAAATCAATTGGAGGGTTAGGATGAATGTAAAATTGTAGATCAATTTAATAATACATACAAACAAAAATGAAATTTATAACTAATTAAAATCCATTCACAAACATAACAAAATAACTATAAATTCTGTCAATCGCAAAATTACAACGAAGTTTTTAATTATAACTATGAATGAACTTTGCATTCAAATAACATCTAAGTTTTTATTCGTTCTGTCAAAATTACATCCACAATACGGCATCAAAATGCAAATAAAGGGTTGAGGACCCCAAGAACTCCAGGGTTACGAAAATAGGACATCCAGATGCAAATAAGAGGTTGAGAAACGAAGTGTCATTTATATTGAATAAATTTTTGCAAAAAAAAATAGCAATACCCTTGCAAAAATCATTTAAAATTTCGCAAGGTACAAACTTTTGCAAGTTTTTCGAAATTTTGCAATACCTCGTGTAATACTCGTTTAGAATTTTGCAAGGTATAGACTTTTGCAACACTTAAAAGATTTTTGCAACATGCTTTGCGATACTCGTCTCGAACAAGTGTTTTGAAAATTTGCAATCTTTTTTGGAATATTGCAACTCAAATGCAATTTTCTTGACAAGTTTCATGGGTCCATCCACTTTCAGCATCATAACCTACGAAAATAAAAAAAATTGCAGCATCGAGAGGTAAAAGCATCCAAAAAATAGAAACTTGCAAAATTTTTCATTTGGCAAATTTGGTAAACTATGGGACATTTTTAAAACACCACATTTTTGTAGTACAATACGTTCAATTTGCGTTTATATAATAAGTGGATTTTATACTAGCAAATGCTAGTACTATGAATTATATTTATAGAATCAAGTGGGTCGTCAACATGTGCATAGATGTTCAAGATATTTGTACATCTAGATATATTATAACAAAATTCATTCACTTATCTATTCAACAAAATTGGAATTAGAATTGTCATTCTCATAATTATACTTTTAAGTACATTATGTTTCATAATCTTAAATTCTCAAGATTTTTGAGGGCATGAAATGAGTAGCATTTATACTACTCATTTCCTTGGATTATCAGTTCTTTGGCTTATCACATTTATAATATAATTAGTCTAATTTCAACTCATAGCATAGACCAAAATTACCAATAATACCTATGGACTTTAGTTGAGACTAGTATCTTCTAGTGTAAAATAACACTAGGATCATAGTATATATCAAGGATTATACATTCTCTAAAGTTTTTCAATATGAATGAATTTGATTCACTTGCATGATAAAACAATTATAACACCACATATTAAATCAATCTTCATAACATGAAAATTTTGGTGAAAAAAAAATATTATAATCTATTTTGTTACTTATGATCAACATATCACCCATATGAAATATATTAAAAATAAAAAATAACATATTAAGATCATAAAATCCATTAAGTTAAGATAAAAAAACTCATTTTAAAAATGATATGTAATTGTTCAATAGAAACCATTCTCAGAATTATATATATAATGGATATCCAATTGTTCAACAGAAACTAGATTTGAGAGAGGAAGAGAAGGGAACACGCAAAGTAATAGAAATTTTACTAAAAGGCGAGCACTTGTAGAGAATACTTTTTTGGTTGCAGGGCTCTAATTGAAAATATGAAAACACACACACACACACAAGAGGCAAAACCAGAACCACAACCACCCCATGTAGCAGAGGGGATTCGATCATGGGCCTTCAGCTTGACACAGGACCCAGCTTACCACATGGGATACCACCTCGGTGGTTTCACTCATTCAATTTTTGCATTCCATACACAGGTATTTATAGGCTTGCATTAAGCCTAAGATTTAATTTACTTAAACAAGAATGAGAAAATTCCAAGGAGTTCTCACCCATTTCTAGACACCATACCCCTAAGTTCATTTTGCAACTCTCATGACTGACTCATATGGGAGCCTTAGAGAGGCATGATCTTCTTTTTTTTATGACGAGGAACCGTCGTAACCCTCATCGAAGGGAGGAAAACCTCATGTGGGCCCCATGACCATCCTGCCTTACGTGGCTCACCTCTGAAAGCTACGGACATGCCCGTGCACGGGTGGGCTTTGATCCGGTGCCTTCATCTCAACACCTTCACAACCACCCCCACTGGCCACTCGGGCAACCCCGTGGTGATTGAAGAGACTTGATCATAAAAGGTGAGTATCGTATATGAACTCATTCACCTTCCAAGGTAGCCGACTTAGTTGGGAGTAAATATAAATTAATTTACCACCGAGGTGGTATCCCATGTGATAAGCAGGGTCTTGTGTCAAAGCAGAATGCCCAGAATCAAATCCCTCTACCACATGGGCCGACTGTTGTTCTGGTAAGGGTCCGCCTAACCCAGCTTGCCTTTCAAAAAAAATACAAATTAATTTATAATAAGAGTAATTCTAAATTAATTTCTTTTAACATGGTTGTCATCCTCACAGCAAAAAACTCAGTCTCTTGACCCCCCAAGGAGCCTCCGATTTTGTCTTGTGGAAGAAGGCACACACATGAAGACTCGAACTTGGGATTTATTACATAATTTCACAAGGGTTGGTCTGAAATGTACTACTCCTAACTCCTAAGCCTGATTCAGAGAGTCAAGCTACAACAGCCTCAACCATATCTTCTTATCTGAAAAATATGCACCCATGAATCAACCACGTAACAGGGTCTTCCCATCAAACTGAGTAGCTAAAACTAGCTGCCTAGTAAACATGAAGATACCCATATGCTCCTTGTTATAAGGAGGTCTAGATTCTTTAGCACAAACAACCACCATAAGTTACTCCAGCCATCCACTAACATCGTTAGACCTGTGAAGCAAATCCCTTTTCTGAGTAGATGAAGTTATGGGCAAAACTTCTTTGATGGTGAAATCTCACACCATTTCCATTGATTTGCAAAAGGCCTAAGCCTAGATGTGAAGAAATTTTAGCCATCCAAATAAATCAATTGGAGGGTTAGGATCAATGTAAAATTGTAGGACATCGTATCATAGGATCAATTTAACAATACATACAAACAAAACTGAAATTTATAACTAAAATTCATTCACAAACATAACAAAACAAGTATAAATTATGTCACCCTTCCATGTAAAATCACAACAGTTTTTACTTATAACCATAAATGAATTTTACATCCAAATAACATCCAAGTTTTTATTCATTATATTAAAATTACATCCGCATACGACATCAATATGCAAATAAGGGATTGAGGACTACAAGAACTCTAGGGTTATCAAAATGGGACATCGAGATGCAAATAAATGGCTGAGAAATGAAGCATCATTTATATAGAACAAAATTTTGCAAAAAAAAGTAGTAGCAATACCCCTACAAAAATCGTTTAGAATTTCACAAGTTACGAACGTTTGCAAGTTTTTTGTAATTTCTCAATACCTCATGTAATACTCGTTTAGAATTTTGCAAGGTACATACTTCCACAACACTTAAAGGATTTTTGCAATGTACCTTGCGATATTCGTCTCGAGCAAGTCTATTGAAATTTTGCAATCATTTTTGGAATATCGCAACTCAAATATAATTTTGTTGACGAGTTTCATGGGTCCATCCACTTTCAGCGTCATGACCTTCAAAAATAAAAAATTCACAGTAGTGAGGGGTAAAAGCATAAAAAAAATGGAAACTTGCCGAATTTTTTATTTGGCAAATTTGGTAAACAATGAAGCATTTTTAAAACGCCTCATTTTTGTAGTACAATATGGTCATTTTTCATTTATATAATAAGTGGATTTTATACTATCCAATGCTATTATTATGAATTATATTTATAGAATCAAGTGGGTTGTCACCATGTGCATAGATATTCAAGATATTTGAACATCTAGATATATTATAACAAAATTCATTCACTCATCTATTCAACAAATTTGAAGTTAGAATTGCCATTCTCATAATTATACTTTTAAGTCCATCATGTCTCATAAACTTAAATTTTCAAAAATCTTCAGGGCATGAAATGAGTAGCATTTATAATACTCATTTTTCTTAGATTATCAATTCTTTGACTTATCTTACTTATACTATAATTAGTCCAGTTTCAACTCATAGCATAGGAAAAAATTACCAATAATTCTTATGGACTTTAGTTGGGACTAATATCTTCTAGTGTAAAATAACACTAGGATCATAGTGTATATAAATGATTATGCTTTCTTTAAAGCTTTTCAATATGAATGGATTGTGATTCATTTGCATGATAAAACAATTATAACACCACATATTAAATCAATCTTCATAACATAAAAATTTTGTTGAGAAGAAATATTATAATCCATTTTGTTACTTATGATCAACACATCACCCATATAAAATATATTAAAAATAAAAATAACATATTAAGATCATAAAATCCATTAAGTTAAGATACAAAAAACTTATTTTAAAAATGATATGTAATTAGAAACCATTCTCAAATTCTCTAGATATGTAAGTCAAATTCTCAAAAATGATATGTCACCCATATGATATGTAAGTTAAGATCATATATAGTGGATATTTAATGGTTAAAGAATTTCTCTAGATATCAAAAAATTTAATAAATTACCCTCTCTGGCTTTTAACAACTCATAATATGATTTCATAAAGATTTCTCATTTAATGGCTTTTACCATTCTCAAATTTAATAAATAATTAATGGCTTTTCCTTCGTTGTAAAATTGGTTAAAATATATAGCATGGTCCATTTCTTATAATAGATTCACATGATCTTTTGTATATAGAATGGATTATGGAAACACTTTGGGGGTGGGGGTTGAAAGTTCAGCAGCCTATAATATTTTGAATTTCAACCCTCAAAACAATTGTAAATTTACATAAAAAAACAAAAAAAACCTGACCCACAAATGCTCCACCTGAATATTTGTCTGAATTTGAGTCATGAACCATTTCTTGCATCATTTGTAATTATGGCAGCCCTTGGGTGGCGTTTCTCAATCTAGTATGCACAGTAAACAGATATGTGTTGTTAGCAAGAGGATATTTCTGGCTATATTTACTTAGCAGATAATGTTAGCAGCATCTGATTGGCCAACTTGAGAGAGAATATCAGTATTTGTGGTTATGCTTAACACAAGATGACAGCATCTGATTGGCTAACTTGGGAGAGGATATATGTGGTCATACTTTGCACAAGATGTCGGCAGCATCTTATTGGGTAACTAGAGAGAGGATATCCTTGTACAAGGGATGACATCAGGGTTGAGTGTTAAACTGTAACTGAAAAAATTAAGCTTTTGGCTTGAAAAGAACAGATCAGCTCCGATTTTGCACAGCTAAGACATGGAGATAAGTGGCATTGAATAAGAACCACACAGGGGTTCGTTTTTATGGGAACTGAATCTCCTACGTTGTCCCTTTCGTGAGGTTTACGAGTCACCTCTAGCTGACCAATGGAGCCATCATGGCCCAATCTTGATGATGCTTGGCTACATAACAAACCACAATTGCATTGGCATTCGATACATCCTTGCATACTGCTAGGGGGTGGCTCAAGAGATGTTGAGGCCTTAAAAACTTTTTATTATATATGAAAATTTGATTATTTATTAAAGGGGTTGGCACCTTTTTTCTTTTAATTTTTAATATCCTTCATATTTACTAATTGAGTTAATATATTTATATGAAAATTGGTAGCTGATCACTCGTTAGGTTCTCAAACGAAAGTCACTCACACTTAGTGTCCATCGCGTGGTGTGATGGACGCCGAACATCTTTTTTGTGCAAAAAGACTTTTACTGACGCCAAAACAGCGCCAATAAAAGTCAAAAAGTGTCTGCTTAAACTTGTCAGTCAAAGTCTTTTTGCAGAAAAAAGATGTGTGTCCATCACACTTAGTGTCCATCGCGTGGTGTGATGGACGCCGAACATCTTTTTTGTGCAAAAAGACTTTTACTGACGCCAAAACAGCGCCAATAAAAGTCCAAAAGTGTCTGCTTAAACTTGTCAGTCAAAGTCTTTTTGCAGAAAAAAGATGTGTGTCCATCATGCCACGCGATGGACACTCGGCATGAGTCTAAAAGTGTCTGTTTAGACTTTTACTGGCGCTATTTTAGCGCCAACAAAAGTCTTTTTGCAGAAAAAAGATGTTAAGAATCAATGTGAGTGACCTTGGCGTGAGCACCTGACGAGTGAGCAGCTATGCATTATATATATATATATATATATATATATATAGAGAGAGAGAGAGAGAGAGAGAGAAGAAAGTAGAGCGTAGCTTCTTGATCAAATAGGTGCTTAAGCACCTACTTGATCAAGCTGACCGTAAATTGTGTGCTTGATGGATGGCCAGCGCTAAACAAAAAATATATAAAAAAAAATGAGTGAAAACAACATCAAAAACATTGTTTTCTGCCCAAATAAGGCTTTAGTGGGGCGGTTTAACCCATTTTTGGGTGCCATTTGACTTATTTTTGACATTTTTTTGTGTTGGCAGTCCATCAAGCTCCAGCTTGATCAAGTAGGTGCTCAAGTACCTATTGATCAAGCAGCTATGCTCTCTCTCTCTCTCTCTCTCTCTCTCTATATATATATATATATATATATATATATATATATATATATATATATATATATATAAAAGTACCTATTGATCAAGCAGCTATGCTCTCTCTCTCTATATATATATATAAAGAGAGAGAGAGATGTCATGCCTACTACACGTACACACAACATAACATAAAATAATCAAGGAAACAGATCCCATCATTTGAGATAGGATGGGTTCCATCATACACTTAATCCTAACCATTGGGTTTCATCGTACATTCAATCCTAGCCTTTGATTGCATGGTTAGGATTAAGTGTATGATGGAACCCGTCCTATTTCAAATGATGGGATCTGTTTTCATCAAGTAACCAGTGCCACCACCTCACAGGGGTTGTAACTGCTCTCATGCAAATGGGACGGAACCCCTTGTTTGTCCTTTTTTTTTCTCAAATCTACCACCATAGATGTGATTTACGTGCATGTTTTGTTTAGTGAAAACCAGCTTTTGGATTGCAGAATCCAACTGTATACAGATTTTTTCGGTAATAAAAAAATCAAGTGCTACGAAGGCATTAATTTTTCCGCACTCAAAAACATATTTTCATCAAAAAAACATGATTCAAAAACACATCGGTTAGATTGTGTCAAAACAACTCACATCGTGAGATTCAAGCTAGATCCCCCCCCCACCACCCCCACTCCAACACAACACAACACACATATCTTGTTTAACATGGAAAAGGACAAATTGTTGATATCACCATTTTTTATCTATGATTATTAAATTTGTATTATTATATATGTGCTGATATTATCCTGAACATACGAAAAACTCTAACTTTTCATGTGATGTTGGCTCACAGTGATATTTGTAACATTTATAAGAGCGCATCAAGTGATATGCAGTTCAAGCGGTAAATCGTCAACTGCCTTGGTTGTCATTTATGTTAGAAATAAAACAGCAAATTAAAGAAGAAGATTGTTCTCTAGAATAAAAAACATGCATAAATGGTGCTAGAGAAGAAGAAGGCTACAAAAGGCTTCAAAACATTCCAACGACTTATTAAAATAATGATACATAACTGTTATATATAGCATTCGAGCTCAACCAGAATTTAATTACATAGTAAATTTCTATCATAGAAAAACTAAAAAGTTATTACATTTTCAAGGAGAAAAAATAAATGAGAGCAGAACCCAAAGAATTTGCATAAAAAAACTGCAGATAGCCTTAACGTAAAACAAGTTTCCAAAATGAAGAAGAAACACGAAGAGTCTAGCTTATAATTCCAACGAGCCTTAATGTAAAATGAGTTTCCCAAAAATGAGAAAGAAATACGAAGAGTCTAGCTTATAATTCCAACAATTCATCCATGTGAAAAACAACTGCCAGAACACTAGTCTGGATCGGGTGCAATATGATTGCACAAAAATTATGCATTAAGCACTCTATCACCCTCCATCTGGCCCTGCGCCCCACATCTGACAGGCCCTGTCCCCAAGATGGAGGGTGATCAGGTGCTTAATGCACAAATATTTGTGCAAATTGCACCTGATATTTTCACCCCAGAACACCATTTTGTTTCTTTTTTTTTTGGTTTTTCAGCCGATGAGTTTTGGCTCTCAAAAAACTTGTGAGACCCATTCAAGAAACAACCTATCGACGTATAATTTTTTGGCTGCCGTTCATCACATGAATGAACAACATCCAAGGCAGAGCTACATATGATCTGATGCTTTAGCAACATTTATTGCAAGTTGCAGACCTTGACAGCAATATTAGTTGTGTACATATCCAGCACTGAAAGCAATGTTCTCCTATAAAAGAGACAACCCTCCTTTACTCATTCATGTCCAGTTGAGTGTGTGCCTCAATGAAGAGACTGATTGTGTTCCACTTGTTCTCAGCTTTCTTTCTGGTAAGTGTGAACGTGCATGCATCATTTCCTTCCTTAAAGGCCAATTTTTTTTAAAAAAAACAAAAGGAGGTCCATGAATTCACCTTTGCTTTCTCTAAAAATGGAAAAGATCCAATTCAGTGACCTGGGTTACATATACCTTGCAGCTTGTTGAGACAAGAAGTGGATCTCTGCCTCCAAATGCTTATTGGAAAAAAGTTCTCCACAACACCCCAATACCAAATGCTATCAAGTCTCTCTTACCATCCAGAGAGTTATCAGGTACTCTGCAAGGGAGGGTGGGATGTGTGGCATCCAGTCATTGGGTGCAAGATATATAGTTGGTTGATGACCGGATCTGCTTTGGCATATGATTCTGTTGCTTTTTTTCATGAGGTTCTGTTTGGGAGCCAGTGGTCGAAGGAATTGGGATGTAACCAGATGTAACCAGTTATGACGTGACGTAATTGGCTGACATTTGGGAGGAGTTGGAGGGAGTCAAGATTTTCAGCTGAAAATCAGCATACTCCAACTCCTCCAAAATACCCATTTAAACTTCTCGTGAAAAGATGAGGTATTTGCAACTCCTTGAATCACAAGGATTCCTGTAGGTTCCTAAATTTCTGATGATTCAAAATTTTTACCTCATTTACTTTAGTAAATCCTATAATCACCTACTCTATCTCAGTAAATCCTATATTTTACCTATTTTAAATCCTATATATATCATGATACACATGATATATATATTATATATGTGAATATATATGCATACATAATATATATATATATACACTATAAAAAATATATAATAATTTATATATTATTAGCCGAGCTTGTTTCAGGCCGTAGGCCTAATTTATAAGCCCTAGCCCAGCCTAAATACCAGATTGTGGGTTCCCAAACATGATGAGGAATCAAGAATAGTTTCAAGCTTGAATCCTTGAAAGAGTTGTTTAAGATTCCAAACAAAGTGAGAGCGCTCATATCCATTTTTCTTGAATTCTAATTGTTCTAGTTTTCCCTGACTTTTTGCAACTCCCTCCAACATGGGTTTCCAAACAAAGCATGAAGAACAAAGAAACCACCCCTAGAGTAAGAGACCTGGCCGTACTGGATTTATGTCTGCCAAACCTACGGTTACTTCTCTGATAGTATAAAACTCATAGTGACAAACGTTTTAAACAACAATTTCTCGTTTTTCAAAAACTCATGAGAAATTGAAAAAATTTCATAAATATTGCATTTTTTCGGCAAAAACTCGGCAATAAAAAATAAATTAAAAAAATATAAATTATTTTTTATAAGAAAATATTAATAAAATTATTTAAAAATAAAAAATATTTAAAAATAAAAATGCATGTTTTTTTTTCGCGATAAATAGCCGTTTAAAACGTAAATAATGCATTTAAATCACGGTATTTATGTTTTTTCATAAATCTGGCAAGATTTTGAAAATCTCTCGAGAAATTGTCGTTTTAAACTTTCAGGCAGTTTTTTGCGATATTATCGCAAGATTTTCATAAATCTCGCGATATTTGTCACTATGATAAAACCGTAGCGCACCCCTCAGAGAGTCGCCTTGCTTTGGCTAAACGTGCAAGGGGCTGAACCCAGACCACCCGTCTTGTG
Source organism: Nuphar pumila (assembly GCF_984573655.1). Taxonomy (NCBI): domain Eukaryota; kingdom Viridiplantae; phylum Streptophyta; class Magnoliopsida; order Nymphaeales; family Nymphaeaceae; genus Nuphar; species Nuphar pumila. The sequence continues at coordinate 114,329,087 of NC_143259.1, read as the reverse complement.
GCCTAGGCTTCATCCCACTGTGCCAAATCTCTTTGGGGCATGATTCTCTTCTTTTTCTCCCATTTAGTACCATTGCTGAACCACACAAGAATATTGTACCACCAACATAGCTGTTATCAGGTAGGTGATGTTCTGACCTACTCTTAGCTAATTCCATTCTAAACTAATTCCGGGAAGGAACTTGGAAGATCTAAGCAACTCTTAGCAATCCCAGTTTTCACTCTCATGTCATAACCAGTGGCAGTAATATATTGACTGGCTAAGCACCATCCATTTTTTAGAGGCTTTGATCCATCTTCATTAAAAACCGGTAGTAACATTTTATATATATATATATATGGACCAGAATTCGCGTAACATAATAAGAGGAAAAGATTTGTTAGTCAGGGTCAAGTACCCTTCCAAGTGTTCAACCATGCTGAATTCTGAAGACCAGTAGGGTAGTAGGGGGTTTGGACAGTATACCAAACCATAGTCACAAGTTAATATATGTAGGTTACTGTTTGCCATACATATGGCAGAGAGGAGATCTAGTGACCCCGGATGGAGAAGTGTTCGGATTAGGGGTGGCAATTTCTGACATGACCCACCAACCCGACCCGCCAACCCGCTTCTTAGCCGGGTTCGGGTTTGGCTTAAACGGGTTCGTGTCGTAAACGGGTCGACCCGCCTAACCCGTTTATTAAACGGGTCGGGTTCGTGTTAGGGGTATGCCAACCCGCCAACCCGTTTAATAAATGGGTTAGGCGGGTCGAGTCAACCCGTTTACCCCAATCCAACCCGCCAACCCGTTTATTAAAGGGTTCGTGTCGAGGTATGCTGACCCGCCAACCCACCGACACAACCTGCCAACCCGACCCTATTGCCACCCCTAGTTGGGATCAGGTGCAATCACATTGCACAAATGCAATGTGCCGATGCACCTGATCAGCATCCATCTGTTGTTGGCTCCCACTCTGACAGGCTGTACAACAGAAGTTGGAGGGGGATCAGGTGCGGCAGCAAATTATGTTTGTGCAATGTTATCGCACCTGATCTTGACTCGATCGAGAGCATTGCAAGGTAGATGCCATGCATCAGTTCAGTAGGAAAGCGGGTCTCTTGAATGGATGTTTGGCATTCGTTCATTGTGCTGATTGTCATCGGATCTGCTCTCCTTCATACTGGCTGTGATTAGTTTATATACAATTTATCAGCAATTTGACGACTGTTAAACTATATAAAAAGTTGGTTAAAATTAAAATTCCAAATTAAGGCGGTATAAATTTTTATTCGCACAAGTACTTCAAAATCCTAGAACAATCTTTCTGTAGAAATAAAAAAAAATGAGAGAAATTGGAGAAAGAAAGTGAAAGAACATACGTCCATAGAGAAGAATATTGCTTATTCAAGGTTGGACAGAACAACTGAACATAATAGACAGAACACATGTTCTGTAACAACTATACTATGTTCAGCATTTGTTTCAACTGGACAAAAAGTTGTGTTCCATGTCTCCTGCTTTTCATTTTTACCTTGGGCGGACAGCTTCGACACATATGGATAATGAGTCGGATAACTTTTTTTTGGATCGTACAACTTGATTGGCCCCACCATATGGATTTTAGCTTCGGATATGGATCTCGGATTGGATCTAAATACCAAAAATATTTAAAATTTGGGTAAATTTAAAAAATAAGAATTGACATTTTTTGACATATGAATGATTTAATCGGTGTCATATTGGATCTAATTATGAAAGTTTATCAAAAAATTATGGATTTTAGCCATGAATATAGATCTCAAACTGGATCCAAGTACAAAAATATTTAAATTTTGAGTAATTTGAAAAAAAAAATAAGAACTCAGATTTTTGTATATACAAATGAAAAAACCATTAATAAATCATAAAACCCTAAAAATATAAGAAATAAATCATAAATAAACCGAAAACCACTAAACTATAAAAAAACCATAAAATTAAATATAAAAAGCTCTAATTCAAGCCCTAATCAAAGAAAAATAATGCTAATAAAATACAAGAAAAGCCCTAATCAAATTAACTATAAGAAGCCCGAATTAAAGAAATTTTATTCAAAACCCTAATCAAATAAAATTAATGAAAAAATATCTAATCAAATTAAATATCAAAAGCCCTAATTAAGGACATTTCATTCAATTCCCTAATAAATAAAAAACCTAATTAAAGAAAATAAGAAAAAACACTAATCAAATCCAAGAAAAACTCTAGTCAAACTAAATATAAAAAATTTAATTAAAGAAATTTAATTCAAAACCCTAAATAAAGAAATTCATCATTTATTGCCCTAATCAAAGAAGAAGAATAGAAGAAACAAAGAGAGAGAGAGAGAATGGTAACATTTTGACTATTTTTGTAATACCCTGATCTGGGACCTCGAGAGTCTGAGTCCAATTGGTATTACTTCCCAGAGGAAAAGTATACAGAGTTCACACAGAGAAAACATGGCTAAAAAAAAATTTATTCTTTTTCCAATAACTCACTTTCTTTCACAAAGTTCATCATTCATAATAAAAAAAATAACAAATACACGAGTGTTTAATGACAAGAAAATAAAAACTACCAAGTACTCTGTTGAAATAGTAGATCATGTTCTGCCTGTGCTAGTGTGCCTGAAATTTACAGTTGTAATTATATAGAGGGTGAGTCTACAACCCAGTAAAAAATAATTATAAGCAAATAATAGCTTTAACGAGTTAATTTTTTTTCTTTAAACTCTTTCAAACACTCACTCATACCAAACTAAAATACTAGGTCGACTATATTGGTCATAGTTGTTTACGGGCGTAGCAACCCGCGTAGAACACCTTAATTCTACAATCTTAGCCAGACTATGAACCATACACTCTCAGTGATCCTCGGACCATCAGACACTACAGTTAAACAAAAAAGGAACACCACTAGTAGCTAGCCAGGTGGTCAGGCTCAAACTCAATATCGACATGGTTCATGATACATCCTAACCATGATGGCTTTCAACAATCCATGGTTGTCTAGAGTCCCAAATACTATGTGTATATAACCCTAAGTCATGTTTTAAGTTTATTATATTGAACCATATTTTCAAGCTCGTGTTTCACTCATTCACTTATGAGTGATATCATGAAATGATCACGACAGATCTCACTCTCAATCTCAGAATGACATTAGGGTTTATACTTATATCATACCAAGCACGCAATGATGTACAATCTCTATATTGTTAAATCATCGACGACTCACTCTTCATAGTGATTGCACTCTAGCTGCGAACCAAGTAGCTCTTTCTACAGGTTGCCACTCCTAGAATTTAAGAAGTTATGCATACTAATCTCAATGTAAAATTCACATGACATGACTAAAATAAAAAAAAACTCAAGTCTAATCATAATTTCATCATAATGCATGTTATTTGTAAATTATAACATAAATATGCTATTACAAAAATAATCTCTTTCTAATATGCATGACATATCACAACTAACATGTGTATGTAATCATCTCATTGCAATAATTTCATACATGATTTTTTTATGTATATCATGTTCACACTCAAGAGCTATCTTTTTAATCATGCTAATACATAACATCAACACTAACATATAGCGTAATATAGTTTATTCATAACTAAAATTACTTATAATATCCCTTACCTCAAATATGAATATTGTGTTCTGGTTGCAATCGAATCTCAAGAGGCTCTAACAATAGGATCTGATTATCACACAAGCATATTCGTATTAATACACATAACTTCTTATATGTTGACAAAATTATCAAAATACCCCTCCTGAATTGACTCATCAGACCTTAACTTTTGTGTCCCTGATTTGACCAAAACCAGAAAACAAGAAGATTCTCCTCTACGATACGAGTCTAACGCATCAAACCCCACTCAATTCTGAGTTCGGAGTGCAAAGTTATGTCCATTTTATATAAATAGATCTTGTGTATACACGAGGGTACTTTGGTTATTTCAACTCTTATAATTTGACTTGACTCATCCTAAGTCAAAACAAGTTTGGTCTGAGCTTAGAGTACTAGGTTTACTGAACCTAGTCTCAACCCATCTGGGTTTGATTCAAAAACTCAATTGAATTATCAAAATTCAAAATTAATCATAAACTAGATCCAGATCCATTTTTTATCTGGATAAAAAACTGTCAGAATCCAGACCCAGTTTTGATCTGAATCTAAAACTGTTAGACTGCATTCAGACCCAGTTTTGATCTAGATCTAGATCCAGATCTGATCCATCCAGTTATTTGTTAGACCTAAATATAGCTCTAATCCAGATCCAAAACTGTCAGAATAGACCCAGACCCAGTTCTAATCTGGATGCCAAACTGATTTATTCAGTTGAATCCCAATCCAATTTTGATATGGATCCAAAACTGATCCGAACTAGATTCAGTTTTATTTTGGATCCAGATCAGTTAGAAAAAATCCAGACCCAGATTTGTTTGGACCCAATTTAATTTGGATCGGTCTAGACTGACTGGATCAAACGGGACCCAGATTCAGTATGTTTCAGATCAGACTGGATTCAGACTGAGAACCGAGACCCAGTCAAATCTAACTTAGTCTGGTTCACATCTAGACCGATTCGATCTAACTGAGTCAGTCTGAACCGGTTCAACCCGATACCTTTTTTTCTTTTACTTACTTATCTGGTTTGGTATAGGTGTGACTCAAACTGTATGGTTTGGTCTGGGTGTGACCCAGACCGTATGGTTCGGTCTATGTCGCACCCAGTTAGTTGCCATGTATAAAGAAAAGGGCGCATGGGGGCACATCCCCTTCCATCTTTTCTTTTCTTTTCTTTTCAAATGCAGAGGGGTTGATAGTCGGAGTCAGCCCTCTCTCTCTTCCTTTCTGTTGCAGAGGGGCCGACCACTGATGTCGGTCGCCCACCCCACCCCCCCCTCTCTCTCGCTCTAGCGGAGTTTTTTTCTCTTTTTTTTTGCAACTCGCCAGCAACCATGGTTGTTGACCCTCTGTTCAATAAAAAAAACAAGAAGAAAAAGAAGCGTCTTACCTGTGTTGTCGGCCGAAATTCTGATAAGCCCCTGTTTCTGTAACTCCTTTTTCTCTCTATCACTCTCTTACTCGATCGGTGGGTGAAAGAGATGCACCGTAAGGGATATAAAAAACCCTCACTATCTTTCCCCCCCCCCCCCCCCTATTTATGCGATTTGGAGAAGGCGGTTTTCAATTTTGGGAGAATCGTATTCCCATGTTTGTTTGTTTGTTTTCCGCTATCTTCCCACCCAACGAAATCATCGGGGTGATTTTACAATTTTACTTTTATCCTTGATGATTAAGGGAGACTTGAGGTTTTACGCCAATGAACCTGATGTTTTTCCCTAATTTTTTTTTGGGACTAAGATAAGGGAAAACCCCATAGCACCAACCGCACGTTGGCAGGTATCCAGTTGGTAGAACCTATGAGGTCTCTACGATCCATGCCTACTGGAGAGTGCACACAGCTTTGACCTTGTAGAAAGGGGACAACTCTGAAAAAAAAAATAAAGAACTTAAGGTTTTTGAAAGGAAGATCAAATGCAATGTGATCGCACACTTTTAGCCTGATGATCCTCCATCTAGGTGATCAGGAGCAGCAGCACACTGAAAGTGTGCAATCACATTGCACCTGATCCTCCCTCTGGTTTTTGGGTCTTCGTAGGCTATGTAACTGATATCCAACCAAAGCTTACAACCATAAACTAATCTCTTTTTTTTTTTTTGACTACTAAGAAGAAGCACCAAAAGTCATCGTAAAATGTTGGGTTGGCATTGAATGATGCCTAATACTTTTATCTTGCTCGTTGCAGAATTGGGACGCGGTTACAAGAGGTTGGTCAGCTACACAAGTATAGGACCACATCCTCGTCCTTATTATTCTCTCTGGGTTCACATGTCACACGACCATGACCTAGAACCTTTTCTTGATCATGACCAATCTAGGCATCTCTCATCCAATTTTGCACCTCTTTTTTTCCTAAAGAAGGACTTGGAGCAAGGTAGCAAGATGAACCTAACCCTCATGAACCCTGCAAAATATGGTGGCAGCAGCACTGGGCCAACCTTCTTGCCACGTGAAGAAGCTCAAGCAATTCCCTTCTCAACTTCCAATCTTACTGATATCCTTAGGCTTTTCTCAATCGAACCTAGCTCTTACGCCGCATCTCTTATGAGGCAAACCCTTCGCGACTGTGAGACGCCATCAATTGAGGGAGAAGCCAAGTACTGCACAACATCATTGGAGTCCATGATCGATTTCGCCGTCTCCCAGCTCGGAACCAATGGCATACATGTGTTGGCCACTTCTGTTATTAACAAAGAGAACAAGGTGCAAGCCCGAACATACAGAGTCTGTTATGATGGGGTGAAGATGAACTCTGGCGAAGCAGTGACATGCCACACCATGATGTATCCATATGCAGTGTTCTACTGCCACAAACTTACAGAGACTAGAACTTACATGGTTCGGTTGGTTGCAAATGATGGTAGCCAAGTAAATGTCGTAGCTTTATGCCATTTTAATACATCAACTTGGAGCCCTAGCCATGTGAGCTTCCAGATGCTTGGTGTCAAACCTGGGACTGTTCCTATTTGTCACTTTCTCCTTGAAGGTTTTGCATGGGTGCCCAACTGACTTTTGTAGACAGCCTAATAAGTATTTGATGTGGGGCGAAAGTGAGACATGTCCAGTTTTAGGATACATTTAAATATATTTCTGTTATTTAGACTTTTATGTGATTACTTATAAGTTTGGATATTGGGCTTTGGATTGAGCTTTTTTGGATTTTAGTTAGGATTCATAATCATCATAGATTCCTAGTAGAATAAGGATTTTCGCTTGTTCACTGCTGATGAGAATGGATGGATGATTGGTTATTTAGGTGTTTCTTTAATTTCAGTTAATTTATTCTAGTTTTTAGCAGATTCTTCACAGTCTAGTGTAGTGTAAGGTACATAGCTTTTTTTATTTCACCATGCAAGCTTCCTTGCATCAATATATCACCCCATCTGGATGCTACCCCATGAGTTTTAATCGTTAAGGAAGATGTTTGGATAGTTGTTTCTATCCTATGAAAAACAAGGTTTCCAATGGTCTGCATATATGCATGTGAAAGTTCATTAATTATTTCTTAATATCTGTTTTTAGTTCTCTGATTATGTACAAACTCTCCCAACAGTAACATGACAATGCTGGACTTAATTTTTTGGTGACCCAATTTTAAAGCTGATGCTGACAATTAAAAGCAGGATGAGCTTTAAGCAACCTGACCCTGGCTGGAATGACCAGCTATGTGAGCCTTTCACCATTGAAGAAATCCGAAACACGCTTTGGACCATGCCTTTGGGAAAAGCCCTAGGTACTGATGGGTTTCTCGTAGGGTTTTTTTGTTGTTTATGGGATCAATGCAAAGGTGACATCATGCAGATTTTTGTGGATTTCCATTCTAACTGCAAAATCCCCAGGGGGCTGGGGAAGATGATTATGATACTTATCCCTAAAGGGGAAGCTGTAGACTTCTCATAAATCAATTTTGTCCCATTTCCTTGTTACCTTGTGTATTGGATCACCCTTTCTAAAACGTTGGCTATGAGGCTAAGAAAGCTAATTCATTGGGTGATTTTGAAAAATCTGTTTGCTTTTATACCCAATAGGGGGATCCATAAATGCTGTATTTTACTGCATGAAGTCGTTCATTCTATTCACCTCACAAAGTCAATGGCTTTTATTCTCAAAGTAGATCTTGAAAAAGCCTTTGAACTTTTGTTCGTTGGGAATTCTTACTCCTTACACTGCAGAGGATGAGATTTGCTAAAAAAAAGATTAAGTGGATCAAAGTTGTGTTGGACTCTGCATCGATTGCTGTTGGTGCCAATGGGAGAAGGGGGAACTTCTTCAACCCTTCTAGATGGTGGGGATCCTATCTCACCTCTCTTATTTAACCTGGTCATGGAGGGGCTTAGCTGCATGCTTGACCAAGCGTCTAGGGCAGGCATCATAAGGGGGGTTTCTTATACTCAGGATTCAGCCAATGACACATCTGCTTTTTGCAGATGATGTGCTAATCTTTGGTGAAGGGGATATAGTCAATATGCAAGCCCTTTCTCATACCCCCATAATGTTCTGTCACTGTTACAGGCTTGAAATTTAATGAGGCCAAGAGTTACGTAAATCGTTCTCAACGGATCCGACAAACTTCATGATGATGCAACAACTATTTAACAAATGATGACAGCATCTGATTGACTGACTTGAGAGAGGATATGTGATTATACTTAGCACAAGATGTCGGCAGCATCTGATTGGCTAATTAGAGAGAGGATATCTTCTCATAAGAGATAAGTGTTAATTGAAAAAATTAAGCTTTTGGCTTGACAGGAATAGATCTAAGTTCTATTTTGGACAGCCAAGACTTGGAGATAAGCATCTCCTAACAGTCAATAGTTGTCCTTCTCATGAGGTTAATGAGACACCTCTACCGAGTCAGGATCGGCTGCAATTATATAGCACGAAATTTGTACATTAAGAACTTGATCGCCCTCCATCAGGCCTTAGGCCCCACAACTGAGGGGCCTGTCCCCAAGATGGAGGGTGATCAGGTGCTTAATACACAACTATTTGTGCAATCATATTACACCTGATCTTTTCACACCGCTACCCGACCAATGGAGCCCTCATGGGCCCAATCTTGTTGATGCTTGGCTACATAAGAGACTACAAGTGCATTGATATTCGATACATCCTAGCATACTGCACATCACGCGTACCAGTACCATATACTAGTACAAAACAGTCTTTAAAACCATGGAAGTATCTAATGTTTGACAAACTGGTCCCAATTTCTTAAGAAACATGCACCAACTTACATAGTAACACGTTTCTATTACATTATAAATGAGTATCACATTCGTTTCTTTTAGCATTTTTCCATACAAACTACAATTTGATTTTATAACGACACTATTTTATTGAGATTTCTTAAAGATTATAATTTATAAATAGTAATTTTACAATAATGATTGATTTATATATTATATTTAACTATTTTAGTTTGCAGGTATCTTTGTAAAAATATATACTTAGCATCCACTTTTTAGAAACTCGTATCAATTCTTTTTAGAAACCGTGTCAATGTTTATTACTAGCTCGTATCAGCATTTTTTGCCAATGTATTATGCATTTGTACATTCGTTCTAGTACCCTTACCTGTTTCTAGCAACTATGTAACAAACCATACATATACTTCTAGACACACACATCATAACATAATCACAAGAAACCACCACCATCACCATGGATACCATCCAACTCATAGAGATTGTTTCTTTTCATATACCAAATACTGCTAAAGAATACACCAAACCCTCTCAGGCCACCAGAACCAGCTTGTGCTTGGCCCATAGTCGGACACCTTGGTTTACTAGCGCGAGCCACGCCTCTTCAAAAAACACTCACTGCCCTCTCAGACCAATATGGCTCCATCTTCGCTCTTCGACTTGACCAAAAGCGTGCTGTGATCGTGAGCAGCATGGCGCTAGCTAGGGAGTGCTTCACCACCAACGACCGAGCTCTTGCCGGCCGGCCTCTTCTGCTCAGCAGCAAGCTCCTCACCTACAACTATGGCATTTTCGCTTTGGCTTCCTATGGCCCCTACTTGCGGGGGGGTCCGCAAGATTGTTGCCATTGAGCTGCTATCGAGCCGACGGCTTGAGCTGCTCAAGCACATCTGACTCGACGAAGTAGACTTCCTTCTAAGAGGCCTATACCGGCAGTGCAAGGACAATGAGCCCATGGAGATGAAGCAGTGGCTCGGTGTTTTGGTCATGAACATCATGCTGAGGATGGTCGCCGGAAAACGGTATTTCGATGGAGGCAATGCCAGAAAAGATGAGCGAGCAAGAGGGTTCTTTGAGTTGGTACAGGAGTTTCACTATCTAGTAGGCGTTTTCACTGTGTCAGATGCGTTCCCTTGGTTGGAGTGGCTCGATGTGGGTGGTCAGGTGAGGGCCATGAAGAAGGTCCAACAGAAGATGGATGAGATGGCCAACACTTGGCTGGTTGAACACCGCCAGAGAAAGAGAAAGGATGGGATGGAGACTTCATTGACGTGCCTATCAGTCAACTGGATGACAATCATTTGTCTTACATGCATCAAACTGACTCCATAATCAAGGTCACTGCTTTGGTGAGTTAACATTGACTCTATGCTGCATAATATTCTATTTAAGTTACATATAATAAAATTTTAATGCTTATATTTCGTAAATTTTAAGAGCGAGTAAGTCTCTCTCTCTATATATATATATATAGAGAGAGAGAGAGAGGGAGAAAAGTGTAGTTGTGCAACTCTTAGGTGTGCAGCTACGAAAGGATTCACGCTGGCTGTCCATCATCGAGAACATACAAACGTACAAAAAATGCTGAAAATGCATTTTTGCCTATTTTTCCGCCCCAGGAGATAGTGCGGGGCATTAATAAAAAGCCCTTTTAGAGGCAGTCAAAAACTACCACTAAAATGCCCTACCCATTACAGTAACAATGCGGTTCTGAATTTTTTTCAAAGATATTATACATATATGAGGTTTGCAATGAAATGAGCCTCATTCAGCCTGTCAAGCCTTATCGGGCTCAACAAGTCATTCAATCTTTGCTCGATAGCTTGTCCGAACTTCATACACTAGTTCAAGCTCGGCTCATTTTCAAAGCGAACAAGCTCGAGCCAAACTTTAACCGAGTCAGCTCAATTGGGTGTGCATTGTTGTAAATAAAACAACAAACTAAAAAAAAAATTGTTCTTTAGAATGAAAAACACGCAGAAATTGTGTTAGAGAAGGAGAAGACTACAAATGACTTCAAAACAGTCCAACGACTTATCAAAATGATGATACATGGCTGCTATATATATAGTATTCAAGCCCAACCAGAATTTAATTACATAGTAAATTCTTACCTTAGAAAAACTAAAAGGCTATTATATTTTCAAGGAGAAGAAATAAATGGGAGAGGAACCCAAAGAGTTTGCATAGAAAAACTGCAGATAGCCTTAATGTAAAATGAGTTCCCAAAATGAGGGAGGAATACAAAGAGTCTAGCTTATAATTCCAACAGGCCCTCTTAAGCTAGACTATAAGGACACCTAACTTCTCTCTCAAATTATTGAAAGTTTTATACTTCAATACTTTTGTAAAGATATCAGCCACTTGGTCTTGAGTCTTGCAAAACGTGACATTGATATCTTCATCTTTGACCAAGTCTCTAATGAAATGATACTTGATTCGAATATGCTTGCTTTTGCCATGAAAAACTGGATTTTTTGTGAGTGTTATGGCTAAACTATTGTTGCAAAACAAAGGAGTGCTTTCATATTGATGATGCTTCAGCTCATGAAGAATTCACCTTAACCAGAGAGCTTGACAACTAGAAAGAGCCAATAAAATATACTCAGCTTCAGTTGTGGAGAGAGCCACAACAGTTTGCTTCTTCAATGCCCACGAGATTGCACCTGAGCCAATGTGAAAAACGAAACCTGAAGTGCTTTTACTATCATCTTTGTTTTCTCCCTAATTATTATCACAAAAATCCACCAATTTTGAATCTTCGACACATTTATAATGAATTCCATAATCGATAGTGCTACGTGCATATCTCAAAATTCTTTTGCTTATGTCCCAATGAGTATTAGAAGGAGATTCCATGAATCTGCTAATCATGCTAACAACAAATATAAGATCAGGTCTTCTAGCAGTTAAGTACATAAGACTACCAACAAGGCTTCTATAAAGAGTTGCATCGATCTTTCTCTCACCATCATTTTTGCTAAGTTTCAATCCAACTTCCATGGGAGTATTAAGAGGTGTAGCACCCTCCATTCTGAACTTCTTCAATATATTTTCAGCATACATTTTTTGAGATATGAATATTCCATCTTCGGCTTGCTTTACCTCAATGCCCAAAAAAAATGGAGAAGCCCCATGTCAGTCATTTTGAATTCATGCATCATATCCTTCTTGAAATTTTCACACATACTTGCACTAGTGCCGGTAATTATTAAATCATCAACATATAAGCATATGACTAAGAACTCCCCTTGAATGCCTTCTTTGATGAAGAGAGTATGCTCGAAAGGACACTATTTGAAACCATTTTTCAAGAAATATCCATCAATACAACTATACCAAGCCCTTGGCACTTGTTCCAGCCCATAATAAAGCCTTCTTCAATCGACACACTTTATTTTCTTCATCTTTCTTCACATAACCCGGAGGTTGATCAATATACACTTCTTCTTCAAGAAAACCATTTAAGAAAGTCGATTTAACGTCCATTTGATAGACCTTCCATTTTCTTTGAGCAGCCAAAGCTAACACCATGCGAATTGTTTCAAGGCGAGCCACAAGAGCAAAAACTTCAATAAAATCGATGTCATACCTTTGCTTGTAACCTTTTACCACCAATCGAGCTTTGCATTTTTCAACTTCTCCATTTGTGTTGAATTTTTTTTATATACTCACTTGACACCAATAGATTTGTGTCCACTTGGGAGCTCAGTCAACTCCCAAGTATGATTTTTTTCAATGGAGTTCATTTCTTGATTCATAGCAATTCTTCACTTCTCTTCTTGAGATGCTTCTTCATAAGTAATTGGATCGGTGTCCGCAAATAAAGTAAATTTTACCAAATCTTCCTCAAGATTTTTTCTTGCTGTTTCATAATTTTTTTGAAAACTTCTTGTTTTCATTGGAGGAGATTCAGAACTCCTTGAAGATGAGGAAGACGGTGATAAATACGCAGATGGAGAGGAGAGTGAAGTATCTCCTTCACCACCATCACCATTAGGTTCATGACTCTCTTCCTTATTGATGAAATGTGAATTTTTATTTTCATTCTCGTCATCCCAATTCCAAGATTCTTCTTCATTGGATTTTACATCTCTGCTTATGATAATTTTCTTGGTGATTAGATTATAAAGCTTATAAGCCTTTGAGCATTCATTGTACCCAACAAAGATACATTTTTCAAATTTATCTTCAAGCTTGCTCCTTCGTTCATCGGGAATATGAGAATAATATATGCTGCCAAATACTTTCAAATGAGCAACACATGATTTTTGCTCACTCCAAGCTTCTTGAGTAGTTAAGTCTTGAACATTTTTAGTGGGGGCACGATTAAGAAGATAGATAGCACATGCCACTGATTCAGCCCAGAATATGTTAGGCATACCTTTAGATTTCAACATACTTCTTGCCATCTCCATGATCGTGCAATTCTTCATTTTCGCAATACCATTTTGTTGAGGTGTGTACCGAGTAGTCATCTGATGACGGATGCCCTTCTCTTTCAAGAATTTCTCGAACTCATTGGACATATATTCAACCCCACGATCAGTAAGCAAGGTTTTAATAGAAAGATCACTTTGCTTTTCAACAAATGTCATAAATTGCTCAAAATATTTTAACACCTCAGATTTTTCTTTTAGAAAATAAACCCATGTCTTCTGACTGAAGTCATCAATAAATGTTAAAAAGTAACAATTACCTCCAATAGATGTGGTGCGCATAGGGCCGCATAGATCAGAATGAACCAACTCAAGTGGTTTTGATGCTCGCCAAGATTTGCTACCAGGAAAAGAGTCTCTGTGATGTTTCCCAAGAACATAACCTTCACAAATTTTGCCTTACTGATGAATGTTAGGCATGCCTCTAACCATATATTTTTTGCACATGAGAGATAAAGAACTGAAATTCAAATGCCCATATCGAAGATTCCATAACCATGATGGATCTTTAATAATAATATTAAAGCAAGGAAGAACACTTTGAAATATAAATGGAAACATTTTGTTTTGAGTCATTTTCACCTCGGCTATGAGAGTATTCTTCTTGTCCTTGATTTCACATATTTCTCATTTGAAATGAAGATCATATGCTTTTAGAATAAGTTGCCCAACACTCAAAAGATTGTGTTTGAGGCCTGGAACATAGAAAACATCGGTAACGTACTTACTGCCATGGTTAGTTTTAACAAGAATATCACCACGTCCCTTGACAGCAAGCCTATTATCATCACCTGTTCTAACTTTAGTTTGGACCATTTCATTTAAGTCCACAAATATTTTTTTGTTTCCAGTCATGTGGTTATTACAACCACTATCAATATACCATACTTCATCATGTGTTTCTTCTTTAGTATCACAAGCAAGAAAGAGAATATCATCATCAAGAATTTCATTTTTTTCATGCATGAAAGTTACCTCTTTTTGGTTTTCTTCTACCAATCTCTTTCTACATAACTTTATGGTGTGACCATACTTCTGACAATGAAAGCATTGAACTTGTGAGAGGGAGTGACCACTATCTCGACCTCTTCCTCGCATAGAATAAGATGAATCACAATCATCTTCTTTCGTCTCTTGATTTCTACCACCTCCATATCCTCATCCTCTTCGTCCTTGAGCACCACCACGAATAAAGAGTTGTGTCTGAAAAGCTTGCTCGATTGAAGAAGAGTCAAATTGCTTTATACGAAGTTCATGTAATTGAAGTGATCTCATTAAACTATCAATGGACAAGGTGGATAAGTCTTTAGATTCTTCTATTGCAACAACAATATGTTCAAACTTGCGAGTTAAGCTTCTCAATATTTTTTCAACAACTCTTTGATCTTCAAGTTTTTCACCATTTACTCGCATTTGATTAACAATGGAGAAGACTTGATTGAAAAATGCTTCAATAGTTTCATATTATTTCATTTTTAAAGAATCAAATTCACTTCTAAAAGTTCGAAGTCTCACCATTTTTACCTTGCATTCTCCTTTATATGTTGTATAGAGAGTATCCCATGCTTCCTTTGCTGATTCCGCCAAAGATATCCTTTCGAAAATGCCTTCATCAACAGCTTGATAAATATAGAACAATGCCTTATTGTTCTTCTTTCGGTTTTCCTTCAACTCAGTTTGTTGTTGTGGAGTGATGCCTTCCACATTGTTCATCTCATCAAAGCCACTTTCAACAATGTCCCATAGATCTTGAGAGCCAAAGAATGCTTTCATTTGAATACTCCACTTGTTATAATTTTTTTCAGCAAAGCAAGGAACTTGTAGTTGTTCGATATTGTTGAAAGTCATCCTAGCTCTGATACCACTATGTTGTAAATAAAACACCCAACTAGAGAAGAAGATTGTTCTCTATAATGAAAAACACACAAAAATGGTGCTAGAGAAGGATAAGACTACAAATCGCTTCAAAACAGTCCAACGACTTATCAAAATGATGATACATGGATGCTATATATATATAACATTCATGCCCAACCAGAATTTAATTACATAGTAAATTTCTACCATAGAAAAAATAAAAGGTTATTACATTTTCAATGAGAAGAACCTAAAGAGTTTGCATAGAAAAAATGCAGATAGCCTTAATGTAAAATGAGTTTCCAAAATGAGGGAAGAATGCGAAGAGTCTAGCTTATAATTCCAACATGCATCCCTACTTGCAGGCCATGCACCTATATCGAGTTTATCCATTGATGTTGGGACATGAGTCAACCAAACCAGTCAACATAGGTAGATATCACAACCCTATTTGTTAATCCATGGAAGATACACAGAGATCCAGTGTTATGGTCAGACTCAGAAGTGTTCGAACCTGAGAGGTTCTTGACGAGCTATAAAGACTCCAATTTTAGTGGACAGAGCTTCGACTTCATTCCATTTGATTCGGGCCGGGTAATGTGCTCGGTTGTGTCACTTGCAACCCAAGTAGTTCACTTGACATTGGCACGTTTGGTTCATAACTTTGAGTGCTCAACACCCAATGATGGTCCGGTCGACATGACCGAGGGGTTCGGCATAACCATGCCCAAGGTAACCCCACTTCAAGTCCTATTTGCACTCTCGCCTCCCACCCCATCTATATCAGTGAGACTCTTTGGTGCCAGTGGTTGTGTCTTTATGTATATGAGCTCAAAGACATTATGAATATTTATCTCTAGCTCATTTTAGATGATAAAAAGATGTGACATGATTTCTCTCTACTTTCTATTAGATAAGTAAAGTTGCCTTTTGAGTTAATTTGCTTTTGGTTCAATATGGTATCTCACCCAGCATTTACAACCACAAACCCCATCCTTATGTATTGTAGAAATCTCACCCAGCGTTTGACAGGAACCGCTCTCCAATATCAATAGGTGTTTTCAAGTTCGCCCATGGCCTATATGGACCAGCATGTCCATTGATTTAATCTCAATTATATATTCTCGTTCACCATGGCCTATAAGAACCAGCCTATCCATTGCTTTAACCTTGTTTGCATAATTTGTGCATAGATTTACATTCAGGTATCTCAGGGCCTTTCACTTCGACACATCTTCATTTTTTATCGCTTAGAGCCCCCCTTCCATCATTACTTCCAACACATCAGCTACACAACCTAATATGGCCTTTCTTGGAGAAAATTATATACTAGAGCTAGTGTGCTTGACAAAATCTCCTTTAATAAAGGCAAATATACCTACATTCTCAAGATTCAACTTTATTATTATTATTATTATTATTATTATTATTTTGAAAGGCAAGCTGGGTTAGGCAGACCCCTACCAGATAACTCTTAAGCCTCATGTTCCAGCTTGGCACAGGACCCCGCTTACCACATGGGATACCACCTCGGTGGTAAGATTCAACTTTATTCCTTTCACATTGCTGGCAAATTCTACCATTTTCTTGGGTTGAATCCCCTTCAAACCATAAACATGTATAATTTCATCTCCAATAGTGACCCTTTGACTTGAAAATTCATGTAAAGTTGGTCATTCGTCTTTCTAATAAAGTAAGTTCTTTGGAAAATTTCATGTTGTTTGGCATAGAGTCAAGTTATAAGAAATTCACTATACTAATATATAAGAAATTGAAAATAACTAAAAATAAATTATTATTTAAAAAAAAAAAGATAGAGAATTTCAAATAAGTTCAAAAAAAAGTACCTATAAGAACTTGAAAACCATGAAAGCCAATTGTCAAGGAAAAGGTAGAACCACAAATATTATCAAGGTGCTTAGTGTTGGGTCCAGCCCTATCCCTCATTAATGATATGGGGAAGTGAAATAGCCACCCACTGCTTCTCATTAATGCAGGAGAAGTTGAAGGGCCAAAACCCCTTCGATTTTTGGAATGAGTCTAGAAAGCTCACTTCTAGAAAGCTCACATCTACAAGGCTCTATGCCATCTATAAGTAGGAGGGCAGAGTGTTGTGAGCAGAGTGGTAGTGTGAAGAGAGAAAAGAAGAGAGGGAGTAGAGAGAAGAAGAGGGAAGAAAGTTAATATGTCACCACGCATTGATCCTCAGAGAGATGTGTTGGTTGTGGTGTGGGTTTTGACTCGGGTTGTGCACCCGGGAGGTAATTTTGTATTCATCTCTTCCTGTGATTCTTTTGTTGTTATTCTCTTTAGCTTTGGGCAAGTTATTGGACGTTGTACTCTCTACATTGTACTGTCTACTTTTATTATAATAGATTATTTCTCTTCGTGCCTCATGGATGTAGGTCGTGTTGACCGAACCATGTAAATCTTGTGTTGTGATTCGATTGTGCCTTTGTTAGATCCTATATTGCTTCCGCGAATATTTTTTTGTTATTTCATAACTCTACACTTAGTACTTGGTAATATTCCACTCCTTGAAAGCTATTGGTTGCTATTGGAAGTAAAATGGTAGCTAGGTAAAAAAAAAAGCCTTGCCAAAAAAGTGGCCTAGCAAAGCAAAACAAATGTTGGAATGATTGCATGGCTCCCCGCCCTCAATTTCCAAAAATTACATTGTTTTAGAGATAGAAATAATTAGATTTTAACTGTGGATATGTTGAGTAGAGCTTATGTTGGCTCACTAACAGAGAGAATTCATTGTTAGAAAGTAGTAAATTATAGATTTTACTATATACCTATTGCTTTTCCCTAAAAAAAGCAAAAAACACTCTGGACCTATGGAAAAACAAGAAATCTTAAGTCTATTTTGGATCCGAGATGGATCCACAACATTCAAATAATATCTAAATCTTGGTAAACCCTAAACTAAATTGGATCTAATTTGATCTCTTATGGACTCAAATTGTATGCTGCTCCGCTCTTGCATTGTTATCCCAGGGTTGGAGATGACTTGCCCTTAAGTTTAGATTCCGCTTATACTTCCAATTTTGCTTAACTTCTGAAAACCACCAAAGTGATGTCATCCCTAATGGGTGTGGACCGATTAAGCACTGATGTAGTTCTACTAATGATAGTAGGATTCAATTCGCTGCCAACCTAAATAGAGAAATTATTTGGGCTTCGAAGCTAATCACTTCAACTATTTATTCTACACTACACTGTTATATGTACTAAAATATATCTAAACTATATTTGTTACTAGTAAATTAGTCTACATGAGTTGAGTTGAGTCCTGCCAAACACCAGTTGTTAATGTTGCGCTTGCTAAGCTTCATTTACGGGTTCCAATGAACTCTTTACCAGCCGTGCTTGACTTTGCCTAAAGTTTTTCCTTTTTTATTGGCAGGCTGGGGTTAGGCATATCCCCTACTGGTTAGAGATCATAGTTCATAGACATTACAAGTCAGACAGGGTGGGAAACCAATTCAGAAGTTTGTCTTCCCAGACCCTATATTGATAAATGAAACTCATTCCTAAGGGTGTCAATGGGTCCGGTTTGGTTCGGACCCAGGTGAAACCAAACTTGGCCCCGATTTTTGGGTATGGTATTGGGTCCAAACCCTGATCTAATCGGATCCACCATAAGAAAAACCATACCCGGACCCGATAAGAACTACATGAACCAGACCCGAATCATACCCGGTAAAATAATATTTTTTATCTTTTTTTATGTTGAAATTTTGTGGGTCTTAATGGGAATTCGGGGCGGGCTCGGATCCGGTATAAAATTTTACAAACTATAACCGGATCCATGTTTTAATCGGACCTTCAGGTTGGGACACGTGTCTTAATCAGGTCTTCTTATTTATCACTGTACCCAGATCCTATAGGGTTTGGTACGGGTCAGGTCCGGGTAAACCCAACCCGTTGACACCCCTACTCAAATCCAGCCAAAATGCAAGTCCAATAATTATAGTATTTATCTACTCTCACACATTTAACCTCCAAGCTGATTCAATCTCAAATGTAGGAGGTGTCCAGCAAGGAGAGAGGCGTGATGCTCTAGTTGCTGCTAATCAGAAAGATGTTGTATTCAATAATATTGTGGAGCGGCCTTATACAGTGGATCCTAATAATTTTATTTAATAGAAAACATCCTTTCAATGGCAAAATATATTCCAATACACTGCCTACTTTGGGGACGAGGTGTAACCTGAAAGCCAAATATGAAGAGGAAACAGAAAATAAAAAAACAAAACAAAATGCAGTGGTCTTCTCATATGTTCAAGTAGGGGTGTCAACGGGTCCTGCGACGCTATTTTTATGAGGCCTTGTATGATTTGCGTAAGTCTTTCAACGATAAGAGGAGTTTAGCTTTTATCTTCTCGAACCACATTGGTAGCAGACTCATTCTTTTCTCTCTCTGCTTTGGATGATCCAAGCTTGCCAACAATTTTTTAAGTGTATCCATTTTTTTTGCAAAATGAGCATGTTAGTTTCTTTCCTCTTCTTTCGATGGGACCTCTCTTAGTGTTTTGATCATGATTGGCAACGAATGCAGACTTTTCTGGTTGATCTTGGCTGTTCACCTTGGTTGGATTTATAACTTTCCGACGAGTTTTCTCTCTCGTGATGGTGGAGCGGATGGAGTTTGGGGGATGGACTCATAGTCTGGTCCCAAACCGGCAATCATCTAAAAGATTTTCTCTTTCTTGCAGTGCTTTTGACTGGTAATCAGATCATAGGATGTGGGATTGTGGGAATCTAGTTTGTACCACATTCGATGGGGGATCCCGAGATATTTACTAAATGGATGATTAAGCTTTTTGAATTTGGCTCTCTCTCCGGTAAGTTGGTACCGTCGGGCAATGTTATTTTGTTCACCATAAAGATCTTTTGTGGTCGACCAAATTGCCTCCATGAGTTGGTGTTTTTCCATTAACGTGACCCAGTTTTTCTTTACCCCTCAAGAATAGAGTGGCAGATTTAGACCACTGCAGGTAATTAGTGTCATTCAGCAGTCTAGACGTGATTCTTATGCCAGGGTTTATTTGTTCTTGAACCACCATTTTAGGAGTGGTGGTATCATGTCCGAGAGGAGGAGTCGATTGAGACTCACTATTGGAAGACATTGGTTAAGTAGAGAACTTCACCTGGAGGTTGAGATTGACAGGAAGATAGTACTCAACAAGGATAAGCAAGTCAAGATGGTTGAGGAAATGGGCCAGTGATGAGCTGGGGCAGGTAGCAGGGGCAACAGCAGGGTGCGGAAGCAGGTTGCAGGTAGCTGAGGGCTGTGCAGGGTGGACAAGCAGGCGGACCAGCGGATCGGACCAGTAAGCAGGAAACTCGTGCAGTCAAGGCACATCAGCGGTTAGTGAAGAACGATGCAGAGGCAGTGAAGGTGTATGATATCGGGAGTATTGGTCATGGTCATGAGTGACCCGCGAATACCCAATGGATGGGCATGACCTACTTTGATACCATGTCAAGATTGGGTAAAAAAGAGAAGAGGAGAAGAGAGCATTTAACGTGGTTCGGGCATAGTGGCCTACATCCACGGAAGAAGCACAAGGACCTTTACTATGAGAAGTTTGAGAAAATCTATTACATAAGGCAGAAAGCACACACACATTTATAGTCTCAGCAGGATACGATTGCCATACAATTTTCCACAAGTTTAGGCCTTGAGAATGGGAGTGATGACCCTTTCTTTGAAGAAAGATATACTGAAGATGGCTCTTTCCTTGGTGGAGGCTTTCCTGTATTAAACTTTACTGCAGGGTGACTTGTTGAGTGTTGTAGTATATGCTTGCCTCAATGGGAAGATAGCTTGTGCCATACGTGAGGGTGATCTTGTGCTTCCTAACACTAATGCCTCCCTTGAAATGTGACTCATGATGAGAACTGTATGTCATGGGAACAATCTTTTGCATGTTCATTGCAGCAAAGTACTGGCATCACTGGACAGCCTCTCTCTCTCTCTTAGGTGGTCTTTTCGACTTAGCTCTGCCTCGATCCAGTCATTCAATTCTTTGGTGGCCGCGTTGGCTCCTCGGTAATCGAGTCCGGCTGCAGCCATATGTTCTGGTGGTTCCCTTGCTTGACGTCGTTGGGTCAAAAAGCCCTATAGAGGTTTTCCATGGTACTCAGTCTGCTCTAGGGTCGCCCCTCGAGGCCTTAGCGTCTGATTGCTCCCTTTTCCAAGACGGTAGCTCATATCCTGTGTGTTCCCACAAGCCACAGCTTTTCCTTTCATCTGCCGATGGGTCTGGATACGGCAATCATCAGCCTCTGCATGGGACCTTGCCACCTTCCTTTAATGTTGTCACCTCTTCTCTTGGCACTTCATCCAAAGTGGATAGTCGTCCTGGGGTCCGCGTCTTTGTGCTTTGGAGTCTGTGGTTGGGATGAGTGGTAGTTCATATCGCACGCATCCTTTCACATCCTCCCCCCTTGCCTCTCATTCCTGAGGCATCAGCTCGGCTCAAGGGGGGTTGGTGCGTGTTCCGAGCCATCTATGCCAAGATCTCGCCTCCCCAGTGTTTAGTGGGCTGAATGGTTGCTTGATATGCATTGTTTGTGGCAGCCGCCCTCTGTGGTGGACCACTTGCCTAAGGTTGATAGCCCTCGATGCCCTTTCGCGGTCATCCAGGAGCCTCAGTCTTCTCTCAAACCGTCGTACAAGGCCGCATCATCGTTTTGGTCTCCTCTTCACGATGGTGGTTCAGCTCTTATGCTTTTCCCGCAGTCGACGATTCATCTCTTGGATGCTTCTGTTTTTGTGTGGGTCAATCATCATCCTCCCCTTGGAGACTTGTGTCTGCCTCGATCCCTCTGATGGCATCTTGGTCATAGTGTCGTCTCTCAAAGATCGAAGCAACGTATCTCCTCTATGCCTGATTTTCAACAGTCTTGTCTGTCCCCCACCATTCATCGCAGTTGTCTGGAATCAGTCCTCCTTTATTGATACCTCATCGTCCAGGGAGTCAGAGTTCGAGGGACAGGGGGGTCTCCCATCTCTCCCTCTCCTTCGATCATCGCTCTTCCTTCTCTACAAAGTTCTCTCTCTTCCTCTATGGGTCTGTCAGTGGCCGAAGCAGTTCGGCGTCTCAATCTATCGCTCCCTCAGCCGCAGATATAAAGCATCTACATCATTATGCATGAGTCCTTCAATATTATCGCAGATGATTTGCCATTTATGGTCGTTGTTGATTCGCATATCTCAACAGTCAACGCGCCTCCTCCTTCTTTGGTCAGGGGCTTTTCATCTCTGGGGCGTGGTGATTTCTTCCACAGGGGACACTGTCAGACCTTGCATTCTCCCTCCTTTCAGTATGGGGTAACTCCTAGGCGCTCAACGCAGAACTGTACTACTTGGGGTTTTCCTAATTTTTAGTTTTGAAGATTCTGTGTTGGAATATTAGGAGCCTGAATTGCCCCTCAAAGCGTCTGTTCCTTGCGAGCTGGATTCGTCAAGAGAAGCCTGATCTCATCGCTCTTTGTGAGACAAAGATGGTGGAGGTTTTGCACTCAATCGTACCTGAAATCTGGCGAGGTTCAGTTTTTTTCTTCAAGCCCGCGCTTTATTATACAGGAGGTCTCCTTATCCTCGGGAAGCCTTCTCTAGGCATCTACCAACTGGGTGAAGGCGCGTTCTCCATCTCCGTCGCCCTGCCTCTTTTTGCCAAGCCTATGCCGGCCGTGGTCACCATGGTGTACGGTCCCCACCGCCAGAGCCGTCGGGAGGAGTTTTGGTCAGACCTGAATAGGGTCATTCAGTCCCATGAGGAGCAGCATCTATTCATGTGCGATTTTAATTGCCTGTTGTCGTCAAATGACTCAAGCATTTCTGTTTCCTACTCGGCTTCTATGATTGAGTTCCAGAACTTTATTCAGATGCACCAGTTATATCCCGTCCCCCATATCAATGAAGCTTTCTCTTGGTCCGATCGGCAATCTTGCCTATGCTACCACATGCTCGACCGCGTGCTCGTCTCACCGGTTATGTTGGGCTCTCTTAATGACATATTGTGTTGTCTCCTACCCCAATTCGTCTCGGATATTAATCAGGTTGTTATTTGATAGGGGCATGGCTTCTCCGGCTACAGAACTTTCAGATTTGAGCAATGGTGGCTTAAGTAGCCTGGTTTCGAGTCGGTCGTCCTCCATTATTGGAGTGGACCTTGCTCCGCGGCTAGGTCTGCAACCCGTTGTCTGGGCAAGGATATAATGAAGTATTTATAAATGCAGAATGTGTAGATGCTGCTAAATGCAAATGAAGAATGTAGCTGAGGTTGCTGAGAATAAAATGAATATAGGCAATGACAGTTTTATGGCCTTCAGACTTTGGAAACGATTTTTGATCCTTTGGGCTAGAAGGAATTTCTAGCTGAGAGATATTATGCTTTATTGAAGCATAGCTGCTTAAATTCAGATCATGTAAATCAGAACCGAGTATTACTTCACTAGCAACATTGATGCCTGACATTTGCCAAGATTTCTCCCATTGATTTATCATCAACCACAGATGGCCTTTTAGCTTCCCGTAATGTTACTTCAAGAGTTTTCAGCCTTGGCCTCTTCAATTCTGGTGATTTGCTTGATGGGACAAGATCTTTCTTTCGATTAAAAAAGGAAGTCTATTACAGGGAAGCTAAATGACTGAATCAAATGAGTTTTCACACATATACAGGCTAGGCGAGATAATAACTTTGGTATCCTTGAGCAAAGTTATAAGATATTGGAGCATCAGTGAGTCTGTGATTTCAAGAAGTATTATGAGCAACCCAATGAAACATATATAGAACAAATTACTTTCCAATAAACCATGCTAAATATAGATAAAATGAAAGGTTTTTAGTAGCATGCGAGTGAATAAGCGATTCTACAAAACTCAGAAAATCTTGATTCTAGAATGAAAGCAATTTTAGTTTTACCAACATACCTATTAATGCCACCTCTGCCATGTGAATACCAGATCACAACGTTATTCTAAATCCAAAACAAAAAAAACCATCATGGTCAGTATGGCTGCATCCAATCCCTCCAAAATAAAAGAAGAAAAAGTGTTTGTTACCCACTGTCAAACATACAGATCACATATATTTTAATAATAAAAACAAAATTCCATGGCTTATGTTCTAAATCGACAGCAGGTATAGGATGGATGTGTGTGCTATTGATAGCAATGCCCTTTGCTATGTATAACATACAAGGATGACAACAGGTGCACTGTTATGAATGCAATGGACAGTGACACTATATTAAGTGTTACAACGTATGCTGTGAAGAGTGAGATTTAAAGTGTAGATGCAAGTGAGTGTATAGTGAATTTGAAGTGACAGTGGATGAATGGAAATAAAGAAGGCGAATGATGCTGGAAGTTATATCAGTAACCTTCTGATTAAAACCTTTCAGCTGACTCCCCTGTACTTGTAGAACCTTCTGACACCATCTACTGGCTCAACGAAGGGATTCCAGCAATCATACTTGTCACTAAGTAATTACACAATTGATGGAAAAACTCACAGGCGAATTTATAGTGTGGGGGTTTTCCATACACACTAAATATAATACCACTTGAAGTTAAGCAATAAGACCACCTGCAAAAAGATCATCAGAAGAGGTAACGTAATCTCTTCACCAGAGATTCTATCCCATATTAGCATCTAAGTCAGGGGCTTGCTACACAACAGGAGTTACCTGTAGATTTGTCAATAATACAGGAGGAACTCTCTTTTCACCATTTTCAATATAAAACTATGTTAGGAACCCACATTAACTCCTTATTTTCAAGAAAAGGTTGATGGTTGTTCATAGAAAAGCATACCACCATTTGTTCCCTGTTATGAAAATATCTCATCTGAATCCCTTTTGCATAACCTGTATCCACTGAGCCAATGTTCGACTGAGTTCACCCATCCTCTACCAGCATGCTATCATACCAAAGCTTCAACCCACCTCCAGAAATCTATATACTAACCCATACTTAGATTCAGAACAACCTATTGTTGTTTATGACCACACGTTGCTGGTAGAGGATGGGTTAGATTCAGAACAACCTGTTGCCTGGTCAATCTCGCGACATCAAATCTTGGCTTATTTTTAGTAACATCAGCAAATTCCAGAATCTGGGGGAATGAGAGTGTGAACTGTCTTTTACCCATCAGTCTCTCTCGGCTACAGCCTCTTTGTCGGCCTCCAATATTGAAAGCCTCAATGCAAGATCTGTTGAGCTGACTCTGCTATTGCACTCTTAGCGGCTGAAGGATGAGATTCGCTGGAAGCAGCGGTCTCGTGTGATATGGCTTAAAGCGGGTGACGGGAACACCAGGTTTTTCCATTCCTTCACATCTCATAGGCATAGGAGGCAAACCATTCACTATTTTTCTATTGAGGGTGTCTCCTACTTAGGCGAACAGGTCCTACTAGCGGTTACCAATTATTTCATTAACCTGTATTCTTACAACCACTCGGTCGGTGGCTCAATAGGTCCTGCCTTCGTTTGGTCCATGGATCGTGCTCTTTCCTCGTCTATGCAGGTTTCTTTCACTGAAGAGGAAATCTATTCTGTCATGCGGGATTCATCGGGTTGGAAAGCTTCGAGCTCTGATGGTTATCCTGTGGATTTCTTTCGCATTTTTTGGCCCTGGGTTAAGAGTGACATTCTTATTATCTTCGCTGAGTTCCATCGCAACTGTCGTTTGTCAATTCACTATCACTTGACCATTGTTTCTCTTATTTCTAAGGAAGCAACTTCATTGGACATCTCATGGTTCCGCCCCATATCCGTTTTAGGGGGAATTTACCGAATTATCGCCAAGGTCATGGCAAATAGGATGTGTTCAGTCGCTCCTTAATTTTTTTCGGATGCTCAGTTCATCTTTATTCCTCATAGACGGCTGCAATATTCCTTCATTTTGGCCACAAAAGTGCTTCACTCTCTCAAGATCACTAAGCGGCCTTTCTTCACTCTTAAGTTTGACTTCCACAAAGCCTACAACTCGGTTCATTGGCCTTTCGTTTTCTACATACGGGCAAACTTTGGTTTTGGTAAGTGTTTCTCTAGTTGGGTGTGTGAGCTGGTTACAAATGCCCAGTCACAAATTTAGATCAACAGGATCCATGGCCAGCAATTTAAACTTGGTCGCGGTCTTCGGCAAGGATGCTCCCTGTCTCCTTTGCTCTTTAACATCGTTTATGAAGGCCTTGTGGTTTTATTTAAGAGGGTTGTAGAGTGTAGTCTCATTGGTTCTCTCGAAATCCAGAAGTTCCTTAGTCATATCCTTACTTATGCCGATGACATGATAATTTTCGACAATGCATCCATCCAACAAATGTTAAGAATCAAGCTTATCCTTCTTTCTTTTCTATCGATGTCAGATTTATCTATGAACCATGATAAGTGTTGTCTGTTTATGATAAATGCCCATCCTTCTATGCTGGCTATTGGTCAGCGGATTTTCAGATGCACTATTTCAGAAAATTGTTTTTCCTATCTGGGTCTACCGCTACAATTCTCGTGTATTCCATCGGCAACCTGAAATGCAACTCTTCAAAAAGTTCAGACTAAAATATCGGTCTGGCAAGCATCCTACCTTTCCATCGTTGGTAGAGTTACTCTCATCAAACACGTTTTAAATGATATGTCAGAATTCTTTATGTCTATGTTTCTAATGCCTAGGGGGTAAGCAAAAAGCTCTCTCGGTTGTTGGCGAATTTTCTTTGGTCTGGGCAAAGTATCAACAACAAGGGCCACCTGGTGGGGTGGGAATCTCTAATGCTTCCTCAGAATAGGGCGGGGTTGAGGATTCCATATTTCAGGTTGAGAAGTATTATTCTCGTCGTGAAGCAAAGCTGGCTTACGCACCAACCAGGTTCCCCATGTGCTAGCTTTCTTCTTGCTAAATATGGATTGGTTGAATCATTGTTTGTGGACCACCACGCGATTAGACCAACCATTTCGCAGTTGCGTCGCTCATGGATCCAAGCTTGGTCTGTCACTTTGTCTAATGAGGGCGACGATGTCTCTCAGGCCCAGTTTTTTTGTCGCACTCTCGCCCCTAACGGCTCTTTTTGTACAAGATCTTGCTACCTTTCTCTCCTTCCTTCGGGGGTAGATTGGTTCCCTGTGCGCCTTATCTGGGGCAAGGGACCTACTCCTCGATCGCATTTTCTTATATGGCTAATCCTTCATGAACGGGTGCAGACGGATAACTTCCTCAAATCTATCGGTTTCCATCTTCTCAGTAAATGTGTTTTGTGCGAGGCTGCAGAAGAATCTGTGTTTCACCTTTTCTGGGAGTGCCCTATTTTTCAGAACCTCTTTAAGGTTACTTGGAATAAGCCTGTAGTTATCGTCCACCAAAAGTCGTTCGTTGTAGACCTTTTGTGGGGTCCCTCAGCCAGTTCACAGTTGCAAGCACTGACGGATTATTTGGAGAATGTGGCTTCTCTCGTCCTAGTGGGTTGTTTGAATGACTCACAACAATGCCATTTTTTGGCAAGTTTCGGCAGTTTTTAACAAATTAGTGAACTATATTTTGGCGGATGTGTACGCCATTTTGCGCATTACCATCCCCAGTCTTCAGTGCTTTCTGTCGCCCTAGACCCCCCCTGAACCAGGCTGATCTAGCCTGGATTTGGTTTCTTTTTGTTCTTAGTTTTGTTTATGTGCTCTCGGCCTGTCTGGGGCGGCGGGGCCTGTTTTGCGTTGCCTCCGGGTTCAATGTTTGTTGACCCTTTTTGTAATGTTGATGTTTATAATTCGTCTCTCTCTCTCTCTCTCTCTCTCTCATGTATTGTGGTTCTTAACCTCGATGCCATACGGTGGTACAAGGTCTTGTTTTGTGTGGATCTAGCAACCAAATGTTGGATCTAATGTATAAATGTGTAAAGCATGGTTTATTTACAAAGTTAGTTTAATCATCACTGATATATCATAAGATTAAATTTTCAAAATAGTGAAAAATTAATCGCTCACAATATGAAGATGGGGGTGGTTTAAGAACGAGAAACCATCACGTTGAAGTTGACTTTAACACATGAAAATAGTAAATAGATGATGCTGAACATGATCTAAAGGTCAGCTTTTGTTTTAGGTGATCAAATTAATATAAATGAAGTGTATATATACCACTGTTTTGGCTCAATCTGACACCATAGATATGCTCAGAATGATTGATTATTAGGAATTGACCCTTAGATTATGTTTTGTTAAATTGAGAAATTTTGAAGCATTTATGACCATTATTTTTTAACCACAAAGAAAAAGAAAGTATTTGGGGGCTACGTTTGTTTGTGATATTGGGCCATACCAACATCTCATTAAAACTTAACAACCTCACAATTGTGTACTAAAAGTCACAATCCTTTTTATTTATAGATGCAAAAGTTGAGTGGCTCAGACTTTAGATTAGATGGTCATGATGCCCTACAAAGAGTCCGGATCAGGTGCAATCACATGGCAAAAAATTTGTTCATTAAGAACCTGATCGCCCTTCATCAGGCCTTGGGCTCCGCAACTGACAGGCCCTGTCCATAAGATGGAGGGGCAATCATATTGCACAAATATTTGTACAATCATATTGCACCTGATCTTTTCACCCATACAAGAGGGATCTTGAGCAATGGCTTGGGTGTGGACACCCCAAATGCACTGGTCTTGGCATTTTTGGGTGACTTGATTATATAGATGTGTTTGGCATATATATTCTATTTGTTAGGAACCCGCCATTTTTTTAAAGAAAAGACATGATTTTATAAGATCTTAAATTTAAAAGACTGTGATTCATTTTTAACCCTTAAAAAAGTCATGATTACACCTCAGAATTAGCCTACTAATTTGATCATTTATAACACATCTATGTGGTCAGAATTAACATAAAAAAAATAAACACATTACAAAAATTTGAGTGCATTTATGTACTCAAGGATGGTCGTGTACATCTACCTTTTATATATATATATATATATATATATATATATATATATATATATATATATATATATATATATATATATATATATACATAGACATGCACACACAAACACCTATTTTTTTTTTTTTATGAATTTACATCATAAATGCAATCTGCATGTTTTGTTTAATGGAAATTGACTCTTGAATAGTTGAATCGTCCAATTAGTACAACTAGGAATGATTTTGGGAGGCTTAAAAATCAACATTGATCCACAATGTGCGATGTTTTAAAAACACAATCTAAATGTTGATCCCATGCAACCACGTTAAATCCATGCACGAGGTCCTATTGATCAAAACAATCTGCACCTATGTGATCTAGAGCTGCTTGTACATCAAACACTTGTAGCAAATAGTATCCCTATGTGCGTGTGTGTGTGCACTGATACAAGTGGAAATATGCCGGTGCATTAGGAAGGCTAGCCATAACACTCAACAGCTTTCGATCAGTCGTAGATATTTTTATAACTTATTCTATAATTTTTTAATGCACGGTTGCATTCACATCAAAAATTCGAAGAGAACGGAAGTGATTTTGTTAAAATCAAAATTCATATAAGCTCAAAGCATGCCTGACGACACAAAAGAAAAAATCACAATTTTGAAGGTCTATTTTATGAGTTTTGAACCAATGATTGCATTCATAAATAAATTTTAAGAAGAACGATTTTGATTTAGTCAAAATCAGAGTTGAAATGCATTTGAAACATACTTGGCAAGTTTCAAGGGCAAAATGGTTATTATGAGAATAGGGTGTAGATATTTATGACCTAAGGGTCATAGCCATCCAAGCTCCAAGGTTGACCAAGCTCAGTCAACTATTCATTTTTGTCAAAGTACTATTTTTATAAAATTTCATTTTAAAGTTAAAAAGATTTCATTTAATGTTAATTGGAATTAGGAAAAAAACATAGGATCTACTTAGTAAAAAATTAAAATACAACCTAACTAGACCCTAACCAAGCTAGGTTGACATGGATCAATGAGATTGGATCGGGATCTGCTCTAAGATTCAAACCCACTTTACCTTTCCCACCAAAACAGTACATGGATTTTGCCCATGGTTTTGGCCAAGCTAACAAGTGTTAATCAAGGCAAGAGCCCCTCACCTGGAGGGCTTGGTGTTGCCGCTCCCTCTCTTATTTAAATTCTCACTCCCCCCTCCCTTTCACTTATTCGAAACCCACTTCTTCTCTCTTCCTTCTTCTCACTTCTTCTCTCTCCCTCTCTCTCTTCCATTAGCCCCCTATTGTAACCCGATTCACTCCCTCTTTTGACCAGGTTCATTCTCCCTTGGTTGGGTTCGATTCCACTTAGAACAGCTTGGTCCCCCTTGGCTCGGTTTCCCCTCCTATAGACCAGGATTCCCTTAGTAGTTATGTTCTCTTAGAAACTCAGTTTCCTTCTCTAGTGATCTGGTTTTTCTCAACGCAGTTCTCTTTTTTCATTGGTTTCCAGTCACTCGATTCGCATAAATCGACTCCACCTTCGCCAATGTAGTTACGCATATGTAAGGATAGTCGAAGATTTGCATTCAGAGAAAAATTCCCCCAAGATATTTTGGGATTTTTTTTATCTCTTTTTGATACACTCTACAATGTAGGTCCATATACCAAACACTCATAATTTTCAATGTTAAAGATACATTCTTGTTGCGCTTGTGCTCGTGTACAGTTAGTTATGTTTCGATAATCTCGTATGTATTTTCATTACACATAAACCAATATTATATTCAACCTATATTATGATCTTTTAACATGTATTACAAGCTTTCATCACTTATTACAAGTTTCTGACCAGTATTATAAGCTTTCAACCTATATTACAGGCCTTGTATTATAAGCTTTTAACTTGTATTATGAGCTTTTCAACCTATATTATGAGCTTTCAAACTATATAGTTTTAAACTTTTATTATGGCTTTCAACCTGTATTATAAGCTTTAAACTTGTATTACGAGTTTTAAACCTTTATTACAATCTTTCAACGTGTATTTCATACTTTCAACATATATTATGGGCTTTTCACTTATATTATGAGCTTTTAATCTCTATTATAAGCTTTCAACATATATTACGAGCTTTTAATGCATATTATGAGCTTCTGACATGTATTATGGACTCTCAACATATACTACAAACTTTCAACTTGTATTACGAGCTTTTAATTCATATTACAAGCTTCTTACTTATATTATGAACTCTCAACATATATTACAAGCTTTCAATATGTATTATGGGCTTTCAACCTATATTATAAACTTTTAACCTGTATTATGAGCTTTCAATCTATATTATGAGCTTTCAACCTGTATTACAAGGTTTCAATATATATTATGAGCATTTAACATGTAGTACGAGGTTTCAACCTATATTATGAGTTGTTGACATGTATTACAAGCTTTCAATATATATTATGAGTTTTTTACATGTAATACGAGCTTTTACTTGTGTGTATGAGCTTTTATGTATGCTTATGAGCTTTTAGATAATACATGTATGAATTACTTCAAATGCATAAAAATTATGTATGCTCAAGGTTTAGATGCTTCACATTATGGAATACACATGTTTTGAATTATGTAATAATTCAGTTTTTCTGTTAAAATATTGCATCATATAACTAATATATACAATGAATGATTTCACTCAATATGGCGATGGGCCACGACACCCTATTGACTGTGTTAGCATGTTGAAATGCCATAACATGCATGAATGAAATGGTATGGCTCAACGATGGTGTCATTGAGCCCATATGTGTGTATGACATATAAATGACTAATGTAGTACTGTAAGTCATCAAGGCATGATTGTCCAATGAATAAGGGTTTGATGGTAACCCATGAGATGTGAATGCCCACCAGGCTATGAAAAGCACATATACACATAATGAATGGTTGGTTATTTACCTTCACAGGCAAGTTGCTTGAATGAGCTAAAGGTGCCAGAGCAAAATTGAATGGGTTGGGTATACACGAGTAGAACATAATTCACTATTACCCTGGAGAGGTACTTAGGTTATTGAACTCTGATATTTGCCTATTATTTTAAGGCACATGAAATTATTAATCCCGATAAAAACACAACCCTTATACCCATTCAGAGTGAGCCTACCTTGTAGAGGGTAGGCGGTACAAGCCTCGAGTGATTTTGATATATATTTTAGAGTAAGGTGTCCCAATGGTCTCCATTTACTCATAGGTTTTGGATGCCGAGGATATCCATGTATCCTTAGTGATAGATTTCCAACTACTACAGTAGTCGGAGATGCATGCATATTGAGTGACAGTAGCCTTTGAAAAATTCACTCTCGGTTACAAATCGTTCTCCTTAGGATTCATTCAGCTAGTCATTTAGGATAATTAAAAATACATGTTATAATAAACTTCTAAATGGTCTCGATTGATACAATGATTAGTGGCTTTATAAGTATCCATGTGTATAAACTTTATTTATGCTTATGAGCTTTCTGAAAATACATGTATGAATTACTTCAAATGCACAGGAATTGCGTATGCTCAAGGTTTAAATACTTCACATTATGGAATATGTATATTTTGAATTACGTGATAATTCTATTTTTTTATTAAAATATTGCATCACATAACTGATATATGCAATGAATGATTTCACTCAATAGAGTGATGGGTTACGACACCCTACTGAATGTGTTAGCATGTTGAAATGTCACAACATGCGTGCATGAAATGATATGGCTCATCGATGGTGCCATTAAGCCCATTTGTGTGTATGACATATGAATAACTGATATTGTACTGTAAGTCATCAAGACATGATTGTCCAATGAGTGTGGGTTCGATGAAAACCCATGAGGGGCAAATGCCTGCCAGGCTATGAAAAGCACATACACACATAATAAATTAGTGGTTATTCGCCTTCACAGGCAACTTGCTCGAATGGGCTAAAGGCACTAGAGCAATACTTAATGGGTTGGGTATACACGAGTAGAACACAATCTTCTGTTACCCTGAACATGTACTTTGGTTACTAAACCTTGACATCTGCCCATTGCCTTGAGGCACATAAAATAATTAATCATGTTAAAAAGACAACCATTATACCCATTCAAAGTGAGCCTACCTTAAAGAGGGTAAGTGGTACAAGCTTCGAGTGATTTTGATATGTTTTTTGGAGTAAAGCATCTGAGTGGTCTCCATTCACTCGTAAGTTTTGGATGTCGAAGCTATCTACGTATCCTTGGTGATAAATCCCCAAGTACTGTAGTAGTAAGAGATGCAAGCATATTGAGTGAGAGTGGCCTTTGATGAATTCTCTCTTGGTTACAAATTGTTCTCCTTATGATTCGTTCAGCTAGTCATTCAAGATAATTGAAAATACATGTTATAATAAACTTCTGAATGGTTTCGACTGATACGATGATTAGTAGCTCTTCAAGTACTCATAGGAAGAATAAATATTAAAACAAAGACCTTTTGAATCACACATTTTGAGATAAAAATATGCCTTGATAATACAATGCTTGAGTGGATATTTGCATTATATTAAATGCATGAGTAGTCATTTGTATTATGTGCTTGAGTGGACATTTGTATTATATTAAATACATGAGTGATCATTAAATGCTTGAGTGGACATTCGTATTATGCTGAATATATAAGTAAAAACTTGCAATGATAGTTGCATAACTCAATAGTAAAGCTTAGGGTTGCGGAACCTTGCAGGCAATGAGTTACTCTGCCAAAGAATAATGTTATGCATTAGATAAAAATATGCATGATAACGCAATTAGTTAAATATATATTTTTTTGTATTTATTAGCATGATTATTGTGAAGCATGCACTTTCCTGTAGAATAAATCTATGTGAAACTATGAATAAACTGTGACATCTAAGTTGCACAAATAGATATAAATTGTGGTACCTAAATATATTTTTAATATCCTGAGTTATTTGGAATTGGTATATACCTACTAGACTGTCACAAGTTTGACCCTTTTTATGGATTGATTATTGCAGGTAAAGACTATAATAGAGAGTGGATGTGGGATGTTGCAGTGCTATCGATGGAGCCAATCATTTTTCTTTTCTGGACACTGAATTTAGACACATGACATTGTATTGATTTTGTAATATTTTAAATGATACACTGTTCTTTTGAATAAAAGTCTTTTATTTATGTCATGTTATCCTCTTTTGAATTCATTATAATAATTTTTGTATGCAACGTAACCTGCCGAGGTTTTGAACTCCTATTTGAAAATGTTTCTACTAATGATTTAATAAAGAAAGAAAAGTTTTAAATTTTTACGTAAAATTCACAAGGATTAAAAATCTCATGGCGTTACAACTAGTATCAGAGCATGATGAAAATATTGTCTCACGTCACATCGAGCAATCGGCATTGCTCTGTAAGTATTTTTTTACATAAATTAGTATTGATTGAATATCGGTAGTAACATAAGATTTGGGTAAACTTAGTATAACCTAGACAAGTATAATAAAGGAGTTTAATATTAACCTAACTCATTGATAATCAAAGATGACTCGTTGAATGAGAACAATTCAGGCAAATGAGTGCACAGAACCTTGAGGGTTTATCATGGAGACCCTCAATAATCTAAACACTGCTATTAGAGACCAGACACTGGTCAAGCAGGTGCCAACAGTTCTTTCAAAGGCGGGCCATAAACATGGAGGGATCACATATGGGAAATTCTTAAAGCTAGATCCTCCAACTTTTATGGGAAAAACATATCTCGAGGCCGTTGAAACCTAGATTCAGAAGATGGCAGAGAATCATAGGAACACCAGTTGAACAAAATAGTACCAAGATCTGGAGGTCATAAGAGCATGCCTAAGAGGAGACATACATGAGGGAAGCGTGACTCGCAAGACAAGAGGCCAAAGCAACATAAATAAATTCAACCCCAACAACCAAGAGAGAGATGCTCGAAGTGCAACTACTATCATCCGGGACAATCATGCCCTCGAGACACTGGAAGGTGTCTTTATTACGAAAAGATGAGCCATTATGCTTGAAATTTTCGCAAAAAAGTAGCAGATTGGCAGAGGCAAAATGCTGAGGGATCTCAGCAGCAACCCAAGGAGGTGGCAAGCCATGTAAATGCCACTACAGTAGAACCAACGAACGATGGTGAGTAGGTATGAGATACCTAGATAGTCATGGGTTAAGCCTTCTGGAATGTAGTATAACCGATCACATAAGGTTGCAATATTTTTGTCTAAAAAAAAACAAATCAGTAGAATCACATATAAGATTTTTCATAACTGAGTGCCAACCCAATTTTTTTTCTCAAGGACTCATTGTGAGTTGTCTTAATCATTATTTAGAGTTTGTGTATGTAGATTGATACTTATTAGGTCAACACATCATCGTTGACCCCGAGTGGTTTATACATTGATTTATTCAAACAATTCTTGAGAATGGCAAATTATGAGAACAA
Organism: Nuphar pumila; assembly: GCF_984573655.1. Taxonomy (NCBI): domain Eukaryota; kingdom Viridiplantae; phylum Streptophyta; class Magnoliopsida; order Nymphaeales; family Nymphaeaceae; genus Nuphar; species Nuphar pumila. The sequence goes on along the minus strand of NC_143259.1, from coordinate 114,293,500 downwards.
ATTTTTTCTTTAGAGGGGAAGAATATAACACCCAACAACTTTCGATCAGTTGTAGATATTTTGATGACTTGTTCTATGATTTTCAAATGCACGATTGCGTTTACATCAAAAATTCGAAGAGAACAGAAGTGCTTTCGTCAAAATCAAAATTCATACAAGCTCAAAGCATGTCCGACAACACCAAGGGAAAAATCATAATTTTGAAGATCTATTTTATGAGTTTTGAACTCATGATTGCATTCATAAAGAAATTTCAAGAACAAGGATTTTGATTTCATCAAAATCAGAGTTGAAATGCCCTCGGAACATACTCGGCAAGTTTTAAGAGTGAAATGGTCATTATGAGAATGGAGAGGGGATATTTATGATCTAAGAGTCATAGCCGTCCAAGCCCAAAGTACTATTTTTATAAACCCCCATTTTAAAGTTAACGAGATTTCATTTTATGTTAATTGAAATTATGGAAAAAACCTAGGATCTAGTTAGTAAAAAATTAAAATACAACCTAACTCGACCCCAACCAAACTAGGTTGACATGGGTCAATGAGACTGGATTTGGATTTACTTCAAGATCCAAACTCACTCTACCTTTCCTACCAAAACCGTATAGGGGGTTTTGCCCATGGTTTTGGCCAAGCTAACAAGTGTTAATCAAATTAACACTTATTACACTCCCTCTCTAATTTAAAGCCTCACTCCCCCCTTCCTTTCACTCGTTCGAAACCCACTTCTTATCTCTCTTTCTTCTCACTTCTTCCCTTCCCCTCTCTCTCTTCCATTAGCCCCCCCTAGCACCACCAATTTTGGTAGTACTCACCATCGATTCAGCCTTCTATTGTGACCCGGTTTAGCCCCCTTTTTTAACTTGGTTTAGTCTCCTTTTAACCCGAATCAGTCCCTCTTGGTTCTATTCGATTCCCTTAGCCTGACTCGCCCCCCTTGGCTCAGTTTCCCCTCCTAGAGACTTGGGTTCTCCTAGTGGTCCGATTCTCCTAGAAACTCAATTTCCTTTCCTAGTGACCCAGTTTTTCTCAACTTAGTTATCTTTTCTACTAGTTTTCCTTCACTCGGTTCGCATAAATTGGCTTCACCTTCGTCAACGTACTTACACATATGTAAGGATCGCTAAAGATTCACATTTAGAGGAAAATTTCTCTAAGATATTTTAGAAAGTTTTTTTTCCTTGTCGGTACGCTCTACAGTGTAGGTCCCTATACCAAACACTCGTAATTTTTTATGTTAAAGATATATTCTTGTTATGCATGTGCTCGTGTACAATTAGTTATGTTTTGATAATCTCACACGTGTTTTCATTACGCATAAACCAATATTATATTAAACCTATATTATAAGCTTTTAACATGTATTACAAGCTTTTCAATCAATATTATGAGATTTCAACCTGTATTGTGAGCTTTCAACCTGTATTACATACTTTCAACTTGTATTATAGGTTTTGAACCTATATTATGAACTTTTAACCTGTATTATAAGTTGCCAATGTGTATCTCGGAGTTTTAACTTGCATTATAGGTTTTTAACCTATATTATGGGCATTTAATCTATATTATGAGTTTTTAACCTATATTATGAGTTTTCAATATATATTACAAGCTTTCAATGCATATTACGACCTTCTGACATGTATTATGAACTCTTACCATATATTATAAGCTTTCAACCTATATTATGAGCTTTCAACCTATATTATAAGCTTTCAACTTATATTACAAAATTTCAACATGTATTACAAGCTTTCAACATGTATTATGAGCTTTTAGCATAGTATTACGAGCTTTCAACCTATATTACAAGGTTCCAACATATATTAGTAGTTGTTGACATGTATTATGAGCTTTCAATATATATTACAAATTTTTGACATGTAATATGAGCTTTTACCCATGTGTACAAGCTTTATGTATGCTTATGAGCTTTTTGATAATACATGTATGAATTACTTCAAATGCATAGGAATTGTGTATGCTCAAGGTTTAGATAGTTCACATTATGGAATATGTATATTTTGAATTATGTGATAATTCTGCTTTTCTATTAAAATGTTACATCACATAACTGATATATGCAGTGAATGATTTCACTCAATAGAGTGATGGGTCACGACACCCTACGAAATGTGTTAGCATGCTGAAATGTCATAACATGCATGCATGAAATGATATGGCTCATCAATGGTGCCATTAGGCCCATTTGTGTGTATGACATATGAATAACTGATATTATATTGTAAGTCATCAAGACATGATTGTCCAATGAGTGTGAGTTTGATGAAAACCCATGAGGTGCGAATACCCACCAGGCTATGAAAAGCACATACACACATAATAAATGAGTGGTTATTCATCTTCACAGACAACTTGCTCGAATGAGCTAAAGGCGCTAGAGCAATACCGAATGGGTTGGGTATACACGAGTAGAACAAAATCTCCTGTTACCCTAAACATGTACTTTGGTTACTAAACCCTAATATCTGCCCATTGTCTTGAGGCACATGAAATGATTAATCCCGTTAAAAAGACAATCATTATACCCATTCAAAGTGAGCCTACCTTAAAGAGGGTAAGTGGTACAAGCTTCGAGTGATTTTGATATGTTTTTTGGTGTAAGGCATCTGAGTGGTCTCCATTCACTCGTAAGTTTTGGATGTTGGAGCTATCCATGTATCCTTGGTGCTAAATCCCCAAAGTACTGTAGTAGTTAGAAATGCAAGCATATTGAGTGAGAGTGACCTTTGAGGAATTCTCTCTTGGTTACAAATTGTTCTCCTTATGATTCATCCAGCTAGTCATTCAAGATAATTGAAAATACATGTTATAATAAACTTCTGAATGGTCTCGACTGATACGATGATTAGTAGCTTTGCAAGTACTCGCAGAAAGAATAAATATCGAAACAAAGACCTTTTGAATCACACATTTTGAGATAAAAATATGCCTTGATAATACAATGCTTGAGTGGATATTTGCATTATATTAAATGCATGAGTAGCCATCTGTATTATGTGCTTGAGTGGACATTTGTATTATATTAAATACATGAATGATCATTAAATGCTTGAGTGGACATTCGTATTATGCTGAATATATATGTAAAAACTTGGAATGATAGTTGCTCAACTCAATAGTAGAGCGTAGGGTTGCGGAATCCTGCAGGCAATGAGTTACTCTGCCAAAGAATAATGTATGAGTTAGATAAAAATATGCTTGATAACGCAATCAATTAAATATGTTCTTTTTTGTATTTATTAGCATGATTATTGTGAAGCATGCACTTTCCTGTAGAATAAATCTATGTGAAACTATGAATAAACTATGACATTTAAGTTGCACAAATAGATATAAATTGTGGTACTTAAATATATTTTTAATATCTTGAGTTATTTGGAATTGGTATATACCTACTAGACTATCACAAGTCTGACCCTTTTCATGGACTGATTATTGCAGGCAAAGACTATAACGGAGAGCGGATGTGAGATGTTGCAGTGTTGTCGATCGAGCCAATCATTTTTCTTTTTTAGACACTGAATTTAGACACATGATATTGTATTGGTTTTATAATATTTTAATTAATACACCGTTCTTTTGAATAAAAGTCTTTATTTATGTCATGTTATCGTCTTTTGAATTCAGTATAATATTTTTTGTGTGCAACGTAATGTGCTGAGGTTTTGAACTCCTATTTGAGAATGTTTTTTACTGATGATTTAATAAAGAAAGAATTTTTTTAAATTTTTACGTAAAATTCAAAAATCTCAGGGCATTACACTAGCCATGCACGTGAGAGAGTCAGGTGTCTCGAGCACCCAAGTCGAAGAGAACACAAATCCCATCATTTGACATAGGATGAGTTTCATCCTATGTCAATCCTAGCCATCCAGCGGAACCACCTGAATGGCTAGAATATAATTAGTCCACATCCAAGTGAAAATGTGGACCAATCCTAACCGTTGATTGGATGTCTAGGATTGAATGTAGAATGGAACCCATCCTATTTCAAATGATGGGATCCGTGGGTGAACCGGGTCCAATAGGGTTAACCCATGTAAGGGATCCAGCAAGAGGGAGAGAGAATTTTGGTGCTTGCATTGCTACGTAAAACGTTGAACTATTCCTTGATTTGCAAAAAAAAAGGACAAGTGGAATCCTTACCTTGGCCGTCCATAAAGAGTTCGGATCTGGTGCAATGACATGGCACAAAATTTGTGCATTAAGCACTTGAACGCTCTTCATCCGGCCTTGGGCCCCACAACTAACAGGCCCTGTCCCATGCACACATATTTGTACAATCATATTGCACCTGATCTTTTCACATCCTTAGACTATCACCTTGATCTTTTCACGTCCTTAGACTATCACCTTGATCTTTACTAGGTAGCAGCAAACTTCACACTTATGCACCTCCTGCCAAACCTTGACAACAGTCACCAGATATATATGGCCCTCCACTCTTTACGGTCCATGATTGAGGGCATCTTTTGTGCAGCTCTGCTTTTTTACTGATGCACTTTTCATGTTATTAGTTGACAGAGACCAACTATATAGCCTACAATTTGAATTCTTTATGATCAAGATTTATCTCATATGTTTTTTTTTAAAGAAAAATTATCTCATATGTTGAATGAATGTTCAAATCAACTTTCACTTGGTCTCCAAAAAGATGGTCACCCTACAATTATGTATCGAAATGCCAACTAATTGACCCTTGAACTCTCAATTAGGGTTAGGCCGACCCTACCAATTATACAACCATACCATTGGGTTTTGAACCTTCAACGTCCCAACACGAGGTGACGTGCACTAGCTGCTCCTACCAGACAAGCGAAGCCTTGGCACATCTGAGGAAGTGCTTTTGACCAAAAATGTTAGACTAGCTCGATCTATTGCTTTTCAATCACAAGCAAAGAATCTTAGCCATTTTCCAAATACTTTCCTCGAAGAAAATAGAGATTTCTACATCAGGATGCAACTTAAGCAGCTGCTATATAGGCAAGTGGTCAGGGTTCCATTCTCATGGACGTTAATTAGCTCCTTGTATTACAAAAGAGTTAAAAGAGTATCATGCCTCTTGTTCATGCTTAAGCAAGACGACTCGAGAGAGTAAGGGGTGCACCACGGGTTTACGCCATCAGGAAAGGGACCGTAAGCAGTGTTGTGAGAGGCGTACGCCTCAGTACCTGAAGCGTACGCCTCAGAGGCGAGGCGCACGCTCAAGGTACTGAGGCGTTGCTGTGATGCGCCCCTCATCAACCTCCGACCAGTTGTGACCACCGACCACCGGAGTTGCTGTGTTGCAGCTGCTGCTCAGTCTTCTCCGACCACCGGACGACCGGCATATCCCTCGCTTCCGTACCAGCTGGGCGCGTGGTCCTTCTCTTACTGCCTCCCCTCCCACCGCTTCACTTCCATACCAGTTGTGAGAGGCGTACGCCTCAGTACCTGAGGAGTACGCCTCAGAGGCGAAGCGCAGGCGACTATATCTCTGATTCTTAGAGTACAGCAGGCATAGCCAGTGCGACTATATCTCTGATTCTTAGAGTTGTTCCCCAGTTCCTCATTATAAAAAATAATACACATGCTGGTCAAGAGCTAAGCCTACTCTGAACAAAATTGAGGCATTAATTAGTAGACCAGAAAACGCATGAACCAACTATTCCTGTATCAGTTCACAAAATCATTTAGAAACTCTAATGAATAAAGTCAAAGTGGGGAACCAACTTTTTAAAGGCCAATGAAAATGAAACTTGTCTTGAACATGCGTGAATTGTTCATAGTTGAAGGATGACTTAATTTCTCAAATGGCTAAAAAGTCAAGTTTGCAATATGTGGGCAAATTCCAACCTCACAAACTAGCATGTGACGACACCTGTAAAGTGTTCTCAAGAGTGAGACGTGTTCTACCAACGGGGGCTGGGCTTGTCTGGTAGGATCAACTACTGCACGTTCACTACAGAAAATTTCAGGGGTGCACCAGTAAAGCTTTTACTGACACAATTTATATTCATCAATGAAAAACACTTTCACTGACACAACTTTTGTGCTAGTAAAACCAGTTTTCATTGGCACAAAGTAAGAGTCAGTGAAACCTGTTCCAATTGCTCTTACTCTTAGGTGGTAGAAGTCTGTCTAACCCCAGCTTGCCTATCAAAAAAGAAAAAACAAGTGAGTCATATTCCAATTGCTTTAACTCTTAGCATAAGGCCTGAAGGTAGTGATGTTAAATGGTTTGAATTTGGATCGAAATGTGGCCAATACCACTAAACGGATTGAAATTTGGATTTCAATTCAGATAGTGACAAGCTCATATATACCAGATCTTTTTAAATTGTAAACTGATTCAGATATCAGATATTTCGGTAGCAAAAAATCAAAACCATATTCACATCCAATTATAATTGAATATTGTTTTGGCTTGTCAAATGCAACTGAATTTAATTGAATTAGGTTGGATATCAGATAAAATCAGGTTCATTGACATCCCTTCCTGAAACCGCACGCACAAACAGATCAAGGATCAGGTGCAATGTAATTGCAAAAAAAACAAAAGTGCCTCTCCATGTGTCTAATTCATAATGTGCCCCACAAAAGTTGATGGTTCTCCCCATCCTCGGTGGTAGGGGTGGCAAAACCTGACACGACCTGCCAACCCGCCTCTTAGGCGGGTTCGGGTTGGGCTTAAGCCAACCCGTTTAATAAACGGGTCGACCCGCCTAACCCGTTTATTAAACGGGTTGGGTTCGGGTTGGGGTATGCCAACCCACCTGACCCGTTTAATAAACGGGTTAGGCGGTCGGGTCAACCCGCCAACCCAGCTTCCAACCCGACCCATCAACCTGTCGACCCGCGAACCAGAGAACCCGTTTACCCGACCCAACCCATTTATTAAATGGGCTGGCGGGTCGTGTCGGGTTACCCGTTTATTAAACGGGTCGGGTTCGTGTTTGCCACAGCCGACCCGTTTAATAAACGGGTCGGGTTCGGGTTGAGGTATGCTGACCCGCGAACCCGTCGGGTTGACCCGCCAACCCGACACGATTGCCACCCCTACTCGGTGGGGCCCAACACCATGTGTCATGCAAGGAGATGGGCTGCCTTTTCTTGTACAATTAATTAACACCTGATCCCTCTTTCAGATCCATCCATCCATATCTCTGTGTTTATGTAAATAATCCAGCACAATAAATATCAATAAGAATTTGGAACACAATAAATTCATAAAATGTAAAAGCTATTTCTAAATTCACAAAAATGTAATTTATCATTTGTTTGTCGATATCGCATTTTATCAGAATTTGATGCGAATTTGGACTCCATTACAATGTTCAAAGATCCGACACTCAGTCCAGTTTCAGGAGTGTATTTCAGTATTTAGGTGCCCAACATTGAGATCCATTCACCAACGGGCGATTGTTTGGTAGGAGATGTTAGTGCACGTCACCTTGTGTTGGGACGTTGCAAGTTCAAATCCCAATGGTACTGTGTATAACTGGTGGGGGTCTGCCTAATCTCAGCTTGCCTATAAGTAAAAAAACATTGAGATCCCATCTAGTTCTGCACCTAGACATGCCAACTCTTCCATTGCCACCCCAATGTCCAAAGGCAATGAAGATTAACTCTTAATTTGTCAAATCTAAACTTCAGCAATATTCCCTTTTTGTACTCCTACCAATGATCTAGCCAAGTTCTAGTACTTTGCAAGGTACTTGACTGGATGTCATGCATTCACCCATTTAAGAGGGAGATGTGTGACATTCACTCATTAGATAATATTTTAATATTATTTAATAATTTGTATTCTTTTAATAGCATTTTGTTATAAATATATTTTAAATATTAAAAAATAAAAAATAAACATTTTTGATTAACAAATTAAAATAATTTGCGCTTGTGTCAGGATTGAAGGGTTTTCCTTTGTCATAAAAAAAAACTGGGCCTTCAAACTTGCATGTCAAATTCCTGCTTCAAGTCGAGACGGACCCGTAACTTTGTGACACATAATCTACATGAAAAGGAAAAAAATAGATTAAATTAAGGAGAAAAATACTCTAAATTATAAAAAAAAGAATAATATAGATTTCCATTTATTATGTTTGGTATTTGTTTGGTATTCGGTTCCATTTAAATCTGGCCCATGAGATAAGTCATGATAGTGATAATGAGGATGTGGCGCTATGTCCAATTAATTTGGTAGAGAAACATGCACCTGACCATCTTAATTGCTTGTAACATTTTCCCTCTTGATGTTGAAGGTGGGAAAGAAAGTAAGACAATTATATACCAATGGGAAAACGGAATCTTCCGGCGCACTTTCAAGCTAGAGAAAATTCTTTATATGCAAATGTTCACATTTTCGTACGATTTTTCCAATGGTACAAGTGAAAAATAATCTTCATCGAACGAGACTATATATTTTATATTGGTACATCACATGCTTTTCATATGATAATGAATAGACTCAAAATTTTCTAATAAGAATCTGACCACTTGGAAACGTGGCCTTGGAGAAAAAGAAAATTAAGGGAGAGCGTGCTACTACCCCCATCATTACCATATCTAAATGTCATCATCATTGTGCTGATGATAATGATAAAGGTTATGATAATAAAGAAAGAAGGCATAGGGAAAGGCCAAAAAGTGCGAATGCAAGACGTAAGAAAAAAAAAGTGTGATTTTCAATGGACTACCAACTTTTTGGTCCTAATTAATTTATCCACCAAAGTTAGGGATGGCAGTGGGGCGGGGGACAAGGTTTCCACCCCCGCCCCGCCTCAAAATTTTATCCTCCACCCTCGCCCCGCCTCCGCGGCGGGGATGGATTTTATCCTCCACCCCCGCCTCCATCCCCGTTTCATACCCTTCATCCCCGGTCCAAACGGGGATGAGGCGGGGTGGGGATATTGCGGGGAAAAGTGGTCGGGGCGGGGATTGTGGCGGGGAAAAGTGCACGTCCACCCCCGCCCCGCCTCCGCGGCGGGGATGGATTTTATCCTCCACCCCCACCTCCATCCCCCATTTCATACCCTTCATCCCAGGTCCAAACGGGGCGGGGCCCCGCTTTCCCCGGGTCCACTGCCATCCCTAACCAAAGTTTTTTCATTTGTCAAATTTGACCAAAGTTTTACTTTTTAAATAAGGCTAAGCAAATAAATCCATGAGCTTAACCTCCATTAACTTTATATGTTGAACTGACCAATTTAGCCTTATAAATGTAACTAAACTTCGTTTTAGTCTAAAATTTTCGACACATTTTTTGCCTGGACTTCTATGTTTCAAACAGTAACCCTGATCAACAAATAAAAACCTTGATTTAGTATGCTCTTTAATAATTTTTGATGCTTGAAATAGTGAACATTTGGAACGATAAAAGTAATATTTATTATTATTATTTGGTATATTGTAATATTCTTTTATGCCAATGAGAAAATCCCTCATCTTCCACCGCACATTGGCAAAGCCTCTAGTTGGTGACATCTTGAGGTCCTTTCTAGTTTGCCTCTTAGGGGAATACGCCTAGATTTGGCTTTGCAGTAAGGAACGCTATCGCGAGTTTTGAACCATGTTAAGACTTTCACACCTTGGGCTTATACTGGGCTTAGCTTACGCAAGAGATAGTGCTCGTGGGAGTCGAACCCGAGCTGCTTATCAAAAGCAAATCGTATAAAACTGATGTCATCCATCAACCACAGCCATTAACTAACCTTCACCCTCTTGAATCCCACTTATACATGAAAGAATTAGTGGTTGTGGTTGTGGTTGGTGCATGACATTGCCATTATGTGATTCGCTATCCTGCCTGTCTCATAGCCTAGACCCCCTCAAATTAAAAAGTGAGAAAACTACGGTGAGAATATTAATTAGGAAGCTTGGTGGGAAAAGAAACGCAGCATGATTTTGTAAAGGTGGGTGAAAAGTAAATGCGTCCGAATAACATGTCCCCAAGTGCGACCAAGTCACGGGGGTAGGCCCTTTGCAGGCCTAATATGCCAAATGGCCGCACCAGTATGGCCATTCGAGTGGGGGAGTTTTGAAGCACAACCCAATTCACCTCACCCCTCCTTTACCACGTTCCTCTCACCCATTTTCACGCCAAGCGCTCGGGTAACGTGTCTCACATATTCTTGCCTCTTCCCCACCTCCCTCCCTCCCTCTGCATGATCAATCGAAACCCACAGAGATACCACCGTTTCCTTCCCTTTTAGCCTTGTTGGTATCTGTTTTTTCTCTTCCTTTTGGGGTTTGGAGGCATGGAGAGTGGTGGGGATGGCAATGGCGAGGTTGGTTTGTTCTGGGATGAGGATTTGAGTGAGATAAGCGGGTTGAAGAGGGGTGGAGATTTTGTGGAGGTCATGTGTGGGTGCACTTGTCCGAAATATGGGGATGCTATTGGGAGGCTGAGGATCCTGGCTTGTGGGGATCTTCAGGTTAGCTGTGAGTGCACGCCTGGATGCCAAGAAAGTAAGATGGATCTGATCCTTGTGTTGGTTTTTGTTGAGTATTGTTTGTTGGTGGTGAATTTTTGGGGTGTTTGGGGTCTTGGTTGGTGGATTGTGATGAGTGGCGTGAGTTTTTGGTTGGTGGGTGTGGGCTTGATGGTTGGATCATAATGCATGGTCGTCCTGTTGATTTGTGTTGACCTTAGTTTGTTGATGGTTGTGGTGATTGGTGTGTTTTTTTGGTTATGGGTATCCTTTTGTTTTGTTTTTTGCAATCTTGGTGTGTGAGGTTTTGGCCATAGAGGTGGTGTTTTGTTTGTAACTAATTGTTCTTTCTTCTGAAATGTGTTGTGGCTTTGTGCAATGTAACGATGGTGTTTGGCATGTTGTTGCTTCGAGATTATCTGTTTTGTGTGGAGGTTCTATTGGAACGAGAAGGATGATGACTAGCTTTCCTTTGGTTCTTCTCTCGTGCTGGTGAAAATGCATTGTTATCATGAACGACTGCATGCATGTTTTGATCTAGGCATGGCTTGCTTGTATGTAAACGACTGCAAGGCATGGCTTGTTTGTCTTTTAGGCACTATGTAGCTTATATCTTTCAAGTATTATGTCAAGTGAAAAGCTGTTGGCAGGCTCTTTGTTTATTGTTCTCTTCATATTTTTGTTCAACCATGCAATTTCTTTTTTCCTCTTGTGAGTCTTTTCTTCAGGGCACATACACTTGCTGCTGCTGCTATAAAAAGCACCACTAAATGAAAATGAGTCAGTCTTATCTGCAGCTGTTTTTTGGTTTTTATATGTTTTGTTGCTTTTATATTTGTAATGTATTGTAGAGAACACGCTGCATGGTATCTGGTTTGATGTCCATTGATCTTATTTTTATGTTTACTCAACAACCATCACTATTTTTTAACTTTAAATAACTTCTGCTCTTACCATCTCTTCTGCTGCTTTTTGATAAAATTTTTAGAAAGATGCCAAGTGAAGTTCTGGGTAGTTTTCATTGCTCCTTTTCCTTGGGTATTACAAGGAGGGTATTTTGTGGAGAAATATGGTTCATCTCGCTTCGTGATCTAGGACCTATGCCTAAACTTTATCGAGTTCTGAGTCTTCTGACTGCCTTTAGCTTCCAACTTTTGCCCACAAGGTGTTGCAAACATAACCTTTATAGAAAGTTGCAATGATGGACTTATTCTGAATTAAATTCAAATATATTCCAATGAACAGGCCTGCTAATTAGCATAAATCTTGTCACATACAGAGAATAATTTAGTTGCATGACTTGCGTGGAAATAAAGAGATGTACTAGGAAGAATAGAAGTTTCTCACCAAAAGTTGGCACCCTTATACCCTATTCTCCATCAATTAGAGCAAGCATGGCCTAGCTGCAGAGATGGGTTTGAGGATGAAATCAGGTACAGGGAAACAGTTGGATAGAGCCGGACATTTCAAAATCAAATATGTTGCAAGCACAAAATGAGCCCGAGGCATGCTATTTATGTTTGCTTTGGGAAGGTGGCATGCTCTTTTTCAGTTTACAACTGATTTATGGGAGTTATACAGAACTGTTGTTGAGTTTTAGAACATATCTATTCCAGTTTCCTGATTGAGTTTTACAGATGCCATGCAACACAATTCTTGGTTGAGTACTGTATCTTTTCTTGTTATGTATGTTTTAGAGTTGCTAATTACATGTTGTTGATCTGACTTGTGCATACTGACATATTTGTGGTGCATTCTTCCAACAAAGTGTCTTTTTGAGAATATAAAAATTTATTGAACTCTTTTAAGTAGACCTCATCTTTCCTGTAGCATTGGTGTAGAGAGGCTGTCGACAATTTTTTGTTTTCTCTTTAAAAATCTACTAGGTCTCAATATGGCCTTATAACATGTAATAGCTAGGAAAGTAGGAATCCAGTCACAGGATGCTCTACACATGGCATTCCGTTCTGTTGTGATGATTTTCATGCCAGGGTTGTAGTCTATGATAGATTCATCATCAGGCTGTCTCTGCCATTAAATAAAGATTTAGTAAATAAGGAATCACCTAATGTTAGTCCAGAAAGAAAAGTGACTGCCCAGTTCTGCATGTAACCAGTGGAAGTAACCTTATTGATTCCATTGCTAAACGGGGAGTGGCATATTTATATTAGCTTCTGCAATATGGTACATATGAAGTGCAATTGCAGAATTTTGTGACTGATTTCTCAGTTTGATAGTGGAAATGTTAAACAATGGACATGGAATTGAAATAAAAGAGATTTATTAATTGGCGGAAATAAACATTTGAATCTTTTGTGTTAGTTGTTATTTGATAAAGATGAAAGTGACTGAATAAAGTGAAATAAGCACTGGTTATGCGGATATACAGTTATGGACTTATGGAGCTTCCATAAAGTGGTGGTGCACTATGGTGAATTTTGGACTGCATGCTCACCATAAGCATGGCTGAGGTGGAACAAAAAAGAAAACATGAGCAGCATCCATGAACGTCACAAATAAATAGTGAAACATGAGGAAGCCATACGTAGCATATGAGATATGGACAAGAAATGTCATGTAAGCCCATCGGGAATTGTACTAGAAGTTCACATAGGTGACTCTTGATCTAGGTAAAGTCCAGACTCCAGAGTGGATTTTTGAAGTAAACATTTGTATGTAGTAAGGAAATTGTAGGAAAATATAAAACTTGGTGGTAAGTGTGCAAAAAGGCCAGTTGGTTCTACTTTCCTTGTGGTGAGACAGTAGCCTGGGAAAGTCTTTTGTAGCATGAGGGTGCTAAAACATTTGCCAGTGCAACTTTCATGTAAGTGTATCTTTGTGTTATTCACCCTGGGAAAAGGTATCCAACTATCCATGATTGTTTTACTATGGAAGTTGGGTGCTGCTGGCAACTTTCCTATGGAAAGTTGAATCTTAGATGTCTTTAATTTTTTTTAAGAAATCAACAGGTATAGTATTCTAGTTGGCATGTGTATGAGGAGAAGGGGAACTGTCCAAACAAAAGAAGGTTCAAAATCTACAACCTTGATAATTTGGCAGTTCTCTCTCTCCATCACTCCCAATTTCAAAGTAATCAGATATATGCTCATTTACCATATGCAATTGAGGAAGGGTATATAAATTAAGAAACTCAGCTAAATAATAGAAGCTGGTTGCTGAAACTGGGAAGGAGGATAAGCAACCTATTTGATCACTAAGGTTGGAGAGTGTGGATCTCCCTTGGCTTGGACACTCCTACTCTCTCTCTCTCTCTCTCTCTCTCTCTCTCTCTCTATATATATATATATATATATATATATATATATATATAGCCACTAGAATATGTTAACTGAAAATATGTGAACCGGAGTGTGAACTAGGCATTTCCAACACCTTTTTTTTGCAAATCCAACCCTGCAGATGTATTTGGCATGGTCCATTTGCTATGAATTGACTGTTGGATCATGTATTTTTTTACGAAGAAATGCAATTTTTGGATAGTTGAATATTTACAAAAATTCCAAGTCGTTGATTTTCAAACCTTAAAAGATCCCTCTTATGCATCATAATTGGATGATCTAAGAGTCAGTTTCTATAAAACGAAGCATCTAGATCACATCCATGCGGTGAAATTTAAGAAAAAGAATAAAAAAACCCATGAAAATATTGGTTAATACTCTATTGAACATATTCTAGTGTCCCTATATGTATGTATGTGTGTACACACCCACATAGATTAGTTCGATGAAAAAACATCTACCAAGATGAGATTCTTATCTATAGATGATATAGTACTTTTCAGTCAAGATAGAAAAAAATGTAAAATGAGACTAGAATTGGAAGAGTACCTTAGAGATTAATGGGCAAAGAGGTAAAAAAACAAAAATTAGAAGACATGCTTTGGGTAAAGTTGTTTTGATGTAAAACCACATTATTTTTTGAATCATGAAATATTGATGTTTATGTGCCATTTACTTTTGAAGCTCTTGAAAAACCTGCATCACAATCATGTGATCCAAAGGATGTTTACTACTAAAATAGCGATGTAGGTCATATTTTTAATGCTTGGTCCACAAATCATGCAGAAAAAGAAAAAAACAGCATTGGTGGGATATGCCAAAAAGTATATATTGATGACTTAACCAAATATTAACTTCATATAATTTTAATAAACCTATGTCACATGGGTACAGGTGCGGGTGTGGCAATGTAGCACTTTAAAAAAACTTGGGTGCGAGGGTGCAAGAGGGCAAAAATATAAAAAATTATATTATGTATATATATATAATTTTTAAGTTTTAACAGTTAACAACAGTAACACTAATGAAATAAAAAGTAATTATCATAATATCATCAAATCAATTTATCATCATGCATGCAATAAATCAAATTAACAATATACAATTCTATTCTACATCATAAAAACTAACACCACAATTAAATCAACCTAAATATATTATAGAAACAATCAAATAAGTAAAATAGAAAAGAAGTAAATTATACAATATACTAACAAAAAAAGCAAACAATGCATAATTACATACCAAAAGTATATCCTACACAATGTATATGACGATGAGGTAATGGATCATAATAATTTTCTGCTTCATCATCAAATGCATCATAAGAAGGAAGACTGGGCTCAGATAAATCTATGTTTGTAATGTTGAAATTATGCTCTTCCTCTAAGTCACACTCTTCTGGGTTTATATCCTAAAATTTGGATGATTCTTGTCTGCATTACAAACCCAATTTGAAAATATTAAATACAAGTATATTTAAATGAAAAAACTAAGAAATAGTTAAATAACTAAGAAAGCAATTAGTACCTATATTCATCATTGGTTTGCGAAAGTAGTTGAAGATTAGAATGAACATATATTAAATCCTATGCACGCTTGTTGGTGAGTTTGTTTCTCTTCATGTTTTGGATTTGAGAATATGTACTCCAATTTCTTTCACAACAGGATGCACTAGCAGGCTGAGATAGCAATCTCAATGCAAGACGTTGGAGAAGAGGTGTTTCAGATCCAAATGTTAACCACCATGTGATAGGATCTATATTGTCGTTCTCTCTCGCTAGTAATGTTTGTCCATATAATCTCGAAGATGCAAAATTTTCAAACTCTTGTGTGACTTGATTTAGAATATGTGATTTTGGATAAAGTCTTGTCATACACATATTTCTATGCCTTGATAGCTTTGGGTCTAAATTTAGAAGGAAACGACCAATACCACCTTCTTGTCACTTTTTTGCATAATATTTTGAATTAAGAGAATGTGCCATGCAATGCAAATGAGTGTTGTTCTTATCCCATGTTTTGACTAAAATTGAATAAATATGGTTAAAAAATTCTGAATCATCCAATGCAGGATTTTTTTCTTCATGCTTGAAAACTACAACTTGTATTTTTGCAATCATATTATCCCACATTTCATAAACTTTGTGAAGCATGGGCTCATCCTTATCGATTTCTCTCAACGTTTCCCAAATAGGTTGCGTAAATAAAATGCAGTATACGACTTTGTCCCAAAACTCATCATCAACAATGAATTTCTTGAGCCTTGACAACATCATTAGCACAATAGAATGTCTAATTCTCATTAGTCTCTATGTTAACCAAAACATTATTCACTTCCCTAATCTTCTTCACTATCACAATGATGGATGCAAAATGTGTTTCACCGACCTTCAACAATTTCATGTCAGAATGCATATTAAATATAACATTAATATGATGGTGGTTCACAACAAAAATTCTAATGCTTTTGACATTTTTTTCTAATTCCTCAATGCATGAACATAGAGCATATGCTGGTGAATTTTCTTCTTCTTTAGGGTTGCAGATGCTCTTGAGGGCCAGATTCAAGTTGTGTGCTACACAGGGAGTCCAAAAAATATGAGGATACTCACTCTCTAAGCTCAATGCTGCACTTTTATAAACTGGAGCGTTGTCTGTGATGATTTGCACTACTTTCTGATCACCCACTTCTTTTATTACTTCTATAAACAATCCCTTCAGATACTTAATATTTTTATATTGCTCAGATGCATCAACTGCTTTAAAAAATACTGGGCCACTAAGCGAAGAAGCAATGAAATTAATTAGTAGACGCCTTTGAATATCTGTCTACTCATCAGAAACAATAGAAACTTCATTTTGTTTCCTTGAATATTTTTTAATCTCTAGCAATTTCTCAACATTTGCCCTCTCTTTTGCAACAAGTGCGGTTCGTAGTTTTTTCTGAGTTTGGAGGTACGTAGCCTCTCAAATTACAATTTGCCAAAAAAGTAACTAAATTCTTCTAATAAGGATTTATAGCTGCATTAAATGAAAGTAAACTAGAATAAAAATACCTCTCTACTTTTCTATCTATTTCCTTCATTCCATATGTATTAAATGATGCTTGTAACGTTCATCTTCCTCTACCTCCTACATCCACTTTTCTTTTCTTTTTTTAGCATCTTCTTGGCGGCTTAAAAATGATACACTAATTACACAAGAATCACTCATTGTCTTCATTTTCTCATATTCATCTTGTATTTTCTTGTATTGTCTTCACATTGCCTCATCAACTCTTCTGCATCCTGAAATGTCATGTCCTGATATCTTCAATAAATGAGTCTTAACTCTTGTGGAAGACCCAACACAATCTCTTTCACAAAGCTTGCATCGAAATCTCTTGTTTTCACCACCTCCTTCAATTTTTGCAAGTTTATCCACATGTGCCCATAGTAACCCCCCATCATCACATGTTATAGCTAATGAACTTGAATCAACACTCCCACTACAACTACCAGCAATACTAGCAGCAGAACTCACATGTGAGGATGAGGATGACGCAAGTCCTTTCCCTTTATTCATCATTTTTGTCATGAAAACAAAAAAAATGTTATATTAAAATCAATTATGCACACAATTAAGATTGAAAATATTGAGTGCAAGGTCAATAATATATACTAGTACCATATATATAAATAAATATTAAATATCGAAAGGTATGAGAAATATATATAACAATAACATTAATGCAACTTGATCTATCTAAGTATTTAATTAGTAACAAAATTTTAGGCAGTAGACTAGTATGTTACTAAAATTTTAACTACTAACAATAACAAATTTTAAAAATATTTAAGTATTTAACAATAATAATAGTAGACTAGTAGTAAGTTAGTAATAAAAATATGAGCATTGAACCAAATTTTAAGTAACAAAATCAATAATAACAATCAAATTACCCAGCGTCAAGTCATCAACAAATAATACACATTACAAGTAACCATATGTCAAAGAAAAAACTGAGTTCGGTTTGGCTAGGCTTGTGAAAACTGAGTTCGGCTTAGCTGGGCTTGTGAGTTGAGACAACAAGCATGTTTTGCAAAATGGTTGCTTAAGGCAGCAAAATATTTTTTGACAGACCCCCATACGGGTCATACAATTAGGATTCGAACTTGCAACGTCCCAACAAATATATTATGTATAATGTTTATATTACATAGTTTTTACATGTAAAAACTCTTGAAAGATAGATTTTTAAGAAAATGAGCCAGCCAAAGTGAGTTTTTCCTAAAATGGGTAAATATTTTTTTCAAAAATGGGCAACAACAGTGTTTAGCCGAGATTGAGAGAGAGAGAGGCACCTAGTAAGGGGGAAAGAAATTGAGTTGAGAGAGAGAGAAGCACGCAGTATGAAAAAGGGAACAATATAGAGAGAGAGGTAGCCGAGAGATGAGTGGAGAGAGAGATTGAAGGAGAGAATGCGTACCTTGGAGATGGAGAGGAAGCATCGTGCTCGCCCAATGGTGGCAGCTCGTAGGCATCGCCGACGTCAGGGTGTCGCAGACTCAGGCTCGCAACGTCGGGGTCGGGAGACAGAGGAGAGAGGGCAAAAATGTTTTGCCCTAATCCTCCAAAGCCCATTTCATCGGGCGCTTTTTTTTTAAGTCCAAAATTTGGACATATATGACCTTGGGTGTGTTGACCGCACCCAGAGTAGGGTTTATTAGAATATAGATCGGATATGGATCCAGTACTGGATCCATATCCATATAGAATAGGTTCACGTTATAATGTATAATGTATTATACATTACTAACCAGGGGCAATCTTGCCATTATAAAATATTATTGTAAACCTATTCTATATTAATGATGTTTTAGTGCAGCACGCTGAAATTGAAGTGGTTGCCGATTCCAAGGAAATCCCCTCTCCTCTCTCCTCCTCCTCGGTATTCACGATAGAACTGCCAACCCAAGCAGTTTTAACATGGTATCAGAGCATGTTAATATGGGCATAAAAGTGCTCTCGTGAGGGATCGTGAAAGGATCTGCCAAGCCTTCAGCCGAGTCTTTTCCTGCCAAGCCTTCAGCCGAGTCTTCTCCCTCATCAGCGATCGTGAAAAGGCTAAGCCTTCAGCCAAGTCTTTTCCCTCATCAGCGATCGTGAAAGTGCCGAGCCTTTTTCCCTCATCAGCGATCGTACTTCACGACCTACCGTGCCTAACCTCCACAGACAAGCTGAGTCTCCTCTTCCTCATCTTCAGAACAGCCGAGTTCCTCCTCTTCAGTCGAGTTTCAAACAGTCCACCTTGGTATACAGCCTAATTATGATGAGTTACGAGTTTTTGGATGCACATGTTATGTACATGTTGACAAATCCATGAGAAACAAATTTCAGGACAAAGCCTCTATATGCCAATTTGTAGGTTATGCAGATGAACACAAAGGGTACAGGTGTTATGACCCTATCAATAAGAAGATCAGAATTTCCAGAAATGTTGTCTTTGATGAAAATAGCTTTCCAGAAAATAAAGCCAACTATGGTCGTGAACATGGTGATATGGCTGATAATTGGTATAATCCATGGCTCAGTGTTGAACTTATCTCACATGTTGCTGAATGTAGCGCTTTGGCTCCTGAAAACATACATGATGAGACAGTTTCAGATAAGGTGTCGGAAACAGAATGTCAGAGATACAAAGGGAATGTCTACACAAGAAGACCCAAAGCGCAAACAGATGCACCTGTTGAGAACACATGACATTCCCCAATAATGTGGAGGCACCAAGAAAATTAAGCAGGATAAGGCATCCAATTGAAAAATGGGTAAGTTATGATAACTTTTCTATGGATTTTCAGATTTTCCTATCCAAGGTTGAAAAACATGAAGAACCACTTGGATTTTGTCAAGCTGTTCAATCTGACAAATGGATTGAGGCGATGAATGAGGAAATAGAGGCACTTCATGAGTGTCAAACATGGGAGATAGTTGGTCGTCCCCCCGATACAAATGTTGTTGGCTCAAAATGGGTGTATAAGATTAAATATAAATCGGATGGGAACATTGAACGATACAAGGCACGTCTTGTTGCCAAAGGGTTCACCCAAGAATATGGTGAAGATTACGATGAGACCTTCAGTCCAGTAGTGAAAATGGGAACCATTCGCATTATCCTCAGCCTGGCCATTGAGCATGGGTGGAGCCTTAGTCAGCTTGATTTCAAAAATGCATTTCTTCATGGGGACTTAAAAGAAGAGGTCTATATAGAGCAACCTCAAGGTTATGCAGAGGGAGACCCAAAAGTATATGTATGTAAATTAACCAGAGCATTGTATGGTTTAAAGCAAGCCTCCCGGTCATGGTTTGAAAGCTTCTCCTCAGATATTCAGAACCACGGTTTTATTCGTTCCCAACTAGACCATTCTTTATTCATATACAGGGATGGAACTACTGTAGTTTTCTTACTTATATATGTTGATGATATAGTGGTCACTGGTAATGCTCCAGAGCGTATTCAACAAATTAAAGTTTTGCTGAGTATGCGATTTAAGATGAAAGATCTTGGAAAGCTAAGGTATTTTCTTGGTGTAGAGGTGGACAGACAGGATGGAGAAATGTCATTAACTCAACACAAATACACTCTTGATCTTTTGGCCAAAGCAAGAATGACAGATTGCAAACCTGTGCCTACACCCAGTGTTGTCAATCAAAAACTCAGCATTTGTGATGGCGAGTTGTATCCTGATGCAACCAAGTATCGCAGTTTAGTGGGCATGTTACAGTATCTTACTTTTACTAGACCAGATATTGTATATTCTGTAAATCAAGTATCTCAGTTTATGCATGAACCAAAGACTGGTCATATGGATGCCGTCAAGCGTATTCTCCGATATCTAAAAGGCACGGTAGGTGATGGACTCAAATATGCTCAATCTTCATGGGCAACACCGAAACATGACATATTGGCCTATACAAATGCAGACTGGGCAAGAGACCCAGATGAAAGAAGGTCGGTTTCAGGATACTGTGTTTTCATTGGAAGCAATCTTATCTCATGGAGTAGTAGAAAACAGAAAGTTGTGGCAAGGTCTAGCACGGAGGCAGAATATAGATTTATGGCAGCTACCACAGCAGAAGTAACCTGGGTTAGGCATCTCCTTACAGAAATGGGAGAGAGTATCTCAAGTTCAACCCTCATGTGTGATAATAGAAGTGCTGTACAAATTGCTTTCAATCCTGTTCATCACGGTCGGACCAAACATATTGAGATTGACCAACATTTCATCAGACAAAAGATAGCAAACAAAGAGATTGAACCGGTCTATGTGCCTTCAGAAGACCAAGTTGCTGATATGTTCACAAAAGGTCTCACAAGTAACCGCTTTTGGTATCTGAAGAACAAGTTGCACATGGTTAATCCCATGTACAACTTGACGGAGGGTATTAGAATATAGATCGGATATGGATCCAGTACTGGATCCATATCCATATAGAATAGGTTCACGTTATAATGTATAATGTATTATACATTACTAACCAGGGGCAATCTTGCCATTGTAAAATATTATTGTAAACCTATTCTATATTAATGATGTTTTAGTGCAGCACGCTGAAATTGAAGTGGCTGCCGATTCCAAGGAAATCCCCTCTCCTCTCTTCCCACTCCTCCTCGGTATTCATGATAGAACTGCCAACCCAAGCAGTTTTAACAGGGTTGACCACACGCGCACCCGTGTCACGTCACGTCACGTCGCGTCGATGCGGGTGCATCTTCTGGTTGGTCGAATCCTTGTGACATAGTAATAAACAAACAAATAAATAAATAACTCTCTCTCTCTCTCTATATATATATATATATATAAAGTATTTGCTCATGACATCATGTCTAGTAAGAAAACACCATGTTTTTAATGTGATCCACATGGTTTGTTTATTTTTGGACTTTTGGGTCATGTGATTGTGGTGTGTAGGCAGGTTTTTGAAGAGGTTTAAAAATCAAAGGCTCACTATAACAAACTTTCATGACTTAAAAGAATCATGTTTTTATACAAAAATAAGCATGATTCAAGGCACAATCCATTGCAAACAGAGCTTGCTGAACACATCTATAGGTCAGATTGGTTAGTTGCAGTGGCCATGACGTACTGTTAGATAAGATAGCCATGTTAACATGGTTATATATTATCCCATGTGTATCTATGTTTATGTTTGTGTTTGTGTGCATGTGCATTTGCTTTCACACATTAGTAAGAAGAATCAAATAGAAGTTATTGAATTCATGACAAATGTTAACCATATGGTTTAGATGGCACACTACATTCTGAGGGATGATATATTAGATGGGATTATTTGGGTACTTGTTGGTGCATTTGGAAGTTCTTGGAAGAAAAAATGAACTAATGAGATTTATTGCATCTAGCTGTTGGCAGGTGGATGGTTATATATTGAATATTGGTGTTTTCTCTTTTCTATGGAAAAGGGATTAATAGAAAGCATATGTTGAACTTTATCAACTTGAAGAAGAGAAATGACATAAAGTTAAGATATTTTAAAAGGTTGACCTAGAAATGAAAGTATTATGTGCATAGCTTTATGTTTGCAAGAGTGAGGCACCCTTTTGCAATACCATGCAGAAGCAATATTTAACATGCTCTTTTCAAATTTATGTTAAAGGATTTTAGGGTGTGTTTGCATCTGCACACTTCTTGTTTTGTGGATAAACGGATGGACCTAAACACTTCTTCAGCTACACATAATTTTCCATGTAAGCAAAGATATTCATTAGTTCCATGAATGTATTGGTTTTACAATTATAATTAATAGCTTAGCAGACAAAAAGTTCTTTTTATCTACAAATTGAAGGGCCTTACTTCAGTAACGCTATTATGATTCAAGACAGGAGTAGCCAGTTTTTGAATGCAAAATTTTGTAATACACTGCATGACCATTCATATCCTCCTCCTTTTGTTGATTGGTAGGAAGAGCTAACAAGGCACATCATCCAAGTTTATACAATATGTACATGACAAGTACTTGATCTAATCTCCTCAAGGAAAAATTCCATTTTCATTAATGAAGCCTACTAGATTGTCTAGTTGCTCAGCTATGAAACTCTGATAGTTGGAAATGAATTCCATGCATATGCTGATGTTAAAAGTCAACAGTTAAGTCGTTTGCATGGATCATATCACTTCCTGCAGTTATAGTCCAAAGAGGCTCTTATTTATGGAGATCTAGAAGTTTCTGGTAAAAAAAAATTGAAACTGTGTATGTATTCTTGTCTATATTTATGGATATTTTATCTATTTAATATATGACTTACCTATATTTATGATTTCAGATCACATGAGATAGAATCACATGTGATCTCAAATCATGTAAGATGCAAGCAAACATGCCCTACGCGATGAAATAAAATTTTCGATTTGATGAGTTTGTTGCTGAATTATTAGAATGGATTCACTGCCCCTTGGGTGCTTGTTGAAGGCTTTATTATTGCTTTTCTTTTGGATATGCTATCTAGGGATGTCATAACAAACATCAAGCACTTAATAACGAAGTTTGTGTTGCTATTAATTCATGACAGTTTTTGTTGCTATTAATTCATGTTTATATGAATTTGCATTGATATATCAGTAAGAGTATTTTCATGTTCGACCAGGTAAGCTAAGCCCAGCAGCTTTTGAAAAACATGCTCGAAGAGAAGCTTCAAGGAAATGGAAAAACAATGTGTGGGTCATGATTAGGGGAGAGAAGGTTCCTTTGTCAAAGACAGTGTTGCTGAAGTACTATAACAAACTTAATGCTAACGGAGCACATAGATCCCATAATGGACGGCTGTGTCATCGTGATGAATTTATCAGATGTACCAGCTGCAAGAAAGAGCGCAGGTTCCGGCTCAGGAACAAAGAGGAATGCCGTCTTTACCATGACGTTTTGGGGGATAGGAATTGGAAATGCTCAGATTTGGCGTATGACAGGTAATACACATTTCTTTGCAATGTTTATGAATTTCATGCAAATTTTTAACATGATTAGAGAATATATAAATAATGAACAGTCTAAGATGCATTGATATTGAAGTTTACAAACTTTGGAGCAAATGTGTTTTCTGTGAACACTTGGCTGAAATGTTTGTTGTTTTGAACAAACGAACTTCTACAATGGCTACTGTTGTCTTTATGTTCTTTATGATGATCACTATTCTTGATCTGCTTTGAGCACCCAAATGATCAGTTCTCAAAAAAGAAATTTTGCATTCCTTCATCAGAAATTTTGGAAGCTTAAAACCTAGAAATAAGTGCTGCATTATTTCTGCAAGAAGCTGGTAGGATAATTTATGATCCTTCTGCTTCGCATGAGTTTGGTCCCTGCATGCAAGAAAAGAAGAAAATTATATCCATTACCAGATCTTATATAAACTTCTGGCTTGACTTAATTTCTATAATAACGCACTTGTCTATTGATGCCTATTAATAGATTATGTCAAAAAAAATCACTGTGCAATTTGCTGCCTGCCTCTCTAATGTTGATATTCTAACTTCAATATTCAGTTTCTTAGGTAACATGGGCCTTTTGTAAAGTGTGCAGAATGCAAGTTTTTCTTCATTTCCTTGTATTAGAAAAAAGCAATATTTAGTTGCTATGTCCTTTTGTTATAGTCCTTGCCATATAAACTGCACAATACGTTATTGAGGCCAGATTGACATGCTTGCTAAGATTGAAAACAAATCCTTAGCAAACTAAACAGTGTACAGGGTTACAGACTACATGACCTGGTGTCATTAAGGTTGTATAGTCAACTACCTTACATGCTATTCCGAGATTGAATCAACTTTGTGCTTTTTGGGGTATTTTTTTTTGGTTTTCTTTGAACCTGGCAACATTAGAAGGTTGTCATTATTCTTAGTCTGTCATAGTTGCTGTGCTTGCGAAATGTTGTGGAACAATGTAGAAAAAGTAGAAGACTCTCCTGAAACAGCATCACAAAGCATAAATTTGTTGGAAATATTTATCTATACCAAAAGGGAACCATCTGGGAAAAAAAATTGTGCTAGAGGAAACATAGAGAGGACACCCAAGATGTGAGATTTTGTGAATGCTTTCTGTTAAGAAGCTTCTGACTGCTATGGAGTTAACAATGTCTGCATACACCTTTTGGAGACCATATTGTTAGAGCACACAGCTGAAGAGTGACCATGCCTTTTCTAATCAAAAGTCAGCATCATATTGCTATAAGAATCTGGTTATTTCAGGTTGAGCCTCCACTGTGAGAATAATTTTGCTTCTGTTCATTTTATTCAAATCGTGGGCAGAATTATTGGATGACTTAATCATTGATCAGCCCCTTCTAACAAAATCCTGCTGCCAATTTCAACTTAAGAAGATGAATGTACAAATTCTATTTTTCTCAAAACATGGGTTTACATATTATTTTTCAGTTCTTTGATCTTTTGGACAACTTGCTTCTGAATATCTAACATTATAAGTAAATTTATACATGGATTACCTACAAAAACTTAAAAATGAACTTACAGATATCCAAAATAAAAGTTTGTGGCTTTGACCGAAGACTTTAAATTTGTTAAACTAGTCAAACCATATTGGATAGTGATAAGTTTTTCTTATAGGATGACTGTGTCTAGAATTTTTTGAACCTTGAACATGTATTCAATTGGCTCCACAGAGACTAACATTGGCTTTGCATGTGGATGTCCTTTAATTCAAAGCCTGCTGATGGAGTTTGGTTAAAGTAAACTGGAGCAGTTCAGTTCATTTGATATGCTTAATCACTATTTGCAAGGTCTGGTCTGGTTGATTGACTTTACAAGGGCCGGTATTTATGCAAAGTGGCTTGTAAGGTCCCATTTACTTCACAATTATTAGTGGATTGTGAAACCAGCTTAGCTGAAGATAGTCCAGTAAAATTGTTGTTCTGAAGGGAGCATTGTGAATCAGTTTCACAAGAACCAGTGTAGCTATGTTGTAAGGGGCTTTCTAGAAGATCAAATTGGTAACAAAATTCTTGTGCATCTGCACATTCAAGTCTTAGTGAGTCCAGGCATTAAGTTTTCCATGACTCCACGTTCTTTTTTCTGCTATGTTTTTTTTCACAAAGTCTGTATGCAGAAAAAGAAAAAGGATCTGCAGCCTAGTCCCTGGGAATTGCTAGAGTAAATACGGAAATTATTCAGTGACTTGTGTATTTAGTGAAATAAGTGTCTTTTAGCTTTTGAGGATCTTTGTATTTCCTGGTAATAAATATACCATATAGTCAAGTTGAAAATGGAGGCTATTAAGCTGAACATGGCTTCTCTTGTAACTGGTGCAAAACTTATAAAGATGGAAGTCTGATTAAGACAACAGCCTGGAGATTCTGGTGATTGGTTTCAAGTTGATGAAAAATGTTTTCCTTCAAGAACTATGATGATGGTCAAAGTTTAAGCTGGTATGTTCACTTCTTGCTTTGACAGGTGACAGGGCTTCTGATGATCCGTGAAAAACATGAATATTTCTTTAGGTGGAATGCAACAAAAATCCAATGTTGAGGTTGAGGTGGCACTTCTTATTTGACATGCCTACAGGCTATGCCAGAAAAGGTAACCAATAAGGGCCTGTTTGGGATCGGTAGCTGGGATGGATGTTTATGGAGTTTATGCATTTGAGGAAGTGGCAGCTGCTTTGCCAGCTGCCACCTCTATGAGGTGGTAGCTTCCAAATCCATCCTTTAGTGTAAATACTGTTAAAATGTAAAACTGTACATATATGTATATATAATAATATTATATTATTATATATATATATATAAATACATTTTTAATTTCTTTCTTTTCTGTATTTTTTTTCCTTTATTTTTATTTTTTGTCTTTATGTCATCTAGTTCAGTTTGAACTAGAATGACTGTTGCTAGTCAAGTCCTGTCCAGACTTGACTAGCAATAGAGCTGTTGGACTGACACAGTCCAACAGCTCTTAATAGAGCTGTTGGACTGACACATTCCAACAGCTCTAAATAGAGCTGTTGGACTGTGCCCAACAGCTCTATTGAGTCCTCTTTCAACTGTGTATATAAAGGGGTGCAGCCCCTCTTGTATTTCACTCCAATGCTTCTTAAGCAATTGGTTTTTCATATCAATAAAGAATACATTTTTATTTTTATTTTGTTTCCAGTTATACCCTTTTTAAGGGTTATGCTTTAGTGTCATTCTTGACACTTGCTCTTGTTAATCAAAGCTCGTGTTTCGAAGATCCCCATTTCATTTCATGGTATCAGAGCCGCGGAAGTACTAAATCTTGAGGAAAAGCTGCCTCGGTTTCCGTGCCCGTTTGCAAAAGTGTTCGCCACTTGAAGAGAAGTGTTTTATCACTTCATTGGAGAAGATTTCACATCTTGTTGTATTGTTTTTTTTTCTTTCTTTCTCATTTTCCTTCTTGTTTCTCTTCTATCCCTATTCTTTCTCTCCTTGTAATCGATGGATGACAATGATAAAGTCACCATCATGCCTATGAAACTAAGCGATACGAACTATGTAACATGGGCTTATGGGGAAAAGGCTTATGGGGGATTGTGGATGGTTCCGATTCGGAACCTAAGCTATCTCTTACTAAAAAGGAGGGAGATAAAGACGTCCCTCTATCGGAAGAAGAGAAAATCACGGCTATTGCCTCATACGAGAAGAAATGGAAAGAATGGAGAATATCTCATGCGAAGATAATGTCATGGCTTATCAATAGCGTTGACATTAAAAAATGCTCAAGTCTTGCCAAATTTGATCATGCCGATAAGGCATGGGAATACCTTAAGAATATGTATTCCCTTAAAGATATTGCACACGTGTGCAACCTCCAAGAAAAAGTTCGAATGATGACACAAGGAGACAAAACTATTCGTGAATATTACAATGGGTTGTCCGAACTTTGGGAAGAACTTTCCCTTTTAGAACCAAAGTGGCATTGTGTCGAAGACATCGAGCTTCGTCAGAAACAACTCGATGTTGAACATTTTTACCAGTTTATCACTGGATTAAGGCCGGAATTTGAAACCACTAAATCGGCCCTACTTCACCGGGGAAAAATTCCTTCTATTGTTGAAACTATTGAAGAGTTAACAATGGAAGAAAATCGTCTCCGGAAAGGTTCTTTAAAAATTGAAGATGATTCCGTTTTAGCCGTGTCTAGACCAGGGAATCATGTTCGATCATATAGGCCTCCTCACTTTAACCGACAAAATGGTGACTATGATAAGAAGAAAGTTATTTGTCATCACTGTCATAAACCGGGACACTACAGGCCACAATGTCCCAAACTTAAGGAGCTGAGAGAAAAAAGAGCTGCAATTGCTGGATCGGAGCCTAAAGATCAGGATGCACCAGTTTCCCTGGCCCAACTAATGGAGATCCTTCAGCCTCTCATCAAAGGTGCCTCTTCCTCATCTGAAGCTTCAACCGGCGCAGCAGCCTCATCTTTTTCTGATTTAGGTAAAATTTCTTGGCTTCTTGACTCTGGTGCATCTTTTCATATGACCCCAAATAATCAAAGTCTATCCAAATGTGTTAAAAATAAAACAAGTGTGTCAAAGGTCTTTACTGCTGATGGGACTTCTCTTGAAATAGAAGGAATAGGAGATTTTGAAAAAATTTATAAAACAAAAAATTTTTTTATTCCAGAAATTAGACATGTTCCCAAATTAAATTTAAATCTTTTATCTGTATCTCAAATTTCTGATTATGGGTGTAATATTTCTTTTTCTTCTCATGGTTGTTGGGTACAGGATCGCCAGTCAGGCAAGCTGATTGGGGAAGGCCATAGAGAAGGAGGACTCTATTACATGGATTTTTTGGAAATGCCGAAGAAAGCTTTTTGTTATAATATTCAAAAAATAGAGTTGGAACTGTGGCATAAGAGACTTGGTCACCCACATATAGCCAAAATCCAACATTTTCCAAATCTAGGGAAATTTTGTAACTCTGAATCATTTGATTGTAAAGATTGTATTCTCGGCAAAATGAAAAGATTACCATTTCAGAACAGAACCTTTTTCTCTTCAAGACCACTTGAATTAATACACTCGGATGTTTGGGGTCCTGCACCAGTAATTTCTAAAGGAGGATTTGTTTACTATGTTATTTTTGTCGATGATTTCTCCCGACATACGTGGATGTACTTTCTCAAACATAAGTCTGAAGTATTTTCATACTTTCAAACTTTTCATAATATGGTTAAAAACAAATTTCAAAATGATATTACTATTTTTCGCACAGATTCATGGGGAGAGTTTTTATCCACAGATTTTCAAAATTATCTTAAATTGCATGGCATCACATATCAAAGATCTTGTCCTTATACACCTCAACAAAATGGACTGGCAGAACGAAAACATCGCCATATTATAGAAACCACTAGAACTTTATTAATAGCAAATCAAGTCCCTAAAGACTTTTGGGCAGAAGCTGCCTTAACTGCTACTTATCTCATTAATAGGATGCCATCTTCTTCGTTACAAAATATCACTCCCATTGAAAAACTTATGAACATTTCTCCAGACTACTCTAGATTAAGAATATTTGGGTGCAAATGTTTCATATTTACTGACAAAAATGATAAACTTTCCCCTCGTGCGATTCCCTGTGCCTTTTTAGGATATGCTGAAAACCAGAAAGGTTATAGATGTTTTGACTTCAAAAATAATAAACTATATGTGTCTAGAAATGTTTCCTTTCTTGAAAAGGAGAGCTTCTTTGATTTTAGAAAATTAAAAGATGTCACTGAGTACTCCTTTTTACTAGATCTAACATCAACATCTGATGAATATGACCTTGATTGTAACTTTGATGATGATCCAAGAATTATTGATCTTAATGTTGAAAATGAAGAAGTTCATAGAGATACTAGTATTCAATATTCCAGGCGACAAGAGTCTAATACTCCATGTGCACTTGAGAAATATTCTAACATTCCAACTAGACAATCATCCCGGATCTCGAGGCCTCCAGAAAAGTTTGTATCATACGAGTCTTTCTCACCCACATATAGGGCAGTTATTGCATTAATTCACTCATATGAAGAACCATCCACATATTTTCAAGCAAAAAATGATATCAAATGGATAGAAGCCATGAAAGTTGAATTAGATGCACTTGAAAAGGCTTCTACATGGAATATTCAAGATCTTCCTCCAGGGAAGAAAACTATAGGATGTCGATGGGTTTATAAAATTAAAACCAAGAGTGATGGTACTCTTGAAAGATATAAAGCCCGTTTAGTAGCCAAAGGTTATGCCCAAGAATATGGGATTGATTATGAAGAAACCATGCTCCGGTGGCTCGTATGACTACTGTCCGAACCTTAATTGCCTTAGCTTCTATCAAAAAATGGTCTATTTTTCAAATGGATGTCAAAAATGCTTTTTTAAATGGAAAGCTAGTTGAAGAAGTATATATGAAACCCCCTCCTGGTCTAAGTATTCCTAAGGGTAAAGTCCTTCGCTTAGAAAAAGCTCTTTATGGACTTAAACAAGCACCAAAAGCTTGGTATGATAGGTTTAGTCGTGTTATGATTGATATTGGTTTTCAATTCTGTTTAACTGACACTGCTTTGTTTATTAAGAATTCTGATGCAGGGATCATTGTGCTTCTTCTCTATGTGGATGATATGATCATCACCGGAAGCGATAAACAGGGAGTTGAAACAATCAAAACACTTCTTAAATCTCATTTTGAAATGACTGATTTGGGCTTGTTGAGATATTTTTTAGGCATTGAAGTTGCTTATTCTCCTAGAGGATATTTATTATCTCAGACTAAATTTGCTTTTGATATTGTTTTCAGGTCTGGTATTACTGATGATAAGAAAGTTGACACTCCAGAAGTTGTTAATGTTAAAATGAAGATTGATGATGGAGAACTTCTTGCAGACCCTACTCCTTACAGACAGCTTGTCGGGGCACTTTCCTATCTATCCATTACCAGACCAGATATAGCACATGCTGTTCATACAGCAAGTCAATTTCAACATGCTCCTACTTCTGTTCATATGGGAGCAGTCATGCGTATTATCAGATACATCAAGTCCTCTCTTTCACGAGGACTTTTCTTATCTTCCTCCTCTTCTCTTGATTTAATTGCATATACTGATGCTGATTGGGGAGGTGATCCCAATAACAGACACTCAACCACTGGTTTTTGTGTCTTTTTAGGGGAATCATTAATCTCGTGGAGGTGTAAAAAGCAGCAGAAGGTATCTCTCTCATCCACCGAAGCTGAATACAGAGCCATGGCAACCACGACCATGGAAGTAGTTTGGCTCCGACGACTGCTTGCTGACATGGGAGTTGAAGCAACAAAGGCTTCACAAATGTGTTGTGACAACAAAAGTGCGATCTACATTGCCAGTAACAGAACATTCCACGAACGCACCAAACACATCGAAATGGATTGTCACTACGTCAGAGAGGAATATCTACACGGGATAATTGATCTGCCATATGTCACTTCAGAATATCAGTTAGCAGACCTCTTTACAAAGCCTCTCGCTGCTCCCCGATTTCACTTTCTCTTAGACAAACTTTCGCTCATTGTACCGTAAGTTTGAGGGGGAGTGTTAAAATGTAAAACTGCACATATATGTATATATAATAATATTATATTATTATATATATATAAATACATTTTTAATTTCTTTCTTTTCTGTATTTTTTTTCCTTTATTTTTATTTTTTGTCTTTATGTCATCTAGTTCAGTTTGAACTAGAATGACTGTTGCTAGTCAAGTCCTGTCCAGACTTGACTAGCAATAGAGTTGTTGGACTGACACAGTCCAACAGCTCTATTAAGAGTTGTTGGACTGACACATTCCAACAGCTCTAAATAGAGCTGTTGGACTGTGCCCAACAGCTCTATTGAGTCCTCTTTCAACTGTGTATATAAAGGGGTGCAGCCCCTCTTGTATTTCACTCCAATGCTTCTTAAGCAATTGGTTTTTCATATCAATAAAGAATACATTTTTATTTTTATTTTGTTTCCAGTTATACCCTTTTTAAGGGTTATGCTTTAGTGTCATTCTTGACACTTGCTCTTGTTAATCAAAGCTCGTGTTTCGAAGATCCCCATTTCATTTCAAATACAAAGGAGAAAGGGCCTCACTTCCCATCCCAAATGCATAAACGCCCATCCTAGCACCGAGATTCCAAATGGGACCACCATGGGCATTTGACCAAGATTTTGCCTCAGGAAGACCAAATGCATAAACGCCCATCCCAGTGCGGAGATTCCAAATAGGCCCTAAGATGAAGATTAACTTTTGGGTGGTGTTCAATTGGGACATTGGTTAATGTATGTTGACTAAATACATGTTTCCTGGGGCAATAACTTGGTTCTTTTGTGATGATTCCTTTCTCCCTCCAGAAACTGCCTTTTCATCACAAATCACTTAGAAATTTAACCATGATTTATTTCTACAAGAGGAAATCATGCAGTCCATGCTTCCTTACTCAACTTTCCCCTTTTCTTTGATGGTTAAAGTGTTGGGATTTTGAGAACCCAAATAACGTAGCAGAAAGTGGTATGACCAACAAGGAACACGAGAGAAGGAGGTGTGAGGCTAGGGAAACAATCACTCAACACAAATCATTCACACACACCTATTGCAGACACTCACTCTCACTTGGTCACTAAAGAGAAATTTCATTTCATTGCTTGATGTTTCAAGAAGAGTACAAAAGGGTTTTATATAGGACTCAAGAGAGCAAGAAGATAGGGTCGTTCCTCCCTATTTTTGGAGTGAGGCACATCATCCTAAGAGCCATTCTTGAAAAATAAACAACCAAGCCTATTCTTGGCTTAAAGGATAACCACAATGAAACCCCCCATGCTGATTTCCCAAAGTGGATACCAACTTACTCAGAAATGAAAATGACCCATGGGACTTTACAAATTACATATTTTAACATCTCCCCTTCCTTTGTGATTCCCAAAATGAATCTGAATTTCTCAAACTTATTTGCGGACAATGGTTTGGTGAACATATCTGGTGCTTGTTCATTGCTTGGCACAAACTTTGGCAAAATCTCTTCTTTCTCAACCAATTCTCTAATGAAATGGTGTTAAATCTTAATCCGTTTAGATCGACTATGGAAGACTTGATTCCTTGTCATTGCGATGGAAAACTTGTTGTCGCAATTAATGATGGTTGGTCCCTTGAGCTTCTGTTGCAAGTCCAAAAGAATCCTCAGCCATTCTGCTTCACTTGTTACAGTAGCGGTTGTGATATATTGTGCTTTGGTAGAAGACAATGCAACAATATTTTGCTTCTTTGATGACCAAGAGATTGCTATAGTTCCCAAGCAAAAAACATGGTACTTTTTCAATCATCAACCGATCCTGCCCAATCACTCTCGGTATAGCCAATCAGTTCTAAATTGTTCTCGACAATATACTTGATTCCAAAAAATTTTGTGCCCTTCAAATACTTCAAAATTCTTTTTGTTGTTGCATGATGGAGTTTGTTTGGTTCACTCATGAACCTGGAAACCAAGCTTACTGCATTTACGATGTCAGGTCTTGTATTGGTGAGATAAATTAAAGACCCTACCAAGCTTTGATACATCGAATTATCTACCTTTTCGGCCTCATCATTTTTTTGATAGCTTCTTTTTTACAACCATTGGTGTGCTCATTGGTTTGCAATTCATCGTACGGAATCTTTTTAACAGATCTTCAAGATATTTTTCTTGAGAAATGAACAATTTTCCTTTTTGCTTTACTTGGATTTCGAGAAAAATATTTCATAATCCCCAGATAAGTCATCTCATATTCTTTCATTATGGCTTCTTTGAACTTAACAATCATTTTCATATTTGATCCAGCATAGATCAAATCATATACATATAAGCGCACGATCAAAAAATATTCTCCATCTCTTTTCACATAGAGAGAGGGTTCGCTTGGACTTCTTTGAAAACCATTCTTCTGAAAATATTGATCTATTTTCATGTTCCAAGCTCGCGATGCTTGTTTTAGGCCATTCAAAGCCTTTTTTAGCTTGTAAACTTTTTCTTCACTTCCTTTATTCTCAAATTTAAGAGGTTGCTCAACATAAGCCTCTTCTTTGAGCTCTCCATTCAGGAAAATAGATTTCACATCTAGTTGGTACATTGAAAATTTTAATTAAGTAGCAATCGTTAGCATAGCTCGAATTGTCTCCATTCTCACAACTGGAGTGAAGGTTTCATTGAAGTTTACTCCAAATTTTTTAGAGTAGCCTTTTGCTACAAGCCGAGCTCTGTGCTTTTGAATTGAGTCATCTTCATTATATTTTGTTTTGAAAATCCATTTTAGGCCAATGACATCTTTTCTTTTTGGCCTATTCACCAACTCCCATGTATGATTATTTTCTATTGTAGAGATTTCGTCATTCACGACAGTTTTTCATATTTCATCTTTGATAGCTTCATAATTTTGTGGCTCATAGGAAAATAATGCAAAATCACATGCAGTGGCGGAGCCAGAAGTTTTTCGTTGGGTGGGCAGACTTCGGGTCTCGGGGACAATGCTATGGTCTTGAAGGACGATCCATTTATTCAGACAAGTGGCGGAGCTAGAAATTTTTTGTTGAAGGAACAGTCGTTCATGGAAAGATAAAACTTAAATAAGCCTTTGAATTAAAATAACAATTGTTACAAACATAAACAACTAAATTTATGAACATAATAAGATAAAACCTTAAATTGTACTTTTAAACTAAAATAAAGATTGTTCACTTAAGAAATACAAACAACTAAATTCATGAAAATTTTACAATTAGCATCTTCTATTTTTCATATTTTGAAAACAATTCATAATTGCATCATCACTGATGGTATCAAATGTCTCATTCTCTATGTAAGTAACCAAAGCATCATTGATCCATTCATCTCCCATTCTATTACGTGGACGACTTTTGATATTGTTCATAACTGAAAATGCTCTTTCAACACTTGTTGTTGCAACTGACAAAGTTAATGCCAACTTAATCAATAGATACACATGAGAAAATACAATGTGCTTTTGAGTTGCTACCATCATCTCTGCTAGCTCTGCTAGTGATTTTAAACTTGAAAACTGATCATTGTTTCACATTTCTGCAATATATATATCCAATTGATTTTCAAGTCTAATTATGTTTACTTTAGAAAAAAGTCCTTAGGGTAAAGCTCAACAAGACGAATCAACTTATCTTTATCAAAAGCAAAAAAAGAAATCTTTGGACTCAAGCATGCCATTGAAAGGAGGAGCTCTGTATTTGCTTCAGTGAAACGATCATTCAACTTTTGAAGTTGCAAATCAATAATAGCCTAAAACACATCAATACGATAATGATGCAATGTGGTGATCTTTTCAACCTTACGTCTTGGTCATCTTTGAACTGTATATGAGTCCCCTAGATCAGGAATCAGAATATCAAATCTCTTACAAAATATAGACACTTTGTTTATGAGAGAGTCTCATTTATTGTCTCTCAGACCTTGAAGGCACTGTTTTGATGTAGTGACTAAACTCATAGCATTCACAATGTCTTCATCTTTTCGCTGAAGTGCTTGTGAAAGGTCATCAGTTATTCCAAAAACTTTAAACATCAAATGTAAGCAAAAACAAATTCAAAATCTTGCAACTGATGATATAAAATAATTGCATCTGAACTTTTTCCTGAATATGTATCTTCTGCAATGAAATCTAACACTTGAATAACAGAAGAATACATATTGAGTAAATTAACCAAAGCATCGTAATGAGAACCCACCGAGTATCACCTGGTCGTTTGAAACTTATTTCTTGATTTAATCCTTGTCCTGTTTCAAGTTCATCTAATGCAAGTGCTTCAACAATTCGCATAAATTCTTCTTCTCGAATAAGCTCAGATCTCTTGCATGAAGTGGAGAAAAAGTTGACAACCTGCCTAATATATTGAAAAACACATCAAACAATGATTTTTTTTAGCAACACCAACTAATGCCAATTGAAATTAATGTGCAAAACAATGAATATAATATGTAAATGCATTTTCATGTAATATAAGACTTTTCAATCCATTAAACTCTCCTCTCATATTACTTGCTCCATCATAACCCTGTCCACGCAAACTTGATATGCTTAATTTATTCTTACAAAATGCTTCTTCAACTGCTTGTTTGAGTGACATATAACTTGTTTTAAGAACATGCACAAGAGTAAGAAATCGCTCAACCACTTGACATTTTTCATTAACAAACCGTAAAACAATAGCCATTTGTTCTTTAGTTGATACATCACGAGAATCATCAAGTAAAATAGAAAAAAAAAGCATCTCCAAGTTCCATGATAATAGCATTTGTGATTTGTATAGAAGCAACCTTGAAATATCCTTTTGTATATAAGGAGATATCAAATTGTTATTTTCTGGAGCACTTTTCAATACAACTTTATTTATGTCATCATTGATTTTTGCAAATATCTTCAACAACTCAATAAATTTTTCTCTATTAAGAGATTCTTTCATCATGCCCTTGAAATGCCAATCCTTAACAAATATCTGATTACATTAACAGTTGCCCAAAGGCGAAGTCTATATTCATCTTTCTATCGAACACTTTGTTTATAAAGTATAGCATCGATATGTTATTTTTGTTGGATCAAATTTTGACACTTCATTCGTGCTGAATTGTGAAAACTGCTAGAGCTTCCAACATGTTTATCAAACCTCTTCTTGTCTTTCCAGTTATCAAATCTTTCAGATACGAATGCCTCTGCACTAATCTTCTCTGTGCTTTTTGGTCTGAAAAGATAACACTGCAAACAATATGCTTTATGCTTACTTGTACTATACTCCAACCAATTCTTATACTCATCATATGAAGCTGGAATGAACCTTAGTTTTTGGTGGTTTAGTTGAAACATACAATCTCGAGGTTGACAAGGACCTCAGATCATATATGCTCTATGAACATTATCTTGGATATTAGGATGATAACTAGAAATAGAAGGATGAAGTGCAGGGTTTGCAGGTAACTCTGATTCATCAATTTTTGTTTTGTTTATTTTCTAACTTGGTTCTCCTTCTCGAGTTAAAGAAGATTTATCAAAGAATGGCTTTTTCATTATAAACTTATTCATTCCTATGCAACGAAAAAAAGTAAGACAATGTTCTATGAGCCAAATCGCATTGCAAAAAAGGATCGAGCAAAATGAAAATGACAATCTTCTATGAGGCTAGTAATATGCCGATATGCTTAAAACGATAGTAATATGTTGCTAAAAGAATAAACACACAAGCATAAGCCGAGCCTTAACCCATCATCGTATGATCATACGAAGGGGCTCAGTTCCCCGCTTGCAGGCAGCAGAGGCTCCCTGCCTGCAAGCTGCAGGGGCAGAGACACTGCACCCTGCCTGCAAGGGTGCCAGGGGCAGAGGCCTCACCCCTGCCTGGCAAAGAGCAGCAGAGGCAGGGAGCAAGGCCTCCCTGCTTGCCGGGACAAGGAAGGCAGGGGAGGGAGAAGGGACTCCCTGCCGAGCCTGCCACAACAGAACTGGGGGGCGCAACCCCCCCCCCCCCCCCCGCTGGAAAGGAGAAAGGCAGGGGCTCCACCCCTACCAGCAACAAGAACAAGGCATGGGGCGAAGCTCCCTGCCGACAATCGAGGGACAAGGGGGGCAAAGCCCCCTGTCGGGAAGGGCTTGCATAGGCAAGGGGGGTGAAGCCCCCTACCGGAAACACCAGCAGAGGTAGGGGGCCGCCCCCCTGTCGGGAAACAACAGAAGAGGGCAGGGGAGGCTTTGCCCCCATGTTGGAAAAACATCAAGGGCGAAAAACATAAGAGGGAAGGGGGGGCCTCCCCCCTGTCGGGAAACAACACAAGGTAGGGGGAGCGAAGCCTCCTACCGAACAACATCAAGAGGCAGGGGCCCCCAAAGCCCCTGCCGACCACACCCGTCGGCAGGCAGCGCCCTGTCGGAAAACGGAGCAACAAGCAGGGGCTTCAGCCCGATCGACTAGAAAAGCAAGAGAGAGGGGGGTGGGGAGGTTATCTGCGGCGGCTGGCGATGGTCGCCAGCGAAAGGAAGATGACGAAGGAGGAGGGAGGTCTGACACTGGCGGCTCGCGTGACCGCGCCGCCGGAGTTTGCAGCAGAGAGGGAGAAGCTCAGAGGGGGGCATTGCGAATTCAATGAAGGGAGGCCGGCGGCGCAGTCGCCGGTGGCTTCAGAGCATGGGGGAGGAGCGCCGGCGAATGTGGTCGTCGGTGACAGATGGGGAGCAGAGGTGAGAGGGAAAGTGGCGAGGGTTTTACCCCTCACCCCTTTCGGCATGCGTCTTTTAAAGACACAAG
The DNA here is from genome assembly GCF_984573655.1 of Nuphar pumila. Classification (NCBI taxonomy): domain Eukaryota; kingdom Viridiplantae; phylum Streptophyta; class Magnoliopsida; order Nymphaeales; family Nymphaeaceae; genus Nuphar; species Nuphar pumila. The sequence goes on along the minus strand of NC_143259.1, from coordinate 114,255,441 downwards.
CTCTCGAATGATCGAGAGCCGGGGTCGGGCTCTGGTCCGAGTCTGGCTCGGATCCGAAATGGGGTCCGACTTAAGGGAGAACCCTCGACACATGTTCGAATTTTTTTTTTCCGGACTCGGTTTCTAATTCTGGGGTGTCCCTTGGCTTTGCCACTGATCACATGAATCATAGATGTCTGCAAGAGATCTGACCTTTCGTGGAGATGACTTAGATTCTAAATTGCTTGAATCAACATCTTTTGTTGCAGCTGGATCTTTCTCATGTTTTAGTGACTGCACTGAGCTTATTTTTCAACTCCATTCACTTTCTTCATCAAATATCACATCTCTCAAAATTATCAATTTCTTTGAATTTGGATTAAAGAGATGATAGGCTTTAGAAGTATCACTATAGCCAATAAATATCAACTTTTCTCTTTTTTTGTCAATTTTTTTTCTATTTTGAGAAAGAATTTTACAACCAAAGACTTTGAAATAACTTAACTTTGGTTTGTGCTTATACTAAGCCTCCTATGGAGTTTTGTTGTGAATAGATTTTGTGCGAACTTTATTCAGAATATGTATGACAGTGTTCACAGCTTCGGCCCAGAAACATTTGGGGAGAATCTTTCTTTTTAGCATGCATCTTGCCATTTCCACAATGGTTCTGTTTTGACGCTCGACCACACCATTTTGCTCCAGTGTTTTTGCCGCAGTTAGCTGCCGCTTGATATGCTTTTTCGCAAAAGACCCAAAACTCATTAGATGTGAACTCTCCTCCGCGATCCATCCTCAGTCTCTTCATATTGTAACCACTTTCTTTTTTCACTTAAGCTTTGAATTCTTTGAAGACAAAAAATGCTTTTGACTTTTGTTAGAGGAAATAGACCCATATCATCCTACTGTAATCATCCATGAAGAGCAAAAAATATCTCTTTCCACCATAAGACTCGGTTTGCATTAGCCCACAGATGTTTGCATAGACCAATTCAAGTGGACACTTTGTCTTTCAGGATGAGTCTAGGAATAACTGTCTATGGAATTTGCCATAGATGCATCCTTTACATATTTTCTTTTCTTCATTGATATAGGGGAGGCCTTCCACCATATTTTTCTGCTTTAATAATTTTAGGCTTTGATAATTTAAATGACCAAATCTTAAGTGCCAAATATTTGATTCATCTGCATTTTCAGCTTTCAAGGCTTGTCCTTCACATGTGGTCATCAAAGGAAAAACTTTATTTGCAGCCATTTTCACTTTGACTATCACTTGTCGACTCTTCTTGTCAACTATAGTGCATTGGTCATTATTAAAATTTACTAAATAACCTTTTTGCATAAGTTGACCAACACTTAATAAATTTTGAGCTAAACCAAGGACATAAGAGACATTATGGATAAGTTTAGTGTGACTTGATTTAGTTTTGACAGCTATGACTTTCTTTCCTTTAATATTTTGATATTTGTCATTTCCCACTCTTACTTTGAAGGTGGTAGTTTCGTCCAATTTGACAAAGCACTTTCAATTTTTGATCATGTGGTTGTTGCACCCGCTATCCACATACCATACATCATGTGACTCTTGTTCAACATTCATGCAAGAGAAGAACATCTGGCATTTATCATCTTCATTTTTTGTAAAGTTGGTGTCATTCTTTTCTTGAAACCAATAGTCTTTCTAAGAGTGGTTTGGCACTCAGCATTTTGTACACTTGAATCGACAATCTCTTGATTCATGACTTGGCTTTTTACACCTATAGCAATTCTTTTCGGATTGCTTGTGGTTTTTAGGCTGATTAAAATGGCCTTTTCTTCGATCGCGACATCTAAATCTTGGATGTTTGCTCCCTCTTGCAAGATGAAATTTTTTATTGAAGCTTTCTTTTTCTTCATCAATATTGAGCTTTGATTGGAGTGCATGCTCAATATTTTGAGATTCGGACCATGAGATCTACTTTTCATGTACCTCGAGAGAACCCATAAACTCTTGTAATGACAAGGTTGCTAGGTCTTTTGATTCTTCTATGGAAGCTACAACATAGTCCTATTTCATCGTCCTGCTTAGAATTTTTTCAACGATTTTTTTTCTCAATTTTGTCACCATAGCTTCTGATTTGATTTATGATTTCAGCAACTCTTGAAAAGAAATTTTAAATGGATTCACTGTCTTTGATTGAGAGTTTATCAAAATCTCTCCATAATGCTTGAAGCTTGATGGAGATGATTTTTTCGGAGGCTTGGAATTTAACTTTTAGAATATTTCAGGCTTCTTTTGATGTACATGCATATATAATTCGGGGAAATATCGAATTGCTTACTCCAAGTTGGATGCATAGAATCGCCTTTGTGTCCTTTTTATTCTCCTTAAATTCTTTTTTTTTTGCTAGAGTCCATGATGCAAGAGTTGCATCATCAGTTGGTTCTTCGAAACCAACTTGGATGAGCTCCCAAAGTTCTTGTGAAGCGAAGAGTTTTCATTTTAAGACTCAAAAAATCATAGCCTTCATCATCAAATACGGGCACTTGGAGTTGAGAGAGATTGGTGACAGAGTTGCTTGAGCTTGCTGCCATAGTTTTGGTGCGAGTGTGATCTCCTTCGACAAAGCTCTGATACCACTTGTTGGGATTTTGAGAACCAAATAACGCGGCGGAAGGTGGTATGACTAACAAAAAACATGAGAGAATGAGGTGTGAGGTTAAGGAAACAATCACTCAACACAAATCACTCAGACACACCTATTGCACACACTCTCACTTAGCCACTCAAGAGGATTTTCATTTCATTGCTTGATGTTTCCAGAAGAGTACAAAGGGGGTTTATATAGGACTCAAGAGAGTAAGAAGACAGGTCGTTCCTCCCTATTTTTGGAGTGAGGCACATCATCTCAAGAGCCATCCTTGAAAAAAAACAGCCAAGCCTATTTTTGGCTTAAAGGATAACCACAATGGAACCCCCCATGCTGATTTTCCAAAGTGGATGCCGACTTACCCAGAAATGGAAATGACGCATGGGACTTTACAAATTACATATTTTAACATAATGTTCCCTTGGAGAGAAATTTCTGCTCCAGAAATTTAACCAATGTCTCTTGTAAGCCCAAGAAGAATTGTCAAATAATATCAAAGTTTCCACTCACTGTTGATTATTTATTTTTGAACAGCAAGGGATAGCACCTCAGTGACGATCTTATTTCAGAAAGTTGTGTGCAATAGATGTAACCAGAACCCAAAGGGAAATTAATATTAACTGAATTTGTCAAGAACCACATGACACAAACAATATATAGGAAAATGATTTCATGACTGCCTAATTCGTTTATAAGTGACTGCTTGAATACCATGCTTCCATGTTAGCCACCATTTTTCTCATGCTTGTATAATTCTATTAATTTCGAAATTGCTGCTTGACTTTTAAGACATGGAAGCAATCCAATGGTGGGTGGATTTCTAGATCATAATTGAAAACTAATTTACAGCATCATCATTATCATAAAGCCTTATAAGGTCAGCTTTATGAGGGCTTTTCTATTCTTCTTATCAAGAGCTACAGCTTCAGTCACCTTACAATCTTTCACATATCCCCTTAGAACCTCCTTCTATGTCTTCATCCATCTTCTTAATTTGTTCTACTTGCATCATGTCAGCCTTTTTGTCAGTGTTGTGATAGGTCTACAATCTACATGCAGCCTGTCCAAACAATCTTTTATTATCCGTACTCCTAAACATGTTCACATTTATTGTTAATTTATAACTATTATGTAATGTGATTGGCAGTCTATAGAAGAGACAAAAGACTAAACCACTCCTGAAAGAGAGAACTACCAAGCGAAAACATATTTCGAGATTATGTATTAGTGCATCCTAAAATTGTGCTATCAACACAATTTCCTAGGAAGGATTGGAAGATGGGAGATGATGAAACATGCAACAAAGAATCAAATAGATTGTTCTAGAGATTTAATTCCATACAAGGAGAATCCATATATAAAGGAACCAAGTATGATGAAATAAATCAGATAAAGAATGTGCAAATAAAACTTTGTAGAAGTCACAAATAAAACTATGGATTATGGATATGGCTGTTTCATGTAGTTATTCACTCAGAGTAATGTATAAGGGATATAGTTTGATTCTAGAAATAAATAGCAATGTGACAGAGTAAACATGCTAATAATATAAAGCTTAGAAAGCTATGACCTTGGAAGTCAGAGAAAAGATATTTAATCTGGCGCCAGAGAGGTTTCTGATACGTATTGTTCAGTTGTTAAACAAACTTCAATACCAGTCCTTTTTTCCCCTGTTGACTATTGGGTAGAAGCTCTATAAACAAGAGGGTGTTGCAGTAAAAAAATTTGTTGGTTGTAGTTTATAATTTTATTCAACAAATTTGAGTTTTGGTCATTTTCTTTCTTTCTTCAAGGTATTTACTATGAATTTCCAGTCATTCATGCAGTTCCTAAGTTGATTACTCTGAAATCCATGTTATTAGAGTTATATCGAAGGACTGAAACTATCCGAAGTCCAGTTTATGACTCTTTATTGTAAGGACTGAATTTGTCATGGAATTCATATTTATTAGTGGTACAATGTAACATCCAAGTACATGTTCAACTGTGTTGTTCGTCTACCTTATGGTTGCATTTAGTACATCAGCTTTATAGGTCTATGTCACCATGAGTTAACTGAAATCTATTGAGCATAACTAATATTAACTGCTATGGTGGGATTCACAAAGCATTGTCATTGTTTTACAAAATCCTGGTTTGCTAACATGGGCTTAAATGGAAATTAATGCATGTTGGCAAGAGTGCACACATTCATCACACACGCGCACACACACACACACACACACACACATACATACAGGTGAGAAAATACAGCACTTCTTTTGGGCCTTGTCAAGGACATTGAATTGTAAATGATAATAAGGGGATGTTTGCAAACAGGATCAGCTGTGATGATGATGAAGAACGTGCAAGCCGAAAAGTATACAGAGGATGCTATCGTTCTCCAGCCTGCAGAGGTTGCACATCATGTGTCTGTTTCGGATGTGAGATCTGTCGATTCTCAGATTGCAGCTGCCAGACCTGCGTTGATTTCACATTGAATGCAAAAGCTTGATTCACCATTCATCTTGGTACTTATCCCTGAGACAGGTCATCCCGTTCTTTTCCCTTCTCATTCTTCTTCCTCATAGATTCACGTTCACTTGGATCAATCCAAGGTGGTTAAAGGATCATTTTTGCGGGTATTATGTTTTGCAGATAAAACTGTAAATCTGGGTCAAAATTCAATTTCATTATATATTGAATGGTTCAATTGTAGCTGATGCAGTTACAATCTACATTAATATTCTTTTGCATGAGACCTGGTTGAATATATTACTTTATTTTGGTCCTTGGTGAGTGCACACACACACATGCATGTAACACTTTTTTACCACCTTTTGGCACTTTCAGACAAACTTTTGAAATTCAAGAGACATGGTTTTAGAGGTATGCTATGGCCTCGTCAAAGCTAATGCTTATAGGTAGATCAGGTCAAACAGTTGTAGACAAATGTCAAACAGATTCAGATGACTAACTCTCTGAAGCATCAAGTGAGAAACCATCATATGTACTCGATAGCAGTTTGGTGATTGATGGCTTCTGTTGCTTCATATCATGAGTTTGGAATCTGCTGTTTATATTCAGCCCATCGCAAAAGATAATTAAGGACATATACTATTAATTTTTCAAAGTTGATGCTTGATGTGATGCAATACTGTTGAACTCAAATACAAAATGTTTCCTCAGGTTCTATTAACCTTCTACATTTATCTTGTCTTGAAATTGTGAGGTTGAACACTTTAATACTATTGTGGATGGGAAAGAATTGGTCGTAGTGATGATAAAAATGCTGCTGCTGTATTGTTAATGAGCTTGAATGCTGGTTTAATGTCATGGCTTCATGTTTAAATTTGTAAAATCTCAACCAAAGGAATGCAGGTACAACTCCTGCAGTTTATTAGCAGATAAAAAACTATTTTTCCCCTTTTATTCTTCTATGATCCTACCCTTTTCTTAAAAAAGAAGAAAATCATGGATCCTACCCAATTATTTTTCTGTAATTGTTTGCATAATAGAGTTAATATAAGTGTCAATTATATAGCATTTAGTATAATAAGAGGCGCACTTGCTTGTCCAAGCAATAATGCCTGTTGTAATATGCAATCAAACTCATTATTCCCATTATCTATAGTTTATCACTTGATTTTGGTCACTGTTTTCCATTATAAATGAATTGCGTTTGAAACTGCAAATAACCACATTCATTTGGTGTTGATGTGTAAGAGTCATCATGTCAACATTCTCAAGTGGATGTTCAAGGATAAACATTTAGATGGTTTACCTGGAGCATCCTGGTTAGCTAGCAGCTAGTGGTTTCCCTGAAGTTGCATTTTCATCAGTGCTCTGGTTAGTGTTTTGCCGAACTGCATATTTACACTCCTGGGTTCTGAACCACCTAATTGAAACTCATGGGGCATGTAATTTTGACTTAAATCTGACCTTATAGGTGTGTTTAGTATGGTTCAAATTGTAGAGACCGACTAGCGGATTGCATTTTTTGATGTAAAATTTCGAATTTTTGAGGAACAAAAATTTAGTACATTGTAGGCCATTAATTTTGAACCCATGAAAAATCTTACACATCAAAAGAAAATTATTCAAGGGCTGGCCATGTTAACACAAACATGCAGATCAAATCTGAAGGGGTCGACATACAAAAGATAAAAACTAATTATAATAATGTTTCCCACTATGGTTTTGGAACCCACGAATATAGCTAACTTTTTCCCTCAGCTCTTTTCTGCAGCGTAATCTACCTCATTAGCCTGAATTTTTTTGCAGAAACTGTGAGCTCTTAACTGGATAAAACCGCTCCTTCAGAGAGAGAGAGAGAGAGAGAGAGAGAGAGAGAGAGAGAGAGAGATCACATATCAAATTAATCAGACATTTAGCAGCAATGGAGTTTATACTTTCCACAAATATACTCCCGTGCTGCTATTGCCCTTATGTAAGTTCCTGCCAAATCAGATCATTCCTGTGCTGCTCATGCACTCTCACAATAATTACTTATCCTAAACTAGTTGGGTGAAAGCTTTGTGCAAGGTAAGAGACCAAATCTATGTCACACGGATACTCCACTTTGCTTACAGTTATCTTTTTATGTACAAGTCATTGAAAACTTCATAAAAACTTCATAGAACCAAATTAATGTTAAATGTATCCAGTTACTGAGTCCTAGTCCAGTTAGCCTTTTTTATCCAATTTTACAAAAAATACTTCATAGAACCCCAAAATCGCAGGTTATTTATTGGTTCTGGGCATGAACATCCCTCTGTTGGTATGTAAATGGATCAGAGTTGGTTCAGATGTAAGCTTTACATAGGGGTGAGCACCGAGTCAGGTTGCTCATGGGCTGGCCCCGCTCAGCCCAATTATATATATATAGACAAGTCCTGATGGCTTGGCCCAATTAGGCCCATTGGCCTAATGGGTTAGCCGTGGGCCAAGCACTTGGCAATGGACTGGCTGAATTGGGCCTAGGCCTGGCCTGTCAATTGATGAGCTGAGCTGTTGACCAGGGTAGCCCAGTGCTGGGTGAGCCCATTACTCAGCCCTAGCCTGGGTTGGGTCGGGCTCAAGCCTGATTATGACTAGGTTAGGCTAGGCTCAGACCAGGATATGGGTGGGCCTGTTAGGCCCTTAGTTATCATGCCAGGCCAGGCCGATAGCCACCCTTAGCCCCATTTTTAGGACCAGTGGCTAGCTAGAAAATGGTCAGCCAGAAGAAAAAAAGCAAAAAGAAGTTTTCCAGCCATTTTCTGGCCACACTGTGAGGGTGGGGCAGGCATCAAGAGAAAAAGGGAAGAAGGGGTGGAGAATGCCCGTGTTAAAGACCCAGTTTTGGCCACCAACCTAGTTTGTTGAATCCAACATAATTGGATCCTAGCTAATTGGAGTCAGAGTTAGATTCAGATTAGGATGGGAAACGGCTGCAGTAAATCCTTATCATACTAACATAAAATCGCTAAACAAATACCCTTTTACACATAACCAGATATGTAGATAGGACAAATTCGGATTTGATTGGATTTGGATTCAGATTCACAAGTAAAACCCCAAACTGAGTCTGACTAAATGCATTCGAATTCAGTTGGATGTCTGGCCCAAATCCAAACATCAACATCCCTAACTAATCATGGATTTTGTGATATGAGTATATAGATAGATTCCTTTTTTATTGCTGATCCAACAAATAACCATCCCACTAATTAGGCAGCTTAGGTATAGTATGTCTCCATGACTCAATTTCCCTATTTATTCTGCTTTTCTGCTTTGGCAAACACCCTATACAGGGCATGGCAAACGTACACCTCACAGGCCAGCAAATTTTTGCCATCTTTGAAAAACTCAACTCGGTGGTTTATCTCCTCATAAAAAAAAACAAAAGAATTGGCAAGAAATTATTACCAAAAGAGGGAAATGTGAAGATAATATCAGATCCAGATCCAGGTCTAAGTTCACTAAAGAAAAGACTAAGGATAGAGAAAGATAGTTTAGAGCGAGCTAGAGACCTCAAGAAAGTGGGGAGAGAGATAGCTAGCAGACTCGTGTGAAAGAGAAGACGGGGGGGGGGGGGGCTCATGGGAGAGGAAGAGAGAAGATGAGAGAACTCATTGTGAGTGATGAAAATGAGAGAAGGTTGGGGTTTATGTAGGCTCCAGCCCAGTTAGCAATAAAGGTCATAAGAGGGCATTAAGATGGCTCAAATGGCCAACCATAATGAGCTTTGGCTGGCCAAATGGTTAACCACAATGGCTCAAACAGCTGTTCAAGGAGGGACACGGTCAAATAACCAAAAATGATATAACACTGGTCCAAAAGAATGTTGGGCAGGTTTGGTCAAGGTCCAAACAGTTTCAATGTGTAATAAGTGAGTCACTAAAAAGAATGGTCAAAGACTAAACCAAAATGGGCTGGTTAAACCCAAATCTAAGGTCCAAATCTAAGTTTAAGTTTTAATTGACAAGCACAAGATTCAAGCTCCTTGAAGGCCTTGTCCATTAAGGCAACACCCCGACTCTAAGGTCAAGGAAAGTTCTCTTCAACGTGGTAAATGTAGGATAATGTGTAGGAAACCTACATAGTTTTAAGCCAAAATCCCAACAAATTATCCATTTCATATTTCCTGTGAAAGTGTAGCTGCAGAAGAGAACCTTACATGAATTGAGGGAAAAAAACTCACAGAAACTGAATGTCAAAACTTCCATACCTTATGTATCTCAAAGGTTGCATCATATCGAGTGCCACCATATGTAGAAAAGGTTTCAAGATCATATCAAGAATCTATTTTTGCTCACTTGTATAAAACCAGCGCATTCAAGGTTATAGTAGCCCTCTGAACGATAACCATCAAGTCTAGGAATCAACACAAGCGAAGGTTGTAGGACTTGTACAGTCAATAACTTTTTTTTCCTGTTATGATTTTTTGGCATAGCTAGGATTGACCACAGTGGATAAAGAGGTGAATAAAATTCTATAGGTATAGATCAAATTTAACTCCAGTTCTTTTTCACGTCTAATCCTTAGAAATGATGACCATGATCTTGCCAGCCTACATGATGTTACTCATGTGAAAAAGAACTGGAGTTAAATTTGATCTATACCTATAGAATTTTATTCACCTCTTTATCCACTGTGGTCAGTCCTAGCTTTGCCAACAAAACTAATAACAATGTTTTATGTCATGTCATCTTGTTGCAGATGAGGCCTAGCTCCTACCCAAATGGTAAGGCCATTGGTGAGTCAACTGGAGACGACCATCAAATCTGGAAAAAAAGTAGTCCTGATGGTACTGTTCCTATTCTGAGGAGTACCAAACACCAAATCAACACTTACCCCCAAAACATAAGGTTCATGATCACAAAGCACTCTATCTCCACTTACAAACCAAACTCTACAAGGTCACTAGCTCTTATTATTTCAAGTCATGAGGTAAACCCGGAGCACTTACTCCCACGTAGTAGAAATCATAGCTGTAGGTTGCATCTTCTGAATCAGACCTTATAGATATACTTAACATAGTTTATTTGATAGGAATCATGTTTTTTGGTTATAAAAATAGGTTTAATCATAAAATTTTGGTACATTGTGAGCCATTGATTTTTGAAGATCTTAAAAAACTACACGTATACCATAATCACATGATCCAAAACTCGTTTCCACTAACTAATGATTTTTTATGAAATCTATATGGTCTGTCCAACGAAAAAACTTAATTTTTTTAAAAATTTAAAGCTTCTATTATGGGGGAGTAGGTGCTCCGGCACTACCCTATCATTGCTAATATATATATATATATATATATATATATATATATATATATATATATATATATATATATATATATATATATATATATATATATATATATATAAAGAGAGATGTGTTTTTCTTGAGAAAATATCAGCATATATAAAATTCTAAAATGAAAAAATACATAAAAGTATAAGAAAATCATGTCAATATACTTGATCTCAACCACCAGTTGATCATGGTCCGCTTAAAGCACTCATTTTCACACGGGGTTTAATATAAGGTTTGGATGTGCAAGCTCAGGAATTACCCACGAAGGCTCTCTTGTCATGAGGAATAAAAGCCAGGCCCTGCCAAGATCTTTCTTTCTAGGTTCCATGCAAGGAGAAAAATAAAACGTATATAAAGATATAAAAAATTCTAAACTATGAAAAATAACCAAAAATATCAAGATAAAATCACAATAATGGTCATTATATTTTAAAATAATCACATTCTGGAAATCTTATTCATTTATACAAAGCTAGGAATGTTCTGTATCTGGCTCAATGAAGTTATAATGGGTTTGCTTGTTGGTTTCATAGCTGCATGTTTTTCATTTGATATTTAGGGTTAAAATGTAAACAACGGCTTATATATTTTACTTTCATTGATGTGGTTTGTAATGTTTTTCTGTGAGAGCAAAGACAAGATCACTGGGCATATGTGCCTGTGAATCTGTGATTAAACATAGAAACCAGCATCTTTTACAAACAATAATTAAACAGACATGCGTAAACCTAAAAGTTAAAAACCAACAACTTCTGGATGCCCCCAAACTTTTTTTTCCTTTTCGTTATTTAGTATAGAGAAACCATTGCTATAGTTTCGACGTCCTGCTACGGGCCGAGAGGTGTCTCACTTACGTTGGACCCAAGTCAATGTGGGTAATATAAAACTCTACGAGCACCCCCTGCCCACAGAGGATAGTTTCCCAGTTGGCTTAGGAATTGCGGCAAAGGATGTGCACCCCGAGTATCAAACTCTTGACCTCCTTCAACTTGAAAGCCTTAAACCTACCCACCGCACCAGGTGTGCGGAACCATTATAGGGCTCATACTCTAACTCGATATGTGTGTGTGTGCTCTCATGTATGCATTAGTTTCTAGGAAGGAGGCGATATCTTGGTATCACAAATTCCTCTAGAAAGTTACATGGTCATCAGAGATAACCCTCTTGAGTCTTGACACCTAAACCAAGCCTTTGCTCAAGTACCCATGCTAAAAAAACCATAGGGAATAGTAGTTAGGCACACTTCATCCAATTTTATATCATTTTTCAGTTCATGGTATGGCTGGAAAATTGATTATTAGTACCTCTGTGATCAGTGGATATCCCCATCTACCTAGTTCCTTTAAAAAATCATGGAACCCTTTGATATCTTAATCTGATCACATGATCTGGTAGTATTAAGTTTAAATCAAATAAATAAATAAATAAATGAAAATCTAAGCTGATGGTAAGGTTAAACCTAACCATCTTTGTGCGCTGACAAGATAACTATATGTCCAAATCAAAATTTGTCATGGATTGCGTCAGGTCCAAACCATTTGTACTTTGAGATCATGATCAGAGCAAAAAAATGATCACTTTGAGGATCCTCGGATGCACACATGGGAACAAGTTCATATGCATCCAAAAATAAGTTGACCTGTAAGTGTAGGAGTCAAATCACTTGCTATTGAAAACAAAAAATGTATGGAATGCCAACATGCAGCCAACCACATGTTCAAATCATCCAGATAAATTATTTATATGAATTTGTCTTGTTAGATGACATTTTGTGAAATTTGATGCGCATACAAGATGCAGGTTTAGGCGCTTTGGAAGTGCTGAATATAATTATTCTTGGGTGGTATCATACACCAGACCCTCTTTCTTTTTCATTTTTTTTTAATTTCCAGATTCTCTCTCCTCTTATGAAGCTGAACTGCTGACTACTGGGATAATGTTGGCTAACCTCATGAACAAGGAATCCTCTAGTGAAATGTTTTTCACTAGAGGATTTAGAGGTTGAAAATTCATCGGGCCATTTCTACTAAACCAAATATGTACATCACATTTAGAGGATTAAATGTTCCGAGGAACCTCAAAGTGATCGTTTTTTTGCTCTGATCATGATCTTTAAGTACAAATGGTTTGGACCTGACGCAATCCATGAAAATTTTTGATTTTGACATATAGTTATCTTGTCAGCCCACAAAGATGGTTAGGTTTAACCTTACCATCAGCTTAGATTTTCATTTTTTTTTATTTGATTTCAACTCAATACTACCAGATTATGTGATCAGATATCAAAGGGTTCCGTGATTGTTTAAAGGAACTCAGTAGATGGAATATCCACTGATCACAGAGGTACTAATAATCAATTTTGCAGCCATACCATGAACTGAAAAATGATATAAAATTGGATGAAGTGTGCCTAACTGCTATTCCCGGTGAATTTTACCATTGTCACTTGAGCAAAGGCCCTGTCATGTTATGGGTGATTGCACCACAACATATTTAAAATTCACTGGGTCAAGACTCAAGAGGCATATCTCTGATGACCATGTAACTTTTCTAAAGGAATTTGTGATACCAATTTATAGCCTCCTTTCTATAAACTACTCTGTCAACGAATGCAAACATGAGAGCACACACATATCGAGTTAGAGTATCAGCCTATAACGGTTCCCCACACTTGGCTCCGTGGGCAGGTTTAAGTCAAAAGTTTGATACTCGGGGTGCACATCCTTTGCCGCAATGCCTAAGCCAACAGGGAAACCATCCTTGGTGAGCAGGGGGGGTGCTCGTACAGGACATCTATGGTCAATGAGGCACCTCTTGGCCCGTAGCAGGACGTCCAAACTATAGCAATGGTTTCTCTACACTAAATAACAATAAGAAAAAACAGTTAGGGGCATCCAGGCGTAAAGCAATTGTTGGTCTTTTAACTTTTAGGTTTACGCATCTGACTGTTTAATTATTGTTGGTAAAGCATGCTGGTCTCTATGATTAATCACAGGCACATATGCCGAGTGATCTTGTCTTGGATCTCACAGAAAATCATTACAAACCACACCAATGAAAGTAAAATATATAAGCTGTTCACATTTTAACCCTAAATAACAAATGAAAATCATGCAGCTATGAGACCAACAAGCAAACCCATTATAACTTAATTGAACCAGATACAGAACTTATAGTTTCCGAGGATCAATTGCTGAGAACCCATAGAAATCAGTTTGACGAAGTGGCAGATGAGAACAGCCCCAGGCTTAACACCTAACACTTAAAAGCTTACATGGTCAGGATTCCAAGCTGATGAAACAAGGCATAGGGATGTGGCATCTATTTTGGCACGATTATCTTAATAAAGTGGAACCATGTAAGATCTGGTATTGGTAATCCTTTGACAGTAAAATACTGCATAAATGTATGGTTGGTTGCAGCAAGCCACTGACTTACACGGGCTGTGTCCTCTCATCTTTACTGATCATGGAGGTGGCTAATATGCAATCATTCACGGTTCAAAGTCGGAGGTGGCAAAATCAATCATGGCCTCCAGTGAAGTAACACAGCTTGATTTCTCTTGATCTGTCAAAGTTGGTGGAATTTGAAGTATTTGCAGCACGAAATGCATCATGACTTCACTTCAGGCGCAGGATGCCAAGGAGTATAGACAAACAAACCATTTAACAAGACCATACACTTGAGAGTCTGTATGGGTTGAGGTGGAAGGAATCAAGATCACATTAACAAAAATTAATCATTCTTAACATGATCAAGATTCACAAATTCAGCACTAAATGCAGGCCAAGATATAATGGCAAACACCTTTAACTAAATGTAAACGTAGTGGATCACTAATTTAGTCAATAGCAGGGAGCTGCCTAAACACAGAACAAAAGTTCTCACAAGTTGCCTATCGAGAAAAAGGAAAAGTGCTCAGCATTTGGGAGCGGTCACATAGCTGGTAAAGGCAGCTACATATAAGCACCCTCACGAATCAATTAGCACCATCCATCTCTAAGATGGACATCTCCAAATAATTTTTAACTCCTCACAAGGCTACTAATAATTGGTTCCTGAGATCAAATCAACGACAAGATACCATTACCTCAAAAATCTTGTTTGTCATCTTCATTTGTTAGTTGCCGTCTACGCTGCTGGATCAGTAAACCTCCGGCATTGCATTCCATTTCTTCCAATGGTTATGAGTTCATGTGCATTCATTCTTTTCATGTTCAGCAACATGATATGCCAACTGTTATAGAATCGGCGCCATAAGGAATCGAACAGGTTCAACTCAAAGATGCTGAGTCCACATGCTAAAACACTTTTTAATACTTACCAAAAAATCAATATCATTTTACAACTACTTCAACCATCCGGGGAGCACCGAATGAGAAGAGGGCCATAGACACTGCCTAGCCCACACCTGCTGGCTGATTATGACCCATATATGTGTCTGTGAACCGGAGCACCCAATTTTTGCACTACTTCCATCCATGGTTTTTCTATTGTCACAAGAGAACCATCTGATATATGCCCGACAAACAAAGTAGGATTCTTAAATGTAAGAAATTCAAAATTTCTTTTGGATTTTGGTGATTGATTATAATCCAAACCAGAATCAATATGCCTCAACTTCTTAACACCATTCTCCTGCAACCTGTCTGATTTCTTGGATGTCGAACTGAAAGCATTACATACACCATCTTTCTCTTGCTCCACAGGCATCACAAAATCAATCGTACACATTGCTCTGCATGGAGATTTAGAGTCAGATATTATTGGAACCAGAAATATCTATTTTTTTTAACGCACTGTATGGAGACTTAGTGCCAAGCATCTAAATTGGCAAAAAAGATGGTTACAAGATACATGGAAAAATGGAAATAGCTGCTGGGATGAAGAGCGGTTGTACCTGGCACTGTATACGATGACAGAGGTTGACTTGATTGATGGAGGAAACGACAGTCCGATGACCTCTCCAGGAAATTCTTGAAAACTTTTTGGAAGAATAAAAGTGTGACGCTTAGACCACTCACCCAACTGTTTGGCATCAACATCAAATACGTAGACATGATTTGAGGATGTTGTAATTACAAGAATATTGCTGTTCCCAGGAGGAAAACCACCGGCAGCAACTGATGCCCCATTCAATCGAGATATAAACCAATGCTGCCTGTACAAGGCCTAGATTTAGCAACAAATATATTTATGTAAACAGAAAAGGATATTGTTGGAGTGTCTTTAAAGGCATGTAAGCAGATCTCAACGAAACATAGTCCAGCAATTAAACTTAAAGACCTTCAAAGCTAAGAGTGAAACCGGTACCTTCAACAGAAATATAAAACAAAACTACCCAGTGCCAGTACCAAATCCAGCCCCTTCAATACAGTCGATTAGTCTATATATCCGGAGGCTCGACTCAGGCCTATGTCACACAAACACTTAGCATGCATACCCATAGATACAACACCCGAACACTTCATGGACACATTACAACACTTCATGGGCACAGTCAATCCAGTTTCACACAGTCAACATTGTGTTAACTTTATCTATTTTCTTTTATGATCTTATTTTGTTTCACACACACACACACACACACAATGTTGAGAAATGTACAACCATGTATTTCTAGTGTTCATGCTTCCCTAATTGTACATATTATTATTTATAAGGGCTATTTTTGTACATGATAAAATTCTGTTGTAGCAGTCAAAGGTCATAAGAATTTTTATGTCCAGGTTTGTTTTAGTTCTTAGAAAGAGGGGGCGTCCCATATGTAAAGCTGTAACAATATTTTTCTAATTAATGAAACTCCTTCAAGACTTCTTGAGCATGAGTCTCATTGTGGTCATCGGTATAATCAGAGGGATTTCAGTTGAATGAGGAAGGGGCTATGTTGTCAAAAGCGCTAGGCGGGCAAAAAAAATTAAGAACAAACAATGTAGAAAAAGATAAACTCACAATATTGAGATAAATAAAGCATGTATGAAGCATAACAATTAATATTAAAGGGTCAAAACATAAGAGTGAATGACATTAAACATCGAACAAACAATTAATATTAACTTGGGTTTGCATCTTCCATTGTTCTAATTAAACATTTCAAAACAAACAATTATTAATCAATAAAGTAGATAAACAAAACATACACAATATATATATATATATATAAACAATACATATATATATATACATATACGGTTCAATATATATGTATAAGCAATATATAAACTAACAGTATATATATATACTGAACCGACTAGGTAGCTCACCTAGTCGAGCTGGGTGGCACCCAGCGCCTAGGCACGCCTTTGACAACATAGGGTAGGGGTTTGTTAGAGCTTGATTTTAGAAATCATAGGAATCAAAAACTTTGTTGATAGGATGAAATCTAGATTTTTAGTGATTGTTTTTTTTTTTTAAATTCTGGTGCGGCGGCGAACAGTGTCCAGACTTTTTAAAAATGTTAACTCTGGCCTAATCATGGCTGTGGTCGTTTTTGCATAAGGAAATGACTGATCAGTTTTGGGTCATAGTTTGTTGTTTTGGTGAAGTTTTGAGGTTCTAGTTCTGGCGGCAACTTGTATTCTTGGGTTTTTTGGTGCATCGACTGTGCTATCAGCCTTAATGCGTTTTTTGGTACTAATCACCTTCAAATACATAATTCTTGCTAGTTTATTAAAGCTGGTTCAATACTTTGTTAGCTAGTGGTGGTGTTTTACATTGCATTCTCTTTGGGTATCGACACTCTATTCTTGTTGTTGCATTCAAGAATAGAATATTACTCTGTTTCGGTGTTGTTGATCCTATACACAGCATTCTCGCTTCTGGTTTGTTGTGGTTACTTTCTTTTGTGCAGCATAATTTGGAGTTTGGGGGTTAGTGAGTGATGGAGAAAAAGGAATCAACCAGTTAAGTTGGATGAAACAACTACTCGTATTGAGTCGAATACATGAGGATTGTTGTTTCGAGGGTTTTGGTTATTGCGGGTATTGGATGGATCAAAAAGAAAGACGGAGGGTGATGAGCTAAGTAACGCAGACATGGCTAACAGGGTGCCGTACCCGTGTCGACACATGTACCACCACCGGGCGCAGTGTAGGTACACCGCGGATCGGGTCTCCAACTGCGCTGGGTTGGGTCCAAAAAAAACGCGACCCATTTCGGGTTTTTTAACATGGTCAAAAGGGGCGGGCCATTTTGGTCATGCCCCAAATGGCCCCACCCCGCCCCCATGAAACCCCTTACCCCGCCCCCCGACTCCCTCTCGCTCGGCTCTGTCTGCCCACACCCCCTCGCAGCGACACTCTCTCTGCGCAGCTCAGGTACTACTGTCGACTCGCCTATCTCTCTGACTCCCTCTTGACTCGCCTCTCTCCTCTATCTCCCTCTCTGACTCGCCTTTCTCATCTCTCTCCCTCTCTCGATTTCCCATCACTGTTTCCCTCTCGATTTTTTAAGGTGTTTTTCAGTTTATATTTTACATTTTGTATTTAGTTTTTATTTACATATATCCAGTTTATATTTTCATTTTGTATTTAGTATATATTTTCAGTTTGTATTTAATTTATATTATCAGTTTATAATATTCACTATAGCATATATTTGGATATTTTCAGACTGAATATAGATTATTTAGCCCAAATATTCAGCACAATTAAAAATAGTAAACTATTATATATACTATTAGATATTCAGACCGAATATAGATTATCTATTTTCAGACAGAATATAGATTATTAGATATTTTTTACTGAATATATTTAATAATCTAGATGTTTTCATACTGAATATAGATTATTTAGATATTTCAGACTGAATATATTTAGATATTTTCAGAATATAGATCATTTAGATATATTCAATGAAAACGTCAGTTTATAACTTCATATTCAGTTTACAATTTAGATTATTAGATATATAATTCAGTAATTTTATATTTTAGGTATAGGCTACAGCATAAATATTTATTATTTAGATTATATTCAGTTTATAATTTAGATATATTCAATTTATATTCACTATTCAGTATATATTTCTAGATATATTATATGCATTTCGATTATTTCAGTTTTATATCAGTTTACAATTTACATATGTTAGTTATTTGTTTATTTTTGCTTTGAATTGTTTCATTGTGTGTAGGATGGCTGATAAAGGAAAAGAAACTATGAGTGCTACTAGTAGCAGTGTGACAGCAAGTTCAACTTGTGCTTCTAGTTCAGTACCAGATGATCAGCCACTGTAGGCCCGCGTAACGAAGTTAGAAAAAAGTCCTGGAGAGGAAGGGAATGTGCAATTTACGTGTAATTTTTGTAATCTGGAGTTTAATGAATCATACACAAGAGTAAAAGCCAATCTTTTGAAGATCAAAAAACAAGGTATTAGGTTGTGCTCTCATATTGATGATGTCACACTTAAGATGTTGAAGAAGGAACAAGAAATGCCGACAAAAGAAAATCTATGGTGGCATCGGGATGTATTAACATACCAATGTCTAGCCATAAGAGTGGTGGGGCAATTGATCTTACTATGAAGAGAAGGAAATTTGATTATATCTAGAAACAAATGAAGGCTCATATAATGCACATTATAGGAAAGAAATGGATAGGAAAGTGGGTAGGTTATTTTTTTAAGTTTCATACCATTCAATGTAGCTAGAAATCCTCATTGAAAGGATTTAGTTACATCCATGGTAAATTGTAACTTGAGTGGGTATGTGTCACTCAGTTCTGAGAAGTTAAGGACAGTGATTTTGGCAGAGGAAAAAGCAAATATGAATAAATGATTGAAATATAAAAAGTTTTCTTGGGCTGAAAGTAGTCTCTATAGTGTCTGATGTGTGGACGGATATACAGAGGCGCCCTTTGATAAATTTCATTGCAGCTTCAATAAAAGGGTCAATGTTTTTTTAAAACAGTAGACACATCTGGGGAGTATAAGAATACAAACTGTCACATGGGTGCGGGTGCGGCACTTTCAAAAGACCTGGGTGAGGCAAAAATATAAATATATATATATATATGAAGTCCAAAAGTTGGACATAAATGACCCCAGGTGAGTTGACTGCACCCAGGGTCAAGTTGACTGCATCGGGTGCGGCACCTATTTGGAGAATCCCTGTGACATATAGGGCAAAAAATTTTTTCTTGGCAAAAAAGTTTTTTAAGTCCGGAAATTGGACCAAAATGACCCTGGATGCATTGACCGCACCCAGGGTCAGGTTGACTGCACCCGCATCGCGTCGACGCGGATGCGGCACCCTGCTAGCTGAATCCCTGTGACATAGAATACAAAGTATCTCAAAGGACTTTTTTTTTGGAATGCATCAAAGAAGTAGGAGAAGAAAAAGCAAATCATCACTGATAATGCACCACTAATTAGAGCAGCTGGTATGGTAGAGGCTAAACATTCTCACATATTTTGGACCCTTTGCATGGCACAGTTCAGATTTGGCTCTTAAGAGTATACGCAATCCACCAAGCAAGGAGTTAGAATATGATACTAAGCACATTAGAAAAATTGTGGTAAACCACCAAAGGGCACTTACTATCTACAGTAAAAATTCTGATATGAAGTTATTAAAGGTTGTCAGGACTCATTTTGCATCCATCATTGTCATGGTTAAAAGAATTAAAGAAGTGAAGAGCACCCTATTTCAAATGGTCACCGATGATGATTGGGTTTTCTATCGTTTTGATGATGTTGTAAAAGCTCAAACTGTCAAGAGATGCACTGTTGATAACATGTGGTGGGATAATGTTACTTATTTTCTTGAGTTCAATGAGCCTATTTGGGAGATGTTAAGGGTTGTTGATCAATATGTTGTTATGCTGCATAGGGTCTATGAGATGTGGAATACCATGATTGAGAAGGTGCAAGCTGTCATTTTTAACCAAGAAAACAAAATCCTGGCATTGAAGACTCAGCTTTTTATAATCATGTGCACAAGATATTGATAACACGATGGGACAAGAGCAACACCCCTCTACAGTGCATGGCTCATTCACTAAATCCAAAATACTATGAAAAAAAATGGCTAGGTGAATGTGTTGGTCGAGTGCCACCACATATGGATGCAGAGTTAGCAAGAAAGAGTTTTTTGTTTTAATAGGATTTTTCGGGATGCAGAAAAAATATGAAAGTGCATAGTAAATTTTCAAAGTTTTCTATGAGACTATTTGATAGTTTGGAGGGGCTGAAGAATAAAGATAATTATCCTCTTACATGATTGGTTACATATGGATATGAGTACCCCTAACTTCAACATCTTGGGTTCAAGCTATTATCACAACCTACTACATCTTCCTATTGTGAAAGAAATTGGAGTATGTATACACAAATTCACAACATTAAAAGAAACAAACTTACTAGCAAGTGTGCAGAAGATTTGGTGTTCGTGCATTCTAACCTTCGATGGTTTTCACGAAAGACAGAAGAATATAGGTATTCGAATTATAACTTTTTGTATTTACTTTTTTGTAGTTTGTATATCAAATTTTATATTTTTATTGCATATCTAATTTCTTTGTAGGCAAGGGAGCACCAAGTTTTGGGATGTTAATGCTAAAGATTTTGATTCCGAAGGAGATCATGACTTGGAAACTCAGAACTTGGAATTAGATGATCCAGTATAGGTGATGAAGAAACAAATGAGCCTTGATGTTTTTGTTATGGACTTTTTAGATTTTTGGACTTTTTTGTCTTTTTGGTAAGTGTGTTATTTGTTAACTTGATAGTTGATACTTGATATTATGTTTATAAATGTTTTTCTATAGTTTTGTTTGCTAAGTGCTAATTGTTAGGTGTTAATGTCTATTATTTATTTATCTAAAATTATTATTAGTTTGTTATAACTTGTTTCTTAAATGTTAATTTGTTAATTGTAGTTGTAGCTTTGTTATTGAATTTTGATTCTTTGAATAAAAGTTGCTAGCCTGTTCTATTACAAGGTTAGTTGGTTGTTAAATGTTAAATTAATTTATGTTGTCTTGGTGTAATAATAGATTTTGATTTCTGAAATTTATTTTATATTTATGTAACATTTAATATATACATATATATATATATAAAATATATATACCACCGTGTCCCTGCTGTACCCATATTTTTTGAAATTGACGTGTCGTACCCTCAATACCTGTACCCATACCCATGTGACATGGGTGATGAGGAGGATTATGCAACCAGCTTTCCTGGGTGGGATAAAGAAAACTCAAAAGTGAAGTCATGGATATTGGGATGGGTAGAGCAAAACAACGCTTTAAATATAGTAAAGTATGAGGATGCCAAAGATGTGTGGAACTATTCGAAATTGGGCTCGTGGAATCAATTGGAGCAAGATTCGGAACCTTTAAGACAAGGAGATGAATCAATTTTTCATCTTCTTCACCAAGTTTCAGCATTTATGGGATGATCTCATGACTACTCTGCCTAGTGTGAAGTGTGCTAAGTGTAAAGGATGTGTAGAATACAAGAGATTTGAAGTTGAAGCAAAAGACCAACAACAAGTGGTTGATCTCCTAATGGCTCTACAAACTGAGTTTGATAGTGTTCATAGTCGCATTCTTCATCACCCCACTTTACCCACTCTAGTGCAGACACTTGCTGAGCTTTTTGGCTGAGACTAAGAATAAGACTCTAAGTAGTAGCCGACAAAGGAGACAGTGCTTACTATGACCAGACAGATAGGTAGTAGAAGAGGTAGATTTAGGAATCTCAGAGGTGGCATGAGCTCTATTCTATGTCATTTTTTGTGAAGAGATGGGTCACATGAAGAACACGTCCTGCTCTAAGGAAGAAAAAAGGGGCTTATGTAGCATCATCTTCACGAGAGACCTAAATCTAAGGACTCTTCAAGGATAGGTAGGAATGCACAACATCCTTCTTCATATGCAGGAGGACAGGAATTGTGCATCAAAATCTTATCCATATACACCTGAACAAAATGGTGGCGTAGAGAAAGAATAGACAAATTTTGGATATTGTTCAAGCCCTTTTGTTTTCTAGTCATGTTCTTAAGGTGTATTTGGTTGATGGTGTAAGTATGGCAACATATCAGATTAATTGCATGCCCTCAAGGGTTTTCAAATGCAGCTTTCCACATCAGAAACTGTATGGTACAGATCCTAATTACAAAATGATGAAAATGTGTTGTACATGTTTTGTACTTGTGCCTGAACGATTTAGAGAAACTTTCTCCTCGTGCAGTCAAACGTTGTTTTTTAGGATTGTGTAATGGTAAAAAAGGTTATAAGTGTTATGATCCTATCGAAAAGAAAATGTGGATTTCCAGACGTGTTTCTTGAGTTAATGTGTAAAAAGGATTGGATACCAGTCAGTTCTGGACACTGGACAGGCAATGCTCAAAATTGGATCTATATCATCCAGATTTGGCCCCATAATTAACCCAGACAATTTATATGTCTGGCTAAAGCCTAAATGATTTTGAATCATACTTAATCCAAATGGTAGACTATTTGTCTGGTGATAAAGACATACACGCTCTCCGCACCAGTTATTCAAACAAATGAGACACATTCTGCAAGCAGCCAAAATCAAATTATGGAACCCAGACGAAAACTAAGGGAAAGATTCATGTAAATATGCACCTGTTTATTTCTAAGTTGAAGATGTGGATATCTCCATAGCAGTTTATAGCTGCTAACCATTGCCCATCACCACTAGTAAGCAACCTGCTTATTGGTGGTTCAGTCAGAGCTGAATTCCTCCGATCTGAATCATTCCTGCAGGGTATAAAAGTGTGTAGCACTTCTGAAGCAGCAACATCAACCACCTGTTATGCATCAACAAACGCAATGTAACCTCAAATATAACAACCCTAACTACCAATCACTACAATAACTTTAGCACAAATTGGCCACATGCACGCAAACATGTGTGTGTGCATCTGTATACTTGATTATGCATCTGTGAATGGACACATCCACTTGCATCTATGTTTCCATGTCCCTGTCCATGACCATTTGCACTTGTGCAAGCTCATGCATGACTCAAAAACGATGCTCAAGTATGGATAAGAGAGAAGGGAACCGATTCAGTCGAGTATAAAAGGTGCAAGGTTTTTTCATCTTTCATGAAAGGCAGAAACCTAGGAAGAAAAAGATTTGATAATATGGAGAAAAGTAGTAAAAAGGAATATTAAGATCAATGTTCACATAAATTACAAACAGAAAAGAAGAAAAAGAGGAAACAGAAATAAAAAAAAAGTAAAGGTGTCACGGCTTTGAGTCGCCATAGGGAAACCATATGAAAAGATGGATTCAGTCTAGCTTAAGAAGACTGCATGCTATGCTCAGTATGATTATAATCTGAAAACTCACCATAGGCAACAGATGGTTAACATTAAATAAATACAAGCAGCAGACATAGCACTGACAATGAAAATCAAAAGATGGTTACATACATATATCTTTCGATCGTGGCCTGCAATAATTAGGCGAGACGAATCACTGCTAAAAGCCATACAATGTGCAAATGGCAACTTCCAAGGAAGTTGCATTTTGTCAATCACCCACCCACTCCTTCCATCACCAGAGCAGGACAGCTTCTTTAGTTGAACTAGTCTAGGTTTTACATGATCTGAGAAAGCAATCAAAACCCCAGTTCTAGAAATAGCACTACAGATGATCTTTTGAGAATTTTTGCACTTGACTCTAGCCAGCAACTGTGTGGTTGCAGTCCTCCCAGAATCCAGATGCTTCCTCTTACCAGATTTAGCGTTAGATCCAACAAGAATAGGTATTACATCCAACCAGCCAGGATTCTGAACTAAGAGCACATCTGTCCCACCGATAACTGAATCATACACCAACTGAACAAGCACTCTCTGAGGTGCAGGGCATATGTCATGAGGTGAGAACTTGTCGAACTCATTGGCAGAGTAGGCAAAGAGCTTGGTATCATCACCACCTGAAATCAGCATTGGAACTCCCAAGTGGGCCCACTTTTGGTAGCAGAAGTTTATGAGTTTTTCAGGATCACGATTCTTTCTCTCCTTTCTGCTCTTTTTCACTTTTTCAAGTAATGGATCTACAGAAGAAAATTAAAAAATAATAATCAGGGATAAAAAAAGCTAAATTTTACAATAAGACACATCAATGGATGAATACTATAGGATAACCTTCTGCACTGATAGGCACAGCGATAGTCAAAGCCCGAACATCATGGGTATGAGCTCTTATATACCCCACGTAGATCCACTTTTCCATCACATTTACAGAAGAATCATTTTTACCAGATGAGTCACTACAGAGTTTATACTGGATAACCTGGAATAAATCAGATACCAAAATTACTAGGATAAATCATCAAAAGAAACCATGTATTCCTTTAGAGAAAAAATTAACATCTGGACAAATAAGATTACTATGATAATGTAATATCACTGCTTTAACTGATTATTACCAATCGAAGTGATTGAAAGCTAATCATACACTTGTATGATTTATCTAGAATATGAGGTCCTCCATGACATGTACTCATCAACTTAGCACTACAAAAGAAAAAAGAGAGCCAAATCTACTCCATGTATTACAGCTTTAATTTATCAAAAGATTATTTTCTAGTGAAATATTTAAGGTCATTGTTGAAGATATGCTGATCCATGCGGCCAACAAAGCATTTTGTCAGGCAAAAATTTTGCATAATTTAACATGTAAATAATCTAGAACCCCCACACCACTGCATGGCGAAAACGCTAGTTGGTACCACTCATACTGAATCACCGATTCAAGTGGCACTAGCCCAAGTATAGATGTGCAAGCACCCATCAACATATGCTACTAAATTTTCATGTATACATTTGCACATGCATGCACAGATAGAGCTAATTAAACCCCAAAAGTAACCATAGTGTTGCCTTTCAGAACCACCATGCTCCTACTATCACTGGGTCTCTTTTCCACGGAAACTAGATCCTCAAACAGCTCCACATCTAAGGATTTCACTTTTCTAGTCTGATTTAAAAGTATACATATTTAGAGTGCCACACTTATGACAAGCTCCTAAAAGCATACTAACCAGTATCATTCTCGGCAATTTCTTCCCGATGGTTTTTTTCAGAGTGGTTTGTCTAGGGAAAATGTTGAATCTTTTAAAAATTGAAAAAAATATCAATAATAATAAGCTAAAAAAAATGGCATTATTTTTCTTACAAAAAAACAAAGACACAAGCTTAAAAAGTTTTTAAAATATAAAAGAGACAAAAATGGAAAAAGTAGGCTTAAAATGTAGAAAAATATGATTTCTTTGAAAAATATTGTGATATATATTCTGGCGATATTTGGAAAATGTCACAATATTTAGCCAATAATTTTGGCTTACCTTGAAACATCGACAATACCATGATAATTTCAAACTATCAGCAATATCGCTGACTATGCTAATATACATTAACTTGGTGTGCATGGTGCATGTGGACCAGATGCAGTCACCTATGTGACATGGAAGGCTAAGGTGCAGGACACTTCTGGACACCAACATCAACACCGACACTCATAGACACAGCATGGACACATCATTTCTTAATGCAGAAGTGTAAAAAAAAGGACGTTTTATGTCACACATCTAACATTTTTCAATATCTTAGACACAAAATGTTTCAGTGTTGGACTCTATGTCTATCATATTGTACCTAGAGGTGTTGAAGAGTCAAACCTAGTTATGGAACCTGAGCCCTTGCTGGAATCAGTTCTCTCTCTCTCTCTCTCTCTCTCTCTCTCTCTCTCTCTCTCTCTCTCTCTCTCTCTCTCCAAGTGAAAAAAAAAGGTGAAGGCAATCAGGGAAAGGACTCCAGCTCAACCCCTTTTAAGAGCAAACTTCCCCCTAACCCCCCCCCCGGCACCTTTAATGCATAATTTGGACTACAAAACAAGACGACAGTCATAGCTTAACTTGTGTTCAGCTAGGAAAGAGCTCGTTCAAACTGATGAGATTGGCTTGACAAGCCGAGCATCAATAGCAAGTGTTCAGCTCGGCTCATCTCATCTCATAGGCACGTTAACAAGTAATTATCCAACTTTACATATATTTATATCATGTTCAGATGGTTCAAACCTTCAACTTGCAACCAATAGGATTAGAGTTCAGCTCCTATTGCTTACAAAATTGGAATAATGCATTCATTTCATAATGACTTGGTTTGAGCTTAGCTTAGTAGGTTTAGAGCCAAAATTCTATTATTTTAAATTTTGAAAAATATATTGTTCTTTTTGTAAACAAACTAGCTCGATCTTGACTTGTTTAACTCGGGCTCTCCTTGAGGTCGAGCTCGACTTGGCTCAACATAAGAATGAGCTAAGCTTGAAGACCCTCTATTGGGTTCATTCAGCTTCTTTACCAGCCCTCATTAATTGTGTGGCACCACATTTAGGGGAGGGCAACGCAGGCATCTCCCTCTCTTTTTATAAAACAAATTTTTTGTTATTTAATTATTTCTCTTTATCTCTCTTTATACATACATACATATAGGGCCACTGGTGAGAACTGCAAATATGAGAACTAAAGTGCAAACCAAGATTTTCATGGGTTTGACTATATGGATGTGATCTACATGCTTGGTTTTAAAGGGCCCAGCTCTTGAATAATCCAATTGCAATGCATAAAACATTAAGTAGGTTTTTTAAGGCTTGAAAATCGATGGCTCAGAATTTTCATAAAAAGCATCAGAAATGCCTAGTTCACACTCTAGTTCTCATATTCTAGTGGCCCCACATATATATATAGAGAGAGATGATAGGGTGCTCCCGGAGCACCTACTCTCTAACTATAGCCATTGGATCTATTGAGATCCAACGGCTATGATGTGGGTTAATATGCACGCATATCCATTTTTTAATGAAAAAAAAAGGAGTTAAATGTGCATTATTTTCCATTTATTATTGAAAACTAGAAAGGCAATGGAGAGTGTGGGTAACTGTTACCCATGTTTAGCATTAATTGGTTATTAACTTTCCATAACTTTCCATAACTCTCTCTCTCTCTCTCTCTCTCTCTCTCTCTCTCTCTCTCTCTCTCTCTCTCTCTCTCTCTCTCTCTCATGCTTATATGAATGAATATCGCTCTTTTTTTTTGGCTGAAAAACATCTCTTTAATGCATGGATGCATATCTTTTAGTAGGTCTTTCTCTTTCATGCATGCATGGAAAACTCTATGCAATTGGGCCCCTCTTTTATCGCTCGAAGTGTGAGTACATGCTAACCAAAACCAAGTGTGTTGGTTCAGGGCTACGTAGGGGTCAACCCAAGGAATTCTTTTTATTTTATTCCAAGTACTAGGTCGGTTTGATTATCCCCAATGTTTTTCAAACCATAGGCCACACTCAGTGAGTGAATGACAATCAAACTCATGTGGGTGTTCATTTGGACCTATGCAGACAACATAAAGTATTCATGGGACCTTCACAAGCCACCATCTTAATCTTTAAATCTTCAAAATTTCTTTTTTGTAATAATGAAAAATAAATCATTACCAGCATCAGATGGAATAGGTGGAGCTCCCATCCAGTAATATTAAGAATGCAAAAGGATGGTACCAAATGTGTGTAAGAGAGAGAGAGAGGCTTATGGAAAGTTGATAACCAATTAATGCTAAACATTGGGAACCGTTACCCACGCTCTTCATTGCCTTTCTAGTTTTCAATAATAAATGGAAAGTCATACACATTTAACTCCTTTTTTGTTTCATTAAAAGATGGACTTGCATGCATATTAGCCCCCCCATCATAGCCGTTGGATCTGCTATAATTAGTGAGTAGGTGCTCCGAGAGCACAGCACCCTGTCATTTTATATATATATATATAGAGAGAGAGAGAGAGAGTAATGCTACAGTGCTCCGGGAGTACCTACTCCCACATACTAGAAATCATGGTTGTAGGTTGCATCTTCTCAATTAAACCTCATGGATGTATTCAACATAGCTTATTTGATAGGAATCATGCTTTCGATCATGTTTTTTGGGCATCAAAATAGGATTTTTTAAGTCATGAAGTTTTGATACATTGTGAGCCATTGATTTTTAAAGGTCTTAAAACACATACATGTATGCTAAAATCACATGATCCAAAACTTATTTTCTACTAAATAATACTTATAGATCATATCTATAGGGTCCGATCAACAAAACAGTTTAAGAAAATTGAAAATCTAAAAATTCTATTAGGTGGGAGTAGGTACTCCGGGAGAACGGACATGTGGACTAGGCATTTCTGGTAGATTTTTTAGCAAATCCAACCATGAAGATGTGTTTGGCGTGGTGAATTTGCTAGGAATCGACTGTTGGATCGTGTATCTTAGATGAAAAATACAATTGTGTGAAGATTGAATACTTGGTGAAAATAATGAGCTATTGATTTTCAAGCCTTAAAAAATTCCACTTATGCATCATAATCGGATGATGTTTCTTATAAAATCAAACATGTAGAACACATCAGTATGTCAGATTTAAGTGAAAAGAATTTTAAAAAAATGGAAATCACAGTTCACACAGTAGTTCTCATATTCGAGTGGCATTTATATATATATATATAGGTGCCGTTTTTCAAAAGTTGTTGTGTTCGACACTTAGTACCCGTGTAAATGTCAAAGTAACATAGGCAGTCACTTAACATGACATGTTCTGGGAGTATTTTGTGAATTGATTGTACTAAAATTTTGATATAGAAGGATTCAAACCTGTAATTAACAGGCTCAATAAATATTTTGACCCTACAAACTTCAGAAACCATCAGTCTTCATCTTAATTACCACCTTGGCCAGTATTATGTAATACTTTTTGAGGTGACAATAATTATGTAATATTATAACAAGTCTAGACCACATTCGTTAGCTTAAGTTTGGGAAGTCAGGGTTCTGTGATACTGCAATTTTATAAACTTACCAAAGTCCCTAGTATGTGTTGGTAGTGACAACTATTGTAGGGCACCACCATGTTGTCTCAAATTTTGTTAAGACCAACAAAGTTCAGTAATCTTGTTAATAGCCATCAAAGGCAGTGGATGCCACACGCACACTCACACATACACTCGCGCTGCTAGTGCACGCATGCATGCACACACATGCATACATACATTCTACTGAATCAAGTGTAGCATCTAATATGCCATTAATAAACACCACCACATGAAGTCCTTCAGGTCTCAGTCAACAGAAAGACAGATATCCAATTGCACAATCCATATCTCAAAGTAGGGGTGTCAATGGGTTGGGTTTGACCTGGACCCAATCCGTAACAAGGATGTCTGATTAGAATCCAGGTTAGAATCAAAGGGTCCGATTAATATATGATGCCGGGTATGGTTTGTGAAATTTCATACTAGTCCCAGGTCCAACCCAAGTTCCAACTAATATCCGCAGTTTTTCAATTAAAAAAGATAAAAAAATTAATATTAGACTGGACCCGAGTCCAGAATCAGTACCGACATCTCAAATCAGATGTGGGTTTGGTCACACCCAGGTTCGAACCAACCCCGACCCGTTGACAGCCCTATCTCAAAGTCACACAAATGAGTCTTAAAACAGTTAAACTAAGACATGGTTCAGTGCTCCGGTCCTTCATTATTATGTGATTTCAAAGTGGATGAAAGAATCCGATTAGCCTATCTACAGCTTCAAGCAAGAAAAATAAAATAACATGCATCACTACAACAAACATACCTGACCGTCTGAACCTGCTGAAAAGACTCTTCTATTACTCAGTGTTGCTGCCAAAGCATTGACATCACCCTTGTGCCTAGAATGGGTTTGAATCAAAGTTCCATGTTGGTCATCCCAAAAGTGAACACTGCCAGTGCTATCAGCACTCACAAGGGTTCCATTCCTGAAATCATCAGAACAGAAGCTAATAAATTATCAATTTCATTCATAACAGTTGAATTGAAGACAGTACTGCCTGCAGCTAAACTAGAGGAGAACCTACAAGACCTTATAAAGTTTTCCTTCAGGAAATGTTTTACTTTGGTAATATATTAGTAAACCACCATTAAACATTGGCTTGAAACCCACATAAGTATTTAAAGAAACACCTCTCCGTACCAGCAACAATGGAATTACCTTAGAACAAGTAGCGACCATATGCAAAGCTCTCGTCTATCACTCACATCTCCAAGCCCTACAGTGATTCTATAAACCTCATGGGCAGTAGTTGTGTTCCAGCATCTTATGAATCTATAAAGAAATGGCCACATAATCAGGTTTATGAATAGAAAAATCAAGGACACATGCAGCCAAATAAATGAATTTCATGGACAACAGTGGAAAAAACATCAAATATTAAAAAAGAAAATGATGTTATTCATGCATCCGAGAGGACTTAATTAACTTGTTAAATGCTTCCTAGGATCAACCCGTTCAAGCTCGGCTCAAACTCGTTCAAAAAATAAACGAGCCAAACTTGAACACAAGTCCAGGCTCAGTGTGGATAAACGAGCCAAGCTTGATCGAGTCGTTGAGCTCAATAAGGCTCACATAAGAGTATATATATAATATGTTTGCAAAATAAAACCTGAAAGTCGTCGTCTCCATGGTGGGTAGGGCATTAGTCTCTATCCCAAGAGGTGCTGAGTTCTAATTTCACGCCCTGTAACTTCTTTTCTCTTTAATACAAGAGTCGAACCTGGCTGTTCGAACTCGGCTTGCTTCAAAATGCATGTGTTCAGGCTCGGCTCGGCTCTTTGAAGCAAGCTGAGTTCGAACAGCCAGGTTCGGCTCGTGTGCATGCCTATGTGTGTGTAAAGTTATATATGTATATTTTGGTGATGCATATTTTGTGAAAACATGCGTAATTTTGTACTTGCAAGATGAAAACATCTTATTACTAAAAAAATTAAACATATTTTTATGTATATTTTGTATACTTTTTTATTTTTTAATTGGGGTACCTACTAGCCCAACCAGTCCTGCCTATTCCTCAACTAGTCTTTTTGATGATCTACCGACTAGGCACCACCTAGTGCTTTTGACTACATACATCATAGCCAATGGATCTTGTCGACTGTTGGTAAAGAGTTGGCAGAGCCCCTAGTTGATTCACCTATCTCAAGGCTTCCCACAAGGTTATAAACTTTTACTAGATTTATATAGATGATGTTAGATCCAAGAACTCCTAGATATTCACCTAAAGTTGTAATGCGACGAAATGCTACTAATTCATCTAACATTTGTTGAATAAATTTCAACTTTAAAATTATAAATATATATTACTACAATACTTATTAAATCTAAAATATTTCTTTTTTTTTACTATAATATATACCAAATGTAAAAACAAATCAGGTTTGAAAAATATTTGAGCAAAAATTCTTGATTATTGATAGCATATTACTAGTAACCAACATATAATAGATGAAGATTAGTTTAACAAACATTACTTATAACAAAAAGGACATAATGGCATAGACATTCTTATAATGAGAAAAAGTTACAAACATTTGTCTTGACTTTTCTTAAATGAATAACTTAAAATATTTTGAGTTTGATAAAAAAGAACACAGTTTGCACATTCTAAGAAATCATAAAAAAATGTATTGCCATTCAATATTTATTTTTCACGGAAGTCACAATCAATTAATTATGTAAACAACTAAATACATTATTTTTCAGTGAAAGTTGAATCCTCATATTGAAAATCTAGTGTCCTTGAAAGCACGCTTCTCATTTTAAGGAAACCATGTCTAGGAAGTGCTTAACTCTAGCTTGTGAAGAGGCTTCCCAGGAAGTGAGTTTCCCAAGATAAGAAGCTTCTGATGACCATATCTCACAACACATACCAGTACATATTCCCATGTGGCACATGCCAAAAGAGTTCAACAAATCCGTGAGAACACCCATCTTCACACACAACTAGATTCATGAGACTCCCCAAAGACTAGTTCAAAATCATTCTGACTTTGAAGGCTAGAAAATCATCTCAGAAAGAATCATGAACATATGAGACTTGGATCAAGTTTGCTCAAAGCATCACAATCTAAAAAATTCATGACATGGTATTTATTTGCAGAACTAAATTTTTAATTTGATTCATCAATCAGGAATCCCATGTTGCAGCCAACTTAATAAAGGATTAAATAATGTAGAGCATTATCATTACTTTTAATCCACATACTCATTGCTGTTCCCAGAAAAAAATAAACCTGGAATCATCCCAAGATTCATGACTTAGTTTTATTTGGAGAACTGAATTCTTAATTTGACTCAGCAATCAAGAATTCTGAGTTGCACCCAACTTAAGAATTAAATGATGCAGATGCATTATCAATATGTTCAATACACATACCCATTGCTGCTCCCAGAGAAAATAAACCTGGAATCATAGCTCCATGCAACACTTAGAATCCGTCCTGTGTGATAAACAGACAAAATGAGCATATGAATAAATAAATAATACAACTATCCTACACAGAAAACAGGAATCATCTTACCATCCACCCTTGGCAGAGATACAAAAGCATCTAACGCTTCATCTGAACCACTGATGGTACATATTCGCACACGACCATCATCACAGCCAAAGGCCAATCTTTGATTAAAGCTACAAGATTTCACAGAAAGAGGTTCACTAGTATCATTATCGTTACTACTACTGGTATCATCATCACTACTCTCCTCTTCATCATCATCATCTCTATGATGGATGGAACCATTTGCAACCCCATTACTTGTGGCTGCATCCATATGCTTTACAAAATGCAAATATTCTTCAGAAGGATCCAGTGCAATCTGCCAAATAGAAACCCCTATAGAATCCAAAACAACCTGAAAGACAGATGGATCATATGTTAAAAAAAAACTCTCCCTCCACATAAGTTATTGAAACCAAAACCTCAAGAAATCTGCAACAATAAACTGAAAGAAAGACTTCCAGCATTGCATAATCGGCAATAATCACCAGTTTTGCTGATCGTGGGTTGTGAGTTGCCAAAGCTCAAAAACTCTAGTAGTACATTGAGTAGAATCAGTTGAACCAAAAAGAAAGAACTCTCAAAAAGCCTGGTGGTGGTTCAATGTTCGCTGCCAAAGTAGAGACTTTGGGGACTGTTATTAATCCTATTGCAACAACTTGATGGTCAAGTAAACTGGAGGCATGTAGCCCTTCCAAAAACATCCTTTCAGTGAATGTCTACACAATGGTTTGAACATGAACAACTATGGCCTTGTTCAGTAGGTGAATCATATTCATCCCCATTGTCTGTGAAGCTTGCCAGCCTATGTATTTGTCACACAGGCATATCGAGTTAACAATAAATCATTACTAACACAATCAACAGAACAGTTGCAAAATTTGATATTTTTGAAATCCGTATAGCTACTACATTCCTTCGTATTCTAGAGAGAAACCAAGTCAAGTTCAGCTCATTTTAAAACTAACTATATATTATAGATTCTTCTTTTCCATAAAAAGGTATCTCATAATTAGGAATCGTAGTCATCATTTACAATCCAAATTTCATAGTCTTCTCAAAGTTAAAAACAGTAAAAGATAAACCAACACTAAATATGCCTCAGTTTCCTTCATAGCATGATACTATAGTGCCTGCATGTGATGTGCATGAAAACACGTTTTCTAAAAGAGGAAATAAAATACCCACAGAAGAAATACAATGGGTCATGAATAAGCCAAGGCATCAGAAGACACTGATATAGGTATTAATATGGCTATAAAAAATGGGCTGGAAAATAGAAGTTGAAAATAAGATATAACCATTTAACAGGAGGGCAGGCCAGAGAATGAGAGGGGTTTGACATTTGAGCAGGCTAAGAAATGCCAAGGTTTGAGTTAAATGTAATTGACCAACAACAAAGATGATTACTAGTGAACTAGTAGGTCATGCAGAAATATCCCTACAAAGACAATGAAGAAAGAAAAATGAAGATGTAAAAATTTATAAACTAATAAAAGGGATGACTTAACTTCCACATGCATCCGCCTATCAGGGTGGGGTGGGAGACTTGAACATGCACCTAATCAAATAATCATCCTCGAGCTCATATTGAGACAAAAGATATACATTAAGAAGTTAAAAGTGGAGTGTGGGAGGTAGTGGGTACAGCGCATAAAAGTGATTAAATGCTGAAATGGCTAAATTAAAATAGAATAACTAAATGCCCAGGTCATAACAGCAACATCCACATAGTAGTCCAATACCAGGTGACAATGCACAAAGGTCAACCAAGGCCATTACATACCAAAAATAAAACATGGACAAATGGTTAAACAGATAATCTACGGACATCGGAAAGAAGATGAACAGAAGCAGTCATAAAAGAGAGCCTTCCAACCAAGATTGTGTGGACAAATTTCATATAATCAACAGCAGAATTATAGTCTAGCAAAAGCTTCCCCATTCACAGTAGATGGATGGTTAATTTCAGTGCTCCATGCATGATACAAATTTATGTACACAGAAGGTATAAAACAGAATATACAGATACCAACGTTTACCCAAATATGGATATACATCCATCTGAAGCTATTCAAATCACATAGGGGCCATGATGAACTACACAAGATTGATACGGGAAGATGAAAACTAAGGATCTCAACAATTCCCAAGTTTGACCTCAGCAGGAAATTTCCATGTTCGATAGTCTTCTCCAATTCAACTCTTGGACTAATCATGATTCTCAAACTACAAATGAATAAACATGCTTGAAAGTCGGTGTTGCCAAAAAGATAAAAGATGCAGAGTAACTTGAAAGACATGGGGGACAATAGGCAGCTTCAAAGTTATCCCATACTCCACTCTATGAAGACGCAAATTGGTTTGCTCAAGAAGCTCGCCGAAATTGGCTCAGGCAATCAGGTGACTCACCTAATCAAATACAGAAAGTAAATTTGAGATGGAATCATCAGAAGAGGTGTTAAGTAGTTCAGTTGTTGCTGCAAGAATTTGGAGTTGAAGAGACAAGTTCAGGATCTCTCAAGCTAAAACAGATTTAAGCCAGCCCTCATACAATTTTCCTGGATAGCTAATTCAAGAGTGGAGATGAAGATCAGCACATGTCAAGTGGAGATGAAGATCAAGAGTGGAATTTCATTGTTCCGTGGGTTCAATGGCTGAAAAAAGTTCTCTTCTTACCAAGCCATGGTTTAGCGCTTCCTGTTCTGGCAGCTCCAGAGAAATTGTCCCTTTTTGCGATATTAAAACCCAAATTTGACAGATTTATAGAACAAAAATCTTAAAGTGTATCATTCTCACTGTCTATATGTAAATGCTCACCAAATTCCCAGTCAATTCGTAAGTCCCAGAAAGTATATGATCTCATTGAAAAATGCAGGGTATTTACAAATCACCAGATTCTCGGTTAATTTGCACACGAGCCTAGAAACGAAGCATGGAAAGGGCTAATCAAAAGAAGAGGGCGGATATCCAAATGATCACTACCTTCTGTTGTAATGCAAAGAGATCCCATTCGGAAATCGAACCATCGATGCTAGATGAAAACAACCGACCGGACGAATGCATCCCCTTCAGGCCCGAACGACACCAAGCCAGAGATGAGATCCTCGAGTCGGGGTTCCCATGAATTGTCTGGCGAAGGAAGAAGGCAGTCAGAAGCAGAAGCAAGCGCGCGCGCGCGCGCACACACACACACACACACACACACACACACACACACACACACACACACACACACACACACACACACACACACACACACACACCAATCCTCCCGATAAATACCAACAGAAAGAATCATAAAGACAAAAGGACAAAGAAGACACAGAGAGAGAGAGAGGGATACAAGCTGGCAGTGCCATCCGATGGAGCCGGGAGAGACAAGCCAAATCTCGAGGGTGCCGTCCTCTCGCGCGGCCGCCACTTGACCATCGTCGGGGCTCGTCGCGAGGGCCACCACAGGGGAAGGATTCCACTCCGCGCACCTCACCCGGTGAATCTCCATCTCCTCCATCCCAACACCAGAATGGGAAGGGCACAGAGAGAGAGAGAGAAGGTGTTGGCAGAGGGGTTAGAGGAAGAGGAGAGCGTTTACAGATTGTGTGTGTGCGAGCTTGCAATAGGAGAGCGTTTGCAGGGCGAGCCTCGACGCCGGAACTCAGTCGACGACGCCGGATGGGGATGGACCGCAGGAGTGATGCCGTTGAGATTCGAGAGAGGTAAAGAGGGCCGGGACCGCCGGGTTACCTAGGCTTCGATCCTGCCGCCGTAAAATGGTGGCGGACAGGAGGCCGGAGGAGGATGGAACGCAAGAGGGAGGGCAGAGGGGCCGTTAGACGAGGGTCGTGACTAGTGAAAGAGGGGAGACTGGGAAAGAGGGGGCTAGGGTATCGAAAATCAAAATTTTCATTTTTTTTAACGTAAATTGTAATTGGACCGAGTCACTCTCGACTCAAACGATTCGACCGAGTTTGACTAATAACCCGGACGAAATCCGGTTCATAACGAGTCACTCGTTTTTTTTTTAGAATTTAGAGATGGCAGTGGACCGGGGCAGAGGCGGGGGGACAAGGTCTCCACCCCCGCCCCGTCTCAAAATTCTGCCATCTATCTCTCCCTCATTGGTTTTGACTTTAACCTTCATTCCTGCTTTCATCCTAGTTTTATGCCCTCCATCTCCGGTCCACGGGTTGGAGCCCCGTTTCTTCCCGGTCCACTGTCTTTTAAAAGTATTTTAGTTATTTTACTAACCCGGATCATGGATGGGGGGGATCGGGAGAAAGCATAAGTCCATCCCCATCCTCTCATGGGTTTTGATTTTAACCTCAATCCCCAGTCCAAACAGGAGGAGGAGGTGGGGCGGACCTCATTTTCCCCTGGTCCACTGCCATCCCTACTCAATTTTGTTTTGTTTTTATTTTTCTTGTTCTGCCATGAATAATATTTCACCCAGTAAACAAGTCGTTATAGTTATTTGCTGCCTCCTGGAAAGCATAATGTTTTTAGTTAAAAAATATTTCTCATATTTTCACTTAAACCCAACAAATAGCCCATTTGGCGCTTGCAGCTAGGGCTGGTAAACGACTGAGCAGCTCGTGACAGCTCGGTTCGGCTCATCACAAACTTGTTAGTTTTGCGAGGGAGGGGCCCAACCCCTCTCTATGCCTCTTGTTTTCTCGACAGGGGGCGAGCCTTCCTGCATTCTTTTTGCCTTCCAGCAGGGGGCTTTGCCCCCCTGCCCTCTTGTGTTTGCCGGCAGGGGGTGAGGCTCCCCCTGCTTTTGTTATTTTCGGCAGGAGGCTTCGCCTCCCTACCACGTGTTTTTCCGGCAGGGGGCTTTGCCCCTTTGCCTTGTGTTTTTCGGCAGGGGGCGAGACCCCTGCCTTGTGTTTCCCGGTAGGGGGCGAAGCTCCCACTGCTCTCATGTGTTTTGTCGGCAGGAGGTGAGGCTCCCCTTGCCTCTTTTGGTTTCCCAGCAGGGGGCGAAGCCCCCCCTGCCTTCTTCCTGATTATGGGCAAAGGGCGAAGCCCCCTTGCACCTCATTTGTTTTCTGGTTGTTGATGGCAAGGGTAGAACCCCTACCTTTCTCGTTTTCAGTAAGGAGTTGTGCCCCCTGTCCTATTTCTTGCTGAGGCAGGTTCAACAGGGAGCCTCTGCTCCATCCCCTGCCTTTTCTATCCTGGCAGGTAGGGAGCATGAGCTCCCTGCCTCTGTGGCTTTTTGTTGGCAAGAGTGAGGTCCCTGCCTTTGTGGGTTTTTGTCGGTAAGAGTGAAGTCCATGCCTCTGTGGCTCTTTGTCGGCAGGAGTGAGGCCTCTGCCTCTTTGTTGTTTGCTGACAACAGGTCGACAAGGGCTCACAACCCCTGCCTCTGCTTCTTGCGCTTATAGCAGGTGCGCAAGGCGCGATACTGACAACATTGCTCTAGACTCTTTAGCGTTTGGCCATTTTTAACTGGCCACTGGTTGGATTGGTGTCACCTAATGACCGTCATACCAGCTGACCACTTTTTGATGGATGACTAGCCGAAACCTTGAATAGCATTTTTTTACAGTGAAAAAACTAGGTGCAATATGATTGCATAATATTTGCGCATTAAGCACCTGAACACCCTCTAATCTACCTTGGGGACATGCCTCTCAGTGGGGCCCAAGGTCTGATGGAGGGCAATTGGACAGAATTTGTGTCAAGTGATTGCACCTGATCCTGACTCTTTTTTCATGGCTATCCAATCATTTTTCAGCCAACCAATGGTCAAGAAATAGTTGGACTAGTACCACGGGCAGCACAAGCTCAACTATTTGTCGACAGCTTTCTTGTTGAGGCATTGTCATGATGTCATCCAATGATTATAAGGTTTAGCATGGTCCTTGAGTTCATGTTATAAAAAGTACCTCTTCATAGATAGTTATAATGATTCAAATTAGGGCCTCTCAAACATAGGTTCCTCAACGTTAATTTAAAAAAATAAAAAATTATCAAAATAACCTCAAAACCATGTCAAAACTTTTTTTATAATAACTAAAGGTTTGTACATCCATTGACAATAATTGTTGTCATTTAAAAGTGTCACAAGTACATAAGCAAAAAAATAAAAAATATACAATAAACAATATTTTAAATATTGTGTAGTCTGGAAGTAATTGAGTCAAAAGTCCATGATTAATTCCTTCTATTGGTAGCAGTCATTCAACCTACAATTATAATCAAGAGAGAGAGAGTGAATCTACAATTCAATACGTTTTCATTTATAAATTAGACATGACTGTTATAACTATAATGAACTCTAAACTCCTAATCTTAGTTTGTTCTGCTAACTAAGCACACATGTTTATAGATTTTATCTCTTTTATTGTTTCTCTAACATGAGTCTCAAATAAATATTTGCATTCTACTCTAATCGGTTATTTCGAAAATAACTTTCTTGAGCGTAACAACTCATATAGACAACTCAAAGTCTACGGTATTGGCCAGACATATGAACTACTCATAACAACATAGTCCAAACTGGCCCAAAGTATAGACTCACAAATGATGCAACTGCTCACCAGTTGCAAGTTGATAGCCACAAAGTGTTCATTGGTAGCTAGCCGAAGAGCTCAAGAGGCTATACTTGCCCCGAAGGTACTCAAGGAGCTATACGTGCCCCTAATACATCGAGGAGTTATACCTACCCCCAAGGTTTTGTGGTTCATGTTATATCCTACATGTGTCTAGTAGACAATTTTTTAACCCCTAAGGGTCACTTAGTAATTTTTGAGTAAATCCTAAGGTATGAACGAGGAACATACCTTAAATAATGTCATAGACCATGTCTCACCTAGTAGAATTCTTTATCATGCACTGTATTGTTATCATATGCACATTATTTATTCAACTTTCATTTCTTAAAGTTAGTATCTTATACAATCATCAATGTATATCCAATAACTCTTTTTAACACATATACACATATCGTATATTTAAGGATAGCATTCTACTGCATAGTCAAGTCATCACATCATGGCACTTATAATGTCCCTCCCAAGGCATAAGCATGACATTCTTAGGACAGATCCTATATCGAAACTCTGAAACCCTACACTCATTTCTCAAATTGATACATCAATCTTTTATATACAGTAATGTCATGATTATTTTCAGACAGAATACATTCATAACTTAAATCATATAATAAATCAGGAAACATGTAACATGTATCATTATATTTAAGCATCATACAGAATATCAAAGATATGGATTCTTAAATATGCTAATCAGTTTTTCTATTTAAAATAAAATAAAACTAGCACACTTAAAACACTTGAAATCATATTGTAGGATGCCTAACCAACTAACATATATTTTGTTTAACTAAGAAGGTTTTTGCAAATGTTCATTTACTTGCAATGCTTAAATTCTAAATCTAAAAAATAACCTTAGTCTTCTCACAAGTTCTGATCTGAAATAGACAAAAATCCTATATCATTATTTAAATTCTCGCCTTTGAAAAAATTATAAAAATACCCGTAGGCTTTAATGCTAAACTTTGACTCTGTTTCTTAAAGTTTGTCATCATATCCCCTGCTAATGGATTATACCCAAAGAGAAGATTCCATGCATAATATTTGCATTTTATTAATCATTATTTGTGCATGATCCAGGTTAAAATCGCTCTAAAAACCCATTTTTATCGTTAGTTAGAAAAACTGCATCAAAATTGAATTTATTGAAAAATTGCGTATTTCGAAGCTTTCCCTGCATTTGCTTTAGTTTTTTTTAGTTTAAGATTTTTCTTAGTTATATTTTAATTAGATTAATTTTAATTAGCTAATGTTAATTAGTTTAGGAAGTTTGAATTTTGAGAAACATGTTTTCTAAAGCAAGGCCTTTGTTGGAAATTATTGAAAATTCTTGGACAGGTTTTGAAAAATTGGTTTAACCTAATTATAATATTATAAATAGGAGGTGAGAAAGGTAGAACACGTTTTTTCCCAGCAGCTCACACCCTCCTTGGTTCTCTCTCCTCTCTCTCTCTTCTCTCTCTCTTTCCCTCACTCTCTTAAAGTCGATTCCTTCTTTCTTTCTCTTCTAGCCTCTTTCATCATCGGCAATCTCGTCTTCTTCGTCGGGAGGTGCATCTGCAGCCTGGGATTAACCACCTTCTTCTCCCCAACCCGTCAATCGGAAACGAGCCACGAGGTGACCGTTTCTTTCTCTAGCCCTTTTTCATAGTTTAGGATCATGGCATGCATCATTATTTATTTTTTTCACATATTCATGGCATGTAGTGTAGCCTGAGTTTACTGCATTTAGTTTAGTATATCTGTTCAGCCATTTTATTGAAAAAGAAAAAAAAATCAGTAAAGTTAGTCATGTGCTATTATTCAGTTTCACAACAACGTCTATTGCATTCAGAAGTATGTAGTTTAAATTTCTTTTGTTCCTTGTTTTAGTTTAGTATTTGTTAGTTCAACAGTTACATTAATGCTCTTATAGATTATTTGATAGTTAGGGTGTTATTGATTTATTGTTTGACGCTATCAAAAGTATTGTAGCATATTGTTATTAGTCTTAACATTTTTCTGTTTTCGTGTATTTTATTAGTAGGTTCAGCAATAATTTGTTTCATTAGCTTCAGAGTTTTCTTTTAAATAGGTTCAACATCTTTTCCTTTTAGTGTCAGGTCAACGTCGTTTGTTAGTTTTTACACAGCATCAGTCTGTTTTTATTTTATTTTATTTGCAGCAATATTTGGTTTCAGGCGTCTTTAGCATAGAGCGTATGTAGCCTTTAAGTTCTTCTGTTTTTTTTTTTGACAGTTTCAGCATATAACATGTTAGTTTACTTGTTCATTAGACATTTTTTTTCTTAGTCGGTTTAGCCCATTGACTATTGAGTTTTAATGTATATCATTAGTGGTTTTTACATAGTGTCTTGGGTATGTATTTTTTTTTATAAGTCACGCATCTTCATTATAATGGCATCTTAGTTATTTAATAACATTCCATTAGTCATTAGCTAAGAGTTTTCATTGGTTGTTTACATTAGACGTTAGTTGTTTTGTTGGTTTATTTTAATAGTTTGTTTAATCATTAGTTGATTCTTGCTTTTTGCTTAAGCCCTTTATGTAGTTCATTAGACAACATAGTTATATAATGTGTTTTTTTGAGTCTCAGCAATTTGTTAGTTATTCTATCATTTATTAGTTAGTTTCTTGATTTCTTGTATTAGGCATTAGTTTGTTACATTAATTCTTGAATTCTAGTTAGTTAAATCTGTTTTGCTATTTGGTCTTTTAACGTAGGTGGTTATATTAGCTTGTTCATAGTTTAGTTTATGTTTAGTTTAGTTAATTTCATTCTTGTTTTTGCTGAATATTTTTAGGCATTAATCAGTAAATTCTTGTTAGT
This sequence comes from Nuphar pumila, assembly GCF_984573655.1. Taxonomy (NCBI): domain Eukaryota; kingdom Viridiplantae; phylum Streptophyta; class Magnoliopsida; order Nymphaeales; family Nymphaeaceae; genus Nuphar; species Nuphar pumila. The sequence goes on along the minus strand of NC_143259.1, from coordinate 114,213,252 downwards.
TTTCTTCGTACTGCTTTTGGTTTGTGTTTTGCTGGGAAGCATTGGAACGTGCGGTAGAGCTCTTTTCGTGCCCTAAAAGAGCCCTCTGAGGTCTCTAAAAGGTCCTCTCAAGGGACCCTCAGACCCTCAGAAAGACCCCTCAGGGAGCCCTCAGAAAAGCAAAAGTTCAAGAAAACACACATTACCTCCAGAAGGGATAGAAAGCCTCAAGCACCGAAGACTTGCTTTTCTTTTTAGATTAGGATTTTATTTCATTTAATTCAATTCATTTGGGTTTGTAATAAGGCACTTTAATTATTTGTTTAAGCACTATGCGTAGGATAGTACTCTTTAGATATTCATTAATTTATTTAATTATTTTTCTTTATTTTGGCAATAAAGAGTAGTGTAGTTGTGTGTTTGAATAAGAGTATTTCCCGTTCCCTGAGTTCGACCCAGACTCCACCACTCGTGCGAGCCGGTTTTTATATTTTTGGTGTCTGGCTTTCACTGGATTTTCATTAAAAATATTGTTTTAAAAAGGGTTTTCATAAAACTCACACCACCAAGGATCCAAAAATTACTTGAATTCAATATCGAGGTAAAAAGTTCTGCCAAATTTACTAATCGAGCATATCAAGGGCAAAATAGTTTTTTCACTCTTCGACCAATTCTAGGTTTATATAATTTTTTCCTGATTTGTTTTGTCTTTACACCACACCTAATTTGTATTCATTATAGTGCATATTTAGTTTAATTGAATCTTTTGATTGAATTCTAGATCCAGATCCACTTTTACTCTAAAGCGGAACATTTATGTTTTCAACTATAAAACCTGACTGAATCTTGGATCCAATAATTCCAAACCAAAATTTTTCATGATAGTTTGGTATATGTATGGTGTCAATGATGAAAATGACTTCGATTTGAAAAAAACTCGACTGGATTCAATTAGTTTTGGATCCTGTTTATGTACATGAGATCCTATGTGAGTTTGGATCCAAACCCGGATCTGACTTGTATTGAAAAACTTGAGATCTTTACCATCTCAATTTTTACCCCACTCCATGTACATGTCCATATCTGTTGATGCACATACATATATATTCATATATTCTTATATATATATATATATATATATATTCATTATTTATTATATAGTTTTTTTCTAAAATATGACCGACTCAATCTAGACCGATTTAGTTTGTCCCAAACATTGGCCCGACTTGATATGGATCAAGTCGGTCTACCAACAACAAACCTGACTCGGTCTGCCCCGATTATGGATCTGGCTCAGTCTGCCAAGAAAATGACTCGATTGGGTCTGTCTAAACTGAGTCGGTGTGCCAAAGATAAGTCAGACTTGACTCGATTTGTAGAAATAACCCAACCCCGAGTTGGTTTGTTCAAACCGACCGGCATGGTCGACTTAGTCTGTCGTTAAGCGCAGACTGAGTTTGCCCAACCCTCAGAGTCGTCTCTGTCTCCCTCCTTCTCTATTGTGCAGCTACCTCTAGCAATCTCACAGTTGTCGGCGATTGGGGCACCCCCCATCGTCCACCTGAACACGATGGCACTGCTGCGTTCTATCTTTTTTCTTTTTGAAATCTCAAGCCGTTGGCAAGCTAGTTATTGGTGGTGAGGGCAGAGGGACGAACCCCTCTACACCTCCCACTACGAACGGTAGGCAACAAGATTTGTCCCCTGCCCCTACCATTCTTTTTCCATCACCAGCAACCTGCCAATTGCCAGTTGTGAGGACAGAGGGAACCCCTTCTATGCCTCACCACCATTTTGAGCGGCATGTCCCTACGTCTCTGCAATCGTCGGCAATTGCACGATTGTCGGCCTCTTTTTTTTTCAAAAGGTTGGGGGAGGAGGTGTTTTCATGTCCAACGATGGCGTTCCTCGACACCGGTGCACCTCCTCTTCCATCTCAATCACTGCCTTTCTCTTTGAGTGTCCCCTCTTGGCCAAAATCGACCAGGGGAGAGAGGGGACCCATGGCTGCTCCTCATCCCCTTCCTTATTGAGGGAGGCCTTTCCCCCATCCCTTTCCCCACTTTCCATTCATGAGAGAGGGAGAGTGGTAACTGCCCTTTCCCTTGTAACTGCCCCAGGTGGGCTTAGCTCACTTGGGCAGTGTTACAGTAGTGTTGCACAATGTGCCTTAGATGAAGAGTTGCATATGAAACCCATTGCTTTTGCATAACCAATCTGCAGCATTATATTAGGTTGCTCAAATATAACTCAAAGATTGTGTACAATCAAAATACCTACCTGCCTATAGACCAATGGTCACTGTGCATCATATTATTGAAAGTGACTTTGTTGAAAGGCTTTGAAAGTGGGATTGTTTGCGTCTCAACAGAGATGTTGAGAAACAGCAGGCATTATAGGTCGCAACTCTGGATTTGTGTCTATGCACATAAGTGCAAGATTTGCAACAACAAGAACTTCGTCTGCTTCTTGGTCCACAGGCGGCCGAATGTGCTGGTCCGACATATCTCTGGGCTTAAGATCAAGCCTTTTCTCAGACAATAAAGATGACAGTAGCTCCCGCGGATGACTTCCCGGTAGGATTTTAAGAGCTAACACTCCAAAACTGTAGACATCACACTTCTCTGTCACTCTCATGGTGTATGCCAACTGTGCAAGGAAGTAGTCATTTTTAGCTAGTACTAGAAAATGAAACTGTAAGGTTTACTGAACTGATCACCTAGTATAAGGATTAAGGACAGTATAACTTGATTATTTTTCCTTAGGATTAATTAAGTTGAAGCAAATATCTTCTACATGTTGAAATTTTGTTGCATACCAGGTGCTATGTATCCATGGGTTCCTGCAAGCCTGGTCCAATTGGATGAATCTGGATTTAGTAGCCTTGCTGTTCCAAAGTCAGAAATGCAGGCATCAAAATTTGGATGTAGCAAGATGTTCTTGCTAGAGATGTCACGATGGACAGTGGGAACTGAATGATCATGGTGTATGTAAGATAAAACATTAGCAACACTATTGATGATGTTGATCCACTTTGTCCAGTCTAATCTTTCAGCCTGCTTCCTATATCATACTCATACACCAGGAATGTGCACTCAGGATGCTGACAGAATTCATAAAGCTTGTCTATGTACTGGTGACGAACTTCTGTCAATGCTTTGATCACATTTCTGAAGCCTAGATCAGTTAATGCATTGCCGTCCATCTGATCAAGCTTCTTTACGGCCACAATTTGGCCTGCAGGAAGTTCAACTCTGTAAACAGTACCATGCCCTCCTTTACCAACAATATACTTGTCACTGAAATTCTCTGTGGCATTGATGATGTGCTCATAAACAAGTCTACCAGCATGGTTACATACAGAAAAGAGTTTCCTGTGATTTTTTACAACAATGATGCCCTTTTCGTCATCCCTTTCTTGCACAACTTTATGACAAACAATGTAAATTCCAAAGATGATGCAAAGAAGCAAGACAGCTCCAGCAATTGGAGCAATGATGACCAACAAATTTATTTTTTTCTTCTGCTTCATGGCCCCTACGGAAGACTTGCATGGTTGTAAGCCTTGTCCAACTTCACATAAATCAGGTTTACCTGTAAATGACTGTGGTGGAGCATGCAAGAATGCAGGGTTGTTTGGAAGAGGGCCATACTTTTTTACAGGAAACATTCATTCAAGGAGGGTGAATGAATGTCTCCTACTAAGAGAAACCACTACCACCACCCACCATCCGGAAAACCATCATTCCCATGATGATTTACCACCATCCATCTCACCACGACCACTACTACCCACCATCACTCACCTCCCAAAAAACCGCATCAGAAAAGCTCCATCACTACCACCACCACCACCACCCCATTCCTCCTCTCTTATTTTTTTTTTTAAGATTTTCTATTTTATTTTTCTCATGCTACCCAAACAAGTGAAAATTTTTTATTTAAAAAAATTATCATATCAAAACTTCTCATAGGCAAAATTTTCTTTTCCTATGAGAGTTTTCTTGCTTCCAAACGTGCTCTATATGCAGTGGTGCCGCAAGATGACGACGATGATGATGACCCCTTTTCGCCATCATAGTGAAACCACATTCAACAATATGACGATGACCCCTTTCTGCAGCCTCATTTTGTTCGGGCGTGTGAGGGCAAGACACCCGATGACCAATACCATTGGATTCAAGAAATTTTGAGAGGCCTTAATACTCGTCTCTCAAATCTGAATAAAGAAACTTAATTTTAGAGCCCGTAACTAATTCAACATGGGCTTTGAATTTTTAAAAAACTTGAAATAAATCTGTTTTTTGCTTGAGTGAATATAACCAAAGTGTACTTAGAGTAGGAATCAACAAATAAAGCATAATAATGAAAACCTTCAATACTAGTGACCGGGGCCAGACCCCAAACATTAGAATAAATAATATCGAGCAAACCGTTTACTGGTGTTGCGGACTTGTCAAAGGGTAAATGATGGCTTTTTCCTACTTGACATGCCTCACGCACCTTATACTCAATGAAATCTTGAAAAGGAAAACCAAACTTATTTAAGGTTTTCACTACAATATCAAGTGCAGGATGTCTCATGCACTTGTACTAAAGTTCAATGGAGTTTTTTTCAGAAACACGTGCTGCTTATTTCCAGTGAGAGTCATTTTGTAGAGTCCTTATTCACTTTCCCCTTAAATAAGAGTTTTCCCTGTATTGACAACTTGGGTGAAATTCAAAAAACACATTGTTATCTTTAGTAAATGTCTGAACTGATAGAAGATTTTTTGAGATTTGAGGCATATGCAATATGTCATCCATCATGAATTTATCGAAAAGAGAGAAACTGATATGTTTGATACTCAAACCTGACCCGTCTCCGATTCTAATGTTGTCATCACCTTGATATTCTGAGTGAATCGAAAAATTATTCAAGTCATTTGTGACATGATGCGATGCGCCTGAATCTGGATACCAGTTGTTGTTGCCATTAGAATCATTGTGAGGAATCACATGTTAAGAATTAGGAGGAGACATTGGGTTGTTCTGAACATAAGACTGCAACCGATAACATGTCTGGGCTGAATGACCCAATTTTCATAAGTCTGGCATATAATGCATGATTTATCATTTTGGTGTCGACCACCTCTACCGCGAAAATGGCCTTGATTGCCATAGCCTCTTGGAGTAAATCCTCCACGATTTTGGTTTTTATATTTGGGTTTAAATTCCGTGTTCACGGATGCATTAATATGATCAAACTCAGTTTCATTGATGCCAATGCGATGTCTTTATTGAATAAGAAAAAGACTATAGAGTTCATTCAAAGAGATTTGATTTGGTCAGGTCTCTATAGATGTTTTAAAAGCATAAAAATCAGCGAGAAGGCCTTTCAATAGTTGCATAACTAGATCTTCTTCAAGGACCAATTTAGATGCAACGACCAACTGGTGAGATATGAACCTAGCCTGCTGAAAATACTCATCGATAGATTTGCTTCATTTCTTGAGGTCCTGAAGTTGACCTTTTAGTTGCATCACACACGATCTTGAATGAGCCACATATGACGTCTTGAGAGAGTTCCAAACTTCGAAGGAGGAACTTAACCCAATCACTTGATTGTGAACCAATTCACTTAATGAGGAGATCAACCAACTCATTAATAGTTGATCATGTTTTAGCCAAGCATTATATAAGAGATTTAATTTTGTTGATCCTTCGACATACCAAGGTTTACTACCATTGACATAGCCTATAAGATCATAGGCGACCAAGATGGGTTTGAATTGAGATTCCCATAATAAGTAGTTTTCGGATGTCAATTTGATAGATAAGAAATGGTGAAGATTAGTAGGAACCTGAAAAAAAACTAAACCGCTGGCGTTTGAGGAAGAATGTTGATTATTGGCTCCACTGGATTGAGAGGATGACATCGAACTTGAGGCCATGATCGCTGCGCTCGGATACCATAAAAGAAAATTCTTTTAACGTGGTTCAGTCGCAAGATGAGAACCTACATCCCCGGTGCCCTCTCTCTCTCTATTGTGTTTTTGAGAGAGGGTTTCCATTAATTTTTATAAGTCAGGATACACGTTTGATCCCTTGATTCAAGGGGTCGGTTAACAACTGATTTGCATGATAAAAAGAGCTATCATTTGCAGTTACATGTTTCAACAATTTTCTATTTGCGTCATCACCTTCTCTTCTTTTACCAGTGGTAAATGGCGTGAATGCTTGACCTGATCTGGAGTCCAGATCAGGTTCGTGATATCCGGCTAACAATGTGATTCATATGAATCAGATTCACATGAGGCTCGATAAAGCAACTCTAGTTTGAAAAGGCAAATGAGAGTTCAATTTGTAGAGAAATTAAGATAACAAAAATATGCGGAAGCAATATAGGATCTAACAAAGGCACAATCAAATCACAACACAAAGGGTTTACGCGGTTCGGTCAACACGACCTACATCCATGGGGCACGGAGAGAATAATCCACTATAATGAAAGTAGAGAGTACAATGTAGAGAGTACAAAGCCCAATAGCTTGCCCAAAGCTAAAGATAATAACAACAAAGAAATGACAGGAAGAAATGAATACAAGATTACCTCTCGGGTGCACAACCCGAGTCAAAGCCCACACCACAACCAACACCTCTCTCTGAGGATCAATGCGTGGTGACAAACCTTCTTCATTCCTTTACTTCTTTCTACTCTCTCTCTCTTACTCCTTCTCTCTCTGCACACTTCACACAACCACTCTACACTTCTCTTCTAGCACACAACCTCTACACCCCTATTTATAGATGGCATAGAGTCTTCTAGATATGAACCTCCTAGAAGTGAGCCTTCTAGACTCATTCCAGAAACCGAAGGGGTTTTAACCCTTCAACTTCCTGCATTAATGGGAGTTAAGTGACTATTCCACTTCCCCACATTATTAAATGAGGGGATAGGGCTAACCCTTCAACTTCTTCTACATTAATGACAAGTGGGTGGCTAATCCACTTCCCCATACCATTAATGAGGGATAGGGCTGGACCCAACAATCTCCCCCTCCAGTCCTAGGGGATACTTCAATTCAACTAATCAATTGAAGTTCATGCCGGCCAGTTGCCGACATGTATTTTGTTTCTCCATCGGTAAGGCCTTTGTCAGCATATCTGCACCATTATCATTTGTGGAGATCTTTGCAAGATGAAGCAAATTTTTCTCAAACACATCTCGGATCCAATGGTACCTGATATCTATATGCTTTGACTTTGAGTGAAAACTCGGGTTCTTGGCGAGATGAATGGCACTCTGACTGTCGCAGTACACCAAGTACTTGTCTTGCTCAAAACCCAAATCCATCAAGAATCTTTTTATCCACAACATCTCTTTGCAAGCTTCTGTAAGAGCAATGTACTCTGCCTCAGTAGTAGACAAAGCTATACACCTTTGCAATTTTGACTGCCATGACACAGCTCCCCCTGCAAAAGTGAGTACAAAACCAGATGTAGACTTCCTCGTATCAATATCTCCAGCCATATTTGCATCTGTGTAACCTGTCAAGACAGGTGATCCACCACCAAAGCTTAAACAAACTTTGGAGCTCCCTTTGAGATATCTAAAGATCCACTTTACTGCTGCCCAATGCTCTTTTCCTGGATTTGCAAGGAATCTACTAGCAACACCTACTGCATATGCGATGTCTGGTCTCGTACATACCATCGCGTACATCAAGCTTCCGACTGCTGAAGCATAAGGAATTTTCTTCATTTTCTCCTTCTCCTCGTCACTTGATAGACTCTGCTCCGAGTTCAGCTTAAAGTGACTTGCAAAAGGAGAACCAACTGGCTTTGCATTGTTCATATTGAACCTGTCCAACACCTTTTCGATGTATTTCTCCTGTGATAACCATATCTTCTTGGTTTTTCTATCACGAGAGATCTGCATGCCCAATATTTCCTTTGCTGGCCCCATGTCCTTCATTGCAAAGGTCTTACTCAGTTCCTTCTTAAGCTTGTCAATTATAGACATATCTTTTCCAAGGATAAGCATATCATCAACATATAACAAGAGAATAATAAAATTCTCACCGAACCATTTTATGTAAACACAATGATCTGCAGTCGATCTATTGTATCCATTTTTAGCCATAAATGAATCAAATTTCTTGTACCACTGTCTTGGAGCTTGCTTCAACCCATACAAGCTCTTTTTCAACCTGCATACAAGATTTTCTTTACCTTTGACTTTAAAGCCTTCTGGTTGCTCCATGTATATCTCCTCCTCCAAATCACCATGGAGGAAAGCAGTCTTCACATCTAGCTGCTCAATCTCCAAGTCCAGGCTAGCAGCAATACCTAGGGCAACACGAATAGAAGACATTTTAACAACAGGAGAGAAAATCTCATCAAAGTCAATACCTTGCTTTTGACCAAAGCCTTTCACAACCAATCTAGCTTTGTACTTTGGTTGAGAGCATTGTTCTTGAGTCTTCAACCTAAAAACCCACTTGTTCTTTAAGGCCTTTCTGCCTTCTGGTAGTTCCACCAAATCATAAGTGTGGTTCTTCTGCAATGCATCCATCTCATCGTGCATAGCTATTAGCCATTGCTCTTTCTGCTCACACTCTTGTGCTTCCTGGTAACTCTCTAGTTCACCTGCATCAGTAAGCATCACATACTCATGTGGAGAATACCTTCTGGAAGGTTGTGACTTTCTGGAAGATCTTCTCAATTGGGGTTCTGGAAGAGGTTGTTCTCTAACTTCTTCTTGCTCAACATGGCCTGCGGGTAAATCAACATCCGCCTCTGCATCATCTTCCTGCACTGTTCTTCCTTCAACTTGTGCCACTGGAGGAGTAACTGGATCTAAGTCGATAGATCCACCTGCAGAAGTCTGAATTGACACCTCTTTCTTGATATCTTCAAGTGTCTGGTCTTCAAAGAATACCACGTCTTTGGATCTGAATACCTTCTGCTTCTCTGGATCCCATAGCCTGTAGCCGAATTCGGCATCACCATATCCCAGAAAAATGCATTGTCTCGTCTTATCATCAAGCTTGAACCTCTCCTCCTTGGGGATATGTGCAAATGCCCTGCATCCAAATACCCTCAGGTGCTTGTAAGACACATCTTTTCCTGACCATACCTTATCTGCAACATCATTTGCTAAGGCATGAGCAGGAGACAAGTTGATCACATCAACTGTTGTCCTTAAGGCCTCGCCCCAGAATTTCTTTGGCAACTTGGATTGTGCAAGCATACACCTGATTCTTTCTGCAATTGTACGATTCATCCTTTCTGCAATTGCATTGTGTTGTGGGGTACCTGGAACTGTCAACTCATGGCGAATTCCATGAATTTTACAATATTCATGAAATGGACCTGTGTACTCGCCACCATTATCTGACCTGATGCATTTCAGTTGTTTTCCTGTTTCTCGCTCAACCATGGCACGGAATTGCTTGAATACATCAAGAACCTGATCCTTGGTTTTCAGAGGGTATGCCCAAACCTTCCTGGAAAAGTCATCTATAAAAGTAACAAAATAGAGTGCACCACTGAAAGTTTTCACATCAGTAAAACCATTAACAGTTTTTATTCTCAGAGGACCACAAACATCAGTATAAACTCGCTCCAGAATGTGAGATTTTCTATGAAAGGCATTTCTAACAAAGGATACTCTATGTTGCTTACCAGCTAAGCAATGAACACACGGGTTTAGACGTGTACCTTTTAACTCTGGGAGTTGCTCCCTCTTAGCAAGAATCTGCAAGCCCTTCTCACTCATGTGGCCTAATCGACTGTGCCACAAATCAATAGAAGAGTCCTCAGTTGTATTCAACTGTCCCTTGCATACCTTGCCTTGCATCTTGTAAAGAGTACAACATCTCTTTCCTCTGGCCTGAACCAATGACCCGCTGCTGAGTTTCCATTGTCCTTGGCTAAAAACACTGTTTCTGCCATCTTCATCAAGCTTTCCTACTGAAAGCAAATTCAACCTTAAGTCTGGAACATGTCTGACATCCTTGAGCACCAACATGTACCCAAGATTGGTCTGGAGATAAATATCTCCAATACCTACAATTTCTGACGTTCCTGTGTTTCCCATTCGGACAACACCAAAATTACCGGTCCTGTATGTACTGAAATATTCTCTCTGTGGTGTGGCATGGTACGAGGCTCCTGTGTCTATGACCCAATCTGTATCCTGACATACACAGATACATGGATCATTAGTAGTAGACAAAATCACAAGCTCACCTTCAACTGTGGCTGTGGTATCTTCTTTGGTTTCTGATGATTCTGTCTCTTTCCTTTTTTTCTGATTTTTCTTTGGCTCTTTGCACTGATTCTGGAAGTGCCCTTTCTTTCCACAATTGTAGCAAGTGATGTCCTTCCTTGACCTGGACTTGCTCCTATATCTGCGGTCATTTTTCCTGTCCTTTGACCGACCCCTGCCTTTGGATAAACTCGCCATCAATCCTTCACCAGAATCCTCATTCGGTGATGGTCTTCTCCTAATTTCATTGGAAATGAGCGTACCTGTGACCTCTTCCATATCCAATGTTTCTTTTCCATAAATTATGGTTGTCACAAGATGCTCATAAGATGGTGACAATGAGGTTAGTAACAACAAAGCTTTATCCTCATCTTCAAGTTTAACATCCAGACTAAACAGACCAGCAATAATCTTATTAAACACACTAAGATGGTCAAGAATGGGAGTACCTTCCTTCATACGAAGACTATAAAGTTGTTTCTTGAGGTGTAACTTGTTGGACAAGTTCTTGGTCATGTAGAGGCTCTCTAGCCGCAACCACAATCCCGCTGCTGTCCTCTCTTCCATCACGTTACACATAACTTCATCTGATAGACACAACTCAATCACACCAGCAGCCCTCAAGTCAAGATCATCCCATTCATCATCGGTCATGCTTTCTGGCTTATTCGCCTTCCCGACAAGAGCCTTGTGCAACCCTTACTGTGCAAGTAGAGCTTTCACCCTTCTTTGCCATAAGGAAAAGTTTCTTTTGCCATCAAACCTCTCCACCTCAAACTTAGAGCTAACTGATTTAGAAGACATGATTTTCCACGAACCAGCTCTGATACCACTTGTAGAGAAATTAAGATAACAAAAATATGCGGAAGCAATATAGGATCTAACAAAGGCACAATCAAATCACAACACAAGGGTTTACGTGGTTCGGTCAACACGACCTACATCCACGGGGCACGGAGAGAATAATCCACTATAATGAAAGTAGAGAGTACAATGTAGAGAGTACAATGCCCAATAGCTTGCCCAAATCTAAAGATAATAACAACAAAGAAATGACAGGAAGAAATGAATACAAGATTACCTCTCGGGTGCACAACCCGAGTCAAATCCCACACCACAACCAACACCTCTCTCTGAGGATCAATGCGTGGTGACGAACCTTCTTCCTTCCTTTACTTCTTTCTACTCTCTCTCTCTTACTCCTTCTCTCTCTGCACACTTCACACAACCACTCTACACTTCTCTTCTAGCACACAACCTCTACACCCCTATTTATAGATGGCATAGAGTCTTCTAGATATGAACCTCCTAGAAGTGAGCCTTCTAGACTCATTCCAGAAACCGAAGGGGTTTTAACCCTTCAACTTCCTGCATTAATGGAAGTTAGGTGGCTATTCCACTTCCCCACATTATTAAATGAGGGGATAGGGCTAACCCTTCAACTTCTTCTACATTAATGACAAGTGGGTGGCTAATCCACTTCCCCATACCATTAATGAGGGATAGGGCTGGACCCAACACAATTCTCACCACTTATGTTCACATGTCTTCTGCATGATGCAAGAGTTTCAATTGTTTGCATTTGATGGGTCTCACCACACTGTGCAGGCTTCACTTCTGTGTTAACGTTTTACACAAAATGTTTAGCCTGATCCATTGATCAAGAGGGACTTATTAGCTCCATAGTTCAAAACATCCAAAAATGTTTGCTGGACCTGGCATTGCCATTGTCCATGTTAGAATAGTCACTTTGCAAATTGTTGTCCTCCATGGATACAAAACTGTTTCACTACTTGATGGTTAAGTTGTTGCAGGCAATTTGAACTTTTACAACCATGTGAATTTTTCAACTCTCTCTTTCTCATACCGAGTTGGGACTACGCTCATTTCCGAACCTGGTCGAGTTTTGTGTTTGACATTCTTAAACTCTTTCCAGGATACAGACTATAGTGCAGAAATGGAATATAGTGGTAACACAAAGCTGGAGGGCGAAGACACCATCAAACAAAGAGCCATTGTGTGAAAGAAGACATGTTTACATGGCTACGGACCAACAGTTTACGGTGCATCATTCTGTTGTTGAATGCTCTTTCAAGTCTTCGAAATGGCGAGTGCTTGTAGCGCAGAGACCGGCAGGAGACGGGGTGCATTTTAGGGCATAACTCCAGGTTCTTGCATGTGTAAAAAAGAGTAAGTTTTGATTCAAAGACCACAACCTCTGCCTCTTTCATCCATTGGTATTGGAATGTGTTGGTCCAGGATATGCCAAAGCCTTGACTTGAGTTAATGTTGTCAACAAAGACTATATGAACACTCCTGGTCTGTCATACAAACTCCATTTTGATTCTCATTCTGTATCTCCTTACATACAAGTCATATTGGAAACTTCACAAAAATGGTCTTATCCCTGTATCTGCAGCCGTATCCATGTGACCTAGATCTAGGTTGCCTTCCCATCATCTCTTAATGGAGTGCCATTACTCCAAAACAGTACAAATCGCTACGCCCGCTCCCAGAGGAAAACAAGTCCTAATGAACAGTTTCCTAGTTCAAGTACAGTCAATTAGGATCCTTTTCCATTGTTAGCATTGGCAGCAATATTTATGCTGTTTAACCTCTTTGCCCAATCCAATTCTTTAGCCCCACTGTCATTGCTTGTCATCATACTCGGACAGCATGAACATGAACTGAATATGCAGACAAAATGCTGTGTTCCCTATAAATGCCTCAAGCAAGGAAATGCTGTTGTTTGGGAGAGGACCTTTCAGATCATTATATGATAAATCAATAGGAAACAAACTAACCTATGAGTTTGTAATGTGAGAGTTTGAGATTCTCCAATTCCCTTTGATTTCCACATCAATTTAGTAAATTCCGTGTCGGTGCATTCTGGCTAGATCTAGTAAAATCTGTAGATGTGCCAGATTTCCCATCTGAAATGGCATTGTTCCACTTCAGCTGTTGTTACTTAAGAAAACTTAAGTCCAACACAATCTCCAGACTGTTCAGGTATTTGTCCACTGAGGTTGTTTGATGATAAATCACGTCCAATCAGTTTGGCTAACCTGCCGATCTCAAGTGGTATACCATTACCACCTGAGATAACAATTTCTCATATTTGTCTTTGACAAGGATAGTGATTCCCCTGTTACGTAGCCGGCAGAAAGAATCTACTCGTGAATTTGTGCCACTATTTGAATCCCACCTTTGATATGGTTATTAGAAATATCCAAGACGGTTCTACAAAGCTTACACTTGCATATTTTCTACAAAGCTTCAGCAAAGTTAGATGAACCTACGAAATATGAAACAAAACTACATGCATACCACCATAATGTTGCTCATTTCTGCTGCATACTAAACGTGCCAACCGTTTCAAAGATTCTTCAGTGTCGTGAACATTCATGAAACTAAAGCTAGGTGCCTAATAGAACAAGTGCTAAATTGAAACAGTTTGACAGAAGAAGTGCGAAATTGAAACAGTTTGACCATACACATTACAGACTTACCTATGACAATAGTTACCAAAAGCTAGAAATTGCACTTCCCAAGAAGCGCGGAATGGAAGAGAGGAGGAATCATGATTCAGGTGCATAGAAATCCCGATTTTTATTCACAGGAATCGATTCACACGAGACAGAATTCCTCATTCTAAACTATAGCAATCACAATTCTATGGACATGGGAATCTTGATTTCTGAAAAAGGAATTCCCTCTGCAATCACAATTCTTAGGGGTGAAAATCTTAATTCCTGAGTAAAAGGAATTTCAATTATTGATGCATTCCAACTTCTGGAAATGGAAATCCTACAGTAAAAAACTTTAATAATGTGTTGAATAACAAATCTTTAATGGCACAATAAGACGATTGTTTCCCATTTGTGATCATTTTCTTTTGATAAATCAATTCAAAACTAGGGGACACATAGTTTATATTTTTCTCCATTAACAATCATTTGAAAAAATGAGTACAGTTTCTGCACAATGATAGTGACATAAGACACTATTTAGATTTTTAAATTCTTTTTTAATAAACTTCTAGTAATATGGGTATAATTTTTTTGAATGGCAGGCTGGGGTTATGCAGACCCCTACCAGATTCATTCAAACCTGAAAATATAAACAGTTATACATTGTGATCTATACATCTTCCCTATCAGGGAACCAATCTGGGGGTGATCCTTACATGACACGTGGAGTGTTAGCCCCCTTCACTAGTTTAGCAAGGATCCGAGCAATATAATTAGACTTATATTTAACTCTTTGTATGTGATTGTGAAAACTAGAGGGAGTTAGAGTTCCAAGGGAGACTTGGTGAATGCCCATTGATGAGGGGCCTAGCACAGGGGTCTGGTCAAACCTTCTGGACAAGCGCTTACGCTCAGCCTTTGCTTTGACTGCCCATCACATATGGAGGTTTTGATTTGCCAGTTTGAGTCCCAAGAGGCTTCTTGCCATTGCATCGACTTCCTTAATCTCTGTTCATGTGTGCTTTCTTACCGATCTAACTAGAAGGGTCAAAGCAACTTCCTATGGATGGGAGGGGTCTCTGTTCTGCCTTTGAAGCAAAGGGTGCACTCCGTCATTCATAGTGAGAGTTCAAATAGTGGTCTTATCTTCTTAATCAAAGAACATGGGTCAAATACTTGTTGATTGATTCATTTTTTACTGAAAAAGTGTCTTCTAGGGAAAGTTCAAGAGTTTAATAGAATGAATAAGTGAAATAAAAAGATGTGAATGATGAGTCTAAATAGCGTATTAATTAGTTGCTAAGCAACGGGGAACAAAACTTCTCTCAAACATTCGTCTTTGACTACTCAATCATCGGGATAACTAGTGGAATATGGCAGATGTTGCTGAAGTACATGCCATTTTGTTGGGGGCGATTGGCAATTCTGATTTTTTCAAAAGAATCTCAAGCTCAACCCTGCTTGGGATAGTATATCATCTGCATGGGAGTGATGCCACTACACACCTCCCATCATGAACTGTCTAAGCTAGCCCCTTAGAACCGAGAGATTTAGGTGCCTTGTTAGCCTCTACATCACCTGCAAGAATAGGTAATGAAAAATCAGGTCACCTTGTTGAATCCCTCTACTTCCCCATAAATGATGGCCGGCTTCCCGTTCATGATAACCGCGTAGGACGGGGTTCTAACACATTCTATAATTCTATCAATTCAAATTTTATTGAATTCAAAGAAGTCCAGCATTTTGCTGATTATGGTTGATGATTCGATCCAAAATACTCCTCACAATAATTTTTGTAATAATTTTATAGACGAAGTGAAACAAACCGATCGGCGATAGCGTGTTTGCACCCGCGACCTTTAGGATCAATGCTATGTTTGTACAATTAACCCTTTTCAATAACCTACTTATTTGAAAAAAAAAATTTAACAACCTTTGTTAAGTCCTGACCAACAATATGCCAATATTTTTTTATAGAAGCATCCAGGGAAGCCATCCAGACCCGGGCCACTGAATCCATCTAGTTCAAAGACTGTGTTTTTTACTTCCTCATCAGAAACCTTTTCCACTAACGTAGCATTCTCCTCCTCCTTTACCTTAGGATCTTTGACACCTTCGAGTTCTGAACAAGGTTGTTAAATGCGATGAGGCAAAGCGAGGCGTTGAACATGTTATGAAGCGAGGCGTTGAAGGGTAAGCTTCATGATCAAGAGAGTAGGTCTCAATTCCGGTGGCGGAGAGAAGAAGTCCCCCCGCCCCTCGCCGGAAACCTCGTCAGAGGGTATCAGCTCTGCTTTCCGACGGGTCTGTGACTCTGTGCAGGTTACGACAACGGTCGGAAGAACTCAGTCCGTTAAACTCGTTGGAAGCTTTTGCTTTTTTCCCGGCGAGTAAATCCAATTTCAGGCCACGAAGAGAAGAAATTCCACCGTAAATCTTGCCGGAATATCCTCCTCTGCTCATTGTGTAATTGTTTTCGATTTTAGCCACAGATCGGAGGAGGCATCGACGCTTCAGGTACTGAGTGTGCGCCTCAGTACCTTGAGCGTGCGCCTCGCCTGTGAGGCGTACGCTTCAAGTACTGAGGCGTAAGCCTCTCACAACACTGGTTCTGAAGATTATCTCAAGTTTTTTGGAAAAGTTGAGAGAAATACCTGATAGCCTTCTTGAGACCCTCTACATTGTGAATCATAGAGCCATCATAAGTAATCAAAGAGGTGATTTGATTTCTTTTGATCCTTTTGCATAGGGAATGGAATAAGGACGTGTTACGATCCCTGTCAAACCATTTGCATTGGGATTTTTTATGCCAAATCGATTTCTTCAATCTCTTGGAGGGCTTGAAGCTCATCTTGGAGTTGTAGTTCCTTCACTAGCCCTCCACAATCTCCATTCATTGTGAGCCGCTGATAATTTTCAAGCTCAACTACAATATCTTCGATATGATGCGGGATTTTAGCTGCCTCCAATTTAGAAGGACAAACATCGCACAACCATGGGCCGTGGTTTCTCTGCTCCTCTGAACCACTTGTTGGCAGTCCTCTCTTAGGGACTAACACTTATAGAACCTGAAGGACGACTTAGGTTTGGTGGGAAGAGACACTAAGACAAAGATCCCATTATGATTGAAAACAAGTTTTGGGATCAGTCTTCCTAAAGAATTCAGGAACGGATACACCCACATATCATTTACAAAACATCTGTCCAACTGGCCTACTTTAAATTTTATGACTTATTGTTTATTGTGTCAGGTTAGAGAGGCATTTGGGATACAAGGCTCTGACAAACCACAAAATTCAATCATAAAGTAAAACTACTGATCACTATCAACATGATCATAACAAGAACCCACCATTTCTGTCACACTACCGACAGCTATGTCACATAGGTACGGCACCTTAAAAAAACTTGAGTACAGGGGTGCGGGAGGGTATACATATATAAAGATACAAAAAGATAGATAAAAATTAGAAAGAATGCAGGGGTGCGGGAGGCTATGTCACCCACTACATCTCTCTCTATATAACCCCATCCCCACATCCATCTCTCATTCTCTCTCTCTTTCGATAACCCCACCCCACTGCCTCTCTCTCCCTCTCTTCCTAACCCTCACCTCCATGCCTCTCTCTTTCTCTCTCCAACCTCACCCCATCGCCTCTCTCCCTCTCTTCATAACCCCCACCCCACGTCTCTCTCTCTTCTTAACCCTCACTTCACTACCACCTCTCTCAGCGAGTAAGAGAAGAAGATGAAAAAGAAAAAGAAGAATGCAGCTACACCCCTCTTATTTTTACTTCTCTCTCTCTCTTTCTTCCTCTTCTTCTCATCCTCCATGCCTTTCACTGACATAAAAAATGGGTTGATTTTTTTTTTTTTAATTTTGAACAAAAATGACCTTGACTGCAGGTTGACCGCACCTGGTCAGGTCAACATGGGTGCGACAACCTATTAGTCGAGTCCCTGTGACATAGCCTGGCGGTATTCCAAACCCCTATGAGTATTCATGAAATGTCCTTGGTGTATGCCATAAGCTGATTCCATAGGTCAGTCATTTTTTATGCTTCATTGAACCCATATACCCCCGTAACAACCATAATGTCACACCCTTTTCAGCTAGGATTGTGATCAGTTGCTCTGATTTGAACATAACATCCATTTTCATCGACAACGGGTTCCATACACAGTTTGATTGTTGCGGTGTACCTGAAGAAGCCATTGAGAATCAACAACGGTGATGATTGGCGCTGGTGGCTGGAATAGGGTGAGATTCGCTCCTCAGTCGGATTGCAACCCTCTAATGAGCGCAGGCGCCTTCAGCAATCAGTGAGCAGGATCCTTTTCTCCTCTTTAGTTGAAAAAGCTCAGAGAAAATATGTTTCCTTAACCCTTCTCTATGTTTTTCTCTGCATACGAGTTTCTCATTGACAACCGTTTATATAGCAACAATAGGAGAAACGGTTAGCGTAACCGTTCCCTCTCTGAATTTCCTTATATTTATTAGAATGAACACTATAAGGAGAAAGTTACTATATTATGGGTAACTACCACACATCGTGGCTTATCCCAACATTCTCCCACTTGTGTCGACGATAAACCAATAAACTTTATAGGAATGACTTGATGAATAGATTGACCTTTACAAATCTATTCTAGAGATCCTTAGTTAAATCTCTAATCTTTATGAGATTAACAACAACCATAATGAAAATCAATAAACTGTATATGATCACTTTATTCATATGCATATGTCAAAATAAAGAGTTTAACAAGCCTATCCTCAATACATGTTTGGAATATAATCCCGGTGCTAGCCCTTTAGTAAGATGATCAACAATCATCTCTTTGGTACCAATATTAACAATATGCACTAAATGATTCTTTGTCCTTTCTTTAACAACAAAACACTTTAGCTCTATATGCTTGCAGGACGTAGTACGTTTGTTGTTGTTCGAAAAGGACACCGCAACTTCATTATCACAGTAGACCTTCAGTAGATTTTTAATGGAATCAATCACCTTTAACTGTGATATGAAGTTCTTCAACCATATGGCCTGCAAAGTAGTCTTGTATAATGCTATGAATTTTGCCTCCATAGTGTGAGCAACAGTGGTCGTCTGCTTCTCACTCCTCCAAGAGATCACCCCTCCCCCCCCCCCCCGCCCCCAGCAAGTAAGAAGACATACCCAGTAGTAGACTTTCTACTATCAAGGCATCCTCCTAAGTCCGCATCTGAGTAACCAACAACCTCGAGGTGATTAACCTTATGATACGTCAACATATAATCTTTTGTCCCTTGCAAATACCGCAAGACTTTCTTAGCAGCCTCCAATGAGATATGCCTTGGTTGCAGTGGAATCTACCAAGCATTCCTACTGCAAAGGAAATATCTGGACGTGAACAAGTCTGCGCGTATTGCAAGCTGCCAACAACTGATACATATGGATAAGCACTCATATGTGCTTTATCAATTTCGTTATGTGAATAATCCTTTAGGCTCAATTTGTCACCTTTTGATATGGGTGTTGTACCAGGAGAATAATTCTCTATCCTATATCGCTTTAATACCTTATTTATGTAGGATCTTTGGGAGAGGCCTAAAAAACCTTTTGCTCTGTCTTGACAGATCTCAATCCCAAGTACATAAGCAGCCTCACCCATATCTTTCATATCAAAATGTGATGCAAGAAACTGTTTTGTCTCTGAAAGTAACTTTATATCGTTGGTTGCCAGCAAAATGTCATCCACATATAATATCAATATAATGAACTTACTCCCACTTTCCTTAAGGTATATACATTGCTCAATAATATTTTCTGTAAACTCGAAAGTCACAATGACTTGGAAAAATTTAATATACCACTGTCAGGAGGTCTGTTTAAGTCCATATATTGATTTGTTAAGCTTGCAAACCAAACAATCATCTTTAGAGAAATCAAGAGGTTGTTCCATGTATACCTCTTCATTTAGATCTCCATTGAGGAACGTTGTTTTCACATCCATCTGATGTAGCTCTAAGTCTTAATGAGCTACGAGGGCCAAAATTATCCTCATTGACTCCTTAGTTGAGATAGAAGAAAATGTCTCATTATAGTCAATGCCCTCCATCTGGGTGAAACCTTTAGCAACCAATCTTGCCTTATGTCTCTCTATGTCACCTTTGGAGTCACTTTTAGTTTTAAAGACCCATTTACACCCTATGAGTTTCACTCCTTTAGATGACTCGACAAGATCCCACACTTGATTCTTACCCACAGAGTCCAACTCTTCTTTCATGGCCTTTATCCAGTGTGTAGATTGTTTGCTTTCAATAGCTTCCATAAAAATCAATGGGTCATTATCTATATCTATGACATCATCAGGCTCCTGAAGGTACACCATATAATCAGGATGTATGGCAGATTTTCTAACTCTTGTGGATCTCCAAACAGGTTATTCTTCAGGCTCAAATTGAACCTGTTCATCCTGTTCATGCTCTTCTGTATTGTCCACAATAGGTTCACTTTGGATTTATGCATCAACAACCGGGTGATCAACCATATCATCATTAGGGATAACAATGTAGTATCTTTCGGTATTTTCCTTAACAGGCGATGCGACTGGATCTTGTATTTCCTCAAAACCAAGGTTTTGAAGTGTACTTAATCCTATTAAACCATCTTCAAGAAATTTTTCCTTATATGTTTCAACAATCTATGGTGAATAAGATGGACAATAAAACGCGTATCTTTTTTATCTCTCTAGATAACCAATGAAATACCCACTGGTTGTGTTTGAATCAAAGGCTTTAATGTGGGGGTTATACAGCTTAGCCTCTGCAGGACATCTCCATATGTGCATATAAGACAATGATGGTTTTCTACCTTTCCATAACTCGTAGGGAGTTTTAGGTACATATTTCGTAAGAACCTTATTCAAAATATGCGCAACAGTCCATAAGGCTTCACCCCACAACTTCATGGGAAGTGTTGAATAATTTAACATGGACCTAACCATTTCTTTAAGCATGCAATTTCTCCTTTCAGCTACACCATTCTCATAGGCACTACCAGGCATGATATACTAAGGCACAATGCCTTCCTTTTTGAGAAATCATGCTAATGGTTCTTCCCTTTTCCCCATCTCAGTAAACCTACCATAATATTTGTCACCTCTATATGACCTGACTATCTTAATAACTTTATCAGTTTATTTCTCTACTTCTTTCTTAAATTCCTTAAACATTGGAAAAAATATCAATTTTTTCGAAAATCAAGTAGATATACATATACCATGAATAGTCATAAATAAAGGCGACAAAATATTTCTCGCCTGTGTAACAGGGGGTAAACGGTCCACATACATCCATATGGACTATCTTCAATATCTTACTACTATGTTTGACACTCTCTTTATATGTGTTTGTATGCTTAGCCTTTATGCAATGAACACACGGATCATTGTTTGTAAAATCTAGAGATTTCAAGATCCTTTCATTTATGAGTCTCTTTATTCTCTTTTCAGAGATATGACCCAACCTTCGATGCCAAAGCATGTAGGATTTAATATTAATCATGCTACATTTATTTATAACCAATGCCTATTCAGAAGTCAAAGACTCATGGGTTTAGATCTTCACATTCAATTTATACAAACTATCATAAACTGATGCAGAACCAATTTCAATAGAATTTCTATATATGAATAACTGAGAATTTTTAAATTTAAAGCAATATCTAAATTTATCCAATCTTGAAATTGAAATTAAGTTTCTACTATATGATGAAACATAAAAGATATCAAGAAGATCCAAATCTACACCTGTATCTAAAGTGATCCTGCAGGTCTCAACATCCTTTACATGCGAATGCATCTTGTTCCCCGAATAGATGCTCTTCTCATGCATTGTTGGTTCCTTTCTGTTCAAGAACGACTGTAGATAGTTGAAAATATGAACAATAGCACCAGAGTTAATCCACCAGTTATTTTCAGAAATTTGTAATAAATTACATAAATGAGAAACAAATGACAAATTACCTTTCTTTTCCAACAACTTCTTGTACTTTATGCAATCTGCCTTCTTGTGTCCCTTCTTCTTGCAAAAGAAGCACTTTATGGGAGCAGAGTCAGATTGCTTGCCTTGAGATATTTTATCCCCTATTGGCTTCTTCGTAGCATTTTTCTTCAATGTATTCTTATTCGGTCTTATCTTGGGTCCATAAGAAGTCATATATGTACTTTGCACCTTCTCTCATTTCAATCTCTCTTCCTCTTCAACACACTTGGATATAAGTTCATTGCATGTCTATTCATCATTATGTGTGTTGTAAGAGATTTTGAAAAGTCCATACTCCAAAGGTAAGGACGTCAGAATCAAATGCACTAGGAAAGAATCAGAAATGGTCAGCTTCATGTCATTCAGCTGAGACGCTATATTTCTCATTTCCAAAATGTGCTGACGAATATTACCCCTTCCAGAATATTTCACAGTTATAAGCTTGACATTAGGGTACTGTCTCTGGCCTTATTTGAACTCACAAATTATGCTTCAATAGCACTTAAAAATTCTCTCACTGTCCTGCATTGTGAGATAACACTGCGAATATTCTTAGCCACTTTAGATTGCAAAAGCAACAGGCTAAGCCTATTCGAGTGCTCTCACTTTTCAAAAGCAATCTTTTGATCAACAGTGCTTTGATCAGTCAGGGCAACAAGTTCATCTATCCTTAGGGACATATTTAAATGCATATACCCTAATGTAAAAAGAACAATTTCTTTCAATCACTAAAGTTAGATCCATCAAGAAAAGGTATAAAACTTGAGCCATCTAAAATCACAGAACTAGAAACTGCATGACAAAAGACACGTATCAAAAGAAAGCATATACGAGATAAGCTTGATGAAAAAAGCAATAAATAAAAGACCCTAAATATGCTTATTTTTAGGCAAGTATAGGGGGTCATCGAAGTTCTACTTTGGTAAGAGCTCCGATATGCGTAATCACTACGCCTACTGACCATAGTTGGTAAAACTGAGGCTCATGTGAAGCTAGACCATCAACACATGATACCTTTGGATACACATGTGCAATGTATCTCAACATATTTGCCTCATTTTACCCTACCTAAATTTCAAACACGATAAAACTACCTTTGGGTCATTTATCATTTCATGAATCTAAGTACAATAATAATATTGGCAATCCATATGATAGTATAAAATTTTGACAAGATACGTGCATTCAGTCACTTTAGTGATATGAATTCACTAAGTCATCTAGCTATCCTTGATGCCAATGTTATACATTCATTTATGAATGCATAATTACAAATAAAATGCATGAACAATAACAAAATTCAAGCTTAAATGGGTAAAACCCTAGGTCCTCAAGCAGGAACCGGTCTAAAAACACTCTTAACCGACTCAAAACAGCCCCGAACCGGTCATCCAAGGGTCCGAACCTAATGAACTGATCTCAAGTATGAACAAAAGTTCATAAAAAACCCTATAACCATATGCCAAAATCCCTTTAACTTCTAATATTTATGAAAACAGGATCTTGGCATCTCAGAACCGATGAGAAACTGGAAAGAACCGGTAAAAAATGGCTCTGAACCAGTCCCGAAAAGGCCCGAATTAGTCCCTGATCCGGTTCAGGCCAAATAGTGCCTAGACCCTTACTGGATCCGAGTCTGATCCAGTTATAACTTGATGCGGGTCTGACTAGGTTACCAACTGGATCCGTGTCTGACTCGGTAAATACTAGATTCGATTCTGACCCAGAATGAATCGGATCCGGGTCTGACCTAGAACTAACCGGATCTGGGTTAGACCCGGTATTAACCAGATCTAGGTCTGACCCGATAATTATTGGATCCGGGTCAGACCCGGTATTAACTAGATCCAGATCATACCCAGTTCTAACCAGATCCGGGTCAAACCCGATATTAACTGGATCCAGGTCAAACCCTGATTCAGTTAAAATCGGGTCTGACCCGGTTTTAACTGAATCTGGGTTCGACCCGGTTCCACCGATAAAAAAAAAAAAAACAGAAACCCTTAGGTTTCTGTTTACAAAAATTGATGAAACCGAAAAAGGGGGTTTCACCCATTCGACTTGCCGGCGACCAATGTCGCCTGCCGACAACCCACATTGCCTGTCGGCGACCTACGTCGCCAGCCAGCTCACGACAGAGAAAAGTCACAAGCCCCGATGACCTTCGACAACTTATTCACCCACCTTGCCTGACAAAAAAAGGGAAGCCGAAAAGGATGTTTTGCCGCCCTGGATGCCGCGTGACGCCGAACAGACGATGACAACAGTGAAGAAGTCGACGAAGGCCACCTCTTCGCGACGACACATCCACAACGTCCCTCAGACAACATCGAGAAGAAACCCCGTTGCCCGACAGTACAAGAAACAGGGAGAAGGGGTTTTAAAAACCCTTATGTTGCATGTTGCCGGACGGAATGTTGGCAATTCGGCAAAAGAAACCCCCATTCGGTGACAGTCCGCGGCTGCACCCGACGTCGATTGAAGCTCCTGAAGCCTAACAGCCAGAGGTAAAAACCCGATCAATTTTTTTTACTCTGTCGCCCCACAGTGACAGTCGCCGTCTACCAGTGACACCATGTCGCGCAACGATGACCTGTTGTCGACCAACGACAACCTGCTCTTGACTGCCAGCAATGTCGCCCTACGGTGACTCTGCTCTGCCAGAAAAACACTGTCGCCCCATGGCGACAGTCGCCCCATGGCGACAGTCGCCGAAAAACTGCCATCGCCCGTGCATCGAAGGCATGGTGTGGACCCATAACCCAATGTTGAGTGATCCTGATACCTGTGCACAACAAAACAAAGAAGGCGGTGTACCTGAAGAAGCCATTGAGAACTGACAATGGTGATGGTTGGTGTTGGTGGCTGGAATAGGGTGAGATTCGCTCCTCAACCGGATTTCAGCCCTCCAATGAGCGCAGGCTCCTTCAGCAATCGGTGAGCAGGATCCCTCTTCCCTCTTTAGTTGAAAAAGCTCAGAGAAGGTATGTTTCCTTAACCCTTCTCTATGTTTTTCTCTGCATACGGGTTTCTCATTGACACCCGTTTATATAACAACAGTAGGGAAAATGGTTCGCGTAACCGTTCCCTCTCTGAATTTCCTTATATTTATCAGAAGGAACACTATAAGAGAAAAATTACCACATTGTGGGCAACTGCCACAGATCGTGGCTTATCCCAACACTTAAAGCCTAAAAATTCATGCTCAATTTGTTGAACCATGTCCCCCGTCACCTTAGTTTCCAGTAAGAAGGCTAATTCGATCTTCTGATTACGTAAAACTTCAAAGATTTGCCGTCATGCCGAACGATGACCCAGACCTCTAATGTTCTAGGAAATCAACTTCATTGGAAACATAAAGTGGGTATGAAAATATAATCGAGGAGCCTAGACCTGACTCCTTCATCACCTCCTCATTTGACCTCTCCTTGTGCAAAGTTTTCATCGTAGATCTGCTGACCCCTCCACTTCCCTCTGATCTCCTTTTGAATCCGGATTCTGAAGTACACACCTAAACCCTTTACTGACTTCCCTCTGAGCTCCTTTTGAATCTGGATTCTGAAGTTCACACCTAAATCCTTTACTAATTGCTAGGCCTTTGCGCTCACGGGGAGTTCTCATGGGTGTGACTAACCTAGCGTTTTCCTTCCCTAGGGCTCAGGACCTATGTAACCCTATTGCTGGCTTGGATCAGGTCTGAGACACTAAAGATAGACGTGGTCCGTAATCCATGTGATAAATCTAGTTCTCATATACCGAGGTGAGAACCAGATTATCAAATCTCGACAGGGGGTGGTTCATCATCCCCAACCGAATTTGATAACTCAATTACACATAAATTAGAAAAGGATGGGTTTCGAAAAGCGAGATGTACCTGCTTAACAAGTGTTACCTATAGGGCTCCAACTATTATCTCAGCTTGCATGGCCTTAACAAATGTGCACACTTTTTCCGCCCTTGCCTTGGGGAAGTCCTGGTGCTTGAATTTGCGAGACACGATGTGTCTTCATTCACTGCATAAACATCCATTGAGATCTACTTCGTGAGTTTTGTGTTTTCTTTGCCTGATGATACAATATTGTGAATAATGTATAGAGAAGGAAGTCTTGTGAGGGGTGCTAAACTCGGGTCGTGCTTCGCCGAGGAGGTGCTCTTCTTGTTCGACCGATCTCCGATGACTTACAGGTGTTGGGATAAGCCACCGTGAGTGGCAGTTACCCACGTTGTGGATAACCTCCCGCAAGAGGTGTTCCTTTCGATATACATGCACACAATCAAAAGGAATAGTTACACAAAATGTTCCTTTTCTATGCCTTTAAAAGGGGTATCATGGGCGACCCCAAATATAGAGAAATACAAAAAATCAAAGGAAAAAATAGGAAAGAGAGAGGATCGTGATCCTTACCTTTCCATCTGACAATTTTTTCCATTCAGAGGGAACGATGATCCTGCTCCTGCTCACCGTCTGCGTTTAGTAGTCTGCGCTCATGGAGGGCAGCAGTCCGGCTGAGGAGTGAAGCTTTCCCCTGCTCCAACCACCACCTGCAGCTTCCCCTACTCCAACCACCGCCAACCATCGATCCCAGCTCTCTGACGATGGCCTCAGGTATACCCTGCAACTGCATGCTTGTTTTTTGCATTTGCTGTCTACTATTTTTGTGCACAGGCTGCCGATCCCAACATTGGGTTATGGGCTCATGCCTTAGCTGCTTCGCCTATGCCCATCAGACCATTTTTTTTTGGCGGGATCACTGACTAAAGGCTACCCGACAATCCTTTTTTTTTTCTTCCCCTTTTTTGTTGACCTTGACAGGGTCGATTTTTAAGGGCTGAAAGGGGGCAATGCCTTCGGATGGGTACAGGCCAACGATCTGTTGCCTTTCTCTCCGGTGATGCTAGCTATTCCTTCTTCCTTCTTTTCTCCGTTAGGGTGCTGCAGAGATGCCAGGGTGGTCGCCAGTGACTGTCGAGTCGCCGAACCTCTGCACCGGGCTAGTTGTGGTTGTTGTCACCCCATCGTCAAAAGCAGGTGACCATTGGGCCACTGACGGTGGTGGTTACCACCTCCTTACCGTCGGGGTCACTGGCGATCATCTGATTGCCGGACCGCTAGAGCCGGCGGCGACAATCTGTATTAGGGGAGAAAACAAGAAGAGGCAAAATAGGGTTTCTAAAAACCCTATTTCGCGATTTGGGTTCTTTTAAATTGATTCAGGTCAGGTCCAAGTTTGGATCAAAGAAAAAAAAATAGGTGGCACAAAATAAGAGACACCAAAAGGAACATAAAAATAAAATAATTTAACTAGCACTAATGAAATCCAAATGCATTAGCATAATACATTTGGCAAAATCCAACAAACAATATACAACAAAGAACAAGAAATAAAAAATAAATATTTTTTTAAAAATAAAAATATTCACATAATTACAAGAAAATCCCCTACAATCACTCATAGACACACATATCTAACTACTCGCCATTCTTTCAAAACACAAAATGAGGCATATGCCTTATATATAAAGAAGAGGAAGTACTAGCCGTTAGGATGGTCTAACAGCTAGTTTGACTAGTTATTAAACCATACTAATGGCTAGTCAAGGCCCATTGATTGGTCCAACAACTAGTTGGACCAGCCATAAAAAGTAGAAAAAATATAAAATAAAATTCAAAAAAAATTTTAAAAATGAAAAAATATCTCTAATATATTCTATAATTATACATTATGTATACTTCTTCTAACCTAATAGGTATACCTTATGTATACTTTGATTAAAATACAAGATACAAACAATAGGTATACCAAGGTTGTAAGTATCGAATTGTTACAACCAAAATAAAATAGGTTACAACCATAATAAAATAGTATACCAAAATAAGATAAGTATCATATCACATCATAAAAAATCATAATTTTAATAAAATTTTTAAAAATTTCAAAAAAATCATGAAAAATAAAAAAAAACTAGCAAAATTCTAAAAAAAACATGACACATGAAACAATGATAAAATGCACAAAATACAACCAAAAAATCACATATGAAGCATTTATGTCTCTAGGAGCTGCATAAGACATAATCAAACATCACCAATCTCACAAGAATAATGTAAAATATTAAATATATTGCAATTAAGAACATGCCACAAGACTCATACTTTCATATTATATAAACAAAAATATTATAGCAATAGTTGCACTTAATTTTCAATCAGTTTCAACTCATTACTTGAGTGCCCCATTGCCATGTCAAATAATCTAAAGTCATCTTTGTTTGAGTGCGGAGCCTAATTTTTACCTTGATATAAATTTTTAATTTTTGTGGATCCAACTTTGCAGTAAGTTAACAGAGGTTGTAGGGGGCAATGCCCCTCGAGGCAAAATTTCTTTTGGAGGGTAGATTTATAATTTTACTCATAATAAAGACTTTTTTACCTTAACCCACTTATTTGAGTGAAAAATAGTGAAAACACATTTTTATTTTAGCAAACCACAAAATCCCTCTCCTTTGTACAATGATTGCCCCCCAAATCGCTCTCATGAGTCCTAGGATGCGTGGAAACCTCTCTAATATCTTCTACACAAATGAGAGAGTCGTCCCTCAATAGTTTTTTAAAACCCAAAACTGGAAAATTATGATTTGACTAATTTTAAGTGTGTTGACCCTGTATCGTACGATACATACGATAAAACTATGGTACGTGTTCATATCATGATACAAGTGCGTATTGTATCAATATTTTTTTATAGTAACGATACATAGCATACTATATCATACGATATGGTACGATACATACAACATTGAGGTATACATCTAGTTTACCTAAAATACATAAGAAAAACACAAATACAATGCATGATGCCCATAAGTATAGTTAGGTATGGAAAAGAACACCAATATTACATATTTCTTAATAATAGCCAACAAAGTTGGTCCTCCTTTTGAATCTTCCTTGACCAAAATGATCAACATTACTGTTATTATTGGTAAACAAAACATCATGAGTGTTGTTAGAAGAGGCAGATTTTGCCTTCATTTTGTCTCCAAACATGGTTTGATACTATAATAACATAAGCCTAAGATTGACAAACAATGGATATGGAGGCTTGGTTGTTACACTTGTAACAAAATTCTCATAACCATTCCCCAATTTACTTAATGTAATAAACCTTATTGTGAACTGAAACAGGATATTGAATCAAATCTAACTTGCCACTCATGTCCTGTCCTTCAACCGCCTTTTTTTTGAAACATTCCCTTTTAAAAAAAAATAGTTAATAAGAGTCAATTTAATCTCCACCTTAGGAAAGGAGACTACTAAATGTGGTATGTGGTACACAATGAGGATTAAAAAAGAGCCCAAAAACAATAAAAGAGAAAAAAAGTGAAGAGAGATGAAATGGTTGAAGAAACAAGCAGCATAAACCTGCTACAGGAATCAACTAACATCGGTTAACTGTTGCTAATATCAGTAGTCACCGGCGGCTAGACTTTTTGATGTTGACAGTGACTGGCCAGGGGGAAGAAAGAAGAAAGGAAGAAAGGGGAAAATGTAAGGAGGAGAAGAAGAAGAAGAAAAAAAGAGAAAATAAAATAAGCAATAAAAAAGAAGAAAGAATAGAGAGAAGAGAAGAAGAAAAAGATACAACAAAGAAGGTGAAAAAGAAACGAAAAGATTAGAAATAGGTGATACAAGGCAGGATGCCAATAGACACAAGCCCTAAACATTAACGCCTCTACTACCATGTAAATCGAGCTTTGGCATCAGATTTAGCACAAGGAAGGAGAAGCTTGTATGTGACCTCTAAAGCACTTTCAATGGAGGGAGGCCAACTCCATTAGACTTTGTTTATATACAACTCCGAAAGGAAAAGTTACATAAGAGGGAAATGGAAAATACATAACTTATTACAAATATTGCCACAAATATAGTACATAATACATATCATCAAATAAAATATAAAAGTTACAACTGTACCACCAAGGTGAAGTCAAGAGATAAAATGACCAAACTGGATATAGCAACTGGATCAGACTTCCAACACAATAAATTTGTTTGTCAATTTTTTATTAAAAAATATTTCTTTACAATAATAATCTTTCTTGAAAAGCCCCAAATCCTTCATTTTAATAACATCATATTTCTCCATTCCGAATACACAGAGAAAAGGAAAAAGAAAGAAGAATCTCACAGGAAAAGATAAAATCCCACTAAAAAGATCATATACAATGTCACTTACATTTGAAAAATAGAAGTTACAGAATTTAAAATTTTAAAAAAATTGAACAGTCAAAGTGAATCATCCAGTCCCTTGTGAAAATATATAGGAGAAAAAAAATATGAGGCTTCATTTTAAGTGGCAAATTATGCACACCATACCACCATATACACCAAAAGAAAAAAGCAGACAGATATAACAGCATTACAAGAAAAACTAGGGAGAATGGTCACATGCCATAAGTCCCAACTATTCAACAAAATGTCATTCTACTTTGTACATGACCAAAAACAACCAAACAAGGGGTCTAAGCAAGAAGCAGAGTTTTTTGAAGTGACATAAGCATAAGGGATTCATCTAGCTTGAAGATGTAATGAAATGGTGGTCTTCCATAAATGCACTTGAATCCACCAAAAGAATGTCTATAAAGACACTTCAAGCAAACACATAAAAGGGTATAAAAGGAAGAACACAACAATAAATAAATAAATCTTTATTGATAATAAAAATGCTTAAGAAGCATTCAAAAGGTATTTATACAATGGAGGGGTTCACCCCTATTTATACAAAGAGAATGGGGTTGGGAGAGCTCACTTTGAGCTCTCCCCAAAAAGTCGTTGGACTTTAGTTCAAGTCCAACGGCTCTTAATGTAGCCGTTGGACTAGAGTCCAAACTCTTAGTCAAGTTCTAAGTAGAACTTGACTAAGTTTCATATCTAGTTCAATGTGAACTAGATATAAAAAGGAGAAAAATAAATTAAAGAAAAATAAAAACATAATATATATATATATAATGTTATATATACACTTTACATTTTAACACTCCACCTCAAACTTATGGTACAATGAGCGAAAGTTTGTCTAAGAGAAAGTGAAATCTGAAAGCAGCGAGAGGCTTGATGAAGCAGTATGCTAATTGATACTTTGATGTGACATATAACAGATCAATAGTTCCATGTAGATATTCCACTCTGACGTAGTGACAATCCATTTCAATATGTTTGGTGCGTTCATAAAATGTTCGGTTACTTGCAATATAGATCACACTCTTTTTGTCACAGCACATACGTGAAGCTTGTGTTGCTTCAACTCCAATGTTGACAAGCAGACATCTGAGCCAAACTACTTTCATGGTCGTGGTTGCTATGACTCGGTATTCAGCTTCTGTAGATGAGAGAAAGACCTTCTGTTGCTTTTTGCATCTCCACAAGATTAACGATTTACCTAAAAAAACACAAAAACCAGTAGTTAAGTGTCTGTTATTGGGATCACCTCTTCAATCAACATCAATATATGTAATTAGATCAAGTGAAGAGGTAGAAGACATGAAAAGTCTTCATGAAAGAGAGAACTTAATATATCTAACAATACGCAGAACAACTCCCATGTGAACTGTGGTGGGAGCATGTTGGAACTGACTGATTGTGTATACAACGTGTGTTGTGTTTGGTCTTATAATGAAAAGATAGGAAAGTAATTCGATAAGTTGTCTGCAAATGGTAGGATCCTCAAGAGGTTCTCCATCATCAATTCTCATCTTAACATTAACAACTTCTAGAGTATCAACTTTTTTATCATCTGTAATTCCAGACCTAAAAACAATATAAAAAACAAACTTAGATTGAGATATTAAATACCCACGATGAGGATAAACAACTTTAATTCCTAAAAAATATCTTAATAAACATAAATCAATCATTTCAAAATGAGTTTTAAGAAGTTTTTTGATATTTTCAACTTCCTGTTTATCGCCTCCGGTGATGATCATGTCATCTACACAGAGAAGAAGCACAATAATTCATGCATTAGAATTCTTAATAAACAAAGCAGTGTCAGTCAAACAGATTGAAAACCAATATTAAGCATAACCTAACTAAACCTGCCATATTTTGCCTTTGGTGCTTATTTAAGATCATAATCTTTTCTAAACGAAGAACTTTACCCTTGGAATACTAATACCACGTGGGGCTTTCATGTACACTTCTTCAACTAACTTATCATTTAGAAATGCATTTTTGACATCCATCTGAAATATGAACCATTTTCTAATGAAAGTTAAGGCAATTAAGGTTCTAACAATGGTCATACGAGCAACTGGGGCAAAGGTTTCTTCATAATCGATGCCATATGCTTGGGCATAGCCTTTGGCCACTAATCAGACTTTATATCTATTAAGAGTTTCATCACTATTGGTTTTAACTTTGTACACTCATCTGAGTGTATTAATGCAATAACTGCCTTGTATGTGGGTGAAAAGGATTCGTATGACAAAATTTTCAGGAGACCTCAAAACTCAGGATAACCTTATGATAGGTACTTCAGAATATTTTTCTAGTGCACATGGAAGATTTGACTCTCTTCATCTAGAATATTATAAACCAACATCCCTATGGATTTGCTCTTCATTGTCATCATTGTGTTCGAGATCGATCACACTTTGATCATTGTCAAAGTCACATTCAAGATCATATTCAATACATTTTGAGGTCAAATCTATTAAAAAAGAGTATTTAGTGACTTCCTTAGGTGTTTTAAAATCAAAGAAGCTTTCTTTTTTAAGGAAAGATACATTTCTTGATATATATAGTTGTTTATTTTGAAAGTTAAAACACCTATAGCCTTTTTTATTATTGGCATAACCTAAAAAGGCACAAGAAATCGCATGCGAAAAGAGTTTGTCATTTCTGTTAGTGAAAACAAAGAACTTGCATCCAAACACTCTCAATCTATAGAAAGATTCACAAGTTTTTTAATTGGAGTTATATTTTTCAAAGATGAAGATGACATTCGATTAATAAGATAAGTAACAATTAGGACAACTTCTGCCCAAAATTCTTTTGGAACATGATTTGCTATTAATAAAGTCCTAGTTGTTTCCATGATATGTCTATGTTTACGTTCGTCCAGTCTATTTTGCTGTGGTGTGTATGGACAAGACCTTTGATGCGTAATGCCATGTAAACTAAGATAGTTTTTTAATTCTTTGGACATAAATTCTCCTCCTGAATCTGTGCGAAAAATGGACATATTATTTTGAAATTTGTTTTTAACCATGTTATAAAACATTTGAAAGTATGAAAAGACTTCTGATTTATGTTTAAGGAAGTAAATCCAAGTATGCCTAGAAAAATCATCAACAAAAATGATATAATAAGCAAATTCACCTTTCGAAATAATTGGTGCATGACCCCAAACATCTGAATGTATTAATTCAAGTGGTATGTAAGAAATAAAGGTTCTATCACGAAATGGTAATCTTTTCATTTCGCTAAGAATATAATCTTTACAAGTAAAATTTTTAGAATTAAAAAAAATTCCAAGACTAGGAAATTGTTGGATTTTGGCTATATAAGGATGACCAAGTCTTTTGTGCTACAAATCCAACTCTATTTTTTGAATATAACAGAAAGCATTTTTAGACAATTCCAAAAAGTCCATGTAATAGAGTCCTCATTCTCTATGGCCCTTCCCAATTAGCTTTCCTTACTGTCAATCCTGTACTCAACAACCATGAGAGGAAACTGGGACATTACATCCATAATCAATTATTTGAGAAACAAATAAAAGATTTAAATTCAGCTTAAGAATATATCTAACTTCTAGAATAAAATTTTTCTTAGATTTATGGATTTTTTCAAAATTTCCTATTCTTTTTGTTTTAAGAGAGGTTCCATCAGCTGTAAAAACTTGACATACTTGACTTATTTTTTAAACATCTGGATAAGCTATTGTCATTTGGGGTCATATGAAAAGAAGCACTAGAGTCAAAAAGCCAAGAAAAGTTACCTGAATCGAAGAAGGATGAAATAGTTGCTCCAGTTGAGGCTTCAGATAAGGAAGAAACTCCTTTAATAAGAGGTTAGAGAATCTCCATTAATTGAGCCATAGAAACTGGTGCATCTTGATCTTTGGGTTTTGATCCAACAATTGCGGCTCTCTTTTCTGTTAGCTCTTTAAGTTTAGGACACTGAGGTCTATAGTGTCTTGGTTCATAACAATGGTGACATGATTTTTCTTTTGTCAAAGTCACCATTTGGTCTATTAAAATGAGGTGGCCTATAAGAGCGTACATGATTACCCGGTTTAGACACAACTAGAACAAAATCATCTGCTAGTTTTGAAGTATTTTTTTAATTCTATTTTACTCCATAGTTAGTTCCTCTATAGTATCAATGATAGAGAGAACATTTCCTCGATAAAGAAGAGCTGATTTAGTTGACTTAAATTCCGGTCTTAAACCGTTTATAAATTGATAAAAATGTTCCATATCAAGTTTTTTTTGACGAAAATCAATGTCTTCGGGACAATGTCATTTTGGCTTTAAAAGAGCCAATTCCTCCTAAAGTTTGGATAACTCATTGTAATATTCTCGAATGGTTTTATCCTTTTGAGTCATTGTCTGAACTTTGTGTTGTAAATTGCACACATGTGCAATATCTTTGAGGGAATACATATTTTTAAGATATTCTTACGCCTTATCAGCATGTTTGAACTTGGCAAGACTAGAGCATTTTTTAATGTCTACGTTATTAATTAGCCATGACATAATTTTTGCATACCCTATCCTTCATTCTTTCCATTTCTTTTTATAGATGGCTAATGCCTTGCTCTTCTCCTCTTCCATTAGAGAAACTGCTTTATCACCCTCTATTTTAGGGAAAGATAGTTTAGGTTCTGAATCAGAACCATCCATTATACCCCATAGCCCTTTTCCCCGAATGTGGTGCTTTATAATCGAAGCTCACATTACATAATTAGTATCATGTAGCTTCATGGGTATAATGGTGATTTTATCATTGTCATCCATCTTTTACAAGGGTGAGAACAAATTAAATGAGAGAAGAGAAAGAGAAAAGAGGAGAAAAGAGAATAAGAGAGAGGATGAAATACAAACTTTTGTAGTAAAAGAGGTTCTTCAATAACTTTTGTTGAGATTAAGAGGTTTTAAGTTTAAGGTTTCTTAAAAGTAGGTTATTTGATATTTCTTGTTTAATGAGGGACTTGTATGTAAATTTTTTATATTGGCCTCTCTTTATTTAACATAGAGATTAACCCTAATCAAGGTTAACGAGTTTTCTCATCTCATTGTCGTCTCTCTCTCGGTTCCTGTGCATCTCATCGAAACTTCTACATGGTATCAGAGTGGTAGATCTCGGGAGCGTGATCTATCTACACCAACAAAAGGCAAAAAAAAAAGGTTGGAAACATGTGTGCACATTTATTTATTTTTGCATAGATCTGGTGTCTGACTAAGGTCATGACCCAGATCTATCATCAGATCTAAGGGACACAGTGACTGCGTGTCATCAAGATCAGGATATGGTAGAGTTGAATGGTGCGCAGAAGAAACAAAAGTTTTTTTGTGGAAGTAAAGAAAACCTATATTGATAAGCAACAGTTTTGGATCTGGATGTGAAAGTTGTTCTCTTGCCGTAAATCCTGTGTTGTGGAGTTTTTTTTTGGCTTTCGTGATTTCTGTGTCTGAGAGCAGCTGTCGTGATCCCTGATGTTTTTTTTTTGTGTGCTCATATTATCTTTGGTCGTGAATCTGGATGCCGAGTTCGACGTGGTTCTGTTCTTCTCAGATCTTATTTCCTGCACTGTTTTTTTTTTCATATTATCTGTGGTCGTGAACCTGGATGTCAAGTTCGAAGTGGTTCATTTTTTTTTCTTCAGATCTCATTGCCTGATCTGATCTGATCTCTGTTTTGGGTTAAATAACCCTGTGTAGTTGTGAAAGAGGTTGTCGTATGAGGGCGAAATACATTGTTCTTCTTTGTTGACGTGATTTTATCCCTGATGTGGGTTGAACAACTTTGGGTGGTCGCAGAAATTGACTGACACAAGATTATGAAATATGTTGCTCCTGTGTTAGTTGGCTTATAGTTGATGAACATTAAATTTTTTTAATCATAAGTGATTAAGAGAGTGAATCTGTTTTTTTTTACAGCAGTAATAACATCAAATATCTCTCATTCCCTGTTAAGTATTATTCATTATGGGTGATGTTTCAAAATTTGATTCCAAAAATGAGAATATTGGGGAATATAAGGCATTTGCAAATCCCTTTGTGTATGGTTCTTTTGTGAGATTGAATGAAACAAACTATGCCAGGTGGTCCAGAACGTTTATGATGTCGGTATCTGGACATCGTAAAAAACATATTTTGTTGGAAACTAAACCAAATGAAAAGGTGAGAAAATATATTACTTGGGACGAAGATAATGACATTGTTATGTCATGGATCATGAATAGTGTCAAACCTCATATTGCAGATGGTCTAATTTACTATAATACAACCAAACAAATGTGGGACAATCTTTAAGATACATACTCACAAGAGACTAATGTGAGTCATATCTTGCAAGTCGAACAAGAAATATATAATTTACAGCAGGGAGATCAGACCTTGGCCCAGTACTATGCCTCCGTCAAAGCTGCGTTTGAAAGACTCAATGCTCACAGACCTCTTTGTTGTTCGAAACACAAGGATCATCAAGAACAGACTATGGTTGCTCGGGTTTCTCACTGGTTTATCTTCAGAATTCTCTATTGTAAAAGTCCAAATACTGTCTGGATCCGATGTACCTACTCTTGCTGATGCATACAATCGTCTGAGTAGACTTGCGATCTCTCTTCTACAATCTCATCCTGTGTCCTAGTCATCTGCTCTCGCTGTCTCATCTGGTTATGGGCGTGGAAATATTAAGAATATCAAAGGACGAGGTCGTGGCAGAGGTATAGGAGGCAGAGGAAAACTTCAATGTACATTTTGTGGAAAATCAGGACATTTAGAAGATCGCTGCTGGGATAAGCATGGCCGACCTACTTTTTCTTCATCAAAGTCAAATGCTCCAAAAGCAAATGTTACTACACTAGAGGTAACAAATGCACATGATAATACCTCTGCAAGTGACAGTATCACCCTCAGTCGAGCAGAATATGATGAGCTGATAGCTTTTCGCCCTTCGAGCTCCTCCTCTCCTGTAGCTGGTGTTGTCTACTCAACAAGGAATGATAGTAAGTGGATTATTGACTCTGGAGCATCCAAACATTTGTGTGGAAATTCATTTTTCTTTTCAAATCTAAAGGATATTAATGTTCATCGAGGAGTCTCATTAGCCGATGGGAGTTCCTCATCAGCTGTTGGTCAAAGAAATGTTTCTATATCCTCCTCTTTACAGTTGAAAAATGTTCTGCATGCTCTAAATTTTCCTCAAAGTTTACTCTCTGTTAGTTGTCTTACCAAAAAACTAAACTGTAGAGTGATATTTGATCTGATGGGTTGTCATTTTCAGGATTTATTGATGAGGAAGAAGATTGGTGGAGGCTATGAAGAAAATAGAGTCTACTACCTACATCATCCAGTGGGTAATGTTTATGTTGCAGTGGACCACTACTCCAGTCCTGTTCAGTGGCATCGTCGTCTTGGTCATCCTTCATTGTTAAAGCTTCGTTATGTCTTTCCTCAAATTCCTTATACTACATCATTGTAGTGTGAAGCATGTCTGTAATAACCCAAAATTTTGAGTAATTTTATGCATTTTGGGTCCAAGATCCATTACCAGATCCAACAGAATATATATTAAATGATTTGGGTAATTGGGGTTGGACCCAAATAGATCAAAGTTGTGGATCCACCATCCATTTCAGACCCGGATCCACGTTCCTTGTGGATCCAGCATCAGAGAATCAACCCAGATCCACTTGGATCACTCAGTTTGGACTGAACCGGATCCACGTTAGAGTGGATCTGGTACAGCGGCACCGCGGGTCGCGAGACCCGTACCCGTACCCAGACCCGTTTTGAGTTTTTATTAAAACTCGAGTTTCAGAATCGTGCTTAGGGCACGATTCTTACTCAAGAGATGGATATGGCAAATCGGGGGAGGGGAGGGGTTACAGTAGGTAACAGACTCTCTCGGTTCATCAATGATGGGGGATCGCTACGATAAAGGGGAGGGGAATATAGAGGAGGCTGGACTCTCGTGTTTCTCGCCTCTCAAATTCCTTCTCTCATCTCTCTCCTCTCATCCCTCTTCTCTTGGCGATTTCGGAGTTGGCAGCAAGAAGCACGTCGGTGGAGTCACCATTGTTGGAGGTACCTCGACCACCTGTTGTCGCAATCGTCGAAGTTCTTCTCACAGCAGGCATTGATAATGATTGAAGTAGGATTCTGTCTCTGAGGTGGTTGGGTGTGGACTGAATCGTGTTGGGGTTGGGTCGGTCAAGAGAAATCTCAGTTATTATCACATGTACGAGATTCCAATTCTTTCTTGGGTGTATGAGGATCCAACACCGTGGCTTGGGGTTGTCGGTAAGGCTAACGATAGCCTTGGGTAGGGCAGATGTTTACGTGCCTAATCTTAAAACATAAATCCCCAAATCAAATCGATTTGAGGGTTTTCTTTTTAAACCACAAATCCCCAAATCGAATCAAATCGATTTGGGGGTTTTCTTGATAGACTGTAAATCCCCAGATCAAATCGATTCGGCAATAGCTACTCACCTCGTTTGGGGAGAGGGGTTTATCTTGTTAAATTCTTGTTTCTGATCTTGCATCCATTTCTTTTAATCGTACATAAGCATGTTTAAGTTCTTTACTGTTCGCCGTATGTATCTAATTCCATTTGGTGAACACATCATATTATGTTAGAGCCCTATTTTTGGATCTTGCATCTGTTTCTTTTAAATTGTACATAAGCATATTAAGTTCTTTACTGTTAGCCGAATGTGTCAGTTACATTCTGACAAACAAGAGCATCCTTATGATAATTCTTGACAGCCGATTGTGTCAGTTGATGTAAATTGTACGTAAAAACTGCTCCAGTTCATGGATGAAATGAGGATATGCACATGTCTGAGTAGTTATAAGATTCCATCTTATTTTCTGTATGAATGATTACAGATCGTGTATTGTCTGATACAGTGGTATTAGAATTTTTATCGATATTTCCTAAAATTATCTGTACTTAACTACACCTTATACTAGACAGTCAAATGCATGTGGTACTACATTTCTTTTGATTTCAAAATTCGGTTAAAGAGGGTATGCTGTTTAATATGAATTTGCACATGGATCTGATGCTACTGCCTATTGTGAGAATACTCGGTGATCATGAGAAACTGCATAGTAACTTGATGTCAGTATGGTTGGTCATTTCGTGGGCATTCGAACACATGATGGGCTGCATACCAACTTGATATTTAACACATTTCTAGAACAGATTAATGGCTATTCAAGTAGATATTAGCTGGGCACAAAGAAATGGATATATATAATTTGTCAGAAAATGCATGATTTGAAACTATTTGTATGCACTCTATATTATGCCCATTTGTTTATGTTTAGGTTTTTATGTAATTTGATGTATGTTGTTTCTTTATTGTGTTTGCTTCTCTTAAATGTACTGCTCTATATTCTCTAGCCAATTCATGTTTACTCAGGTAAACAACGTGTGCGGTTCAATGTGTTGTACCCTTTTGTGGGTTGGACTTTATAGAGTTCTTGAAGTTGTATTTTTCTCTGGTCCTGTGATTGATTTACCTGAATTACCACGTGTTTTAAACTGCACTGCTTCTCGTCAGAAAGTGTACAATTTGAATTGTTTGTATGCAGCAGGTTAAATGTATTTAAGAAATGAGGTTGCTAGCTGGGTTCCAAACGTACGATGGTATTTAGTGTTATATGGATACGAGCTTTGCCTAAGAGGGCAATATAGGACTGGATTACCCAATGCGGGTACTTAGACTATTAGCTTATGCTATGGCAATCGAATGATGAAAACTTAAGTGTAAATATTGTGTGCTTGACTGGTTTAAAGGCATTAAAACAATTTAAGTGGGTTTATGAAATCAATACTATAAATGATGGAGACTGGTTTATAAACCTTGGTAAAATTACTAAGGTTGTGATCAACTGCTAAGGTAGTAAGAGGAAGTGGGGAAATGCCCTAAACTTCGAAACAATAACTAAACAATGAAACAAGTTTCTGAGGCTTACCTTGAAGAGGGTAGGTGGTACAAAACTTCGAGGACTTGTGTTGTGTTACGAGCGCGAAGCAGTTCGTGGGTCCCCGTCCTCGGAGTTAGGGACCAGAACTACCTATGTGTCCTAGGTGGTAGTTCCACATCTTCTGTAGAAGTTAGTGATGCATCATGTCTTGAGTTGAGCCCTTGGGAGATTCTCTCGGCTGTTGGTCACTCCCTTGGGGATTCAGTCTCCGTTAGAATGTTCAGGTTAATAAATTACCTGGAATAATATACCCCCGAACGTTCTCTTCTGAGATGGTCACCTGTGCCCATGTGTACCCACGGGATAAGATAATTAAACATCATTTAGACGAGTTAGGTTCACAACTAGTGGAGACACTAGAGAGACATATGTAAGTTGTACTTAAGATGCTTCATATTATCAATTTGTAAATTAGTAAAAATCTTAACTTGGTGGATACGAGGTAATTAAATTGTTATCTGAAAGTGTACATATTATTTCATTGACTGTGGCATACCTCACCTGCTTATCAACGCTGCATATTTGTTATTGCTAAATAACTGTTCATTGACATATTAATGTGGCATAGTTGTTATAGTTATACAACTGCTTATCCATGTTGCATATTTGTTATTGTTAAATAACTGCTCATTTGCATATTAATGTGGCATAGTTGTTATGGTTATATAACTGCTTACCTGCTCATGTATATGAATTTAGATCTGTGTTACATAATGCTTACCTGTCTTGATATACATTAAAAATCAACCATGACACTCATACCACACATTCGATTCACGATATACTTGCACTATCAGTACAGAATTCCTGCTTAGACGTGGTAGTCTAATTCCTATAATTTTTACCATTTTCAGGTAAACGAGTACATTTATGAGCGGTTACGGGATGAGGCATCAAATCGTGATTGTTGATTTACTGTTCCAGTGATTCCTTGGGATATGGTAATTTAAAATGTTCATTGCATAATGTAATGAAATACCTGTGTTGAGTTTTCTCTCATATGTGATGTTCCAAAATGCTTAACCCTACATTGATTATTCTTTCCGCTGTTATTGTAAAAAAAAATTCACAAAAATCTGAGTTAAAATTTCAGGGCGTTATAATGTCAGTTGAGCAAGCATCATCGAAGTTCGTTTCCTTCGAGTCAGAGTCAGTCCAGTCATAAAGTTTTTGAACTTCTTCATGCAGATGTATGGGGTCCTAGTAAGATTCCTACTAGGACTCAGTGTCGATATTATCTTGTTATTGTTGATGACTTTTCTAAGTTGTCGTGGGTGTTCTTAATAAAAAAAAGATCTGAAGTTCCAAGTATTATCAAATCCTTAATTTTTGAAATAAAAACTCAGTTTGAATCTGTTGTCAAGATTGTTCGCACTGATAATGCTCTTGAGTTTAAATCAAAAGCCCTGTTATAATTTTACCAAGATCATGGCATTCAACCCCAAACTACCTGTGCCTATTCATCTCAGCAAAATGGTGTGGCTGAGCAAAAACACAGGCACCTACTTGATGTTGCACAGACCCTTATGATACAATCCAATGTTCCTGCGGTATATTGGGGTGATGCGATTACCACTGCTTGTTATATGATCAACCGTATGCCTTAATCTTCTATGGGAGATCAAATTCCACTATATATCCTAAAACCTAATGCCCCACTCTTCTCTTTCTCACCTAAAATATTTGGATGTGTTTGCTTTGTACACAAACTTGGCCCTGACCGTGATAAACTAGTTGCTCAAGCTATAAAATGCATATTTATAGGTTATCCAAAAAATAAAAAAGGATATCGATGTTATGATCCAATTTCTCGTCGAGAGTATGTCAGTGTAGATGTATCTTTCTTGGAATCCATTCCATATCACTCTAGTACTGGTTCCCAGATGCAAGTTGATCCAGCTGAGTCTTTTCCATTGCCTATACCTCCTTTTCCTTTGGAGTCTGTACCCTCATTACCGAACCAAACTTCATCCTCTTCACGATTTAATAATCCTCCATTAGTATATGTGTGTAGAGCTCCACCTCCTCTGGTGCCTTCGTCTTCTTCTTCTCCTGAGGTAAGTACTACTGACAGCAATGATCTTTATGATGATGATAACATGCCAATCGCTCTACGAAAGGGGACTAAACAATGTACCTTATATCCTATATCTCATTTTGTGTCCGATGTCAGAATTGAAAATAAGATGAAAACCTTTATTTCAGCCTCATTTGCTGAAACTATTCCTCTGAACTATCAACAGGCAGAGCTAGATAACAGGTGGAAGCTGGCTATGCAAGAAGAAATGTATGCTTTATTGTCTCAGCATACATGGGATCTAGTTGACTCCCCAGTGGATGCTGACATTGTTGGATGCAAATGGGTATATACAATAAAGTACAAATCAGATGGTTCTATTGAAAAGTACAAGGTCAGATTAGTAGCAAAAGAGTATACTCAGACTTATGAGGTCAAATTAGTAGCAAAAGAGTATACTCAGACTTATGGTATTGACTTCTTTGAAACCTTTTTTCCTGTTGCACGGATGAGCACCATTCGTCTTGTCCTCTCAGTAGCTGTTCATCATGATTGGAGTTTGTGTCAATTAGATATGAACAATGCATTTCTATATGGGGATCTATCTGAGACAGTTTACATGCAACAACCTCCTGGATTCGAGGTTGAGAGGGAGTGTCAGAACGTGTGTAGATTGAGAAAGGCGATATATGGCTTGAAACAAAGTCCGCGTGTATGGTTTCAAAAGTTGTTTAAAGTGATGTCGAGTTTTGACTTTAATAGGTCAGCGGCAGACCATACATTATTTATTAAGAAAACCAACTCAGGCATAGTTGTTATGGTGGTATATGTGGATGACATCATTCTTACAGGAGATGATGTGAAAGATATTAAAGCCACAAAGGCTCATCTTCAAAAACACTTTGTTACAAAAGACCTTGGCTCACTTAGATATTTTCTGGGTATAGAAGTTGCCAGGAGTCGTGAAGGGATGATTTTGTCCCAACGGAAGTATGTTCTTTACTTATTAAAGGAAACTTGAATGCTGGGAGCTAAACCAGCTAATATCCCCATGGACCATAAAGTTCAGTTGTTTGAAGAAGGGTCGAAACCCGTTGACAACAAAAGTTATCGCTCACTAGTAGGGAAGCTACTATATGTAACTGTGACCAAGCCTGATATTGCTTTAGCAGTAAGCAAAGTTAACCAATTTATGGACAAACCAACTGAGGTACACTGGAATGCAGCTATAATGATTCTCAGGTATTTAAAATCCTCTCCTAAAAAAGGGTTATTATTCAAGAAAGGTGGAACTCTGAAGATAGTGGCTTACTCTGATGCTGATTATGCAGGATCTGTAGTGGATAGAAAGTCTACCACATAAATCTATATGTTTTTGGGAGATAACCTAATTCCATGGAGAAGTAAGAAGCAAAATGTGGTTACTAGGTCTAGTGCAGAATTAGAATATAGGGCTATGGCCCAAACAACTGCTGAATTAATGTGGGTTCGTACGGTTCTGAATGATCTTCAGGTGAAAGTTTCATCTCCTATGACCATGATGTGTGATAACAAGGCTGCCACATATATAGCGAACAATCCTGTCTTTCATGAGAGAGTAAAGCATATTGAGGTTGATTGCCA
Organism: Nuphar pumila; assembly: GCF_984573655.1. NCBI lineage: Eukaryota > Viridiplantae > Streptophyta > Magnoliopsida > Nymphaeales > Nymphaeaceae > Nuphar > Nuphar pumila. The sequence continues at coordinate 114,169,645 of NC_143259.1, read as the reverse complement.
CTATGTAAGAGATATGGTTCAAGCTGGTCATATCACTACCAAATATCTAAAGTCTGAGGGCCAAGTTGCAGATATATTTACAAAGCCTCTTTCTAGACCAAATTTCTCAAAATGCTGTGACAAGCTGAGCATGATCGATATCTATGCTCCAGCTTGAGGGCGAGTGTTGAGATTAAGAGATTTTAAGTTAAAGGTTTCTTAAAAGTAGGTTATTTGATATTTCTTGTTTAATGAGGGACTTGTATGTAATTTTTTTATATTGGCCTCTCTCTATTTAACATAGAGATTAGCCCTAATCAAGGTTAACGAGTTTTCTCATCTCACTACTCTCTCTCTCTCTCTCTCTCTCTCGGTTCTTGTGCATCTCATCGAAACTTCTACAACCTTCTTTCTTCAACGAATCTTCTTGAGCCAAGAACAAGGTGATTAAACACCTTTCACAAGTGAGGCATGGAAAACGAGACGAAAGCTCTTCAAGATCTACCATCTCCACGGCTTTGATACCATGTAATGAAATGATGGTCTTCCACAAATGCACTTGAATCCACCAAAAGAATGTCTATAAAGACACTTCAAGCAAACCCATAAAAGGGTATAAAAAGAACACAACAATAAATAAATAAATCCTTATTGATAATAAAAATGCTTAAAAAGCATTCGAAAAATGTTTATACAATGGAGGGGTTCACCCCTATTTATACAAAGAGAATGAGGTTGGGAGAGCTCACTTTGAAGAAAAAATAAAACCATAATATATATATATGTTACATTACACTTTACATTTTAACATAAGACTATCCCTGTCTAAAAGGAAAAGTTTATGCAACATTAATATGTTACTTACATCTACTTGAGTCTCATATTGGCCCATGCCTCTTACAAGGAGATTTTTGTCTGCATATTCCAGTTAATGTGTTATGCACTAATACATACAGTGAGTTCCAAGGAAATTAACAAACTTTTTACATCTTGTTTTCCCTACTTGTTTGATATGCCAAGCAGTCATCCTCTTATATAATGCTCAGCTTGATACTCCTAAAGCTAAAAATCTCACATGCAGTCCATTGCATGCAGCAAGTCATTAAGTGTGTGATTTCTATAAGCCCATAAGTGAACCTCTATTCTGGGAGAAAGACAAACATTATGCTCTTGCAGCTAAGAGAACCAATTAAACAAATGGAAAGTATAAAAAATTAAAGCAGCTGACTAAGTTCAACATGAGACATTATACATAGAATTAGCACGTGTAACACAGTATGCCAAGAGAAGAAACTATAAAAAAGTATGACGGCATAGAAAGCATCAACAGATCCAGTAATCATTGAACTAGCAGCATACTGAGAAGGAAAGGTTGAAGCGGGTAGCTACAAAGAAGAAAACCTAAATTCAGTTGAACACCCATACAAACAACTACAGCTTCTGGAGGTTGTACTTTTAATTCTGTCCAAAAAAGTTAACCTTGACGATGTCCTCTTTTAAGATGAAAACTACACACAGCATACAATCATTTAAATCATCATGGCATGAGGTGCTTTTGAAAGAATGATAGAATTCCACCAAAATAGATGGACTAATCCAGCCTAATTCTGGTCAAGAATTCCTTTTTTCAAACTATCAAGTAGCACAATTTTCTTTTGATCCGGTAAGGCAATAAGGACTTGACTTCCTTTGGCTCCTTTTGATCAAATTAGGTACAGATCTTAAGTTGTCTTCTTTGTGGCATGGTAACTAGTCAAAACATATCTACCACTAACTAGCTGCCAAGAATATTCAATGAAGGATGCTCGAAAACATGATCCAAGAATTTTTTTTCTAGTAGCTGTCATGTTTTTGCAGAAGAAAAGCGGTTTCGTCCACGGCATTTCCGCGCACCAGAAATGCTGGCAACTAAGCAGTTTCCTAGCTCTCCTAAGCCTCTACTTCCCATTAGCCTCAACCCATTATTCCTGTAGAGATAAATCAGCTTACTTTCATCACCTCCATTTACCAAGTTAAGCTCATATGCCCTTTCTCGAGATACAACAGCATATAGGTGTAATTGTAGGTGAGATGAGTGTTGATTTCTAGCATTTACACCATGCCTTGAGTTGTTAGTGCCACAAACCTCACTCTTAGCTTCTCCAAAAGAAATTCTCATAAGCCCCACTGAGTTGGGGTCATCTGTTGTAGGATCAAATACAAAGGAGAACTTTCCAAACACTAAATCAGGATTTTTAAACAGATCAATAAGAGCATCCTCTGACTGTTCTGAACTTCTTGCAACAGATTTCCCTATATCAGTCTGCCTACTTCTAGCAGCAAGAAGAATGTGTGAAGCCTCCCGTAGTCCACTCAGAAAAGCACCATGCATGGTGGCAGGATATTGCCTGTTTGTAGCTTCACCAGCAAAGAAAAGACGACCATCCCCCACATTTTCAGCAAGAATATCATAATCATCACCAGATGACCCAACTCTGACATGCGAGTATGAACCACATGACAGAGGATCGCTTCCCCATCTAGTACATATTGTTTGAATGGGGTTCGGCACATCAACACCTCTAGGTTTATAGATACCTGCAATTGTGATAAAAAAATATTCTTAAGGCAAGAGGAAACAATAGGATTCCTTTTACTAAAAATAGAAAAGTATATGAGAAACATAAAGATTATATAAGAGAAAATAATTGTATTAGGACACCCGCTCAACAGACACACCTCTGAGGACAGTCAAAACCCTGTGAAGTGAATGGGTTGGTTCTGTGCTTTCAAAACTTATTGCAGCTTCACCTGCCACCAAAGCTATAAGAACTGGGCTACCAGCAACCATGTGATAGCTATAGAACAGGAAAAATTCACCTCTCCTTGAACTATCCTCATTGATCCAACCAAATGTGTCAAGCTCATCCCCCCAGAAGACATGGGGAAATATCATGGCAACTTTGTTGAGCAAACCAAAACCCAACCTGTCTATTGCATCAAGTTTCCTTTTAGGCAACTCTGGAAAGAATGTTATGGACTGCCGCTTGAGGACACCAAGTGGCACAGTGCAGAGCACCATATCAGCTTGAAACACTTGACCTCCAGCTACCACTTCCACACCCCTACTCCCATATCTGATTGTATCCACAGTCTTCCCATAGAAAATAGGCACATCATCGCACATTGCATTGATCAAGCGACCATTGCCCCCTGCAAGCAAGCAATGATCTCCACCCATTTCATATGGATCATCCTGATCCCAGAATGCAAGTGACAATTGTGACAAGAGTCCAGCATTTGCATACTCCAAATTTGCCAGATGCCAATCAAGAAGCTGTTTTTCGTCCACATCCTGTGCCACGCAGTAGACCTGCCTGAATGTTTCCAGAGCAGTGCCCAGGGAAATCCCTGCTGCAGATTCTACCCCTATGGTCTGTCTTAATTGTGTAGCTTTGTCCAACAATTTGTTAAAGATGAACTCCACCTTCGAATCAGTTTCCTCGTCCACTGGCGAACCATCTGGTCTATACAGAGGGCATTTATCCCTCACCTTGTGAAGAGGAAGAGACAATTGCCTTGCCAAAACTCCAAGCGGGTTTGCATGGATTCCAGTGATAACACTACCACCAAGTTCAGCTGATCCAAATTTACCTCTGCGGCCGATTTTCTTTGTATAAACTCTACCGCCAGGCCTCTTCCTTCCTTCAAGAACAACCACTTTAAACCCAAAGGCCAACAACTGTCTTGCTGCAGCTAATCCAGCAAGACCACTGCCTACAACAATCACACTCCCCATGGTAGCTTCCTTGGGAATTTCTGCCCTGATAGAAGGAGGAACTCCAAAATTGATGTACCCATGAGACAAAAGGAACTCGTAAGCCGTCGCAACCATCAGTTCATATTCATTGCTCACTGACTCCATAATTTGCCCCTTGTACAGCCACTTGCGCACATTATCCCTCCACATACACAGTATATGATTCCTAACCACAATGTAGTCATTCTGCTCCTTCCCTCCCAATTCACTAACCACACCAGCTCTGATCTCCTCCTCAAGCAGTGCATCGATTGGGAACCCCAACGACAAGGCAATCATCGCCTCTATTTCAGTCTCCTTTTCCAAATCCGCCATCGTCCGGTTTCGCCTCCGTGGAACACTGCCAAGATGGCTCTCCATTAATTCATCCATCTTGTTCTCATCATAGTTTTTAATCCCTGCATTCCTTCTCAGTGATCTCCTATTGCTACTGTTTGACCCAGTATCCTCCATCTTATCACCACCAAATTAACAGAAGATGCAACTAACACCTACCCATTGACTAAAATGGAGTTGGGTTACAGAGATTTGTTAAAGTTTGTCAGCATACTGGCAATATATGAATGGAAATCACATATATGAACATAGAAGTGAAAATATGAGTGGATATGCTTGATAACAAACAAGAAATAGAGAGAATTTGAGGTTTGGTAGTAGCTACCTTTGGTGGTGCATTCCAAAGGGCTCAACTCTTGCTGCGTCTAGGCTTCTAACCTTGGTGGGGTGGTTCGTTCCTCCTTTTCGAATTGTAATGGCTACGAGGAAACAGAGTTTAGTTTTGTGGGTGGTGGTCTTGTGGAGAGAGAGAGAGAGAGAGAGAGAGAGAGAGAGAGAGAGAGAGAGAGAGAGAGAGAGAATGGCCGTCTTGAAACGGTGAAAGGACTAAAAGGGACAAGGACAAGCCAGAATCTTAGCCAAGCGGGAGCTGGAAGGACGGTACGTCATGATCGTTATTACGGTTTGGAAAAACGAAAAGGATTGCAAGTGAGAGAAGAAAACCCTATTTTTAAACCCTAGTCTTGGTTACCGTCACTACGGCCAAATCTCTCTCTCTCTCTCTCAAGTTTATGCAACTAGTTTCGGTTTAAGGGGTTTTACTATGGTGATCTCTCGTTCTCTCTCTCTCATCCTGGATCATTCTCTCTCATCAACAACGAGCTCTATCTTTAGTAGTATAATATCCCCGTGTTGGTATAAGACCGGGCTCTAAGATTGTTAAATAGGTTTGGGCGTTAAAAGTTTTTAACTTCAATCACAAAACTCATCATACATATATAACCACATTGAAAAAGTATTTTTTTTATGTTTACACGGAGAAACCACCCCCAGGTATCAAAGACCTAGCCGCACTGGTTTTGCTTGCAGTACTTACATCTCTGTCTTAGCAGTGTGAAAGTTGCCACAATTAGGCTTGCGCAAGGGGTGACACGCATGAGATTTGAACATAAACCACCTGCCTAGCAGCGTAGGTCTCATCCCACTACACCAAATCCCTTTGGGGCAAAAGTTTTTTTTTTACTAAAATTAAGACCAAGCTGAAAAAAGTGGCTAGAACAAATCAGTACATGGGAGAAAAGAGAGAGAGGAGGCTAAGAAAAGAGATGGGAATTTTAGTTATAGTTGCCATGGATAAAAAAAGTGACCATGCAAAAAAGGATTAAGCAATTTTGGGCAAAAAAAGTTGAGAAAATGAGAGAAGAGGAGCTCCTTATAATACCAAAATGTCATGTAACAAAGTATAGAGAAGGTTGGGTATTCATGACAATAAATTATTGCTCGTAGCTTTTTTTCAAATTAATGGAAAGATTCTTGAAGGAATTTTAAGTTTCTTTTGCTTTTGTTGTATAAAATTGTAGTATATGTATATGGTGAGTAGATTATGTTTGATTATTTACTTTATGCATGATATTATTTTTCTAAAAGACTCTTAAAGTTGCCATTTCTAAAATTAACATTCAAAGCATCCATCGAACCCATCCATCCAGTGCTATTTGGGATGGATGGGTCTCATTTTTAACAGTTCCCAACTATTAATTGAACTGTGATGAAGTGAGAGTTTGGGCTTTTATGGTCATAAATTTTCCTATAACCCATCCAGACAGTATATGTTAAATCGTTTTACCTGTACTGGAACACGAAACATAAATTAGCCGTTGTTCTAAATTTCAATGATTTAAAGTCGATGTTTCTATCAGTCTGTTGCTTAGTGGATGCTTCTTTTTCCTTTATATTAAGGTTAATGTGATGTGTACAATGGAATACACTATAAAGCGGTTCATGTAGTTCTCGTTTTTTTAATTTTGTGAACTTAATGTTCGACGTCCTGGTTTAAGAGACGTTATAAGAAAAACACATTAATTGACACTTTCCATTGTCTAATTTTTGAACACAACTGCTTCTCATTCAATTCTCTTATAATGATGCCTATAAACCTTGTACTACATAAATACACTCATGTAGTGCCTGAGGTCTGGAAATACAAGCTGTAATGAAATGGTGGTCTTCCACAAATACACTTGAATCCACCAAAAGAGTGTCTAAAAGACACTTCAAGCAAAACCCATAAAAGAGTATAAAAAGAACACAACAATAAAATGATTTTTTTTATTAATAATCAAAATGCTTAAGAAGCATTTAGTGACTTTACAAGAGGGGGTTCACCCCTATTTATACAAGAGGAAATGAGAGGGGAGAGCTCACTTTGAGCTCTCCCAAAAAGATCTTATTATAGCCATTGGACTAGAGTCCAACGGCTATAGTCTAGTCAAGTTCTAACTAGAACTTGACTATATTATGTATTTAGTTCAATGTCAACTGGATGTATACAAATAAAAAAATAGGATATATATATATATATATATATATATATATATATATATATATATATATATATATATATATATATATATATATATTAACACAAGCAACCTGCACCGGGTGAGATAATGCAAAAATCAAGGGATTGAAGACGCATAATGTCAGATAATGAGTTCTATTTCGTATTTCTTACAGATGTCTATGAGGGCTGAAACTCTGGTTTTTTTTTTCATTGTGGGAGGAATGATTTTTTATTTTTTTGACGAGGAAGAAAAGAATTCATTAAGAAAATAAGTGGCAGATAAAAGAAGAGGTGACGAGGGGTCACCAACAGTGAAGGGGAGTTACATATATCATCACCAACAGTTCATTGTGGGAGTCATGTTAACAGATGAACCTGAAAAAAAAGAAAGTCATCTTTATTCTTGTAACAGTATCTTACCAAGAGCTACATTCAAAGTCTACTGCTGATGATCTAGGGTGATTTTTGTAACATAATTTATATAGGACGTTGGCGTGCACACGGCTGGTGTCTTGCCGCTGGGAGGTTTTCTTAGGATGTAGGAGAAAGATGGGAGCTTCATGATTGTTAAAATAATCAGTAACCCATCTTCCATGACTCCCTTTTACATTTTCTTGCTTCCTCATCAAGCCTCTATGAGAAGCCTTGAAGTTTATTCTTCAAATCAGATGGAACATCAAAAAGTTCTCCATTTCTGAACCTAAGCCCGTAACGTTTTTAAAATGCAAGAGTAATATGAGACTTAATAGAATCCCAATTTCAAGTTCTCGTTATCACATATTGCCAGGTATATAAAATGAAGCACAAGTTTGCAGTGAGTCAACAAAAGAGGTGGAGGAGACTTTCAAGAGAGGATTTCCATAACTTACAAGAGGCAGCTATCAAAACCTCTTTTTTAAACACAGCTGGACTGATATAGTTTTCCACAATGAAACATTAAAGTAGCATGAAGAGATCATGAGACATATGAAACTCCTCCCATCTATTTATGAACCTTATCTTATTTCTGTGCCTCAACTCAAGGAACCAGAAGGATCTTTCCAATATGTGTGCTGCTTTCCAAGATCATATGGGCCTCTGCTGCTTCAGACAATGGAAGCACCTTGTAAACGACAGGCTTCACCTTGCCGGCCTCAATAGCAGGCCAAACATTCTTCTCAACCTCACTTACAATTACAGATTTGTTTTCAACAGTTCTGTTTCTTAGTCCAGCACCTGCATTTGTGAATTGCTTCAAACATAAGCACACCAATGGAAAATTCTATTTGAATTCTGAATGGAGAAAACTAACTACTATTTGATTGTTGGAAATTTCAATGTAAATTTCTGAATTGGATCAGAGATCATATACCCACAGAAAGATGAGTTAATGGCACACAGACCAAACAAATTTAGTAAATGTTTGATTTTTATAAGCTACATCCACCATAGAGACAACGCCTTGATATACAGGACAAAGACTTCTTAAAGTACCATTTTGAGAAACCGACATTTATGTTTTCAATGAAAATTAATAAATTCATAAAATATTTTGAGTCATTTTTTGAAAGGATTTCATATATTCAAGAAGTAGAAGTGAAGGATTTTTTTTTTCACCAGAAATATAGTTCAATACAGTTGGCAGAGTTTCCCCAACAGACTTATAGCAATGATGTCATTAAAGATCCTCCAGAATAATGTACATTTTCATCTTCAAACAAAACTCATTATAAAAAACTGTTATTCCAAACATTTTGGTTCATGCCTTAAATTGATTGGTCCCATTACAGATATTTTTAATTTCCTAAAGATTCATCAATCATCTTAAAGAATTATTGAGAACGAGAAAGCACTAGGAAAGGTTATTCATTTTATAAATTTAAATGATCACCTTAGTGCTCTTAACTTGAAAAGGTACCTTAGTGGTTGGTGGACTTGATAGTTTCATGGCTGTCAGTGGAGGTTGTCAGGTTTTACCAAAGTTCTTTTGTTGTTAACGAGTATTTAATGCCAGAAACAATTATTTACAATTTTGATCGATTATAGTGATTCAACAAAAGTGGTGGCTGAAATGATTGACAGATATTTTCTTAAAGATTGACAGTACAATTGTACCCACTTTCTGGATGGGAGTGGGCTTGATACCAAAACATGGTTTTGGCTAGGTTTTAGTCACACAAAACAAGCCTACTTTATGCCATGCACAGTAGCAAGATGATAACTGGAGCCGGAGCCAGAGCTGTGCTGAGAGCATCACCAGAGGCTTACCCATTGAAGTGTTAGTATCCTACTAAAACCAGCTCAAAAAAGGTTTTTGTTGTGCAATTAGAATCAGGAAGTTGCACTGGGTCAACTGAAACCAGATGCATTAGCTCAAGGGACTGGACCATGTTGGTGGAATCGTTGACAATGTTGCCTTTCTCAAAGAATTGCAATGTTAATAAATCTTTTAAAGCATTTGGTATGGTGTTTGAAAGGATACCTTGTACCGTGAGGCGTCTTGCTATGAAACAAGTAACATTGCATTCAGCAATAGGACCACCCTGCGTGCCAATAATGAAAAGCCTTCCATCTGTGTTCAAGCTGTCCAGATTCCGCTGAAAGTAAGAACCACCCACATTGTCCAGTATGAAATCAACACCTGCATAAAATTCAAAGGAAAAATCAACGATCTAGCAATGGGTAGAGAAAGTCTACTCCACTATGAAATACACTTTTTTTTATCTGGTTCTCTACAAGTCCATGACCAAGAACATCCAACTGCTGTTTATCTCAAACAATAGCATTGTCCAATGCAGAAAATGGTTTTACACAAGTTGTAAGACACATACGACGACCGAAGCTCCCAACCTATTGTAAAAGTATCTTCAACGAGATACTATGATCAAGACCTTAATATTCTTGATAATAAACACATGCACACATGCACAATAAAAACTCTTTAGAACACTTGTGCACAAAAGCACAACCCACTAAATCACACAAATGCACACCGGCATAAAAATATAACAAATTTGTATTGAAGAAATTGGAGAGCATAAGCTCCAAAAGAATGAATTACAAAGGAGAAATGAAGACCCCTATATATAACACAAAAAAGGGGGGGCTTGAAGAGGCCCCAATGTGATCGTTGGAGCCCCTCCGACCGTTGGAGGGGCCCAACGATCATATTAGGTCCCTCCCAAGGCAATAAAAAAAAAAAAGTAAAAGAAAAGTAAAAAAAGAAAAAGGAAAAAAGTAAAAAAGTAAAAAAGTAAAAAGGAATTACATGTACATTCCAAAGAGAATATGCAAAAAAATGAAAAAGACTCAAATACCCCTATGGCTGATATATATTTTATATATAATTAGATAGATACATATACATATATATGAAATATATATGTATATGTATCTTTCTTTATATATATAAAATATATATGGGCATTACAAGGATAATAGATTACAATTTAACACCCCCCCTCAAACTTAGGCCATGATGACCGAAAGTTTGCCAAGAAAAAAGTTGAATCGCGAAGAACACAGAGCTTTGGTGAAGAAATCTGCCAACTGATATTCTGAAGTTACATACGGAAGATCTACGACTCTTTTGAGATATGCTTCTCGAACATACTGACAGTCCATCTCAATGTGTTTAGTTCGCTCATGAAATGTATGATTTTTGACAATATAAATTGCACTCTTGTTATCACAACATAGCTTGGTGGACCCTTCAACATTGATCCCCATATCTTCTAATAATTGATGAATCCATACAATTTCCATGGTAGTAGTTGCCATGACTCGATATTCAGCTTCAATAGAAGATAAAGACACTTTTTGTTGCTTCTTGCACCTCCATGAGATCAACGAGTCTCCTAAAAACACACAAAAACCAGTGGTGGAGTGACGGTTATTTGGGTCACCTCCCCAGTCAGAGTCAGTATAAGCAATTAATTTCAATTCAGATGATGAGGATAAGAATACTCCCTTGTTTAGTGTACCCTTTATGTATCTCACAATCCGCAAGATGACACTCATGTGGACTGATGTTGGTGTATGTTGAAACTGACTTGCAGTATGAGCTGCATGAGAAATATCTGGTCTAGTAATACTCAAATACATCAATGATCTCACAAGCTGACTGTAGGGGGTGGGATCGGAGTGAGGAATGCCATCATCAATTTTCATTTTAGCTCCTACAAACTTTATCATCCGTAATACCTGACCTGTCAATAACCTCAGATGCAAGCTTATTTTGAGACAAAAAATACCCTCCATGAAAATATGCCACTTCAATACCCCAAAAATAAGTTAGAAATCCCAAATCAGACATTTCAAATCTATCCTTTAAAATTGATTTTATGCTTTTAACCCCTTTAGTATCACTTCCGGTCATTAGCATATCATCTATATACAAAAGCAGAATGACAATTCCTGCATTGGTTTTTCTAACGAACAAAGCAGTGTTAGTGAAACAGGATGAAAAACCATTTTCTAACATTATGGAGTTAAACCTATCATACCAAGCCTTGGGGGCTTGTTTTAAACCATAAAGTGCTTTTCGAAGTCGAAGCACTTTCCCTTTGGGAATCTCCATTCCTGGTGGAGCATCCATATATACTTCTTCATTTAAATCGTCATTTAGGAAGACATTTTTAACATCCATTTGATAAATGTTTCATTTGTTAATTGAGGCAACAGTGATGAGGCATCGAACAATGACTATTTGGGCCACAGGGGCTTTATATCTGTCAAGAGATCCATCGCTCTTAGTTTTTACCTTAAATACACATCTGCACCCTATTGCTTTCTTACCCTTAGGAAGAACTTGAAATTCCCAAGTTTTTGTCTTGTTGAGAGCTGAAAGCTCACATTCCATTGCACTCAGCCACTCATTATTCTTTTTGGCTTCTTCGAAGTTCCTGGGTTATACATAGGAATGAATGACACTAAGACAGGCTCTATGTTTAGGAGTAAAGGAATCATATGAGATGAACCTAGAGGGCATCTTTCTATTTCTCTCAGTTCTTCGTAGATTTTCATCATTTTTTGAATTGGAACCACTAGGTTCACTGTATCTTTCAATGGCACTCCTAAAATTGTTTCTGTCTCTATGAGTATATGTTATAGGGTCTCTCGATGTTCCTTCATCACTATGTTGGGTGATAGAAGGAAGGGAGGGAAAATCTTCTTCGTTTTCTTTATCATTGGCCTCATTAGGAGTGAGTTCATCATCACTATCATCATGATGAGCTAATAATTCAAATAAAAAGGAGTAATTCATATTTCTTTAAAAGGTTCACTTCTTTCAAAACCATTAACATTTTCCAAAAAACTCACATTTCTGAAAACATATAATTTATCATTCTTTATATCATAACAACGAAACCCTTTTTGGGTTTCAGAATATCCAATATCCAAGAAAGGCGCAGGCAATGGCTTTCGGTGAAAGCTTGTCATTCTTGTCAGTAAGAACAAAGCATTTGCAACCGAAAATTCTCAACCGACTATAGTCGGGTTCTTTGGTATACAACATTTTAAAAGGCGAGATATTGTTCAAATTTTTCGAAGGTAGCCGATTTATTAGATAGACAGATGCTAAAGCAGCTTCAGCCCAAAAACCTTTTAGAATATTTTGAGAAATAAGTAGACTTCGAGTGGTCTCTATTATGTATCTATACTTTCTTTCGGCTAATCCATTTTGTTGAGAGGTTTTCGAACAAGATCTTTGGTGAAGAATACCATGACTTTCAAGATAATTTTTGAATTCACTTGAAAGGTATTCTCCATTAGAGTCAGTTCTAAAAATTTTTAGATCTCCAATGAATTTATTTTTAATCATTATATGATAGGTTTTAAAAGTCGAAAAAACTTCATATTTGTGTTTAAGAAAATAAATCCAACAATATCTCGTGTAGTCGTAAACAAAAATGACATAATATGCAAAACCTCCTTTTGATAAGACAGGTGTCGGTCCCCATACATCCGAATGGACAATTTCAAAAGGTCTTGTTGTAAACATAGATATTTGACAAAAAAGTATTTTTTTTATTTTCCCAAGTATACAATCGTTACAATTGAAATCACTTTTACATATACTTTTAACAAAAGATAAATGAATTTTTTGTACATTATTCGGATGTACAAGTCTCTTGTGCCACACATTAATATCCTTTTGTTGGACAACATTACAAAAATGATTCTTTGGAATTTGAAGAGAATCGACGTAGTAAAGATCGCCCTTCCTAGAGCCTTCCCCAATCAACCTCTCGGATCGACGATCTTGTATATAACATTTGTCAGATAAAAACTTTATATTATACCCATGGTTCGAGAGTCGAGAAACCGAAAGTAAATTTAAGTTTAATTTAGGTATAAATCTAACTTTTAGAATAAAAAAACCTTGTTTTTCAAAATTTCCAATTCCTTTTACTTCAAAAGATGTTCCATCCGCAGTTGAAACAAAGGATGGACAACGATTATCTGAGTAAATCAAAAAAGGAACTCATACTTGGGGTCATATGAAATGAAGCACTCGAATCTAAAAGCCATGATGTCTTACCAAGGAGAAGAAGAGGTTGACATGGCGGCTTCGAAAATAGCCCCTTTGAGAAGAGGTTGAAGATCATCCACAATTTGTTGCAATGAGAGAGCTCCATTTGAAGATGATGAGCACTCTTCCTTTTGAGGTTGGGATGTGGTAGCCATGGCTAACAACTTCTTCCATTTTGGACATATTGGCTTGATGTGCCCCGGTTCCTTACAAAAGCGGCACACGAGTTTGCTATAATCCCTCTTTCTTCCTTGACCACAAGAACCTTGGTTTTGATTCTTGAAATGAGGAGGCCTGTAGGTCCTTAGATTGTTCCCCGGTCTTGAAACAACATTAACACCTTCATTTTCTTCATTATTGGAAGGTGTTGCTAGAACACTTGGGTTATTCTTACTTATACCCATATCTATGTCACAGGGATTCGGCCAGACAGGTGCCGCACCCGCGTCGACGCGACGTGGATGCGAACGCGACGCGGATGCGAATGCAACGCGATACGGGTGCGGCACCCGGTGCTGTCAACCCGACCCTAGGTGCGATCAACGCACCGAGGGTCATTTTGGTCCATTTTTTGGATTTAAAAAAAAAAAAAAATTTGCCCTATGAAATGGGCTGCAAAATTTTAAAAAAAAAGTCTTGGGGTGGGGGTGGGGTTGCTGCCCCCAATAACCCCCTGCCAGGGGCGCCCCCCCTGACCCCCGCTCGCTGACCGCGCAGCAGGACCCGCGAACCCCTCTTATATATATATATATATATAATTTTTTTTTAAAATTTTTTTTTTTGCCGCACCCCCACACCCAAGGTTTTTGAAAGTGTCGCACCCGCACTCATGTGACATAGGCCCATACGTGTCTCTTCCCCACTTAGTTTAGTAATTACATTTTTAAGAGAGGGAGAAGTGAAGGCGGATAAAAAAGACGATCAAATTTGTTCAAATTCGGGCCTAAGCCCATTCAAAAAATTGAAGAAACGATCTTCTTCTAATTGCTTGTGCCTAAGCTCAATAGCCTCTCCGCTCCATTTGGGTTCAAGCATGGCAAGCTCATCCCAAATGGAAGACAACTCCGCGAAATACTCTCTAATAGTCATTTCTTTTTGTTGAAGGGTCAAGGCCCTTTTTTGAAGATAGTATTTGTGGGACAAATCCCTTGAAGTATACATTTTTCCAAGGTATTCCCACGCTTGAGAAGCTTTCTTGAACTTTACAATGTTGGCATTGATTCTTGTCTTTACGGACGAGAAAATCCATGAGAGGATTTTGAAGTTCCGCATCTCCTATTCTTCATGTTTTTTGCTATAATCTTCAAGAGCCTTGGCTCTTTCTTTTCCTTTAAGAATTTTTATTTCTCCTCTCCATTAAAGTGATCTTAGGCTCCGGTTCGGGAATCGAGCCTTGGACATAGCTTCAAAGCCCTTTTCCTTTAATATGCGCCTCCATATTTTTGGCCCAAACGTGATAGTTAAAGCCATTAAGTTTAAAGCCGAGAGAGAAATGAGAGTCTTTTTCACCCATTGAAGAGGAGAAATGCGGAAAAAAGATATGTACCTCAAGAGATTTTTAGATCTTTCTTGGTGGAAAAATCTTCTAAAGTATTGGATAAACGAAAAGATCCACCCCAATCACCAAATATTTGAAGGCACATTTTTCGAGGCATGGGAAAATATGAAAATCCACATGATCTTTCTTTCTCCAGCCTCGCTCTGATACCATGTAAAAGTATCTTCAACAAGATACTATGATCAAGACCTTAATATTCTTGATAATAAACACATGCACAATAAGAACTCTTTAGAACACTTGTGCACAAAAGTACAACCCACTAAATCTCACAAATGCACACCGGCATAAAAATATAACAAATTTGTATTGAAGAAATTGGAGAGCATAAGCTCCAAAGAATGAATTACAAAGGGAAGAAGACCCTTATATATAACACAAAAGGGGGGCCTTGGAGAGGCCCCAATGTGATCGTTGGAGCCCCTCCAACGGAACGGAGGGGCCCAACGATCACATTGGGTCCCTCCCAAGGCAATCCAAAAAAAAAAGAATAAAAGAAAAGTAAAAAAAGAAAAAGTAAAAAAGTAAAAAAAGGAATTACATGAACATTCCAAAGAGAATATGCGCAAAAATGAAAAAGACTAAAATACCCCTATGGCTGATATATATTTTATATATAATTAGATAGATACATATACATATATATGAAATATATATGTATATGTATCTTTCTTTATATATATAAAATATATATGGGCATTACAAGGATAATAGATTACAATTTAACACCTATGTCACACGTTGTCCCCATATTGTATCCTCTTGTATAGTGGTCATATTGAAAACTTCATAAAAATAGCTGTATCCCTGTATCTACGGCCATATACATGTAATATAGCCCCCAACACGTTTTAAGCATGTCTTTGGGCCTCACCAGGTGCATCCCTGATATAAACAATTTTATAAAGCATTTCTTCATGTAATGGAACCAACCTTTCCCTTCTGTTTCTTCCTTAACGCGTGCAACAAAATCTTCAGTTTTGTAGTTTATGCACACATCTGCCCCCAGATCCTTGCAAAATCTGAGCTTCTCGTCATTTCCTGAATAAAGTTTTTTAATATCACAAACATGTCACATCACATTCAAGGTTTAATTAACAATGCAAAGTCCTGATCAGTCACCTGCAGTGACAAAAACTCTTGCCCCAATATGTTTAGCTATTTGAATGGCAAATGTTCCAATTCCGCTTGACCCTCCATGAACCTGTGACAAAAATAGCTGACCATCTTAGTTCAAAAGCTAATCTTAGTTCTTCCCCTTTCAATGCTGGTACTTCCAGGTGCCAGAATTGAGTGATTCTGGTTGTCAACGCACACCCCTCTATTAAAAACCACAAACGCTGCACCAGTCACACCTGTATTATATCCGACATCTATGTTGGGATGGCATGACTACTAAATCAAAACCATAAGCTGCATTTTCTTTATCAGAAATTCATATCGTTGTATGATACAAATTGAGAAAAACAAATAGTGATTGGACGTTTTACAAGGAGGTATTTGCAATATGTAGGAAAAAAATGAAGAGATGCATTGACAATAAAGTAACGAAGCAATATCAGTGAACAAAAATCAACATTGATGCACAAAAGAAATGGCTTAAAGTCAAAACATTAGATTTTTATTCAGGGAAAACAAACCAGTAAGTTTGCCAGACACATATCCCAGACAATTTTCATGAAAAGAAAAAAAACCTATGACCACACATTCCAATTAGGCTTTTATGCAATAGAAAACTACCCGTGCTAGAACCCAGTCAATTGAAACTTAAAAAATCGCCTTAAAAAGTCAGAAATCTTGTAGATTCCATAACATGACAAAGCTACAAAGAGAAAATAAGTTTTCAGGTGTCAAACAAAAGCTTTAATGTTTTGACAGATTGCACATAAATGTCGCAAACAGGAGTTTGTTGTTAATGTGCCAACAGTTTAGTAATTCAATTGGCATTTGGGTGGTTCAACCTAATTAATCAGAATTCAAGGGAAAAGTCAGAGAAAAATTGGACTGCAATCAACTCAGGACGTGCACCATGGTTTTGATTTTTAGCTGGGTTGTGGAGAAAATGAACTTATGACACTAGTACTAACTACTAACAGCACACTACATTCATGACAGAATCACCACGCTTTTGGTGTATTGTAGAACAAGCATATACTCTACAAACTTGGTATTCCTAACAAAGTCAACTCACCTCTATTAAATCAAAGACTAGAAACCCCATCTTTATGTGAAAATGTCTACAATGAGACTATGTGCACAAAGGCACAATATTCTTGATGTGATACGTGGCACAAATGAGCACTCACGCAAGTGCACAAAGGCACTGATACAAATGCACGGAGATAAAAAATAGAATCTCTTATTGAACTACAAAGGAGAGCTTTACAAAAGCTTATTTTACAATGAAGGGGAAGTCCCATATTTATAAGAAACTAGAGAGAGCCATTGGAGGGGCTCCCACATGTGTACGTTGGAGCCCCTCCAACGGTCATCTTATTGACCGTTGGAGAGGCCCAACGTTCACATGAGGTGGGCCCCTCCATGGCTAAAAGCCAAAAGAACTAAAAAATAAAAAAAGGAAAATAAAGAAAAGAAAAAGGAAAACTTACATATTCAAGAATAAGAATATGCATAAAATAAAAGGAAAAGACAGATTTACCCTTATCGGGTATTAATATATATATATATATATATGTATCTCTCTCTATATATAAATATATATAGGAGATACATTTTAACACCTCCCCTCAAACTTAGGGCGTAATGATCGAAAGTTTGCCAAGGAGGAAGTTGAATTTGAGAGAACATAGCGCTATGGTGAAGAAGTCCGCCAATTGATATTCAGATGTTATATAAGGAAGATCTATAACTTTTTTCAGATATTCTTCTCTAACATAATGACAGTCCATCTCAATATACTTTGTACGCTCATAAAATGTGTGATTTTTGGCAATATAGATTGCACTTTTATTATCATAACACAACTTCGTGGGCCCTTGAACATGTACTCCCATATCTTCCAACAACTGCTGAATCCAAACAATTTCCATAGTAGTAGTTGTGATGACTCGATATTCTGCTTCAGTAGATGATAATGATACTTTTTGTTGCTTCTTGCATCTCTAAGAAATTAATGAGTCTCCTAAAAACACACAAAAGCTAGTGGTAGAATGACGGTTATTTGGGTCACCTCCCCAATCAGAGTCAGTATAAGCTATTAAATTTAATTAAAAAAAAGAATATAGAAATACTTCCTTATTCAATGATCCCTTTATATATCTGATGATCCGGAGAACTGCACTCATATTAACTGATGTAGCTGCATGTTGAAATTAGCTTGCAATATGAACATGTGAAATATCAGGTCTAGTGATACTAAGATACATTAGAGATCCAACAAGTTGCCTGTAAGGGGTGTGATCTTTTAAAAGAATCCCATCATCGATTTTCATCTTTGTACCAACTACCTCAGGAGTTTCACAAATTTTATCATATGTAATTCTTGACCTGTCAATAATCTTAAATGCAAGTTTAGTTTGAGATAAAAAATAACCTCTATGATAGTAGACAACTTTAATGCCTAAGAAATACGTTAGGAATCCTAAGTCGGACATTTTAAATTTATCTTTTAATATAAATTTTATGCTCTTAATTCCCTTAGTATCATCACCTGTTATTAGCATATCATCAACATATAACAATAAAATTATTATCCCTGCATTGGATTTTCTGACAAACAAAGTTGTGTTAGCGAAACATGATGAAAAACCATTTTCCAACATTATATTATTAAATCATCATACCAAACCTTGGGAGCTTGTTTCAAACCATAAAGAGCTTTTCGTATACGAAGTAATTTATCCTTAGGAATCTCCGTACCTGGGGAGCATCCATATAGACTTCTTCATTAAGATCACCATTCAAAAAGACATTTTTAACATCCATTTGATAAATGTTTTATTTTTTAATTAAGACAATAGTAATGGGACATTTAACAGTAACCATACGCGCAACAGAGACGGATGTCTCATCATAGTCGATTCCATATTCTTGACTATATCCTTTGACAACCAGACAGGCTTTATACCTTTCAAGAGATCCATCATTCTTGGTCTTGACCTTAAAAATCCATCTACATCCTATAGTTTTCTTACCACTAGGAAGATTTTGAAGTTCCCATGTTTTAGCTTTTTTAAGAGCTCTAAGTTCATTATCCATGGCTTCTTTCCATTCGACACTCTTCTTGGCTTCTTAAAAAATTTTAGGTTCCACATGTGAGTGAATGACACTAAGACAAGCTCTATATTTAGGAAAAAAAGAATCATAGGATATAAACCTAGAGGGAACTCTTCTAGTTCTTTCAGTTCTTTGAGGGTTTTCATTATGTGAAGAAGTAGATTCACTCGGTTCACTATATTTCTCAATTGTACTTCTAAAAATGCTTTTATCTCTATGAGTATAAGTGATAGGATCACCAGATGTCATTTCTTCAATATGATGATTGGTTGATGGATGAGAAGAGTTGTCATTTTCTTCTAGTTCATTATCACTATTATACGCAATTTCATCATCACTAGAAATATCATCATTCCTAAACAATAAGTCAAACAAGAAAGAGTAGTCCACATTTTCTTTGTGAGATTCACATTTTTTGAAACTACTAACATTTTTCAAAAAAGTCACATTCCTAAAAACATATAATTTGTCATTTTTAATATCATAGCATTGAAACCCTTTTTGAGTTTTGAAATATCCAAGAAATGCACAAGGAATGACTTTTGGTAAAAGTTTGTCATTTTTATCCGTTACAACAAAACATTTACATCCAAAAATTCTCAACCTATTATAGTCGGGTTCCTTTTGATATAACATTTTAAAATGTGAATTTTTATTTAAATTTTTTGATGAAAATCGATTTATGAGATAAACGAATGCAAGAGCTGCCTCGGCCCAAAATCTTTTTGGAATATTTTGAGAGATAAGTAATGTTCTAGTGGTTTCAATAATGTTCCTATGTTTTCTTTCGGCTAACCCATTTTGTTGTGGTGTTTTAGGACAAGATTTTTGATGAACAATTCTATAATTTTCAAGATAACTTTTAAATTCATTTGAAAGATATTTACCTCTGGAATCGGTCCTAAGAATCTTTAAGTTTCCATTAAATTGTTTTTTAATCATCATGTGATATGCTTTAAATGATGCAAAAACCTTATGTTTATATTTAAGAAAGTATATCCAACAATATCTAGAGTAATCATCAACAAAAATAACATAATATGCAAAACCCTCCTTTTAATACAACGGGTGTCGGTCCCCATACGTCTGAATGAACAAGTTCAAAAGATTTGGTTGTAAACATAAATCTTTGATCAAAAGGCAAACTTCTCATTTTTCCAAGGATACAATCATTACAAGTGAGATTGCTTTTACAAAGATTTTTGACAAAATGTAAATAAGATAGTTTGGTGACATTGGGATGCTCAAGTCTTTTGTGCTAAACATTTATATCCTTATGTTGGGCAACATTACAAAAAGAGTTCTTTGGTATTTGAAGAGAGTCCACGTAGTATAGATCTCCCTTCCTAGAGCCTTCCCTAATCAACTTCCCGGACTGATGATCCTGTATGAAAATTTTATGTTATATCCATGGTCCGAGAGTTAAGAGATGAAAAGCAAATTTAAATTTAATTTTGGTATAAATCTAATTTTAGAAATAAAAAACTTTATTTTTCAAAGTTTCTAATTCCTTTAATTACAAGAGAAGTGCTATCTGCGGTTGAAACAAAAGATGGAGATATATTTTTTGAATATTCGAAAAAAGAAAAAATATTTAGAGATATATGAAATGAGGCACCTAAATCTAAAATCCAAGAAGTCATATCGGGATGAGAGAATGTTGACATGGCGGCCCCGAAGATAAATCCTTTGAGAAGATGTTGTAAAGCTCCCGCGATTTGACTTAGAAAAAGAACTCCATTTTCGAAGGTGGATGGACCCTCTTCCTTATACGGTTGAAATGTGATGGACATAGCCACCATCTTCTTCTATTTTGGGCACACCGGTTTGATATATTCGGGTTCTTTACAAAAATGACATATAATTTTGCTATAGCCTCTTCCTTGATATCTTCCATTTTGACCCTCATTTTCTCTTGTTCCTTGATTTTGATATTTAAAATGAGGAGGTTTGTATGCTTTCAAGTTGTTCCCCGGTCTAGAAACCAGAGTTACCGGAAGCGCCTAGGTAAAAGGGGAAGCGCGCTTCCCCGAAGGGTGCTTCGGAAGCGCGAAACGTCGCGCTTCCGAAGCGTGAGGGGAAGCGTCCCCCTTTTATGGGAAGCGTGTTTCCCTTTTATGGGAAACACGCTTCCCATTTATGGGAAGCGCGCTTCCCCCACGCTTCCCCCTCGCTTCCCCTATTTTTTCATTTTTTTCGCTTCCCCCTCGCTTTCGGTTCACTTCCTAGGTCGCTTCCGGTTCGCTTCCGAGACGGTTCAAAATTTTCTTCTAAGTGGTCCCATGCTTCCCCGCTTCCTAAATTTTTGAAAGTGCCTCGCTTCCCGCTCCCACTTCCTGTATCGTTTCCCGCTCCCGCTTCCTCGACTGGTAACTCTGCTAGAAACAGCATAAACTCCTTCATTTTCTTCTTGATTTAAAGGTGTTGTAAAAACACTCGAATTGGTCTTGCTCATGCCTATACGAGTTTCCTCTCCACTTAATTTAGTAAGAACATCTTCAAGTGGTGGAGAAGTGAAGGAGGATAGAAGAGAGGACCGTATTTGTTCAAACTCAGGTCTAAGCTCATTCAAAAAATTGAAAAATCAATCTTCTTTTAGTTGCTTGTCTCGAAGCTCAATGACTTCGCCACTCCATTTTGGTTCAAGCATAGCAAGCTCATCCCAAATAGAGGATAATTCGACGAAATATTTTCTAATAGTCAATTAGCCCTTTATTGAAGATAATATTTGTTGGACAAGTCCCTTGAAGTGTATATCCTTTCAAGGTATTCCCATACTTGAGATACCTTCTTAAACTTCAAAATATTTGCACTGATTCGGGTTTTAACCGAAGAGAAAATCCATGAAAGGATTTTATAATTCTTCATTTCTCATTCCTCATGTTTCTTGTTGTACTCTTCAAAAGCCTTTTCTCTTTCTTCCCCATCAAGAACCTTAATCTCACATTTTTCAATAGTAATGATTTTAGGTTAGGATTCAGAGATAGTGCCTTTCCCTTTAATATGAGCTTCCATATTTCTGGCCCAAACATGATAATTTGACTCATTGAGCTTAAAGCCAAGAGAAAAGTGGGAATCTTTTTCCCCCATGGAGAAATTTATAAGAGAAAAAGAAAACCTTAAGAACAGAGACTCTTACCACAAAGGGTCTTTTAAGCTCACTTGAAGAGATGTATTGCACTTAGAAGTGGATTGCAAGAGCTTTCCATGCCAAAAATGAAAGATTGAGAAAGTGCATGCTTTTCAAGGCAACCACCGGAGCATGGCCAAATACAAGCTATTCTTTCATCGACATTGCTCTGATACCATGTGAAAATCTCTACAATGAGACTATATGCACAAAGGCACAATATTCTTGATGTGATACGTGTGCACAAAGGCACAAATGAGCACTCACGCAAGTGTACAAAGGCACTGATACAAATGCACAAAGATAAAAAATAGAATCACTTATTGAACCACAAAGGAGAGCTTTACAAAAGCTTATTTTACAATGAAGGGGAAGTCCCCTATTTATAAGAAACTAGAGAGCCATTAGAGGGTCTCCCACATGTGAACGTTGGAGCCCCTCCAACGGTCATCTTATTGACCGTTGAAGGGGCCCAACGTTCACATGAGGTGGGCCCCTCCATGGCTAAAAGCCAAACGAACTAAAAAAATAAAAAAAAGAAAATAAAGAAAAGAAAAAGGAAAAAGGAAAACTTACATACATATTCAAGAATAAAAATATGCGTAAAATAGAAAAAGAAAAAGACAGATTTACCCTTATCGGGTATTAATATATATTTATATATATATGAGTAGATAGATACATATATATATATATATATATAATATATATGTATATGTATCTCTCTCTCTCTCTCTATATATATATAAATATATATAGGAGATACATTTTAACACTTTCCTCATTCATTTTGTTTTCACTCAATGCTGGCAAATTATTTGGCCAAAACATGAATACTTTCCTCTGGCCAAGCAATCAGGTATTGATCTTATCTAAGCATGCCTGATATTGTAGTTCTAATTGGAGTGGGTCCAAATTGCACGACCACTCTACAAAATGTAGAGCTTACCTGAGAAAGGAGCATGTTGGCAGGACATAGACGTAGGAAAGAGCATCACATAGAGCACATACGCAAAAAAACAAGACCATGAGCAATAGCAGATCAAAAATGAAATGAAAAAGCATGAAAATCAAAATGAAACAGAAAACAACTCCGCATAAATTGTTATCATTTGTTCAAAGTACAAGATGAAGTTTAAGAACCATCAATTACATTGTCACAAGGATATAGCCGTAGGATACATACTTCCAGCAATCAATGTGGTATGTTCCTTTTGAATCAACATAACAGGACCAATGTATGAAGAGAAAACAACGTATCCTTGTGGTATGACCATGAAGAGCTTGACAACCACAACAACTAATTTAACCCTTGTACGCAGACTTCCTGTTTACCGTTAAACATAGATGGAACTACAATTATAGATATTCGCAACAAGAGCATAAGTCGTAAACAATTACCAGAAAATTCTCCCCTGAAGATAAGTGGCTCATCATAAAAACAGTTGACCATACAGTACAAGCAACCTCAGGAAAGCTGGCTGCATCTCTTAAAGAAACACCTTGCGGAATGGGAAGAACCTGACCAGCTGGGACTGCAACCTTTTCTGCGTATCCTCCTCCACTAAGAATGGCACAGACCTGCAAAAGATCATCATCATCATCATCGAGTCGGATAAAGGCAAAATTTCGCCATTGCTGGGGATCCAACCCGGGTCTCCCGCCTGCATGTCAGGCGGGAACACTCATCACTATACTACAACGACTTGATACCACAACTAACAACTTCAAGCTATCAGACCGACCATGAACTGTGCAATATGATACATCACAACCCACGTTATCATCATTTTCTCAGTGTCTTCTCATGAGACATGATATATCAATCACATTTCAGCACATCATGTATTATCTGTGAAGTGGGTGATGGATGCGTTTCCTAGAATACTAGAATCAAGAGTTCAACCATAGAAATTTCACTAACATAACAATCCATTGAAACCGCACTTTTTCTCATCTCACATACTGAACCAAACCCAGAAACCGCCATATTTCGATATACCCAAATTGGGGAAACCACAAATAGCAGAAAAAACACCACGAATTTGTGCAGAATTGAGCTGTTTTTCAGTAGGAATGGAGATGGGGAGTTCACCTGATCGCCGACGGCCCACCGGGTCACGTTCTTCCCGACGGCCTCGATGATTCCGGAGCACTCAAGGCCAGGGTAAGGGGAGGCTCCCTTGGGTGGAGGGTAGCGGCCCAGCCTCTGCAGGGTGTCCGCCCGGTTCAAGGCCGTCGCGGCCACCTTGATCAGAACTTCATCGTCTCCGATTTTGGGGTCCTCCACTTCCTGAATCTCAAGAACTTCCGGGCCTCCCGGCTTCGTGATCACCACCGCCCTCATTTCTCCGGCGCCGGAAATTTTGAGAGAGAGAGAGAGAGAGAGAGTTTGGGTCAAATGGGCAGGCGGCCACCCTTGGAATTTATACGTGAAATATTTGAATGAATCCATGGTAAATTTAAAGAAAAAGGCGTTCCAGTCAGCTACGGCAACGTTGGTAGAATGGAGGATCTTTTCGAGGTTGAAAACGGGTCGGGTATGAGCCGGGACAGCTTGATCTGAAGCTGGATACGGATTCTGAGTCATGGTTCCCGTTTCAGATCCATATCCGATCATGACCTTAAAGTTTTGGTATAGTTTTGGATCTGGTTATGATATGGGACCTGTGGCACTGGACCCACTGAAAACATGTAAAATGATTTTCTAGTGTTGTTGTTTAAATGGGTTGGTAAGACCCAGTTCTTACCCCGATATGGACATATTTGTTTATCCAGATCCGATCCAGACCTGAGTCAAGCAGATAATAACTGCTCCAAATTTGACCCTGATTTGGATATATGCCATCCGAAACCAATAATATGAGTCAGTTCTGGATCCAACCTGGGTCAGAGCTCCAACCCGTTTGCATCTCACTTCTTTCAGACTTTTTCCTGAAAGACCATTGACAGTGAACAAAGGTGTTGGCTCAGCTTCACATACGGCAGTACAACAAAGTGACTCTGATATTCAAATACAATCTGAAGTTAACCATTTTCCTTTTAAGAATTGTTAGTGGCAACCAATTTTGGCTTGTCAATGGTCTCCATATGAAAATCAACATAAGCATTTTATATGCAGTATTAAAGATAAGATCCTTAAGATCAAGGATCATGTTGAGTTGGAGAAATCAGAGGATAAAATCAGGGATCACATTGAGCTGGAGAGATCAGATTCCTAAAATCAAGGATCAATATAACAAAAAATCAGATAAGAATAAGAAATCTTGTAACAACAAATGTAACAATAAGAAAGATAATCTGTATTTTTCTAAGATAAAATCTTCTATACCCATCTTCATCGTAATCCCTATTTAAAGGAGAGTAATAGAAAAGGGAAAGGATGAGTGGCGTGTGAGTTTTCCTTACTTTCGTGGGTGTTTCTTATTGGAATCGAACCATGTTAAACCGTGTGCAGTGATGTCTCCCTCCTTCACCAGCATGCTGCCCTGAAGAACCTTCAGGTATTCCTAAATGTGAAGTTGTCCAATGATAATTTCTTACTCTGGGAATTATAGTTAATTCCCTTGTTGGAGAGCTTTGATCTCCTTGGATTCATCGATGGATCCACTCCATGCCCAAAGAAGTTTCTCACTAATCTTGATTAGTCTTCTCCTACCGTGAACCCTACCTATGTGCAGTGGCAAAAATAAGACCAACTTCTTCTTAGTTGGATCTTGTTATCTCTCATGGATACAATCTATAAGCAAATTGTTGGCCTGGTATCCTCGTTTGAGGTTTGGAGAGCATTAAAAACCAATTATGCAGCTAGATCTAGAGCTCGAATTCAGCAACTTTGAGCTCAACTCCAAAGTCTATCAAAGGCGTCAGATTCTCTCTCTTCTGACTTTTATAAGGCAAGGGTCATCGCCTATCACCTTGCTCTTGCATCTAAACTAATAACTGAAGAGGACTTAATCTCATATATTTTAACTGGTCTTCTGAATGCTGAGTATGGATCATTGAAGACGTCCATCAACAATCGTAAAGAGAGTTCTCATTAGATGAGTTATATGGTGTAAAGAGAGTTCTCATTAGATGAGTTATATGGTGTGCTTCTGGCTCGTGAGGCCCAAGTCGAGGTGGTTGAATCTAATGAATTCATAAGCCCATCTGCAAAATTTTCAAATAAGCAATCAAGTTGGAGAAAAAGGTTATCAAAATCAAAATAGAAATAAGAATTTCTACAAAAATAAGGGGCTAAATGGTGGGCATGGGTGTCGGTCCAGCTAGCTATAGACAACAATATTAAAAATTCAGATTCTCAAAATCCGGTATGTCAAGCATGTAGAAAGGTCGGTCATGGAGCCCTACAATGCAGATCTTTCAGGTTTCAAAAAAAAAGTATGCCAGAAGACTATCATGTTGCTCCAACATCAGCCAAATGTGGTGACAACTCATGGTACACGGATTCTGGTGTAAAACCCACGTTAAAAAAAAAAAATTATCAGACCTGGGTCGGGTCGGAACCCGACCCAGGCCCACCCTCATTAGGGTTTTAAAACCTGACGCAGGGTGAGGGTTTTAAAACAAAACCCTCCCCTCTGCGCCGCGCCCTGCCCACGCCGCTCCACCCCCTCGGCAGGATAAGGAAACCCCTTTAGGGTTTCCCCAATTGTCGCCCCCCCCCCCCCCCGAGCCCTTTAAGAGTATCGCAGGAGGGGAGGGGGGATGCGGCTCCCTTCTCGGCTCCTACTCCCCTCCCTCTTGAGTCTCCTTGTGCCCTGCGCACGACAGCATTGCAGACGCCCCCTCCCCTCTGATCCGATCGCCACCGCCGCTGCCACCATCGCCGTCGATCCTCTCCCAGGTTGCAGGTTCCTGTCAGAGATCGTCGCAGCCAACCCTCGTCTCTCTCTCATTGCGATTTCCGGAAACCCCGACCGACACCTCCCCTTGCTCCCTCTTCTCTCGTCAACCTGCCGTAGTCGATGCTGGTGGCTTCCCCCGTGCCGCCTCGCTCCTATTCTTGCGAGCTCCCCTCCGCCAAGCCATTGCCGGCGACCGTGCCATCCCCCTCAGGTAACCCGATCTCTCTCTCTCTCTCTCTCTCTCGTTCCCTCATTTTGCTCCTTCTCTTTGGGTTCTCACCCTCGGTCTTGCACAGCTCGCCGGAGCCCCTTTCGTCGGCGTCCCAACCTCGCAACCCCTGATGCCATCGGCTCCCTGCGGGCGGCTGCGACCCCAACGCCATGCTTTCCCTTGGACTGGCAGGGGCTTTGCCCTTGCCGATTTCTTTTTCACTCGCCCTCCGACAGGCTGGCAGGGGCCGAACCCCTGTCGCCTAGGCCCTTCTTTCGATAGCTCGGCAGGGGCCGAGCCCCTACTACCTTCGTTTCCTCTGACAAGGTGATGGCCCTGTCGCCTCTTTTCGACAGACCGGCAGGGGCCAAGCCCCTGCCACCTTTACCTTCTCGGCAGGGGCTTTGCCCTTTCCCTTTGTGTCTTTCATCGACAGATAGGGGCAAGGCCCTTGTCGCCTTTGGCTTGGTCGGCAGGGGTGATGCTCTGTCCCTCTTCTACCTCTCTCCCTGATTTGGGTACCCTACAACCTAATGTCGGGCTCGGCCTGCCAGCCGAGCCCACCACTCCTCGTAGCCTCCTTGAAGATCAAGGACAGGCTTGGCCTGAGGGTCCAGCCTGGCCTCCTGTTCCCTGCCCCTTCTTTGGTCACTTTCATACTAACATTGGGTTTCCTGCAGATTCCGCGACAGATTCCACTCGTACCAAGCGACTCGAGCCCCCGCATCGCCTATACTCTCAAACGCTTGCAGCGACGCAACCTCATAACTTTCTGAGGTAGGGTAAAGTCACACAAAGGGTAATATATGAACCTAATTAATTTGAAATAATTAAGATGCCCTTGCTAGACATGCTTAGAGTTATATTGCTTCTGCAGTGCGTATTTTCTTGTTTGCATGCTCATGGGTCGAGGTACAATTTCATTCTTCGATTATTATTTTGTGTAGTTGTTTATGAATTTGATGTGTGGTTTCGTACTTCTTGCAATACCTATGCCCTTGTTTGATTGCATACATTTTTGTCTGCACGTTTCCTTTGACTGAGGTACGACTTCGTGTCTCCTGTATTACTTATTTCCTTATGTGTTTGCCTATCTAAGTGGTCAAGGTATGATTTTGGTACCTTGTGTGTTACTTATGTGCTTTTCGCTCGATGTGCGGCATCGCAAGTCGAGAGTTGCTTGTCGTCATGTTATAAACTGCATATGCTTACACTTATGGTAAATATGTACTTACATAAATGTAGTCTTGTGCCTAACCTGATTTCAGTTGTTTTCAAAACACTAGAAGTTGCGCTTGTGCGCTATAGTTCTTTTAAAGAGGGTTTCCTTCTGCAAACCCAGTGCTCTTCAAAATGCACAATTTTTGCAAAGTTAAGTTTTAAGTCCTGCCGGATTGCGAAGTCACATTTGAGCCCTCCCAGGTCTACACACTTTGGAGAAATATTTTATAACCCTGATTCGAGTTGCGACCCAATTCGAATAACCCCTATCAGGGTCATGAGCCTATGAATGAGTGGGGTTCTGTTGAAGGACCCATTCTTCATTTATCAACCTAGTGTCGCGTGTCGTACGAATCAGGTTGATACTAAGATAAATTTTGGATGCAAGATTGATAGTGATGTGCCTTGTGTAAATAAGGATAAATCATGCCAAATGAGCACTCCTATATTCTTTGGATTGTTATGAAGTTGTGTGTTGGGGGTTCCTTTTTAGAAGCCTACGCACCTCCCTTTTTCAGTGTAGCATACTTTTAGACATGCACAATATGTTAAGTACTTTGTTGATCGAACGAGAGATTCGAGACGACCTTGTATCATGAAATATGCAAAATATTGTTGAAGTGAATTCAAGACTTATCTTGCCAAACTGTGTTGTATTGATTCTTTTGTAGATAATATCTGTTGAGGTTTCTTTTGTGGAATCGTTTTCCTTTCATCGTAGTCATACTTTTGACAAGTACGACCGTACTTTTTGACAAGTACGTCTTCTTACGTTGCGATGATTGGATGAGTAGGTTGTGGCAACCTCGACGAGTGCAAATAACAAAATGCTAAGATCACCTAAATAGGTGATGATTCCGCCTTCACTGGCAAGATACTCGAGTTGGGTCGAAAGACCAGAGTATGTAAAATGGGTCTTCAGTTAACTACCTCTGATGTACTCATTTGAACCGATGACTCCTGTCAGGAGAGAGGACAAGAAGGTACAAAAACTTCGATGGACAAGCCATTAATGGCAGTTACGAGCAAAAGACTCGGCTTCTCTAGTTATCGGAGTTAGGGGAAGATGACTACCATAATTATCCTAGGTGGTAGCCCTCCATGTTCAGGATGCATCCATTGTTTATGCTTTTTTGGGGATTTCTCTCTTGGTCACCGACCGTCCCCTTAGGTGCGGACTCAGTCAGCTATCCGGGTTATCATAAAATACACAGCATAATAAACCCCCGGATCAGTTTAGGATGTTTCTAGAGTCGTGTCTTGTGCGTACCCACTTGGCCAGTTAATATCGAAACATAATTTAAATCTGATCACACAATTTGTTGAGTTATGCCCATATGAAAGTTATAGTATGTAACAAGTTCAATACTTATGGAATTGTGTGTGTGGTTGATGTAGCATTGTATTTTGCTAGTTGAATTTCTTATGTCGTTCTTTGCTTGTAATAGTTAGCCTACTTGTGCCAGTAAAATGCTTGTAATAATTCTAGCATCGTGCTCATGATAGTTTGCTTCATGACACTATTGAGAGCAAATTGCTATTTAATTGCCTGTTTATTTGACATATTAAATTATTCTGCTTAACTATGTTCTATATTATCCTGTATGTGCACCTACCAGTTTTTAGTGAAACTGACCCATTTTATGGGCAGGTGATGTATAAGTGATACAGTCTGTGATGACACAATGGCGTGATGAGATCAAGACAGAGCTCTTTCCCTGACGTTTTGCTCCTGAGGACATGTTGGTAAATTTAGTATGAAGTGTATTTCAAAAATTCTCTTTTAATTAAACCTTAAGTTACTGAAACTGTTTTAATAAACTTCTTTTTTGTTTCAACAAATATAATGAGTTGTGAAATCCCATGAACAAATTCTCAATTATTGAAACTGCATTTTGAAACCATTTGATTTCAATAGTTGTGCGGAATTTGACAAAGGAAAGTTTACGCTGTAATGCGCTCAAGGTCCATTGACTTGTGGTTTTAAAAATATCATTTTCCGCTGAAGTACTATTTAAACTCTGATAATTGTATGATTTCAAAGCTTTCTAAACTATTCTAAAAGTTACAAATCCTGGATTTTTGGGGCATTACACTGGAGCCTCACATCACATTACCGTCGATCTGAATAATCTTCTACTGCATGAAAAATATCAAGGGAATGCCAACCTCAAAGTCGACAATGGTGCAGGTTTGAAAATAAAATGTTAAAATGTATATATATATATATATATATATATATATATATATATATACTCATGAGGGGTATTTCAGTTTTTTCACAGTAATAGGCATCAACCCATTAGAAGCTGACCACCTTTTTTTTTCAGTCCCTTTATTTTCTTTTTATTTTTTTGTATTTTTTCTTTTTTTTGGATTGATGGGACAACTCCAACTAGTTGTTGGAGCTGCTTCTTTGTGTCTCTTTGTATTATAAATAGGCCTTCAAGGCCTTTGTATTCTTTAACTCTTTAAGAGCTTTCCTATGCAATAACAAGATTATTTTTTACTCTTGTGAGGGTGGTGTGGCTTATTCAATCAAGTGTTATACTTGATTGAAGTGTGTTCTTACAAGTCCATAAGTGACATCTTTTGGATTTAATCCATTTCATTACATGGTATAAGAGCTTTGATGCTCTTTAAGTATTATTTCAATACTATCAAAAGGAACATCGTGATAGCATCAAGAGGAGGATCGTGATCTTGGTGAAACAATGAATCATGGATCATTGCATTGGGAAGCACACTATCTCTCAAACAAATCTTGTATTGTCTTTCTTTTTCTCTCTTTCTATACTCTCTCTCTCATTTCTTCTTATTGTAAAAAATGAAGAATGAAAGGAAAGTAATCGTCTCTATTCTTGTATAACTCAATGATACAAACTATGTGATGTGGGCATCCATAGTGAAACACAAAATATGAAAAAAAAGGTCTATGGGATTTGGTTTATGGTACTGAGAGAGACTAAACTCATTCTTACCAAAATTGAGAATGGAAACGAAGTTGCTCTTTAAGAAGAAGAAATGTCTAAAGTCATTTTCGATTATGAAAAGAAACAAAAAAAATGGAGGATGGGTCATTCCAAGATAATTGAATGGCTCATCAATAGTGTGGAAATCCACAAGTGCTCTAGATCAACAAAATTTGATTTCGCTAGTCATACATGAAAATATCTTAAAGACATGTATAGTCTTAAAGATATTGCTCACATATGCAATGTTCAAAATAAAGTAACGACTATGACTCAAGAAGATATGAGCATTGGAGAATATTAGAATGCACTATCTCTCCTTTGGGATCAATGATATCTTCTTGAGCCAAAATAGCATTGCCCCCAAGATGTAGAACTTCGTGAAAATCAAATTAAAATAGGACACTTCTACCAATTCGTTAACGGGCTTAGACCCGAATTTGAATGAACCAAGTCGTCTCTCCTTCATAGAGGAGGTGTACCAACTATAGTCGAAACTCTTGAGGAGTTAACTATGAAAGAAAATAGATTGAAGAAACCATCCGCCTCAAAAGATGAAGAATTCATGTTTGCTATGTCAAAGCCCGGTAATCACACTAGGAATTATAAATCTCATCACTTTGTGAAAAATGAGAATGAAAAAACTCAAATAACTATGAAAGAAGCGACAAAAGAAGTGATCATGAATAAAAAAAAGTGGCAAAATCATATGTTATCATTGTTATGAATCAAAACACGTTAAGCCATTTTGTTCCAAAAGAAAGAAAGAAGATCATAGAGATGATAAAATGGTTGCTTCAGTGAAAACATCCTTTGAAAGGAATGATATAGATGACCCCAAATATATTGGCTCACTATCTTTGGCTTAACTAATGGAGGCACTACAACCAATGTTCAAAACTCAAGCTTCTTCCTTCTTGGGAGAGGCTGTATTCACAAGTGGTGACTCTAGTAAGACTTCTTGGATCCTTGATTCCGGTGTCCCTTTTTATATGACTTCAAATGAGTTTATATTATTCGAATGTCATACTAATCCAAATAATTCTTATGTTTCAATCGTCGATGAAACATATTTAAAAATCAAAAGTTTTGGGTTTTTTAAAAAACAACCAATCTTTCACATATTGAATATTAGAGTAGTGCTAAAATTAAATGTAAATCTTTTATCTGTTTATCAAATTATGGATCATTGATGCAAAATATTATTTTCATCTAATGATTGTTTAATACAAGATCTTTAGCCTGAGAAGCCGATTGGGCGAGGCCATAGAAGAAGAGATCTCTATGTAATGGACAATCTTGAATTATCAAAATTATACCTTTTATAATTTTATGAAAAAAATATATAGAAAATGGGCACAAAAGACTAGGACATCCTAATGTATCCAAATTACACTTGTTTTCATTTCTTACAAGTTATAAAGAAAGAGATTTTGTTTGTGAATATTTCATTTTTGGTAAAATAAAGTCTTTATTGTTTGGGCCAAGACATTTTATATCTAAAAATCTATTCGAGTTAGTGCATTCAGATATTTGAGAACTGACTCCAATTGTATCAAAAGGAGGTGTATCTTATTATGTTGTGTTTGTAGATGACTATAATACACTCTCAGATATTTTTTCTTAAACAAAAATTAGAAGTATTTGATTGTTTTAAAATTTTTTATTGCTATATAAAGACTTAATTTAAAACTAGTATTCAATTTTTTAGAACCAATTTCAAGAGAGAATTTATGTCAAAAGATTTCAAAAATTACCTTGGCCCACATAGGATTATTCATAAAAAAACTTGTCCATACAATCCTCAACAAAATGGACTAGCCAAAAGGAAGTATAGACATATTATTGAGACCACTAGAACACTTTTTATTTCAAAAAATGTTTCACAGGATTTTTGGGCTGAAGCCGCCCTTACGACAATCTATTTGATAAACAAAATACCTTCAAAAAATATTGAAAATATTTCTCCTATTAAAAAATTATTGAAAATATCTCTCGATTATAAAAGGTTAAGAGCCTTTGGATGTAAATGCTTTGTCCTTACCAATAAGAATGACAAACTTTTCTCAAAAGCAATTCCTTGTATTTTTTATGCTATAACGAAAATTAAAAGGGATATAGATGTTATGACATTAAAAGAAATAAATTATATGTTTCACGAAATGTTACATTTCTTGAAAACAAAAATGTTTTTAGCAAGAAAAAAATTCAAGAGAGTTGTGACTATTCATTTCTTTTTGACCTTGTCAATGAATATGGAAAGTGTGAAAACATTTATGATGTGCATGAGAGTAAAAATAAAGACACTCATGATGCAAATGAGAATGTAAATGAGGGTATTAATAATATAGACCTATGTCATAGTGACATACAAACCTATACTCGATGCACCGAAGACCATCTATCATGTGCTTTATAAAGATATTCCTAAAATCAAGATGTAGATTCTTTGAGTATTAAAAAATTTGTAAGAATTTCAAAATCCCCTAGTAGATTTGTATCATATGAGTCTTTTGAACAAAGGTATATATTATATCTAATGGCCATGCACTCATATACATAACCAACATCATACCATGAAGGCTAAAAATCATTAAGAATAGATTAAGACGATGAATGATAAATTATAAGCTTTAGAAAAAGCAAAAACTTGAAAAATCCAAACATTACCCAAATGAAGGAAAATTATAGGATGTATATGACTCTACAAGATAAAAACTAAATGGTATGGGACATTGAAAAGATATAAACCTAAGCTATTAGCCAAGGGATATAATCAATAATATGGAATAGACTATGATGAGACGTTTGCTCTCGGCACTTGAATGACCACTGTTAGAACTTTTATTTCTATAACATCAATTAAAAAATAGCCTATCTTTCAAATGGACATAAAAAACATCTTTTTTGAATAATAATCTAGATGAGGAGGTTTACATGGATCCTCCACCAGGTTTAAATTTAGCACATGAGAAAATCTTTTAGTTACGAAAAGCCTTGTATGGTTTAAAACAAGCTCCCAAAGCTTGGTAAGATAGGTTCAGTAGTGTGATAACACAAATTCATTTTAAATCTTGTTTTACTGATACTATGTTATTTGTTAAGTTTTCCAATGTAGGAATGGTAATATTACTATTGTACGTAGATGATATGATGATCACAGAAGGTGACAAGCAGAGAGTTAATCATATCAAAGATATACTTAAAGACAACTTTATCATAACAAATCTTGTTTTTTTATGATACTTTCTTAGAATATAAGTGGCTTACTCGCTTTGAGGTTATTTTTTATCACAGACTAAGTACGCAACAGAGATCATAGAACGATCAGGACTCTCAAATGAAAAATGAGTTGATACTCCAGAGGTTATAAATACAAAAATAAAGAAAGATGATGGCGAACCTCTGAAGGATCCAATTCCATACAGACAAATGATTGGAGCTTTGTCTTATCTCTCTATTACTTGTCCTGATATTTCTCATGCTATTCACTTTGTTAGTCAATTTCAGTATGATCACCATGGTTTCTGTGTTTTTGTAGGTGATTATTTAATTTTATGATGATGCAAAAAGCAACAGAGGTGTCCCTCTCTTCCATTGAAGCTAAGTATTGTGCCATGGCAACAACTACATCTGAGTTAGTATGGTCAAAACAACTACTAGAGGATTTGAAAATTCACATAACAAAACCCTCTAGATTATGTTGTGACAACAAGAGCGATGTATACATTGCAAGTAATCATATATTCCATGAAAGAAAAAAATATATTGAAATGGATTGCCACTACGTTCGTGAATAATTTTTAAGGAAGACCTTCACATTGCCTTACGCTCCATCCAAGTATCAACTAGCATACTTCTTCACTAAAGCGCTCCCATCACCAAGATTTCACTTTCTACTTAACAAACTCTTGGTTGTTCCACCATGAATTTGAGGGGGGTGGGGGTGTTAAGATGTATATACTTATATGCAAATTGAAATACCCATCAGGGGTATTTTTTATCTTTCCACTGTAATAGGCATCAACCCATTAGGGGTTGACCACCTTTTTATTTCAGTCCCTTTATTTTCTTTTTATTTTTTATAATTTTCCTTTTTTTTTGATTGATGGGACAACTCCAATTAGCTGTTGACTTATTCAATCAAGTGTTATACTTGATTAAAGTGTGTTCTTGCAAGTCCATAAGTGACGTCTTTTGGATTTAGTCCATTTTATTACATAAAACACTCATGCTCATCTATTTTTCATTCATCTGGTTCAAAATTCTCCTTGAAAAATATCTTGCATGTTTCGATGATTATTCAAAATTTATTATCAGTGAATAAGTTCACCTATGATAATAAATTTTTTTTTATTTCATCCAAACAAGTGTTTTATGAAGGATTGCAAGATGGATGCTCATCTTCTTTCGGGGAAAAGTAGAGATGGTCTGTACCAAATTCAACTTTCGAAAGCTCAGGCATATGTTGGTGAAACACTACAAGAAACCTGTGGATTAGCGACGACCTAAATCCATTGCTAATCCGACGTTAATCTGTCGGTAAACTGTTTAGGGTTGGATAAGTTTCATCGCAAATTTTTCGACGCTAAGTAGTGCCAGAACTTATCCGCCGCTAATTCTGTTGCTAATTTGCGATGGATTAGCGACAAATATGATCCATTGTGAGTCCACTATTTTAAATTAGCGATGGATAATATCCGTCGCTAATCCGTCGTTAAATTTAAAAAAAAAAAATTGCTCGTTGCGGGCGCGTTCTCCGGCAGAGAGCAATTTTTTTTTCACAGAACCGGCGTGTTCCCGTGTTGGGACGCTCTTCCGCAGCGAGCCAGTCACGTCGAGAGAAGGGGTCGTAGTGGAGACGGGATCCGGCGAGGGAGAGGCAGGACAGGCGGTGGAGACTACCGAGGGGCACCGCCGGGAGGAGCGGTCAAGGCAGGGGGCGTAGCCAAGGTTGACGGGGGAGAACTTGCAGGAGGCGGCGGGCTGGACGACGACGCGGAGGATGGAGGTGCCGTTGGTGCCCGAGCAGTCTCCACCGAGAGATGCCTAAGAATGGAGGATGGAGGTGTCGTCGGGCTGGACGACGAGACGAGGACGGAGGGATCGCTGCATAGCGGCTGCAGAAGCTGTGCGTGGTGCGAGAGCTGCCTGAGAAGGTCGACCTCCGTGGTGCGAGAGGTCGCTGCGCATCGTCAGAGGAAGGTGGGGATGGTTTAAATCGAACAGGGGGAGGGAAAAACAGAGGGAGAAAATTTTGAACGGGAGGGAAAATTTCGCGCCTCAGGTGGGACGGTTTAAATAAAAAATTAGCGATGGAATTAGAGAGGGAATTTTTATGTCCCTAATCCGTCGCTAATTAGTGATGTATTAGGGACAGAAAAATTCCCTCACTAATTCTGTCGCTAATTAGCATTTTTTTTGTAGTGTTTTGGCGACGAAAAAATGTTGTCGCTAATCTATCGCTACTTAGTGACGGATTTAGCGACGAAAATATTTCCATCACTAATTTTTGCAAATATTTCAAATGTTAGCGACAAATAGTTTTCGCTCGCTGATCTGTCGCAAATTTGCGACGGAAAAAATCCGTCGTAAATTTTCGTCGCTAATTAGCATTTTTCTTGTAGTGAAAGAACAACATTGAAAATGTGGCATGAAAGATTGGGGCATTCTTCTTATCACATTTTGAATAATGTGTTAAACCATTTTGGTTTTTCTTTTTATCGTAATAAGTTGAATACCATGGTATGTGTGGCTTGTCAAAAGGATAAAAGTCATAACTTACCCTTCGATGATGCTAATTTAGTTGTTGCAGGACCCTTGGATTTAGTTTTTTCAGATGTGTGGGGACCAACCCTAGTTGTATCCTCTTGAGGACATTGATATTATGTTCATTTCATTGATATGCACTCTGGATTTACTTGGCTTTATGTTATTTCAAATAAATCTGAAGTGATGCATGTGTTTTAAGTTTTTAAGAAGTGAAAAATCTATTTGATAGAAAGATCAAAACCTTCAAAGTGATTGGGGAGGTGAGTATAGAAATATCTCAAAATTCTTTCAAACTCAAGGTATAGGAAATCAAATATCTTGCCCACATACCCATGAGCAAAATAGAATGAGAGTGCAAAAACAGACACGTTGTGAAAATCGGTCTTGCTCTCATGGCTCACTCTAGAGTCCCACAAAAATTTTGGGATTAGGCCTTTTTAACTGCTACATACCTTATCAACATGATGCCATTACCTGTCACTAAAAACAAATCTCCCTACCACGTGTTGTTTAAAATTATTTTGTGATAGCATATCCTTGTGATAGCATATCCTTGTGATAAATCATAAATAACACGTATTATGATGAGATTATGATTATACTTGAGTCTTTTTATTCTATTCATGTCAAGTGAATGATTATATTGAGATTAACATGCATAACCCCTTAATTATCAGAAGTGGCGACCTATAGTAAGAGCTACCTAGTTCACGACCATAGTGCAACCACCATGAAGAGTGGGGTGTTAGTGATTTAATGACGTGAAAACTCTACATCGTTGCGTGCTTAGTATGAGATAAGTGTGAAGTCTAATGCTATTCTGAGATTGAGAGTGAGATCTATCATGATCATTTCATGATATCACTCATAAGAGAATGACTGAATTACGAGCTTGAGAATATGGTTCAATGTGATAAACTTAATTTATACCTTATGGTTATACTCACACAATGTTTGAGATTCTAGACGACAATGGATGATTAAAAACCATCATGGTTAGGATATAGCATGAATCATGCCGAGATTGAGATTGAGTCTGACCTCTTAGCTAGCTATCAGTGGGGTCCCTTTTTTGTTTCACTGTAGTGCCTGGTGGTCTGATGATCATTGAGAGTGTATGGTTTATTGTCTAGCTAACATGTATAATTGGAGAGTTCTACACGGGTTGCTACGCCCATATACGACTATAACCGGTATAGCCAACCTAGGGTTAGTTTGGTGTGACAGAGTGTTTAAGAGAGTTAATAGAGAGACAATTAAAACATACAAACTTGTATGGTGTATCGAAAACTAAACTCAGACTAGGAGCTTAGAGCCCACTATAGTTGTAAGTATAAGTGTTTATTCACTTATAATTATTCCCTACTAGCTTGTAAACTCACCTCTTGTATAATTACAGCTATAGGTTCTAAGTGTTAAGATATACTATTAAAATATATATATATATATGTATATGTATATATACATATATATATGTATATGTGTATATACTTTACTGTAAACCGAAATATCCATCAAGGGTATTTCAATCTTTTTACTCCATAGGTGTCAACCCACTTTATTTCTTTTTTACTTTTGTCTTTTGCACTTTATTTCTTTAGCCCACTTTATTTCTTTTTTACTTTTGTCTTTTTGCACTTTATTTTTTTTGTCATTTTCACCTTTGCTTTTGTACTTGTGTGTTTAGGACAACTCCATATAGTTGTTGGAGCTGCCCCAACGATAACAAATGTGACCGTTGGGTGCAGCCCCAATAGCCATATGGGGTTGCCCTTATCTGCCTCTCTTGTATTATAAATATGCCCTCTATAAAGTGCATCTCTCTTTTGAGTATCCTTATGCAATAACATTTGTTAGACCCTTGTGTGGGTGGTTTCTTTGATTCAATCAAGTATTCTACTTGATTGAAAGTGAATTCTTGCATGTGTATCAGATTCAATCTACTTCATTACATGGTATTAGAGCTTTGATGATCCAAAGGCATTTTTCTAAAAGAAAGTTCATGTTGATTTCAAGAAGAGGATCGTGGGTTTAGCGGATACAACAAAACAATGATTATTGCATTGGAAAGCGTGACATTTCTCAAATAAGTCTTGTATCTCTTTCTTTTTCTCTTATTTCCTTTCTCTTAACATTGTAAAGAAATGGAGAATGAGAGAGAAGTTATAATCTCCATTCCTGTATGCCTAAATGATACAAACTATGTAATGTGGGCATCCATTGTAAAACACAAGATATTGGAAAAAGAATTATGGGGCTTGGTGGATGGTACCAAAAAAGAGCCCAAAGCTCATTCTTACAAAAATTAAGAATGAGAAGAAGGTTGCTCTTCAAGGTGAGGAAATGGGTAAAATTGTTTTCGATTATGAGAAAAAATAAAAAGAATGGAGAATGGGTCATTCCAAAATAATTGGATGGCTCATTAATAGTGTAGATATTCACAAATGCTCTAGCTTAACAAAATTTGATTTTGCTAGCGATGCTTGAAAATATCTTAAGGACATGTATAGCCTTAAAGATATTGCTCACATATACAATATCCAAAATAAAGTAAGAACCATGACTCGAGGAGAGATGAATATTAGAGAATATTACAATGCTCTCTCTCTCTCTTATGGGATGAATTGACTCTTCTTGAGCCAAAATTGCATTGTCTTCAAGATGTAGAACTCCGTGATAATCAAATTAAAACATAACATTTTTACCAATTTGTAAATGGGCTTAGGCCCGAATTTGAGGGAACTAAATTGACTCTCTTTCATAGAGGAGGTATGCCATCCATAGTTGAAACTCTTGAAGAATTGTCTATGGAAGAGAATAGATTGAAGAAACCATCCACTTCAAAGGATGAAGAAACCATTATTGTTATGTCCAAGCCCGATAATCATACTAGGACTTACATGCCTCCTTACTTTGTGAAGAATGAGAATGAGAGAAATCCCAACAACTATGAAAGAAGTGATAAAAGAGGAGATCATGAGTACAAAAATGGTGGTAAAATTATATGCTATCATTGTTATGAACTGGGATACATCAAGCCTTTTTGTCCCAAAAGAAAAAAAGAAGATCATCGTGATGATAAGAGAGTTGCGTCGGTGGAAAGAAATGATGTAGACGACTCTAAATGCATTGACTCACTATCTTTAGCTCAATTAATGGAGGCGCTACAACCAATGTTCAAAGGTCAAGCTTCTTCCTTAGGCTGTATCCATAAGTGGTGACCCTGGTAAGACTTCTTAGATCTTAGATTTCGATGCCTCATTTCATATGACTTCCAATGAGTCGATATTATTCAAATGTCATTCTAACTCAAATAATTTTTATGTTTCAACCATCGACGAAACATCTTTAAAAATCAAAAGTTTTGAAACTTTTTAAAAACAACCAAACTTTCACATACCAAGTATTAGAGTTATGCTAAAACTAAATTTAAACCTTTAATCAGTTTCATAAATTACGAATTATGGTTGCAAAGTTTTATTTTCTTCTAATGATTATTTAATTCAGGATCTCTAGTCTGGGAAGTCGATTAGGCAAGTCCATAGAAGAGGAGATCTCTATATAATAGACAGTCTTAAGTTATCAAAATAATCTTTTTGTAATTTTGTGAAAAAGAAAGATATAGAAAATTGGCACAAAATACTAGGACATCCTAGTGTGACCACATTACATTTGTTTCTATTTCTTACTAGTTATAAAGAAAAGAAATTGGTTTGTGAAGATTGCATTCTTGGCAAAATAAAAGCTTTGCCCTTTGAACAAAGACATTTTATACCAAAAAATCCTTTTGAGTTAGTACATTCGGATGTGTGGGGACCGACTCCTGTTATATCCAAAGGTGGGGTATCATACTATGTTGTGTTTGTAGATGACTATAGTAGACATTCTTGGATTTTTTTTCTTAAGCAAAAATCAGAAGTATTTGAATGTTTTAATTTTTTTTTTTACGTAAAGACTCAATTCAAAACCAACATTCAAATTTTTTGGTCTGATTCTGGGTGGAATTTGTATAAAAAAAATTCAAAAAATTTCTTGACCTAAATGGGATTATTCATCAAAAATCTTGCTCATACACTCCTTAACAAAATGGTCTTTATAAAAGAAAGCATAGACATATTATTGAAACCACTAGAACACTTCTTATATCAAGAAATGTTTTAAAAATGTTTTGGACTGAAGTCGCTCTTACGACAATTTATTTAATAAATAGAATGCCTTAAAAAACTATTGAATATATATCCCCCGTTGAAAAATTATTCAAAATCTTCCTCGATTATAAAAGGTTGAGTCTTTGGATGTAAATGTCTTGTTCTTACCCATAGAAATGATAAACTTTCCTCAAAAGCAATTCCTTGTATCTTTCTAGGCTATACTGAAAATCAAAAGGGATATAGATGCTATGACATGGAAAGAAAAGTTATATGTTTCACGAAATGTTATATTTCTAAAAAATGAAGACGATTTTAGCAAAGAAAAAATCCAAGAGAATTATGATTATTCGTTTATTTTTTATCTTATCAATGAACATGATAGGTGTGAAAACATTCGTAATGAGCATGAGAGTGAAAATGAAGACGCTCATGATGATAGTGAAAATGTTGATAATGGTCTTGATGATATTGACCCCCTTCATACTACCATACAAACATACACTCGGCGGACCGAAGATCACCCACCATGTGCTCTAGAAAGATACACACAAAATCAAGATACAGACTCTGCTAGTATTAAAAAATCAATAAGAATTTCTAAGGCCTCTAGTTGATTTATATCATATGATTCCTTTGAACCAAGATACCGAGCATATTTAATGACTATACATTCATATACTGAATCATCATCCTATTATGAAGCCAAAAATCATCAGAAATGGATTAAAGCGATGAATGATAAATTAGAAGCTTTAGAAAAGGCAAAAACTTGAGAAATCTAAACATTACCCAAATGACAAAAAACTATAGGATGTAAATGGGTTTACAAAATTAAAACTAAATGGGATGGGACATTGGAAAGATATAAAGCTCGATTAGTAGCTAAGGGGTATAGTCAAGAATATGGAATTGACTATGATGCGACCTTTGCCCCAGTTGCTCGAATGACAATTGTCAGAACTCTTATATCTATAGCATCAATTCAAAAATGGCCTATCTTTCAAATAAATGTAAAAAATGCCTTTTTGAATGATAATTTAGATGAAGAAGTTTCCATGGATCCTCCACCAGGTTTGAATTTAGCACATAAAAAACTCTTAGGTTACAGAAAGTCTTGTATGGATTAAAGCAAGCTCCCAAAGCTTGGTATGATAGATTTAGTAATCTAATGACTCAACTTTATTTTAAATCTTGTTTTACTGACACTGCATTGTTTGTTAAGTCTTCCAATGTAGGGATGGTTATACTGCTACTTTACGTGGATGATATGATAATCACAGGAGGTGATAAGAAGGGAGTAAATTATATCAAAGATATGC
The DNA here is from genome assembly GCF_984573655.1 of Nuphar pumila. NCBI lineage: Eukaryota > Viridiplantae > Streptophyta > Magnoliopsida > Nymphaeales > Nymphaeaceae > Nuphar > Nuphar pumila. The sequence goes on along the minus strand of NC_143259.1, from coordinate 114,127,094 downwards.
TTAAAGATAACTTTAATATGACAGATCTTGGTTTTTTAAGATATTTTCTTGGTATTGAAGTAACTTACTCATCTTGTGGTTATTTTTTGTCACATATTAAGTATGCAACAGAGATTATTGAGAGATCAGAACTCTCAGATGAGAAACAGATTGACATTCTAGAGGTCATAAATGCAAAAATAAAGAAGGATGATAGAGAACCTCTGCAAGATCCAACCCCATACAGATAAATGATTGAAACTTTGTCTTACCTTTCTATTACTCGTCATGATATTTCTCATGCTATTCATTCTGTCAGTCAATTTTAGCATACTCCCACTACAATACATATGAGTGCTATAATAAAAATTATTAGATATATTAAGAATTCTATAAGTCATGGACTGTTTTTGTCATCCTTTTTCTCATTAGAAGTCATTGCATACTCAGACTCTGACTGAGGAGATGTGAATGATAGACGCTCAACAACTGGTTTATGTGTTTTTGTAGGTGACTATCTAATCTCATAGCGATGCAAAAAGTAACAGAAGGTGTCTCTCTCTTCAACTGAAGCTGAGTATCACGCCATGACAATGACCACGTCAGAGTTAGTATGGATTCGACAATTACTGGAGGACTTGAGAATTTATATCAAAGAACCCTCCAAATTATGCTGTGATAACAAGAGTGTTGTGTATATTGCAAGCAATCATACGTTTCATAAGAGCAAAACACATTGAAATGGATTTCCATTATGTTTGTGAAGAATTTCTGCAGAAGACTATCACATTACCTTATGTTCCATCAGAATATCAACTAGCGGATTTCTTCACCAAAACACTTTTATCACCCAGATTTCACTTCCTAATTGGCAAACTCTCGGTTGTTCCACCATGAGTTTGAGGAGGGGTGTTAAGATATACTGTTAAAATATGCATATATATATATATGTGTGTGTGTGTGTATACTTTACTGTAAACTAAAATACCCATCAGGGGTATTTTGGTCTTTTTACTCTATAGGCGTCAGCCCACTTTATTTCTTTTTTACTTTTGTCTTTTGCACTTAAATTCTTCAGCCCACTTTATTTCTTTTTTACTTTTGTCTTTTTGCACTTTATTTTTTTGTCCTTTTTACCTTTGCTTTTGTACCTATGTGATTGAGACAACTCCATATGGCTGTTGGAGCTGCCCCAACGGTCACAAATGTGATCGTTGGGATGCTCTCATGTGCCTCTCTTGTATTATAAATATGCCCTCTTAGGCATTGTAAAATGAATCTCTCTTTTGAGTATCCTTACGCAATAACATTTGTTAGACCCTTGTGTGAGTGGTTTCTTTGATTCAATCAAGTATTCTACTTGATTGAAAGTGAATTCTTGCATGTGTATCAGATTCAATCCACTTCATTACACCAAGTACACTCGCATAGGCATGATGCGATCGTTTACTTCCTCGACAGAGTACTTGATAGTTTTTATTTTTTTGTCATTGAATATTTTTGTATTTATTATTTCTTATGTTATGAATGATGAATATTGTAAAAGAAAATGAGTTATTTGAAAAAGAAAAAAAAATTTAGTTATATTTTCTCTGTGTGAACTATGCATGCTTTCCCTCTGAGAAATAATATCAACCGGACTCAGACTCATAAGATCCCAGATCGAGGTGTTACAACGTCTCTCCTTAGTTGCCGAAAAATGAAAGAGGGGTGAGAGAAGAGGCTGGCTACAGAAAAACAAAGGAAAGACGAGAGAAGATACTTTTTAGAAATTTTTTCGCAAAGAGATATTTTCTCTCGTTTGGAAATGTCAGAAAAATCGTATGGATTTTTTGACTTGTATCATTTTTCTTACATCTTTTCCGCTTCCAAACGTGCCCCAAAACCACTGATGTTTTAAAAATATTGTTTTTTGGGTCTGGACAATGGGCCGCCCAGGGGCGTTTAGTGGATGGGTTGCGTCGAACCGTTGATGGGTTGACCAACTGGGTCGGATCTAAGCCCAACATGTGTCGAGCCTGGGTCTAATACAAAACCCACAACCCACCACCCATTAGGTCCATAGGCCTAATTCAGGCCAGTTGCATGTCATCGTATACTCATACGAAGTCGGGGTTTGGATATGACCCAAACCAAACCTTATAGGGTCAGGGTTTAGTGATGAAAAAAGGAGGTCCGATTAGAAACTAGGTTGGATTCAAAGGGTCTGATTAATATATAGAGCCGTGTATGGTTTGCCAAATTTCATACTAGATCGGGTCCTACCGGAATTTCAATTAAGACCCATGATTTTTCAATATAAGAAAGATAAATAATATTATTTACTAGGTATGGACCGAGTCTGGTTAATGTAATCATTATAGGATCCGACTACAGTCTTTCTTACGCTAGACCTGGGTCCAAACCTAGTACCTAGAACTCAAAGTTAGATCCAGGCTCGAACTCACTTCGGTTCCAACCAGATTCGACCCTGCACTGACACCCCTACGTGTTCCTATAAGAGAGTCCACGAATTAGGGAGTTGGACCTAAGTAGGTTTAAGATCAAATGCACCAAGTGTGAAGCGAGAAGCATTTGAGGCATCGTTTCTTTCATGCAACTTTCATAGGAAAGTGATGAAATCACTTGGCTGATTCAGTTCAATTCATTTCAGAATCGGAATCGGAATCAGCCAATTCCCTGAATCATTTTGAAGATCATTCGGGGCCAATGCCCATTCTCACAACATTTTATCAACGAAAGTTTGATTTGGTATTAAGAAAAGAAAACTTTACATAAAGTTTTGGTCATGGGAAAGAAGTGCATGATTTCATGCTTGGGAAGTTTTTAGAAGCTTGCATGATATGAGCTTGGACAAAATTGATTTCACATCTAGCACATTATACCAATGGGGGCTCCTTGTCTGGCAGTTGCAGTTAGTGCATCTCACCTTGTGTTGGGACGTTGCAAGTTGGAATCACAAATGGTATAGTTGTATAACTGGTAGGAGTCTGCCTAACCCTAGCTTTCTCTGTCCAAAAGAAAAAAAAAATCTAACACATTATAGAGTTGCGTATCAAGAAATTGCCCACATGTAACGCAAAGTAAAATGTTTTCACTGCGGATGGAACATCATCTGATCATTTCCAGGGAACAAAAAACAAGCACAGCAGTTTGAACTGCCAACTCTGTTGCTCTTATCTCTCAACTTTGTAACTTCATTTCATACAACAAATCTGGTGTCACAAAACCCAGCTGATTCAGACCTCATTGTTTAGCAGGTAAGCTTCCACATACTTGACAAAGATCAGTGATGATTCCAATGTCTTTTCTGGCAATGAGGTGTTCTCCACATCATTCTGCATCTCATATACTGCAGTGACTTCCACTAGCGAATCGGACTCCTTGACCTGAGTGAACCGGAAGAAGACCTTGTATGAGGTAAAGCCCTTGGTGAGGTGCCCTCCCTCAACAACTTCTATGCCTAAGCTGTGTTGAGACTCATCAACTTCAATAATCTTCTCCTTTTGGTATGCCATCTGCTGCACACCTGCACATATCATGAATGTCACCAACTTATATAATCATCATTTTAACAGAAAAACCAAAAAAAAAAAGTGGAACACAAAAGTTGGTGTTCAATAAAAACTAAAAGAGAAAGAAACCAGCCGATGAGAGCTCTACCAGGCTCATGAATGTCACCAAGTTGACGAGATGTCATAAGTACAAAATCAACATACACTAGGCAAACCGAATTGAATTTGTATGCTAAAGAACTCTATGAGCGAAGCAATTCCTGTATGCGTTGTACCATTTTGCAAAATGGTCATCACCTTTCTTTGTTATTACAAACAGGTCCTTCTGTCAACATCTGTTAGTTTGACCATGCCGTGGTTAACTGGCCTGCAGAATGCCCCTCATCAAATAGTTGTTAGTTTACGACTAACTTTTTGCAAATTGGTCCTTCTGAACATAGTGACAAATATCGCAAGATTTATGAAAATCTTGCAATAATATCGCGAGAAATTGCCTAAAAGTTAAAAATGGCAATTTCTTGCCAGAATTTCAAAATATCGTGAGATTTATGAAAAAAACATAAATACTGCGATTTAAACGTGATATTTATCTTTTAAACAGCTATTTATCTCGAAAAATTGTGTATTTTTATTCTTAAATATTTTTTATTAATATTTTCTTATAAAAAATAAAATTTATATTTATTGCCGAGATTTTGCCGAAAAAAATGTGAGATTTATGAAATTTTTTCAATTTCTCACTAGTTTTTGAAAAATGAGAAATTGCCGATAAAAACGTTTGTCACTATGCTTCTTAAAGGGCAGAACCATCAATTTGACAGCCCTTTAATGAGAGAGCATATCAAGTGATCTGCCAAATCACTTTTTTTTTTGAAATGCAAGATGGGTTAAGCAGACCCCTATCAGATATCACTTAAGCCCCATGTGGCAGAGGGATTCGAACCTGGGCCTTCAGCTTCAGCTTCAGGAGACCGCTTACCACATGTGATACCACTTTTAGAAAAGTGATTTGGCATCTTCACCGTCCAAATGTACACATGGACCATGAGGTCCATGTAGAACGTGAAGATGTCAACAGATCACCTGATTTGTTCTACTTTAATGGTTACTGTCAGGTAAGCTAACGGTGCAAGGATTAATGAAAAGGCAGGGACTGATTTGCAAAATGGCAAGGCAGAGACTGTTTTTCAAATAGGCTATAACAAGGACCATTTGCAAAAAAAGCACCCCCACCCCCCCCCCCCCCCCCCCCAAAAAAAAAAAAAAAAAAAATGAAAACAGAGAAAGAAACACAGCTTGTATGTGGGTCTCTTTGATGATGATAATCATGATGCATATGACTATCTAAAGTCTTTCACATGTAGGTAGCATCAGAGAGAGAGAGAGAGAAAATTGTCTTACAGGGAGGTTGCAGGAAAAAAATTACCAGGGCCAAAATGAATAAGCATGATTGTGCCAACGTCTCCATCACCTTCTATGATCTCCACTTTGCTCACCATATTTGGTGCAACCCTTGTCAACATAAGCCTTAGTTTCTCTGTGAATGCTCTCCACAAAATCTCCAAGCTTACTTTAACCATGACCCGACCCTTCACTTCCTTTGCCATCTAGAGGGAGATGATCGATGGTTGGTGCTGTGGATGGGATGAGGAAGGAAACAAGACACACCAAATCCTTAAGTGCACTATCTTTCCTAATTTTATAGCTTCTGCTATATCTTATTGTTAGTAGTAGCATCTTTCTTTGTTATGGGTAGGATAAGGCCGACTGTTCATATACAATTTTAGTTGGGAAAATATATTGTAGTGAGCCACCACAAATACTTTCCCTTTGCATAAGATTTTGATTTTGGCTTCCCAAATGGTTTGCAGCCCCTTATGTTATGGGTATCAGTGGATCGGGTTTGACCTGGACCCGACCCACACCATAACCTAAACAGGAAGGTCTGATTAGAATCTGGGTTCGGGTCCGATTAGTATATGGATCCGGGTATGATTTGTGAAATTTCATAGCAGACCCAAGCCCAACCTGAATTCTGACTAAGATCCACAAATTTTCAATGTAAAAAAGATAAAAAAAAATACCATAATCTCAAATCAGGTATGAGTTTGGTTCCACCTGGGTCCGAACCGGACCTGATCATTGACACCCCTACCTTATGTCCAACTATCCTGATTCCCTCCATCCATGGATGTAGGGTTGCAAAGGGATGGATACTGTTGGATATACAATTCCAATCCGGCATATTCTTTCTGGATTCAGATCCTTCATGCAAGATCCAAATATTTTCATCCAAATCAGACTTGAATTTGCTTAATCAGATCATTTTCAGGCGTGGATCTCTTTCAGACTAGTATTTTAGGCTGGATCTAATTCAAATTCGGATCAAAATCTGATCCCGTTGCATTTTTCACATGAAATGGATATGATTTGGTTATGTTTTTACCAGATCCAATATGTTCACATATAGTTTAGTTTCCCGTTCAATTTTAGCTATAAGATCATTGCATCTTTCTGGGATTCAGAGTCGGATTTGGATCAGGTGCAAAAAAATCAGATTTAGATTCTGACCAGGCAGGATCTGGCCCATATCCGATCCGTTTGCATTCCTATTGGATTGGGCGTGTGCAACGCCTGTAAATGCATCCGAAATACTAGGCCATGCTTGTCACAAATCTCAATGTTAAGATTTTCTAGTAGAAAGATACTGTATTTTGTGGCTACTGTGTTTTCATACCAAACACACCATTTCATATGAAATACGTGGGTCCCACTGAAAGAATCGCGTGATGCATCACCTCCCGTAGGAAAGAGGTCCTAATCCTTATGAAATTTGGCAAACAAACAGGCCCTTAGGAAATTGTTGAACTGGGTACACTGAAAAGCGTGAATTGCGACACCCCTTTCTAAGATGGCAGACCCTAAGAAAAGGCACGATGAGCGGATGAGGTAACTTTTATTTAGGGCCGGTAAATGAGCCAAAACAAACCCAACAGAGGGTGTTCAAGCTTGGCTTGTTTCTTGTGTCGTGCCGATAACTCATGAAAAACTTGAGCTAAATGAGAGAAGCATGAGCCTGCTCATTTACCAAAAAAAAATTTAAGTTGAAAATAATAGAATTTGGATCTCAGTTGAATCCGGACGGCCAAAAATTGCAAAACCTCAATCCTAGATCCAACCCATTTGCATCCCTACCAACTTCTGGTTTGCTTAGCTTACAAAACTGACAGTAACCAATAGCTCGGCCAATTTTCTCCGGTTTGCTTAACTTTTGACATCCAAGGAGATATTTAGGCATATACATTTATTTTTTATATTTAAATAGAGAAACCACCCACAAGATCAAAGACTCGATTTTAAAACCTTTCTATCAAAATCATTTTCAAAAAACCTGGGTTTTAAATCAATATTTACCATTTAAGCAACCCCAGGGCTTTACATTCTTTATTTCAAAAATATTTTTCTTAGAAAAACGATCTGGATTCGTTTTAAACCTGATTTTTAATTCAATTTCTAATTTTTACAACTTTCTTCAAATGGAGCCCACAATAAGTGGCACCACATTTGAGGATATTTATGTTAGTTTAGGTTTAGTTAGCATTCTAATTAAATTAGAACTTTGAAAAAAATAAAAATCGATTTTTAAATTTCATTTTTGCTTTAGTGTTTTAAACCTTGTTTTTAACTAAAGCTTTAAAAACCAAATATGGACCCACATTAAGATTTTTCTTAACCCATTAGAAATCTTAATTAGGTTTAATTAAGACTAATTAGGTAGTCTTTTAAGGTTGAAACTTCTCTTAGAAAACCGCCCCTTTAAGTTGCTAGCCGAACGGGCTTTGCCTTCATACTTACGGGGTAGCTGTGCTGACACCGTAAAACTCTGTGGGCTTACCCTTGCCGCAAAGGAGTCGCCATGCTTCAGCTTGCACAAGAAGTGACATCCATGGGATTTGGATCGCCTGACCCGAGGCCAACGGCCCATCCCACTACCCCAAACCATGGCATTTATTGCAAGTAGTAATTATTTAAATATATATTTTTTCATTTGGGCATGCAACGAGACGTAACCAAGTTCATTAACGTGTTTAGGTTTCAGATGTAGAGTTCACGAACTTGGTCATGCTTCATTTTATGTAAAGCATACCCTCATGCCATAAAATCTGGTTGATTCTATAATATAGGCTGATTGACCAGCCAAGCTATCTCTATATATTTGATTATAAGCTACAAAAGTTTAAAACACAAAATAACGGCAGCCAAATTGTCGTGAGAAGTTGAATTTTTGTTCTTCTCAAATTATTATTGATGAATTTTGAGAAAAATAAATTAATAAAACTAAAAAATAAGAAAAGTGCAAAAAAGAATAAATATCAATTATATGAAAAAAAAAACTCGAGATATGTCAGTTAAAAACGTGTATATGACAACAAAAATTATGATTCATAAAAAAAACAAACAAAATTGTGAGGTTGTCATAAAAAAATATCACATCTTTTAATGTTTTAAGCGGCTGACCAAATATCACGGTCTTTTGCACGTATAATAATTAGGGTTGTCAAGGGGTCGGGTTTGGTTGAGAGCCAGGTAGAACCAAACCCGGATCTGATTTGAGATGCTGGTACCAGGTGTGAACTTGGGTCCAATTGGATACACTAGATGAGAAACCATACCCGGATCCTATATGGATTACATGAACCAAACGTAGACCATACCTATTACAATAATATTTTTTTAGAATTTTAAAAAGATTTAAAAATCAGTTGTTCATCCTCAATAAGTAGCCTTGCTCCCATGAGAATGAAACCTTGACTCTCTATCTAGCAGCCTAGGTCCCTTCCACTGAGCCAAACCCCTTAGCCTTCCACTGTTGCTCTTCATCATTTGCTAGCAAGTTAATTAAGGTGAATGAGGAGGGAGGATATGGTGCAATGTGATTGCACACTTTTAGTGTGTGCTGCACCTGATCGCCCTTCATAATTTATTGGGTCCCACAACTGACAAAACCATATCTCCAAGATGGCTGTGATCAGGTGCAGTGGTACACTAAAAGTGTGAAATCATATTGCACCTGATCTTTTTACGTGAATGAGAGAGACTTTCCTTTCCTTTTGGCTTTCTAAGCGCTTGAAGAGAAAGCACTCAACCATTAGGCTCTCCAAAGACCCTTAAGTAGGGGCTGAAAGCGGGTCAGAATTCTGACCCGGGCATGAACTGGACCTGGCCAGATTTCTGATGCAGAATGTATTTCTATCTGGATATAGGTCAGATCCAAAACAAACATGGTTGAGGTTATCCATATCCAAGTCGGAACCAGATTAAAATATATTGTTGGATCTGGGTTGGAATGGGGTCTAACCCAATCTCTTTTATTTAAAAATCAACATATTTTATCTGTTTTCATTGGATCCAGTACCATAAAAGATTCATATCTCAACCAGATCCAGAATTTTATTGTGAGATCTGACTGAACCTGAATCTAAAACAGGACCACTCGTCAAAAACATACCCAGTGTCAGGTCAAGCCTTATCAAACCCGCTTGCAACCATATGCATGAGTATCCAGAATGAAAACCTACCCATGGGAAAACCCTCCCAAACCTACCCAATGGATGTTTTATTGGATTTTTGGTATTTTTTTTCAAAATTCTGACCCTATAGATGTGATCTATATTCTTCGAGCATTTGATTCTGATGCATGGATAGGTTTTTATAAGTTTAAAAAATCAATGGTGTATAATTTTCATAAATTTTTGAGACTCTAAATACCATTTTTTATATCCAAAATTCATGATCCAAGTGTCAATTTCTAGAAAATCAATCATGTTGAACACACATGTACGGTCAGAATTTTGAAAAAAAAAACCACCACAATTTTTTCATTGGGTAGGTTTGAGACCGTTACCAAATAGTTTTTTTTCCTGAAAATTTCAGTATTTTTTCAAAATTCTAACCTTACAGATGTGTTCTGCGTGCTTGTTTTCATAGAAACCGGGTTTTGTATTATTTGATTCCCATGCGTGAATAAGTTTTTATAAGGTTCCAAAATCAATGGTCTATAATTTTGTAAAACTTTCAAGGTGCATAGCTGGATTTGGATTGAACTTTAGCATTACTAAACGTGAACTGTGGATTTGGATTGTCCATCGGATTCAGATGTAAGATTGAATATCAAATATTTGGACATAATTAGGAAGGATCGTTCCAATCAAGCTTTTTCAATGTACTTTCTCCGTTTTCCCGGGAGGGGGAGGCGTTTGTTTCGTCCTGTTTCACACGAAAGAGACCTACTTTCATAAGGTCTAGGGCCCTTATCTCCTCTTCCCTAGAAAATCTGTGATAATATTGGATCAGGTAAAAACATAACCAAATCATATTCATTGCATGTACAATATGCAATGGGATCAGATTTTGATCCGAAACTAAATTAGATCCAACCCAAATTGCTAGTCTAAAGCTGATTCACATCTGAAAATGATCCGATTAAGAAAATCTGAGTCCTATCCATAAGAACATTTGGATCTTGTGTGAAGGATCTGAATCCAGAAATAATATGCCAGATCGGAATTGTATATCCAACAGTGTACAATTCCTTTTCACTCCTACATCGAGGGGTGTATCCAGGTCGGGTTTGTGTTCGGGTCTTATTATATCCGATTCTGAATCAGGTGTAAAAGTTGGACCCAGACCCAATCTGATCTAATTTAGGTCTAGGTCTGGGTCTGGGTATGGCTGAAAATTTAGCGGGTTTTGGTGTGTATCGAGACGGGTCTTCAATAGACCCATTTTTTAATCGAATATAAGAAATAGAATGAGACCCAACCCATTTTGGTTCAGGTCTGGATATGACTGAAAAATGTAGACCCATATGGTTTAATGGGTTCGGGTATGATCAGTTCTAGTTTTAACAGCTTTGGTTTCAACTTGGGTCTTGATATGATTGGTATTTTAGACTTAATTACCCGCCAACCAAAAGATATGTAAATTAATGAAATTAGCTAGTCATTAAGAAGATTATATGTTAATAAATGAGAATTTATTAATAACTCTAAATAATGCCAAAATCTAAATGTAAAAAATATCTTAATACCAACCAATAATTTCAAGTTGAAATAAAAAGACATCAATGATATTAGGGGTGTAACTGGGCTGGGTCTTATCCGACATGATTCTGGATCCGGTCTACAAGTAAGGCCCAAATCTGACCCATTCTAATTCGGGTTTGGGTATGGCTAAAAACTGTGTACCCATATGGGTAAACAATTTCGGGTATACATTGGGTCGTGTATAACTATGTCGGGTCTTAAATAGATCCATTTTGATTTGGGTCGGGTTTGGGTTTGATTGAAAAAAGTATACCCATATAGGTTAACGGGTTCGGGTCTTGATATGTTCGGTGTTGACCTAATTACCTGCCAATAAAAAATATGTATATTAATGGAATCAACTGTTTATGAAGAGGATTATATGCTAACAAAACATAAACTTGATAACTATCGTAAATAATGTCAAAATCTGAATATAAAAAGAATATATCCATGCCAATCAAACATTTTAAGTTGAAAGAAAAAAATCAATGATGTATCATATTCAAAATATATAAAATTCAAAGAGTTCTTGACTATTATTCTAGGATTCACTTTCATCTGAAAATTTTCACGACAAAAAGGGAATTGAACTTTAGATTACAAAAATTCAATGCATATTAATTCTAAGTTCATCAACATCTTTGAATGTTTAATTGAATATATACAATTTATCAATTAGAAACTTTCAGATGGATCGAATATGAAGTAGGTTTGGGTACGGGTCGGTTTAGGTATATAGTCGGGTCGGGTACATAATCGGGTGTATAATAGGTTTTGGTACATAATCGGGTCGGGCTTGGGTCAGTTTGGTTTTAAAATATGGAAAACCATTTAGGTCTGGGTACACAATTGGGTCAATTCCATTCAGGTTCAGGTCTTTATTTACAATCCTAAGACCTGACCCATTTTCACTACAGGTCTATATTTTGGACCTAACACAAACCTAGGGGTCCACCAATATCGGTTTGGGTCAGGTATAATCAGTTCAAGATATCAAGTCAGGTCGAGTATACCCGATCCAGCTACACCCCTAAATGATATATCATATTCAAAATGTATTGGGTATGTATCAGGTCGGTTGACCTGTAAAACAGCTTTAGGTACATAATAAGTTCAGGTACAAATCAAGTATGGGTTCATGTCAGTTCAAGAATAAAATGGGTTTGAGTACATAATCAGGTTGGATTTGGATCGGTTAAGTTTTGCATTATAGGAAACCATTAAATTCAAGTATAAAAAGCGGGGCGGGTCCAAACGGGTTCCAGTTTTCATTTACAATACCTAAGACCCAACTCATTTTCATTACCCGCCTATATTTTAGTCCTGAGCTAAACCCATGAGAAAACTAAAATCGGATAGAGTTGGGTATAATCTGTTTGGAACATTGGGTCGGGTCAGGTATACCCTACCCAGTTACACCCCTACCTACATCCATGGATGGAGGGAATCAGGAGAGTTGGCCATGAGTGGCTACAAACCATTTGGAAAGCCAAAACCAGAATCTTATATAAAAGAAAAGTATCTGTGGTGGCTGATTACAATACATTATCCCCGCTAAAACTGTAACCCTCGACCTTAACTACCTTCGTAGCCAAAACAAAGAAAGAATTGATGGTGGTGGTCCAACTCCAAATCCTTTATACCAACAAAACTTGTTCATGTGGTGATTACTGGTAGCAGGTGAAAGATGGTGCACTTAGGTACTCGGTGTCTCTTGTCTCCGTCTTCATCCTCAACACCGACCATCATCGCTATCAAGGAGTTGTGGCAAAGCAAGTGAAGTGTCAGGTCATGGTTAAAGTGAGCCTGGAGATTTTGTGAAGGGCATTCACAGAGAAGCTAAGCTTTTTGTTGTCAAGGGTTGCACAAAATATGGTCAGCAAAGTGGAGATCGTAGATCGATGGAGGTGTTGGCACAGTCATGCTCATTCACTTTGGCTCTGGTAATTGTTTCCATGTGAACTCTCTGTAGGATGGTTTCAGATCTCCATGATGTACCTGCAGGTAAAAGTCTTTTATGATATAGTCATGCATCATCGTCATCATTATCACCAAACTGATTCACTAAACTGAGTTCTTTTTTTTTTTATAATAACCGGAGGGTTCATCGAGTTCATTGGCATAAAACTCCAAGTTCATCTTGCAAACCAAGGATACACCTTGCTTTGACCTCATAGCAAAGAAGGCGTACCTGTGGTTTTGAACTTGTGACGTCCCATGAACTTGGTGATGTTGATGAGTGTCACCTACAGGATGAGCAGAGCCCTGGTAGCCTATTTTTTTTCTTTGTAGGTTTCTATCAGCATTGTCTTTTTTGAAGGAAAGAAGTGAGTTTCTACAAACATTGGCCAACACTTTAAATTGCTTATTCTGACAATGTTCACGCTTGTTCTTGTCCAAGACAACATTATACATACCTGACATTGTTTTCTCTAACAAATATAAAAGCTTGTTAGAATCAATTTCTGAACCAAATGGTTTTTTTAAGCAATTTTAAGAGTTGGTCAATTTAGCATTGAATCGAATAATTTTGTATAGGTTTTTATAAAATTTTGATTTTTGAAAAAAGTACAAAAATAATATTTCCAAGAAGTTCAAAAAATAGGAAAGTTATATGAAAATACAGTAATAGAGCAAATGATGGCTTATAGTGTCCAATCAAATTCCCAAATATGTATTTATTGCCTAAACAATCAAATAATCAATAAATAGTATAATTTTAAAAGGTAAAAATTGAAAGACTGATTCAGCTGATTTTCTCGAAAATCATTGAAGAACTGATTTGATACAAATCGGCTGATTCAGGCAGGTTCGATTCAATTAAGACAACATTGGTTTCTACTGAACAACATCTTTGGTTTGTTCCACAATTTTGGTGGACTTCCAAGTCCTCTCCAGTCTTCCCTTTCTCCTAGTTTCTTCAACCTGAATGAAAGATGCTCCTTCCACTAATATTGCATTGAGCCTTCTTATAGGTTATATAATTAATTGATTCCACTAGGATTGCATTAGACTGTAATAACAAGGCCCCCATAGGTTACTCTTTGGTAACATGCCATTATGGTCATGATATGGGCAGGTGTGCACTATATGACATACCAAAAGGAGAAGATTATTGAAGCTCATGAGGCCCAACACAACTTAGGCATAAAGGTTCTTGAGGGAGGGCACCTTGCCAAAGGCTTTACCTCATACCAGGTCTTCTTCTGGTTCACTCAGGTCAGGGAGACAAATTCTTTAGTGGAAGCAACTGCAGTATATGATATGCAAAGTGATGTGGAAAACTCTACATTGCCAGAAAAGACATTGGAATCATCGCTGACCTTAGTCAAGTATGTGAAAGCTTACCTGCTAAACAATGACTGAAGGCTTGAACTGCAATCTTATGACACCAGCCTTATACGAATGAAACTAAGGGCAGCTATTTCGAACTGCTCTGCTTTCTTTTTGCTCCCAGGAAATGATAAGATGATGTAACATTAACAATTTAAATTTTACTTGCATTGCATGTTGTTGTGGTTATTTTCTTTATATGCAATACTATAATCTGCTGGGAATGAAAATGGAGATATTATGCGGCCATGAAATCAACAACCCTTGTTCAAGTTCAGATAACCAGGTTGGGAGCAACTCACATATAGACATTGATTTAGCTTCTCAATCTTATATGAGCTACTCCAGATAGGGATGGTAAACGAACCTAATGAAATGAACAAAGGGTGGTTAAGTTCGGCTTATTGTTATGGTGAGCGGAGCCGAGCTTGAGCTCATGGCAAGCCCCAGAGCTGAGCTCGAGCTAGCTCGTTTACAAAAAGAATGTATTTTTCAAAATAAAAAATAAGTTTTATTTGGACTGTATACTTTGAGAACCAAGCTCAAAATAACTCATTTACAAAATAAGTAAATTGGCTGAAAGCCCAAAACATAAGGGATTTGATGCAAGCATGAGGAATCAAGAAGGATCATGGTGTAATTGGTTGGATAGAGATGAGGGGTGAAGTGCACTCTTTTCTTGCTGAGGATGGAAAACACTCACGATCTGATCAAATATTCAAGAAACTGGATACCTTGATTGCTTTGATCAAAGAAATGAGAAAAAGAGCTGTGATCAGCGCCATGAACAACCTTAGAGTATGCAGTGATTGTCACGAGTATGCAGTGATTGTCACTCTGCCATAAAGTACATTTCTTTAGTTACAGGTAGAGATATATAGCCTCAGAGACAATCACAGGTTTCATCATTTGAAGTGGGGCTCATGTTCATTTGGTGATTACTGGTAGACAAATATGGTGAAGCTGTTATCATGCATTGATTTATGTAGATACATAATAAAGATATCTATAGAACAATTGACATAAAGAGTAAAACAGATAAGGGCATGAGTCCGTAATGTGTCTATAAAATGCTTATGTTAATTTTTATATAGAGGTCATTGCTAGGCCAAAATTGGTTGCAGCTAACAACGCTTAAAAGGAAAATTGTTTAGATTTGAATGTGGTTTATCAGAAAATTGTCAAGTAACAACATCAAAAAGAGGGTGCATATCACTTAAGAGGTCGACACCATTCATGCATAAGATGAACTGAAGGATCTAGTATTAGGGTGTGCACCAGAAAGACACGAGTAGAGGAGTGAGAAATGATTAACGGCCTGCTTAGAAGGGTTCATTGATTGAAATATCGAGACCTCTTGGTGTGATTTACAGAGGTAGGGGATGAAGAATTTAACCTCCCCTGGATAGCCATTATCCAGCCCTAACAGTCGCATTGGATTCCCAAACATGATGAGAATTCAATGTGGAAAGGGCCTACCATAATCCAGGTGGTGCTTATCTCAATGCCTACTTGAAAAGTGGGTCATTGGATTCCAAGTGAGACCCATTTGGCTACACTTGATCCATACCAGGATCCAACATCTTCCACTTGGTTATATGGGGCGAACACCCATATTTCATCATAACCAGTGCATTATGTATTGCACTCATGACATTATAAGGTTTTGCATACGCTAGTTGTATTTTTCCTTCATAATATATCCCTATCATGAGGCTATTCACAAACTAGGTTATTTTTTCATCATGTCATAAATTTTAAGTATTCATTATTTACTGTATACTAAATCATGCATTCTATAGATTAAAATGAATACATCATAATGTGGGTTTTACATAGTTATAGGGTTCTTGTGGCTCCTCCATAACCATATTATAGACATGCACTAGTAGAGTACTATGAAATTCATAAGTCCATGATTTGCCAATCATAGCAAATACTTCTACTTTTTAACTTTACATCATAGTTTATACTCTCACTTTTAGTGTACATTATCACATGTTGATAATTACATGATCAATTTATATCAGTATATCCGGATCCAAATAGTCACAAATGTGACTGACCAACACCGTTTAGCATTTCATGCAAAAACTTTAAAACATGAAAAATATCCTTTCATGTATTCATATCAACATACTATAGGAAGCATTATGATTATTTATCATTATTATAGATAAATATCTTCACATGAAAGTGTAAAATTAAAATTCAACTCTCACTATTCCAATGCATTGCATTTAAGCAATATTCGCATTAAGTCATGATATCATATGGTTTTACATACACTAGTTGGATTTCTCCTTCATGATATATCCCTATCATGAGATTATTCACAAATTAGGTTATTTTTTCATCATGACGTAAGTCATAAATTTCATACACAAATCCAATTTGGATATACACTAGATCCATTATATCATTTGAATATGCCAAATATGATAAGTCAATTCCAAAGCTTTAATCAAACCACAAGTTTGAATATTTAAGTTCAAATCCTCTACCAGATTCACACACACACACACACACACACACACACACATATATATATATATATATATCCAAATTTATTGAATTTGTAGGAGTCCATATCAAAAAGCAGACTTGAGATATTATCTAAGATCAATATAAAATGGATCTCCATACAAGCTTAAATAAAATCAAGATTTGACTATAATCTAATTCCATATCCAAAACCATATATTTCAAATGCAAATAGATCCATACTACATATCCAACAATCTACTTATCTGGATCAAACCATGTTAAACTTGGACCCATACAAAATATATGTCATTATTAGATCCAAATATTTGGCCTGATACTATTCAAGTTTTACACAAAACTTGTATCAAATCTAGATCCATATACTATATGTCTATATATAAATTTGTTGCTGGATCAATTCTGGATCCATACTCATTTGAATCTATCACAAAACTAGATCAAACTAGATCCATATCCCATGTTCAGGAATAACACTTATCCGAATCCAATCATAAATCTTGAATAAAATCTAGATCCATATTCTATATATATTTAACTGGATCCAAAACATGAACCAAATCTAGATCCATATTTCATATATACTTAACTGGATCCAAAACATGGATCAAATCTAGATCCATATTCCATATATATACTTAATTGGATAAAAAACATGGATCAAATTTAGATCCAAATTCTACATATACTTAACTTGATCCAAAACATGCATGGATCAAATCTAAATCCATATTCTATATCCGAGCATTCAAACCCAATACTAGATCTGTTCAAGTTCAACTAGATCCAATAACATTGTCTGGATCCAAAACTAATTCAACTGGATCTATACTAAATTAATTTAATCTATCCAGATTTGTATATGTTCAACCAAATCTAATATGCTTTACTAGATCAAATTAGGTCTATGTCACCTTACCAGACCCAAGTATCTGATCTAATACTGATCAGATCCACTCTTAAACAAAGCATAACAGCAAATGAAATAAAGTCCAATTAAACTTGATCCATAAAAATATATATATATATATATATAATATGATCCAAAACATGAACATAATATTAAGCATAAGAACAATGCAATAACTTAAAGAATTTCAGGATCCAAAAGTTTTACCAGATCCAACTAGGTCTTTTATGAAAATACCTGTACTAACTAGATTAAAACTTGTCAGGATGACGCTTTAGAAGGTATTCCGCTAACCAAAAACACTTTTCTGCAAAATCAGAAAAGTTATAAATAGTTCTGGGTAAAATCAACAAATCAGCACATTAAAAACATAATATTGAGAAATCTCTGAATTAAATAAAAACTTTAGGCGGTTTTCTGTAATTTTAAAAAAACTTTAGAATTATTCTGAACAAACCAGAAAATATGATTCTGTCTCAAAAATTAGCCAGAGGACATGCCTATTTCTGAAAAATCCAGAAACAGAGCCTCTGTTCCTAAAAAATAACAAGGGCCTCAAAAAGTAATAACAAAAAATTTTATGAATCCACTAAAAAAAATTGAACCGGTACTTTAAACTAGACGGTAAAGTTGTTTTTCTTTTGGTCACCCTTTTGTAAAAGGGAAACTCTTAGGGTTTCCCTCTTTTATGAAAGAGGAAACACGAGAGACACTAAAAAGGTGCGGATGTGGCTGTTGCCTTCACCGGAAGATCTAGCAATTGCTCGGCTTTCTGAGGGATCTCGTCCTCATCGTCACCGTCGTCGAAAGATCCGACAACCACCAGTCTCCTGGGGAATTTCGTCCATCCTACGACAGTGTTGCCGCCCTCTAGCTACCGTTGACCAGCGGAGGGACTTCATCATCTTAGCCGGCCAGAGTCCTACTGCTCGTTGACAACAATGATGTCATCTCTGATGGGGCGCCGAACACTATCATCGTTTGCTTTCTTGCACCGCCATGCAAGCCGACCGATGCTGCCACCGATGAAGGTGTCATCGAAGCTCTTCTTTCTCCTCTGGAACTAGCAAAAATTTAGAGCTTCCCCATGTTGGAGTAGATGATGAGTCCTACATTGGCGTATACTCTTTCTCTTGATTGAACTTAGGGACATCGAACCTGAACCAGATCCAATCAACTGCAACTGATATTCCTGGGAACAATAGGGATGTTGCCCCCACCAAAGATCTTGACGTCTTGGACACTCCTCTCATCCAACTCCGTGAGCCTCTTCCCCCCCTCTTTTTGTTTTTACTAAATCAGTGTCAAAGGTTGCCGAAAAAAACTGGTAACCTTGTGACAAGGGAGTTTTACCTTAATGTAACCGTCAGCAGGGGTCGCCGGAGTTCAACGACCTCTTGATGGAAAGGGTTTTTTCCCTTCGTCTTTTTTATGCCAAGAGCAAACCCCGAATCAGGGTTTGCCTTAGAAGCATGCACCCCACTGGGTGGAAATAAGGTTTTTCCTCTACCTCAGACTTCAGCAGCCTGTTGTCGGAGACTGGTAGGGATTACTTCTTATGCTACAACCACCGTCGATGAGAAAAAATTTTATTATATTGCACACATAGGAGTTTTTGCCTCCTCTAATCTTAGTAAGGAAGCTGACCCAATTTGAGTATGCTATTCCACTAAAAATCGATTGCAAACACAGATTCAGGAAAGTTTTCCCTCTACCTTAGATGTTGAGGTTTTCCTTCTTCTTATGTTTCTAGTGGCAAGAGTCATTAGAGTTTGATGACTACACAGAGAGATTTTCCTTTTTTTTTTTGTAATCGTCGAACTCTAGTGACTCCACTAACTCTGACTCAATCAGCAAGGCTACCGCATGGGGTTCTCTATTTACTCCTCTTTTGATTTTGATTTTTTTCTTTTTTGTCTGCTGATGTCAGTAACACAATCAATCGAACATAGCCGTTCGATGGAGAAGTGTCCTCTGCTTCCACTGCAGTTGTTTCACACCTACAACTTCTTTCCTCAGACAGCACCACGGTGGAGCCTGGTGGTTCTTGGGTTTTTCGATGAGGAAAGCTCAAGGCTATCATTTACCATAGTGCACACCTGATAACCTTTTCTTTGATATCACTGAAGGATTTAGGATCAGGGTGTACGCCGAAAAGACATGAGGAGAGAAGTGAGAATTGATTAACGTCCTGTTTCAGGGGGGTTCTTCGATAAAAATATCGAAACCTCTTAGTGTGATCTGCAGAGGCAGGGGCTAAAAAATTTAACCTTTCTTGGGTCGCTGTTATATCCAGCTTTAACTGTCTCATTGAATTCTCAAACATATTGAAAATCTAATGTGAAAATGGCCTACCATAATCCAGGTAGTGCTTATCTTAATGCCCACTTGAGAAGTGGGTCATTGGATTCCAAGACCCATTTGACTACATTAGATCCATACTAGGATCCAATACGAACGGCCTCCCAAACAAAGGGTTTTAGGATTATTTTCAGCCATACATTTTGTATGTTGCAGCTTTGTCTGGAGCATCCATGGCTCTAGTTAATCTCTCTGAGCTGCCTCTGACTTGATATACCCTCCACAAAAAAGACGTGGAACAATATGATCCAAAGTTGGAATACAACTAACAGAAAAGTAAATCCAGTTTGCATGTGCGTCAGTTTGGTGATAGTGATGATGAATGACTATATCTAGGTATCATCATAGGGAGGGAAACTGTATTGGAGGGAGTTTGCAGCATAACAATTACCTGGGACAAAATGAATGAGCATGACTGTGCAAACTCCTCCATCTCCTTCTAGGATCTCCGCTTTGCTCATCATATTTAGAGCAACCCTTGACAACAGAAAGCTTAGCTTCTCTGTGAATTTCCTTCAATCTCCAGGCTCACTTTAACCATGATGTGACCCTCTACTTTTCCATTGCTCCAAGATGGTGATGATGGTTGGGGTCGAGGAAGGAAACAAGAGAAAACGAACTAGCTACTTTGCTTTAGCTGTCATGATAAATAAGGCCAAAGAGGATAAGGTCCGGTTGGTAAGGCCAGAACGGATAAGCTCATCTTCAAGATACCAAACCCACCAATCAAAGGGTGCTTGAACAAATATTAACCATCCATTTTTCAGCCCTTGATGCTGTTCATCTAGATGATGAATGGTATTGGAAAGCCTTGTGAGATCCATCTAAGTGGAGACCTACAATTTGGTAGGCCTACCCAAGGTCCTGATCATCCCTCATAAAAGGCCTTGGGTTAATATACAATAGTAGTGGTGATGGCACCTGATCCTTGTGGGGCCAAAAGCTGATGGAGGGCAGCCCGGTGCAAGAGGCACACTCAAAGTGTGCCGTGATGGCACGCTCACCACAGATACCTACAATTAAGGGGGTGTCAACCGGTCAGGTTTGGCTTGGACCCAGGTGTAACCAGACTTGAACCAGATTTTTGGGTATGGTATCGGGTTCGAACCTAGGTCTAATCAGGTCTACTATAAGAGAAACTATACCTGGACCCGATAAGATCTACATGAACCAGACTACCCAGTAAAAAAATATTTTTTATTATTTTTACATTAAAAAATCATGAGTCTTAATCAAAACTCAGGTCGGGCACAAGTCTGGTATAAAATTTCACAAGGATCCATGACCTTTGGGTCCGGATCCAGGTCTTAATAGGATCATTTTATTTGTCACCATACCTAGACCCTATAGGATTTGGTCTGGGTCAGGTCCGGGTAAACCAGACCCGTTGGCACCACTACCAACAATTCCATTGATTTTTTTAGTGCCATTTGTCTTGCTAATCATGAACATCATCCATGGGACCTTGCACACTTTTCTATATAAGGTATTGATCCTCTCTCAGATAAGGCCTTGGGTTCATATACAATTGTAGTGTGGATGCTATATTTTAATAAAGCCACTATAAATACTCTCCCTTCACATCATTTTTTGGTTTTGGCTCTCCAAATGGGTTACGGTTCTTGTCCATTGCTCTTGATTCCTTCCATCCATCCAAAATCACATGCAATGCCTGAAAATATAGGACTGAAATTTGGGGCGGCCATTGGGTCTGTCCAGGCTAGCCCAATTCGGAGCCCAGTAAGACCCGACATGCCTGAAACGGATCTAGGCCACTGAAAGCCCGATTCGATATTTATCAGATCGGGCCTGGCCTGAAATATTTTTGAGTTTAGCCCGCCCAAAACCTGTCGACTTTCTTTTTTGTTAGATGAATCCGGTTAATCAGAGCAGCCAACCCATGCTTACTTTGTTGGTAGGGGGGATGCCCCTTTAATAGGCTGTGAGATGCTAATAATCAATATGGGACTAAATTATCATGTAGTTCAAGTTAAGGGTGTAACCGTTTTGGGTATACCTTACCTGGTCCAACCTGATTTTAGTGGACCCATAGGTTCTCAAATGGGGAACAAAATGGCAATGCAATGGAGCGCTTCTCACCAAGTTTGTTCAGTTCCGATCAACTCCTTTCTTCCAAAAAAATGTTTATGCGTGCATGGAACGAGAGGCTCTCATTCGAGCGCAGTGGTTGTTCGACCCCGTTTCCATAGTTGCCCGATCAGGGCAACGCTTTATTGCGAGCCAAAATCATTTTATCACGCAAGAGATCTGGTTCCGCGACGACAGAAGCAGGGATAGCAGGAGCGGGACCGGCTTAAGTTGACCCACCACCATGACCAAAGGCCGAGACAAGTGCTTCGGTGGTTGTTTCCGTTCAAGACAAAAGATCTAAGCCTCCTCCTATCGGCAGAGCGATTCCATACCTCTTCCAATAGTGTAAGTTGAGCACTTAACCATACTCTCATTTCGTACGAAAAAGCTGTCATAAAGTTTCGTTGTTCCTTTCGTCGTCGACCCCATCTATGTTTCTACGATGGCCCAAGAACACACTCATTCTTCAGCCGTAGAGACACTTTTGAATTGTGAGGTACCCTTACGCGCTCAATATATAAGAGTGTTCGGGTTCAAAATATAGACCCATAATGAAAATGAGTTGGGTCTTGGGTATTGTAAATAAAGACTCGAACCGTTTGGACAAGACCCAGATAGTTCTCCATAATCACTACAACAAAGCAGCAGATTAGCGACGACCACATTCCGTCACTAATCCATCGCTAACAGGCGTAGCGACGGATTAGCGACAACGAGGCAACGATATGCTTACGTCACGAATTTTTCGACACTAACTGGCGACGGATTTATTCCGTCGCCAGGTCCGTCGCTAATTGCGACGGACTAACGAGCGCTATATTCCATCGCCAATCCGCCGGTACTAAACGGCGACCACGGCTTGGCGACGGATTTACTTCCGTCGCTATGCCGTCGCTAGATTTATATGAATAGCGACGGATGGTTCCGTCGCAAACACAAAAAAAAATTAAAAAAAAATTATTTGAAAATTAAATACCGAGAATGGTACAATTTATATTTCCTGTAAATAAAAAACAAACCACACAAAAAATTCCATATAACAAGAATCTACAACAATTAATCGTTCCACCTTAAAATTAACAAGTTTAATTATTTACAATTCAACAATTACAATTAGGAAACATAAAAAAATAGAACTTCTTCAACACAGTTCTCTAATCATCGCCAAGATTTTGTGCGTCTTCTTGTTCATTGTCTTTATCTGTCCCTTCAGCTCCGCTCCGCTGATTATCGCTAGCAGCCTACACAAGAAAAGAACAATCAGTATTGATAAACAAAATATAATGAAATAAATTACACACTATATGTGATTCTATCATGTGCTCATATGTGTTCTAAGGCAATAAAAAAACTTTATATGTGATTCTATCATGCTCATATGTGCTCTAAGGCAGGCAAAAAGTTATATATGTGATTCTATCATGCTCATATGTGTGCTAAGGCAGTCAAAAAATTGAATATGTGATTATAGCATGTTCATATGTGTTCTAAGGCAGCTAGAAAAACTCTATATGTGATTCTATCATGCTCAGATATGCTTTAAGGCAGGCAAAAAACTATATATGTGATTCGATCATGCTCGTATGTGTGCTAAGGCAATCAAAAAATTGAATATGTGATTATAGCATGCTCATATGTGCTCTAAGGCAGGCAAAGCAAAAAAAATTATATGTGATTCTATCATAAATGATATATGTTCTAAGGCAGTAAAAATACTCTATATGTGATTTGTGCATGCTCATATGTGTTTTAAGGTAGTCAAAAAACTGAATATGTGATTATAACATGCTCATATGTGTTCTTAGGCAGTCAAAAAACTGAATATGTGATTATAACATGCTCATATGTGCTCTAAGGCAGACAAAAAAACTTTATATGTGATTATAGCATGCTCATATGTGCTCTAAGGCAATAAAAAAACTCTATATATGATTCTATCATGCTCATATGTGTGCTAAGGCAATCAAAAAACTGAATATGTGATTATAACATGCTCATATGTGTTCTTAGGCAGTCAAAAAACTGAATATGTGATTATAGCATGCTCATATGTGTTCTAAGGCAGTCAAAAAAACTTTATATGTGATTCTATCATTCTCATATGTGTTCTTAGGCAGTCAAAAAACTGAATATGTGATTATAGCATGCTCATATGTGCTCTAAGGCAGGCAAAATTTTTTATATGTGATTATAGCATGCTCATATGTGCTCTAAGGCAATAAAAAAACTCTATATGTTATTATAGCATGCTCATATGTGCTATAAGGCAGACAAAAAACTCTATATCTGATTCTATCATGCTCATATGTGCTCTAAGGCAGGCAAAAAGTTATATATGTGATTTGATTATGCTCATATGTGTTCTAAGGCAGACAGAAAACGGAATATATGATTATACCTGAGAGGGACCTGGAATCGAAGATCCCCTGTTCAGAACAAGATTGTTGATCTCATTTCGAAAAAAGGGGGGCGACGATGTCATGGAAGTAGTTATTCAGTGATTCCGTAACGATCTGACGTACATCATCACCGGAAAGAATAGTCTGCTGCTTGGAGCTTATGTCGGCGCAAGAAGTCGGTGAGCCGTAACTGGAAGAAGCAATAACTGGTGAAGTGTTCATATTACTCCCAAACCCGAACACGCGACCTTTTTTGGGTTCACCTGCTGCAGTCACCCATGCTGTAGGATCAAATGATGGATGCTGAGTAGCATCATCGCCATATCGCTCTACCATCTGTTGCTCATATGCATCCTACAAAATAATGTTTAAAGTATTCATTAATAATTAATGATAACATTATGATAACTTGCATATATATTGCAATGATTATTAATAGAATAAATACATACCGTTGTCGTTCTCGCCTTCTCTGATACGAAGACTCCCGTGGTCTTCCGTTTATGTGTTTCAACAAACACATCCTTATATGGTACACTGCCCCCTTTTTCTGCTTCCTGCGAAGTTAAATGACAAAAGATTTAGTACACAAGTTTGCAACAATACTTATAAAATTAATATTATATATTGATGAGTTACCATTTTCTTCAGGTGACTCCCAAATGTCTTAGATCCATCTGTGTGTAGATGGGCTTCGGGCATCTTCGATCGATTTTGTGCAGCCTTCGCAGAGCGATTTCTAAATGCATCTCCCGCCCACTTATCACACATTTCATCCCAGTAATCTCTCCTGATAGTAATAGGGCCATGACCCTTCCACAGTAATGAATCATCTACTACGCCATATGCTTTTTTTGCTGCAGTCTTCATAGTGT
The DNA here is from genome assembly GCF_984573655.1 of Nuphar pumila. Lineage (NCBI taxonomy): Eukaryota > Viridiplantae > Streptophyta > Magnoliopsida > Nymphaeales > Nymphaeaceae > Nuphar > Nuphar pumila. The sequence goes on along the minus strand of NC_143259.1, from coordinate 114,102,038 downwards.
GCAACATGTCTGCAAATCGATTGACAGCCACTTTCTGCCACACCTTCCTTGCATCATTTTCTTCCACCGTAGTTGCGAAGCGATTCGAAGCCTACAAATATTTTCAGAAAGTTAGTAGACATTACTTAAATAAATTAAATATGAAACACATTAACTATGAGGAACAACTGTATACCATGAATGATGACCACAATCTGTCTAACACCTCCTTTGGGTACTCTTTCCATTGAGCAACCGGTCCTGGTAGATGTTGAAGAAGTGAATTCCTAATCTCCCGTACTACTTCTTGTGGCTCAAACCTTGTGCTGCACATGAATTGTTACACAATAAATATCAATATAAAATATTTATAAGATATACAATAATTGAAAACAAAATACATTATTCGAATGAGTCTTCTTGTGCCAGCCTGAGAAGACCCTGTTTCCTGTGTTGGCTCCTGACTTGTGTGATCAACTGGTGTAGGTGGGTCGTGTACAGGCGCAACATCATCTGTAAAAAAATACGTTAGAAATTCTCAGAATGCGCATTTGAACTAATCAAGCATCCAATTAGTTATATGATATACCTATCACAGGAGCCCGTGAAGATGAAGGCTGAGCTTGGGTACTACTGGATGAGCGACCACTATAACCTCCACAAACCATATTCTAACAAATAACATATGTCATACAATACATTCAAATAATTCACATCAAGTATTACAATACATTCAAGTCATTCACATCAAGTATTACAATAATTCAAATAATTCATATCAGGTACTGCAATGCATTCAAGTCATTCACATCAAGCATTGCAATGCATTCAAATTATTCGCATCAAGTATTACAATGCATTCAAATAATTCAAATAATTCACATCAAGTATTGCAATAATTCAAATCATTCGTTGCATAAATTATAATATATTCAAATAATTGAAATCATTCACATCAAGTATTGCAATGCATTCAAATAATTCAAATCATTCACATCAAGTATTACAATGCATTCAAATAATTCGTATCAAGTATCACAATACATTCAAATAAAATTTTTAATCATTCACATCAAGTGTTGCAATACAACTCATGCATTTGCATCAAGTATTACAATATATTCAAATAATTCAAATCATTCACATCAAGTATTGCAATGCATTAGAATCATTCGTATCAAGTATTACAATACATTCAAATAAAATTTTTAATCATTCACACCAAGTATTGCAATGCATTCAAATAATTTGTATCAAGTATTGCAATGCATTCAAATAATTTTAGAAAATGTGATGAAAATGGTAAAACCCGTTAAGAACTTCTCCTATTAGCCTAAAATGCAAATGCAAGAAAGAGAATTCAACCCTGTTAAGCTTTCCCAAACTTATACTTACACGACCCAAGCCTTCCAAACTCTCTTTCTCAACCTCTAAGCATTCCTAAAATAAAATTTAATTTCTAAAGAGTTAACTCAACCAATCATGGCTTGCCATCTCGTTTTTCAGTAAATCAGATACAACCTGTTGCATAGTAACTAAATTTGAATATCTTGACCCAACATCTTATCTATCAAGGTTCAAAATTCATTTATAACTCTATAAATAGTGGTCAATTTCCTTATTTCAGCCATCCAAACATAGAGTATGTAGGTGATGATCCTAAGTGAAATAAGTTTAGCCTAAACGCTCTTACTCTACAAAAACTGTCTCATCTAGGTCTAGAAACTAACTTTGACTAGGTTTACCCATAACTTGTCAAAAACTAGCCCTTTAGGGCCTGTTTGGAATTTCGGCGCTGGGATGGGCGTTTATGCTTTTGGTGTTCTCAAGAGAAAATCTTGGTCAAATGCCCATAGTGGTTCCATTTAGAATCTCGGCACTAGAATGGGCATTTATGCATTTGGGATGGAAAGTGAGGCCCTTTCTCCTTTGTATTTAAACCAAAGGATGGATTTGGCAGAATGGTAAAGCAGCTGCACTTCCTCAAATGCATAAACTTCATAAATGCCCATCCTAGCTATCGATCCCAAATAGGCTCTTAGAATAAGGATGCACAACCAACCAAGCTAGCTCGGGCCATAAATGAGTTGAGCTTGAACTAGCTCTGAGGCTCGAATCGAGTAAACGAGTCAAGCCGATTGGTGATGCATCATTCACAGCCATCATAGACTTTATTGGCCACTAAAGGAACTTCAAGGCAGTACCATTGCATTGGTGGCCGATAGTTATGCTCTCTTTCTCTGTGCCTGTTGAGTCCAGATTGAGCCAGGTCCAACTGGGTTTGCTGTGTTGAGTGTGAAACACTGACCCGAACATGGTTCAAGCTTGTTACATCTTTTTTTTGGAGGAGCCAAGCTTTTACATGCCAAGCCTGACTGTGTGCATCCTACTAAATACTAACTCGGGATGAGCTCGAGCCAAGCCGACCTCGAACATCAGTGGTTCAGGCTTGAACCGAGTTTGAGCCAAGCTTGTACACATACTTGCCTGAGTGAGCTGAACTTATACATGCCAAGCTCGGCTTGTGTGCATCCCTACTTTAAAGCCTTAACCTAACTTAAACTCTTCTTAACTGGAGTCTGGATATGTTGCAATAAGATTACACAAATATTTGTGCATTAAGCACCTGATCACCCTCCATCTTTGAGAAACACCAGACGATCCAACACAGGCAACATGTAATTTTAAAAAAGACTAGAGAATCGACCGCTCTTACTAACAGGTCACGTTCATGCACATAAGATACACTCACATACAATTATACACTCTTTAACTTGAAAATTATCTATAATTTAATTGATTTTTATTAATAATAGGTATATTTTTGTGTCTCTTTCTCTTTCTCTTTATGTTTTGATAATTTAATATCTACATATAGATAATAACTTCATAAACTACTATATCCATGGGATCCTCTCTCTCATTTGTGCGTGATAGGGGCATCTTTTCCTCAATAAACAAATTTAAAAGAAATTTATAAATGTCATGTATACCATAATGCATAACATGTCCTTTAAAAAAAGATATAATACTAATATATGAAATTAATATTTTAAAAATAACAAAAATTTCCAAAAAAGAAAAAGAAAATACTTGTGATAATCAATCTTATCCTCTCAATATATGTCATGGAGGTACATGGATAAAAGAATGCATGATGCAGGATCACCTCACAAGTTGAAAAGTTTTTTGAACAATAGTACAAGAGGACATGCAGTGCATTTTTAAATTTGTTAATGGGTACACTATTATTTTTTTGATATTTTAATATCTAAAACTATCTTTATGAAAATAATATTAAAATTTATCAAAATATATTAAAATAATAACGTTTGTGTATTATATCCAAATCAGTGTGTTTCACACAATGTTTGTCATGAGTATCTTACCCGCAGAACATCGATACGATACTAACCTGAACAGGCTATTTTTTAATAAATATCAAAAATACTTAAAATAAAAATTGTTAATATTATTTTTATGGTTTTAACATGTGTCACATTCTGATTGACATAAAATATTTTAAATTGTTTTTTAACCGATTCAGAAAGATTCACTTGAGAATCGGTATCGAGCAGATTCACCTGAATCGTTGGCCAAACGATACAATTTTGACAACATTGATTTCACCGGCGACATGTGGCCAAAATAGTATGTCCTTGAGTCATAGGTCTCAAGTCAGTTTGTAAAATGATCTTAATTATAAGAAGAAAAGACCCTAATTCTAATCCAAATTTCAGTAAATCTAATGCCATAACACACCACACTAGATTTACTGAACATGAAGAGCCCGACAAGAGGATAGTTGTCCCCACACTTGCGCTTTAGTGTGGTTGGTAAGGTGCATTTAATCGACGACCGAAAGTTTAGACCGGTAGATGGATCTGACAAACTATTTTAAACTTTGTAAAATTAAAAAAAAAAACTAATTCAAACGATAAAATCGCAAGATTTTATAAATTATGCAGTTTATCAGAAAATTGGCAAGTAACAACATCATAAATCTTGAATAAAATCTAGATCCATATTCCATATATATTTAACTGGATCCAAAATATGAACCAAATCTAGATCCATATTCCATACATATACTTAATTCGATAAAAAACATGGATCAAATCTAGATCCAAATTCTATATATACTTAACTTGATCCAAAGCATGGATCAAATCTAAATCCATATTCTATATCTGAGCATCCAAACCCAGCACTAGATCTGTTCAAGTTCAATTAGATCCAATAACATTATCTGGATCCAAAACTAATTCATCTGGATCTATACTCAATTAACTTAATCTATCCAGATTTGTATATGTTCAACCAGATCTAATATACTTTACTAGATCAAACTAGGTCTATGGCACCTTACCAGACCCAAGTATCTGATCTAATACTGATCAGATCCACTCTTAAACAAAGCATAAGAGCAAATGGAACAAAGTCCAATTAAACTTGATCCATAAAAAAAAAATCAATACAGACCATACCAGATCATGATATAATATGATCCAAAACATGAACATAATATTAAGTATAAGAACAATGCAATAACTTAAAGAATTTTAGGATCCAAAAGTTTTACCAGATCCAACTAGGTCTTTTACGAAAATACCTGTACTAACTGGATCAAAACCTGTTAGGATGATGCTCTCGAAGGTATTTCGCTAACCAAAAATACTTTTCTGCAAAATCAGAAAAGTTATAAATAGTTCTGGGTAAAATCAACAAATCAGAACATTAAAAACATAATATTCAGAAATCTTTGAGTTAAATAAAAACTTTAGGTGGTTTCCTGTAATTTAAAAAAAAACTTTAGGATTATTCTGAACAAACCAGAAAATATGATCATGTCTCAAAAATTAACCAGAGGACATGCCTATTTCTGAAAAATCCAGAAACAGAGCCTTTGTTCCTAAAAAATAATAAGAGCCTCAAAAAGTAATAACAAAATATTTTATGAATCCAATAAAAAAAATTGAACCGGTTCTTTAAACTAGACGGTAAAGTTGTTTTTCTTTTGGTCACCCTTTTGTAAAGGGGAAACTCTTAGGGTTTCCCTCTTTTATAAAAGGGAAAACACGAGAGACACTAAAAAGGTGCGGATGAGGCTGTCGCCTTTTGTCGGAAGATCTAGCAATCGCTCGGCCGGCTGGGGGATCTCGTCCTCGCCGTCATCGTCGCCGAAAGATCCAACAACCACCGGTCTCTTCGGATATTTTCTCCATATACGGCAGTGTCGCCGCCGTCCAGCTACCATTGACCAGCGGAGGAACTTCATCATCTTAGCCGGCCAAAGTCCTACTGCTCATCGGCAATAATGATGTCATCTTCGATGGGGTGCCCAACACTATCACCATTTGCTTTCTCGCACCGCCAAGCCGACCGATGCCGCCACCGATGAAGGTGTCATTGAAGTTCTTCTTTTTCCTCTGGAACTAGCAAAAACTTAGAGCTTCCCCGGGTTGGAGTAGATGATGAGTCCGACATCGGCGTAGAAGAGGATCACCAACTCTTTCTCTTGATTGAACTCATGGACATCGAACCTGAACCTGATCCAATCACCTGCAACTGATATTCCTGGGAACAATAGGGATGTTGCCCCCGCCGAGGATCTTGATGTCTTGGACACTCCTCTTGTCCAACTCCGTGAGCCTCCTCCCCCCCTCTTTTTGTTTTTACTAAATCAGTGTCAAAGGTCGTCGAAAAAAACTGGTAACCTTGTGACAAGGGAGTTTTACCTTAATGCAACCGTCAGCAGGGGTTGCCGGAGTTCATCGACCTCTTGATGGAAAGGGTTTTTTCCCTTCCTCTTTCTGATGCCTGTGAAGGGAGAGTATTTATAGTGGCTTTATTAAAATATAGCATCCACACTACAATTGTATATGAACCCAAGGCCTTATCTGAGAGAGGATCAATACCTTATATAGAAAAGTGTGCAAGGTCCCATGGATGCTGTTCATGATTAGCAAGACAAATGGCACTAAAAAAAATCAATGGAATTGTAGGTAGTGGTGCCAACGGGTCGGGTTTACCTGGACCTGACCCAAACCAAATCCTATAGGGTCCGGGTATGGTGACAAATAAAATGATCCTATTAAGACCTGGGTCCGGACCCGAAGGTCATGGATCCTTGTGAAATTTTATACCAGACTTGGGCCCGACCTGAGTTTTGATTAAGACTCATAATTTTTTAATGTAAAAATAATAAAAAATATTATTTTACTGGGTAGTCTGGTTCATGTAGATCTTATCGGGTCCAGGTATAGTTTCTCTTATAGTAGACCTGATTCGACCTAGGTTCCAACCCGATACCATACCCAAAAATCTGGTTCAAGTCTGGTTACACCTGGGTCCAGGCCAAACCTGACCGGTTGACACCCTTTAATTGTAGGTATCTGTGGTGAGCGTGCCATCACGGCACACTTTGAGTGTGCCTCTGCACCGGGCTGCCCTCCATCTGCTTTTGGCCCCACAAGGATCAGGTGCCATCACCACTACTATTGTATATTAACCCAAGGCCTTTTATGAGGGAGGATCAGGACCTTGGGTAGAAGAGTGTGCAAGGTACCTGGAACGTGTTAATCACCCAAAAAACTACCAAATTGTAGGTCTCCACCTAGATGGATGTCACAAGACTTTCCAATACCATTCATCATCTAGATGAACAGCATCAAGGGCTGAAAAATGGATGGTTAATATTTGTTCAAGCACCCTTTGATTGGTGGGTTTGGTGTCTTGAAGGTGAGCTTATCCGTTCTGGCCTTACCAACCGGACCTTATCCTCTTTGGCCTTATCTACCATGACAGCTAAAGCAACGTAGCTAGTTCGTTTTCTCTTGTTTCCTTCCTCGACCCCAACCATCATCACCATCTTGGAGCAATGGAAAAGTAGAGGGTCAGATCATGGTTAAAGTGAGCCTGGAGATTGAAGGAAATTCACAGAGAAGCTAAGCTTTCTGTTGTCAAGGGTTGCTCTAAATATGATGAGCAAAGCGGAGATCTTAGAAGGAGATGGAGGAGTTTGCACAGTCATACTCATTCATTTTGTCCCAGGTAATTGTTATCCTGCAAGCTCTCTCCAAGACAGTTTCCCTCCCTATGATGAGAGTCATTCATCATCATTATCACCAAACTGACGCACATGCAAACTGGGTTTACTTCTTCGGCAACAGGCTGCTGAAGTCTGAGGTAGAGGGAAAACCCTATTTCCACCCAGTGGGGTGCATGCTTCTGAGGCAAACCCGGTTCTTGTCCATTGCTCTTGATTCCTTCCATCCATCCAAAATCACATGCAATGCCTGAAAATATAGGACTGAAATTTGGGGCGGCCATTGGGTCTGTCCAGGCTAGCCCAATTCGGAGCCCAGTAAGACCCGACATGCCTGAAACGGATCTAGGCCACTGAAAGCCCGATTCGATATTTATCAGATCGGGCCTGGCCTGAAATATTTTTGAGTTTAGCCCGCACAAAACCTGTCGACTTTCTTTTTTGTTAGATGAATCCGGTTAATCAGAGCAGCCAACCCATGCTTACTTTGTTGGTAGGGGGGATGCCCCTTTAATAGGCTGTGAGATGCTAATAATCAATATGGGACTAAATTATCATGTAGTTCAAGTTAAGGGTGTAACCGTTTTGGGTATACCTTACCTGGTCCAACCTGATTTTAGTGGACCCATAGGTTCTCAAATGGGGAACAAAATGGCAATGCAATGGAGCGCTTCTCACCAAGTTTGTTCAGTTCCGATCAACTCCTTTCTTCCAAAAAAATGTTTATGCGTGCATGGAACGAGAGGCTCTCATTCGAGCGCAGTGGTTGTTCGACCCCGTTTCCATAGTTGCCCGATCAGGGCAACGCTTTATTGCGAGCCAAAATCATTTTATCACGCAAGAGATCTGGTTCCGCGACGACAGAAGCAGGGATAGCAGGAGCGGGACCGGCTTAAGTTGACCCACCACCATGACCAAAGGCCGAGACAAGTGCTTCGGTGGTTGTTTCCGTTCAAGACAAAAGATCTAAGCCTCCTCCTATCGGCAGAGCGATTCCATACCTCTTCCAATAGTGTAAGTTGAGCACTTAACCATACTCTCATTTCGTACGAAAAAGCTGTCATAAAGTTTCGTTGTTCCTTTCGTCGTCGACCCCATCTATGTTTCTACGATGGCCTGAATTGTGAGGTACCCTTACGAGCTCAATATATAATAGTGTTCGGGTTCAAGATATAGACCCATAATGAAAATGAGTTGGGTCTTGGGTATTGTAAATAAAGACTCGAACCGTTTGGACCAGACCCAGATAGTTCTCCATAATGTAAAACCAGACCGACACAAACCCAACCTGATTATGTACCCAAATTCCTTTTATTCTTGGACCAACTCGAATCTGGACATGCTTAGTACCAGAACCGATTATATACCCAAACTGGTTTTATATGTGAACGGACCCAAACTGAACCCAAACTTATAGTATGTTTTGAATATGATATATCATTGATGTCTTTTTATTTCAACTTGAAAATGATTGGTTGGTATGAAAATATTTTTTCTATATTTTAGATTTTTGCATTATTTAGAATAATTAATAAACTTCTCATCTGTAAGCCTATAATCTTCTCAATGAATAGTTAATTGTATTAATTTAAATTTTTTATTAGCAGGTCATTAGGTCTAGAGTACCAATCATATCAAGACCTGCACTAAAACCTGAACCCATTAAGACATGATCATTCCTGAACCCGTTAGCCCATACGGGTCTACCTTTTTCAGTTACACTCAAACCCAAACCCAACCAGAATCAAAGCGAGTGTATTAAAGACTCAACCCAATACATACCCAAACTAATTAACCAATATGGGTCCACAATTTCTCGCTGTACTTGAACCTGAATTAGATTGAGTAGGGTTTAGGTATTATATTTAGAATCTGGACTGAAAAGAACCAACCTGAACCCGACCGAATTACACCCCCAGTTCGAATCTTTTATCTAACTACGAGGGGGCATAATTGTTAGAAGCATCTCTTTCTTATAAGACAAATTACGTGCAGTGTGGGATGTAGACACCGACATGCACGTGCACCATGGATAATGGTGGAGAAATGAACACGGATCCCATCATTTGAAATAGGATTGGTTTCATCATACATTCAATCCTAGTCATTCATCTGGATGGCTAGGATTGAATGTATGATGAAGCCAATCCTATTTCAAATGATGAATCTGTGTTGATGGCTAGGATTGAATGTATGATGAAACCAATCCTATATTAAATGATGGATATGTGTTCCTCGTGAAAGGACATAAATGACAAGTCCATCTGCAACTAGATATCAACTTGGGACCAACGGGGCTGCTTGTCTGGCAGGAGCAGTTAGTGCTGGTCACCTTGTGTTAGGACGTTGCAAGTTCCAACCCAAATGGTATGGTTGTATTACTGGTAAGGGTCGGCCTAACCTCAGGTTTCTCAGTCAAAAGAAAAAGAAGATATCAATGGGGGTAACTATTGCGCAATAGTCGAGCCCCATGTATATATATATATATATATATATATATATATATATATATATATATATATATATATATATATATATATATATATATATATATATATATATATATATTGAAAGAAAAGTAAAACATGCTTATATATAACATATAACATATATTTTATATATAATAGTCTCGGCCCTACTGACCCGGCTTGATTAAGCCTATGAGCCTAATGGAAGAGTCATGGTCCAGGGTTTCTCCATCAGGTGGGGCCGTTGAGATGTTCACACATTAGTTATCATATTCTAGTGACTATATATTATAGAATATGAGAACTGAAAATATAGGCATTTTCAACACTTTTTTTTTGCAAATTCAACCGTGTAGATGTGCTTGGCATGGTGAATTTGCTAGGAATCAACTATTGGATCATGTATTTTTGATAAAAATGTGATTTTTGAATGCTTATGAAGATTGTGAGCCATTGATTTTAAAGCCTTAAAAAATCTCATTTAGGAATCAAAATTGAATGATTCAAGAGCGAGTTATTATAAAACCAATCTTGTAGATCACATTCATGTGGTTAGATTAAAAAAAAAAGAACAAAAATTTTTATGAAAATCACGATTCACATAGTAGTTCTCATATTATATATATATATATATATATATATATATATTGGGATGGCGTTGATTAATTAGCTGGTCATTGTTTCATTGATTCCAGTTAGTGAACGAGAGTTTTTGGTTTTGAAAGTCATGCTTGGGTTAGGCAGATCCATCAGCTATTATTCATCGTACCATTGGGGTTTGAACCTGCAATGTCACACCATAAGGAGACGTGCACTTACAGCTCCTACCAACAACACGGAGACTCCTATGGTAAATGAGAGTTCATTTTAGGGATTTTTGGATAATCCTTGTGTGTTGATTATGAAGGGATAGCATTTACTCTGCTGGTGCTTGTGTTTTTGCGAAACTTGAGCTTGTGGTTGTCATTAGGTAATTGCAGGTCTTGTAGTGATATTAACATAGACTATTAAAAAACCTGATGCCTAAGTATGTGAAGACGAAAAGTTCCCTTTAACATGTTCGAGCTTTGTATACGTGTATGGTTTATTGCCCCAATCAACTAAACAGCTTGTCTTAACACAGGCTTGTTCTGGATAGATTGTCCTGAAAAAACTGTTCTACGAGAGATTAAGTACAACCAGAATCGAACATGCTTTTGTAGACCGGAATCGGAAAAGAGTAGCCTGTAGTTCTCATTTACAAAAAGATGCAAGTGGGTCTATCTATTCTCGTCACCAATTTGGAATTCATGAAATTTATGTTTTTTTATGAGTAATTCATGAAATATATGTTATCAAGGTAAGTATTTCAAGCTGCCCAAGCATGGTGACTCCCTGAGGGCAAGGGGTAAGCCCACAGAGTTTTAAGCTGCCATGTGATTGTAAGTACGGCTGGCAGTGGCAGTGTGACTGGTTTGACATGAAAAGATTGGTGCAGAATTCAAAAGTGAGACATGGAGAAATATACTATGGTTTGTGACTGTTAGGGGTTTATTCTTTTCATATGCGAGTGTGGTGCAATGGTCTTTTCTTACCGTAGTAAGTCTTTTGATCGTTCACTCGCAATCAAGTTGCTATAGGCATAGAATGCTTTGCAAACTCACGATGAGTCAAACTGTCTAATCTGGTCAGTCTAACTGCCAAAGGCCGTGTACCAATATCTTTTCATATATTGAATCATTTTTATTGGCCCTGCACACTACCTCATGTGCAACTGCCTAACGGAAGCTGATCAAGTGCATTTTCAAATATTTATTCTATGCAGTCCATGCCGCTCAGTGCATAGCCATCCTATACTAGCTATCACTTTCGAAAAGAGTACAAACTTACCTTAGTCTTACGTGTCATGGAGCGTATTGTGACTCCATGCACATGCCATAGCAAAACCTCACCACTAAAGGAACAAGACCTTACGGCTCTTAGTCTGAAGATCAGTTGATGATTGAAAACCATAACAAAGAGCACCACTCTGACGCCTAGGTATTTTCTTGCCTAGCCCCAAGTCACCATACTTGGCTGGAATCACCTAATGTAATTCCTGAAGGAATTATCCCTATGCCACATGTGCCCCCGTGCGTATAACCGTTATGTGTAGGAATCCTGCAAGCCGAGAGGTCCTTAACTAAATCTTCAAACGCAACATCCTCTGATCCGCCGGCACTGCTTATCTAAACAATGCTCCACGTCTGTATTGCCATACAATGATGCAATAACGACGATATCATTGTCTATCGCGTGCCATGCTACAACCACACATCACCGATCAAGCCAATGCATACCATACATTCCTACACTCGATGCATTTTTCACTTAGTAGAGCTTCACACTGCACGTGCCTCATCCCGAAGGCTCAGTTAGGGACATTCTCTCTCACCCAAACCATTATTGTCCTTGACAATGCCGGTACAGGTAAGAACACAGTCTCAACTGATATGCTAGTTTTTCTATGTACTTATCTTTGGTCTACTTCTTTTCTTCACCGTACTCAACTTGTTCTGGTTTTCATTCACCATCACTGCAACCTTTAACATCACTTAGACAGTGGTCTTTCACTTAACCAACATCGAGCATTCTTTGCTCGTGGGACCCTAATGTAATCCCATATACAACTGGGTCATTCCCACCTGCACGACAAACTTGTCGTCTTTATGCTAATAGTTGGGGTGCCTTTTGACCTCAACAAGGGCAATTTCAAACCCTTCGTGATCCTCATAGAGAAAGACGACCATCATTGCATGTCACAGGAATATCAACATCCTTAGAAACCAACTTGTGGTTTTCTAACGGTTCAAAATAGTTCTCAAGTGGGGGACACCTACTTGCGTATCACCCCAAAATAGTCCTTTAAAGTGTCTTCCTGGGTACTCGTCTTCATAAGGGCACATTGCCCCAATGCTGCAACTCTCATTTAAAGCTAGTACGTTGTAACTCTCTTCCGAAGTTAGCAAAAGGTTATTACAAAAACCAAACCGATGAGCCACAAACAACAACTTTTTTTGCACATATAATTCACAAAGGAACTACCAAGTTAAGAGACCAAAATAATGATCATTCTACTCAACATGGGCACTCCGCTAACCCACAATCTTGAGAAAGAATATAAAAATTTGATTAAGTCTCTCATACCCAAATGTACAAATTCATCCAGCCGAATCCAACATGCATTCTCTGCATGCACCAAGCAAACGTCACGCCTCACCTTCGAGCCTAACGCAGAACTGATAGGAATCATTGACTTATATATGTTTTCTTAGTCGACTGAATAGCAACCTTGCACTTCTGTTTACCATGGCCAATATGTCTTATATCATCCTACTAATATCTTGCTTCTATGCTCAGTCAACAATACTTTAGCTGCGCAAATTTGCGTAAACAAGATAAATCATCTCTTTCATCTTCAATGTCGCACACAATGAACAATAAGGTCTTCATGAATCTTTTTGCTCTGATACCAATTTATCACAGACCTATTCCTTTCATAGGTCAGTGCGGCACAACGATCCTTTCTTACTGTTGCAAGCCTTCCAGTCGCTCAGTCACAACTAAGTTGTCACGGGGATAAAATGCTTTTCAAACCTGCGATGCGTCAAACTGCTTAATCTGGCTAGCTTAACGGCCAAAGGCTGTGTACCAACACTTTTTTATGTGCTAAATCATTTTCATTAGCCTTACACACTACCTCATGCACAATTGCCTAGCGAAAGCTGATCAAGAACATTTTTAATTGCGTATTCTATGTAGTCCATGCTGCTTAGTTCATAGTCGTCCCATACCAGCTATCACTTTCGAAAAGGGTATAAACTAGACTTATTGTGTGTCATAAAACGTATTGCGACTCTATGCACATGCCACAACAAAACCTCGCCACTGAAGGAACAAGACCTTGTGGCCGTCGGTCTGAAGACCAGTTGATGCTTGAACACCATAAAAAAGAGCACCACCCAGACTCATTCACTGGTGCCTAAGCATTCTCTTGCCTAACCGCGAGTCACTATACTTGATTGAAATCACCTAATGTGATCCTTGGAGGAATTAGCCCTAACCTACACATACCTCCGTGCGTCCAACCGCTATGCGTGGGACTCCTGCAAGTTAAGAGGTCTTTAACCAAATCTCCAAATGCAACATCCTTTGATCTGCTGACACTGCTTAGCCAAACAATTCTCCACATCTGTGTTGTATATACTAACGATGACATCGTTGCTTACTGCGTGCCATGCTATCACAACATGTCACCGATAGAGCCAATGCATACTGCACGTTCTAGCAGAACTTCGCAGTGCACATGCCCCAATCCAAAGGTTTGGTCCAGGACAATCATTAACGTACTAATAATTGAAATCGAACTTCTTTCGTACCAAACCTTACACAATCATGGGTTCTACCTTAATTCTTAATAAAACTTCTTTCATGCCAAAACAGAGACCCTAAGGTCAGAATACCTGACATGCTGACACCTACTTATTATCAAACCTGACCCTATTAGGGATGACAGTGGACCATAGGAAAATGGGCCCCGCCTTGCCCTCTTTGGACTAGGGATGAAGGTTAAAATGAAAACCCCGGGATGGACTTAAGCTTCACCTGCCCCGTCCCCAATATTTTTAAGGATGTTAATGGATCGAGGAAAAATGTGGCCCTGCCCTGCCTTGCCCCGTTAGGACCCAGAACGGAGGACATGAAAAGAGGATGGAGGTTGTGATGAATGTTAAAATCGAAACACGTACAGGGTTGGAGCTCTGTATTTTGAGATAGGTAGGGGGTGGAGACTTTGTCCCCCGCCCCCCTCGGTCCACTGTCATCCGTAGACCTTAACAAATTTAGTACGGATTGGGGTCGGGTCATACGCAAACCGTTAGCGCCCAACTAAGGGCAAAGGTTAGTTTTATCATACGATCGTGAAGCACCAATCTTTAATACGAAGAGAGAGACTCTCTCTCTTGTTCCTGAATTCCCATGGCATTCTGGATTTCCAATTCGTCTGCCATTGAAGACATCTTCGATTTCTCGCTAACCCTCGAAGATTACCATATCCAGCAAGGATTTGAAGAGGGATTCAGCGACGGGTTGGTCTCTGGGAGGGAGGAAGGGAGGGAGGTGGGCCTCAGAGTCGGGTTCGAGGTTGGGGAGGAGTTGGGGTTCTACAAGGGTTGCGTTGAGACATGGAAGGCGGCGATAGAGATCGACCCAAATGGGTTCTCTACTCGGGTTCAGAAGAACGTGAAGCAAATGGTGGATTCAATCGAGAAATACCCAATTCTTGAGCTCGAGAGCGTGGGAGTTCAGGATTTGGTGGAGAGATTGATAGTGAAGTTCAGGGCTGTCTCGACAATGGTCTCGGTTCGGTTGGAGTATGATGGGTATCCCAGATCTGTGGAGGATAAGGTCGAATTTTAAGTTTTTTGTTTTTTGAAAGGCAAGCTGAGGTTAGGCAGACCCCAACCAGATATCTCTTGAGCCGCAAATTTTGAGTTTTTGTTGAATTTGAAGTTTCCCAAGTTGTTATGAAGTGGATTACTGAAAGAGAGACCTTATTCAGATAAAATAGTTTTTGGGGAGTTGAGTTTTTCTCTTGGTGGGAATTGATTCATCTGGTATTTGGATGTTTCCATGACTGTGTTTTGTGTTGATAGGGAATCGTGTTTTTTGCGTTTTTGGAGATACCCAAATGAGAAAGTAGTAAATTTAAGACGGTTTGAGATTGTTTGATGTGTTTTCCCTCCATGGTTTGATAGCAAATGGGCTGAGTTTTGCTTATTTTCTTGTAAAAAGGATGTGTTGTTCTGATGAACGTTAAATTACGGAATTTGAGGGATTCCCAAATGATTATGGAGCTTGATATGTTGGGTTTTCTGTATAAGTGAATGTAAAATCTAATTTCAAGGTTTTTTCCCACTTCTGGTTTGATAGAACAATCATTAGATTTGTCACTTTGGTATTGAAATTCATGTAAAAAATAATGTTTTATGTTGCTTTGAATTTGGCTGCTCAAATCCACGATGGGTGTCAAAGTTGTCGATTTTTGAGATACCCAAATGAACAAGAGATTACTTCTTGAGAGAATATTGAACCAGACCCAGAGAAATTCGAAAGAACAAGTTGTCTTTGCTTGCTAAAATTTAAAAGCTGAGAACTCTCTAGTCCTAATGTTTGACTCTGTCGGCAACATCTGATCATCTAATGGAAAACTATGGAATTATGAGGACTATTCTTTGCTCTTAATGTTTGATATTGTGTAGTTTCAGTATAGTGCACATGTTTAAATCTTCATTCTGCAATTAGTCAAAGGTTATTTTTGTCTTAAAATCATGATCTTTTTCAAAATGATAAGGGGATTCATGTTGCGAAAGTAGAATCTGTGGCCAATAGCAAAGTTATCTCTTGGAGGCACAACTTTTGAAGAAGAAGAAAAATGATGAAGCAATGCATATTAGCTTGTTGCAAGATCTACATTTCAGAAAGCCGAAATGCCAGAGCGTTGGAAGCTATTGAACGAGCAGCCGCACTTCACCCAGGAGCTGCCATCATCAACAAGTTTGAAGACACTTCTTACAACCGAGTTGGTTACACACTCGTTTCCCATTTTTCTCAGGAGCCTTTTTCTGACAGTGCTTCCAGTCCTCTGCAACAAGCAGCAAATGTAATGGCGGAGGCTGCATTAAAAGCCACCAATTTGAAATTACATTCAGGAACTCATCCGCGGCTTGGCGTGGTGGATCACATATGCTTCCATCCTCTGGGTCAGGCTTCCATTAACGTTGTTGCTCAACTTGCTAAGAATCTGGCTGCCGATCTTGGCAGCAAGCTCCAATGTAAGTAGCTCCCTTCTGCAGTACCCAATTCCTTTTCAGTTTCATTTTGGTGTGGTGTTGTGATGTTGAGAGTCTAGTCTCATTGAATTTGCAGTGCCAACCTTTCTCTATGGAGCTGCCCACCAAGAAGGTAGGCCACTGGACTATATCAGAAGAAAATTGGGTTACTTCAAACCCAACTCTGTGGACAACCAATGGGTAGGGTGGGCAGCATCAGATTCAATGCCACTGAAGCCAGATGAGGGTCCCATTCATTTGGATCCTGCAAAGGGCATCACACTTGTGGGTGCAACCCCATGGGTTGATAATTATAACGTGCCAATTTTGTCAGCAGACATTGCAGCTGCTCGAAGAATTGCACGGCAAGTCAGTGGCCGGGGTGGCGGGCTGCCTGGGGTGCAAGCCATGGCACTGTTGCATGACAAGGGGAGGTTGGAGATTGCCTGTAACCTTTTGGAGCCGAGCATGGTTGGAGGAGAAACAGTGCAGA
Organism: Nuphar pumila; assembly: GCF_984573655.1. Classification (NCBI taxonomy): domain Eukaryota; kingdom Viridiplantae; phylum Streptophyta; class Magnoliopsida; order Nymphaeales; family Nymphaeaceae; genus Nuphar; species Nuphar pumila. Next base: position 114,085,202 of record NC_143259.1, on the reverse strand, counting down.
AAGAAGTGGAGAGGTTGGCCAAAGAAGAAGGAATGAATGTAGAAATGGGATACTTCACTGATCTGTCACAAGAACAGGTTGTTGAAAAGTTCTTGAAACTAAACTTTGTTGATTGAATGGTTTTATCTGTTTGTCTTGTCTTCTCATGTCCACTAAAGTTGTCATAATATTTGTATCATGGGATACAATGAGTGATTTATCTTTCTTGTGTGGTCTTTTCTCTTATGGCAAAAGATTCAACGCCTCTTGATATTGTGGCTACATGTATGGATAACCACATCCTGTTGGTGCTTCCCTCTGTTAACATACGAGGGGAACCGCCTGCCAAGCAAGTATGGTGAAATGTCTCCTTGTGTTGAAAGGACATGGCGTGTAGACTCACTCAATTAACTCGATACAATAAACTCACAGTGCTCTTCAGTCAATTCCAAGTAGCTCAGAACATGGATTAATGCAGAACTCTATAAAGACACCAATTGTTACTTTCTGCTAGTCATGTTCCAGACAAGTTTTTTCTGGGCAAGTTCTCAATCTTCCAGAGCAGATCTTTATCTAAAGTAGCATTTCTCAGATTTAGATTTGGATAACAGGCTAATGTTGCTTGATTTGGTCAATCGAGTCACTGAACCCAGTTTAGACTTATTTTGGAGTGGTTGGTTGAAATTTTGACATTCTTGGCGTCTTCATTTCATGGGATACATGTTACATTGAAATAAAACCTGAACAAAAGAAACACAGAAAAACCAAAGAAATCTAGTTTTTGTCAAGATACATGGATGTTTAGGATCAGACCTATTTTATCTCACATTGTTGCTCATGAAAAAATTCAGCCGACATTACTAAACAATTTCCAAGATTGCAGAAGAGCCCACCTGCTGGTTTGGTTAGATTTTTTGGTAGATTCCACAAATAAATCATGCAAGATGGTGTCACTATTCTGTTTTTATTTTACTTTCATGATTTCAAGTTCATTTTCCCTTGAAGTCTAATATGTTTTGTCTTACTAAACAGATCATGGATTGTGCAATATTATGTTAACAGTTTGCATTCTTTATCTTTTTGGTTAAGCTTTTATATGAAGGTTTTATGTGTCATTGGCTCCTAGAAGGTAGTGATGATACTGGGTTTCAATCTTCAAGTGATGGATTGATTATAAATTAACGAATGGGAATTTCCAATTACAAACCATTTTCTCCGAAGAAAAGTTTTAGGAATTAGAATTTTACAGAAGTTGTCAAAGAGAGGGGGGCCTATTATTAACTTTGTTCTATTAACCATGGCTATTTTTTTTTTGAGGGGTGGAAAAACATTTCATTAAGACAATGCAACATTCACATGCTATAGATGTTCGACAAGACGTCGACAATTAAGATATGAAAAAAGTTGCATATTGCTGCTAAACAAGCATTGTAACTAGTCTAGTGATCGTGAATCCCCTTTTTGGCTGGCGATGAGGAACACTTCACAAATATGACTGTAGATTTAGTTATGTGCAAATGAGATTAATTCTTTGATTTGTATGAGATTCTAAATCACATGTTTGGTTAACTATGCAAATGTCAGGACCCGACCATGGTTCTGACATATCCAAATGTGAGGGTGGCCTGGGCGTGAATCCCATGTGAGGCATCGACAGAAAAAAGGGAGAAAATTGATCCCTCTTGGCTGGCGTCCAACGCAAGGCAGATGGTAGGGGTGTGTGAAAGAAGAATATTGATTCCTCGTGAATTGATGCAAGCAAGAACTATGAATTAAGATTCACTCAATAAACTATATTTATAATAAACCAAGAAGAATCACACTTATTTATAAAGTTTACCAAAAAGGAAATAAGAATCCAAAAAAGAGAGGGCATCCTCCTATCTTGAACGTATATGGATTTCAAACCATCGTGAATAGATCTGGGGTGATATTTCATACCAACAAATGAGATTCATTCTCATTTGCTTGAGATTCCAAATCACATTTGAACATTTGAATGTAACCAAACATAAAAGTATCGAAGCAGGTTATATGTCCCCCCACCCCCCTCCCCCCGAACAGGGTATCTCATGATCGGTCGTCCCAAAAAGCACCACGTATATAAGCATGTGTGTCTCGTATCCCCATGTTTGTCAGCATCACTTAGTGTTGGAGTTTGATGCGATTGGAAAGACTTAAGTACCCTTTCCTCCACTGGTGCAAAAAAAAATGATGATTCTAGAAAGGAGTTGTTGTAAAGACTTAAGTACCCCGAAGATGGTTATTTAAGATCCAGTCCCTGCACTGCAGGATTATCCAAGAAAGGAATCCCCCCTGGAGAAGGCCATAAACATCTACCCTCTCACTCTCTCTCCCTTCTCTATCTGCTTCTGTGCACATCCAGCAGTCGATCCTACATTGCTCTATCAAAAACCGATTGACCTGTACACTAACTGTAGCATCGTTCAACTTGATGAGTTGTGAAGCCTGATTCAGAGTTTTTGCCCTTACAGAAGGGGGTTTGGGAGCTCCTCCCAGCGTAGGTAGCATAGTTTTTGCCCTTACAGAAGGGGGGTTTGGGGGCTCTTCCCAGCGTGGGTAGCATCATTCAACTTGATGAGTTGTAGAGTCTGATTCAGAGTTTTTGCCCTTACAGGACGGGGGTTTGGGGGTTCCTCTCAGCGTGAGTAGCATCATTCAACTTGATGAGTTGTGGAGCCTGATTCAGAGTTTTTGCCCTTACAGGAGGGGGGTTTAGGGGCTCCTCCCAGCGTGGGTCGCATCATTCAACTTGATGAGTTGTGGAGCCTGATTCAGAGTTTTTGCCCTTACAAGAGGGGTGTCCGGGGGCTCCCCCTGGCGCGGGTCCCAGGGGACTTTATATGATCTCTTTTATAAATCGCTACTCTCTTATCTGATTTTCAATATAAATCACTACTCTCTAATTTGATTTTCATTGTAAATCGCTACTCTATGATCTGATTTCTACTGTAAATCGCTACTCTCTGATCTAATTTTTATTGTAAATCGCTACTTTCTTATTTGATTTTCATTGAAAATCGCTACTCTCTGATCTGATTTTCACTGTAAATCGCTACTCTTTGATGTGATTTTTACTTTAAATCGCTACTCTCTTATCTGATTTTCACTGTAAATCGCTACTCTCTGATCAAATTTTCACTGTAAATCGCTACTCTCTTATCTGATTTTCATTATAAATCGCTACTCTCTGATCTGATATTCACTGTAAATTGCTACTCTCTGATACGATTTTTACTGTAAATCGCTACTCTCTGGTCTGATTTTCACTGTAAATCGCTACTCCCCTATCTGATTTTCACTGTAAATCGCTACTCTCTTACCTAATTTTCCTTGTAAATCGGTACTCTCTTATGTGATTTTCATTGTAAATCGCTACTCTCTGGTCTGATTTTTACTGTAAATCGCTACTCTCTTATCTGATTTTCACTGTAAATCGCTACTCTCTGATCTGATTTCTACTGTAAATCACTACTCTTTGGTCTAATTTCTATTGTAAATCGCTGCTCTCTAATTTGATTTCTACTGTAAATCGCTACTCTCTGATATGATTTGTATTATAAATCGCTACTATATGGTTTGATTTTTACTATAAATTGTTACTCTCTGATCTGATTTCTATTGTAAATCACTACTCTCTTATCTGATTTTCACTGTAAATCACTACTCTCTAATCTGATTTTTACTGTAAATCGCTACTCTCTGATCTGATTGCTACTGTAAATCGCTACTCTCTGGTCTAATTTTTACTGTAAATCGTTACTCTTTGATATGATTTTTACTGTAAATCGTTACTCACTGATCTGATTCTCACTGTAAATCGCTACTCTCTAGTCTGATTTTTAACGTAAATCGCTACTCTCTTATCTGATTTTCACTGTAAATCGCTACTCTTCGATCTGATTTTTACTGTAAATCGCTACTCTCTGATCTGATTTCTATTGTAAATCGCTACTCTCTGGTCTGATTTTTACTGTAAATCGCTACTCTTTGATCTAATTTCTACTGTAAATCGCTACTCGTTGATCTGATTTCTACTGTGAATAGATACTCTCAAATTTTTTTGGTGCCGTGTATAACTTTTTCTTTTCTTTCCCTCTTGTAAATATCGAAAAACAACAATAAAGTATTTTGTTTAATCGTGGTGCTCATGTTTTCTTCGGTTGTTTCTTTCTTGAGGTTCTCATAACACCCTTTCCCATAAATTTTTTATTTTTTTCGCTTTGCGATTTTCGTCATGATGGGAAAGCCGAAGGCTGTACTCCGTTGTAGGTGTACTGGAGGAAGATTCTGTTGTAGGTGTCCCTCGAAGGTGGAAGAGGAGCCGTCATAGTCGGTTGCCCGCTAGACGAGAGCAGCATTCCGGCCATTGCTAGTAGAAAGAGGATGATGATCACCATCGATCGGATTGCCAACTTTTTGCCTCCCTTTATTTCTTCTCTAGAGAGAGAGAGAGTTTTACAGTGTTTTACGAAGAAGGAACAAGAAGAAGATGATGATGAAAAGTTCAAACAGACATTTTTTATGGCTCAGGTTCGTTTTGCCGGATCACCATCAGATCGTCGGCTCACCATCATTTTGCCGAATCACCATCGGATCGTCGGCTAAGGTTCATTTAGCTGTGTAGACTTTGAAGAGTCAACATCATCCTCGACTTTATGGATGGAGGACATGTTTGTCCTGTTTTTTGAACCGTTTGTTTTCCTTTTTTGAATGAAGGACATTTTTGCCATTTTCTCAAATTGTCGTTTTATGGCAAGAATAGCAAGAAAGGGTACTTAAGTCTTTGCAACCGCACTAGACTCCAATGCTAAGTGATGTCAACATACATGAGAATACGAGCCCCATGTGCTTATATACGTGGTGTTCATTCAGACCCCCGAACACAGATGTGGTATTCAGTGAATCATCGGGGGAGAGCATACACCACCCTTTGATGCATGACATAGTTACACTCAAGTTGGATACAATCGTCTTCTTTTTGCAATTCCATACTACTGCTATAGTATTGTTAATTTGTGATACAAGTCATCTCCCATATCTCGAAATAGACTTTTGCAATGTCGTGTATGCAACAGGGTTGTCATTAATGGGTACACTAGTTATAAGTTGTCTATGTAAGACCAGTCTTCCACTTTGTTTTTTTCCTTTTCAGGGTGTCATCTGACAAAGAGTTCTTCCTAACAATTTGGATAATCAGCCTTTAGTGCCCAATTGTCTATCATTAGTGCACTTGCATTGCATGTGTTTCAATTTCAGCTCACACGAATGTGAAAATCATGGGCATTTTTCAAATCCCAGCGTTTAGATCAAGAACTCATCCAAGTTGATGTATTCAAATTACAGCCATTTTTAATAATTACAGTGTAATTTAAGAATTTTGAACTTTGGGAGGTCAAATTATCTTATCTTACAGCGTAATATGTGCTATTTAAAGAAAGCATAATACGCCTATCGTGCAAAATGGTTAAAACTAGGAACCAACCTGAACCCAAATATCTGGGTATGAGCATAAAACGTGCTCACTCAAATGGTATTCTTGCCCACCCAAATGTTATTTACTTGACCCAAACCCAACCAGGTAACATGTGTGTCAAGTTTGTTTGTTTTTTTCTCGTTTTTTTCCAGATATCTGATCTGAGTTCTCATACACTTATATATGAAAATGAATATAATTTTTGTCCTCTGAATTATGTTGGTCGTTTTTGAGTTTTTATTTTCTTGACCTGACATGGCTTGAACCTGACTATTTGTTTTTTATACTCAGAGAAACCGTCCCAGACGTAGGGACCTAGCCGCCTTGGCTCAGCCTGCCGTACTTACGGTCATTGTCCTGTCAGCGTAAAACTCTGAGGGCTTACCCCTTGACCCTAGAGAGCCATCAAGCTTCGGCTTACGCAGGGAGTGACACCCATGGGATTTGAACCTAGACTGACAGTCAAATAAACTAGGCCCCATCCCACTATGCCAAATCCCTTGGGTCTCCGACTATTTGTTATTTGGGATGGTTTGGGTGCATCCTTATATAATGGGATACCAATGTGACCCTAGTTAAAATCGTAATTATAAGATCCATTTGGTACCACGTACTCTCCAAGACAAGATAAGTTTTTAAATACAAAAGTATGCTTTCCAAATCATTGTTTTTTTCTTTTCTCTTGAATATAACCGTAACGATGTAATCTACATACTTGGTTTTATAAGAACACACTCTTGAATCATCCAATTTTGATGCATAAACAAGCCCTTTAAAGCTTTAAAAAGGCTCACAACCTTTATAAACATTTAAGCATTAAAAATCACATTTTTTCATCGAAAATACAGATCCGATGGTTGATTCCTATCAAATTCACCAAGCTAAGCACTACCACATGGTTGGATTTGCAAAAAAAGTGTTGAAAATGCCCATATTTCTAGTCCTCATATTATATATATATATATATAACAGATGTTGGGATCGACTGACTAGGGTATTCATGGCTCCCAAAACATAGTGTTTTGGGTTTAAAATATGGTAGATCTGACTTGCAACATAGTTTTGACTTCAAGATAGAATTTTTGACATTTTCATCAAAAGGGTTAAATATTGTAGAATGTTTTTCTTTTAAAATAAAAGAAATTTGAGTCAAATTATATTGAAAAGGATTTATGGCCAAAATAGTTAGGTCGATCTAAGACCAGCCCTTATATTCAGCTAAGCCCCATTTGGGACAAGTTTTTTACCTAGCAAATTACATTTGTTGGATGTTGAGTTTAAAATAAAAGTTGACAATAAATGTATTCTGTCAAACCAAACAAATTTTATGTAAATATCAGTTATATTTTAGAAAATGTGATGAAAATGGTATAACCCGTTGAGAACTTCTCTTATTAGCCTAAAATGCAAATGCAAGAAAGAGAATTCAACCCTGTGAAGCTTTCCCAAACTTATACGTACACGACCCAAGCCTTCCAAACTCTCTTTCTTAACCTCTAAGCATTCCTAAAATAAAACTTAATTTCTAAAGAGTTGACTCAACCAATCATGGCTTGCCATCTCGTTTTTCAGTAAATTAGATACAACCTGTTGCATAGTAACTAAATTTGAATATCTTGACCCAACATCTTATCTATCATCTATCAAGGTTCGAAATTCATTTATAACTCTATAAATAGTGGTCAATTTCCTTATTTCAGCCATCTAAACATAGAGTATGTAGGTGTTGATCCTAAGTGAAATAAGTTTAGCCTAAACGCTCTTACTCTACAAAAACTGCCTCATCTAGGTCTAGAACCTAACTTTGACTAGGTTTACCCATAACTTGTCAAAAACTAGCCCCTTAGGGCCTGTTTGGAATCTCGGCGCTGGGATGGGCGTTTATGCTTTTGGTGTTTTCGAGAGAAAATCTTGGTCAAATGCCCATGGTGGTGCCATTTAGAATCTCGGCACTAGAATGGGTATTTATGCATTTGGGATGGAAAGTGAGGCCCTTTCTCCTTTGTATTTAAACTAAAGGATGTATTTGGCAAAATGGTAAAGCAGTTGCACTTCCTCAAATGCATAAACTTCATAAACGCCCATCCTAGCTATCGATCCCAAATAGGCTCTTAGAATAAGGATGCACAACGAACCAAGCTAGCTCGAGCCATAAATGAGTTGAGCTTGAACTAGCTCTGAGGCTCGAATCGAGTAAACGAGTCAAGCCGATCGGTGATGCATCATTCACGGCCATCATGGACTTTATTGGCCACTAAAGGAACTTCAAGGCAGTACCATTGCATTGGTGGCTGATGGTTAGGCTCTCTTTCTCTGTGCCTGTTGAGTCCAGATTGAGCCAAGTCCAACTCGGTTCGCTGTGTTGAGTGTGAAACACTGACCCGAACATGGTTCAAGCTCGTTACATCCTTTTTTTTTTTGGACGAGCCAAGCTTTTACATGCCAAGACTGACCGTGTGCGTCCTACTAAATACTAACTCGGGATGAGCTTGAGCCAAGCCGACCTTGAACATCAGTGGTTCAGGCTTGAACCGAGTTTGAGCCAAGCTTGTACACATACTTGCTTGAGTGAGCTGAACTTGTACATGCCAAGCTCGGCTCGTGTGCATCCCTGCTTTAAAGCCTTAACCTAACTTAAACTGTTCTTAACCGGAGTCTGGATATGTTGCAATAAGATTGCACAAATATTTGTGCATTAAGCATCTGATCACCCTCCATCTTTGGGACAGGGACTATTCAAGTTTATGTGCAATCATATTGCACGTGATCTTTTCACCTATAACCGTGTTGCACTGGCCAGTCATAACAACCAAAATTAGCCTCTCTACCATTTGAAAATAACAGCTCACACACACTGGTTTCAATTTCTACAGAGAGAAGAAGGCTAGCAAAATACAACCAAATTTACGATATTGTTAAATTACTACAGTGCCACCTGCGTTACACCCTTGAAAATATGAAAAACACCAACAAACCTCATAATGACCAGACGATCCAACACAGGCAACATGTAATTTTAAAAAAGACTAGAGAATCGGCCGTTCTTACCAACAGGTCACATTCATGCACATAAGATACACCCACATACAATTATACGCACTCTTTAACTTGAAGATTATCTAGAATTTAATTGATTTTTATTAATAATTGGTATATTTTTGTGTCTCATATTCTCTTTCTCTTTATGTTTTGATAATTTAATATATATGTAAGTTAATACCTACATATAGATAATAACTTCATAAACTACTATATCCATGAGATCCTCTCTCTCTTGTGCGTGCGTGATAGGGGCATCTTTCCCTCAATAAACAAATTTATAAATGTCATGTATACCATAATGCATAACATGTCCTTAAAAAAAAGATATAATACTAATATATGAAATTAATATTTAAAAAATGCAATTTTTTCCAAAAATAAAAAATAAAATACTTGTGATAATCAATCTTATCCTCTCAATATATGTCATGGAGGTACATGGATAAAAAAATGTGTGATTCTGGATCACCTCACAAGTTGAAAAGTTTTTTGAACAATAGTACAAGAGGACAGTGCATTTTTAAATTTGTTAATGAGTACACTATTATTTTTTTGATATTTTAATATCTAAAACTATCTTTATGAAAATAATATTAAAATTTATCAAAATATACTAAAATAATAACGTTTGTGTATTATATCCAAATCAGTGTGTTTCACACAATGTTTGTCAGTATCTTACCGGCAGAACATCGATACGATACTAACCTGAACCGGCCATTTTTTAATAAATATCAAAATACTTAAAATTAAAAATTTTAATATTATTTTTATGGTTTTAACATGTGTCACATTCTGATTGACATAAAATATTTTTAATTGTTTTTTAACCGATTCGGAAAGATTCACTTGAGAATCGGTATCGGGCAGATTCACCTGAATCGTTGGCCAAACGATTCGATAGCCGATACTATTTTGACAACATTGATTTCACCGGCGACATGTGGCCAAAATGGTATGTCTCAAGTCAGTTTGTAAAATGATCTTATAAGAAGAAAAAACCCTAATTCTAATGCAAATTTCAGTAAATCTAATGCCATAACACACCACCCTAGATTTACTGAACATGAAGAGCCGGGCAAGAGGATGGATAGCTGTCCCCACCCTTGCGCTTTAGTTTGGTTGGTAAGGTGCATTTAATCGACGGCCGGAAGTTTAGACCGGTAGATGGATCTGACAAACTATTTTAAACTTTGTAAAAGTAAAAAAAAAAAAAAAACTAATTCAAAAGATAAAATCGCAAGATTTTATAAATTATGTAGTTTATCAGAAAATTGGCAAGTAACAACATCAAAAAGAGGGTGTGGATCGGTAAAGGGCCGGCACCATTCATGCATAGGATGAACGGCCTCCCAAACACAGGGTTATAGGATTATTTTCAGCCGTCCATTTTGTAGAGCATTTAATAGCTCTAAAAAATTTTGTGGGACCCATCTAAGATAAAAAGAAGAGAGTCATTGCTGTGTGCATGAAAGGTATTCTGACAGATTACAGTTAATCTCTCAGAGCTGCCTCTGACCTGTTATACCGTCCACCAAAAAGATGTGGAACAACCCAAAGTTGGGCACAACTAACAGATCAGTTTGGTGATAATGATGATGCATGAGACTATAACTGGGTATCATCATAGGGAGGGAAACTGTATTGGAGGGAGTTTGGAGGATAACAATTACCAGGGACAAAATGAATGAGTATGACTGTGCAAACTCCTCCATCTCCTTCTAAGATCTCTGCTTTTCTCATCATATTTAGAGCAACCCTTGACAACAGAAAGCTTAGCTTCTCTGTGAAATTCCTTCAATCTCCAGGCTCACTTTAACCATGATCTGACCCTCTACTTTTCCATTGCTCCAAGATGGTGATGATGGTTGGGGTCGAGGTGGGACGAAGAAGGAAATGAGAGAAAACGATATACTTTGCTTTAGCTGTCAGGGTAGATAAGGCCAAAGAGGATAAGGTCAGTTTGGTAAGGCCAGAGCGGATAAGCTCATCTTCTTCAAGATGGAGATGAGCTTATCCACTAAACAAAGGGTGCTTGAACAAATATTGCAGCCCTTGATGCTGTTCATCTAGATGATGAATGGCATTGGAAAGCCTTGTGAGATCCAACTAGGTGGAGACCTACAATTTGGTAGTTTTTTGGGTAATGAAGACGTTCCAGGTACCTTGCACACTTTTCTATCCAAGGTCCTGATCCTCCCTCATAAAAGGCCTTGGGTTAATAAACAATAGCAGTAGGGATAATATATTTCAATAAAGCCACCACAGAGAGCCAGGATCAGGTGTCATCACATGGCACAACTCTGCACTGGCCTGCCCTCCATATGCCTTTGGGCCCCACAACTGACCCACTGTTAGCCAAAGATGGAGGGCAATCAGTGTAGCGGCACACTCAAAGTGTGCCATGTGATGGCACGCTCACCACAGATACCTCCAATCATAGTGACAAACGTTTTAAACGGCAATTTCTAGGTTTTCAAAAACTCGCGAGAAATTGAAAACTTTTTCATAAATCTTGCATTTTTGGGCAAAATCTCAGCAATAAAAAAATTAATTAAAAACTATATAATTTATTTTTTAGAAGAAAATATCAATAAAAATTATTTAAAAATAGAAATACATGTTTTTAGCGATAAATAGCCGTTTAAAATGTAAATATCGCATTTAAATCACAGTATTTATGTTTTTTCATAAATCTCGCGAGATTTTAAAAAACTCACGAGAAATTGCCATTTTAAACTTTCAGGCAATTTCTCACTATATTCGTGAGATTTTCATAAATCTCGCGATATTTGTCATTATGCCTACAATTAAGGTGTCAACACTTCAGCAGCGTACAAAAGCACCACTAAAAGTCTTTTTCTTTTTTTGCACAAAACACGCAGGGGCGATTTATCGCATGGATGCATCTGATTTTGATTGAACCAGAAGGGTGTCACCCTTCTCTCTTTCTCACTATATAGAGAAGGGTGTAACAGTGGACGGCATGAGTTGTCAACTCTTAATGGATGTGTGCCCACCACTGATCGTGCCATCAGCGGCAGATCCTGATTTAACAAAGAAAAGGGCTTTAGTGGCGGTTATTGACCACCACTAAAGATGGGTTTTCCGCCTAGGTCTTTGGTGACAGTTCAGGGCCGCTACTAAATGTCCAAAACACGAAAAAATTTGTATGCCCCACGTGCATATGACGTGAGTTCAATGATTGGACATCCACTGTTAATACCCTTCTTCGGCAACCCTTTTTTCAGATGGGTGTCAGAGCTCCTTACCAATGCACAAGCCATGGTGTCCATTAACGGGATAAAGGGTGAGCAGTTTTCATTGTGGCGCGGCCTACGACAAGAATGTCTGTTATCTTCGCTTTTGTTTAATACAATGGCAGAAGGACTTGCGGTGATTCTTAGACTCACGCATACAAGGGGCTTCATACAGTCGTTGGATATCCGAGTTTTTTCTAGGCATATTATACAATATTCTTTGGGAGGGCTTTAGGGCAACAGATGCTCCGCGTAAGGCTTATTCTCATGTTTTTCGCAGCTTTGTCAGGGCTGAGGCTCAATGAAAATAAGTGTTTGATCACGCTTCTGAATGACGATCAGACCAGTCAAAATGCGGCAGAAAAAAATTTCAACTGCGTTTTAGGTATGTTGTTGATTAAGTACTTGAGGCTAGGGGTGGCAAAACCTGACACGACCCGCCAACCCACCTCTTAGGCGGGTTCGGGTTTGGAAAAAATGAACCCGTTTAATAAACGGGTCGACCCGCCAACCCGGCTGGCCCGTTTAATAAATGGGTTAGGCGGGTGGGTCAACCCACCAACCCAACCCGCCAACCCACTAACCCGCCAACCCGACCCATCAACCCTACCCGTCAACCCGCCAACCTGACCCGCGAACCTGCGAACCCGTTTACCCGACCCAACCCATTTATTAAATGGGTTGGCGGGTCGTGTCGGGTTACCTGTTTATTAAATGGGTCGGGTTCGTGTTTGCCACAACCGACCCATTTAATAAACGGGTCAGGTTCGGGTTGAGGTATGCTGACCCGCCAACCCGTCGGGTCGACCCGCCAACCCGACACGATTGCCACCCCTACTTGGGGCTACCCCTAAGTCAAGGCAACCTCTACAACATCATGAGCATTGGTTGTTCACAAGGTGCGTCAATTAAGCTCCAATCTTGGCATGCCAAATATTTGTCTCTTGCAGGCAGAATTACTTTGATTAGGCATGTTTTGTCAGCGATTCCGGAATTCTTCATGTCGGTTTGTGTCATGCCAGTCAACGTTGAGCAACAACTTAAGTGTGTCCTGTCAAATTTTTTGTGGCATGGTGTAAATGGACCTTATAAGAGGCACTTGGTGGGATGAGACTCTATCGTTATGCCAAGGACTATGGTTGGCTTAGAATTTTTTGCTTTGCATAAAAGGAGTGTGGCATTGGCTGTGAAGCAGTGTTGGTTGGCTCATACTTCACAAGATGCATGTACAAACTTCTTCTGGCTGAAATATGGTCTAATCGATTCACTTACTGTTCGTCGGGGGGCTCGTGGACTATACACATCGCATTTGAGGAAAATGTGGTTTAGGGCATTGCATTTGTTTCTTGACAAAAATTTGGACGTGGGGACAGACTGATCTTGGCTTCAATGGGCAGTCTCAATTGCGGAAGTTTTTCAAGTCCACAAGGTCTATCGTTCTCTTTTATCTACAGGTCCGGGCTGGATCCCCAAACATGCTTTATGGGTGAAGGGACCACCTCTGAGGACCAAGGTATTGGCTTGGTTGATTCTTCATGACCGGATACAAACCCGTAACAATATCAAGAGGATGGGGTTTCAGTTTTCCAGTTGGTGTGCTTTGTCGACATACTGAAGAAACCACACATCTTTTTTGGTCGTGTGAAGTGTTTCGAGAATTGTTTTCTAAAACTTGGAGGGCTCCATCAGTTGTTGTGCGAGAGGGCTGCTTTGCGTTAGATCTTATCCTCGACCCTAATATAATTAGACGCGAAATGAAGTAGAGGACTATTTGGAGAGTCTGGTTATATGGATGGCAAAAAATGATGCTACTTTTCAGGATGTCTCATTCAACCTTAACCATTTGACTCATAGGGTCTTGGCTGATGTGTATGCTATCTTACGCATATATCTCAAAGACCTGCCTCTGCCTCCAACCGATCCTCATCTAGATGTCTGTGGTCCTTGATGAGTTTTTTGGTTAACTAGAAAAATAGTTAGCAACTGCCACCTCTTTCCATGAAAAAATAAAAATAAAGCTTAGTTTTCATGCACTTCACGGGGAGCCCAAACTTTTGGCAGCACACAAAGATACCCTAAAAAGCCTATTAGTCAAAATCCACCTAGCTTGAAGCTCCTAACCCATGCAAAAATAGAACGGTGCTTAATGATGAGTATCCACTCAAAGACGCAGGCTGTGTTTGGGAGCCTTGTAATGAGATAGAAACACCATGTCCATGTTTTGCCAAAACATTGAATTGATGATGGAGCTGCCAACAACATCAACTTGTGAATGGTGTGGAAATGTGGTGTTAGGGCTGTCAACTTCATTTGGAGTGCAGTGTTTTGGCAACACCATTCTTCCCAAACAGTAGAGAAGATGAGGGCACTGGTGGAAACTAGGGGTGAAAATGGGCTAGATTTGGGCCAGATCCAGATCTGAGTCTGAAATTCAAACAATAGATGTAAATCTAGATCCAGATCTGAATAAGATTCAAAGAGGTAAGGTTGAAACCGAAACCGAAATGCAAGTGATAATACTGGATCCGAGAAAAATATAAGAAAAACAAGGTATTTACATGTAAAAAATTGCAATTGGATTGGATTTTGATTCGGATCAATTCTAGATCCAAATTAAAATACTGATCCGAATCCAACTTGAATCCGAAAGGCATCAATTGAACAGATCCTAATCTGATCCCAATGCACATCTTTATCTTACTTGAAGGATCCAAATCCGGATATAACATGCCGGACTCAGACCGGATATCCCACCATATATCATATCCATTTGCAGCCCCAGTGGAAACAGCGACACGCCTCCAAATCAAGGCGCCCAAGTCTCCATGTGAGTTGGTCCTAGCCTGGTTATCTGATCTTGAACAAGGTTGGTTGATTCGATCATGGACAAATAACATCAGCATTTTCATTTCCAGCACATAATAATATTGCATATAAAGCAAATCCTACAACTAAAATTCAGGCTGTCCATGGAACCCTAACATTTCCAGGGAACAAACAAAAAGCAATAACAGTTCAAAGTAGTTGCACTGTATTAATTTAATACATATAACAAGGCTGGTGTATATAAGACTGCAGGTTTATGCCTCGTTTAGCAGGTAAGCTTCCGCAAGCTTAACAAAGCCCAGTGATGATTCCAATGACTTCTCTGGCAATGAAGAGTTCTCCACATCTCTCTGCAGCTCATACACTTCAGTGACTTCCACTAGGGTGTCTGTCTCCCCGATCTTAGTGAACCGGAGGAAGGCCTTATGTGATTTAAAGCCTTGGGTCAGCTTCATTCCTTCCACAGCCTCAAAGCCCCAGATGTGTTGAGCCTCATCGATTTCAATAATCTTATCTTTATGGTATCCCGTATGGTTCTCATCTGCACATATCATAATCACCATGTTATTAACAAGTAAGCTATAGGGGCTTATTATTGCAGCCCAATGCAATACTACTGGAATCCATTAATTATAAGACCTATAAGGAGGCTCATTGTAATGGTAGGGGAAGGGGCCATCGTTGATCCAGGTTGAAGATACTACGAGTAAGGGAAAACAAGAGAAGACTTTTTTTTTTTTTGGGTGTGTGTGTGTGTGTGGCTAGGGCAAGGGGAAACCACCCTATCACCAACTTAGTATTGGCAGGCCTTCTGTTGGTAAAATCTTTGATGCCCCTCTTCTTAGAAGGGGGATCAGTGTAATCACATTGCACACAAAATGTGTTCACCTGTTCATATGAGATAAATATTTGGTACTAATAAATGGGGAATGAAAACCTACCCAATAGAAAACCTCTCACACCTACTCACTAAGAAACATTTATTGGATTTTCTGTGTTTTTTAGAAATTCTGATGTGATCTATGCACTTGTTTTTATAAAAATCAGTTCTTAGAGTATTTGATCCAGATGCATAGATATATTTTTATAAGGTTTCAAAAATCAACGGCCTACAATTTCATAAAATTTTGAGCCTCCAAGTACCATTTTTTCATCTAAAATGCATGATCCAAGTGTCAATTTCTAGTAAATAAATCATGTAAGGTCAGAATTTCGAAAGACCACCGAAAATCCGATAAATATTTTTTAGTGGGTAGGTTTGGAAGGTTTTCTATTGAGTAGGTTTTTCATTCCCCCAAATAAAGGTATGGAACTATTGGTTAGAAATCACCTTATATATTTTTTTTGTAGATTTGACTCTATAGATGTGATCTACGATGCTTGTTTAGCAGGAAATGGATTTTCAACCTTGTCATTGTGACATATGAGCAGGTTTGTTTTAAGGGCTTCCACGACTTAAAAAATTACATAAAAAATGAATCAAGCTTAGATTCTTAATAAACAAACTATGTTGAACACATCTATATGGTTAGATTGAGATGACACAGCTTGCACCTGTGATTTCTAGCTCAATATTTTCGAACCTTCACGAAGGTACCAAACATAAACCCGTTTATGTGCGGGGTCAGTTGGGTGATAATAATAATAGTGCATGACCATATGTTGTAAGTCTTTCACCTGTAGGTGTCACCATAGGAAGGGAAACTATCTTAGAGGGAGTTTGCAAGGAAACAATTACCAATGGCAAAAGTTGCGAGCATGATTGTGCCAACGCCTCCATCTCCTTCTACGATCTCCAGTTTGCTGTTCATTTTTTGAGCAACATTTGACAACAAAAGGCTTAGCTTCTCTGTGAATGCCTTCCATATACTCTCCTGGCTCACTTTAACCCTGATCTGACCCTTTATTTCTTGCGTCATTGCTCCTAGATGGTGATAATGGATGGGGTTGAGGATGTGAAGAGGAAGGAAGCAAGAGAATCCAAGGCACTTTGTTTTAGCTTTGAGTGTAGATAAAGTGAAAGAATGTAAGGTCCGGTAGATAATGCCAAAGAGGATAAGATATGGTGGATAAGGAGGGTAAGGTCCTGTAGATAAAGACCTAGGGCTGAAAACGGATCAGGTACCGGACCCATCAGGGTTTACCGAAACCCACTCAAATAACAAATTACCGGGTTTTGGTTTGGCCTAGTCATGAAAATGTAATCCTAATCCTAAAATCTACATAATTTTAAAAAACTAATTTTGTTAAAAATACATAATAAATTACTCAGGTCAGGTCCTGTACCCGACAAAAAAGCCGGTTCAGTTTAGGCACCTGACAAAAATCATGACCCAAACCTGGCCTACATATTGCTCGGGCTGGGTTCTAGTCGACCCAAATATTATTCGGGTCGGCACTTTCCATGACCATATATACCTTGGAATTCGGGTTCGTCTCAGGTCGAGTACCGGATACATAGACCCATTGACAGACCTAGATAAAGTGAAAATGGATAATTAAGGTCCAAGTCCCTTGCACGCCTTGTATCACCAAGACGAAGGACACCAAGAAACCCACCAAACATCCCTGGCACGCCTTTCATCTTCAAGACAAGGGGAACCAAGAAACCCACCAAGCAAAACATGCTTGGACAAATATTAACCAAGGTTGTTAAATGCGATGAGGCGAAGCGAGGCGTTGAGCCTGCGCAACTGGTATGGAAGTGAAGCGGTGGGAGGGGAGGCAGTAAGAGAAGGACCACGCGCCCAGCTGGTACGGAAGCGAGGGATATGCCGGTCGTCCGGTGGTCGGAGAAGACTGAGCAGCAGCTGCAGCACAGCAACTCCGGTGGTCACAACTGGTCGGAGGTTGATGAGGGGCGCATCACAGCAACGCCTCAGTACCTTGAGCGTGCGCCTCGCCTCTGAGGCGTACGCTTCAGGTACTGAGGCGTACGCCTCTCACAACACTGATATTAACCGTCCATTTTACCATCATTGATGTTGTTCATCTAAATGATACGATTGAGATGGGTTTTTGGGTGCTGTTTATATTGGTGATGCATGGCATCCAAGGTACCTTGCACACTTTTATGTCCATAGTCTAATCTTCTATAAGATAAGGCCTTGGGTTCATATACAACTGTAGCAGGGATACAAATATTTTTATAAAAAAAATGACCGTACTATCCCTTGGAATAGTGGTATTTTGTAGCATGGACACAAAATATCGCAATAATTTTCTCACACCTACCCGCTCATTTTTGGGTGAATTTGTGGGCATTCCTAAAGATTTTACCCTTCCACTAGCGACAGACAAGCAACAGTCATTGACAAAAAACTTGCAGAACTCCTTGGCCTTTTGAAGACTTAGGGCATGTTAGTTTGGAATCGAGAAAAACTCTCATAGGAAAAGAAAATTTTTCCTACAAGAAGTTTTCAAAAATAATTTTTTTTGCTTGTTTGTGTAGCATGAGAAAAACGAGCTGGAAACGAAAGAAATTTTTTTTAACATGTTTGTTTTTGCATGAAAAAATATTTTCATGCTACACAAAAAGCTGGCTATTTGACAGTTGGGGCTGAGTAACAACAACTGAACAAAACAGTTGGTCGACCTGAACTTCAGGCATCTCATACAAAGAATTCTCCCTCACTGATGCCAAAGGCCCAAAGTAACCGATCACTATTTATCTAGACCGATTCATTTATCGAGATAAATGTAACAACTTAGAATACTTTATTTGGAGAAGTTGCATCACAGTTTCCACATTTACCATACTTTTCAGGATATATACATCTATCATATAATAATTAAGAAAACAAGATAGTTTCATTCTAAAGGAAAAAATATTCCTATTTATCCTACTTTTTGGGATAAAATAGAACAATAGGGAAAAATGCAACGGAAAAACAAGCACAATATCGTTCCTAACACACACACACCATTCCAAATCAATCCTTAAGTTAGAAACCTAAAACCAAAATCACGATAAACACTCCCATCATTCCAAACTAGCTCAAACTTCAAAGACCATACGCCTAGACTACCCTTAAAGAGAACAACTAAACCTAATTAGGTAAAAACCACAACACCAATCATGAAAAAAACCAACGATCGAGTGATTCCACCACATTTCTTCCGTACCCAACAATTCAAAAAGTCTATTTCTATCCAGCAAATCGATCAAACGTCAAATAGAATTTAAAGCACAACCTACTGATCACCCAAATTCATGAACGCTCAAATCCCGAATTCCCATCTAAAAACTACCCTGTGAATCAGGAAATTGAACTACATCCACGAAATTAAATGAATTCAACAGAAAATTGCCCAAAGGAAGAGAAGTAGCGGTTGGAGGAGACACTCTGTTGCTTTGAGTTTGGAGGAAACCCAACTAGCCATCTGATTGAGATCTTTTAGGTCTTTACGGATCCAATGATTAGAAACCCCGCCATTGACGATGTCAATCTCGAACTCTTTCGACAGATGTTTCCCTTCCTTCTTTTCGTGTTTTTGAAATTCATCCAAACACCAACCTTTATGAAAATGGCTGATCCTGATCTCTAGCAGAGGGGAGGTCGGAATCTTGGTAGGAAAGACTCCACCACCCCCTGGAGGAGTCTTTCCTATCAAAATGTGTACTTTTTTCAAAATGTCTCAGAAAATTGTTTTCTTTCGTTTGGAAAGGTCAGAAAAACCATACAGTTTTCCGACCTCGGTTCACTTTTTCTCAATCATTTTAGCTTCCAAATGTACCCTTAGTGATATTCGTCTTTCACAAGCGACACTGAGAATCACCTATGATAAGCGACACTTTCTTTCAAAAAAAAGAAATAATAATAAGCGACACAACTTCCTGACCGTGTGCACTCATGGTGCTCTCCAAAGGGGAAAGTGACATTTGCCTAACTAGTAGCGACACTCCTCTATTTAACGTTTTCTAGCCACACAACTATGTGTTTATCAACAAAAGGCAGTGAAAGTGACATTTGCCTAACTAGTAGCGACACTCCTCTATTTAACGTTTTCTAGCCACACAACTATGTGTTTATCAACAAAAGGCAGTGAAAGTGACTGTTGACTAGCATGGACTAGAGGCACTACACTCTTGTTTAGGGATGGCAGTGGACCGGGGGATAACGGGCCCCGCCCCGCCTCACCCCGTTTGGACCGGGGATGAAGGGCATGAAACAGGGATGGAAGCGGGGATGAAGGTTAAAATCTATCCCCGTGCGGGGATGGAGGCAGGGATGGACTTACGCTTTCTCCCGCCCCGCCCCATTCCTGTCCCAATCCCCGCCCTGCCCCGTCCCCAATCCTTCAAGGAATGACTATAGAACAAGGGGAAACATGCCCCCACCTCGCCTCACCCCCATTTGGACCGGGGATGGAGGACTTGAAACAGGGATGGAGGTTAAAATCCCCCGCCCCCGCCCCGGTCCACTGCCATCCCCACTCTTGTTCATGTCAAAAGGTGATATCTCTATGGCTTGTGTGTCCCTACTTTCCTCAGCGACTCTTTTGACGATGTGACTCAGCTGACTCCCCTTTAGTATTGTTCTTTTTCACTTTCTCATGAAATGTTTCATGGATTTCAACGTTCTTATATCACTTTGTGTGTAATGTTTACCTGGTGGATGGCCTCACTTATGGTCATGAGTTTATTGGAAGCATCGTGTGGCACCTGGTGATCCCGACCAGGTCAACCTGACGAGCATAAGAAAACTAATCACAAGGGGGTTATATATGCGTGCCTAGTCTCACAAAAGCGTGTGCAAAATATCACATAAGCAGAAAGCAAGAACACAAATCACTTGAAGAAAATATATGGTGCATTAAGAAAGCAACTTTACATTAGTAGAAGACATGTATGCATTGAAGTCATAACGAGTGCAATGGAGCTTCCACTAACGCATACAAGTAGGCTTTTAAGTTAGTCCAAGACTCCGCAAGCAATGAAACACCCACTACATGTGGATCACTTTAAGAAGGAACAAAGCAAGAATTTACATCATATTTGCAAGGCCCCAAGCCCCAACTGGCCAGGTGGTAGTGCAAAAGAGAGGGGCCAGGTGGAACACTTAAGATGCTCAAGATAGACAACTTCAAATGGAATTCAGCCTTGCTATCTCAAGCATCAGGGTAGTGAAAATGACCCTATCGAGCCTTATTCGAACTCTGCTACCCTGCGCAGGGCACGCACACGGTACAAAAGTGGTGGTAGTAGACGGCTACCTTGGAGCAACTTAAGCCTAACAACCATATTTATTTAGTCAAGTTTACTAAACTCAGTCGCTTGACTCTTTCTTTTCACTTCATTCTCGGGGGATCTCCTGCAAGCTTGAAAAAAACTTATATTTATTTAGTCAAATTTACTGAACTCAGTCGCTTGACTCTTTCTTTTCACTTCATTAAGGGGATCTCCTGCAAGCTTGAAAAAAACTGGATTGTTAGTTTAGATCAATGGGTTGACCAGAATCTGCATTCAAAGTTGTAACTAGTAAGGATTGAGCCATGTTATGTGAATCCCCCAATTGACCCTTCTTTCCAAGTCTGGAAAGCTTGATCAATTCAGACCCCATTTGGGAGCCAGTAACCGAGGTGAGAATTGAGGATTTGGGTGCAAATTTGACCAACCTATGCTGCTGGTGGTTGTTGGGAGAATGATGTTAAGAAGGTAGTTTATCAAAATGGTGGAAACCTCAACAAGCCTCCAATCTAAGGCTCCCAACGTGGTTATCTGAAATTAAACAAGGTTGGTTGATTTGATCATGAACGCATAACATCAACATTTTCCCCGTGTGGCCAGTGGCATGGTTGTGAAGGTGTTGAGTTGAAGATGTCAGATCAAACCCCACTAGTGCAAGGGTGTGTCCTTAGCTTTCAGAGGTGTGCCACGCAAGGCAGGGTGGTTGTGGAGCCCCCACCCGGTGTTTTCCCTCGCTTCGGCAAGAATTCCTCCTCTAATTAACATCACCATTTTCATTCCGAACACATTACAATGTTGCTTACAAAGAAAATGATTACATCATGCAATGCAAGTAAAATTCAGACTGTCCATGGATTCCTAACATTTCAAGGCAACAAACAGAAAACAGAACAGTTGAAAGTAGTCCTTTACTTCATACACATAACAAGGCTGGTGTCATAAGATTGTAG
Organism: Nuphar pumila; assembly: GCF_984573655.1. NCBI lineage: Eukaryota > Viridiplantae > Streptophyta > Magnoliopsida > Nymphaeales > Nymphaeaceae > Nuphar > Nuphar pumila. The sequence goes on along the minus strand of NC_143259.1, from coordinate 114,063,458 downwards.
GTTCAAGCCTCCTTTAGCAGGTAAGCTCCCACATGCTTAACAAAGGCCAGTGATGATTCCAATGAGCCTTCTGCCAATGAAGAGTTGTCCACATCACTTTCCGTCTCATACACTGCAGTGCCTTCCACTAGTGTATCTGTCTCCCCGGTCTTAGTGAACCGGAGGAAGACCTTGTATGATTTAAAGCCTTGTGTCAGCAGCCAACCTTCCACAACCTCAAAGGCCCAGATGTGTTGAGCCTCATCGATTTCAATAACCCTCTCTTTCTGGTTTCCCATATGGTGCTCATCTACACAGATCATGACCAAATCACCAAGTTATTCACAAGCATGCTTTAGGGGGCTACTATTGCAGCCCAATGCAATACTAGTGGAATCAATTTCATTGCTAGTGGAAGGAACCATCTTTAATTCAGGCTGAAGATGCTAAGAGCAAGGGAAGATAAGAGAATTTTTTTTTGTTGGCTACCCAGATCAGGTGCAATCGTATTGGACACTTTGAGTGCGACACTGCACCTGACTGCCCTTCATTTGTAGGGGTCAGCCTGTCAGCTGCGGGCCCAACAAAAGATGGATGGCAGATGAAGTGCAGCGTCACAGTGAAGTGTGCAATGCGATTGCACCCGACCTGCCATTATCACCAACTTTTACCCATTGCATACACCCAGCTTCGACCTTGCAGTAAGGGATGCCCCCATGAGTTTTCCAACCACAGTCATCTCTTTTCAGATGACAGACCAGGATTGCCCTTAACTAGAAAGGGGTTTTAACGAAAAAGTTAACAAGTAACATAACCAAAAAATGTGGAACAACCCAAAGTTGGGCAAAATTATTAGAAAAAAAAACAAGTTTATATAGGGTAAATATTTGGTACTAATGATGAGAATCACTAGAATATGACAACTGGAAATATGAGAACTAATGTGTGAACCGCAATTTTGATGGATTTTTTGTTCTTTTTCTCTTGTATCTAACTGTACATATGTGATCTGAATGTTTGGTTTTATAAGAACCTACTCTTGAATAGTCAGATTTTGATGCATAAACAAAACTTTTTCAAGGTTTTAAAATTAATGGCTCATAATCTTCATAAATATTCATGCATTCAAAAATTACATTTTTCATGGAAAATACACTATCCAGTGGTTATTCCTAGCAAATTCACCATGTCAAGCACATCCACCTGGTTGGATTTGTAAAAAAAAGTATTGAAAATGCTCATATTTCTAGGTCTCATATTCTAGTGACTCCTATATATATATATATATATATATAAAAGCCTGTTGCAGTCTAGTGTTATTGAGTGCTTTTCCGCCTTTGATCACGTGGAGGATCAGCGACATTTTGAGTTAAAAGAGGCATTAGTAGCAGTCACAACCAATGCCCATTTTTTTGCCTGTCATTAGCGGCAGTCGTGAACACTGCTTATGATCCTAAATCTCATAAAATCAACGAATGAGCATTGTTTAACGCCCATTCATAGTTAAGCCCGTCCAGTGTTGGGCCGGCCCGTAATGGCCTGGTTTGCACCGGGCCGGGCCAAAAGCCCCATTGGAGCAAAGTTTGGGTGGCCCAAGCCCTGCCGGCCGCCCAACCCGTTGCCCACCTCCATCTTAGAGGGAGTTTACAGGGGAATAATTACCAATGGGAAAAGTCACAGACGTGATTGAGCCAACGCCTCCATCTCCTTTTACGATCTCAACTTTAACGCCCATTTCTGGAGCAACGTCTGAGAACAAAAGGCTTAGTTTCTCTGTGAATGCCCTCCAGAGAGTCTCCTGGTTCACTTTAACCGCTATCTCACTCTTTACATCCTTTACTTCCCTTGCCACTGCTCCTAGGTGGTGATAACATGAACGAGTGGGGTTGAGGGTGGGATCATGAGGAAGCAAGCAAGCAACTCCAAGGTTCTTTGTTTTATCTGTGAGTGTAGATAAAGTGAAAGAGGATGAGGTTAATGATGATGCATGAGTATATCTTGAAAGCCTTTCACCTACACGTATCAAAGGGAGGGAAACGGCCTTAGAGGAGTTCGGAGGTGAACAATTATCTGGGACAAAATGAGTGAGCATGACTGTGCCGACGACGACTCTATTTCCTTCTACCAACTTCGCTTTGCTCACCATGTCTCGATCAACCCTTGACACCAAACTACTTAGCTTCGCTTTGCTCATTTTCGCCATCATCTGAGCCGTTACTTTCCTTGCCATTGGCCTTAGATGGTGATAATGGATGGGGTAGAGGATCTGGGATGAGGAAGCAGACTTAGAGATACCAAGGTACTTTGTTTTAGCTATGAGGGTAGATAAAGAGAGGGAGGATCAGGTCTAAGGTACCTTGGATGCCGTCCATCTTCAAGACGAACGACTCCTAAAACCACATCGAAAAGACTGGTTTTCACCTAGATGGGTCCTACAATTTTTTTTTTGGGTGCTGTTTAATTTTTAGATGAAGGGCATCAATGGTTGAAAAGCAGACGGTGCTCATTGGTTCCAAACATCGAGCTTGATCATGGTTGTTCTTGGTGCCGTTCATCTCGAAGATGAACGGCATCCAAGATGCCCTGGACAGTTTTCTGTCCAAGGTGTAATGTCGGTGCATAAGGCCAAAGAGGATAAGATCCGTATATGAGGCTAGACAAGGCAGACCGAAAAGGCCCAAAGGACCTTGGATGCATCCAAATCCATCACCAACCAAGATGAAGGGCACCCACCACCAAGTCACGTGCAGCTTATGTCCAATGCTCCTGGTTCTTCCATCCATCCATCCAAAAGTCACGTGCAATGCCTGTAAATGCAGCTGAAACAGTAGGACATACTAATTTGGGTGAAAGCTCACTAGGGCTCGGCGGATCTAGGAAGGGTGACTTATGTCACAAAGACAATAAACATGTTAAATGAAATATGCCAAATGAAACGTGTTAAATGAGATTTCAGCTTTTCTGTTGTCTTTTTTGTGATTTCACCCCATAAATGTGTTGGGTATGATCCACACCTGCACCATGTGTTTTTGATGAAAGAAAAAAACCCTGAAAGACCCATTTAGCATATTTCATTTATCAGAGATGTATATATATATATATAATCAGCATATATCATATTTGCATAATATCATGATATTTTCTTAGCCATTTCCAACATTCAAAATATCACAATATTTATGTTTCCCGAAGACATCACAGTTTTATTGTGATACATATGATTTTTAACTTTCTTTTTACTGTTATCTCAAAAAAAATGTGTTTTTTATTCTTTTATATATTTTATAGTTATTTATTTATGTATTTTCTATTTTTAGTTATTTAATTTTGCCAATTTAGCAGTAAAAATGTGAGAAGGACAAATATTTTAACTACTCAAGAGAATTATATTAACAAATATAGGAGATAGTTTAGCTCATCAAAATTTTATGTCCTCACGATATGTTTCCCATAAAATAAAACCCGGCCCAGTTCATGAACACCAAATCTGAAACCTAAACAAGTTCATGAACTTCGTTGCACCTAGTTCGATGCCTAAATGCAACAAAAAGTATTCTAAATTTCCAGTTAAAAAAACGCAATGTTAGAAGGGGATAATGATGAAGACCTCTTAAGCAATTTGGTGTTGGCTCTGCTCTTCTTTGTCAACTTGTTTCTTCTCATACAGTTTGCTTTATAGCGTTTTCCATTTTTTGACATTTAGCAGCGGTCCTAGGCGGCCGCTAAAAGTAAATAAAAAATAAAAAAGATACGTGGACGCAACCGACCTTGTTTGATACCCAGCGCATCCGACGACATGTATAAAAAACACTGCAATAAGTTGGGAAGTTGCATTGGTCTCGATAATCCAATTTCATTACAACACAAAAATCTTCGTCCTTTAGAGGCATTCTAGAAAAGAAAACTAAATAAGGAAAGCCATTAAGCAAGCCAACAGGCAAGTAAACAAGTTTTTTATTCCAACCTTGTGAAAAATGGATTTCAGAAAAGAGATTTCAAACCTAGAGGCACGTTCTTAAGATCGCTATCTTTAGAACTTCAATCGCCCCACTCCGGGAATTCCGAAGATGCGAAAAAGGGTTTTGTTATGACTGAGTTCCCAGGATACAACTAGGCTTGAACCTCAAGAGAGTCACTGCTTCGCAAGGACAAATGATCTATACCACACTTTTACTCAGCAAGCCAAATCGAGAAGAAGGAAAAAGAAGATTGGAGAGTCAGAAAATTCTTGTGTTTTCAAAAGACGAAAATAGAAGATATTTATAGACTTTTAGAGAGGCCAAAAACGTTTTGCGATAAATTTGATTAATGGCCATAAATCTGACGGTTTGAAAATAAGACGAAAAGGTACTTGAACGGTCATCCACCTTTGACTGTCAATCAAAGGCCTTCAAAATCGTCCAACAGTCACAAAGCGCCATAAACTCAATATAAATGTTATTAAAACCTTTCAACCGGCCAAATTTTTCAAAACCAAAAATCCAAAATGGACATATGCACCTCGCACCGCTGCGAGCGTGCGAAGTGCGCCATCAAAACGCCACATTGCACCTCAAGCGCCCTTGCGCACACACGTGCGCGCGAACTGCGAATCCGTTGCTGCACGATGCACAGTAACGTCCGCAAGCCACCCCAAGACACAAGGCTTACCAAAGTAAAGAATAGAGAATAAAACCTGTATTTGAACCACTTGAAAAACTGATTTATCTTAGATATGAGACTAAACCTTTTAAAGCACTTTTGGTGGAAAGAAATCACCAATTTTAAAACTTTCCTAACACAAGTTATCTCCAAGACTGTTTTTTTGTTTATGCAGGAAAACCGTGAAGCAATCTGTGATTGCTGGGCAACCACTGGGAGAAGATCCCAGCAAACTGCCCTTTCTACAAGAGAGCATTCACATCAATAACTCATATCAACTGAGATATTTATCGACTATGGTAAAACCCTCCTGAAGCTAGCAACCTGTATACCAAAAATACCTTCTCTGCTCTTTTTTTTCTCTCTTAACTCTGCACACTTCAGGTAGGTCATATTGATTTACAACTGTGGTAGTAGTTACCGGTGGAGACGCTTCTCACTGCCGGCGAATCTCACTTTTGTGCATGATCAACCGCTCGTCACCTTTGATCATTGTTCGAAGTCGATCGCACAGAAAAAACAAAATGAACAGGAAAACAGGAAATAGCGGTTGAGATCAGTACATATTTTTTATTGGCCGGAATAGCCAGAGGTCCTAAGTGTCCGCTGAACCTGAACTGATTATCTATCCAAAAACATTTTGTACTTAAACCGACCGAACCCGACACCCAACCCACCATTGGAACTAGAACACATTTCTAAAACTTTCGGATTTTAGAAATAATTTTGGAGGAGGTCCAGTGCTGATTTCACTAATTTACATATTTTGATTTTGGCTAGGGGGTATTGCGTTTAGAGTACTTAACAAACCGAGATCTAAGCTGAAACCTGAACCAATTATAGTCAAACCCATTAACTTATACGGGTCTATATTTTTCAGCCAAACCCAGATCCAAGTAAAAATGTGTGGATTCTGGGTCTAATTCTTAGACCCAATTAAAAAATGGGTCTTATCAAAACCCAACCCAATTAAACTCGACCAAGTAAACCCATATGGGTCCACAATTTGTGGCGAGATAGAAAACACCATTTGCCAAATCATCATATTAATGAAAGCATGTTGAAATGTGGGTGTTAAAGGCCGTCAACTTCATTCCCAGTGCAGTGTTTTGGCAACACCATTAGGGGCAGTGGCTTAGTTAGGATTCATGTGAGGGGGGGGGGGGGGGGGGGGGTGTAGCAAAAAACAAAAAAAAAATGGTGTGATAGTCGGGGGTTGGAGGCAGCGCCCCCAAAAAAAAAATTTGAGATAAAATAAAAAATGGCTACAATTATTAATAAAAATCTATTTCATATGGACAAATCAAACTATTTGCTGCAGTCAGGGCTGGGCTAGGACTGGACTAAAAAAATGGATAAAAATCTATTTCATATGGAATCAAGGCTGGGCGGGCTTTTAAAAAAAATTAACTGTTTCAGGAGGCAGGACTAGACCAGTCCTGCCCCCCCCCCCCCCCCCCCCCCCCCCCAAAGCTTCGCCTCTGATTAGGGGTGTCAATGTGTCAGGTTTGGTTCGGACCCAGGTAGAACCAGACTTGGACCAGATTTTGGGTATGGTATCAGGTCCAGACCCAGGTCTAATCGGGTCTACTATAAGAGAAACCATACCGGACTTGATAAGAACTACATGAACCAGACCCGAAACCATACCTAGTAAAATAATACTTTTTATCATTTTTATATTGAAAACTTGCAGGTCTTAATGGGAACTCGGGTTGGGCCAGGGTCTGGTGTAAAATTTCACAAACTATACCTGGATCCATGTATTAATCAGACCTTCAGGTCCGGACCAGGGTCTTCTTATTTATCCCCATACCTGAACCCTATAGGGTTTGGTCGGAGCCCGACCGGTTGAAACCCCTAAACACCATTGCAAGCAGAAGAGAAGATGAGAATGGAAACCACAACATGCCTCCAATTCAAGTCTCCCAAGTCTTCATGTGAGTTGGTCCCAACCTGGTTATCTGATCTTGAACAAGGTTGGTTGATTTTTTTTCTTGAAGGAAAACAAGGTTGGTTGGTTTTTTTTTTTCAAGGAAAACAAGGTTGGTTAATTTGATCATGGCCACATAACATCAACATTTTTTATAATTTCCAGCACATAATAATATTGCATATAAAGCAAACCTTACAACAACAACCAATGCAACTAAACTTAAGACTGTCCATGGAATCCTAACATTTCCAGGGAACAAACAGAAAGCAGAACAGTTAAAAGTAGTTGCCCTTATTTAAGGCATATAACAACGCTGCTGTCATGAGACTGCAGGTTCAAGCCTCTAGCAGGTAAGCTTCTGCAAGCTTAACAAAGCCCAGTCCTGCTTCTAGTGTGCTTGCTGGCAATGAAGAGTTCTCCACATCATTCTCCAGCTCATATACTGCAGTGACTTCCACTTGTGTCTCTGTCTCCCCGATCTTACTGAACTTGAGGAAGTTCTTGTATGATTTAAAGCCTTGGTTCAGATGCCCTCCTTCCACAACCTCAATGCCCCAGATGTGTTGAGCCTGATCGATTTCAATAATCTTCTCTTTTTGGGTTGCCGTCTGATGCTCATCTACACATATCATGACCACAATCACCACGTTATTAACAAGTGATCTATGGGGGGGGGGTGTTATATATCGCAGCCCAATGCAATACTAGTGGAATCCATTAATCATACGAGCTATAAGGAGGCCCAATGCAATGCTAGTGGAAGGGGCCATCTTTGATTCAGGTTGAAGATACTAGGAGCAAGGGATCAGACCCAATTCTGAAACGGGTATAAAAGTACGTAAGACCCAAACCTGACCTAATCTAATTCGAGTTTGGGTACGGTTAGAAATTTTAGACCCATGGGGTTAATGGGTTCAGGTACGTATCGGGTCAGTTATCATAGGGCCCGCTCTTTAATAGATCAGTTTTGATTCAGGTTGGGTTCGGTTCGGGTCTGAGTGTGACTGAAAAGAGGATACCCACATGGGTTAACGGATTGGAGTATGAATTCTTCAGGTCTTAACAGGTTCAGGTCTATATTTTGAACCCATGGGTCCACTAAAACTGGGTCTGTTTGCGTATAATCGATTTCAGACATTGGGTCGGGTTGTGTATACCCGACCAGTTAATCCGTTAGATAAGAGAAGTTTTTTTTTTGCTAGGCCACTTCCATCACCAACATCACATTGGCAGGCCTTTAGTTGGTAAAATCTTTGAGGTCTCTCTCCTTCCCATTAGGAATTACACCCACCTTGAACCTTGTAGTGAGAGATAAGGATGCTTACTGGTCAAATTCGAAACAGCTAAATAAGTAGGAGAGTCAGATCGAGAATAGCCAAAAATTGCAAAACCTTCATCATAGATCCAACCCATTTGCATCACTAGGGATGCCCTTAATTAGGGGTGTCAACGGGTTGGGTTTGGTTCGAACCACATGGAATCAAACCTAGCCCCATTTTTCGGGTATGGTATCAGGCTCCGATCGGGGTTTAATCGGACCCACCATAAGAGAAACCATAGCCAAACCCAATAAAAACTACATGAACCAGACCCAGGCCATACTTGATAAAATAATATTTTTTATCATTTTTATATTGAAAAATTGTGGGTCTTAATGGGAACTCCGGTCGGGCTGAGTCTGGTATAAAATATCACAAACTATACCCGGATTCATGTATTAATCAGACCTTTGAATCTGAATCCAGGTCTTAATCGGGTGTTCTCAGTTATCACCATACCCAGATCCTATAGGGTTTGGTAGGGGTCGGGTCCTGATAAACCCGACCGGTTGACACCCCTACCCCTAATGAGTTTTCCAACCCTGATTATCTCACCTCAGATGACAAACTATGACAGCCCTTTTCTAGAAAGGGGTGTGAAAGGTTAACATAACAAAAAAAAATATGGAACAACCCAAAGTTGGCAAACCTAACAGAAAAAGAAACCCAGTTTGTATGTGGTTCAGTTAGGTGATAATAATGATAATGCTGACTATATATATATATATATATATATATATATATATTGAAAGTCTTTCACCTGTAGGGATCATGGATCATCATAGAGGGAGTTTGCAGGGGAATAATTACCAATGGGAAAAGTAGCCAACAAGATTGAGCCAACGCCTCCATCTCCTTCTACGATCTCCATTGTGCTGTTCATTTTCGCAGCAACATTTGACAACAAAAGGCCTAGCTTCTCTGTGAATGCCTTCCATATAGTCTCATGGCTCACTTTAACAGTGACCTGACCCTTTATTTCCTTTGCCATTGCTCCTAGATGGTGATGATGGTTGGGGTTGAGGATGGGATGAGGAAGAAAACTAGAGATACCAACGTTATTTGTTTTAGCTATGAGGGTTGATAAGGCTAAAAAAGGGTAATGTGGGCACATATATAAGGCCGAAGAGGATAATGTCAGTAGATAAGGCCGAAGAGGATAAGGGCCATTGGATATGCAGTCCCGTTCCACTCATCCCTTATATCATCCCCCATCTTCATACCCCTCTTCAATCTTATGATTCCAGTTGCTTCGATCAAATCTGACTCTTTAGATCGAGTCGGCGTGATTGATTTAATAAGAATTGACTCTTGGATCATATTTTTCAATAAAAAAAATATGACTTCTAAATTACCAAATTTTGTGTTTTGTCAACCATTGATTTTTAGATCACCAAAAAATCTTACACATAAGTGGACTACCATTTAATTATTAATCTTTATGACTAAAACTATTGATATAAATCACATCTGTGGAGTCTGATTTGTTCAAAACAACTTACATCAATGAAATCCCAAGGAGGGGTATGAAGATAGAAATGAGATAACGTATGAGTGAAACCAATTTGATGGGGATACGAGAGTAGATATGGCAACAGATGATAAGGTACGGCAGATATGGCAAATGAGGATAAGGCCCAAGGTGCGGCAGGTTGGGGTCAGGGTGAGCATGTGCCCACCCTGACATGAAAACCCCCATCATGGAGGTTTAGATGGGGGGTGGCCAGTGCCTACCCGTGAAAAGATCAGGTGCAATATGATTGCACAAATATTTGTGCATTAAGCACCTGATCACCCTCCATCTATGTAACAGGGCCTGTCAGGTGTGGGACCCAAGAGGGTGATGTGGTGCTTAATGCACAAATTTTTGTGCAATCATATAGTGTGCCCACTTCCCCAATGCCCGTAGTGCCCAGGACTGTGCCTTAGAGATCGACACTTGAAAAACAAGTGATTTTCTTTTTTAGGATTGAGAGAAAAAATTTACTATGAAAAACAACTGGTCATTTGTTTCCTCATCTTTGCGACAAAGTGACACCTATTAGGAAAAGGCAAACCAAATATTTCCTCACAATATTTTACAATGGAGAGGGAATGGTAAAATATTTCCCAACTCCTTTTACTGGCTTCGGCAGCAATAAGTGCAAGCCAGAACGGCTTACTGTAAAAAAAAAAGAAAAGATTCCCTTTAGAATAGTTTAGAATCACAATTTGGAGAAAAGTAGAAAAAACTTAACTAAAAGTTCAAGTTTGAAAGCAAAAAACATCACCACTTCAAATGTCCCAAATCTTTGAACTTATGCTAGGACTTCTACGTGTGCAAACTAAAGTACAACCACCAAATATCATGTTTTTTTCATGTAAATGTATTTATAGGTATATTAACACTGAAAGAAAAATGTCACAATAGATTAATTAAATATATAGCTTTGAGATATATATTATCACATATTTTTGTAAAAAAAAAAAATCAAAAAATATTATTATTTTTTACTTCAAAATTTTATTTAAAAAAGTGGAAAGATTTTGCTAACAAAAATCTTCAAATTATCATTAAACTAGCTGCCTTTTGCACTTGTATTTGCTCACTACCATGTGGGAAGCATATGAGAACATAGTGTCAACGCCAAATTAGGTAAAATATAGCGGTTAATCACATAAGCAAGAAACAGGTAGGGTTGGGAAACTGAGAAGTAGGTCTGGGAAAAGAGATGAGCTGCTCGTTGTTGGGCTCATGTTTGGATCCTAAAGTGCTTGTTTGAACTCGTGAAATTGGCTCGATGAGCTCGAGCATGAACAACCATTGTTCGTCTCGGCTCAATTCATATAGACTCATTTATTAATAATAAATATATTTTACACATTTTATATTATAGCATGAAGATGGTTGAAGTATTTGGCAAGAAAGCAATAAGTTTAGAGTTCCAATCCTATTGCTTATAAGTTTTATTTTGTAAATGAGTTAGTTTGAGCTTGGCTTAGTAGGTTTAATATTTAAATTTTATTGTTTTTACTTTTTACTTTTTTTTTTTTTTTGTAAATGAGCTTGCTCGTTTCCGTCTCATTTAGCTCAGACTTTTCATGAGCTCAAGCTCGGCTAGGCTCAACACAAAAAATGAGCCAAGCTTAAACACCCTCTGTTCCATTTTTATTCGGCTCATTTACCAGAGGTGCTCACGTTTTGGTTTGTAAAGAGCTTGTTCAAAGTCATAAATAGGCTTGACAAGCCAAATATGAACAATAGGTTTTAAGCTCAGTTTGGCTCGTAAGGGCAGTCATTTGAGCAATTTAGGTGGTCATGTGAACGAATTTGAGTTGAGCTCATCCCAATAATTATCAGGTCGGGCTTTTGGTGATTAATTAAATCTATTTTAAGGGTTTTGTTTACAATTTTTTTCCTTCAATTAGCATTATTATCGTTGTTAGGGTTTAGGATTTTGATATTTTTTTTCTTTAATAGCATGAATATTTAATTAGGGTTTTAGGGCTTTGTGTGTGTGTGTCTTTTCAATTAACATTATGCATGACTCAATGTTTTGTTGGATTTTTTTTAAAACAATTTATTAGTAACTATATTTTCCATTTCATTGTGTGTTTGTGCTTAACAGTATCAACAGTTTGGATCTTGTTTGGACCTAGTGGGTTTGAACTGGTATTGAGTTCGGACCTGAGTCTGATGGATACACTACAAGAAAACCCACACTAGGTTATAAGGATTCTATGAACTAGTAAAGTAATACTTTTTATCTATTTCAATTAAAAAACACCGATCTTAACCGAAACTTGTGTCGGATCTGGGTTTGGTATGAAATTTCATAAACTATACCTGGCTCTATATGCTAATCAGATCCTTAAGATTCAACCTAGATTCTAATCAGACCTTCTTATTTGTCACCAAACCCTGACTCTAAGGTTTGCCACGTTATCTTTGAGCCAATCCTAACTTACTGACACCCCTACTTGTGCAGTTGTGCCTACTCTAATTTAGATTCCTGGCTGCACCCCTGCAAGGGATACATCCAAAGCCCTTAAACACCGTTCATCACCAAGATGAACAGCACCCACCACCAAACAAAGGCTATTGGATAACTATGAACCATTGATTTTGCAATCCTTGAAGCGGTTGATGATGAACGGTGTTGGAAAGTCTTGTGAGACCCATATAGTTGGAGATCCCTATCATTTGGTGGGTTTTTGGGTGCCGTTCATCTTTGTGAGGAACGACATCCAAGGTGCCTTGTCAGCTTTTCTGTGCAAGGTCTTGATCCTCTCTCTCAAATCAGGCCTTGGGTTGATCTACAATTGTAATAGGGATGACATATAATAGTCATATTTTCATTTTTGACAGATGAACTGATCAGGTCCAAGGTATCTTGGACAGTTTTCTGTCCACAGCCTTGGATGCCATCCATCTTCAAGACAGACGACACGGAAAAGTTTTCACTTAGATGGGCCTAAAAAAAAGTTTTGGCACCATATTTTTTTTTATATTTACACTAAGAAACCACCCCAGGATCATAGACATAGCTGTGCCACCTCTGCTTGCCATACTTACGGTCGCTGTCCTGACAGCTTAAAACTCCATGAGCTTACCCCTTGCCCCAAAAGAGTGGCCACGCTTTGGGGAGATTTATTCTAGTCCACTCAAATCCTGATTCGAATGAAAGTTGACTTGAGTTAGGCTCAGAGCCAATGTACAAAGAAAAATACATACAGAAACCAAGAAGACTTAGAAGTTTGAAAGCAGCAGATAAATTAGGTGGTGAGGACACACTACAAGAAACCTATGACCTAAATCCGACGCTAATCCATCGCTAAACTGTTTAACGACAGATAACTTTCATCGCGAATTTTTCGACGCTAAGTAGTGCCAGAACTTATCCGCAGCTAATTCCGTCGCTAATTTGCGACGGATATGATCCATCGCGAGTCCTTCACTATTTTAAATTAGCGATGGATAATATTCGTCGTTAAATTTTAAAAAAAAATTGCTCATTGTCGGCACGTTCTCCGGCAGGGAGCAATTTTTTTTTGCACAGAACCGGCGCGTTCCGGCGTCGGGCTGCTCTTCCGCAGCGAGCCAGTCACGGCGGGAGAAGGGGTCGTAGTGGAGACAGGATCCGGCGAGGGAGAGGCGGGACGGGCGGTGGAGACTGCCGAGGGGCATCGCCGGGAGGAGCGGTCAAGGCAGGCGGCGTAGCCAGGGTTGACGGGGGAGAACTTGCAGGAGGCGTCGGGCTGGATGACGACGCGGAGGATGGAGGTGCCGTTGGTGTTCGAGCAGTCTCCACCGAGAGGTGCCTGAGAATGGAGGATGGAGGTGCCGTCGGGCTGGACGACAAGACGGGGACGGAGGGATCGTTGCAAAGCGACTGCAGAAGCTGCACGTGGTGCGAGAGGTGCCTGAGAAGGTTGAACTCCGTGGTGCTAGAGGTCGCTGCACGTCGTCAGAGGAAGGTGGGGATGGTTTAAATCGAACGGGGGGGGGGGGGGGGGGGGAACAGAGGGAGGAAAAATTTCGAACGAGGGGGAGGGAAAATTTTGTGCCTCAGGCGGGACGGTTTAAATCGAAAATTAGCGACAGAATTAGCGAGGGAATTTTCCGTCCCTAATCCGTCGCTAATCAGCGATGGATTAGGGACGAAAAAATTCTCTCGCTAATTTCGTCGCTAATTAGCATTTTTTTGTAGTGTTTTAATGACGAAAAAATTTTATCGCTAATCTATCACTAATTAGCGATGGATTTAGCGACAGAAATATTTTCGTCGCTAATTTTGCAAATATTTCAAATGTTAGCGACAAATGGTTTTTCCTCGCTGATTCGTCGCAAATTCGTGATGAAAAAAATCCGTCGTAAATTTTCGTCGCTAATTAGCATTTTTCTTGTAGTGACAACTAGAAATCATATGGCTCAGTTCTTACTGGACAAAGGTGACCAAAATTTTCATGCTATATAATGGACTCTTGTGAGTAAAACATTCATGGTGAGGTGAGAGGATTTTGAGCTCAGGCTTGATAGTTGAAGAGAAAGATATTCAACAATTGTGTGTCATCTCTGTTGCTGCTCTTCTTTTTTATGGCAATAGAGGTGGGGGAGGCTGCCACTACTCAGCAGCAGAAGCTCACCTGCTGGAGTCCTACAGCAAATGCTTCTTGAAAACCATAAAATGTCCAGCGGAGTGCCCTCAGATGAAACCGGCCGACCTGAAAGCCAGGGTCTGCTTCTTGGATTGCAACTCACCAAAATGTGAAGTTGTTTGCAGAAGTGAGCATCTCTCTCTCTCTCTCTCTCTCTCTCTCTCTCTCTCTCTCTCTCTCTCTCTCTCTCTCTCTCTGTAAGATATGTTGTTCCAGAATTAATTGCTACTTGATCAATCTCTAAGCCTCAAATTGGAGCTAGTTCAGGCTGGCTTGCAGAATCTAAATTGTTCAAGGACTGCTTGTATTATCCCTAGTGACAAATATCTCTTATACTTTTGAAAATATTGAAAAGATATAAAAATAATTTGTCACCATTTAAATAGCCAAAATATCATAACATTACCGTTTTAGCGTAAATATTACAATTTTACTCTGATATTCATGTTTTGTATTGCCTATTCCTTCAACATATGCTTATTTCATTTTTATGTATTTTTTAGTTTTTGCTCCTTTTTACGAATTTTTTTTCCTAATTTATTGTTACTGATATTTTGCCAATAAAAGCACAAGAGAAAAGAATTCCAAATTCTCACAAGAATCTCGCTGCCCTTATTTTTCCATTTTAATTTGTTTTGTCCATTATGTTGTATTTTAGATATCTCATCTCCTACGTGAGCACCCAATCACATGGCAACATTTTATGGGCCCCACTCAAAATGCTGCCATAAGATTGGTCTTTGCAACATAGGAGATGAAAGAGATTATTGGATTCCTGTCAACTGGTTGGTGCAAACTGATGAGTTGTGGTTGGTGCAAACTGATGCGTTGTGGAGCCAGATTCAGAGTTTTTGCCCTTGCAAAAAGGGGGGTTGGGGGCTCCCCCGGCGCGGGTTCAGGGGGGCCGCCCCTGGCGGGGGGTCGTAAGGGGACAACGCTCCCCGAAAGAATTTTTTTGGGAGGCTTATGTTTGAGACCCAATTTCTTATTGGATCAGACCCGATTTGTTTAGGTTTAGGGTTGTCGCCCTTTGCCTTGTATAAATTCTTTCTTTTTTTTCTCTCTTGTAACAGTGGAAGAAGAGCAATAAAGTTTTTCTCTGAGCGGTCATGGTTTTTTACTCTCGAATTTGAGGAAAGGTTTTTTCCACGTAAATCTGTGTATTCTTACTGTATTTGATTTGATCGTTCTTGTTTATTGTTTTTTTTTGTTGTTTATTGCTTGCGGTTTTCCTAACACAAACAACAATCATATGTATGTACCAGAAAAAAATGATTTGGCCATTGAACATTTCTTTGGTCCAACTTGAGATTAGCTAGAACCAAATAGTGTTATACCAAATCAGATCCCACGTTTATTATTTCCCTTGAAATCGTTGTGCTTGTACTGAATCAACTGACTTGGGAGGCTAGATCAAACCTCGAGAGTCAGAAGTAACCCGAGCCAAGGCATCTAATGGCAAGAACTTGGTCAGGTTGATCAACATATTTCAGTTGATGATTCTACCATATTGGTCTACACAGATGTGCAACATCCACCATGCCTTTGGCTGCAACAGAATGCTTATTGTTTTTATTTTTTTATGCATTAAGAAAATACTAAAATCCTAACACCAGCCACGTTTTGCTAATCTAACATACAGGGGAGCAAGTTGCAATGATATTGTTACTACAAGTGACAAATAAGGATTTAAGGAAATGGAGATCTCAAACCTAGAGGCACGTTCTTAAGATCGCTATCTTTAGAATTTCAATCGCCCCACTCCGGAAATTCCGAAGATGAGAAAAGAGGTTTGTTACGACTAAGTTCCCAGGATACAACTAGGCTTGAACCTCAAGAGAGTCACTGCTTCGCAAAAACAGATGACCTCTCCCACACTTGAACTGGATTAACAAGTACCAAATTCTTGCAGGTGATTGTTTTGCTCACCTTGAAGTTCAGTTCAGATTCTTTAGTCTCTCTCCATAGGTGGAAGGTGTTATTGGCCGGAATTACCAACCAGACTACCAAACCCCAGTGAAGAAAGGGTGGCCATGCCAATCATGGGGGGTGAGGATAAATACAGAACACCTTCACTTCTTTCACTAGAACGCAAATTCTGCAAGTTTAAGCATGAAACTGAAGCAGCAATTCAGACCATTGTGGTACTATCCTGCTACCTTGGACTGCACAACAAGGCTTGGTGGTAGTGCAGGAATAGTTTGCAGAAAATAAAAGATATGTTCAAGCAATTTAACAAAGAAGAATAAAATGTGCCTTCTCAAATGTGTTGTCTTCCCGTTCCATGTAATGTTCGAAGATAGGAATTCATTTGCGATTGTTGTAATAGTGAAATAATTTTAATAAATAAAGAAGCTCTCAGTAGAAGCTTGTGATCTTGTTCATGAAAGTCTAGGTGATGTGATCTTTGTACTTGTCAAATAAAAAGATCCATTCCACCTAGGGCTGGCAAACGAGCCAAGCTTGATTAAGCTCATGGCTCATATTTGTGGTTAGCCAAACCAAGCTCAAGCCCATGATGAGACCATGCTAAATGAGTCAAGCTCAACCTGACTCCTTCACAATAAAAATACATTGATTGAAAGCTAGAAGTAATAAGATTTGAACTCCAGAATATTTGAGCCGAGCTGCTGGCTCATTTACAAAAAATGCATTGTTTTAAAGCCGAAAGCAATATATTTTGAACTCTAAACCTATTTGCTTGTAAGCCAAATACTTCAACCACTTGTTCTATGCTATAAAATGTAAGGCAAGTTTATACATAAAATATACTTATCACTACTTAACAAGTCTATACAAGCCAAGCCAAGCTGAAAGCCTGTTGTTCATGTTCAGCTTGCTGAGCCTATTTTACGAGTTTGAATAAACTTTGTATGAGCCAAGCACGAGATGAGCACCGAGTGGCTCATCTCATTTTGCAGCCCTAATTCCACTAGATTGATACAATCATGTAGAGTGTAAATATCTTGTAATTGAAGTGCAGCAGATCAGGACCCAAGCAAAACAGTTCACCTTCTAAACCAATTGCAAGCTTCAATCTGCCTTTGATGGATGGGGTTCAACTAAAGCGTCAGACGTCAACACATCCAGCCCCACCAATTGTAGCAACAGATGGCAGCATGTGTATAGAGTGCAAACCGCTAGCGGGCCACTCATTGCTCACCTGATGGCACCCATTGGTGCAGTATTGAGCAGACAGCATCATGACTAGTTTGTGTCCATCCGGCCCTCAAACAAAGTTGTTCCCAGCCATGATATGATCCCAGTTTGATGTGGCCAAGACCTACTTTTTGAGATGAAAAATGATCCTCTAAACGTAGAAGATCATACTCCTTAAAAGATCATGAAATCACCAAAGAATAAAGCAAAACCAAGAGAAACAACAGGCACCCACTTCATGAAACCCATCATCATCTCCATCTCTACCATCACCAACCCAGTTTAAAATCAAATGAGCACCAATCTAATTCCAAAAAAAAAAGATGTTCCTTTAGAGAGACACCCACATACTCAAAACCCTAAAAACAAGTAAAACCAAAGAATCAAGAACATGGGTATCAAGAAAAGTTGATGGTTCTCTTATTTGGTTTGCATTAGCCATTGTACATTGAAGGGTGACCTCTGAATGTTGTGGTGATGAAACCTGAAGCAAGAATAAATGGTGAGGGTGGTGTATGTTCGCCCCGATGATTCACTGAATCCCACGTCTGTGTTCGGGGCTTTGAATGAGCACCACGTATACAGGCACATGGGGCTCGTATTCCCGTGTATGTTGACATAACTTTGCATCGGACTCTGGTGTTGTTGCAAAGACTTAAGTACCCTTTCTTGTTATTCTTCTCATAAAGTGATGGTTTGAGAAAATGACAAAAATGCCCTTCATTCAAAAAAGAAAAAACAAACAGTTCAAAAAAAGGACAAACATGTCCTCCATCTAGAAAGTCGAGGATGATGTTGACTCTTCAAAGTCTTCTTCTTCTTTCTCCGTTCAAAAAAAGGACAAATATGTCCTCCATCCAGAAAGTCGAGGATGATGTTGACTCTTCAAAGTCTTCTTCTTCTTTCTCTGTAAAACACTGTAAAACCCTCTCTCTCTCTAGAGAAGAAATCAAAGGAAGCAAAGAGTTCTTCCTGGAGAAGGCCATGAACATCAACTCTCTCACTCACTCTCCCTTCTCTCTCTACTTTTGTGCACATCCAATAGACGATC
Organism: Nuphar pumila; assembly: GCF_984573655.1. NCBI lineage: Eukaryota > Viridiplantae > Streptophyta > Magnoliopsida > Nymphaeales > Nymphaeaceae > Nuphar > Nuphar pumila. The sequence continues at coordinate 114,045,235 of NC_143259.1, read as the reverse complement.
CTACATTGCTCCATCGTCATCTTCTTCTTCTTCCTTCTTCGTAAAACACTGTAAAACCCTCTCTCTCTCTAGAGAAGAAATCAAGGGAGGTAAAGAGTTCCTCCTGGAGAAGGCCATGAACACCAACCCTCTCACTATCTCTCTCTTCTCTCTCTACTCATGTGCCTGATTTAGAGTTTTTGCCCTTACAGGAGGGGGGTCCGGGGGCTCCCCCCGGCGCGGATCCAACAACGATTTGTAGTATTATCGGGCTTTCCTACAGCAATTTGTAGTATTTTCGGGTGATTTGCGGAAGACACTACAAATCGCAAATCGATATAGCGATTTGTAGTGTCTGCCGCAAATCGCTATAGCGATTTGTAGTGTCTTTTGCAAATCGCTATAGCGATTTGTAGTGTCTTCCGCAAATCACTATAGCAATTTGTAATATTATTCAGTAAGCAAATCGCTGTAAATCGCTACCCGAATTAGGACAAACTTGTCAAGGCCATATCTCCCTAACCGAAGGTCATATTCCAAATCCGTAAAAAGTGGTGTTTTCGTTATTGAGTCTAGTTTATTTCTGTAAATTTTCAGCGATTTCTATTGTCATTTCATTCCTCATTTTAACTAAAAACCAGACCTCTATTATTTTGTGTTATTTGAGTTGCACAACACCATTCTCGCTTGACATCCACATCTTGATTCTGGCATGCTCCTTGTTGGATTTTCCATTGATTTCTTTCAACCTTGCTTGAAACAAAAATATGCCTTTCTCACCACGATACCCTGTGCATTTTTTGACCACGACACCCGGGACCCGTGCCGGGGGAGCCCCCGGACCCCCCTCCTGTAAGGGCAAAAACTCTAAATCAGGCTCCACAACGAATCAAGTTGAACGATGCTACCCACGCTGGGAGGATCCCCCAAACCCTCCTCCTATAAGGGCAAAAACTCTAAATCAAGCTCCACAATGAATCAAGTTGAACGATGTTATCCAGGCTGGGAGGAGCCCCCAAACCCTTCTCCTATAAGGGCAAAAACTCTGAATCAGACTCCACAACTCATCAAGTTGAATGATGCTACCCACGCTGGGAGGAGCCTTCAGACCCCCCTTTCTGTAAGGGTAAAAACTCTGAATCAGACTCCACAACTCTTCAAGTTTAATGATGCTACCCACGTTGGGAGGAACCCCCAGACCCCTCTCCTGTAAGGGCAAAAACTCTGAATCAGACTCCACAATGAATCAAGTTGAATGATGCTACACACGCTGGGAGGAGCCCCCAAACCCTCCTCCTGTAAGGGTAAAAACTGTGAATCAGGATCTACAACTCATTTAGTTGAATGGTGCTACCCACGCTGGGAGGAGCCCCCAAACCCTCCTCCTGTAAGGGTAAAAACTCTGAATCAGGCTCCACAACAGTCAATGTGCAGGTCAGCCGATGCTTGATGGAGCAATGTAAGATCTTCTGTTGGATGTGCATAGAAGCAGAAAGAGAAGGGAGAGAGAGAGAGAGAGAGAGAGCACTACAAGAAAAATGTTAATTAGCGACGGAAATTTGTGACGGATTTTTTCCGTCGCAACTTTGCGACAGATTAGCTAGAGAAAACTTTCTTCATGAATCCGTCGCTAAGTAGCGACGGATTAGCGATGAAAGTTGTTTCATCGCTAAGCCGTCGCTAATTAGCGACGGATTAACGACAATGATTTTTTTATCGCTAATTCTCAATACAAGAAAAGCATTTTAGCGAGGGATTTAGCGAGGGAATTTTTCTGTCGCTAATCCGTCGCTAATTAGCGACGGATTAGCGACGGAAAAATTCCCTCGCTAATTTTCGATTTAACAGAGCGCGAAATTTTCCCTCTCTCCACGTTCGAAATTTAAATCGGTCGCTCTCGATTTAAACCGACTTCTTCGGAGGACGGCGACGTCGGAGAGCATGACGGCGATGAGGCAGTTTCACGGAGGACGGCGACGCCGTCTCACGGAGGATGCCATTTCACGGAGGACGGCGATGAGGCAGACGCAAAAGCGGTGGTCGGAACCTCAGCTTTTGGCAGCTCGTTGGAGCCAAAGATGGCGGTGCCAGCAGCTGCAGTGGATGAGAAGAAGTGGCCGGCCTCTGGACTGTCAAGGAACAACAATATTGAAGACGGAATGTTGTCTTTCTCCTCTGCGATCGTCCTTCCGTCCAGGGTGAAGTCGGAGGGAGACTCGAACCACTTTAACCTTGAGGCATCGATGCGGGAGGCCAGTTCATGGAGGACGGCGACGCCGGAGAGCATCGGTTCACAGAGGACGGTTCACGGAGGACGATGACGCCGGTTCACGGAGGACGGCGACGCTGGAGAGCACTGGTTCTGTGCAATGCCTGTCGGGTGCGGTATAAGTCTGGCTTATTGCTGCCGGAATACCGCCCGACAGGGATCAATTTTTTTTATTTTTTTTTTAAAATTTAGCGACAGCTTAGCGACGAACATTATCCGTCGCTAATCTGTCGCAAATTAGCGACGGAATTAACGACAGATAAGTTTTTTCGCTAATTAGCGAGCAAAAATTCGCGATGGTCTCTATCCATCGCTAATCCGTCGCTAAACTGTTTAGCGATGGATAGAGACCATCGCTAATCTACGATTTTCTTGTAGTGGAGGGTTGATGTTCATGGCCTCCTCCAGTGGAGATTTCTTTCTCAGATAATCCTGCAGTGCAGAGACTGTGTCTTAAATAATCATCTTCGGGGCACTTAAGTCTTTATAACCACTCATTTTCAAGAATCGTCATTTTTTTTTGCACCAATGGAGGAGAGGATACTTAAGTCTTTACAATCGCATCAAACTCCAATGCTAATTAATGCTGACAAACATGAGGATACGAGACACACATGCTTACATACGTGGTGCTCTTTGAGACCCCGAACATGAGATGTAGCTAACTGCCCTGTTGGGGGGGACATACTAAGAGAAGCATAAATTAAAGGGGAAGTGGGACCCACACCGGGGGGGAACGGGGTTCAAAACCAGGACACTGCAAAGGGTCATGCACAAAAATAAAAATAAAAATAAAAATAATTAAACTGAAAAATAAATGCCAACTGATAGAGCGATTAGAATATATTCAAACACTTTTTTATTAGTCTTTCACGGATATTTTTGGGATCGAACTGTGTTTCATATTTCATGAGAAGAAGGTACAACGCGGTTTTGGAAGCTAACGGCGTCAATAGGCCATTATGGAAAGAGACTAGAGAGAGAATCACGAGGATGAAAACGGGTCGGATATTGGTGGAGTTGTGCTTGAGCCGAAAGTAAGTCCGATTTTGAAGAGGGGATCGGATATGTATCCTGGTACAATATGGATCTCAGAGAGGAATTCCAGATCTGGATATCAAGTAATGCTAAATCGTTCCGAGTTTTCAGGCGGAAATGGTAAATTGGATTCTGTCAGACCATATTTGGATGATGATTCGACCATGGTTGCTTCTCAGATTCTGACCCGAAATAGAATAATATTGGACCATCGTTTTTCTGAATATAAGCTAGGGGTGCTAATGGGTCGGGTTTCACCCGGACCCGAGGGTCAGGGTCTGGTGATAAACAAGGATGCCCGCCGCAATTTTTCAATGTAAAAAACATAAAAAAAAATTATATTCTTTACCTGATCCGGGTCTGGTTCATGTAATCCTTATAGTATCTGGATATAGTTTCTCTTATGGTGGGTTAGATCAGACCCGGGTCCGGATCTGGTACTAACATCTCAAATCAGATCTGGGTTTGTTCTTACCCGGGAGAATCTAACCCTATCCGTTGACACCCCTAATATAAACCTATATAGATACTACAAAACTGAACTGGATACGAATCTCAAACCGGTACACCCTTAAAATCCGGACGCAGTGATGGGTCAAGGTTGATCGGACACATATCCAACCCGTTTGCATCCCTTTATTACAGGAACGTGTCGCAGCGTCCTCGGGGGTAACCGACTCACCGGACGTCACGGCTCGAATGACGGAAGGGTCGGTGCTCTCTATCTCTTCAATCCGATATGAATTCGTATCGGTTTCGGAAGGGCAGGCGGCCACGTCACCAACATTGAAAGGACATGTCACCGTTTCATATGGGTGACGTGTCCATACCTACCTTGTATAGGCTGCCATGTCCGCTGAAGAGGCTTTTCCGTGGTTGGCTTGTCTGTCGGTGCCGTCAATCGGTCAAAGGGTAGGGAATATTCTGTCCTTGAAGGTCAAGGACGATAATGACGACTCCCTTGACTTGATTTAGGGTGTCAACGGGTCGGGTTTGGTTCTGAGTCAGGTGAAACCAGACCAAAATTGATTTGAGAGGACGGTAGATGGTTCGAACTCGGGTCTAATCGGACTCACTATAAGAGAAATCAAACCCGGATCATATCTGATAAAATAATATTTTTTATCAGTTTTACATTGAAAATTTGTGTATCTTAATTGGAACTCAGGTCAGGCCTGGGTCTGGTATGAAATTTCATAAACCATACCTGGCTTCATATATTAATAGGTCCGATCCGGATTCTAATCTGCCTTCGTATTTATCACTAGTGTGGGTTGAGTCTGGGTCAAACCCGACCCATTGATACTAACTGTGATGTCACTTGCCAAGTGTCGACAATGACTATTGGTCATCATCAGTCAGGGCATCAAAGTATTTAACTGGAATTTAACGGCACAGTTAAATTCTGTTGGTTGGTCGCATTTAACTTTTTCTTTTATTAGCGGTTTTTAACTGGTCATTTAAGCGCTTTACCTTTCCGCTAAAAAAGTGTACGTTCTCACATATAGGGTTGTCAACGGATCGGGTATACTCGGATCCCACCCGGACCAAACAATATAGGGTCCGGGTATGGTGATAAATAAGAAGACCCGATTAAGACCCGGGTCCGGACCCGAAAGTCTGATTAATACATGGATCCGGGTATAGTTTGTAAAATTTTATACCAGACACGGATCCAACCCGAGTTCAGATTCAGACCTGCAAATTTTCAATGTAAAAATGATAAAAAATATTATTTTACCGGGTATGGTTCATGTAGTTCTTATCAGGTCTGGGTATGGTGTAGAGCCAATTAGACCCGGGTCCGGACCCGATACCATACCCAAAAATTGAGTCCAGGTCTGGTTCCACCTGGGTCCGACCCGTTGACACCCCTACGCACATACTGCAAGCTAGGTTTTGGATCAGGATCTTGATACGTATCTGTTTAGAACTGACTAGACCAGGATCAACGGAGAGAATGGGTTATTGGGAGGGACCCAAAGCTCATGGGGACCCTGAACGTAGATAGCATATCCCAAGACCAGCATCCAGTCCAAAATCATGCCCATTCTCCACTTTCCGTCCACTGAAGAAGACATGGATCCGTTTTAGTTTCCAGAAACCGGAGGCATAAATGGGTCAGACTTGTATTGTTGTGCTGGGCCCCGGGTGCAGCTTTCATGTAATTTAGGGTCTGGATCTCGACAAGTAATGACACTGCTCAAGCCCGAAGGGTCCACTTAATATATGGAGCCGGGTATGGTTTGTGAACTTTCATACCAAACCTGAGTTCCAACTAAGATCCACAAATTTTTCAATATAAAAAGGATAAAAGATATAAAATTTACCGTGAATGGTTTGGGTCTGGTTCATGTAATTCTTGTAGGATCCGGGTATGGTTTCTCTTATAGTGGGTCCAATTAAACCTGAATCTGAACCCTGTACATCTGGATAATGTGTCAGTATGGTGTCCTTGTAACATGGACACGAGTTTAGATACCGTGTCTAGCTTGAAAAGTGAGGAAAGAGAGTGAGTTTTTATTCAGTCGAACATCATTGTCTCATTTGGGTCAACTTACCTGGTTAGGAAGGAGCTGTGAAAAGTCAAAGTGGTGTAGACTCCAAGTCTAGTCTTTCTAGGTCAAGCTTCCTTACCATGAAAGCTGAAAGAGACATGAATGTTTCCACGCACGGCCGGTCCACATCCCAAGCCCCACCAAGCAATACGGGTTTTCACGGGTTGGGTTTACCGGAATCCAACCCTATAGAGTCCAGGTATGGTGACAAATAAGACCCGGGTTTGGACCTGAAGGTCTGATTAATACATGAACCCGGGTATAGTTTGTGAAATTTTATATCAGACCCAAACCCGACCCGAGTTTTGATTAAGACCCGCAATTTTTCAAAAGATGCATCAATCATTCATTCCTCCGCCAAAGACTTGTGTAAAGTATTTGGTATCATCAAAATCTCTTGGTTTGTTACATGCTAGTTGTATCGATACTGTCAACCGGTCGGGTTTGGTTCGGACCCAGGTGAAACCAGACTTGGCATCACTTTTTGGGTATGGTATCGGGTTTAGACTTGAGTCTAATTGGACCTATCATAAGAAAAACCATACCCGGACCCGATAAAAACTACATGAACCAGACCTGGATCATACCCGGTGAAATAATATTTTTTATTATTTTTATATTGAAAATTTGTGGGTCTTAATCGAAACTCGGGTCAGGCCTGGGTCTCATATAAAATTTCACAAACTATACCCGGGTCGATCTATTAATCGGACCTTCGGGTCTGGACTCGGGTCTTAATCGGGTCTTCTTATTTATCACCATACCCAGACCCTATAGGGTTTTGTTCCGGTCGAGTCTAGGTAAACCCGACCCGTTTACACCCTTAATTGGTAGAGGAGAAAAAATTCTGGGAAACTATATCACTTTTTTTATAAAAAGCAAGCTGAGGTTAGGCCGACCCTTACCAGTTATACAACTGTGCCATTGGTATTTGAAACGTCCCAACATAAGGTGACCTGCACTAGCTGCTCCTACCAAACAACCTAAGCTCCCGTTGGTTGGGAAACTATATATATCGTCTATTCAATGAGCAGTCGTACAATATTGAGTTGTCCACATCTCTTTCTTTTAACTAGTTAGTTAAGCTATCATTGTCATGCTTCCTATGTTATCTTAAATAGTCATTTGATTTGCCAATACCATTGAAACAACCACAAGCAAATTGACTGAGTTGTGAGACCTGGTTAGGGGGTGTCCATGGGTAGGGTTTGGTTAGGACTTAGGTGAAACCAGACCCAAACTTGATTTGAGATGATGATACCGAGTTCAGACCCGAGTCCAGACCTACATAAGAGAAACCATACCTGAATATTATAAGAATTACATGAACCAAGTCCTGATAAAATAATATTTTTTTATCATTTTTATATTGAAAATTTGTGGATCTTAATTGAAACTTGGGTCAGGCTCGAGTCTGATATGAAATTTACAAACCATAACTGGTTCCATATATCATTCAAGGCAAACCCGGATTTTAATCAGGCCTTCTTATTTATCACCAAACCCTGACCCTATAGGGTTTGTTATGGGTTGGGTTCTGGTCAACCTTGACTCATTGACACCTCTCGTGCTAGCCAAACTAATACATATTGACATATGCAACCAAGTTTTTTTTTTAGGAACAAAAAACCATGCTCGAAGTAAACAACTTTGACTGCACTGGATGTGCACGCATAAGCAATCAAGCAGAAATCTTTATTAACAATAACCAATTGAATATCCAACTTCCAGCCATCCGATTGAATCCATGGCCTTGTGAAAAAATAGTATTTACACCAACAATAACAATTTACTGCTTGTCTGTCAATCTCTTTATTTTTTTTTGGATTTGTAACCCGAAGAAATGACACCCAGCATGAAGACCTGATCGTGTTGGCTCAACCTGCCATACCTACGATCGTCGTTCCGACAACATAAAAATTCGAGGCTAGGACCCTTGCCCCTAGGGCCTATGCTATGCATTGGCTTGCACAGAGGGTTGATGCCCATGAAAATTGAACCTTGACATACTGTCTAGCAGCCAAAGCTCCACCTCACTACTCCAACTGTAAAACCTACAAATTTTTTATGTTTTTCGAGAAATAACATTGAATTAAGGCTAAAATCTTATTCAAAATTTAGTTAGAAATTTAATTATAATTTAATTATTAATTGATATTCAGCATAAATCTCGAGTTAAGAATTTATTCTGAATCAGGGTTTTGATTTTTAATTGGGTTTAAGCTAAATTTAACTGAAATTTTGATTTTAATTTCTGAAGTTTTATCAGTTTGGATTTAAACTAAAATTTAATAAATATGTTTGAATATTATAATTAGATTTGAGTTTAATTCAAATCTAAATTAAAACTTAATTGAATGCTAATTCAAATTTAAAATAAACAATAATTTGTATTTTCTGTTAAATTTGAATTTTGAATCTTCAATTGAATCTAGAAATAATACCTACGAATTCTTAAGGATATTTCTAATAAATAAAATGACCAATCTTATGAAAAAGAAGTATAAAAATGTAAATTAACCGAAATGAAACATAATAAATATCCTATAAAAAATAAAGTTGATTCAAGTTGATTTAAGTGAATTCACATTCAGGATCAAATTTTTAAAATAGATAAAATTTAATAAAATAAATAATAAATTTTATCAAAATAAAGTCGGATAGGATTTCAAACAAATTTATGATAAATAGATATGAATTTATTTTCATGAGTTTGAAATCTAATATACAAAAAAAAATATTCAAAATGACAATGGGTCCTGTCGACCCTGAGAGAAATTGTCTTCGAAATACATTATTTAGAAAATAAATGTAATAATCGAGATAAATGGATAATGATAATTCAAACTAAGTGTTATGCTATGAGTTATGTAAGATTTGGAATACGTGTATGAAATACACCCATATGCCTAAGGGTTTCATCGACCCTATTTGAATCCATTTCTTCAGAAATTATTTCTGAAGAATACAAATTAGCCTTATAAATAATATATGAAATAAATAATTTAAATACATAGAAATTTGAAATTTAATAGATGAAATTCAATTACATTTAAGCCAAATTCAAATATCATTTAGTGTAATTTCATGTAATTTCATATTTGAATTCTTATAGAATTTCATTTGAATTTAATTTAAAATTAATTAAGAATTTCATTTAGTGGAATGGAACTCAAGAATTAATTGGACTTTATAAAATGGTAGGTGTCATAGGTGGGCCATCCCATCCTATGTGGAATCCATTTCCAACTTAAAAAAATGAAAAACAAACTTTAAAATCAAAGTTATTTTAAAACTTGTCAAAAAGTAAAACATAAAGCAAAGTTAGACTTTCTTTTTTTTAAAATAAAAAGCTTGGAAACCCCAAGGGGAGGTGACGTCTAGCCCATATGCCTACATTATACTACCTATATATTATACATACTATATGTTATGCATAAAATAAATTTTATAGCCTAAGTAACTAAGGTAGAAATACAAAGAAAAAAAGAGAATTTGTTAACTTGCTTGCCAAGCAAGCAAGTTGCAAATATAGTAAAGGGGTCAACCAAGGGGGGGTCGACCTACCCTCTCTCTATTATAATTAGTCCATGTTACATATAGTATATTAGGTATATAAAGTATATATATTACATAGGCTATACTTAAAAAAAATAGATATCAAGACAAAAAAAATAAGAAAAATTAAAATAATAGGAAAGGGGTGTCTTGAGATTTAGAAACTAAACCAAGGACTAGATCAAGGGATGAGATTAGTCCCAGCCCTTGACCTTTCCTAACCCTATTTAAAGAGAGGAGGGGCTCGTGCTCCCCTATTTGATATTTTTCTTAGAGCTTATTTTCCCCAAGCTTCTTCTACTTTTCCTCTTTTTCTCTTTTTTTCCCATCAAATCTCTTGGTGTTTTCTCCCTTTGTTTAACAAGAGAGGCCTTCACGTGATTGAGGAAGGCTTAAGGAAAGCCTCTTCAGTGTCATAGTGTGCGTGGAGTGGTCGAATCTTTCGAAAAGACTCATTGGCTTCTGTAAGAGCAAATTTTCTGACAAAAGGTAGGTGGATATATACTTGTCTTGCAAAATAAAATTCGTAGCATGAATTCCACTATTTTTTTTATAAGAATAGATCCTAAACAAACCCTCCCATACGTGGGTTTAGCTTAGGGCTATCGAAAGATGGAAAAAGAAGGGTTTTTCGAGAGAAAACCCCTTTTAAAAACATGTTTTGCTCAAAAACATGTTTCTTAAAAAAAAATCTGTAAATTTTAAAAATACGCAAATTATGCTATAATTTTTTTGAAAGTATTGATTTGGACTAGTAGAGTAGGTTTCAGGATTTATAAACTAAACCAAGGACTAAATCAAAGGCTGAGATTAGCCCCAGCCCTTGACCTTCCCTAACCCTATTTAAAGAGAGGAGGGGCTCATACCCCTTCCCCGATTTGATATTTTTTCTAAGAGCTTCTTATTTTTCCTAAGCTTCTTCTACTTTTTCTCTCTTTTCCACATCAAATCTCTTGGTGTTTTATCCCTTGGTTCAACAAGGGAAGCCTTAACGTGATTGAAGAAGGCTTAAGGAGAGCCTATTCGGTGTCGTAGTGTGCGTGGAGTGGCTGGATCTTGTGAAAAGACCCATCAACTTGCATAGAAGCAAATTTTCTTACAAAAGATAAGAGGATATATACTTTTCTTGTGAAACAGAATTTGTAGCATGAATTCCACTATTTTTTTCATAAGAATAGATCCTAAACAAACCCTCTCATACGTAGATTTGGCTTAGGGCTATCAAAATATGGAAAAAGAAGGATTTTTTGAGAGAAAACCCCTTTTAAAAATATGTTTTGCTCAAAAATTAATTTCTCAGAAAAGAAATCTGTAAATTTTAAAAATACGCAAATTATGCTATGATTTTCTTGAAAGTATTTATTTTGATTAGTAGAGTAGGTTGTTGTAGATATTCTGTAAAAATTTTATGAATTTCTATGGTCAAAATTTTGAGATATCACAATTTTAGTCATATCAATTTTTTCAGAAAAGAAATTGATAAATTTAGGAAAATCCTGAATTTCGTAGTTAGATCCATGCGATTTTTAATTGTAGTTGGTAGATTATGTTTATATACATACTCTGTGATTTTTTAAGATTTTTTTTTTATTTTATTTGCATGTAAATTTCATGATTTATTTCATTAATTATGTATTTTCCTGAATTAATTTCTGAGAAAATAATACATGTGAGACGAGTGTATTTTTTTTTGCCAAACGGCTAGGAAAAAATATGATTTGTCTCACTGATATTAGATTAGACATGAATGTGTAGTTTGATTGTGGTTTTTAATTAAATTATATCAAAAAAAATCCAGGTGTACGGATTCAGGTGACCCGGTTTGGGCCCACCCGAATGCATAGACTCGAAATCACAGTTTTTTGGTCAGACAGTAGACCAGTAAAATATTCATAACTTTCTTATGCGAAGGAGTTTTAATGAGCGATTTATTGTGTTGAAAAGCTAACAAAATTTCCTACCTTTTGTAAATTTTTTAGTTTTATTCATGGTTTGAGCACGGTTTTGCAATAGTTAAAACACAGTCTGACATGTCTGTAGTAAAATATTTGTAACTTTCTTATACAGAGAAATTTTTATGAACGGTTTATGCCTACAAAAAGCTGATAAAATTTCCTATGATCTGTGAAAGTTTTAGCTCTATTCACTGACTATAAAATTTTTTGTGAACTCTGTAATAGTCAAACAGAGTTGAGAGTTTCGTGTTTTAGGGAGTTGGTCTAAAGGTCCAACTCTGATTTATGCGTAGTTATTTATTTTTCATAAATTTTTCTGTATAATTTGTATGCATAATGTATTGGCATATACATGTATGATTTATATAGTGTAAGATGTGTCTACCTTATGTCATGAATGAAAATTGTAATAACTAAACATGTTGCAAAAAAGGGAGCTAAGCGTTAATGAATGGACCGAAGGGTCCAACATGCAAAGTGTGATGTTAAATATCGAATATTAGTTGTGTCTGTATATTTGAACATGTTATGATGATGATGATGATGATAAGGATAATGTTGATGTTACAATTATGTAGATGCATGCAAGACATGTTTCATTATCGTATTATTCATGTATATGCATATGTGTTAGCCAAAGCATGAAATGTATGAAATTTTTATTTATGCATATGTACGTGTTTATGTTTAAAAGAATAAATGAATTAATGTTTCACTGTTTTGCAAGTTCATCCATTGTCCTATATAAGGCCAAATCCTTTTGATGGATTCAAGTATGATTTCATGTAAAACATCAATTAATCAAGTAAAACAATGCAACATCGCAAGTAAAAGATACTTGTTGGGAGAGGTGCAAGTGGTATAAAACTTTGTGGGTCAAGTAAGTTTTGAGTATGAAAGGTTGCTCTTCCCTTCCCACGATTTTGTGGAAAAATCTCTGCATTAGACTACAGCGTAGAGGGCTAAGGTACTCGTGAGGAAAACTGATACATCGGGATTAAAAGTGTTGAGAATCTCTCTCGAATTATCGTCCCTCACCCTATTACTGGTGAAAGGTGTCAGACCAGGTCAAAGCCACCCTTATGTGTGAAAATACACCTGCGCCATGACCCTGATCCAGTTTTCAAGTATGTGTTGTACCAGCGCGGCTAAGAAGTGATAACTTGAAGATATATGTGCATTAGTTAGGCATTACATTCATCATTTAAGAAAAAACACTTAATTGAACATAAAAATGTATGCATGCATTCGATGACTTCTGCATTTGGTAAGTTCATGCATTGAATTTTATTCGAATTAAAAATGAAGAATGCATATTTATTTAAATTTGATATTCTTGTGCTTGTTGCTTCATTAAGATGCATGTTTAGTCTTTTAGATTTAATTTACTATAGAAAATTATATGAAATTCATGATTCGTATTTTTGTTTTACAAGTTTAGTATAATCTATCCTACTGAGACAAGTTGTGTCTGAGCCATTTGATTTTATGTTTTTCAAGAAGTGTGTAGGTGCTTATGAGCGAAGGTGAGAGGTTGCGACGGGGACCGAGCCTACATTTTTTTTGTCTTATAGATGTTTTAGACTTTGATAAATTCTAAATTTTGAGTTAAGGCTGAATGTAATTAATTTTGGACATATGCAGCCATTTAAATTGTATTGTCATATTTAATTTGAAATCTATTTTAATTCCGCAATTGTATGAATACAAACATTCATGTGAAGTAGCATGCCAAAGTTTAGACCTGATGATTTTTCTGTTGAATTTGTTAAAGTATTTAAAAAAAAAATCTACTATTTTTCAAGTTATAAAAATTGAGGTGTTACACCAACCCCCCTTGGGGCCAATCTCCCCAATTTAGCTTGAGAAAATTTACTTTACAAACTCTTCAAATGTCATACTTCATATTCTTTAGAGAGAACTAAATATTAATTATCATGGGCTACCCTGTTTCTCCAAACCCAAAATTTCCAAACTATAATATGAAATACTTGCCACCAGAGCACTTTTGCATCTAGTTTAGATTAAACTTGATTTTAAACCATCGATTTAACTCTCGAATTATATTTTGATATAAACAACCAAAATTGCTAGTTACTGAGTTCCAAATATTCTTCACCACTGGGCACTCAATGATCAAATGTTGATTAGGCTCTTGGTTACAATTGCAGAAAAAACAACAAATCACAACTGGGATACCAATTTTCTATGCTCTATCAAGAGTGAGCGATGTCGATTCACATTAATGTCAAACTAGATTTTTCTTGTGAGGCATTACATAATCAATAGGAAAAGATAGGGGGATAATGGGTCTTCTTGTTTGATACCATCGCTACTAATGAATGGAGGATCATGAAAGTCATTCATCAAGACAGAAAATAAAACCGATTAGACACAAAGCATAATGTGATTCACTCATGTCAGTGAAATCCTAAAAATAAAAGGGTTTGCTAACTACAAGAAAAACAACTTTTATTGACACACCCCAATGGTAGCGCCAACATAAAGTTGTTTTTACTAGCACAAAAATAGATTGCTTTTACTGGCGCAAGTTTGCTTCAGTAAAAATCCAATTGTTTTGGGGACAAGATCTTTATTGGTGCAAATTTGCACCAGCAAAACCATTTTTTCATGGCAGTATAAAGTTGCACCAGAAAATGCATTAATGGTGATGCCTTTCCTAGTGCATTCTTGTGCCAAGAAAGGTTTTTTGTTGGCGCTATTTGTGCACCAGCAAAAATAGTTTTTCTTATACTAGCTCCAAAAAATCTCTTCCTACACAATCAGAAGCTTTCTCCATATCTATTTTGAGACATGGATTGTGCACAATGGGTCATAATATCTCATGTGCTAACATGATTTCATGAGTACAACATCTAAGAAACCCCCCCTAATTAAAGGAAATGATATGGTTCAAAATCCCTCACATCTTATTGACCGTGATACTAGAAATATTCTTGTGAAACAAATTATATAATGTTATAGGTCTAGAATCCATCAATCAATTTGAACCAGCCTTCTTAGGTATGAGAACCAAATTGTTGCATTCATTTTACCAACATTATTTTTCTTTGAGAAAAACCCGTGAATGACCTTAGTGATATCCGAACCTACAATGTGCCAATACTTATGATAAAAACATGTAGGAAACTCATCCAGACCTAGGGATTTATCCGCATTAATCTAAAAAATAGCTAGCTTTACCTCCTCATCAGTAACTAGCTCAAGGAGAATGCCATTTTCATCACTAGAAACCAATAATCCCCAACACAAACCATTGAACATGATACCACCCTCTCCTTACTTAGCAAGTAAACTCTTAAAAAAATCACAGGCCGCCTATTGGATATGCATAAAGGAACATAATAAAGACCCCTCATGTTGCAGTTGTAAAATAGTATTTTGTTGTCTACGCCCATAGACCATGGCATGAAATGCCTCCTCATCTCTCAAAGCTGAATTTAACTCTTGTGTTGGCATAACCTCTCTCTCAACAACTATATTATTGCCACTTTCCACTTTTTTAGAATTCTGCTCAATATAGTCCCTAACAATAGACATTTTTTACAACTCCCACACATTGCCAGTTTCTAAAGGCATGTTGAATGAGAAAGAGTTTCTGAACAATCAGCTCCATCAAACACCCCCTCAACTTTAAATTCCAACAATGCTCAATAATATTCTTGCACTCATCATAATCTATCCAGAATCTGAAAAAGTGGAACGGTTTCACACCCGAGGGGAAACTAACATGATGGGTGAAAATAATAGGACTATGATCAGATATGGTTCCACCCAACACTTTGAGTTGGAAATGAGCCCCCATAATATCAAACCAAGCTTTCGAGTTGAAGCACCAATCAAGCCTGAACATTGTATGAAACTTCCTCTTTAATAATTCGATCAGGTATATCTTTTTTTTTCTTTTTAAAAGGCAAGCTGGGGTTAGGCAGACCCCTACCAGTTCATTAAAAGGAAGAAAATAACATATAAAGAATTTACAAGAACCAGAAGAATATACATTAGGTACCATTCAAAGGATTCTTCTCCAAAAAAAGTGGGTCTGAAGATAGTCCAAACTACCTATATTCGACGCAAATGTGGTTGTTTTTTTGGGAGGCTGAGGGGTTGGGTGGGGGGAGACAAATGTATTCATAAGTCTGAAGTATTGAAACCTGCAAGATGCCTTAGTTGAGGCTCGGGAGGCAGATATAAACCCAACATCTTAAACCTTTGCTGAGAGATAAACACATCTCATTTCTATATTGATGAAAAAGCAAAAAGCAGAGAACATGATATTTAACGTGGCTCAGCACTTGGCCTACATCCACGGGAAAGGAGAACGATGCACATATTATTAATCACTGTTACGATATTGGATACAGAGCAATGCTATATATAGGATCACATAAGGTGATAGTGCAGAACATGTGGGATGCTACGAGGCTTATCGGTAACAGCAAGATAAGGCTTGGTGGTTAGGAGACAAACTATGGATGAAATAAGAGTTTAAGTGTATCAGGTTCCTAAGGCACTATGATGGGGCAAGGATTCCCATCGTAGTCGGTAACAGTAATTTTAACACTCCCTGTCAAGTCAGGACTCAATGTTGATTAGTCCCAACTTGACTCCAATTTCTTGGAGCTTGTCACTGTTGACTGCCTTTGTAAAGATGTCGGCGAGTTGATCGACACTTCTGACGTGTGAGGTGGATATAACCCCTGTTTGAATTTTGTTCCTCACAAAGTGGTAGTCGACCTCGATGTGTTTGGTCCTCTCATGAAAAATTGGGTTTGCTACTATATGGATGGCCGCCTGGTTATCACATTTTAATTACATGGGTTCATTGTTTTGGAGGCCCATGTCCCCGAGAAGAGCCTTTATTCAGATGAGTTTGCAGGATATGGAGGCCATAACCCTGTACTCTGCTTTGGCGTTGGATCTGGCGACAACATTTTGCTTCTTACTTCTTCATGTAACGAGATTTTCTCCCACAGTCGTGCAATACCCAGATGTTGACCTTCTATCATTGGGGTCACCTGCCCAGTCGGTGTCAGAGTATCCCATGACCTGAGTATGGCCATTCCTATGCATGAGGGTGCCTTTGCCGGGGGACAACTTTATGTACCACAAGATTCTATGAGCAATAGCCAAGTGTGGGATCTTGGGGGCATGCATGAACTGGATAATGAGATTGACCGCATAGGTAATGTCGGGTCTCGTGACAGTAAGGTAAATTAGACATCCCACTAGTCTTTGGAAACTCCCTACATTGCCTATGGGTTCCCCATCATCCTTGCCGATCTTATGATTTTGCTCAATAGGTGTGTTGATGGGCTTGGCTCTGAGCATGCCAGCTTCTTGAAGTAAATCCAAGGCATACTTTTTTTGGCAAAGGAATATCCATCTTTCAGATTGAGTGACTTTTATACCAAGAAAGTATCAGAGCTTTCCAAGATCTTTGATCTCAAACTTTTGATGGAGATGAAGCTTGACAACGTCGATGAGCCCTGGATTGTCTCCGATTATGATAATGTCATCCACATAAATGAGGATGATGGCACTCCTAGTAGCACTCTTCTTGCAAAACATGGAGTACCTGGATGGGCTTCTACAAAATCCAAAGTGTACGAGTGCATCGCTCAGTTTCGTGAACCATGCGCGGGATGACTTTGAGGTCATATAGAGCCTTCTTTAAATGACAGGCAAGGCTTTGGTTGTGCGCATCATGGTGCATCAGTGGAAGCTCTATATAAACTTCCTCTTAAAGTTCTCTATGTAGGAAAGCATTCTTGACGTCAAGCTGATATAAAGGCCACCTTTGGTTGACAACAACAGATAAAAGAATTCTGATGGAGTTCATTTTGGTGATGGGAGCGAACGTCTTATGATAATCAGTACCTTCAACTTGAGTGTATCCCTTGGCTATGAGTCTAGCCTTGTAACGTTCGATGGTGCCATCACTGCGGTACTTGATTTTGTAGGTCCATCAGCAACCAACCGGTTTCTTTCCAGGAGGGAGGGTGACGATTTCCCAGGTGTCATTCTTATATAGGGCTTCAAGCTCTTCGTTCATAGAGGTACGCCATACTTCCTACGTGTTGGCCTCTCTGAAGGTAGAGGGCTCCATGTTGGAGTAAACGCTATATAAGTATGAGAGGTAGGCATTAGAAAAATCATCAAAAGAAACATGTCGCTCAATCAAATGATCCGTGGACCGAGAAGCCATATAGGTGTAGAAGTCTTGCAGCCTGCTGGGACATCTGGTGGACCTGTCGGACCTTCGAGGTATGACACTGTTGTCTTTGATGGGTGTCAAGGAGCCCGTAGTGGTGGAGGTGTTGACATTGGAATGCTCGGGAGGTGTGTTGTCGAGATGCTCGGTGACAGAATATTCGCTGATATCAATGGCAGGTAGGATCGATGCAGCATCTGGAGATGAGTCCTCCCCTTGAAATTTAATGTCATTGGAAGGGGCATCTATGTTTTGGTAATAGGGCTCCCCCTCAAAGAACTCAACGTCCTGAGAGAAAAAAATCCTTCTATTTATAGGGTTGTAACATTTATACCCTTTTTTGATAGAGGAATACCCCAAGAATATGCACTTAGTTACCCACTTTTCGAGTTTGTCTCTATGTAACTCCTGCAGATGGATGGAACACTTGCACCCAAATACCCGTAGGTGAGATAAGGATAGGCTTTTTCCCTTCACCATCTCCATGGTGATCATAGACTTTGAACACTTTGTCTTCTTCGATGTGCCTCTTGATGGTGTCCACATCGTTGGTGATGGGATGGTAAAGACTTATCTCATCCCACATGGCACGCAGTGAACTAAGATAAGAGTGAAATGGCTTGTCTTCCTTGGTCAGGCACGAGATGTCCTGTTGGAGCTGATAGAGTTTGTCAAGGTTGTTCTGCTCACCATAGACGTCTCTCAGGGAGTCTCATATATCTTGGGTAGTGTCGAGGAACAAAAAACCCTCCATGATACTTGGGTCCATAGAGTTTAACAACCAGGACATAACAAGGTGATTCTCGGATTCTCATTCTTCATAGGTGGGGTCCTCGAGTTTTAGGAGAACGATCTTACCGTTGATGTACCCTAGTTTGGATTTCTCACTGAGGAAAAGCATGGAAGCCTTCAACCAGGACAAGTAGTTGGATCCTTTGAGAGGCACGGTGGTGATCTTAAGAGTAGGGTTTTGTTCGTGCACGACCATCCTTGATGCGCCATATGCGGAAGAACTTGACTCATTTTCTCCTTTAGCTATGGTCAATGGTTGTGGATACTATCACAGACTGGTTCTGGCCTGCTTTGATACCATGATGAAAAAGTGGAAAACAGAGAACATGATATTTAACGTGGTTCGGCACTTGGCCTATATTCATGGGAAAGGAGAACAATGCACATATTATTAATCACTGTTACGATATGGGATATAAAGCAATGCTATATATAGGATCACGAAAGGCAATAGTGTAGAACGTGTGGGATGCTATGAGGCTTATCGGTAACAACAAGATAAGGCTTGGTCGTTAGGAGACAGACTATGGATGGAATAGGAGTCTAACTCTATCGGGTTCCTAAGGCACTACGATGGGGCAAGGATTTTCATCGTAGTCGGTAACAGTAATTTTAACATATATAATGGTAACCTATTAAGGTAGGGTGTATCCCAAAGGCATACTAATCGGCAATAACCATAACTAGTAGTACCACTTAAAAATACAGATAGGAGACGATCGTCAGTTGGCTAAGTGTCAATGATAAATGTCACCTCTGGTTTGTGAACCTAGAGCACATGAATAATTTTGCATTGGGAGGCTTCGTTGCCCAATCCGCAATTGCAGTAGATTAGCGACGACCACATTCCGTCGCTAATCCGTCGCTAACATGGGTAGCGACAGATTAGCGACAACGAGGCGACAATATGCTTACGTCGCGAATATTTCGAAGCTAACTGGCAACGGAATTATTCTGTCGCCCGGTCCGTCGCTAATTGCGACGGACTAACGAGCGCTAGATTCCGTCGCCAATCCGCCGGTACTAAACGGCGACCATGGCTTGGCGACGGATTTACTTCCGTCGCTATGCCGTCGCTAGATTAATATGAATAGCGACAGATGGTTCCGTCGCTAATCCGTCGCAAACACGAAAAAAAATTAAAAAAAATTTATTTGAAAATTAAATACCGAGAACTGTACAATTTCTATTTCCTGTACAATTTATATTTCCTGTAAATAAAAAACAAACCACACAAAAAATTTCATATAACAAGAATCTACAACAATTAATCGTTCCACCTTAAAATTAACAAGTTTAATTATTTACAATTCAACAATTACAATTAGGAAACATAAAAAAATAGAACTTCTTCAACACAGTCCTCTAATCATCGCCAAGATTTTGTGCGTCTTCTTGTTTATTGTCTTTATCTGTCCCTTCAGCTCCACTACGCTGATTATCGCTAGCAGCCTACACAAGAAAAGAACAGTCAGTATTGATAAACAAAATATAATGAAATAAATTACACACTATATGTGATTCTATCATGTGCTCATGTGTGATCTAAGGCAATAAAAAAACTCTATATGTGATTCTATCATGCTCATATGTGCTCTAAGGCAGACAAAAAGTTATATATATATATATATATGATTTTATCATGCTCATATGTATGCTAAGGCAGTCAAAAAATTGAATATGTGATTATAGCATGTTCATATGTGTTCTAAGGCATCTAGAAAAACTCTATATGTGATTCTACCATGCTCAGATGTGCTTTAAGGCAGGCAAAAAACTATATATGTGATTCGATCATGCTCATATGTGTGTTAAGGCAGTCAAAAAATTGAATATGTGATTATAGCATGCTCATATGTGCTCTAAGGCAGGCAAAGAAAAAAAATTTATATGTGATTCTATCATAAATGATATATAGCATGTTCATATGTGTTCTAAGGCAGTAAAAAAACTCTATATGTTATTATAGCATGCTCATATGTGTGCTAAGGCAGTCAAAAAACTGAATATGTGATTATAATATGCTCATATGTGTTCTTAGGCAGTCAAAAAACTGAATATGTGATTATAGCATGCTCATATGTGTTCTAATGCAGTCAAAAAAACTTTATATGTGATTCTATCATGCTCATATGTGTTCTTAGGCAGGCAAAAAAACTTTATATGTGATTATAGCATGCTCATATGTGCTCTAAGGCAATAAAAAACTCTATATGTTATTATAGCATGCTCATATGTGCTCTAAGGCAGTCAAAAAACTGAATATGTGATTATAACATGCTCATATGTGTTCTTAGGCAGGCAAAAAGTTATATATGTGATTCGATTATGCTCATATGTGTTCTAAAGCAGACAAAAAACTGAATATGTGATTATACCTGAGAGGGACCTGGAATCGAAGATCCCCTATCCTGAACAGCGGTCTTGATCTCATTTCGGAGAAAGGGGGCGACGGTGTATTGGAAGTAGTTATTCAGTGATTCATTAACGATCTGGCGTACATCATCACCGGAAAGAATAGTCGGCTGCTTGGAGCTTATGTCGGCGCAAGAAGTCGGTGAGCCGTAACTGGAAGAACCAATAACTGGTGAAGTGTTCATATTACTTCCAAACCCGAACACGCGACCTTTTTTGGGTTCACCTGCTGCAGTCACCCATGCTGTAGGATCAAATGATGGATGCTGAGTAGCGTCATCGCCATATCGCTCTACCATCTGTTGCTCATATGCCTCCTACAAAATAATGTTTAAAGTATTCATTAATAATTAATGATAACATTATGATAACTTGCATATATATTGCAATGATTATTAATAGAATTAATACATACCGTTGTCGTTCTCGCCTTCTCTGATACGAAGACTCCCGTGGTCTTCCGTTTATGTGTTTCTACAAACACATCCTTATATGGTACACTGCATCCTTTTTCTGCTTCCTGCGAAGTTAAATGACAAAAGATTTAGTACACAAGTTTGCAATAATACTTATAAAATTAATATTATATATTGATGAGTTATCATTTTCTTTAGGTGACTCCCAAATGTCTTAGATCCACCTGTGTGTAGATGGGCTTCGGGCATCTTCGATCGATTCTGTGCAGCCTTCGCAGAGCGATTTCTAAATGCATCTCCCGCCCACTTATCGCACATTTCATCCCAGTAATCTCTCCTGATAGTAATAGGACCATGGCCCTTCCACAGTAATGGATCATCTACTATGCCAGATGCTTTTTTTGTTGCAGTCTTTATAGTGTGCAGCATGTCTGCAAATCGATTGGCAGGCACCTTCTGTCACACCTTCCTTGCATTATTTTCTTCTACCGTAATTGCGAAGCGATTCGAAGCCTAAAAATATTTTCAGAAAGTTTGTAGACATTGCTTAAATAAATTAAATATGAAACACATTAACTATGAGGAACAACTGTATACCATGAATGAGGACCACAATCTGTCTAACACCTCCTTTGGGTACTCTTTCCATTGAGCAACTGGTCCTGGTAGATGTTGAAGAAGTGAATTCCTAATCTCTCGTACTACTTCTTGTGGCTCAAACCTCGTGCTGCACATGAATTGTTACACAGTAAATATCAATATAAAATATTTAAAAGATATGCAATAATTGAAAACAAAATACTTACGGTCGATTATCGACATACACTATTCGAATGAGTCTTCTTGTGCCAGCCTAAGAAGACCCTGTTTCTTGTGTTGGCTGTTGACTTGTGTGATCAACTGGTGTAGGTGGGTCGTGTACAGGCGCAACATCATCTGTAAAAAAATACATTATAAATTCTCAGAATGCGCATTTGAACTAATCAAGCATCCAATTAGTTATATGATATACCTATCACAGGAGCCCGTGAAGATGAAGGCTGAGCCTGGCTACTACTGGATGAGCGACCACTATAACCTCCACGAACCATATTCTAACAAATAACATATGCCATACAATACATTCAAATAATTCACATCAAGTATTACAATGCATTCAAGTCATTCACATCAAGCATTGCAATGCATTCAAATAATTCAAATCATTCACATCAAGTATTACAATGCATTCGAATCATTCGTATCAAGTATTACAATACATTCAAATAAAATTTTTAATCATTCACACCAAGTATTGCAATACAACTCACATCAAGTATTACAATGCATTCAAGTCATTCACATCAAGCATTGCAATGCATTCAAATAATTCAAATCATTCACATCAAGTATTGCACTAATTCAAATCATTCGTTGCATAAATTATAATACATTCAGATAATTGAAATCATTCACATCAAGTATTACAATGCATTCGAATCATTCGTATCAAATATTACAATACATTCAAATAAAATTTTTAATCATTCACACCAAGTATTGCAATACAACTCACATCAAGTATTACAATGCATTTAAATAGAGGTTTGTAGTATAAGATTTTGCTCACTAGCTTGAGAATTCTTCCTCGTCACTAGTTTGACTTTCTTCTTCTTCTTCTTCTTCTTCTTCTTCATTGTTTGCCCATCCACTTGGTACATCATTTGGATCACATTCCTCTATGAATGTTTCATCGGCTAATGGAGATATGACATTTATATCATGCACAACATCGTGACCATAAGCGAAGTCATAGACATCATCTGATTGATAGTAATCACTGTCTTCAGCTAACTCATCTTCCTGTAACTGATCATACTCGGGGTATAGTTTGGATTTCACCTTGCAAACTGCCCACCATTCATTTCTATCTGACTTTTTTATACTCGGATATGAAGTATAATAAACTTGTTGAGCTTGCGAGGCTAATATGAATGGTTCATATGTTCCAAACCTGGATTTATGATTCACCTCCACAATGCCTGAAGCTTTGTCGAGTCTTGTTGCAGTTGGATCAAACCAATGACACTTGAATATCGTAACCCTGTTATTCATGCCTAAGTAAGTCAACTCCATTATTTTCTCTATAACACCGTAGTAATCATGTTCATTTTCACCGTAGCTGCTACCCTTGACACACACACCACTATTTATCGTTGATTTGTTTATACCGTAGTCTTTTGTATGGAATCGATAACCATTTACGATATACCCATTGTAGCATTACACAACTTTGGTCGGATCATTTTCTAAATCACATATTCCTTGATCTTTAACATCACCATGGCGAACCTACGCACAGACATCAACAATGATTGTGATTACGATCAATTAAGTAACTTAGTGTTGTTTATAAGTACAAAATTTATGTTAGCTTCTTTACCAACTGTTTCAACCACTCCACAAACTTAGTTTCACGTTCTTTTTGTACTTCTGCATCAGTGAGATGTGAAACTTCGTTTTGCAACTCCAGATCAAATCGTCTGCAAACCACAAATATTTATATTACCGAGCCATGTATCCACATATAGAACATAAAAGGATTTATAATTGAGTTGCATATACATATACTTACTCGATGTATGGGTCGATCGCTGAGCAATTAAAAAGAATATAGATGTGTGCTGCATCTTGCTCTCGATCTGTCAATAGCCTTGATCGACAACTACCAAATGCATGCCCAAGTGGTTGAAATATCGACAGCTTGTCAGCTATAGTTACTTGTTCTCCATCATCGTTACGGGGCGGGCATGTGTAACGTGTTGGAATATGAGGTTCGAAGTACATAGATGAGAAATTTGAAATCTCTTCTAAAGTGTACGCCTCATAAATAGAGCCTTCTACTCTGGCTTTATTACGAACCTTTTTTTTTAGGTTGAACATGCATCTGACAATAATATACATTTCAAATTTTAAATATCTGTCATTAAAGAGACAAATATAAAAAAACATATACCTTTCAAATGGGTACATCCATCGATATTGCACAGGGCCACCAACCCTTAGTTCATATGGCAGATGTATGATCAAATGTTCCATAACATCGAAAAATGCTGGCGGAAATATCTTTTCTAGCAGACAAACAGTGGTGATGACAGAGTCCTCGAGATTCTTTATATCTGATACAACGACCTCCGATGCGCACAATGTTCTGAAAAATCTGCTCAACTCAGACAATACCCCCCATATAGGTTTGTCCAACATATCATGGAATGCTAGGGGTATCAATCGTTGCATAAAGATATGACAATCATGGCTCTTCAACCCATATAACTGTCAATCGTCAATCTTCACAGCCCGAGCAATGTTAGAGACATATCCATCTGGAAATCTCAGTTGTCTCAACCATTGACATACATGTTTTATTTGATCAGGTCCGAGCACGTACTTCGCCTTTGGTTTCAGTACTTTGCCATTATACTCTTTGAGTTCCAATTCTGGTCTTTTACATATTAATTTTAAATCCATACGGGCCTTCGGATTATCCTTCGTTTTTCCTTTAATATTCATTACTATATTGAACACATTATCAAACACATTTTTCTCTACATGCATCACATCCAAATTATGTCGTATCAATAGGGTCGGCCAATACGGTAGTTCCCAAAAAACAGATTTTTTCGTCCAATTGTGATCCTTCCCAAATCCACGGAAGGGTGTAGGACTGCGGGCATCCGTTAATACATCTGGAAAGTATCGCAATCTTCTTAGAATCTCTATGCCGGACAATCTTGAGGATGGACCTTCTGTTTCAGTTGTGCCTGCTTTAAATGCATTCTTTTGACGTCGGAACGGATGATCGCTGGGTAAAAATCGACGATGGCACTCAAACCAACAAGGCTTCCTTCCATGCCTCAATCTAAAAGCTTTGGAATCCTCCATGCAGTACGGACAAGCCAACCTCCCATATGTGCTCCAACCAGATAACATACCATATGCAGGGAAGTCACTGATTGTCCATAGAACAACGACCTTCATGTTGAAATTTTGTTTTTTGTGGGCATCATACGTGGTAACACCGTCATCCCACAGTACTTTTAGTTCATCAATCAATGGCCTTAGATATACATCAAGATTTTGGCCAGGTGAGGTCGGACCAGGGATCAACAGAGACAAGAAAAGATTTGGACGTTTCATACACAAGTTTGGTGGAAGGTTGTATGGAGTTACAAATACTGACCAGCATGAGTATGGAGTTGATCTACCTCAAAATGGATTAAATCCATCTGTACATAGACCGAGTCTAACATTTCGCACTTCCATTGCGAAGTTCTGATGAGTACGATCAAAGTGCTTTCAAGCTTCAGCGTCAACAGGATGCGTGATCTTGTTTTCATCTTGTCGAACTTTATTTGCATGCCATCTCATGTGTTTAGCTATCCTTGAAGACATATACAATCGTTGCAATCTAGGAGTGATAGGAAAGTAGCGGAGCGACTTGTATGAAACTTCTTTTGATCTCGTGCTACCATTGCCTCTTGTCTTTGGCTTGAACCGAGGATGCCCACATGACGGGCATGATATATTGTTTTCCTGATCCTTGAAATACAATATGCAGTGATTTGGACAAACATCAATCTTTTTGTAACCCATACCTAGAGCGTTGACCATAACTTTCGCACGATAGAAATTTTGTGGCAATTTCTCATCTTTGGGCAACATACTCTTCACAATCATGCATAAACGGTCAAAACATGATTGACTCAAATTATACTCGGACTTCAAATTCATTAGTTGAAGAACTGCAGACAAGATAGTGTGACTCTCACAACCGTTCCAAAGTGGCTCATCAGCATCTCTAAGTAAATCATAAAATCTACTAGCTACATCGTTTGGTGATTCTTCATCTACGACAATTCTTACATCACTAGAACTCATAGCAGAACCCAGTTCTGTTCCTGCGGCATCAAATATCAAATCCGTATATGAATTATCGTGCACCACATTCACTCATGCATCAAAATCGTTTCTAAATTCTTCTCCATGAAACATCCAGTTCTGATAATCACCCACAAAACCCTTCCTGTATAGGTGATGTCTAACGCTATGAGGTTCTACAAATCGATTATTCTTACAAATCTTGCAGGGACACCTAATCTGACCTGTAGGATCCACTGTACTGACACTTGCCGTTGCAAATTCAATAAAACTGTCAACACCATCCATATATTCATGCGATAACTGATTGTCCACTATCCTACGATACATCCATTCACGGTTTGCGGTCATTCTGTCGTATGATGTTACGAATAGTATCCTAACGAATTAAAAAAAACAATCAGAATGCTACGATGAAGAAAATATCAAATTTATCATGCAATATACTATGTCAAACAATAACAAGAATTTTGATCCATGCATTAATAACTTAATATTTTCATGTGCAAACTATTAATGACACGATACAATCATTTGAAGCATGCTTTTATTATAAAATTTCACATGGAAGTCAAAATCAAATTGAAAGTAACTACATGCAAGCATGGATACAATTACATCAAACATTGCAATACATCGTAATCATTCATATCAAACAAATGACAAACATGTACCTGTAGCAAACACACTTCAATATCTCACTAACTACTACCATGCTTAGCATGGACTCCATACTCCAAAAATAAGAACACTTCCATATTCATACATTAAAATCATGATCTCCGAACTCCAACAAAGCAACCCTAAATATCAACAACTAAGTGAGTGTGTGAACAATAAAGTGTTACATCTAATAAATTAAATAACATGTGATACGCTTGCATCACTTACTCACCACGGGTATTTACCCGATTTGCATTGTTTTTGTCATTTACTTACCACAGGTGGCTGAGCACGAGCTGGTTCCGTTGAAAAATCTGCACTAAAAAATGCAGTTTTAAAAAAAAGTCGCCACAAAAAAGGAAGTTGTTCCGGCAAGGGGTCTACTCCCCTGCTGTTCCGGTAGAGGGTTGACCCCCTTACGGAACATAGGGGGTTAACTGACCCCCAGCCTTTCCGCCAGTGAGTCGACCCCCTGCCGGGGTCGACCTGCCGGAAAGGCAAGGGGGTCGACCCCTGCCGGAAACGCAAGGGGTTAACCCCCTGCCTGTTCTGTCATGGGGTTAACCCCCTGCCTGTTCCGGCATGGGGTTAACCCCCTGCCGGAAAGGCAGGGGGTCGCCCCCCCATACCGGAAACGCAAGGGTTAAACCCCTGCGTTTTCGACACGACAGAGGGTTAAACCCTCTGCCTTTACGGCAGGGGGTTTAACCCCTGCTGGAAACGCAGGGGTTAAACCACCTGCGTTTCCGGCATGGGGGGTTAAACCCCCTGTCGTGCCGAAAACGCAGGGGGTTAAACCCACTGCCATGCCGTAAAGGCAGGGGGTTAAACCCCCTGCCATAAAGGCATGGGGGGTCGACCCCCTGCCGGAAAGGCAGGGGGGTTTAAACCCCCTGTCGTGCCGTCATCCCTTTACGACACGGCAGGGGGTTGACCCCCCTGCCTTTCCGGCACGACAGGGGGTTTAACCCCCCATGCCGGAAACGCAGGGGTTAAACCCCTGCGTTTCTGGCACGGTAGGGGGTTTAACCCCCTGCCTTTCCGCTAGGGGGTCGACCCCCCATGCCTTTCCGGCAGGGGGTTTAACCCTCTGCCGGAAAGGCAGGGGGTTATCCCCTGCTTGAAACGCGTAGGGCGGGCGAACCTGTCTCCGGCGAGGCGACGGTCGGTCGGCGAGGCGACGGCTCGGGCGGAACGCGGTGCGGCAGGCGGCGGAGGAAGGCGTCAGGCTGCGTAGGGAGGGCGGGAGAGAGGAAACAGGAAAAGAGGGAAAAGGGTTATGATCAGATTTACGCGAAAATTAGCGACGAAATAATTCCGTCGCTAAGCCGATGTAAATATATACAACTCCTTAGCGGCGGAATATGTCTGTCGCTCACGGCGTCGCTAAGTAGCGACGAAAAAATACCGTCGCCCAATCCGTCGCTAACCGCAGCGTGTTGTTGCGACAAAACTGATCCGTCGCTACATAGCGACGGCTTAGCGACGGACCATTTTCCATCGCTACATCTGTGAATATCACGAAACGTAGCGACGAATTAGTGACGGTCGCTAAGCCATCGCTAATTGGCGACGGAAAAATGTCGTCGCTACTATCCGTCGCTAATTAGCATTTTTCTTGTAGTTATATTCCATGCTAAGAACTTCATTAACAATAAGTCATTGCATTCACCTCCCCATCAGAAGGGTAATGCACAACCGGATTCTCAGCATCAGTAATTTAAACATTAGGTATACATTAGCTGTTTTCTGTAATGCAAGAACGTTTTATTATGCAAGAACGTTTTGCTCAAGCATTAAACAGAAGGTCGATGAGAAAAATGTTTAAAGTTTGAACAGTTTCTTTTAGTTTCTACCAGTAGGAGCGTATATTTCTTGGATTTGAATTAGTAGTTTGACTCTTTCTTGGATTTCAATCTTTTTTTCTTCTAAAGAACCTGCGTTTAATCAAACTTAAGGATAAAACACGTAACTAATACTGACCATTGGCTTTGTTATGCTGTGATAGCTTCATGTAAAGATTTAAGTTAATAATAAGGAAGCTAAATTATTATTTTTTGAAAGAAAGAAGGAAGCTGAATTAATATTTGTTGGTATTTGATGTCAATTTTTTTTTTCAATTTTACCTTATTATCTATAAGTTCTATGACTTATTTCTATGCAATATGTGTATATATATATATATATATATATATATATATATATATATATATATATATATATATATATATATATATATATAATGAAGGTGTGAAGCTATTTTCAGTGGGAAATCATAGGTTCAAGCTATATTGACTAAATAGATGTCTTCAGCATAGTTTGTCTGCTAAGGTTCAAATGGATCATGTATTTTGAATGTAAAAAATTAATTTTTTGAGTCGTGAAATATTGACACATTATCAACCATTGATTTTTGGAAGCATGTAAGAAAAACTACTTGCACTGCGTGTCTTAATTACATGGTTTAAAACTCATTTTTCTACAACCTTGTAGAATGCAACTATTGTTGAGATTTTGAGCAATCAAATGATGCAGCGGAAAGTGATTCTATCAATAAGGAGATAGAAGGAAGGAGGTAGGGTAAAGGGACTTGGGTCCACACACACTTAAACTCACACACACTCAAGAGAAGATGCCAACAAGGCACTATCACTTACTAGAGGCACACTTGCACTCAAAGAATAATTTACTTTATGCTTGGTGAACGCTCACAAATCCAACCAAGTTAAATAACTACATGTTAATTCTGGATTTTTTGTGTCTAAAGAAAATGAGAGAGAGAGAGAGAGAGAGAGAGAGAGAGAGAGAGAGAGACTAGCACAACAATTATCTATATGTATATGAAGGCCCAAAAGGGCTAACTGCTCTGGTAGGCACAACTTGTTAACATTACCAATTAAGTTTAAGGGACATCACAAGTTCCAAACTCATGGAATGCATCCCTTAGGGTGTGTTTGCTTTCAATGATCAGTGTTTTTTGTTCTTTTTTTTTTTTTTTTTAAGATGAGGAACCCTCGCCGAGATCTAGGCCACTTAATGGACCCACCCCCAACAAGTCAAACCCGGGGTGGACCTATCTTTATGTGAATTCTGAGTATAACCCTATTAGACCTAAGTTTTAAAGCAGGTTTTTCTGATGGAGTAAAACACAACAGATGCAACCAAGTTTTCACATAAAAATATGCTCTAATCAAACTTTACAATATATGGGTAAGCTTTTGACTATCTTGATTGACCCCACTAAACAAGATGACTATCCCCTTGAAATAAGCTTTTCATATTGGTGCACTATCTTTACTGAGGAAAGGGGAGCTTACGCTGTCCGTAAGTACGGCAAGCAAAGCCTAATTTTCAGATTCCCTCAACTAGGATGCAAATGGACCGGATCCCTATGAAACTTTTATCGGATTCAACCTTCCTATGTATTTAGCAGATCCGAATCCGATGGGTTTGCATCCCTACCTTCAGCCATGAATCGGATCCATATACGAAACAACTGCACCAAGAGTCAGATCTGGATTCTTTCGGCTGCCCCAATATCCAATCTATTTCCACCGAAGCGCAAGAAAGGATTTTACAGCTTTTGAGTATCTCACAGCATCACAACCATCTGCTTCTCAAATGGACGGTCCTCATCGCAGTATTTATCCACCAAAAGTTAGATAACAGTACGGCTCAATCTCCAGATTCCTTTATTCAATTGGACGGTAGATATTAGGGTGCAACACAGACCAGAAAAGACAGAGAGAGAGAGAGAGAGAGAGAGGGCTTCCAATTCGAGAGCTACAGAGGTAAATTCTTCTTCGATTTCATGAAAATGTTCGCGATTTCGTAAATTTTCGATCTTTTTCTGTTGCTCGTCGATGAAAAAATTACCTATTTGCGAAAGTATGATCCGATTCTGCGTTTGTGAAATTCTCGACGGATCACGGCTGGGCATATAGAATTAAAAAAAAATTGGGCAAAACTTTTCTGTTTTGATTTTCCGAAATGATCGAAACGCGGCGATGTATCGCCGGAAAATATCTTCATTTTTCTAGAATTTAAGCCAGAAATCGTATTCGTTAGTTTGATTGAGTTTAATGGCAAGTTGGTGATTAGTGTTTGTGAGAATCTGGAAATGTGAATTCGATTTGTTCAAGTAAAAATGCGTGATTTTGTTTTTGTTTTTTTCTTTTTGCCTCCTGTGATGCTTGAATTTATCGTGATCGAATGCCGAAACCAAATATGGTTCTAAAGTGAAAGAAGGGTGCGATGAATTGTGTTAGATGGTTGATTGTTGATCTGCACTATTGATTTTAGTGAGTATAGAACGATAAAATTTTACCTCTTTTCCTTTGAAAATTAGGGCGGAAATGGTATGCATGGTCAGTTTGCAAATTAGTTCAAGATTGCGAGTTTAGATCAAACATGGTATTTACTAGAATTGTTGGTTGCTGAAGTTATGTTGTTCTAGTATAACATATATCGTTCTAAAGTTGGACAAAAAGAAAAAAAAGATTTTTGGAATAACGGTAGTGGTAGATGATCAAATGATGATTTAAAACTAAAGCTGCAAATGGTATGTTGACACATGACTAAAAGAGGGGAATTTCAATGCTAGCCCAGAGAGATGGCATGGCTCTGGTATTTAGACCGTTACAACAATTAATCGGCTTGATTCAGAACTTAATGGTTTTCCTTGGGAATAACTAACCAAACCGCCCTCCTGAAAGAGGGCGTAAAAGAGCAGAAAATTATGGGTTTTTCAAAATTTATAAATTATGAAAACTTGTTATCTTTGATGTATTTTTGTCAGCCAGAAAAGCCTAGTCTGGTTAATGGGGAGCATCAAACCAAGTTGATGTGTTTACTTACGTTATGTAGTTGTGCTTCAATCTCACCTCTTGTCAAGCTATACTTGGGAAGCAAGCATATGTAACTCTTACCAAGATGGATGTTGAATGGAACACGATCATCTAGAATGCGATAGAGGTTTAGTGATTAAATGTGAAAGCTGTAAGACGTTTTTGGTTTATTTTTTCTGATATTGTAGAAGGGATGCAGAATTGATGTATGCTTTTACCAGAATTTGTAAATGAAATAGGCTGGTACCATGTACTGAGGAGCAACACAATTTCCAACTACAGCAATTAGCCTGTGGAACTCAAAAAGGAAAAAAAGAAATGCCTAATAATTGTTGAAATGTCAAGAACATGCTTTAGTCCTACCCAAGTTATTGCAGAAGAACCTGATATGCATTTTCATGATATTTATTTTATTTATAATTTTCGGTCAGACAGGAGAAGTGATGATGCCTGGATGGTTCTTGATTGGAAGCCTGATCGTTCTCCTGCAATTTCTTCCTGGAATTTCTGCTTGGGGAAGGGATGGCCACTACATGGTCTGCAAGATAGCAGAGGTTAGTTTATATAAGCCAATGGAAAGTTTATATAATCTTATAAGATTTTGGAGTTTGATCAAATATTATAGGAACTTTCTTTAAGATGCTGACTATGGTACATTATCAGGGCTTGTTAACTGATGATGCTGCAGATGCTGTGAAGGAACTTCTTCCAGAATACGCTGAGGGCGATCTTGCCTCTCTCTGTTCTTGGCCTGATGAAATTCGTCATTACCATAACTGGCATTGGTCTGGTCCTTTACATTATATCGATACACCAGACTTTAGATGCAACTATAAATACTGCAGTATGTATGATTTATTTCATGGAATATTTATCTGGGTTAGTCTAGCTATAATCATTTTTTTCTATTTTCTTGTTACTGTTCCTCATGACAAGGTTTCCCAAATCCCAGCAGTTTTGGATGTTCTGAGCCATTGTTTTTTTGAAAGCTTTAGATGGATAAACCACCTAATGTTTTACTCAATGCATGTATGATGTACTTTCTTTTCTTTGATGTTTTCCTATGAGCACTGGTAATCATTATTTGATTATATGGCTGTGGTATGACTATCACAAGCCTTCTTGCTTCTAGTAGGATGAATGTCTGCCTTCATCTGTGCAGGAGATTGCCACGACTCTGCTGGAACTAAAGACAGGTGTGTTGCTGGGGCAATCTACAACTATACACAACAGCTTGTAAATATGGAGAATCCTTCATTTAAGGAAAGATGTGAGGAGATTTTATGATCTTAAATTGATTGTTTGATCTTCCTTGTTGCTATGTAACTTTCCTCATTTCAATGATGACTGATGAGACGTTTTACCGAATAGACAATATGACCGAAGCTCTGCTCTTCTTGGCACATTTCATGGGGGATGTCCACCAGGTCTTGTCCTCCTCTATGCATGGGCTTAAAGTAGTTTTGACAATATGACCATGGAATTATATATGTGTCTAGGAATATTTAATATTCTATTTCTTATCTATGAGAACGATCATTCTTTTGCAGTTCCTTATTAGTTTACATTTTCTAATAATCGCAGCCGCTACATGTGGGTTTCACCAGTGATCAGGGTGGCAACACAATCATTGTGCACTGGTATAGACGAAAGGCCAACTTGCATCATGTAAGTCTTGTCTTTTATGCTTGTTTAGATTACTCAGCCCTGTAAAATCTTGACAGGCTAATCTATATTATATTATAAAGAAACAATAATCATTTCAACAAGAAGATTTACGTATTGTTGGATGGGTTCATTGTCTCATGTACATTTTGCATTTGTTGACTTAATCAAGCCATGAATTTTGTGTGTGAGTACCATATAATAGCATGCTTAGTTGATCATGTTATTGTAATGAAATATGCGGAAGAATCCAAGAATGCTAAAGCATTCACTATGTCCCACATGGACAAATGCAACAAGCATAAGAGAGGAAATCCACTAAGGGATATACGAAAGGCCTTATAAAAAGGCTACATACATGAAAAATAATATCACTATTATTGAAGAGGAGCTCTCAAGAGCAATACAACATACAAGGGGGGTTCCCCCTATTTATAAGAAAAGGAGACCAAAGGGGCTCCCAATAGAGTCGTTGGGAGCCCCCAACGGTCACAATTGTGACCGTTGGGGGGCCCCAACGACTCCATTGTGGGGCCCCTTTTCGGTATCCAAAATACATTTAAAAAAATAAAAAAATAAAAAAATAAAAATAAAAAACAACAAAATAAAAGGAATAAAACAAGTACCCCTATTGGGTACTTGTGAAAAGACCATAATACCCCTATCGGGTATTATGGTGAATATACATCTATATTTATATATATATATATATATATATGTATTATTACATATGTTTTAACACCCCCCCTTAAACTTTACGGGGGAATGACCGAAAGTTTGCCAAGAAGGAACAAGAAGCAAGGAGCAAGCAGGGCTTTGGTGAAGAAATCTGCAAGTTGATATTCTGAAGTGACATATGGTAGTGTAACTGTCCCACGAAGATATTCATCACGTACATAATGACAGCCCATTTCAATATGTTTAGTCCTCTCATGGAAAGTGTGGTTGCTGACAATGTAGATGGCACTTTTGTTGTCGCAACAAAGCTTCGAAGCCCCGGTAATTTTGACTCTCATATCTTGAAGAAGACTTCGAAGCCACACCAGCTCCATTGTAGTAGTTTCCATAGCCCTGTATTCTGCTTCAGTAGAAGACAATGAGACTTTCTGCTGTTTCTTGCACCTCCAAGCAATTAGCGAATCTCCTAGGAAAACACAAAAGCCAGTAGTTGAGATTCGATCATTTGGGTTTCCTCCCCAGTCAGCATCAGTATAAGCTAGTAAATCTAAGGAAGAGATTGAGGATAGGAATAGCCCTTTAGTCAAAGTATTTTTAATATATCGAATGATCCGGAGCACAGCACTCATATGCACAGATGTAGGAGCATGCTGAAATTGGCTTGCAGAGTGCACAACATGAGCAATATCCGGCCTGGTGATAGTCAGATAGGTGAGGGAGCCTATGAGTTGCCTGTAGGGCGTAGGATCATCCAGCAGAACTCCATCCTCCAGTCGTAGTTTAGCATTGATAACCTCGGGAGTCTCCACCTTTTTATCATCTGAAATCCCAGATTTGGAACATATGTCTGCAGCAAGCTTCATCTGTGACAATATATACCCTCGAGGAGAGTATGCAACTTCTATACCAAGAAAGTACCTAAGAAAACCCAGATCAGACATATCAAAATTATGTTTTAACATATTTTTAACTTTAAGAATACCACTTTCATCATTGCCAGTGATGATCATATCATCAACATAAAGCAGAAGGATGATGATACTATTACCTGCACGTTTAACAAAAAGAGCAGTGTCAGTATAACATGAGCGAAATCCCAATTGTAACATGATAGCACTAAATCTATCATACCAAGCCTTAGGGGTTTGTTTAAGACCATATAAAGCTTTTAATAACCGAAGGGTTTGACCTTGGTTAACACTGATTCCCGGCGGAGGGTCCATATATACTTCTTCATTCAACTGACCATTAAGAAAGGCATTTTTAACATCTAATTGGAATATATGCCATTTCTTAGATGATGCTACCGCAATTAAAGTTCTAACTCTTGTCATGCGAGCCACGGGAGCAAAAGTCTCATCATAATCGATGCCATACTCTTGTGAGTATCCCTTAGCAACTAATCTAGCTTTATAACGTTCTAGGGAACCATCACTTTTTGTTTTGACTTTGTAGACCCATCGACATCCTATAGCTTTCTTATTTGGAGGAAGGTGAACTATTTCCCAAGTTTTAGCTTTATTTAAAGCATCTAGTTCAACTTTCATTGCTTCAACCCAATGAGGTATACTTTTTGCTTGATTATAATGGGAAGGTTCATAGTAAGAATGCAAGGCTATTAGACAAGCTCTATAGTTAGGTGAGAGAGTTTCGTATGAGACTAACCTATTAGGTGGAATTGATTCTCTAGAAAAACGCCTAAGGGAGGTCTCTTCTAGAGGTTCATTAAGCCGCAAGAATTTTTCTAAAGCACTAATAGGTTGGGCTTCCTCACGCCGAGTGTATACTTGGAGATTGTCACCATTAGTTGGTGATACATCATTATCATGAGAATCATGAGTATTTTCTAAAACTTCCGGATGACTCAAAGAGTCATCATTTGAATCTTCTAAAAGATCATTGATAAACATATAATCAATTTCATTTGGTTTTTCCAATATTTCAAATCCATTTTCATCTTCTAAAAAGGTCACATCTTTGGAGACAAATAATTTATTGTTTTTATGGTCAAAGCATCTATAGCCCTTTTGATTTTCACCATATCCTAAAAATACACATTCTATTGCTTTAGGTGACAATTTATCTCTTTTATGTAAAAGAACAAAGCATTTACACCCAAAAATTCGAAGACGATTGTAGTCGGGTGTCATATTAAAAAGTTTTTCATAAGGAGAGATATTGTTCAATTTTGAAGATGGCATCCTATTGATTAAATAGGTGGAGGTTAACACGGCTTCGGCCCAAAAATTTTTAGGAATATTTTTAGAAATGAGTAAGGATCTAGTGGTTTCCAAAATATGCCTATGTTTTCTTTCCGCTAGACCGTTTTGTTGAGGAGTTCTTGGGCAAGATTTTTGATGACAAATGTCATGTTGTTTTAGATATGATTGAAAATCATTTGATAAGTACTCTCCACCCGAATCGGATCTAAGAATGGATATTTGACTTTGAAATTGATTTTGAACTTTTGCATGAAATTCTTTAAAGAAGTTAAAAACTTCCGATTTAAAGTTAAGAAAATAAATCCATACATATCTAGTATAATCATCAATAAAAGTAACATAATACGAATAACCACCTTTAGATAGAACCGGAGATGGCCCCCAAACATCGGAATGCACCAATTCAAAAGGTCTTGTTGTTACAAAGGTTCTAGTAGGAAAAGGAGTATACTTCATTTTGCCAAAAATGCAATCTTTGCAATTGATATCTTTTTCTTTACAAAACTTGTGTCCAAAAGGAAAAATATACATTTTAGAGTAACTTGGATGTCCAAGCCTTTTATGCCAAGTTTCAATATTTTTGTCTTGGACATAAGTACAAAATGAGGTATTTGGAAGCATTAAGTTATCCATAAAATAAAGGTCTCCCTTCCTATGGCCTTGCCCAATCCGCTTCCCGGACCGGAGATCCTGCACAAAGCACCCTTGGGATGAAAAAGATATTTCACATCCATGGTCGGCTATTTGAGAAACGGAAAAGAGATTAAGATTTAATTTTGGAACTATTCTAACTTTTGGAACAAGGAAATTTTGAACATTTTTAGAATCAAGAGTTCCAACACCATTTATTTTGAGAAAAGTTCCATTGGCCGTAGAGACACAAGACATTTTTGAATTGGTGTGCACATTGGTTAATGCATTTTCATGAGGGGTCATGTGAAAAGAAGCTCCGGAATCTAAAATCCAAGAGTACGTACCGGGAGGTGATGATGAGGCAATGGCGGCACCGGAGGTAGAAGAAGTAGCCTTTAGAATTTGTTGGAGAGCCAAGGAAATTTGTCCAAGAGTATCTTTGAGATCCCCGTTCTTGCCGTCATCTTCTTTGGTGGATGATTCTTCAACGGAAGCCACCTTTGGCTTGAATGCTCCATTTAGCTTTGGGCAAACGGGTTTAATATGTCCCGGCTCATAACAATGATGACATATAATCATTTTTCTTCCACCACTCCCTTGCTTACCAAAATGAGGTGGTTTGTATGTTTTGACATGATTGCCGGGTTTAGATACGGCAAGAACTTCATCAATGCTTTTACCCATACTATGCCTAGTCTCTTCTTGAGTAATCTCGGCAATAGCCTCTTCTAAGGGAGGAAACGTAGATCTATGGAGAAGTGAGGATCTAACTTGTTCAAATTCGGGACGAAGCCCAAATAAAAATTGAAACAATCTATCTTGTTCCATTTGTTTTTGTCTTAG
The DNA here is from genome assembly GCF_984573655.1 of Nuphar pumila. Taxonomy (NCBI): domain Eukaryota; kingdom Viridiplantae; phylum Streptophyta; class Magnoliopsida; order Nymphaeales; family Nymphaeaceae; genus Nuphar; species Nuphar pumila. The sequence goes on along the minus strand of NC_143259.1, from coordinate 114,007,552 downwards.
AACCACATCCTCCATAGACACCCATTTAGGCTCTAAAAGAGCCAATTCATCCCACAAAGGATTTAGAGCACTATAATAATCTTGTATGCTCATGTCACCTTGTTTTGTGGTTCTCACTTTTTCTTGCAAAAAATAAGCTCTTGCAAGATCCTTTTGGGTAAACATACCCTTCATAAAAAACCAAGCTTCATTTGCCCGGCGGAATTTTGCAATATTTGCATATACCTTAAGTTCAACATTATTCATAAACCATGCTAGGATTTTTGCATGGTTACTCTCCCAATCTTCCATTTGATGATGATAATCTTCAATAGCCTTGAGACGAGCATCGCCTTCAAGTGCTTTCTCTTGATCTTCTTCCATCTTTGTGAGCTTAAGTTGGGGTTCCGGAATGGTCCCCATTACATAACCCCAAAGCTTCTTGCCTTTGAGATTATTCTCCATTGCGGATGCCCACATCATGTAATTTTTCCCATTGAGCTTGAATGATAGATCGATCTTGACTTCCATTGCTACAAGATGGAGGTGTGAGAAAAAAAGGAAGTAGAGAGATACACGATTTTACCTTAGAAGATCGTATGGCTTTGATACCATGTAATGAAATATGCGGAAGAATCCAAGAATGCTAAAGCATTCACTATGTCCCACATGGACAAATGCAACAAGCATAAGAGAGGAAATCCACTAAGGGATATACGAAAGGCCTTATAAAAAGGCTACACACATGAAAAATAATATCACTATTATTGAAGAGGAGCTCTCAAGAGCAATACAACATACAAGGGGGGTTCCCCCTATTTATAAGAAAAGGAGACCAAAGGGGCTCCCAATAGAGTCGTTGGGAGCCCCCAACGGTCACAATTGTGACCGTTGGGGGGCCCCAACGACTCCATTGTGGGGCCCCTTTTCGGTATCCAAAATACATTTTAAAAAATAAAAAAATAAAAATAAAAAACAGCAAAATAAAAGGAATAAAACAAGTACCCCTATTGGGTACTTGTGAAAAGACCATAATACCCCTATCGGGTATTATGGTGAATATACATCTATATTTATATATATATATATAGATGTATTATTACATATGTTTTAACAGTTATGTCATGTTTGATTATCAAGGCTAAATAGCTACTTGTCATAGTGTGTTTGGCTGAAAAATTAGAAACTAATAGAAGGAAGTTGGGTATGCTATGTAAGAGGTGATGTACACATTTTAAGTCTCGTTCAGTGGTTAAAGGTCATAAGCAAGAACATGGATTGGATTCCAATGAGACCTTTAATCTGGCTGTTAGGATGAGAACTAATAGAACGATGATTTCATTTTGAGTTAGTTTTGGGTAACATGCACATCAGCTCGATGTTAGAAATGTTTTTGTTAAGGTGATTCACTTGAACAAGTATACATAGAGTAAGCAGAGAATTTTTTTAAGGTAATTCTCAAACAATGGTTGCTTGCTAGAAAAAATCCATGTATGGATTATAACAAGTTTCTAGATTGTGGTTTGATATTTTAATAATGAAATTAGAAATTTTAGTTTTTGGAGAAGCCAAGCAGATTACTCGTGTGGATGACATTGTCATTATAAGCAGCAATGAACATATAATTATAGTAACTCGAGAATTTTTTGCATGATGGGTTCTAAATGCAAGATTTATGTCAGTTCCAAAATTTCCTTGGCAGTGAAGTGTATAGAAAACATGATTGTCTTCTCCTAATATAAATATGCTTCTGATCTGCTTGAAAGGATTGTTATCTCTGACTATAAGCTCTGCACATTTGTTTCGTGGGGACTATATCAAGTGGAGTTATGAATTCTTTTATAAATTTCAAACATCATCTATTTTTATTGTAGATTATTTTATTGCATAATAGTAAACTGGAATTCTTGTATCATCGTTGCTTGTTTTCTCCTTTCTCCAGGTATGGGATAACATGATTATTGAAACTGCTTTAAAGGAGTTCTATGATTCTGACCTTACAATTATGACAAAAGGCATCCAAAGGAACATCACGGTATGTATTACGGAAAAGTTCATGCAAAATATAATAAACAGGCACATCTGATATGAAAAAAGAAGAAAGGGTAAGGCAAACAATCTTACTCTTTTTTAACGACAAAATACAATGATACTGTTAAGAATCAGGGATTGTTATTTTTTATTGCCAGTGTATATCATGGTTACTTCATGAAATACAAAGAAGTAGGAACTTGTAGCACACTGTAAAACAGCAAAAATCCTTCTCTTGTCAATTGTATAATGATATATTATATTATTGATATCTTATGATGATCTTCCCTAAATTAGTAACATCCTACAATGTATTGAGCCTGCAAGCAGCATCTCTTACTGACAAATGCTGCAGCTTACTGCCCCAGAAGATTAGATAATTGTCATTCTTATGCATTCCATAAAACTTCCCAATTGACAATGCCATATCCAGTGCTCTTTTTTCACCTCCATATATTTGTATGTGTACCATAGATTCTAGTGCAAACTCACCACCAGATGATCTGTCCTCATGAAATATTAGTTTGGCCACTGCGAGTATTAAAATAGGCACCTTTATGAAGCTGCTAATAACTTGTTCATTTTCTCAATTACAACTAGATCAATATTTATGTCCCTAGCTCATGTCTTCATGTCTTTCTTTTTGTTCACAGGGTAACTGGTCTACTGATGTTTCTTCTTGGGAAAACTGTATTTCAGATACTATGGTTTGTCCAGACATGTAAGTCTTATTACCATTGAAATGTTTGAAGTCCTTGATCAATCTTTTATCTGTATGTGTGCTCATCAGCTCAAATTCTTATTTTAAGGAGTGATGCACATATTGAAAAGTGAAAAAGCTAAGAGGGGACCTATCGTTTACTCATGCCACTTATTCTTGAAATACAAACAACTTGTAATACCAACCATACTAAGTATCTGATGTGTTGGCTTTGCACACACCTTGATTCACGTGCATATATATGCAAAAGAGCAAAAAGTTTGTGCAAGCACAGCCAATGGAGCTGATAAGCATGGATGCTGTCTGAGAATCGCTTATCTGTATACCATCTAAGTTCCTAGTCAAACCAAAATTGACAAGTGAATAGTATGCTATTGTTTGTAAATCTAGCATGGAATTAATCTGAATAAATTTTTCCCTCAGGTATGCATCAGAAAGCATCAGCATGGCATGCAAATTTGCATATAGAAATGCCACAGAAGGAAGTGTATTATCAGGTATGCTAATTACTTCTAGGTACCATTTTAATTATGTATGCTTTTGTAGAAGGCCAAATAATTAATATTTCATTTTTGGCATTGGAATCATTTGGCATACATGTGAATGTCTGTTTGTGTCTGTGCATGTATTTGCAGGAGCATGCGTAGATATATGCATATAGGATTAATCTAACATTAAACTAGTTGTGTTTAACATTAAATCCATATTAAAATGACTAAAATACCTCTTAAAAGTGGTATTTTTGAAAATAAATTTGATGGATTCATAACGTTACCGTTTTGAAAAAGGTGTTTGACTTTTGAATTCCCTTCAAGTTCAAAAGACCTTTAATGCCTAAAAAGTAGCCATGCATTTTTAAAAGTACAATTCATTTAAGGGTATTTTAGTCATTTTCATAAAGCTGAATCTATTTAATGTTAAACACAAATAGTTTAATGTTAGATTAACCATATATATATATATATATATATATATATATTCAGGGGTTTGTGTGGACAGTTACACATAAGAAAGACCAACTGTTTCTTGCAAAGTGAGGAAATGATCTAACATCCCACTATCCATTGATCCAATTGCACCCTCTACTGTGCAAGTTGTGGGGCCAGTGAAAAAGGTGCTCACGATGTCATCATTGGCGGCCATGTTGAGAATTGAGATCTGGTGCAATGTGATTGAACACTTAAAGCATGTTGTTGTACCTGATTACCTGCCATCTGCTGTTAAGCCCCACAGATGATAGGTTGTATCTCAAAGATGGTGGTGATCCGGTGCATCAGTACATTAAAAGTATGCAATCACATTTCACCTAGGGGTGTCAATGGGTGGGTTTGACCCAGACCCGACCCGTACCAAACCCTATGGGGTCAGGGTTTAGTGATAAAAATGAGGTCTGATTAGAAACCAGGTTGGACCCAAAAGGTCCGATTAGTATATGGAGCTGAGTATGGTTTGTGAAATTTCATACCAGACCTGGGTCTGACCCGAGTTCTGATTAAGACCCGTGATTTTTTCAATGTAAAAAGATAAAAAAAATATATTATTGTATCGGGTATGGACTGCCGGTGCAAAGATAAAAAAATATATACTATTGTATCGGGTATGGACCGCCTGTGTCTGGTTCATGTAATTCTTACAGGGTCCAGGTATGGTTTTTCTTATAGATTCGTGCCTCAAAACAGATCGGATTTAGGACTCACCTGGGTCTGAACCAGATCCAACCCGTTGACAGCCCTAATCGCACCTGATCCTCCCACCCAGGTTGGTGGCCGCTAATCTCTTGAATGGACAATGGCGATGTTAGAGCATTTCCCCACTGTGATTTGGTGGGTTATCTGATCACGTTAATAATCTAGCTATGCATGTTTGTACATGTAATTTTCATGGGGTTTCTGATTTTCACAAAACAAATTTTTTTTTTCATGGGGTTGCTATGCTCTTGTGGGACAGCACTTAATCTTCTTTTTCTGTACATTTCTTATGTGTACTTAGCTGACGTTCTGATGCTCATTATTTAAGCATGTATTATCTGTATGATGCAGATGCTTACTTCTATTCTAGACTTCCATTGGTGGAGATGAGGCTGGCGCAAGGAGGTGTGCGTCTTGCTGCAACTCTCAACAGAATATTCTCACCCTCAATCATGCTTTATTCCACTGTCCAGAACTCGAGCCACATTATATAAATCTCTGGTTGAACCGAGCCGAGTCACAGCCCAACTCAATTCCAGCAAACCGGGCGAGTCATGACTTGGTTCAGGCCGTACATCATGTTACCAGTCAGTTACCCATTTGTATATATAACATATCATGTGTACCATCATGCTTAAGGGTGTGTTTGATGGTTTGTCTAAGATTAGACAGAATGAACTAACAAAACAGACAGCACACCTTCTGCCTGTTCTGTAACAACTGTACCAGGTCAAATAAGACTTGCGATTCTGTGATTCCGATCCTATCATTGGTGTTGAAGAAGGGTGTTTCCCTGACGCTGTATAAAACCTTGCTTCACGCCATGCCCTTCAATAAATAATTGTCAAACCAGTCGTCTAAGGAAAGAAAGAATGCCCTTGAATCACCCAACTTTCACCAACTCCTAGCTCTTAATGAAAATGACCAACCTCTTCAAAGATGACGATATTGGCTTCTGACTTCTAGAAGTCCAACTGAATAGCCCCCAGATTTCAAAAAAAGCCTTGACCTGGTCTCTTATTTGGGAAAAAAAAATGGTTCTAGCTGGGAAGTCATTCTTGTCATTTGATAAGTTACAGCACGGTCATTAGTCAATACATGTTCATGAGATGAGGCTTCCTGAATGCGTGTGGTTATGTTTACCAAACTTGAAACTTGTACGAAATGCTGGTCCCTGGTCCCAAGGGTCTATTGCTTTGTATATAATAGACTGTCTTGGGGGCTTTGGGGTACATGTGGTGAAAGGAGAATGTTGGTAAAGATGAAGAAAGTTGGAATTATGTTATGTATGGCTAAGTGGGTGATTGGTTTGCTGTTTGGGATTCTAATTGTGTCTGCCCCTGGAGCTCTGTCATGGAGCAAAGAAGGCCATATTATGACCTGCCGGATCGCTCAGGTTTTTCTCCCTTTATTACTATGGTCATACTAGAGCAGACTGTGTCACACATGCACATACATAAACTGCATGTGTTTGTGTTTTTCATGCTTTTTGTCTATGTGCGTGCGTGCATGTGTGCATGTTTGATATCGAGGAAAGAGTGCCGGCGTCCCTTGATCATGGATGGAAGTTCAAGAATGATGCATACCTATTAGGCCAAAGGAAACACGCTTAGGGGGGTCTATTAGGGGGCTGTCCCCCTGCTTGGTTATCAAAAAACAGCATATAATATATGTGTGCCCCGAATGCTGGTACGCAGGAGAGAGAGAGAGAGAGAGACCATAAAATCTATGTGTGCACCCAATGCATGGGCACATCCAGGCATGCTAGAGATAGAGAGAGATCGTTCCTGTAATTCCTATTTACAGAGGGTAACCTTTTCAGGGATTAGCCCTTTATGAATAGAATGGCACTCACTCGAACCTGATCCAAATCCAATACCCTAAAAAGATCTAAAAGATAGGAGGTGGATCCGTTTGCTTTAATGGTTGATTACGATTCAAGCAAGTGGTTAAGGCTGGTAAATAAACTAACTTGGGTTTGTCTGGTTCATAAACGAGCTTTTGGACTCTTAAATCAGCCAAGCTTGAACCCAACACTGCTTGGTAGGCATATATCTGTATGTGTATGCATGTGCATGTATGTGTACGTGTGTGTATGCAAGCAGAATAAATTGTATGTTTTCCATTCAACCGATTCAGCTTGGTTTAGCACAAGCTTATGTTTAGCCAAAACAAACGAACTTTAACAAGGGAAGCATGGCTAGACACAGTTCTATTCTTTTGTTTAGCAGTTGATCTTCTGTTTGGATCTTGCCCTTCTTTCTTGGACTTGATCCTGCTCCTAAGGAGAGGTTCAGCAGGTGATGGTGTTTCCTTAGGACCCTTGCAAGGGAATCAACTTAATGGTTGAACTGTGTCTAGCCATGCTTTGCCAGGTCAACATTTGTCTGACTGGGACTCTGTCAATCTCCGGGTCCAGCTCCAACACCTTGCCCAACTGTGCCTGGATTAGACTGAATCCAGTTATAGCCAAATCACATCCAATTGGGCACACATGGGTTAAACCTAATTGGATGACTACTGTAAATCCTTATGCATAGCCTCTTAAGCTTCCAAATTAGGCCTAAATCTGAGTTGGTTTGGATCCTACAGGTGCTGATCTAAGGTCTTTCGAAAAAAGAGGATCTCATATCAGAGGCATTTGGATGAGGCCCTCGGTTTACAAGATCCACTAAAAAATTAAATGGCTAAATCTGACCTCAAAGACAACTTCTAAGGGGTTCAGAATCATCCAGTCCTCTCTCTCTCTCTCTCTCTCTCTCTCTCTCTCTCTCTCTCTCTCTCTCTCTCTCTCTCTCTCTCTCGCTTACAAATGATAAATTACTTTGTAGACCATTGATTTTCTGATGCTGAGATGCTGCGCTGGGTATTTTGGGAGAGCGGATCAGGTCCAAGGAATCTTGGACCGAAAGCTGTCCAAGACACCTTGGATGCCGTTCATCACCAGGATAGACGGCACCCAAAACTTATCAAAAAATACAGGTCCAAATCTAGATTGGCTGTGATGTTCAAATTCTAGATGAACATTGTCATCAGCTGAAAATGGGCAGCTAAAAATAGTTCAAACATGAAACTTTTGGAAGGTTTTCGGTACCATTCATCTTGATGATGAACGGCATCCAGGGTGTCTTGGAAGGTTCTCGGTTCAGTGTTCCTTGAACCTGATCCACTCACGGTATTTTGACATCTCTTCTCATCTGAGTTTTGCTCTGAACCCCAGATGGTTCTCTCCTTGTGAGGTAGTCTGGTTGGACTTACAGTCCCCAAAACACCTGATCTTACCTACACAATATACAGTATTGTGCTCTACCTATTTACCAGTGAGTGACCATGGTATCTGATGTGTGTTCTACAAATGAATTTACAGAAACTTCTGAACCGAGAGGCTTCTCATGTTGTCCAGAACTTATTGCCGGATTACGTTGATGGCGACCTATCAGCCCTTTGCACATGGCCAGATCAGATCAGGCATTGGTACAAGTATCGTTGGACCAGTTCTCTTCACTTCATAGATACACCAGATAAAGCTTGCTCCTACGACTACTCAAGTATGATTTCATATTATGCTACTATCTTTGTGGTAGTTGATCCTAATGAGAAATGCTTTTGCAGGACAAGGTTCAGTTCTGAACCTTGGTCCTTGTTACCTAAAACTCAATTGATTCAATTGGTTCTGGTTTGGTTTTTGGTCAATTAGTTATGGATCCAGAAATAGCTAGAAGTAAAGTAACAATGAGAATTTTGCCTTAAAAAAAACAATGAGAATTCTTAATAACCATGATCAAACTTCACCATAAGCTTGAAATTTCATGAAAAGCTGAAAAATGAAAACAGGGGATTGCCATGACCAACAAGGACACAAGGACATGTGTGTTGCTGGTGCAATTCAGAACTTCACTTCTCAGTTATCACACTACAAGGAAGGGTCCTCCGACCGCAGATGTAAGGAATATCGTTTCTGGACCAAATTCAGAACACCCTGATTGCTGTTTTCCCCTTAAATTTTTTCTCTGTTGGCAGATAACCTCACTGAAGCATTGCTATTCTTGTCTCACTTCATGGGGGATATCCATCAGGTATTTCCTTAATGAAACAATACAATAAAGATATAGATCAGAATTCTCAAACAATATGTAATTATTTCTTCTTTCTTTGCACAGCCTCTGCATGTTGGATTCACAAGTGATGAGGGCGGGAACACAATAAACTTATACTGGTTTAGACACAAATCAAATCTTCATCACGTAAGTGCCAGATCTGGTAAATCTTAACTAGAGCCCCTGAGAAGTATAAGCCTGTCTCGAGCTCAGTTTGCTAAATAAACAAGCAGAGCTCAATCCGAGGCTCATTTAGCTATACGAGTCAAGTTTAAGCTTAAGTTTACGCTTGATAAAGCTGGTTGTGCTCTCTCTCTCTCTCTCTCTCTCTCTCTCTCTCTCTCTCTCTCTCTCTCTCTCTCTCCTTCAATGCGTGTATTCATATCTTATGCTTATATAATATATGTTGGCAAAACAATAAAAAACTGAAGCTGACCCAGACCTGCTCACATGTGACGAGCCAAGATTGAACAGCCCAGGCTAGGCTCAACCTAGGGTTGTGAACGGCCCGAGTCATCATCCTAGCATTATCTTGTTATCTGTAATCTGCGTCCACATCTAATGAAACCCAACTAATTAACCTGTTAAAAGAAACAAAACCATGATCGGCCAAATGATACAACAGCAATGCTTCTGACACTTTCCTCAGATCCGTTAGCTTGACATGGTAACAGACTAACGGTTTATATGCCTGTGGGTGAGTGAGATGAGGGGAAACCACAGATTGTAAAGGTTGGGGCACTGTGATGATGTTAAAGAACTTTGTAACATTAAAAGGGAAGACTAACTATTTTTGTTCCTTTGATCATTAGGTTTGGGACAGGGAGATAATTCTAACAGCAGCCAAAGAGATGTATGGGGAAGACATGGAGGCTTTCCTTCAAGACATACAGACAAATATTAGTGATGTAAGAGGATGAGCACACCGCATATATATAGAATACCTGATCAGTTTTGAATTACTAATTTATTGCATTTTGTGAGACAGGGCACATGGACAGATGATGTGCAATCATGGGAGGATTGTCAAGACCAACTTTCTTGCCCAAACACGTGAGTAAAAATTAATCAAAAACTTGAATACAATCTAGCCACTGAGCAAGAAGGCTAATTTCAGACATCATAATTATTCATAGAAACACATGATCTTTCTAATGGATTTTCCCCAATTTTATGCTGCCAGGTATGCTTCAGAGAGCATCAGCCTAGCATGCAAATGGGGGTACAAAGATGTCACAGATGGAGTGACCCTGGCAGGTTATATTTCTCTCATGCACAATATGAAGAATTTTTTTAAGACTTCCAAGAACGTTCTCAACCAGTTTCTTTTTTGTTTCCAGATGAGTATTTCGCAAGTCGCCTACCTATCATCAAGAAGAGAATAGCTCAAGGTGGTGTGAGGTTAGCCATGACCCTGAATCACGTGTTTGGCACTCACCACAGAGTTATAGCAGCAACCTGAACACATGATGTATTCATCATGCTTGAACAAAACTCGACTGTACCATATTCACCATGTATGGCTGTATTCATGTATTAATGTAATCGCATTCAATCCTTCAGTAGAATGAACAAGAATAACAGATGTTATTTCCATCCAACAATACGCTACATGAATTGTGCTGGAAAGAGCATTCACTTCAGGCACTAATTTATTTCTCCATGAGACAGACTGAGTTAAAGGATAAGATAGAACACAAAGGTTACACACAATAGACGGATCAAAAGGTACCCCCATGGAAAAACCAACTTGCACCAACTCCATAAGATCTATGTTAACATGAAACTCAAAGTTACTTGTTAGACACCAGAAGGTCAGCATCTTTAGAGACATGTAAACTTGAAAATTTGAGACGAGTCCAAGTCATTCTGCAAATACATCTGCATAACCCAGTGACTCTGGGTCCATACAGAGTCCCTTCTAAGTTGGTCTCACTAGTTCCTATATGTTTTTTTATGGTCATCAGGTTCACTTGCTGCACATCATACTCTAAGAGGACTCGTACTATAAGAAGACCAGGTCATGGCCTGCCATTCGCTGTCCAACCTCCAAACTAAAGAACCCAGTAACCATAGTTCTGATCTCTAATGTTTCCACCCTCAATGTCACAAAAGTTGTAAAGTATTTAAGAAATGCCTCAATATCAGGAAGAACAGATAAGAAAAAGAATTTACAAATTTGAGTCAACATAACATGAATTCATTTCAACAGTCTATGGAACAGACATAAGACAAAATACATTAACGAGAGAGAGAGGGATTTTACTGCCTAGGATGCCAATGCCCCTTTTTCCCATGGAAATTACCTCCCTTAGAAGGCTGCCTTCTGTTATCTGGTGCATTGACCTGACTAAATTGCCATGGGGTTGGAAAGTTGACACCAATTCCTGGAACAAACTGCCCAAAACTCTGGTTGCCATTAAGTTGTCCACCCTGTTTGGTATTCAATCCACCAATTGCATTCACCTGCTGTCCAGCATTTCCAGCATGATGGCCATGCATGTGGCCTCCGGGAAAAGGCACTCCATTCAAACTTGCCTGGTTTGTGAATCCTTGCCAATTCACGCATCCAGATATCGGCAGTCCTGGCTGGTGTTGCAATCCACCAGGCAATATGAAATTTTGTGAACCCTGCAAAGGATTTCCAAGCAAACCGAGCTGTGGCTGACCTGCTGATTCACATTTCCAGGGACTGTTTTGCAAACCACCAAATACTGGTGGACATGATGGTATATTTGTCCATGCTGGAGTTGATTGCTGCATAAAGTTTTGTGGGTTTCCAGAATAACCAGACGGATGCACCCCATGAGTAATTGGTACTCGCGGACCATGAGGATCAAAATTATTTGTCACTGACACACATGTGCCAAGAGGTCCTGGGGTAGGAGCAAATGAAGAGCCCACACATCCAAACTGGCTAGATGCATTTGGCATCTGCTGGCTGTTGGCAACATGAGGTGTGTATACAGGGGCTGCTGGTGATTGCAAAGGTGGTTGGCTGGCTGAACACAAAGACCTGCCATAACCAAACTGGCTAGCCAGAGGAGGCATCTGCCGGTGGTCAGGAATGCGAGGCAGGACTGCAGGCAAAGCCTGTGGCAACACAGTTTGGTGGTTAGCTGGTCTATTTCTATTTGAGAACCCACCTCTGTTTTGCACCTTCTTTCTATCCATAAATTCCCGTTGTTTACCTTTCTTATCATTTGTTTGTCTCTTCATCTTCTGCTGTTGGGATTTCTTAAACTCTGCTTCCTTTTCGTCATCTGAGAACTCAAACTCATCTAAGATCTCTTCATCATTATCTCCAGAAGCATCATAGCCTTTCTTGTAGATGTCCTTGGCATTAAGGACAAAGTTTGCAAACTCTGGAACAAAAGAGATGGTGGTTCCTTCCTGGACTCCAGGGGAAACTTCTTTGCTTGTGTTGTATCGGACAACATAGTAAGGATTTTTTACAGGTCCAAATATCTCGTCGATCAGTCCAAGTGGTGACCTTGTATTTGTAATCCAAAGGATGGAACCCTCAGTCAATGGGTTATGCTTCTCTGACCCCTCGACAATTACTTTGTTGTCCATTATCTGCTCCATTTGAATGTGAAAAAAGAGGAAAATAAATCCCTGCTAACTCATGACACCATAACTGTGCAGACTATGAATAAAAAAAATAAATGCAAAAAGTATCAGGTGGTGTAAGCATGAGACTTTAGCATAACATAGTCTAAACAAAAGTTGCAAAACTGCAAATGCCAAATTTGGAAATGTCAGATTGAGATTTCATTTGTGCTAACAAAGGAAAATAAGATGCGACCATAAATAACACACAAAAATAGTCTGAATGCCTGTTGTGAATAGATGGTCCAGAGAACTACAGCATGAACCCCTCAGAAGTTCCTGGATATTATATAATTATATGATTAAATGTGGACATCAGGCCAGGTCAGGCTTCGGCTAAAATTTTGTGCTTCATTCTGGCCGTCCTGGGCTAGGCATCCAAGCCCAGCCCTACCTGACCCATGCCCACCCCCACATGCAATGTATATTCCATACAGAGAGGTTTTAATGTTACAACTTGATGGATACTTACTGATAAAACCACACCAACAGGTGAAGCCCTATGTTGCGGTTCCAAGAAAACATTCACTGGTGGTACAGGAGGAAGATTCTGCAAAGAAAGAGAAGTTTTTTCATAAATAACGGTTAATTTTACTGCATGGTGATAGGAACTTTTTTTTGAGAGATGAGAAGAGCATGACTATTAGACATCTTACTAATTGAGAGAACAGGAGAATTTTCATCAACATAGAGATAAAGAAGGCTATAAGCTAAATTAAGCTTGCACTCAGACTCTGCACTATAATGATAAAGCTCGATACAGCTGCATGCAGGAAAAAAAATGCTCCCAGTACATGAATCAGAATTCAGCATTTCAGTAAAGGACCACTGAAAAAAAATTATTTGTTACAGCGGTACCACGTGATATCATGAAAATCATTGCAATTAATCAGCATTCTGCAAAGACAGTTGCTGAGTGCTAAGCCAACAGTTCCAAAATCCAAGGAGCTGATGGATACCCAGCTGGAATGATGGAAAGATCCAAGATAACGGAGCTTTCAAATAAAACGTGAAGGATTTTGTCTAAACTTCTGGTTGTTGTGCAGTTCTTATAAGTCATCTTTCGCTTTTTCCTTTTTCTTTAACCCTGGTTATGTCGTTTAAATTGTCTAAATATCTGTGACCCGTAGAAAAAAGAAAACCAGGAAACATAAACGCATCAATGTGTTTGGGAAAATTTGATTTATCCAACGTGCCATACTTTCATCTACATGAGTAGCTGCATCTAAAAAATAAATTAAAAAATAAGAGCTAGATTTTAGTTGTATACAACTTGTACATTAGCATATCTTTTCCATATGAGCAGAGCTGCAGGGGGGCAGGTGAAAATTTGAGGGCACTTTTGGAAGCGAGAAAACGGTAAGAAAAATGCAAGTATGTAAGAAAAAATGACAACTTTTCTAATCATTCCAAACAAGAAAAAAAATTGAAAGGAAAGTTTTTCTAAAATGTGTGATTTTTGATAGGGTGGAGGAATTTTTCCTATAAAAAATCCTTTTTTTATTAAGGCAACCATTCACCCACAACACATCTCTCTCTCTCTCTCTCTCTCTCTCTCTCTCTCTCTCTCTCTCTCTCTCTCTCTCTCTCTCTCTCACACACACACACACACACACACTTTTCTCACATTTCCTCAATCGAGAACAACCCATCTATGCAATGCCAATCCACAAATTGAAAGAAAATCAAAGACGTAAAAGAAAAACCAAACGAAGATTACGTCGGACGCGAGTTCATTCTTGGACTTAATTGGTCCTTTCGTCATCTCTTCCTCCTCGTCGATGTCGCTGTCCCCAAACATCTCCCCCCTCTTCTCTGCTTTCGAATCCCTGATTTCACCTTCTTCAACTTCTACATCGTCTTCATCTTCATCCTCAACAGATGACGATGATGACGATGATGTAGATGATGAAACAACTTCTCCTTCTTCTTCATCGCTGCTCGACGTATACGAACTAGATGACGATGATGATGACCCATCATCACTAGACTCAACAACGTGATTCTCCATGCCGCCACCCACTGAAATGAAACCGCCCCCAACCCCATTACCATCACCACCACCACCACCACCACCATCCTCTTCAACCACCTCTCCCATCACGCGAACCAAAACCTCACCATCTCTACCCGATTCAGCGTCGTCTTCGATCTTCATCCTCCTCAAAAACCCATCAACCTCGTCAGCTCTCAACACCACCCCAAAGTTGTCCCCACCACCTCCCTCCCCAACTCCAGAACCCGAAACCAGCTTCTCTGCAACTGGGCTTTCAGCCACAAGATGAGGGCTTTCGCCTGCCAGCTTGCCGGCAACACCAAAACCCGAAATTGGGTCCTCCGAAAACGGGTTTCGGACGAATTTGTGACGGTATTCGCCCGCCGCAGTGCAGTTAACTCCAGAACCTGAAATGGGGTTCGCTGCATTCAGGTTTTCGACGGGCATGCCACAGCAGTCTGGTTCCAGGATCCACTCGTCGATAACGTCGAAATCGGGAAAATGGTCGATCAGGGGAGGGGAGAGGTGACCTGTAGACAGGTTCAGTACGTCGGAAAGGTCTGATTGTGAGATGTTGGGCTCTTGGAAACTGGTCTTGAAGGCAGAAGGGAGTCCTACCATCGTCGGTAGGTAAGGAGAGAGAAAGGTGGTGATGGTGGTGGTGGTCTAGAGAGAGAAAGGAAGAGAGAACGAGGATTCATGCCTATGAGGGCGTTGTGTAGGGAAAGGGTTTTTCTCTCACCACTCACTTCCTGAATGGTTTTGCCGCTAAAACCCTAAACCCTAAACTTTTGGGGATATGGTGTTGTATTTGTATGAGGAATTTGGGGTAGACATCGGGTCTGGATCGGGTCAGATCCACTACTGCCCGTTAGGCGTTAGCTGGACATAGCCATGGATGTCAATGGATCGGATTTTATCTGATGTCCGATCGAATCCGACTTTGTTTAGTCAGATTTGGTAAGTGGAAATCATATCCGATTATAAACGGATGTGGATATGATTTTGATTTTTTGCTATAGTACGAATATCCAAATTTCATGGATATCCGAATCGGGTTACATGTAAAATGATCGATTCTGTATGAGCTTTTCACCATCCGAGTATGAATCCGAAACTCCCAATCCGAATTTGAATCCATCTATGCAATATTGATTAGTCGAATTCACTATTGGCCACATCTGATCCGAATCCGAACTGTTTACATCACTAGTTGGCCTGGCCAGGCTTGATGCTCGCATGAAAGTGGATATAAATGGGTCTGATTCGGGTCCAACATAGCCAGATTCAACCTAATCTCACCGGAGTCAGTACTTGGAGTTGGAAGGAGAAAGGCCCTTACCAAATACAGATCTCTTTAACTATATATCTTTGTTGGCGCTATACTTACACGTAGGGATGTCAACGGGTCGGGTTTGGTTCAGACCCAGGTAGAACCAGACCTGACCCCGATTTTTGGGTATGGTATTGTGTCTGATCCCGAGTCTAATCAGACACATCATAAGAGAAACCATACCGGATCCCATAAGAACTACATGAACCAGACCCGGTAAAATAATATATTTTATCATTTTACATTGAAAATTTGCGGGTCTTAATCAGAACTTGTGTCGGGCCCGGGTCTGATATAAATTTCACAAACTATACCCGGCTCCATGTATTAATTGGACCTTCAGGTCCGAACCCAGGTCTTAATCGGGTCTTCTTAATGATCACCATACCATGCCCTATAAAGGTTTGTTACGGGTTGGGTCCGGTAACACCCCTACTTACACGTATTTAGAAATAGATTTAGTGTGATCTTAGGTAGGATTCGGATTCGGATTCGGATTCGGATTCGGATTCGGATTCAGACTTGGACTCGGATGTAAAAACAAAACAGATTCAGATACAAATAACTAATCGTATTTGATTCTCCTCCATCTCCATGTCACAAAATACAATGATTTTGTTTAAATTAACTCTTTATTTTTTTTAAATATCATGATGTCCCCAACATTTACGGATTAAAGGAGCTACTTATTAAATTTTAATGTATTTTATACTTTCTTTCATAGCATTTCTATAAATTTTGCATTTTATGCTTACTGACATGTTCCCAAGAATTTTCCATAAAAACAAAAAAAGAAAAAAAGCTCTAGCAAGATTTTACTTTGAGATTTTTTCACAAACCAGGTTTTCTTGCCTTAAGCAGATTTTCACAAACCAGGTTTTCTTTGAGCTGGTTTCTACTAAATGGAAACAGGTTGGTCAAGACATCCAAACCAAACCCAATTGGTCCGATATCGATACCAAATCCAATCTGCTGATATCCCTACGTAAAACGAAACCCTCAACTGATATCCTATCACAAATCTCAGGCAAAATATCAGAACATGATTAAAACATAGAAATGCATAAAATGTGATTTTATTGTGATAATGTGATAATTAAAATGATGATATTAGCTTCCTTCCAAAAAAATGATGCTATTAACATAAAATTATATAAGTCAAAACTAAAGTGTAGAAGTATAAGAAAAAATGTTATAATTGTGCTAATATCCTGATAAAATCATGATATTTTCAAACTAGCATTAATTATTTTTTAAATATCAAGATTTACCAAGTCTATATCTGCCTCTGGAAATTCACAATTCACAACAAAATCACTAATAATTCAAGATCAGCGTATGTTTCCTGGAGACCGCACATCACCACCCTATTACCATTGGATATAGATCCTTTAGAGAGCCCTAAACTTATGGGCCAATTTGGACCTGGTTGGTTCAAGTTAAAATTGATCAATTCCTTGGGTAGATCGATAGTTATTGGCATAGTGACAAAAGTTAAAAAAAGGCAAAATATCGTCTTTCAAAAACTCGCAAGAATTTGAAAATTTTCATTAATCTCATGTTTTTTTGGCAAAATCTTGGCAATAAAAAACAATAATAATAAATTATAAAAAATAAGTTTTAAATGAAAATATTAATAAAAATTATTTAAAAATAAAAAACACAGGGTTTTTTCATGATAAATAGTCATTTAAAACCTAAATATCATGTTTAAATCATGGTATTTATGTTTTTTCATAAATCTTGTGATGTTTTGAAAATCTCACTAGAAATTGTTGTTTTAAACTTTAAGGCAATTTTTTGCGATATTGTTGTGAGATTTTCATAAATCTCACTATATTATCGCGAGATTTTGCATAAATCTGATGATATTGTCGTGAGATTTTCATAAAATCTCGCGATATTTGTCACTATGGTTACTGGAAGTTTTATGCTACATTGGAAAATTGGTTTTCCCGAAAACTAGCTTCAAAAGTAGGAAACTCATTGAGAACTCGCTTTCAAAATATGAGAGTATCTGTGATGAAATTTATCACTGCAGGCATTCCCCATGGACCATAGTCAAATTGGAACAAGATACACCCTAACCCTAATCCATCCATAACCATGCGATAATAAAAGGACTCTTTGTGAACTTGAGGTCTCATTAGAGAACACAAACTTAGTTATGTCACCTGATACCAAACCAATGTCACAAATCCCTAGTATGGGCATTTTGTCATCCAGGCTTGTGATAAATTTACCAAAAAGAAAAGAAAATTTGGTGCATCTAAAATTTAAAAAAGAATATATAAAAACATAAAGAGATACATGAAAATTTTATCATGATATTTGTGAAAAAGTTATATTTTGAGATATGAAAAATTTATCAATACTTCATCTTTGTATGAGTATATTGTGATAAAATCATGATATATTTAAATTTATGCTGATAACTTGTGGCATACTGCCAAACACACTCTTTGAGCAGTTTAGAGATTTTTTACTCCCTACAGAGCCATGGAAATCCATTTCAGTGCTATAATAGAAATGGTGTCTTTTTCTCTCTCTACCCAGCAAGCATTTCATAATCCTTCAGCAGTAGGGGTGCAAACGGATAGGATGCAGGCCAATTCATGTCTGATCTGAATCTAAATCCAATTTTTGTATACTATATACACCTGAATTTGAGTCCAGATCCAAACATGATCTG
Organism: Nuphar pumila; assembly: GCF_984573655.1. Taxonomy (NCBI): domain Eukaryota; kingdom Viridiplantae; phylum Streptophyta; class Magnoliopsida; order Nymphaeales; family Nymphaeaceae; genus Nuphar; species Nuphar pumila. Next base: position 113,989,403 of record NC_143259.1, on the reverse strand, counting down.
ATGGTGTAATGTTGAATCAAGAACCAAATCTACATATGGACATACTGGATCCAGTAGAATAAGACCGAAATCCAAGTTATCACATGTGGAAACTGCAAAACAGATTGGATTAGATCTGGATCTGAACAAAGACCCAATTCAGAACACCGAGGTCAATCCAATGGAAATTCTAAAATAATGCAAACATGAAAAGTTTCGTAAATGGTGAGTTGGTAACTAGGGGTGTCAATGGAAATTCAGGTTTGACTCGTACCCGACCCGTACCAAACCCTATAGGGTCAGGGTTTGGTGATAAGTAAGGTCTGATTAGAATTTGGGTCAGACTCGAACAGTTTTCTTAAAAAAAGAAAACAAAAAAAACAACGGGTCGGGTCAGAACCGCAACCAAACATTCATCAATTTGTTTTTTCGATGGGTCCCACAAATATTTTTTTAGAGCACTTCATGTTGTTTTAGATGAGTGGATGCAATGAATGAACGGCTGAAAATAAAGCAAAAGTGATGGTGTTCTGACCGCCGCTCATCACATGGATGAACAGCATCCAAGGCACTTTTGACGAGTGCCTCTGACCTGATCTCCTCCTAACAAAAAAAAAGAAAAGAAAAGAAAGAAAATTGAGAGAACCTGACCAGTAAAGAGTGTATGAAGACGTCAAAATTAAATCCTATTGCTTCTAGGGTGTATCCATTACTTTCTCTGATCAGTCTATTACTCCAGTTGGGATCAGCTGATATTGAAAATCACCGCATGATGATTTTCAAGTGCCCACCACACATCTATCACCAGAATGTCTTTCATGGCACTAAAATGCCTTTTAAAGAGCCCAAAAAATGGTACAAAATGCCCTTGAGAGGAGCTTCAAAGGACTCCCTATGGTGGCGCTCCTTACCACCATAACAAGGGTGGATATTGAAAAAATCATTATTGGTCACTTGATCTCAAACCAGATTACTTGGGGTTTACTTTGCATAAGAGCAAGCTTATTAAGTGAACCATGTCTGTAGAAAGTTTCCTCATCATCGCAATCCTATCCTCCTCTAAGATAGGTCAAGTCCTTGGTGCAACAGGTACTCGTGCAATTATGCTCTTAAAATACAATCGAGCTTTTGCCTTTTCGAAAATGATCATGTACTAGGTGAACCCAACAACCTTGACACAAACCACTTAAACAACCTCTTGAGTAGGGTTGAATCGGGTATGAATCATGAGTATAAATAAGAGTATAGATTTGGATCATATAATAACTTAGATATGGATCCTAACTGGATCTAAGCTAACCAGATTGGGACCAAACAAATTTGGGCTAACTAGATCAAAATAACAACTGCACTGAGATATGATTCATGAATACTAATTGAATCTGGACTTTGAACTTTACAAACCAAAAGAATAGAGAGAATGCAAAGCTCGTGAAGAGCGCATGAGCAAAGAGCACTCGTGAGAGAGAGAGAGAGGAGAGGAGAGAATGAGATGAATGAAATAATAGAGAGCTAGGGTTTATATAAGCTCCAGCCCTCAGGCCACCATTAAGGTCATAAAGGGTCTTAAAGAGGCCCAAATAGCTAGCCATAATTAATATCCTAAATGGTTAGGCGCCAAAACAGATCTAAAATTATCTTAGAACGATCAAGATCAACCAAGATTACATAAAAAAGTCAATGGTCAAAGAAAAGAGCGGCTATGGACTGTTAAGACCATTAAAGCCCAATGCAAAGACATTGGACATGGTTTAACGGATCCAGATATGATCTAGAAAGACACAAAGAGAAATCAATACAAAGTCAATAACAATTTTAAAGCTTGGTCAAAGGTCAATTTTAGACTTAGATATTAAATATGTCTCAAATACTAAAAAGATAAATTAAAGACCAAACCCAAAGCCCAAGGTTCAAATCCAAGTCCAAAGTCTAAAGGTCAAGGGTCAAAATCAAGATTCAATATCAAGGTCAAGGTCAAGATCTAAGATCTAAGAATAAAGTAATGCACAAGTTCAAGATCTAATATCGTTGAGGGCCTTGCCCTTTAAGGCACCACCTCTCTATATAAGGAAAAGAGATTTCTCAAAAACCTTTAATATGAGACTAAATTTTTGTAGAGAACCCAATACCCATAAACTTAGAAAAAACTAAAAACTAAAAAGAAAACTTAGGGACAGTTTTGAGCCAAAATCCAATATTCCCTCACGTGGATCAAAACTATAGTAAAGAACTACAGAGGTTATTCATGAATATTCAATGCATAATTGAAGGTACATTTTGGGTTTAAACTCTCATGTTAGTGTTACTTAGTCTTAGTCAATCTGGGATCTCATTAGCGTTAGCTTTGAATTGAGAATCCTAATTGACCTTCTAGACATCGTAACATACACTTTCACTTCAAATGTCCATATAGTGTCTACCAATATATAGAAGCTGCACATTAAGAGTTTTGTGTTATATCCCAATTTTATGAGTACTCTAAAGACAAAGTGTAAGTTTCATAGAAGGTAACTCCCAACTTCACAGTACATAGGTAAGTTCATCAAGAGTATAAACCTATTTAAAAGACCTTAGCCATATGACCTATGAATCTTATTAAGAGTTCAATTCGAATTCAACTTTCGTATATAGGTTTCAAGCAATTGACATCAAGAATAAAAAATTTATTAAGTATTCAATCCAATCACTCAGAGACTTGTTCTTTTCATTGAATCACTTGATATGGTTTGACCTTTATCATGTGGTTGAGTTTTCATCAACGGTGATTGCTTTTATAAACTTTAATCATATTTCTCTCGATGTGTTAAATACGATATCTCGAGAAAGTTTCTTTGTCAACGGATCTCCTAAGTTTTGACAAGATTTCACATATTCAATTGATATTACTTCTTGCTTGAGTAAACTATTTACATAATTGTGCTTTAGATCGCTAGATTTTTCATTATAAATATTACTTTTCACTTTGTATATAATTGTTTGACTATCGCAATGCATAACTATTGGAGGTACTGGCTTATCTCTTAATGATATTTTCATTAAGAGATTCTTTAGCCACTCAGCTTCTATATTAGCTGATGCTAGTGCTATCAATTTGACTTTCATTGTACAATGAGTTATCACAGTTTGCTTCTTGGATTCTCAAGCAATTGCTCAAGATTCAAGGGTAAATATTTAATGACTTGTAGATAATAATTCATTGAAATCAGAATTTCAGTTTGTATCACTGTACTCTTCAAGTGTAATGGGTTCACTCTCATAAAATATTTCATATTCTAGAGTTTATCTTAAGTACTTCAAAACTCGATATATTACATTCTGATGCTTTTGTCATAGATTTCTAGTATATTGGCTCAACTTGCTAATGTTAAATGTTATGTCTAGTCTAGTTTCATTCATAGCATACATGAAACTATCATCTAAAATGCATGATTCAAGTGTTAATTTCTATTTAATCAATCATGCTGAATACATCATTAAAGACAAAAATTAAAAAAAAAAAACAAAAATTGAATAAATATATCTTATTGGGTAGGTTTGGGAGGTTTTCTATTGGGCAGGTTTTCATTTCCCTATATATATATATATATAATAAATTGCAATGGATTTAAAATTGGTCTTTGATGTGAAGAATGGTTATATCGGGTAGCATTTTACCCTTATTGGTATAGGATTTGCATAGAGAAAAAGAGGACAAGAATAACATTTTATACATAAGTACTCAATGGGAAAGAAGAATAAGCAACTGATTTTACGTGGAGCATTTATAACGTTATCTGAACTATTGATGGATTATATTGAATGCAACGGTTTAAATTTATTTGAAAATTCAATCCCTAATAAGCTAGCATCCAGCAAATGATATCTATAAATTGATTGCAACATAGAAGGTAATTAACCTAAAAGTAGTTTAAATTTTTATTAGCATTTGAATTATAAATTTAAATAGTTAGATTAAATCTAATCCTTCAAGCAAAATCAGTTGCATCTTTGCCCACAAGGATTCCTTTCTAGCTAGATAGGCATGGTTTGTTACCTGATGTGGGATGACCATGGTTCGAAACTCATGGAGGACATCTTTTGCTGCAAAGTGTACTTCTTAGTGGGTAGGGACTACCAACTAAAAGCCTGCCAATGGGAGGTGAATGACGAGGTTTTTCTTCCCTTGACTTAGCCATAAAAAGAGAGGGTGCGGATCAGGTGCAATCACATTACACACTTTGAGTGTGCCGCTGCACCAGGTCACCCTTTATCTTTGACTGACAGCCAGCCATTTGTGAGACCCAACAGCAGATGAAGGACAGTCAAGTGCAGCGGCATACTCAAAGTGTGAGTGCTTGCACCCGATCAGCAGACATAAAAAAACAGCAAACTAAGCACAAAAATTGATCCCCATGCAACTACCTTGTGTGTTAAGAACTGGGTTGGATCTAATCCATTTTATTCATTTCACATGAAAACCAATATATTTGAGCTGCTTTTTTTTTTTATCCAGTATCAAATGGGACCAGGTCATATACTTGACCCACTTTCCTTTTTGTTAATTACATCAATCCAAAGGAACAGAAAGAAAATCCAGTGGAACCTCATGCAGGAGGTTTTGAGAATCCAAATCTAGGGGATCAAAAGCATAAGTGCATTCACCTTTTGTCTTTGCACTCATCCACTTGCTGGGTCGGGTCTTACAAGAAGGTAACATGGATGACAGTCTGGTTTGTTTCTGCCGCTTTCCGACCTGGATCTTCAACTTAACTGTAGGCGGGCGACGAAGGCGCTTCTTACTTTCCTTTGGTAATGCTGCGCCGCGTCTACAACCAACCTGAACCATGTCATTCCTTGTCAGATTAAATCTGGACCTTGATGTGGACTTGGATCAATAGAGAAGTCATTGAATCTGAACTACTTAGAGCAGAACTCATTTCCCAAAATGCATAGAGGCAGGTCGTTTTGACCAAATTTGATCTCATGGATGTGTTCAACATGGCTAAAATAGTAGGGGTCAACCCTTGATTGTATTTTTTTAGCATAAAATATAAAATTTTAATGAAAAATTCAGTATATTGAAATCTGTTGATTTTTTCAACTCCTAAAAAATCTGACATACATGTTAGAAAAAATATGGTCCATAAACCAAATGTTTAGCCAATATTTTCCCCAAGCTATAAAAAAAGGAAATACTAAGGCCCTTCCTTGTAAAAGCTTGAGATAAATAACACAGACTAAGGTTAGAAGAAATGCTTAGTCACTTAAAAAACTTGACCGGTGACCTCTTATGCCTTGTTCGTATGCAACTTCCATGAGAAAGTGCTGAGCTGACAATCTTGATGTGATCCTTCCACCATGAATGAAACAAATATCAAATCATCATGGTAGAAAAGTGCTATGATAGTACAAATAGACTCCAATTTTTTTCATCACCTACCACTGCTTTATGTGTAAATCCTTTCATATATACTTTCTTCCTGAATCACTAGAATATGAGAACGAATTGTGAACCGCTACTTTCATAGGTTTCTTATCCTTTTCTCTTGAATATAAATGTACGGATGTGATCTACATGCTTGGATTTATAAGAACCTGCTCATGAATTAGCAGATTTTGATGCATAAATGTGATTTTTTTTAAGGTTTTCAAATCAATGGCTTATAATCTTTATAAATATTCAAGTATTTAAAAATCATAATTTTTTATCGAAAATATATGATCCAATGGTTGATTCCTAGCAAATTTACAATGCCAAACACATCCACATGGATGGATTTGCAAAAAAAGTGTTGAAAATGCCTGCATTTTTAGTTCTCATATTCTACTTACTCCTTTATTACTTAGGAAAGTTTTCACATGAAAAGGTTGAGCTGTCAGTTTTTTTTTTAGAATCCTGTGCCTATTCACATGTAAAGCTTTTTATTTACATGAAAATAAAACAAACTATGCTTAAGAGAAAACCTATGCACCAACAAATTTTCTCCATCATCACATAAGGGGCATTTGAATCCCTCATATCTCATGGATCTTGACCAAAGATTTGGTGATTTCACTACATATTCACATTTCCACCATCCTATCATTGCTTTTTGCAATGTATCATGGTGACACCTCAATCTAGGGCTGGGAAACAAGCTGAGTTGCTCGTAGCTCCGCTCATGTTCAACTTGTAAAGTGCTTGTTGAAGCTTGTAAAATAGCCTTTGGAAGTTGAATATAAACAATAAGTACTTGCTAGGCTTGACTAGTATAAGCTTGTTAGGTAGCAAACAATATACTTTTGATATATTTTATATGTATTTTTTTGTAATTCTATTTCTTCCAGCTCTAAAACAATGTATTTTTCTATGATCAAGCTAGTTAACTCATTTAACTCGGGTTGATTATGAGCTCGAACTCGGCTTGGCTCACTACAAGAATGAGCCGAGCTTGACCACTTCAAGCTCGTCTTGTTCAACTTGTTTACCAGCCCTACCTGAATCTATTCACTATTGGAAAGATCTTGGTTAATAAAAGAGCATTTTTGTTCTACATTGATTGTTTTATTTTTTTCTATTTTTCAAATATTTTTTTGCCATTGATAATCAATTTCATTCCTTCGATATGTTTGCTAGTGTAAAATGTGAAACGCCCTCAAGTGATAAAACAAGAAGACTTCTCTACAATAAGATTTGATTTGTAAAACTTGTAAAGAATTAACATGGATTTTGAAAAGCTATAATAAGCATACAAGCTCCAGACAAGAATCCAATATCCAGTTCATGATCCAAAATAATAAAAATAAACAACAATAATTATCAATCACTATATCATAAATTTTATAAATAATATAACTAAAAGCATCACTTTTTTTGCAATGTAAGACACTTCCTTTAGAAGTAGAACCCTTTTTTGTAATTTCATGGAGAAATATACAAAGAATTAACTGCAATTTTATGGAGTTACGATCAAGGCAACTAACCAGCAAATATCAGAAAATGGGATCACTAAAAAAAAATTCAAAATAATTACATTACATTCATGTAACTTTTAAAATTGGGAGGACCATTTTAAAAATGCTTTGAAGTAGGGACATATTTCGGTAATTTCCATGTCATAGAACCACAAAACAATAAATATTGTAAGGCTGCAGTATGGAAGCCAATCATGGAAAAGATGGGTTGGAAGTAGGAAACTTGAAGAGATAGGTAGATTGGCTAATAGGTGAAGGTTGAAAAAATGAAAGAGATGAAAAATTCTTATCAAGGAAGAACTCTGATATTTGACTGTTGCCGTGCTGAGACTAGGACCTCTGCCTCTGGGACTTATGCTATGCATTGGCTTGCGCAGAGGGATGACGCTCATGAGAATCGAACCTTAACTGCCCGTCAAGCAAGGCCCTACCCCCACTACGCCAACCTCCTTGGGGCCATGACAAGGCCGACTTGACTGTTTTTTAGAAATCCTTGCCCTTTCTCACGAAAGACTTTTCCCTTTCATGAGAATGAAGCAAACGGGTCCTATGTGTTCCCCCACACGCCAAGTGGTTGAAAATAAGACTCAACCAACAAGTTGGAAAAGGGCCAGAAATAACCTGTTATGCACTATAAACTAGGTGTTTGACATAATGCCTCAACGGAGACAAGGAGGAGCCTTGCATAGCAATGTGACGGGTAGTATATGGTTATGTGCCTGTGTATGTGTGTGCTCACCTTGGAAAAGATGCCCAAGGAGTTGGTATGCAGTGAACCTGCACACTCACTGTTTGAGGGATGTCCTAAACTAGCCCTTGATTAAGGGCTGGGGATAAAATCTGGTATTGTGCACACCAGAAGAGTGAAAGAATACCAGTTATATAAGTGCTAAAAAGTATTATTTGAGGAACCACATGGGAAGAGTATGAGTGAACTCTTGCCCCCCTCTGTAAGGGAGATGAAACAAAATTGAGGGAGAGGGCAGCTGGAGAGGAGAACACATCATGGATGGTCTCCACAGAGATCTATGCTTAGCCTCACTTCCACCTGGGCTTATTTTTCCAAGCCAGCAATAAGAAGTAAAATATGGCATGCAAAATCAACAAGTATATTTAGAGACCGGTCTGAAGAAAGTACCTCAAGGAGTTGCTTCCTCAAGTCATCACCGAGGCTGTTGCAACCTTCCATGCGTAAGACTTTCAAGGAATTCAATCTTTCAAGAAGTCCAGGAACATCAATTAGGTTCTTGCATCCTTCTAGATCCAATATCTCTAACTTACTCAAGTTTGAAACATTCGAAACTGTTTTCAAAGCAGTGGTTTTATTGGCAACAACAGTGACTATGGATGAGGGGAGTTGAGGAAGGGATTGAAGGCTTTGGCAATGACTCACATTAAGCTCTTTGAGTTGAGAAAGGTTAACAATGGAATCTGGCACTTGTTCAAGATCAAAGCAGTATGATAAAGATAGCCGGCATAGCTTCTCTAGGCTACCTATGGAATCAGGTATCTTTCTTATTGAGACAGTTCTATTGAGGATGAGCTCTTCTAGAGACACCAACATTCCAATTGAATCTGGTACATGCTTCAGTGAATATGAATCATTCACCGTAAGCTTGCGGAGGTTCTTTAAGGATTCTATTGAATCAGGCAATTTTTGAATTTTAGCACAGCCGCCAATGAAGAGCTCTTTTAAGGACTCCAATCTCCCAATGGAATCTGGAATTTCTTCTAGTAATTTGCAACTCCATAGGGAAAGTTTTTGAAGTTTTGTCAAGTATAAATCAGGCATCTTTTCCATTGAGCTGCAGTCAACGATGAGATCCTCTAAAGATTGCAGTCTTCCAATGGAAGCTGGCAGTTCTTTTACTGCTCTGCATAGCCATAGCGATAGCTTGCGAAGGTTCTGCAAGTCACCTATATCGCTTGGTAGCCTTCTTAACAAGGTGTCATGATCAAGGATCAACTCTTCTAAAGAAACCATCGCTCCCATGGAAGTTGGTAGCTCTTCAAGTAATCTGCACCAAGCTAAGGACAACTTCTGTAGGTTCGTCAACATCCCCACAGAATCACATACTTTTGTAAATTTCATCGAACAATCGAAGATGAGCTCCTTTAAGGACTTCATTCTTCTAATGGAATCTGGTAATTCTTCAAGTGATCTGCATTCCATCAGTGACAGTTTAGAGAGATTCTCTAGATTTCCTAGAGATTCAGGTAACCGTTTTAAACTTGTGGAACCATCAAGGAGAAGCTCCTGCAGAGATCTTAACTCTCCAATAGAATTTGGTAGTTCTTGAATTGATGTGCACTCCTTCAACGATAGCTGACAGAGATTCTTCGCATCTCCTATGGAAGCAGGTATCTCCATTACTGAACTGCAATCGAGGATGAGCTCTTTTAAGGACTCCAACCCCCCTATGGAGTCTGGCAGTTGGTTGAGTAATCTGCACCCACTCAAGGAAAGCTGATAGAGATTCTTAAGGGCCCCTATCAACTGCGGCAAGGTTGAAAATTTACAGCAACCTTCAAGATCAAGTGTTTCAAGAGAACTCAACTGGCACATACCATCTGGTAGCTCCTTTAGAGATTGGCAATTCTTCATGCTTAAAAGGACTAGCTTCTTAAGATGCATGATAGATTCATTAAGTTCAGCTAAACTACTACAGTCATCAAGCACCAACTTCACAAGGCATGGAAAACATGAAAAATCTGGAGTTTCTAAAAGATTTTTGCAGTGAGAGAGATCAAGAACTTTCAAACAGTTCAACATTTGCAGATCTATTGCATTCAATTTGCTCCGCACTTGAGATATATTGCCAAAAGATAGGTCAAGGACAACAAGTTGCTCCAGATTAGAATGTAAGTGCAGCGAATCCGAGGGGCACCAATGCCATTGTAACCATCTAAGCTCCGAGGGAAAATGTTTAAAGTCACCTTTAAACTTCAAATAATTTATGTGAAGTAGCCTGAGTTTAGCCATTGATGAAAAAGCTTTTTTGCTCAAACATGTCCTGCTATTATTCTTGTAATTAAGAATGATCCCTTGAATTTCAGTCCTTGTTTCCTGCAAATAGGAAAAAATAAAAAACCAATTCAATATGGTTTCGTGTCTGTGACCTAAGCCTTCTATTTTCCTCTAGCCAGCTCAAGGCTTGGGGTGTCATCTCTGGGAAGCTGATCTAGGCCATGGTCTACTCAAATGACACTTTTACAGTCATACAGCCAATAAGGGAATTAAAACCGGTGGGAAATTTTCAAAAAGACACCTAAAGTTTGGGTATTAATAAAAAAAGAGCGCCAAAGTTTTGGAAACTTTAAAAAACTTACCTAAAAAATATCATGGTTAATTAAAAGGGCCATGGAGTTTACTATATTCAAGTTTGCTGTTAACTGTGATGTAGAATTACCATTTTTCCCTTAACATCATATTTTCAAAAAATGCACCTAAAAAAGAGGAAAGGAGTCTTTGAAGGGTTAACTAGTAAATTAACTCTCTTAACTCATCTTTTAGGTTAGTGATAAACCTAAGTTAAATGGATGGAAGTTTGTGTTTCACCAACTGTGCAAAAATTTAGGTGCAAAAATTCTCACACAGACTGGATTAGTTCTAGCCATCTAGATGCATTGGTTGGACTGCAAGGATCAACATATGATGCACAACACCATAGGTCGTAGGATAGGATCCTTTCCACAGACACACGTTAGTATCCACCATTATCCATTATGTTCAATCCACAATGCTAGTCCATTTGTAAGCTTAGACATAAACTTGCCCAAATGGAAGTCTAAACACAATAATGCATTTCAAAAGTCTCTAGTAATGCACAAAAGGATAAAACATTGGACCAAATAGCCACATCTCTTATGAATAGATTGAATTACAAGTATTTCAATGTTCTCCCATGACTTACTAAGGCTTGTCAATCCCTTAAATTGATCTTTTAATAATCAAGAGGTATGAATAAAGTTGCACCTACTATATTATTAGTATTGAGTTCATACAGTGACTGACTGACACTCAAGAGGGCATGACCTTCCTGGTTAGGGGGCGGTCATAGTTTAATTGCCACCTGACATGGGATGACCACAGTTCAAAATCCATGGTGGATGTCCCTTTGCACAAGGTTGAAGCTGGGTTCACTCCCCAGTGGGCTGAGGAGATTTCAACAATTTTACCAACTGAAGCCTTACCAGTATGCAGTCAGTGATGGGAGGCTTTTCTCTTGGCCTAGCCAAAAAGAAAAAAAAATGGAATTGACCGACACTTTATGAGGGCAACATAGACAAAAACATCGAGATAACAATGATATTTTGAGTCTATAGTCTTTTTTGAGTCAAAATCATACTCACTGATAAGTAACTTTGTTTTGTTTCTTTTATATTTAAAAAACTTTTCTAATTTTTTTAGTACTTTTTTGCAAGAAAATACTATAACCTATTATTTCTTAACTTCTAATATTTTTTAGAGATTTTTTTCCAAAAACAATTTAAAAAAACTTCCGAAAAAACCTTGCAGAATGATATTGGTGACTATGGTCAAAATCTATCTAGTTTTTGGCTTAAGTTTGTGAATTTTAAATCTGTTCAGCTAACCTTGCCTTACATGAGTCTCAGACACTGATAAAATAGAAGTTGATATTAAGGAATAGAGATTTAGAGTTAGGTCTTACTTTTGAATTGTGCAACACTTTCTGTATTTCATCCTCATTCCATAGCCTGCTGCGCTTCCCCGGGTCTAAAGCACTCTCTTGCCGGACTATCTCCATTCCCATCGCGCGAATTTGATCATGCATCCTGAACTGATTGGAGCTATCAATCTTGATGAGGCACTTCTGTTGAAGAACCTTAATTGCCATATCTGGGTAAAAACCACAAGCCTCCCACATGTAAATTGCATTTTCTTTAGAACTCCCAACAAAGAAGCAAGCAATGTCCAAGAATATCTGCTTCTCTTCCTCTTCGAGATCTTCGAAGCTTATTTTCAGTCTTTCATGAACTTTTTTGTCTTGAATCTGTCTCAACTTTTCCATCCTTTTTTCCCAGTCTTTTGGAGTTCTTACATTATCAAAGTATGAGCCAAATACTTCTACAGCTAAAGGTAGGGCCCCTGTTAATTTCAGAGCCTGATTTGACAACTCGATGTACTCAGTTGGTGGTTGGTCACTGACAAAAGCATGGCGACTAAACAACTGAAGTGATTGAGTCTCATCCAATTCCATAGGTTTGTAAATGTCATATCCTGTCAGTACCTTTTCATCTCTTGTCGTGACAATAATCTTACTTTCTGCACCAAACCATTGTTCTTGCATTTCGCGTTTGCCAACCAATGCATCAAGCTGGTCAGCATCAGAGACATCATCAAGAACAAGTAGAACCTTTTTACCTCTCATTCGCACTTTGATCAAGGCAGTTCCTTTCTTAACATCACATACCGATGTTTGTTTGTCTGTGCAAACATCTTGAATGAGCTGACTTTGTAGAGAGGCAAGTCCGTTAGGCTGCTTTGACCTTTCCCTGATGTCTGAAATGAAACTAGTCACTTCAAATTCACAAAACAGTTCGTTATAAACGGCCATGGCGATGGTAGTCTTCCCAATCCCACCTTCACCAAGGATTCCAATGATGCGAACTGCACTATCTTCCTTGTTTAACAGATTCATCACATCTGACACGCGGGATTCGATTCCAATGGGATCTAAATCGAAAGGAATTTTGTTTAATATGCTAAGAACTCTTTTAACAACAAGAGAGATCAACTTTGCTTCATGCCTGCCAGTTCAAAAAAAATAAAATACAGTAAACAATATATTATAGAGTAATGCGCTCGTTCTGCCTCGTTAGGCCCCTTGCAAAATCATAGTTTTTTGTATTTTTTCTCACATCTAACACCATAGATGTGACCTATAGGTGTTTTTAGTGAGAACCGGCTTTTGGATCACTGGAATCTGACCTGTATACAGGTTTTTCGGTGATCCAAAACCAATGGCTATGAAGGCATCAAATTTTCCCGACACATAAAAATACATTTTGTATTAGAAAAAACATGATCCAAGAGTCAATAATGGAGCATGCTAAACAATCTAACGGTTCAGATCTATCATAAAACACTTCAAACTATGAAGCCTTATGGGTAGGAACGAGAAAGGAGGGCCTAATATGTTCAGTTCTCATTATATATATATATATATATGAAAGATATAAAAAGCATGATCAACTATCTAGGCGAGGAGGCACATTAAGTAACTCATTCCTAGACAAGTTCCTCGTTGTAAATTAAAGGGAAAAATTTTAAAAGCAAATTTAAGGCATGTTTGGTTGAGTATCATTAGATTTGTAATATCATGCAAATGAGAGAATGAACCATTAATTTTAAGCAATAACAAAAAACACATAAACTTAGTCATGGCTAATTATAAAGACCCGGGGTTTACTTTCATCAAAATAGTTAAATGCATGCTACAATTATCAAAACTTAAGTGTATCTTTTTTTTTTGGATAATCGAAGGGAAAAAAGACTAGACTGCATGCACATTGTTTGGCCTCTGGTTGGTAAAACCCTTGAGGTCCTCCATGCCCACCTAAGAGTACACCTCAATTCGACCTTGCGGCAAGAGATGCCACCCGTGGGTTTCGAATCTGGGACGTCTGGCCAACTTGGGTTCATTCACAAGTCATCCACAACAAATGAGTGGAGCCCTTGTGGGCTAACGTAAGTATATTTTTTATTATCACCAAAAGTTTAGGTGTGTTTATGAAAATTTTTATAAGTAAAAAAGTATTGCTTTTAAGGGTAAATTAGTAACTTTATTCTGTTAACTCAACATTAATTAAGGATAGCCATGTTAAATATTTGACATAATCACGTTTTTAATTAAAAAAAGCATAAAGCTAGGTGTAGGGTTTACTTTCGTCGAAGTAGTTGTTAAATGCATGTTACAATTACCAAAACATCAGTGTAGCTTTTTTCTTTTAGAATAACGTAAGTTTATCTTTTATTATCACCAAAAGTTTTAGTGTGTTTTAAAAAAAAAATTATAAGCAATTTTTTTTTGCCTTTGAGTGTAAATTAGTAAATTTATTCTATTAACTCAACTTGAGTTAATGATAACCCATGTTAAATTGACGAAAACATGCATGTTTTTAATTAAATAAGCATAAATCTATGTGCGCTTTTAAGAGTATAAAAAACTTGGGTGTCTTTTCTATTATCACTTATGTTATGAAGATACATGGACACGAAGACACGTGATGTGGGTTTGACTTGAAAGTTAAAACAGTTTTCGACAAATAAGACATGAGGACATGGAATTTTTTTATTTTTATAAAAAATACTTTTAATAGTAAAAATACTTTTTATTGAAATTAAATTAAATAGATTAAAATATTATTAAAATATTACGGACTGTATGTATTAGTAATCTATGTCAATGTGTCCGAACGTGTCCCTTCGTGTCATGGGGACATGCACCCGAAATGGTTCATCCCTTTGGCATAGATTATCACCAAAACTTTTGGTATGTTTTTGAAAATTGCACCCCCAAAAACATAGAAAATCGCCAAATAATGCCTTGTACATGACATGGTACGATGTAATACATGTAAAATCAATGCATGAATAGAAGTCATGTTGTCTTACTTTTTTTTTCTGCTGTCATGTGCAAGGTTCTGTTAATTCCATGGATATCCCAAACTTGCACATATGACAACACTAGCATTTTGCTTGGCATTTTGACAATATTTCTAGTCACCATATTACTGCTTTTGTTGGATTTTTGTTATGGCAAGTGCAGTATATATAGGGCATGTATCCTAGCCTCTGAGTTTTACGTTGTGGGCATGACGACCGTAGGTATGGCAGGCTGAGCCAGTGCAACCAGGTCAGGTGAGGTTTCTTGGGGGTTATAAATCCAAAAAAAGTGCAGTATAAAGTGCAGTTGGGTGATCCAAACCCGAATTTATGCACAACACCATAAAAAGTGCTGATCAGAATAAAATTCGGATATACTTAAATTTGATCCCAGCGATATGTAGGCTGGGTTTGGGTTATGATTTTTGTTTGGTATCCAACTCGACGCAGCATTTTTTGCTGAGTATTTGACCTGAGTGTTTTATATGTATTTTTAATACAAGTAAACTTCTGAAATGCATCTGGGTTTGGAATTTCACTTTCATGAACTGTCCAATCTCGAACCAGACAATTTGTTGTTCGAGCAGGTTCAGGTACACCCTAATGGGTTGAGTACCCAACCCGTTAGACAGCCCTAGCAATATCACTAATATTTGCTTTTGGTTCCTTCTTAAGTAGGGATTCATGAGGCCAAGACACTGGTTTTCTTGTGTCTTCTTAATCTTTTGTCTGACAAGCTACATACGGTATCCTGTTTGATGTATACATAGGCCACTAGAACATGAGCACTAAACTGTGAACTATGAAATTCTTCATGTTTTCTTTTTCGTCTATACAGATGTGATCTACATGCTTGGTTTTAAAGGCACTGGCTCTTGAATCATGCATAAGCAAGTTTTTTCTAAGGCTTGATAATCAACAGCTTGGAATTTTGGTAAATATTAAAGCACTTAAAAGTCTTTTTTTGTTGTAAAAGCATGAACAAACAATCGATTTGAGCAAAATGGATCATGTGGAACACATTTTTAATGGTCAGATTTACAAAAGTATCATAAATGCCCAGTTCACACTAATTCTCCTATTTCTAGTTTTCATATTTTGGTGGTTATAGATATATATATGAGAGAGAGGGATTACATACCCACTAGTCTCGGTCTTGAGGTTGTACCCACAAATCTTCCCTGCTTTTGTCAAGGCATACTTCCATTTAGCCACCGTCTTCTCATCCAATTCTTTATTCCTTTGGTGTCTCTTAAATGCCTCCTCATATGATCCTCTCTGATGGTGAACATCAGAAGGATCGATATCCAAGAATATGGGGATGATCCACCTCCGAGAGTCGACTGTTTCAACAATGTCGACCATCTTAGAGATCTCTTTGAGGCACCATCTAGAGTCCGCGTATCCCTTTGAGAAGATGGGTATGAATATCTTGGATCTTTCAATGGCTCCAAGTAACTCTATGATCTTTTTTCCCTTTTCTAAATTCTCATCATCTATAAAAGTGTGTACTCCGCGCCGTTCCAGCTCTTTATAAAGATGACCAGTGAAACCCTTTCGCGTGTCCTCCCCTCGAAAGCTTAAGAAAACATCATGACTTTCTGGGGGTGAATGTGTTGATGGTGATTGGGTTTCTCTGTCAAGGATGATTTCTGAATTGTTGGTTTGTATGTCAAACATACTTTCTGGTGGTGGTGCTGCTGGGTGTGGCGCTGGTGGTAATCGCAGGGTTTGTAACAGTGTTTTGCTGTCATGGATGATTTCTATAGTTTGTAATTCTCTGTCAAAGTTGGTTCCTGGTGGCAGTGGTAATGATGATATTGTCAGTGGTAGGGTTTGTCCATCAGAGATTCTTCCTATGAGAAAATCTTTTGCATGAGAATATAGCTGGAAGGAAATGTAAATGACAAGAATGATGATTAGTGGTGTTAATATCGGATCCATCTCCTTGTGTCAGATGATAGAGAAGGGATCTTTTGCTCTTCTTGAATCTATAGGAGTTTGCTAACACGAGAAAAAAAGGAGGAAACAAGTCAAGATGGCTTGGTGTTACGACACTTTTTGATATAAATAGTGCAGTGTACGTAAATGATGAAGGTTTTTTTTTTTTCAGAACAGATAAGGTGATTTGACAAAACACAATTTTTTGTGTTTTTGGAATCACCACCATTCATCACTTCAATCACCACCATGATCCATCCATTGTGAAATAATGATCACACCGTTTCACAGTGAACGGTGATGATTAAAGTGATAGACGGTATTGATTTCAAAACATAAAAAAATTGTCTTATCAAATTATTCACCTGATCTATCCTCTTTCACTCTGTGGAACTGAGAAAACCACCAAGAATCAGAGACCTGGTCTTTGCTTGTTACCATCGGTCGCTATTCAGGTGTCGTAAAGCCCCTTCGACGTTCTTGACTTCTTCTTCTTATCCACAACCCCTTGATCAAGTCAACTGAAGATAAATCATTTTAATCGTCAGCTAAGCATTTTTTTTTCATAGATAAATCAACTGTTACTGAATGATGCCAGCAAATACTGTGAAGTTTATCTTTTTCCTAATAATGTCAAGCAAAAGGATAGCTTGATCAGACACGCTTCGATGGTTGACTTGTTTTGAGTGGGAATCTAGGATTGCCTCAAGAATGTCAACCCCCAATCAGGTTAGAGGCAGGATCAGGTGCAATCATATTGCACAAATATGATTGCACTTGATCCCAATGGATTGCATTTTTTTTTTATATTTACATGGAGAAACCGCCTCTAGGATTAGAGACCTAATTAATCACGTTGGCTCTACCTGTAGTAATTACGGTCGCTACCCTAGCAGCATAAAACTCCATGTGTGATTATGACTCGTATAAACTCGTAAGGTAGTAAGATATATGTTTTAGATGTATTTTATGTGCATTATTTTATAATCCTATCTATTTCAACTACAAAAACAATATATCTTTTCTATAAGCAAGCCGGCTCGAACTTGGCATGTTTTAGATCATGCTGATTATAAGCTTGAACTCAACTTGGATCGCCATAAGAATGAGCGAAGCTTGAACAATTCAAGCTGGTCTCATAACACTCGTTTAAGCCTTTGAGCTCATAACTTTGTTGTGTTGGGATGGGATCTAGGCCAGTAGGCAGGTGGTTGGGAGACAAGCCGAGCCACTCATATCTCGGCTCATGTTGGGCTCCTAAAAAACTTGTTCAAACTCATAAAGTAGGCTTGGCAAGCTAAATATAAACAGTAGGCAGTAGGCTCGGCTTTTTTTATTTTTTTCAGCAAAAGGCAAGTTCGTATTCATGTAATATATATAGCAATTATACATCATATATTTACAACTTTCATGACTGAACCAGGGGGGGGGGGGGGGGGGGGGAGCCCAGTCCTGCCTCGGAAGCCGGGTCGGACCCGACCCGGATCCGAAACTCGGTAGGGTTTTAAATGGGGGGTTCTTTTTAAGAAATGCATAGCTCCTATGTGTAATGCAAGACCTGAGCTCCCTTCGTCGAAGGCTCTGCTCGACCCCGGTGGAACCTCAACCCTCAGGTACTCTCTCTCTCTCTCTCTCTCTCTCTCTCTCTCTCTCTCTCTCTCTCTCTCTCTCTCTCTCTAACCTCCCTCATCGACGCCATCATGGCATCACCCACACACAGGCCCTGCCCTGCCCTGCTACCAATATATGTGCATGTTTTATTCGCTTCTGCTTCTTGATGATTGTCACTTGTTATCGATGATGACATTGGTTACGATAATTGATTTAGCTAGCAAAGTTGTTTTTGTTTTGCTCATTTTCCCAATTGCTTTCGACTTTCTGAGAGTTCTTGTGCTTTTGCTCAGCTATGTTGCCAAAACGCTATATTTTGTGATATGTTGTTTTGTTTGCGTATCCACCTCATTTGAGAAATGATGTTAGTGATAGTGGTGGTGGTTATGTTAAAGAATCTTAGTAACTGTAAACTTTGTAATAGTGGCCTGTAAACTTTCCAATACTTCACCATCAGGTTTTGTAAATGTTCCAATGAATACTTGAGATGCAACATGATAACTTATATAATACGCATACCCAACAACTTGATTGCTGTTAATAGTTTGAGGCGAGGAATTGTGATCACTCTCATTTGAACTTTTTTAAGCTTGAGTTGGTGTTTTCATGGCCGTCATTAGAAGCTTGATGGTATCATATAACCTAAATGATGAGATGGTATTTGAGTCTGCCTTCAATGATGGTTACATGCTTTGCATATTTTTTTACCTAGTCTTAGTGTCTTACAAGGTACAACTTACTTGTATCTTTTTACACTGAGTTACGTTGATTATATTCCTCTACATGGTTATTTTCTTTTTATGCAATTGTTTTTTCAATCATTTTTTGCTCTTATGCAGTATGACCATCAATGACTCAGTGCCACAATGTGATTCCCATCGATCGAGTGCCCCAAAATCTTGTTGCCAATCTGAAGATCTCTTTGTTCTCCGGAGCCTCAGATTTCGTTGATACCGATTTATGATTGCCCTCGTTGACGGGTAATGCTTCTACCGATTGTTCCCCTTTTATTTTTCTCACTTTCTTATTTCAATGCCTTTGTGATTCGATTTTTGTGGAATTCTTGATTGAGTTTTCATTTTTTCGAGTTGTTTTCTCTTGATTCTGTCTAGGTTCCTTATTGGGTATGCGAGTTATTGAGTCGGTTGCATGTTTCTTATTTTTATTTCTTGTTGGTGTTGGATTTTTTTCACCTATTTAGAAGTTTTGGTCTCGCCTCTGCGTTTCTTATGGGATTTATGATATTGGTCTTCTTTGATTTTGCTTCTTTTTCTTTAAGAATAATATGTTTTTCCCCTGTAATCGAGAGTTTGATCCTGTTAAAATGTTGATTGATTGGGAATTGATGCCTCTATTTCTATTTAATTGTGACTATTCGTTTTGTGGATTGGAGGGTCTCGTTGTGATGACGATAGATAGTTTGATTTGTCCATATGAAATAGATTTTTATTAATAATTGTAGCCATTTTTTATTTTATCTAATTTTTTTTTTCCGGGGAAGCTGCCCCCGAACCCCCAACTATCACAATTTTTTTCCCTACGCCCATGTTTGCCCCCCCTCACATGAATCCTAGCTACACCCCTAGACAGAACTAAAACAAAGCAAAACATATATGTGAAATGGGATCAAGCAATTAGTGATCGAGGAGAAGGCATCAGAATCCCTCCAGTTGATATCAAAGGAGCAGCCGCAAAGTGCCATAGCCAATCACATGACAATATTGTATGGAGCCCGCAGCTACAAGGTGCAGCCCCCACATGAAATGCTATCACGTGATTGGCTGTGTCGAATAGTCATGGCACTTAGCTGCTCTCTGGATGGATCCTTGCTCGAATCTCTCCATGTCATTTCCGGCGGGGGATTCGGGATCTGGTGATATGTAGGGGTGGCAAAATCTGACATGACCCGCCAACCCGCTTCTTAGCCGGGTTCGGGTTTGGCTTAAACAGGTTCGTGTCGTAAATGGGTCAACCCGCCTAACCCATTTATTGAACATGGGGGTGGCAAAACCTGACACGACCCGCCAACCCGCCTCTTAAGCGGGTTCGGGTTTGGAAAAAATGAACTCGTTTAATAAACGGGTCGACCCACCTAACCCGTTTATTAAACGGGTCGGGTTCATGTTAGGGGTATGCCAACCCGGCTGACCCGTTTAATAAACGGGTTAGGCGGGTGGGTCAATCCGCCAACCCGTCAACCTGCCATCCTGACCTGCGAACCCGTTTACCCGACCCAACCCATTTATTAAATAGGTTGGTGGGTCGTGTCGGGTTACCCGTTTATTAAACGGACTGGGTTCGTGTTTGCCACAACTGACCCGTTTAATAAATGGGTCGGGTTCGGGTTGAGGTATGCTGACCCGCCAACCCGTCGGGTCGACCCGCCAACCCGACACGATTGTCACCCCTAATTAAACGGGTCGAGTTCGTGTTAGGGGTGTGCCAACCCGCCAACCCGACTGACCGATTTAATAAACGGGTTAGGCAGACGGGTCAACCCATTTACCCGAACCCGACCCGCCCGCCAACTCGTTTACCCGACCGTGACCCACCCGCCAACCCGTTTACCCATTTACTCGAACCCGACTCCCCAACCCACCCGCCAACCTGTTTACCTGAACCCCACCCGCTAACCCGCCAACCCGTTTACCCGACCCGACCCATTTATTAAACGGGTTAACCGTGTAGTGTCAGGTTACCCGTTTAATAAATGGGTCGGGTTCGTGTTGAGGTATGCTGACTGGCCCACCTGACCCGTCAACCCGACCCGATTGCCACCCCTAGTGATACGTCCAAACACTAATTTTTTATTTGTTGAAATCACCATCATCTATAGCCTTAATCTTTGTCTGCTCATGACATTAGTACTTATGTGGGCCCCATTATTTGCCAAAAAGGATCACATCTTTGACATAAAATGAGTTTCATCTTATATCTATTCTAGCTGTCCAGCTAAATCATTTGGATACAGTTAGGATGAGTTCACATCCAAGTGAAATTTTGGTCCTATCCTAGTTGGTGATTGGTTGGTTAGGATTGAACGTCCCATCCTATGTCAAATGATGAGATCCGTTAGGATGAGTCCACGTCCGAGTGAAATTGTAGACCAATCTTATGTGTTGATTGGATGATTAGGATTGAACGTCCCATATCCTATCTCAAATGATGGGATCCTATTCGTTTTTACAATGAATGCATAGGACTGATTCCAAAACACAAAAATTTAGTGTTTTGGCCAATATTATGGTAATCTATCCTATACCTAAATTAACTTTCAAAATAATTTAGAGATTTGATCAATTTAGACTCAAATCAAATAAAGCAAAATCCGTCAATTTTATTTTTAAAAAATCATAAAAACCAAAATGATAAAAAAAAATCGAAGGAAAGGGCTGATTCAACCTGAATTGAGCTGATTCTACCCTATCCAAGGTGAATCAAAGTTTTTCTTTTTTTCTATATTTTACACCAAAAAATCGCAGCTCGGGGTACATAGACTTAGTCGCCGTCTTCCCGGGGTATCAAACACCATGGCTAGGACCCTTGAATCGGTCAATTGTATAGGACCAAGTCAGTCCCTTGATTTTGATCCAATTTTCAACTTTTTATTTATTTATTTTTTTCAGTTAGGCAAACATCCACCAGTTACAATCACATATGCAGTCAGACTCTATCTAAAGGAAACCAATCCAAAAGTTTACAATTCTGGACTGGTTTTGGCTTATCACTTGATTCGGTACCGTTTGGCTTATCAAAGATTAAAAAAAAAAAAAAAAACTTGGGGGCGCCACTTGTTCCTTTATTTAAATCTTGCACTTAAAAAAATAAAAGTAAATTAGTTTTTTTTTTTAAATCAAGCTGGACTTGGGCAGAGACCCCTGCCAGTTATACAAACGATACCATGGAATTTGAACTTGCAACGTCCCACACAAGGTGACGTGCACTAGATGCTCTTACCAAACAAGGGGAGGCCCCGTTTGCAATATAAAAAAATACCTGGGAAAAAAATGTAAGATAAATTTTTTATAGAAAAAAAAATCAAATATCTTTACAACTGACGTTTTCTTCTTCACTAGGAAAGTAGAATTTTTTTTTTTAAATACGAGGAACCTTCGCCGAAAAGCCGGCCACTTAATGGACCCACCCCCAGCGAGGCAAACCGCTGGTGGAGCCCACGATCACCCTATCTTATGTGACCCACCTTCGAAAGCTACGGACATATATACCCATGCGCCAGTGAGTTTTGACTCGGCGCCTTCATCTCAACGTCTCGACAACCACCTCGCTGGCCATGCAGGCAACCCCAAACTCTTGTTTGTTAGAAATGTAAATAAATGGTTGTTCCCACCAAGAAGTTTTTCCTTCTCCGGAAACTTTTACATTCAATCAAACACAATCTTAAGGAAATAGGCAGAACCCCTCTTGAAGAGAGGGAGGAGCAAAATAGTACAGATATTGATAAAAAAATCTCACTCATTCTTTGACATTAAAAAAAATTTCTACCTACATATGCAATGGTTAATATGCACATTAATTATATCATGCAACATTAAATTTTGTGTAAAAAACTTTTGAAACATGGATGGCCATTGATTTTTGGATAGTCCAAAAGACTTCATACATCAAAAGCAAGGTCAGATTTATCCAAAAAAAAATTGAAAGGAAAAAATAAAAAACAATAAAATTAAAAAATTAAAAATTAAAAATTTGCTAATTAGATTTTGCATATAAACGACTGTAGCAAATCTTTTCTTACTGCCTTAATTTTTCATTTTCCGATTTATTTCATCCGGAGGTCTGTAGGTTATGTCCCTCCGTTTAAACTGGATTAAAATGAGATACTGATGACAAAGTTCTATGGGACTGTTCTTTGATGGCAACAAAGTTGCACATTGTCAGGAGCAGGGACTTGTTTGAACTCCACAGATTACATGCCGGACCAGTTTCATGCATGTAAGCTCATGCACACGTACACACACATATAGGGGTGGGCATCGGCCGGGCCGGGCCTGGCCCAGCCTGTTTAGATCTTGGCTGTTGGGTTTTAAGTGTGGGCCGGCCTGGAGATAGCCCAACCCATTTACTAACGGGACAGGTTTTGACCCCTTTCTTAATGGGCTAGGGTTTGAAGAGCATCCCATGACCTGGCCCATTGGCCCAATAGGCTAATGTGAAGCAGGCTGGGTCCAGCCTATCACGACCCAAACCCATTTGTAGGTTATTTTTTAATAAATTAATTCTTATAAAATTAATGCAACTAATTAGGTAAATAGTAATAATTAACAAGTTTTCATGTACCCAACTAATTATCTTTCTAGTTTTCATAAAATTAATGCAGCTAATTAGGTAAATAGTAATAGTTATCAAGTTACTATGCAATTAGTTATTTTTGAATTTTTATATTATAAAAAAATTAATAGATAGCTCAGACCCATCGAGTCGACCTGAGCCCCGTTCCATGCATATAACGGGGTGGGATTCAGTCTGGTAGATAATGAGCCCAAGCCTAAAACCTTGACCCAAACTTGGCCCATGGCGGGCTAGGTCGGCTGGGCCTATCGAGCTGCTCAGCCAGTTGCCCACCTCTATATACATTCACTCAGAATCCTCACCTATAGTGACAAAACATTGAAAATGGCATTTCTTGGCTGCTAATATCTCATGAGAAATAAAAAAAAAATCATATTTTTGGGGGGTTTTGAGCAAAATATCAGCAAATGAATATTAAAGAAAACTATATTTTACCAAAATTAAAATAAAAAATGACTATACTGTACAACAAAATGACAAAATTTTCAAAATCTGCCGGCTGCCCAAAACACCAAATAGTTAATTTTTAGGACCTTTTTACCCTACACACACACGAACGTCACGAAGTTCGCATGATATATCATTTCACCCAGCGGCTTAGGCAAAAACTAACTTAGATGTAAATTTGCAGGTATGTTTTTGTGGTCTTCCATAAGTGCAAAAATAAATGTTATTTATGCGGTCCTCACTGTCTGTCTATCATAAAATCACAAATACCACTGGTAAATCGCATATGTTATACGGAAGTTACATTAAAATCGTGTGAACCTCTTTTTTTATTTTGTAATCTCGTTTAAATGTATATTCAAACCTTTTTATTTGTAGTCCTCACAAAGCGTTCTGATAATTTTATGTGAACCTCCTCGTGATGGTAATGTCACAAATATTTTAGTAAAATTATATATTTTATACCAAAATTGCAGAAAACCGTGTGAACCTTCTTTTTCCTTTCTATAACCTTCATTGAACTGTATATTCACATGTTTTTTGCTATTTTCACGAAGAGCACAAATATAATTACGTGAGCTTCATGTCAATCATAACGTCGCAAATAACTCAATAAAAGTGCATATATCAGAGACACAAATATGTGACTACTTGCACAAATATTACAATAAGATCGCATATCAAAACTACGATTTTTCTTTCAATTTTTGTAGTTTTTCTACTAGAATAAATCCGCCTCTTAGGGGTATAAAAAGTGATTTTCTGCACCCTGGGGCTATTTTCACATATTCTACAGTTTCTTTGTGGTCTCCTTTCTTTCGCATATTGTAGGGTTTTGCTTAAGATGGGATGTTTATGAACTTCACATTTTATAGGAAAAGCCACATAAAAAGAGCATATTCATAATTACTTTATTTGTGCTGTTATTACATTATTTGCGATTGTTTAGAAGTGCTAACTTCACAGAGATTCACATGCCAAAATTTGTGTAGTTATCAACTTATATGCAAATTTAGTAAACTCTTTTCTAAGTTTCTAGGTGACACTACAAAAAAAATGCGTATTAGCGATGAACATTTGCGATGAAAAAATTCTATCGCAAATTTGCGACAGATTAGCGAGAGAAAACTATTTATAGCTAACATTCGAAATATTTGTAGAATTAGCGACGAAAAAAATTTCGTCACGCATCCGTCGTTAATTAGCAACAGATTCTCGACGAAAAAATTTTGTCTCAAATTTTATCGCAAATTAGAGACAGAAAGTTTTTCATCGCAAATTTGCGACGAATGCATGATGAAATTTGTTCTATCGCTAAATCCCAATACAAGAAAAATGTTATCTGTAGTAACTTTACGATGGAATAGCGATGAATTTTTTTATCCCCAATAGATTTGAGGATTAGCGACGGAACAATGATGGATTTTTTCCGTCGCTACTTTTCAATTTACGCAAAATTCTCCCTCGCTCGCTCGCTCCCCCAATTTTTTTATTCCCAAGGTAAATTATCGTGACAAAACAATGTTTTGGTGGGATGTGTGGGTAGATGAGATCAGTGTCAGTGAGGAACTTTTGGCCCTAAATGCTCTTTTATTAAAGGCATCATGATCTAAGCTCACTCAAATCTGATAACACACTATAAATTTAAGGGATCTTCTCTTGGCAAATATGTTGCAATGCAGAGGAAACACATGCTTATTTGTTGAGAGGTGCAAGCACAAAGAGGGTATGACTTTAGAGGAATGGAATAGTGTTCTGGGAGGAAAAACTGATTTGGAGACTTATGCTATATAGGATCCTATGGGAGCTAAAAGAAAGACTACATCTGAGTTGGGTGGGTCACTTAAAATTTGACGTATGATCTAATGAGGCATATTATATTGTATTTCTAATTAGTGGTTGAATCCTCATTGATTTCTAGCTTGTTTTAATTTTTTCTGTCCTGATATCAATAAAATTATTTCCTTCTCTAAAAAAAATCAACAAAAAAAAGAAGATTTGATAATGTTGTCTGGGTTAAAAAGTTTGTTGTAGTGTAGTAGAGAAGAGTCAAACATAACGTTGTGCCCCCTTGGGATTTGCCTATTTGCAAGGAATTTCTCATTTGGTGTTAAGCCACCTACCCCATGTGGTTAACAATGTAACATGTTTTCTTCCTTCCTTTTTTTCTTTTTTGAAAGGCAAGCTGGGGTTAGGCAGACCCCTACCAGTTATACGAAGATACCATTGGGATTTGAACTTGCAACGTCCCAACACAAGGTAACATGCACTAGTGGTTCCTACCAGACAAGCAGAGCTCCCGTTGTTAAGTTCTCTTCCTTTGTTCTTAGTCTGATTTCTTGACTCCTTCCTACCCACCCTCATTTCTCTTGTTATATATAGCTAGTGTGTGATCTCTTTTGAACACACAAAAATCAATGAAGATAAATGACTCTTGTGTTTAGTGAACATAGGAAATGCGATGAACCACATGTATGTCTCGTCCTTTTTTTGTGTTTGTGAGCTTTTGTATGGTATCACATTATTGCTAATATTTGAAACTTGGAGAGATTGCAACCATGTATGTGGACCACAACACACCCATTCTCTGCTTCATCACCTACTCCATCTTATAATGAAATATCAATGTTGTTTTTATTTTTATGTGAATTTGCATTTAGCATTAATTTAATTTGAGTAAAATTTAATGTGAATTTGGACTTTAGAAGTCAAATTTGGATTGGATATGGATCCACCAAAATTAGTTTGGATCTAAATTGGATTTGGAATCCAACATAGAAATCCATGATAATTTAAAATAGGAAATTACATGGAATGGAAAATAGAATTTAATTAGAATTAATTGCAACTAGGAGTTCAAGAAGATGTGATGTCCCCCTATGTGAGCCCATCCTACTTGGCAAAGCTTATGCTTTGATATTTCTGAAAATTCCTAAGAAAATATTTACTTTAAACAAAAAAAGTAAAAAAAAATTTTTACTAAGTTTTCTAATTTAAATCTATTATAATTAGCAATGGACTTGGGAATTTAATTTTATAATTTAGTTAATAAGGCAAAGAGGATTCCTAGGATGGGACATCTATCCATAGTGTGCCCCTATTTGTTGGTTGGAGCTTCTATTTTTAAGCAAGTAAAAAAAATCCAAAACTTTCCAAAATTCTTAATAAGACCCCTAGCTTAGATATTTAAAAAATTTCCTAAATGTATTATCAAGTCAATTAGTCCTAGGAGTTTAGGAGAAGTTGCATAAGAAAATTAAGTGCTAAAAAATAGGAGATTGAAGGGGACTAAAAGATTTTCATATGAAATTTAGAATCCCTAAACATTTATAAAAAAGGGCCTACCCCCCCGCCCCCCACACTCTATTCTTTCTTTCTATTTTCACTCTACTCTATCCGAAATCTGACCCCCTACTCTCTCTTTTGCCTTTCTTCTTTCCTCGCGTGTGAAGAGACTCCATTGGTGATAAAGGTGTTGTTGTAAGGAGGAGGACCAACAAGTTGATCAAGCCAACCTATCCAACACGTCACCATGATTTGATTCTCAGCTTTGGTTTCAAATTTTTGAGGTAGGGATACTCTAGCCATGTGTGTGTGCATAGGATTAGTGTGCATAAATATGATGTGGAGATTCTAAATATTGAAAATATGTATATATATCAGTCCTTAACAATATTAAGACTAATTGGATATAGATTTTAGAAGAATTGGATCTCCAAAAATGGTTTTGACTAAAATCGATTTTTGAGAGATCAAGCATTTTGGAAAAAATGTTCTTGATCACACATGGATCAAAGTGGTATGGGCTCCAAAACAATTTTGGGTAAATTAGTTTTGGATAAAACCATTCACACGAGTTTTTTGTTTTGAAAAATCAATTTGGGATTTTGAAGGCATGTGTAGTATGAAATCAGGTAGGACATGTTTACACACATATAAAATTCAGATTCATGGCAAATCTAAGATTTTATACTTAAGTTTAAAATATGATTTCAAAAAAAAATAAAAGAAAAAGAAGCTTCATTGTGCCTTGGAATTGAGTTGATAATCTATAATTTGGTTTAGATCTTTTGATTTTAGTAATTTTGGCATGCTCAACACTGTATTTAATGAATGTTAAACTTATGTATATAGCATGATTAGGTCTAAAAAAATTGGATGTTGTTTGATGTGTTTTTGCAAATTAAAATGCTTTTATAACTAATTATACCAAAAATTGTTAAATTGGGTGTGGTTTATGTTAAGATTTTAATTTTTCTTAATTCAGCATACGTAGTAATCATATTAGATGCTAATGAATCATGTATAAACCACGTTTAAGTCTGTACCTTTGAATGTATATATTTGCTTTGTCCTTTGCTTGTTTAAAAACATAATTTAGTCGCTTGAACTAAGAGCACGGTTTTGGTGTTTTTGGATTTGAATAGTCCCAAAGATGAATGTAGATCTCCCAAACCACGAGCCCTATGATCGTAAATTTCTTTTGGAGGTCATCTATACACATGGAAGATGTTTAAAAAAAAATTGGGGCCCAGGGGTGACACGGTTTAAGAGAGACGTTCGCTGCAAAATGAGATAAAAAGTATGCTCAGTTTGCAAAGAGGTTCTAACATGTTTAATTTCGTGAATTATTTCTCCTAGAGTAGATGTGATATGAGGACAAGATTTTTACACATGTTAGACATCTAACATGAGATAAAAAATTTTGAATTTATCTTTTTAACAATAAGTACTAGAAAATCATGCAAGTATGTAAAAAATTGAGTTTTTGAGAAACAGGTTTTGTCTTGTTCCATGTGTAGTGTCCGAGTCATGATTTTTAAGTATTTATTGGTAATAAATTTTAATACAAGGCTTCAGTGTCAAAAAGTTAAGACATGTAGAAAGCTTTAATAAAAAAATTTGAAATTTTGATGATTAGCCCCATGCCAAAAACTAAACATGTTGCATGCAATTTGAAAAATAGGTTTCAATATTTGGTTTATAATTTTCAATTTATAAAAAAATTTAATATGAGGTTTTTGTGGTTTGAAAGCTAACACATCGATGCATCTTCCATAAAAATTTGAGACTCGGACTTATGTTGTATAGTATTGGGTAACCCCTATAACAAAAGAGAAGTTTCTACATAATCAGTCTTGTGTAAAGGAGTTGGCCACTTTTGAGTATATGATGCATATGTTTCCTAATGTTATATCATATGCCATGATCAGGATGATTATTCTATGTTATATTGTGATGTGCATGCATGTGTATAGGCTAATGACCCATGCATGTTATTGAATTTTGTAAATACATAAATTTAAAACATGTCAATGCATGTTATTGAATAATGACTCATGCATGTTGATGAATTATGTCAATGCATTATTTGAAAGATATCATGAATTATGTTAATGCATGATTTGTGTAAAACCTAGTAAAAAAATCAATTTCAGATCCAGGTTGGATCCGAGCTGGATCCAACCCGGCACAACATCTTTCTATTTAAACACATAGGGGCTGGGTTTCCCCTTTTATGCAAAAGGGAAAACCCTTCCCCCTCCCCGCTCTTTCTCTCTCCCTGATTACCCCCTCCCCTACTCTCGTCTTTCCTCAAGACATTCCCCCTCTTCCCCCCTCCCCCTTACAACACTCTCTCACTCTCCCTTACTTCTCTCTCTATCTCTATCTCTATCTATTCTCGTTCGTGCCCCGATGCTGCCACCACCGGTGAACCACCTCCACTGCACAACTCAGGTGAGCTCTCCCTCCTCTGCTTCTGCTTGCAGGGTGGTTGTTGCTGCCTTCTTCCATGGCCCCTCTCTCCTTCTGTTTGGCTTGACTAGGGAACCATAGCCACCAGTGGTGGTGGCTCTATTTTTTTCTCTCCTGGCTGCGGCATCAACAACAGCAGGGTCGTGCCGGCAGTTGTAGGGTTGTTGCCATGCCGATCTAGGCTCAGGTTGTCGGGGGACACCCGAACCCTAACCAGGAGCAAGGATGGCTCAACCAGTCAAGCCAAATGCCATAGTTCAGGCTCGACTCAATCAAGCCCAATCTTGTGGAGGTCTCAGGTGGGTTGAGTCGGGCTTGACTTAGTCAAGCCCACCAACCCATTTGGGTTGCCATCTCAAGTGGGTTGGGTTGGTTTCGACTCTGCTGTGCCCACTAGCCCAACTGAGCGTAGCCATAGGTTTTTTGGGATGGGCCCAAACCAATTGGGTCACCAACCCGACCAGGGAGCCCTGAGTCAGAGCACACCCAGTATCTCGGGTTGGACTCAAGCTCAACCCTATTTTTGAAGAGACTAACTCGGCTCTATTTGACAATCAAACTGACATAGTTTAATAATCGAGCCAGCTCGACCCTTATTGTTTTATGAGACCAAGCCTAACAACTGAGACTGACTTCGCCTTGTCTTTTTTGGAATCGAATCCGAATCGGCTTGCTAGTTGAGCCTACTCAGCCTTCAAGCCCCAACCTCGTCCCTCTTTGGTTAGGTTCAGCTCGGGCCCAACCGAGCTTGACTGAGTTAAGTCTAAGCCAAGTCGAGCCCCATCCCTTTTTATTCTTAGTCATTATTATAAAATGAACCCAACTCATATAACTCCTAGCCAATATGTGCATCGGCTCGCGAACGCATCTCAGCCAACTCAGTCGTTCCATTAGCCTAGTCACTTGGGTTAATCATTTTGAGCCCGACTTGGTCCAGTCAGCTCAAGCAAGGTTCGTGTTCAACCCTGACGACTTGACATTTGCCTCCTTTCGCTAGAAAATGCTTTTATAATCTTGTTCTTTTTATAGTGCGATAAAAACCTTTTGAGTGCACCATATCAATGCAACTAACGAGACATTGTACCTCTCACAAGAATATTGAGACATGAAAAAGCTAGCACCTATGCTTCGAATCATCAAGCATTCGAATTATCTCTGAGGTAGGGGAAAGTTTCATACGAGGACAATGGCAGAATACTTCTACCATATATATATATATATATATATACTTTTAACTCAAGGACATAGTTTTGCATATCCTTGTCTATTTAAATTTATGTCATTTACTTTATCGTTGCGCTATCATGTGTATAGGCTACTGCTTACACATTTATTTAGTCGAGGTATAGTTTCATACCACGTGTATTGCTTACACATTTATTTAGTCGATGTATGGTTTCGTACCTCATGCACTACTTACACATTTATTTGGTTGATGTACAGTTTTGTACATCGTGCATTGTTTACGCAATTTATTTAGCCGAGGTATGGTTTCATACCTTGTTCATTGCTTATGCAATGTATTTAGCTCGATGAGTGGTTTTGCATATCGAGTCTTATTTTATATCATTTATATTATCACCGCGTTGTAATGTGTACAGGCTTACGCTCTGTTATATATATATATATATATATATATATATATATATATATATATATATATATATATAAGGTACGTAGTGTCTCATACTCTATCCTACCCTACATTACACTTGTTCTTTTTAAAGACGCGGATTTGCGCATGTCCACCAAAGCTTTAAAGAAAAAGAGATTTCATGCGAGATTCCAGTGTTTGAATATGCGTGGTTTTGAAAAGCAAAAATGAATATCGGATGGTTGCCCATTCACATCCAAGTCTTTTTTTCAAACTTGCATAGCCCTAAGAGGTACGTATTGTCCTTTGTTTGATATCTGAATGGCTCAAATACTACCAGGCTAAAACACGTGACTTTAAGATTTCTAAATGGTATTGAGGTTTCTTTCTAAGAAATCGATATGCCTTTCATCGTAGTGGTACTATCAGACATGCACGACATGTTAGTAGTATGATGATTGGATGAGAGGTTTATGGTAACCTTATAACATGCAAATGCACAATGATAAAAAGGAAATCACATAAATGATGATAAATGGAACATTGAGAATTCTAAATAAATGTTGAAGTTTCTTTCTAAAAAATGGATACCCCTCTTATCGTAAATGCACGACATGTTAGTACTACGGTGATTGGATGAGAGGTTTATGTTAATCTCGTAACATGCAAATGCATAATGATGAAAAGAAAATCATATAAATATTGATTATCGCCTTCATAGGTAAGATGCTCAATTTTGTTTGAAAGACCAGAGCATGTAGAATGGGTCATCAGTTAAAATAGAACCTGACATACCCATTTGTTTCTTGGTTTCGTCAAGGAAAATGATGTGATGATACAAAAACTTTGATAGACAGGTTGTTAACAACTACTCCTCGAGCAAATGGCTTGGTGTCCCTAGTCATTAGAGTTAGGGGACTGGGATACCAAAAATTATTCTAGGTGGTAGGTTCTAATGACTCTGGAGAAGTATGGATGCACCCCTTTAAACAAGTGGCATCTAGGGAATTCTCTCTTGATCGTTGGTCGTCCTCTTAGGAGCATACTCAACTAGTTGTTTAGGGTATCAAAATACATAGCATAACAAACCCTCGAACAATCTCAATTGCTTCTACATTTCTCCTATGTGTACCCTTAGAATAGCTAATATCGAAATAAAGTTATCATGTTCATTTTACTTATTTTGACTTGCACACCGTGAAAAGAACACTAGATATGTTAGTTTTGTTCTGAATTTTGTTAGCATGCTCGTTTTGCTTATTGTTCAAAGACATTTGATAAAAATAGAATGATACAGAAACGAGATTAGCATGCTCATTTTTGTTCATTCTGAACTGTATATCATGAATAAAATTATGCATGTGTTAGTCTTATTCTGAATTATTATATTTATGTATCTACCATATTTTTATCAATCTGACCATGTTTCATGGGTATAAGTGATGATTAAGTTGGTACGACAAGCGATAGCATGATGGCGTGATGATATCAAGATGAGACTATTTCCTTGACATTTCATTCCTGAGGACATCTTTTGTAATTTGGTAAAAGGGTTTATTTAAAATCCCACATTTTGTATAAACTTTAAAACCTCATTTTGAATCTATTTGGTTTCAATGAATGAACAGAATTACGAATTCATTGTGTAATGAAAAAGGTCTACCCGTAATGCACCCAAGGTCCGTTGACTTGCTATTTTAAATACCTCTTTCTGCTGAACTGCTATTTTAAACTCTGATAAAAGAATGATTACAAGGCTTTCAAAATTTTCCTAAAAAGTTACAATTCTAGGATTTTGGGGGCATTACAATTTGAATAATGTCTATGCATGTTAATGAATTACGCCAGTGCTTGATTTGAATGATGCTAATGCATGATGTTGAAATGTGTCAATGCAGGAGCTTGAAGTATGCCCATGCATGATGTGAATGCTTGAAAATGAAATATGCACACGAATGTTATTGGATTATACTTATACATAATATTATGATATGCTTGACATGCCTATGGATAATGTATAAAATCATGCATGATTATGCCCAAAATAGAGGCATGCCACCTTGAAAATGGTTAATTATGTTTATACATGAATGACAATAGAATTAATGAAATAAATATTGAACATGTGCATTAATTCTATTGATGCTTATAATGAGAGGGTAAGTGGTACTTCTAGCTCCATGAGAAGTTTATTTAAAGTGCGGAAGGTTATTTCTTCTCCACCACGAAGATAGATAAATTAACAATAATTGCAACCGCAGGGTTATAGGTATGTAACTCTTGAGTGAAGTCTAATATATCAGGTTTGAGGTGTTGGGAGCTCTCTCTCGATGATGGTCGTCCCTCAACCAGTACTGGAGAATGGTGTATGATAAAGATTAATTTATAAATTGTTTGAATATACTCCCTAAGTCATGGTCTGATCAAGGAAATAGATTTATGTTAATACCCATAGATATTAAATATCGAAACAATAATTGATTGTGTATTTAGTTAGGCATTGTATGCATCATTTAAGCAAGAAAACCTAAATAAAAAATGGTAAAGTCACCAATGCATGAAGGAGATATCTGATTTATATTGGTAAATACATGCATTATTTAATTTTTTATACATGATTATGATATTTGCACCTGAATTGTATTATAGCATGTATGTATTTGATATCGTGTTCTGAATGGGACATTGCTTATGTATTTTGTATGTGTGAATGGATGCATGTTCTATGTATATCTAGTTCTATTCATGAACATTGTGCTATCATATTTCCTACTAAGACTCGACGAGTTTGACCTTACTTATGAACATGTCGATGTTGTTTGAGAAGCCTTATAATGATGGGATGTTGCGATGATGTAAAAGCCAATCATTTTTTTCTTGGGATTGATTTTTAAGAAACAATTATTATTTATTTTGGACATAATCAAATACTTTGAATAAATTGTTAATGCTTTTGAGACTGAATTAATTTTAATGATAAATGTTATCCATATTTTAATTTAATTGAGATGATTGTATGATATATAACTCACCTAAAGTTTTAACCAAAAGCAAAATGATGTTTTTGTTGATTATTTAAAAAAAAATTATGTAATGTAATAAAATCAGTTTGTTTCCTGGTAGTTTCGTGCCATACCTTGTACTAAGAGGCTAAGACACACTCACTTTTGTGCTCAAGCAGGCCATGTAATACTTGGTATGGTTGGAGCGTAGCCAATGGTAAATTCTTTGCATCATTATATATTAAAGTTAATGTTTAAAAAAAACTGTGTATTTTTTGGTTAAAATTTTGAGGCGTTACGATTTTACTTAATCCTTTTTAGTTTTTTTTTTCTAAAGAATGTGGAATTTTCCTACCACTTGTGGGGAATTCTGACTAGATGTTGCATAAATTAGTTTTTGGTGGTGGCTGATAGGGTGAGTCTCATGTGTGTTAAAGAGGTTCATATCTTGCATTTTTTCAATCAGCCAAAGCAGAGAGTATGTCTTCCTAGCTACACAGATCCATGATATGTTGTACCATCAGAAGAGTAAAGTATGAAAAGAGGTGTTGTCAGTGAAGAACACTATTGCATTCCCCTCGTGGTTCTATGTTGATGCTTATAGAAGAACACTTTTTTCTTGTCACCAAAGCATGCACTCGTAAATGTCATGAGAGTAATTTCTTTCTCCAAAGAATGTTGGTGCAACTCCAGTCACTTGGTTCAGAACACATGTAAATATGTAAATGGAATAAAGAATCACTTTCTTTTTATGATTTATTCTCATGATTTTAACACATATAGTTCCTGTCACTTGTGGGAAAATGGCTAGTTTGTTGCTTGCAACTTAAGATTGATAGTGAAATTGCAATATATGAATATAAATTTGGAGTACTTTTTGAAATTGCAGATATTTTTATATAACAAAATTTTGAGTAGGGACTACATCTTGTTGTTGTTGTGGACATTGTTATAGGACAACATTACTGGTAGAGTGTAACATCCTAATTTGGGACCTTAGGAGTTCTAGTTCAATTGGTATTACTTTCCAGAGGGAAAGTGTACAGAGTTCACACAGAGAAAACATGGTTACATTTTTTTTTCATTATCTTTCAATAACTCACTTTCTTTACATAGTTCATCATTCATAAGAAAAGAGAGTAACAATTAAATAGATGTTCAATGACAAGAAAGTAAAAACTATAAAGTGCTATGTCGAAGAAGTAGTCGATCAAGTCATTCATGTGCTAGTCTGCCTGAAACCTACAATTGTAATTAAACAAGCTGGTGAGTGTATAACCCAGTAAGAAATAATTATAAGTAAATAAACATTTAAACTTATAATTGTAGTGGGCTCTAAGCCCCCTAGTCTGATTTTAGTTTTTAATGCTCCATACATGTTTGTATGTTTTAATTACTCTCCAATATACTCTTGAATACTCTATCACATCAAATTAATCTTAGGTCGGCTATACCAGTCATAGTCATCTATGGGCGTAGCAACCCGCGTAGAACACTTCAATTCTACATATTGATCAGACAATGAACCATACACTGTAACGCCCCAAATATTTAGCTTTAAAATTTTGGAATAAATTGTTTTTTCTAAACAACAGCGGAAAAGCTTTATTAAATCCTTAGTCAAATTATTTGGGCGGGTTACAAGTAATAGCACAGACTCTAGGCATTTAAGTAAAATAAATTCTTGCATTGAAATAATACAAGTTATCATTTTATCGTATTTATTTCAAAGGATTTTATCCTTTACTTAGTTTGATAATTATCAAAATTTTACGGGTTTTACATCCTTTCCCCCTAAAAAGGAATTTCGTCCGCGAAATTCGTTACAAGAACTAAGCAACTAGATTGGAGTATCTTTCTTGGATTTTAAAATCTTGGTTTTTCCACGTATGTTATCAAATAAAAATCTCTGAGGTAATTTCAAAGATCCAATCTATGGGCTTTATTATATATTATTATCATTTTCATCGTTAGTTATAATACTATGAGAAGAGAAGCCTGTCTCTTTTTAATAAATAATGATATCATTTATGCTTTATGCAAAATCTTATAATATTCATCCATGTAGATATCAATGCATAAGATTATCATAATTTAAATTAGTCAAATCTAATTGTGTCCCTAACGATATATCTAGGTTCAGTATACTCATGCAACAGATAATTTAATTTCTTCAAACAACAAAACTTATTACCAATACTATATACTTACAGAGCTTTTGCAGGGTCGCTGGAAGGCCATGGACCATATATTCTTGTCCTGCTTTGATACCATAATTGTAACGCCCCAAATATTTAGCTTTAAAATTTTGGAATAATTTTTTTTTCTAAACAACAACGGAAAAACTTTATTAAATCCTTAGTCAAATTATTTGGGCGGGTTACAAGTAATAGCACAGACTCTAGGCATTTAAGTAAAATAAATTCTTGCATTGAAATAATACAAGTTATCATTTTATCGTATTTATTTCAAAGAATTTTATCTTTTACTTAGTTTGATAATTATCGAAATTTTACGGGTTTTACATACACTCTCAGTGGTCCTTGGACTATTAGGCACTACAGTGAAACAAAAAGCGGACCCCGCCGGTAGCTAGCAAAGAGGTCAGGCTCAATCTCAATCTCGGTATGGTTTATGCTATATTCTAGCCATGATGGTTCTCAACCATCCATGGTCCTTCAAAGTCTCAAACACCCTGTGGGTGTAACCCTAAGTCATAAGCTAAGTTCAACACATTGAACTATGTTCTCAAACTCGTAATTCACTCAATCTCTGATGAGTGATATCATGACCACAACCGATTTCACTCTTTAATCTCTTGATGATATTAGGACTCACACGTATTTCACACTAAGGACACAACAATGTAGGGTCTCCACATCATTAAATCACTAGCGGTCCACTCTTCATGGTGGCTACACTCTGACCATGAACCAGGTAGCTCTTACCAAAGGTTGTCACTTTCGAGATTTAAGGGGTTATGCATGTTAATCTTAATATGTCCATGCATATAACATTAATAGAATAAACAAGACTTTAATCTAAACACAATCTCATCACAATGCATGTTATTATCAAACACACTGACATGCTATCACAAACATAATATCTTTCTAATATGCATAACATACCATAATTAACATGTATATCACAACTCATATATGTATGTAATCATCTCAGAATATCATGCATGGTCATTCAATGCATATCATGTTCTCACTTAAAAACTATTATGCTAATTCATGACATTACAATAACATGCAACGTAAAAAAGTTTATCCGTATCTAAAAATATTTATAATATCCCTTACCTCGGGTGTGAATACCGTGTTCTAGTCACAATCGAGTCTCAAGATGCTCTGACAGTAGAATCTGGTTATTATATAAGCATATTCGTATTAATGCACAAAACCTCTTATATTCTTACAAAAATACCAAAATACCTCACTTGAATTGACTCATGAGACCTCAATTTGTGTATCCTTGATTTAACTAAAACCAACAAACAGACAAATTCTCCTCTATGATATGAGTCCAACGCACCAATCCTCACTTGATTCTAAGTTTGAAGTGCGAAGTTATGTCCAATTTACCAAAATAGATTTTGGATACTCATAAGGGTATTTTGGTTATTTTAAAATTATTTTCATAATTTGAAAGTAACTCACAACTCGATTTAGATTCATTTCTGATCTGGATTCAAAAATGTCTGACTGAATCTAGATCTATAACTCATCTGGATCTAGAACCGTCTGACTAGATCCAGAATAGTCGGACTGGATCCAGACCTAGTTCTAATCTCGATTCAGATCTGATTCAATCAGATCTAATTATGTTCTTGATCTAGGATGAGATCTATTTAGATCTGATTCTAATTGGATCTATCTAGGTTAACTTGATCAAATTGGATCCAGATTTGGTCTGGTCCAGATCAAATACAAATGGATCTGAGACCTTGTCAGACCGAAACAGTTTGGCCTGACCCGATTCAATCCAAACCAGTTTGGTTCATACTGGTTTGGTCTGAACTGACTCAACCTGAACCAGTTCAGCCAGAACCGGTTCGATCAAAATTGGTTTGACAAACATTTTTTTTTAAGAACCATGTGGTTCGGCCTGGGTGCGACCCAGACCCACCCGGTTCGGTCTGGGTCGCACCCAGGCCGAACATACCCTTTTTTTTAAGCAAGATCGGTCTGGGCGTGACTCAAACCAGCAGGTTTGGTCTGGGTCGCTCCCAGACCAACCCAGTTCGGTCTGAGTTACACCCGGATCGAGCCAACTCCCTTCTTTAAACCCTAAAAGAAGGCGGAAGGGGCATCACCCCTTCCATTTTTCCCTTCTTCTCAAACAGAGAGGGGTCAGCTGCCGGAGCCATCCCTCTATATCCTTTTCTGTGGCAGAGGGATCCTCTCTGTCCTTCTCTGTGGCAGAGGGGGCAGCCATCGGCGTCGACCGGTCGGCCCCCTCCTCTGTCTTTATTTTTTTTCTGCAACTTTGTCGGTAGCCATGGTTGTCGACTCCCTTTGCCCAAAAAAAATGAAGAAATGAAGAAGAAGAAGGGGAGGAGCCTTACCTCGTCATCGCCGGCCAGATTTCACTAAGCTCGTAACTTTTTTTCTTCTTCTCTCCCTCGCTCTTTGTCGCTTCCTCTCTCTCGCTCGCTCTTGATGCAAGATAGGGGAAGTGGGCGTGCGTGAGAGTTTTTATAGCCCTTTCGTAGGGTGAGGAGGTTGAAGATAAACCTCATCCCCTCCCGCAGATTTTGGGGGTGAGGTTTATCCTCACCCCTTTTCAGTTTATCGAAGGCGGTTCCCCCAAATGAAGAACCGTCTCTCTTTTTTTTTTTTTTAACAGTCATCCCCAAATGAAGACGAAATCGTGGGAAGGGGGGTTTACATGGAGCCTGCATTAGTATTACTTGTATCAACTTTTTGAGTGGAGCTTGCATCTGAAAAAATTATTAGGTTTAATATTAGACAATAGAGGTGCCATTTATGTGCATGTTCTGATGGTAATTTTGGCATTTATTGATGTCTTTTATGGTGTTACAGGAAACTGCAACATTAAAGTGGCATTGCCAACATTATTGTTGCACTCAAGAATTTATTTTTGAAACATAGAGCTCCATATTGGTGTGATCCCTATGTCAACTGAGCATAATCATGTTTCCTTTTCTTTCTTTTGGTACTCGATGTTTTTCTTAGTTTTGGTGATCAATGTCCCCTAATTTTGCTCTACCCTGTTTGATTCTATTGAATGGATTGTTGTTGCAGTTCTAACCATTTTGAAAATCTGCAGAACAAAGTGTTACGCCTTCCTAGCTGTTTCTTTTGAACTGATATAGCTTGCTCTCTGTATGCCTATATTTGCTGTGATTATTTCTACTGTTAATTCAGAACAGAAGGTTGGTTATGCACTGAAGACTATATCTTTACTTCATGAATGTTAATCCAGAACAAAATAGTAATTATGCATC
This sequence comes from Nuphar pumila, assembly GCF_984573655.1. Lineage (NCBI taxonomy): Eukaryota > Viridiplantae > Streptophyta > Magnoliopsida > Nymphaeales > Nymphaeaceae > Nuphar > Nuphar pumila. The sequence goes on along the minus strand of NC_143259.1, from coordinate 113,949,720 downwards.
AAAAACTGTCTTTTCTTCATGAGATGACACCATCAAAACGACATTATAATTCCTATCTTTATCAATGCTCAAACATTAAACACGTTCGAAGCTCCATGACAGTTGAGATACCCCAATTCCCATCATCGTTGGCCTTCTGCGCCATTCGAGCACTTTGTTCACAGCAACAACAATGTCTCTCGCAAAATTTTCAAATCAATGCTGCTCTTGTAAGTGAATGAATGACCTATTTTATGACCCATGTGAGCTTGAAATTACTGTAAATGAACGAGTGTCACAAGTTTGGTCCTTGGTGCAAAGCTATTTTATTGAATGGATTGTAAACCAGGGTGAGCACAAATACAAAGTAAAAAACCAATGGGGCTCCGCTTGTCTGGTAGGGGCAGCTAGTGCACGTTACATTGTGTTGGGACGTTGCAGGTTCAAAACCCAATGGTGCAGTGTATAACTGGCAGGGGGTCTGCCTAACCCCAGCTTGCCTTTTAAAAAAAAATAAAAAAGCAAATGTTCCACCAATAAGTTGTCGCAAAATATGATGAATAGTTTGCAACCCATCACATTGAAGCAAAAGGTCCACCATGAGCATGAGTTTTGCATGTGTGCACAATCTTAAAATGTTTAGCAATAATTGATTAAATAAATTAACAGCGATTAAAATCCCTAAAAAAATTGTGAAGATTGTAGTCTGATCAGACAATAGCTCGAGCTTATTGGGTTCGTCTAGCGAATAGGCTTAGTTAATGCTAGGTATGTGCCTGTTCACCCTAAGGCGTGGACCTAGTTCATGCACCTTCAATAATATAAAGGTGTAGATCACTTAAGTCCAAGCTCTCAAAGGCAATCAAATGCAAATATCACGTTCGAAAGTTTATTTGGAATCCATGGACTTGACGAGGTAACTATGAAATCATCAGATCCTCCCAAACACCTTCAATGATGGATTTGGAAGTTTTTGCTGGAATTTTGATAGTGCTTCTAAACAAGAAGGTGGGAAGTACCAAATCCACTGGATTTGTGGATTACATACTTTCTTCCCCAGCTACCATGAATGCCGAGATTCCAAACAGGGCCTTAGGAAAGTCAGAGTTTTGAGACTTTAACAAATTTGGATCTCCAGAGTTATGAAAATAACCCCAACATTGAATGCAATAGGGTTGACTGTTCAGCTGCCGCTAGATGAGGGACATCGGCCATGCCATTGATGGTCGGATTCCGGCATGGGGATAGAAATATCATCATCATCCTTCCATGGCAGACTTGGTATGGTTGAAGATGCTGGTTTTGAGGACCGGTTGTTTGGATTGGTTTTCTTCAGTGGGATCCAAAGTGCTCCGATTTTGATCGACGCTGCGGTCACTGGGAGTGGCAAAATCTGACATGACCTGCCAACCCGCTTCTTAACCGGGTTCGTGTCATAAATGGGTTGACCCGCCTAACCCGTTTATTAAACGGGTCGGGTTCATGTTAGGGGTATGCCAACCCGCCAACCCGTTCAATAAACGGGTTAGGTGGACGGGTCAACCCATTTACCCGAACCCATCCCGCCAACCCACCCACCAACCCATTTACCCGACCCGACCTGCCCGCCAACCCATTTACCCGACCCGACCCGCCAACCCGCACGGTAACACGCCAACCCGTTTACCCAACCTGGCCCGTTTATTAAATGGGTTAACCCTGTCGTGTCAGGTTACCCGTTTAATAAATGGGCCGGGTTCGTGTTTGCCACAGCTGACCCGTTTAATAAACAGGTCGGGTTCGTGTTGAGGTATGCTGACCCGCCAACCCGACCCGATTGCCACCCCTAGCAGTCACCCTTGATGATAGTCATAGCGTTGAAGGAAACCCTCTTTCGATTGATTATTCTATGTTGTGATTCCTGGACCTCATGCCTCAAAAACTGCCAACTCCCTGATCCGCTAGACCAACCACAAACCATAAGGTTTGGAGTCCGGATCTATAGGAATCACATGATACAAAATTTGTGCATTAAGCACCTGATTGCCCTCCATCAGGCCTTGGGCCCCACAACTGACAGGCTCTGTCCCTAAGATGGAGGGTGATAAGTTGCTTAATGCACAAATATTTGTGCAATCATATTGCACCTGATCTTTTCGAGTAAGGTTCAGGTACCTTAGTCTGAACCAAACCCGACCCGTTGACACCTCTAATCGTCTATGAAAGTCGTTTGAAGCTCAGATAAAATCGAGTATGACAGGCTTTTGTCATTTTCTTGATTTTCTTCAATTAAACCGTCGAGTAGATTTTGTATTCTACTGTTATCTGGAAGTAACGGTAGAACAATTGGTAACCTAGGGTTATCAATGTACACTTTTCGCTTTCTTTATCTTTTTTTTAGGAAAATTAAAAAAAAAAAAGGCACCTAAAATTTAGGCATTAATCAAAAAAGGCACCTAGATTTTGAAAAAGTTTGAAAACCCACGTAAAAGGTACCATGGTTAATTGAAAAAGCTCAAGAGTTTCCTGCTGTCAAATTTCCTGCTAAATGTGTTGTTGAATTACTATTTTACCCTCAATATATTATTTTCATAAATGCTCTTAAGAAAGAGAGGAGTCTTTGAAGGGTACAAAAATTTATGTGCCTTTTTAAAATTCTCCAAAACTTGGGTGTGTTTTTTTATTAATGGCCAAACTTTAGGTATGTTTTTTGAAAACTTTGCTTCTTTTTTTTACTTTGTTTCACAATCATCTATTTTTTTGTTTTTAAGTTTGAACTTTTTATCCTACAGTTTTTTTTTTGGATAATCCAAGGGTTAGGATCGCTTTTTGAAAAAATGCAGCTTGTTTTACTTTGTTTCTCTATCATCTTTTATTTTCTTTTGAAAAGTTTTATCTTTTTACCCTGCAGTTTTTTTTCTTGGATAATCCAAGGGAATCCCCCTCCCCCAATCACCCACCTCACATTGGCTGGGTTGCCTCAGGTTGGTAAAACCTTATCCTTGAGGTCTCTCTGTCTCACAGGAGACAACACCCAGCTTCCAACTTGTGACCAGGACATCACTAGTGTGTTTCGAACTTGTGACATTCCTACAACTTGGTTATTCTTACTAAAAGAATATAATACAACACTACCTTATATCCGCCATTGATTTTTTAAGGCACTATGAAGAGCTAAATGCCAACTAACGGTGGATTTTATCCTATTTTAGAAAGGAAAACAGAATGAAATTAAAAGACATGACCCCAGCCATTTTTTGCCACTTTGGACCAGTTCTAGAATTGGATATGCATTTCAATTTTTAACATAAAGCACTTAAATTGGTGTCCAATCATGTCAAATTATATGATCAATTAACTTTATTAGTTAAACATATGAGCACACTTTGATTAACTGGCATGAAATTTATTCAGGACAAGTATTACTGGCTAGCCTTGAGCATAATCAATTACTACAGCACATCAATAAGACTCTTTGGTTTAGCGTTCACTCTCCTGCAGTTGGCACGTATTTGGCCTCTGGTGCCTGTAAGAGGGCCTATGTTGCCCATGTTCACCATGGCAGCAGCAAAGTCTCTTCCGAAGGCCAACGGATCAAGGCTGTAGGTCAAAACTTGTAAATCAGCAGATCCACCATTGAAGAGCTCTTGGTCCGAGTGAAGGAGACCTCTCCTGAGCAGCAAGTTGAGGTAGTAGGCATTGTCGAAACGATTCGGAGTCGTGATATCGAAGGGGGCCGGGTTGTCGTCACCACCGGAGACAGGGCACTGTGATCGCCGGAGGGCAGCGAAGAGGGGTCCGATGTTGGTGTCGTTGTAGATCCGGTCCCTAAAAAACTGGCACCGTGCTTGGCCGATGGTGTGTGCACCGGACAAGGCCACCATGTTCTGCTGGTTCAACCCTTTTCGTTGGAAAGCCTCAACGAGTTCGGCAAGGCTGGAAGAAGGTCCAGGGAGGTCGGTGTTGGCTTGATCAAAGCTGGCTGTTATGGAGTCTCTCCTTCCTAATGGTACATCCCAAGACAGCCCGCCAAGCTTTAACATTAAAAAAAAACAATGAAACATAAAAGCATTGAAAATTCAGTCGCAATTTGTATTGTGAATAATGATACGCTAATCTAAGAACCAAGTATCAACATCATCAAGAAGAAGAAGAGCCCAATAGGGTAGGCATAGTGGGGGTGGGGCCTTGGCTGTTAGACGGACAGTCAAGCTTGGATTCTCATGGGCGTTGCCTTTATGTGCAAGCCAATGTGTAGCATAGGCCTGCGGAGCAGGGGTGATCTTAGCCTCGGAGTTTTGCCCTCCCAGCACCATGACAGTAGGTAGGACAGGCTGAGCCAGCGTTACCAGATCTTGGGGTGAGGTTTTTTCCGGTTATAAATTCAAAAAAAGAAGAAGAAGATGAAAGAGAAACAGCTCACCGCAACAACAGAGTCACGAGCAGCGACTGTGAGGATGTCAGCACATGACACAACGCCCACACCGCAAGCTCCATCAACAGCAGTTTTGATGCTGTCGATCACTTCGAATCCTCTCAGAGAGTTGACGTTTGGAGACGCTGTCTTCTCACCGGTGAAGGTTGGAGTGTCGTCCAACAGAACTGAAGCATCACAACCCTGTATTCATTCGGGCGACGAAGAACGCAAAGTTAAGGTGAGTTTGCTTTCAATTGATTTTTGGTTTTCCAGGAGGGTTATGAGTTTATAAGCAGGTGAGTAATGAGTGAAACCTTGTGAGTGTTACCTGAACGAAGCAATCATGGAAGTGAAGGCGGAGGAGGGAGGCACCCATGCGAGCCTCCTGCTGCACCGCCCTCACCACTCCAGCTCTGATGATGGACAGTGCGGTTGGGCAGACGGCGTCGTAGAAAGTGGGGCTTAACTGAGAGGAAGCGCTGGTTGCCAGTGCAACCAAGAGCACCAAGCTCATGCAATAACGGGAAACAGATGCCATGGGAGCTACCAAGCAACCAAACTCTCTGAACTTTTGCTAAAAGAAAGGATTTGCTAGCTTCCCAGTGGGGTGATTGAGTCGAAGATATTGGTGTTGGTCATCCTTATATAATGCTCGCACACCAACCAAATGGAAGAGAAAACGTGTATGTCTTTATTCCGGCTCAGCATGCGAGAGACTTTTCTTAGTGCCTAGACGCACGGATAAGGAACTCCTTAGAATTATCCAAAACTTTACTTGGAATTATCCAAAACTTTAGATGGGAGGTTTTCATTGGACCACTGGATGTTAGAGGATTGGGTATTGCAGATCTTAGGCGGCTCACCAAATGTCTAGGAGGACACTATGGAAATTTCCTCGGTCTGGACATGTCTATGGAAAGAGGACACTAGGTGGAAAAGGGGGACAGGCTTTATGGAAAGAGGACACTAAATGAAGGTGTGATATTTTCCTTGGGAGCAGGGTGAGGGTTAAGGTAAATGACGGTGCTAAAACAAAGTTTTGGTGGGACGTATGGCTAGGTGAGATCAGCCTCAGAGAGGAATTCCGAGCCCTGTTTCATCTTATTAAGGGAAGCAACAAATTGGTTTCCTCAATGTGGCATGGGCATGATGAAGGTTGGGAAATTGTTCTTAAAAGAAACCCAAATGACAATGCGTTTCATGAATGGTTTTCATTAATGCAGAAACTCGAGCAAACCACATTAGTGCAAGGCCAAGACACCCTGCACTGGGGTTATTCAGACAATGGTAACTTCAGTGTATCATCTTGTTATAGATCCTTATGCCGGCATGATGTTCAGTGTCCCCCAAACAGTTATCTTTGGGCAGGAGGAATGCCACCAAGAGGATCAACCTTTGCCTGGTTAAGCTGCCTTGCAGGTGCTGTTAATGTGGCTTATCTAAAGGGTCGGTTGATCATTTATTCAAAGAATGCTATTTTATTAAAGAATTACTGAAGGCATCATGGTCACAGCTCACTCAATTCTGGGAACACGTCACAAATTTAAGGGATCTTCTCCTGGTAAATGAGCTGCAGTGCAGAGGTAACAAGTGGTTATTTGTTTGAAGGTGCTGACGGGTATGGCAGTAGAGGGGTTTGGCTTCAAATGATTGGAATAGTGTTCTGGGAGGAAAAACCGAATTGGAGACTTCTGCTATCTAGCTAGTATCCTATGGGAGCTAAAATAAAGACATCTTAAGTGGCCTAAACAGGATCTCAGATGGGTGGGACTGTCAAGAATTGATGTATGATCTAATGAGACATTATATTGTATTTCCGATTAGGAATTGAATCCTCATCATTTCCTAGATTGCTTTAAAATTTCTTATCCTGATGAGAATAAAATTATTTTCTTCTCTCACAAAAAAAATCTGAAAAAAAACGGGTTTGATAGTGTTGCCTCGTTGCAAGGTCTGTTGTGGCGTAGCAAAGAAGGGTCGAACATGACGTTCTGCCCCCTTTGGGATGGGATTTTCTTATTTGCAAGCTGCGCATTTCGTCTTAAGCCACCTACCCCATGTAGACACACTGTAACGTTTTCTTTTTTTTAGCCTCATTTCTTGACTCCTCCATAGCTGGTGGTGTGATCTCTTATGAACACACAAAAATCAATAAAGATATATGACTCCCGTGTTTCGTGGACTAGGCAATGCTTCTCACCATGTGTATGTCTCAACTTTTCTTTTGTGTTTGTGATCTTTTGTACGGTTAATGTTTGGAGCTTGGGGGAAGTTGCAACCACACATGCGTAGGCCAAAACACACTCATTCTCTATTTCATCACCGACTCCATCTAAGAATTAAGCATTGGTGTTGTTTTTATTTTGCTTTTCTGTTTTACTTGAAGGATCCGTATCAACTGGATCACAGCCCAACCAATGATGGAAAGCTTCTTAGTTAGGTGGGGATCACAGCCCAACCAATACCCAAAAACTCGCTTCGGAAGTATGATAATTCTTGCTTTCAAAACTTGATAGGAATCTCGATTCTTTCACGTTTCTCCTATATTTTACACACACTTCATTTATTCTTCTTATATCTTTTCTCACTCTACTTCTCATGTTTTTTGTGTATTTACTCCCACTCTTCTCACTCACTTTCATATGCTTTCTCTAAATTGGCAATCATTATTTTTAGATTTTTGTTAAAATTTTAATTCTTACACTCAAAAATTATTAAATTTAAGAATAGTCACTTTTATTTTAGTTTTTGTTTGCATTCAATTTTTATTCTCACTCAATTCTTATATTGCTTTTTTTATTCCTCGCTTTCCGCTTCATATGCATTTTAAAATGCATCACTCTCGCTTTTGCTTCCGGTATCATTTCCCGCTTTCGCTTCATAGTCTAGCAACCTTAGTTCAAATTCGTGAAATAGGTTAAGCAAGCCAAGCAGCCAAGCATGAAGAACAAGTGTTCGGCTCTGCAAAGATTTTAAAAAAAAATTAAAGAGATTTTTATAGTATTGTCTAAGTTGCAAGTTCTGTTGTAACCTAACAGACGTTCTGCCCCTTTGGGATTGGAAGCAGATAACAGGAGCATTTTTGCTCATGCCGACACCGTGGCCATCCGATTTGCATTTTAAAAAGCTCAAAAGTCAACAAAACCACATGGCATTCATCCAAAATGCAAACACATGAGAGGGTGGTGTATGTTCCCCCTGGAACACGGGGCCGCGTGTTCGGGGGTCCGAATGAGTGCCATGTGGCACTCATTCGGCTGGTTATGTACGGAGGAAGATCTTGGGTTTTGCAACCCATGTTCAGGGGGCAACATACAACCTGCTCTGCAAACAGATGGCCATGATGTCGGCTTGAGCAAAAAAGCTCATGTTCAGCATGACCTGATCTGCTTCCTTTGGGATTTGGGTATTTTCAAGGAGTTGCTCATTTGGTGTTAAACCACCTACTCCATGTGGTTCACAATGTAACATGTTTTTCCCCCTTCTCCTTAGCCTCATTCGTTAACTCCTTAATCACCTAACTTTTGGCTCCTTCCTGTGCACCCTCATTTCTCTAATTTTGGTGTGTGATCTCTTTTCAACACACAAAAGTGAATGAACATATATGACTTCTTTCTTTCGTGGATGTAGGCATTACGCCGAACCAGATATATATCTTGCATCCTTTAGTTCGTCTTTGTGATCTTTTGTATCTTATATTTTGAACTTGGGGTTGTTACAACCAGGTACATGAGCCCATCTCTGCTCCATCCAAGAATGATGCATTCTTTTCTTTTTCTTGAAAACACAGTATCAACTGTATCATATGAACATTATTTTTAAAGAGCTCGTGACATAGCTCAGCAAACCGAGCATGAGCAACTAGTATTCGGCTCGATTCAGCTTGTATTTACTTATTACTTATTATTATTATATATATATAGATTGTAAATGGTAATTGAAGTGTTTGACTTGCAACAAACAGTAAATGAGCTAATTTCATCTTCTATGAGTTCAATTCCAGTCATCCCTCACCTTCATACCCCCACTTAAATCTGATGATTCAAGTTGTTTTGATCAATTTTGACCCTATAGATGCATTCATCATGGTCCAGTGGGTGTTGACGCTTGGATCATATTTTTTTCAAGAAAAAAAAGTATGGTTTTTTTAAATCACAAAATTTATTGTTTTGTCAACCATTGATTTTTTTTTTTAACTTCAAAAAGTCCTGCTCATAAATCGGATTTCAGCTATGTAAATGTTCAGCTTCACTTATAGATCACATCAGTGGAATTTGATTTGATTAAAACTCCCATCATTCAAATCACGAGGACGGATACGAAGATAGGGATGACAGGGGATGAGTGGATATATTCCATTTGGATTGGATCTGTAGGTTTGGACTCCAATTTGAATTTAATTATTTCCTCTCTTTCTTCGTTACTGTAGTCCTTTTTGTTAATGAGGCATCTCAGCTTATGAACTCGATCTTGGCACAGCTTATTCTGTTAATCGTCTCCTTAGTGTACTTTGTGGTTAAAACTGTATACTAGGGGCACACAGCACAAAGTGGCATGTTTTCTTTTGAAAGAAAAATAAGTCATTCATTGAATAGCACAAAGAAAGAAGACCTATAGGTGACAAGGCTTAACCTATAACTAGAAAAACTACAGTAACGAAGAAAGAGAGGAAAAGATGACTTACAGTCATTTGGAGTCTACAATCTTACGATTCACTCGGCCATGTTGACATCCCTGTCATAATACAGTTACTGTTAGTAGTTTTTTTTTAAAGGTGAGCTGGGGTTAGGCAGACTCCTACCAGTTATACAACGATATCATTGGGATTTGAACTTGCAGCGTCCCAATACAAGGTGACCTGCACTCCCTACTCCTACCAGACAAGCGGAGCCCCCGCCGGCCGCTTTGAGATTTGAGGCCACCGCCTAGAGCCTCAAATGAATATATATATATATATATATATATATAATGCTTATATTTTCACATGCTGACGATCTCCAATGAAACATGGCACATGACTCTTCCCTTTTCCTGTGGTTCACTTTCTTTCTTTTTCCATGGCTGCGTTTCCACGTGATTCACAATGTACATGTTTTTGTTTTCTTTCTCTTGTGAACATGTTTTTGTTCCCTTCTCCATAGATGCATAGCCACCAACCGGTCCAACCCAACCTCACGTGGTCCACAATGTAACACGTTTTTTCACCGATCCCATCATTCGAAATAGGATGGGCTATCCTACATTCAATCCTAGCTGTCCAATCAATGGCTAGGCTTGGTCTACATCTTCATTTGGGTGTGGACGGATCCTAACCCTCCAGTTGGTTTCACTGGATGGCTAAGATCGACAGACGACAGACGATGAAATGAAACTCATCCTATGACTATATATATAAATGCGTAGCTGCACAACCCTTAGTTGCGCAGCTACAGTGGAACAAGCCTGGCCATCCATCACGGGGTGTGATGGATGGTCAGTGCTAAAAAAAAATGCAAAAAAAAAACTAACAAAAATGCTGTTTTTGCTAGTTTTTAAGTTTTAACATCCCTGCTAAAGGAACCAGTTCACGTTTTTTCATTGATTTTTTTTTTTAATTGCCAAAAAGTCCTGCTCATAAATCTGATTTCAGCAATTTAAATGTTGATCTTCATTAAATAATGATATAGATCACATCTGTGGAATTTGATTTGATTAAACAACTTGCATCAAGGGGTACCAAGATGGTGATGAGTGGATACCATGTGACTTGGATCAGTAGGTTTGGGCTCCAATTCAGCTTGTGAACTCGAGCTTGACCCAGCTTGCCACAAAAAGTAAAGCTCAGTTTGGCTTAGCTCGTGAGCTTGAACACCCTTAATTTGTTCAGTTGGTTTACCAGCACTAGTTGAGAAGGTGACACCTTTGTCACCCATTATTCTGAACCAACATTCGTATTGGGCCCTAATGTAAGTCAATGTCATAAGCTTTTTGAAATTTAGATGCTTGTTCATACTCAAGGGGATTAGGGTGTGAACCTTCTTTTCAAGGAAAAGCATTTCCCCAAAGGCACAACGAATATCTCTAAGCACACTCTTATATTTCTAAAAGTTCAGTTGATAAAATGGATCTGAAAGAATATTTCTGAAGGTTTTCAGTGTTTTTAGGTCTTCTAAAAGAAAATTCTGATTTTATGCTTTTGGACCAAAAACTAGTGTCCTCAAACCTCTTCAACCAAAAAGCATAGGTTGTTAGCTTTGCAATGAACCAAAAAAGTTTACTTCCATCTGACATTAGAGTACGGCCAAAACAAGTTTTTTGGTTTTTAAAATATCTTTTTTAAAAAGTAGGGCCCACTTAGAGAGCATTATTTTTGTTCTTTTGAATTGTGAAATTTAGTTTTGAGCCTTAAAAATAATTTATAGTCAAGGATTGTTAGCTTTCAAACTCCATAAAATGTTTCTCAAATAGATTTATAAAACTCCAGATATCACCATTTTGTCTGCATCATGCGAGAATGGTCCAGTTCCATTCATGTTCTTAACCCAAACAAGATCCAGCAGGTTCTTATGGATTTGTGCCAGCATGACCTACTGGCACATACCCATATATGGATCGGGTCTAGGCGGATCAAACCCAATTTGGCCTGAATCTAGATCCATTTGGATATGTGCTAGTGTCTCACTGGTAGGGGTGTCAACGGGTCGAGTTTGGTTAGGAACTAGGTGGAATCTGACTTGGACCAGATATTTTTTGGTACGGTATCAGATCCAAAACTGGGTCTATTCCGGTCCACTATAAGAAAAAACATACCCAATAAGAATTACATGAACCAAACCTGGACCATACCCTGTAAAACCATATTTTTATTATTTGTACATTGAAAATTTGTGGGTCTTATAGTCTCGTATAAAATTTCACAAACTATACTCGGGTGACCTTCAGGTCTGGACCCGATCTTAATCGGGTCTTCTTATTTATCACCATACCCGGACCCTACAGGTCAGCTCTGGGTAAACCAGGCTTGTTGACACCCGTACTTACTCGTGCAGACCTAATGGGTCTAGACACGTTCCTACCCAGATAGTTTGACCCATTGGCCCAGGTCCATGACATATGCCAATGACTCCCACTGGTGCAAACCCAAGAGTGTGTCAGTAGGCACTATTGGAGCAGGCCTATTTGTGCTAGACCCAGTTTGGATTTGACCCCGTCCTATTGTCCAAGTGAACTCGAGTATACACCAGTAGGGCATATTGACGCAAACCCGATTCTGGGCCTATTAGAATTATTGGTTGTCCCTATCTCCAGACACTCTTAACCTTTAAAAAATCAAGAAATTTGATGACTTGGTCCTTGAGCATTTTCATTACAATGTTGAAGCCCTCCCAACAATCAGTAATCTTTATGAGCTAAAGTAGAAAAAAGGTAAGTTCTCTTCACATTTTAAATATCGATGGAGGATGGTGTATATCTCACAATCATCTTAGATAATTTTTTCCAGCCATTAAAAAGTTTGATCAGGCTAACGGTTTTGAAGAAATCTTGAAGAGAGCAAAATGAATTGAAATTTGTTGGGGATAAAACGAACGTACTGGGTCTCCCCACAAGTGTGAATCGATGGAAACAATAAAGCAATGATAGTAGAAGAAATAAAACAAAAAAAAACAACAGCAAAAATAAAATAGCACACAACAATTTACGTGGTTCCCTCTCAACTAAAGTACATCCATGACGACCAATAGGTCAACAACTTCCACTTTCTTCCAACAAAGATTACAGAGTGGCCAAAAGGCATAAGCCTTATAAACACGCAAGGTGTAACAAAATGAATAAGAGGATATACCTCATTGAGGAACAAAGAACGAATGATTTGAAGAACCAGCTTGACGAAGTTGTCCTGAAAGAACTGTAGCAACACTTCTTGCTTTTGTTCATTCCACACCCTTTCGGTACCCTAAAAGAGTTTCTCACACCATTTTGCTCTCTTATGCTTCTTCTTTTGCTCTTTCATCCATCCCTTAAATAGAGGATGAGACTCGCATTTAATATGGAAGACTAAACATCTTGCATAACTTACAATGCATCTGAAGCTCATTAGCACAAATTGCTATCCACTTGAAGCCACAAATTACTATTCGGCGACTACTACAAATCGCTATGCAGCGATACCACAAATCGCTATTCAACTATACTGCAAATCGTTATTCAGGTTAAAGCACTCTTCGCCAAGTCGTTATCGACAAATCGTTGATCCTCAAACTCTGAACAGCTGAATCGTCATTCAGTTGAGAGGACTTCTATAAATTGTTATCCAGTGAATACGAAAATCATCCTCGAGAAAATCAGGCCTCGTGCTTGGAATTTTGTAGCGATACTGAATGTGCATCAAACCAATGAATCCCACAAAGGATGGAAACCTAACAATTCTCCTCCTTCCCAACTTATGTGGAAGCTTCTTCCATTCCTGCTAGGAATCAACACTTCTCATGCTTGTCCTTGGGCAATGACTTGGTCAACATATCTGATGTATTGTCATCATTATGCACTTTCTCCAGTTGCAGTAATTTTTCATTCAAGACATCTCGAATCCAGTGGTATCGAACATCGATATGTTTTGATCTTGAATAAAATAAGGAATTCTTACTCAAGTGAATCGCACTCTAGCTATCACAGTGAAAAACATACTTTTCTTGCTTCAAGCCCATCTCTTGCAAGAATTTCTTCACCCACAATAATTCTTTACTGGCTTCTGTAATGACGATGAACTCAGCTTCTATAGTAGAGAGAGTTACACATTTCTGTAATTTCAATTGTCATGCAACTGTTTCCCCTGCAAAAGTACTCAAATACCCAAAAGTAGACTTTCTACTTTCTACTTTCTACTTTCTACTTTCTACTTTCTACTTTCTACTTTCTACATCACCAGCCATATCAGAATTTGTGAACCCATCAAGAATAGATTCACCCTTTCCAAAACACAGGCTCAACTTCAAAGTGCCTTGAAGATACCTTAGAATCCATTTCACTGATGCCCAGTGTTCCTTCCCTGGATTTGACAGAAATTGACTAACAACTCCAACAGCATGAACTATGTCTAGTCGAGTACATACCATAGCATGCATCAACGAACCTACTACCGAAACATAGAAAATTTTCTGCATCTCAATTTCTTCTTTATCATTTACAGGACATAAACTTGAGCTAAGTTTGAAATGGTCTGCAAGTGGACAATTAACAAGCTTTGCTTTGACCATGTTGAACCTTTCAAGAACCTTTCTGATATACTTCTCTTGTGATAACCAGATCAGCCCATGTGATCTGTCATGAATGATTCTCATCCTAAGAATTTTTTTTGCCGGACCTAAATCCTTCATGGAAAAGGTCTCACTCAACTCCAACGTTAACTTGTTTATCTTGCTGATGTCTTGACCCACAATCAGCATATCATCCACATAAAGCAAGAGAATGGTAAAATTACCATCTGAAAATTTTTTCACAAACACACAATAGTCTGTGGAGGTTCTTGAATATCCATGCTCAGTCATAAAGGAATCAAACTCCTTATACCACTGCTTTGGTGCTTGCTTCAATCCATACAAGTTCTTCTTCAGCTTGCAGACTAGATGCTATTTACCCTTGGCAATGAAGCCCTCAGGTTGCTCCATATAAATTTATTCTTGCAAGTCACCATGCAGAAATGCAGTCTTCACATCAAGCTGCTCAACTTCCAAATTCATGCTTGTAGCTATACCGAGTACAGTTCGGATGGAGAACATCTTTATAATTGGTGAGAAGATTTCATCAAAATAAACTCTCTTCTTCTAAGCAAAATCTTTCACTGCAAGTTGTGCCTTATATCTAAGTTGAGAGTTGATCACATCAGTCTTTTGCCTGAAGACCCACTTGTTCTTCAACGTCTTTTTTCTTTTAGGTGTCTTTACTAGATCAAAGATGTGATTCTCATACAATGAATTCATTTCCTCTTTCATTGCTTTAATCCACTCAGTTTGGTTTTTGTCCTCCAAAACTTCTTTAAAAGGTTTTGTCCTCCTGAATGGTTGTTTCTCTCTGGTAGACCTCCTTATCGGAGTCTAAGAAAGTGACTCATGGGGTATTGGCTCTCTCTCAATTTTTGTCTCATCATATCCTTCCTTTGCATCATTGTGATGATGTGGCATTTCCTCCATGAAATCCTGAACAGTCGGCGCATCAAGGGGATCTAAGTCAACAAGATCACATTTACTAGACTTTGATAGCTCAGACTTACCAATGTCTTCAATGGTCTGATCCTTTAAGAAGACAACATCTCAACTTCTGACCACCTTCTTATCAACGGAGTCATAGAGTCTGTAGCCAAAATCTTCATGTTCATAGTCAAGGAATATGCACTGCTTCATTTTTTGATCAAGCTTGATCCTCTCTTCCTTCGGAACATAAACAAAAGCTCTACAGTCGAACACTCTTAAGTGTCAATAGGAAGGTTATTTCGATGTCTAAACTTTCTCTAGAACATCTTCCTTCAAGGGAATAGAATGAGATAAATTGATAAGATCAATTGTTGTCCTCATTGCCTCACCCCAAAAAGATCTTGGCAATTTAGAGTGTGACAGCAAACATCTGACTCTATCAAGGATGGTGTGATTCATTCTCTCAGCAACTCTATTCTTTTGAGGTGTCATCCTCACAGTCCTTTCATGCTTGATGCCATGATTAGTGCAATACTGATCAAATAGCCCAATGTATTCATCACCATTATCTGAGCGAACACACTTCAACTGCCTGCCAGTTTCTCTTTCAATCATGGCCTGAAATGCTTGAATACATCTAGAACTTGGTCTTTAGTTCTCCGTGTATAAGCTCAGAGTTTCCTAGAGTGATCATCAATGAAAGTCACAAAGTACAATGCACTATCAAGTGTCTTGACCTTCAAAGGTCCATAGACATCAGAATGTACAAGATCTATAACATGAGATTTTCTAGATGCAATGCTTCTATAGAAAGAAACTTTGTTTTGTTTACCATGGAAGTAATGAACACAAGGTTCCAAAGATGTACCTATTGCACCCGTCAGGAGCTCTTTCTTAACTATGACTTGCAGTCCCTTCTCGCTCATATGCACGAGCCTTCTATGTCATATCTCTGTGGATGAGCCAGCATTCACAACATTATTGCAGATCTCCGCTTGCAAAGTGTAGAGGGAGCAGGTCTTAGTTCCTCTTGCTACCACCAAGGAACCCTTAGTTAACTTTCACCTTCCATCACTGAAGGTGTTGTTGTAGCCCTCATCATCCAACTTTTTGGCAGAGATCAGATTCAGTCGGATGAGTGGTTAATGCCTCACATCTTTCAACAACAATTTGCAGCCAATATTTATTTCCAAGCAAATGTAGCCAATGCTAACAATCTTTGACACATCTTCATTTCTCATTCGGACATTCCCAAAATCACCTTGCGAGTAGGAAGTGGAGAGATCAGCCTGTGAGGTAACATGAAATGAAACTCCAGATTCAATAACTCAATCAGTCTCTTGACCGATCAGATTGATGCTAGTGCCATCACAGATAACCATGAGCTCTCCATCTGTGATTGCGGTTGTGGCACTCTGCTTTTATTCTGAGCTCTTCTCTTTCCTATGCTCGAGCTTCTTGCACTTCTGCTTCATATGCTCCTTCTTGTGGAAATAATAACACTCGACATCTTTCTTTGAGCTCGAGTGTGAGTGGCCTCTGGATTTGCCACTGTAGTGCGGAGCCTTACTCTTACTCCTGCTTCTCCCCCGGTTTTTAATCACAAGTGCCTCAGAGGTAGAAGGACCTGATAACTTTCTTCTCGTCTCTTCATTCAGAAGACTATTGATAACTTAGCTCATCGTTATCATTCTATTAGGTGCGGAGTTATTGACTGTGACCACCAAGGTTTCCTAACTCTCAAGAAGGGAACTAAGGAGCAACAAGGCTTGCAACTCATCATCAAAAGTGATTTTCATTGTAGCCAACTGATTTACAATGCTTTTAATCTCATTTAAATGCTCTACAATAGAGTTACCCTCTTTGTATTTGAGGTTCACAAGATTTTGAAATAAAAAGGCCTCATTCCCTATTGTCTTTCTATCATAAAGACTTTCCAGTTTGGTCCAAAAAACATCCACCAAAGTTTTTGTGGATACATGATGAAAGACACTATCATCTATCCATTGCCAAATGAAACTGACAACCTTTCAGTCTAGCTTTCACTATTTATCATCTTTCATCTCTTCTGGTTTGCTTTTATCGCCCTTTATAGGTCCATCCAAATCTTTACAAACCAAAAGGTCTTCTATTTTTGTTTTCCATGTCATCTAGTTTGTGTCATTCAAATTGATCATGCGACTGACGTTGTTTTTCATGACTCACACACAAATATATGACGAACTGAGACTAAAAACCAAAGCTCTGATACCATATGTTGGGAATAAAACAGGCGTATCGGGTCTCCTCACAAGTGTGAATCGATGGAAACAATAAAGCAATGACAGTGGAGGAAATAAAACCAAAACAAACCAACATCAGAAACAAAACAGCACACAATGATTTACGTGGTTCTCTTTCAACTGAGATACGTCCACGGTGACCAATAGGTCAGCAACTTCCACTTTCTTCCAACAAAGATTACAGAGTGGCCAAAAGGCATAAGCCTTACAAACACACAAGGTGTAATGAAATGATAAAAGATGATATACATCACTGAGGAACAAAGAACGAATGATCTGAAGAACCAGCTTGACGAAGTTGTCCTAAAAGAAGTGTAACAACACTTCTTGCTTTTGTTCACTCCACACCCTTTCGGTGCCCTAAAAGAGTTTCTCACACATTTTCACTCTTTCTGCTTCTTCTTTTGTTCCTTCATTCATCCCTTAAATAGAGGAGGAGACCCGCATTTAATGTGGAAGACTAAATGTCTTGCACAACTTATAATGCACCTGAAAAACATTATCATAAATCGCTATTCACTTGAAGTCACAAATCGCTATCTAGCGACTACTACAAATCGCTATACATCGATACCACAAATCACTATGCAGGTTAAAGCACTCTTCGCCAAATCGTTATCGACAAATCACTGATCCTCAAACTCTGAACAACTGAATCATCATTCAGATGAGAGGACTTCCAAAAATCGCTATCCAACAAATACAAAAATCGTCCTTGAGAAGATCAGGCATCGTGCTTGGAATTTTGTAGCAATATTGAATGTGCATCAAACCAATGAATCCCACAAAGGAAGTTAACCCAAAAAATTTGGCATAAAAAGGGGTTGTATGATAGAATAAAATTAAACAGAGAGCAAACAAAAATGAAGGATACAAGAAAATTACTCCCAAAAATTAAGTCTACACTAGAAACAAAAAATGATAAGAAAAACTACAAGCCATCAGAAGAACCATGGGCATAATTAAGTCCAGAATAAACATACAGTGCAGAAAGCGCCGCTTTTACCTCATAAGCAAAAGAATTGTAACCTTCATTGGACCAAGGATCAAAAGTTTTTTACCACCGAGGTGGTATCTCATGTGGTAAGCGGAGCCCTGTTCAAAGCTGAAGGCCCAGGTTCGAATCCCACTGCCACATGGAGCTTAAGAGATATCTGGTAGGGGTCTGCCTAACCCCAGCTTGCCTTTAAAAAAAAAAGGATCGACAAAATGTGTTAAGAAGTCAAAGTAAAAATTTTCAAAATGCCAGCAATTTCAAACCCACTTGTGATGAAAGGAAATGATCTCATTCATTTTTCCAACTTTCAACATGCTATAGGGTACACCACCTAGCTTAGCTGTGTATAGATAGTGTTGAAGCATATCATCCATGATAACCTAGACAAAGAAGAGTCAATGTAGACCGATGGTAGCCAACCCTCTACCTCCAACCAAGATCTTGGTATCTACAAGATTCTTTCGCAGAACACCAGAACAAAGTCAACAACTAATAAATTGTTGAGCAAATCCAAAATTGTTCTGTTTGTCCTCCAAATCCATTCAAAATGCCTGTTAGCCAAAAAAAAGAGAAGTCTTAAGAGTTAGCGCATGAAGAAGAAAAAGTAGAGTAAAAAAATGCACTACTTAGAAATGTCTAAATCTTCTGAAAATGGAGGTAGAATGGATGAGCTGAATTTTGAAAATTAACCACTATGTCCAAAAATCGTCAAACCATCTTCTAGGCTAGAGGCAGAAAACCACAAAATTCTTAAGCCAATCATGGGAAAGAAATAGCTCAAGATACGTGCTTTGGAGTGCACAAGAAGGAAAAAGAGAAACAAAGGAAAGGAATGAAAACATTAAAATATGAAGAGAAAATAAGCCAGAATGAAGAAAGGAATTGAAAAGAAAAAATTATTTTCATGTTCAATTAGTTGCTTATGATGGAAAAGGAATCTCTCGAAAAGACCTTGTTGTTGGATCTTGACCCCTTGAGTCTAGGGACCCAAGAAAATCAAACACGGTAGAGTGGGATTGGGCTTGAATCATCACCAATAGATTCAGGGGATGAAACCATTCTTGAAAATTCCGCATTGCATGTTCTTGCATATTATTTTCTTTTTGATCCAAGGAGAATTGGATCATCATTCCCCAAGTCCAGGTAGGAGAATGAAAACAAAACTTGGGACTTGTAAATATTCAAATTAAAAACACTAAAAATAAAAAAGTCAATCACATTTGAAAAATCATGAGAAGTAATAAAAATCAATAAAATTTGAAAAAAAACAGAAAATCACTAAAAAATAGAAAATCTGAAAAAAAAATGATGTTTCCAAAAGTCTCAGTTTACTCAAAGATTTTAAATAAAAAAATCTTTGAGCATTAAATCATGTTTTAAAATATTTTTCAAAACCTTGTTATCCTCAAAGAAATAAGCAATTTTTTGTTCAAAACCTTGTTACAATTTGTCTACCATTTCATAGCTGAGAAGTCCATAATTGATAAGTCTTGCCTAAATTAATTTTCTAACCTACTTCTTTCATGAATTTGGAAACAAATTTCAAACTAGGGACGTGGACAATCTTTGTAAATTTTTAAAAAGAAAAAGAATCTCAAATTTCATAAAAGAGGTCATATTCTATTAATTTTAAAATAATGATTTTTTTCAATCCTACCAATTGTACTTAAAATTTAAATAAAAATAATTTTATTGGAATAAGAAAACTCTCAGTGAGGTAGAGAGATTTACCCCATTTGCACTAATTCAAAACAAGTAATAATGGCTTAGTGGGCCCAAGTCAAGCTTTTAGATATCGGTGTAAGACCACTAAGGAACCATGTTGGTGACCAACTCTATATGTTGAAGAAATAAAAACATTGAAATCTTAGAAGGCCTATTCTTTAAAGCATTGTGTGCGAGAAAATAAAAAATTTGTGAGACAGAGTGAAAAAGAAGAGAAAAAAAATCATGCATAAAAGAAAAGCACATAAATGCATAGAGCTCTAAAAAAGTTAAAGCATGAGCTGCACTTAGGCCAAGGCTTAGCCTTGGTAAGTATAAAAAAAAAAAAAGGCTACCATGAAGGTAGAGATTGGATTAGCACAAAAAAATGGACAAAGAATTAAAATAGACAAAGAATTAGAAAAATGACAGAAAGGCATGAGAGGTGCACTTAGGCCAAGGACGATGGCAAAAGAGATGACAACCTTTCCAGTTTAAAACAAAAAGACATCAATTTTTATTTCTTAATATAAAGAGTTCAACATCCATGGAGTCACAGTTTGTTGAATAGGTGTTCTAAAACTTGACTAGGGAAGCTCTAAACAGTCATTTCTAGCCAAGAATTGGAAAGAAAAGCTAAGATTTGATTATGCTTAGTGGGTCTCTTATCCGAAAGGAGGACTAAGAGTAAAATTGATTAGATTTGAACATCAATGTCCAAGAACACATAGAATATTTTATCTTAAATGAAATAAGAGATCCATATTATCAAAAGAATTTTCAACATAAAAGATAGGTACAAAATTGATGATAATCATACATCTTCTCCCAAAAAATGCAAATGGTAAAGAATTGGCCCATTATGTCTACGCCAAATGAGAAATTGTTATTGCCAAAAGGACCAAAAAGAAAATCATAAGTTTGGCCAACTTTGTTTCAAGAAACATCCACCACTTAAAAAAAAAAATCTATATTCCATATTCTTCCAAACTGGGGCAACCTCAGCATTTTGAACTTAGGCGTTCTGTAAAAAATGCCCTTGCACAAAAAAATTGAACCCTGAGTCTTCATTGAATTGAAGAATTTTCCATCAAGCCCATGATTTTTAGAAATGCTCCCAACATATTTTAAGGGAAGCCTTGTGTTATCCGCAGTTCTGAGAAGTGCATTACCTGGTTATCCCATAATGGATAGGGTTTTCTTTATAAATACTGTAAATATTATAAATATTAAATTTTAAAATAAAAATTTTGAAAATTAAAAATTAAAAAAGAAAACAAAAAATAAATCAAAATAAAAGAACGATCAATAAAAATCTTCAAAATCATAAAAATTCTTTGATAAGCTTT
The DNA here is from genome assembly GCF_984573655.1 of Nuphar pumila. Taxonomy (NCBI): domain Eukaryota; kingdom Viridiplantae; phylum Streptophyta; class Magnoliopsida; order Nymphaeales; family Nymphaeaceae; genus Nuphar; species Nuphar pumila. The sequence continues at coordinate 113,928,847 of NC_143259.1, read as the reverse complement.
CTGAAAATGCACCTTGTTTTACTTTGTTTCTCTATCATCTTTTATTTTCTTTTGAAAAGTTTTATCTTTTTACCCTGCAGTTTTTTTTCTTGGATAATCCAACGGAATCCCCCTCCCCCAATCACCCACATCACATTGGCTGGCTGGCCCTCGGTTGGTAAAACCTTATCCTTGTGATCTCTCTGTCTCACAGGAGAGTACACCCAGCTTCCAACTTGTGGCGAGGACATCACTAGTGTGTTTCGAACTTGTGACATTCCGCCAACTTGGTTATTCTTAGTAAAAGAATATAATACAACACTCACCCTATATCCGCCATTGACTTTTTAAGGCACTATGAAGAGCTAAATGCCAACTAACGGTGAATTTTGTCCAATTTTAGAAAGGAAAACAGAATGAAATTAAAAGACATGACCCCAGCCATTTTTTGCCACTTTGGACCAGTTCTAGAATTGGATATGCATTTCAATTTTAACATAAAGCACTTAAATTGGTGTCCAATCATGTCAAATTATATGATCAATTAACTTTATTATGTGAACATATGAGCACATTTTGATTAACTAGCATGAAATTTATTCAGGACAAGTATTACTGGCTAGCCTTGAGCATAATCAATTACTACAGCACATCAATAAGACTCTTTGGTTTAGCGTTCACTCTCCTGCAGTTGGTACGTATTTGGCCTCTGGTGCCTGTAAGAGGGGTTATGTTGCCCATGTTCACCATGGCAGCAGCAAAGTCTCTTCCGAAGGCCAACGGATTAAGGCTGTAGGTCAAAACTTGTGCATCAGCAGATCCACCATTGAAGAGCTCTTGGTCCGAGTGAAGGAGACCTCTCCTGAGCAGCAAGTTGAGGTAGTAGGCATTGTCGAAACGATTCGGAGTCGTGATATCGAAGGGGGCCGGGTTGTCGTCACCACCGGAGACAGGGCACTGTGATCGCCGGAGGGCAGCGAAGAGGGGTCCGATGTTGGTGTCGTTGTAGATCCGGTCCCTAAAAAACTGGCACCGTGCTTGGCCGATGGTGTGTGCACCGGACAAGGCCACCATGTTCTGCTGGTTCAACCCTTTTCGTTGGAAAGCCTCAACGAGTTCGGCAAGGCTGGAAGAAGGTCCAGGGAGGTCGGTGTTGGCTTGATCAAAGCTGGCTGTTGTGGAGTCTCTCCTTCCTAATGGTACATCCCAAGACAGCCCGCCAAGCTTTAACATTAAAAAAAAACAATGAAACATAAAAGCATTGAAAATTCAGTCGCAATTTGTATTGTGAATAATGATACGCTAATCTAAGAACCAAGTATCAACATCATCAAGAAGAAGAAGAGCCCAATAGGGTAGGCATAGTGGGGGTGGGGCCTTGGCTGTTAGACGGACAGTCAAGCTTGGATTCTCATGGGCGTTGCCTTTATGTGCAAGCCAATGTGTAGCATAGGCCTGCGGGGCAGGGGTGATCTTAGCCGCGGAGTTTTGCGCTCCCAGCACCATGACAGTAGGTAGGACAGGCTGAGCCAGCGTTACCAGATCTTGGGGTGAGGTTTTTTCCGGTTATAAATTCAAAAAAAGAAGAAGATGAAAGAGAAACAGCTCACCGCAACAACAGAGTCACGAGCAGCGACTGTGAGGATGTCAGCACATGACACAACGCCCGCGCCTCAAGCTCCATCAACAGCAGTTTTGATGCTGTCGATCACTTCGAATCCTCTCAGAGAGTTGACGTTTGGAAACGCTGTCTTCTCACCGGTGAAGGTTGGAGTGTCGTCCAACAGAACTGAAGCATCACAACCCTGTATTCATTCGGGCAACGAAGAACGCAAAGTTAAGGTGAGTTTGCTTTCAATTGATTTTTGGTTTTCCAGGAGGGTTATAAGCAGCCAGGTGAGTAAAGAGTGAAACCTTGTGAGTGTTACCTGAACGAAGCAATCATGGAAGTGAAGGCGGAGGAGGGAGGCACCCATGCGAGCCTCCTGCTGCAACGCCCTCACCACTCCAGCTCTGATGATGGACAGTGCGGTTGGGCAGACGGCGTCGTAGAAAGTGGGGCTCAACTGAGAGGAAGCGCTGGTTGCCAGTGCAACCAAGAGCACCAAGCTCATGCAATAACGGGAAACAGATGCCATGGGAGCTACCAAGCAACCAAACTCTCTGAGCTTTTGCTAAAAGAAAGGATTTGCTAGCTTCCCAGTGGGGTGATCGAGTCGAAGATATTGGTGTTGGTCCTCCTTATATAATGCTCCCACACCAACCAAAAGGAAGAGAAAACGTGTACGTCCTTATTCCGGCTCAGCATGCGAGAGACTTTTCCTTGTGCCTAACGCACGGATAAGGGACTCCTTAGAATTATCCAAAACTTTAGATGGGAGATTGTCATTGGACCACTGGAAGTAAGAGGATTGGGTATATTGCAGATCTTAGGCGGCTCACCAAATGTCTAGGAGGACACTATGGAAATTTCCTCGGTCTGGACATGTTTATGGAAATTAGAGGACACTAGGTGGAAAAGGGGGACAGGCATTTGGAAATGGGACACTAAATGAAGGTGTGATATTTTCCTTGGGGGCAGGGTAAGGGTTAAGGTAAATGACGGTGCTAAAACAATGTTTTGGTGGGACGTATGGCAAGGTGAGATCAGCCTCAGAGAGGAATTTCCAGCCCTGTTTCATCTTATTAAGGGAAGCAACAAATTGGTTTCCTCAATGTGGTATGGGCATGATGAAGGTTGGGAAATTGTTCTTAAAAGAAACCCAAATGACAATGCGTTTCATGAATGGTTTTCATTAATGCAGAAACTCGAACAAACCACATTAGTGCAAGGCCAAGACACCCTGCACTGGGGATATTCAGACAATGGTAACTTCAGTGTTTCATCTTGTTATAGATCCTTATGCCTTGAGGATGTTCAGTTGTCCCCAAACGGTTCTCTTTGGGCAGGAGGAATGCCACCAAGAGGATCATCCTTTGCCTGGTTAAGCTGCCTAGCAGGTGCTGTTAATGTGGCTTGTCTAAGGAGTCGGTTGATCATTTTATTCAAAGAATGCTATTTTATTAAAGAATTACTGAAGGCATCATGGTCACAGCTCACTCAATTCTGGGAACACGTCACAAATTTAAGGGATCTTCTCCTGGTAAATGAGCTGCAGTGCAGAGGTAACAAGTGGTTATTTGTTTGAAGTTGCTGACGGGTATGGCAGTAGAGGGGTTTGGCTTCAAATGATTGGAATAGTGTTCTGTGAGAAAAAAACGAATTGGAGACTTCTGCTATCTAAGTATCCTATGGGAGTTAAAATAAAGACATCTTAAGTTGCCTAAACAGGATCTCAGATGGGTGGGACTGGCCAGAATTGATGTATGATCTAATGAGACATTATATTGTATTTCCGATTAAGAATTGAATCCTCATCAATTCCTAGATTGCTTTAAATTTTCTTATCCTGATGAAAATAAAATCATTTTCTTCTCTCACAAAAAAAAATCTGAAAAAAAAAGGGTTTGATAGTGTTGCATCGTTGCAAGGTCTGTTGTGGCGTAGCAAAGAAGGGTCAAACATGACGTTCTGCCCCTTTGGGATGGGATTTTCTTATTTGCAAGCTGCGCATTTCTTCTTAAGCCACCTACCCCATGTAGACACTAACGTTTTTTTTAGCCTCATTTCTTGACTCCTCCATAGCTGGTGGTGTGATCTCTCATGAACACACAAAAATCAATAAAGATATATGACTCCCGTGTTTCGTGGACTAGGCAATGCTTCTTCGCACCATGTGTATGTCTCAAACTTTCTTTCGTGTTTGTGATCGTTTGTATGGTATGGCATTACGGTTAATGTTTGGAGCTTGGGGGGAAGTTGCAACCACACATGCGTAGGCCAAAACACACTCATTCTCTGCTTCATCACCGACTCCATCTAAGAATTAAGCATGGGTGTTGTTTTTATTTTGCTTTTCTGTTTTGGATCCGTACCAACTGGATCACAGACCATTTTCTTTTTAAAGAGCTGATTCAAACCAATGATGGAAAGCTTCTTAGATAGGTGGGAAGCTCGCTTCCCGAAAACTCGCTTCGAAAGTATGATACTTCTTGCCTTCGAAACTTGATAGGAATCTCGATTCTTTCACATTTCTCCTATATTTTTACACACACTTCATCTATTCTTCCTATATATTTTCTCAATCTACTTCTCATATTTTTTGTGTACTTCCTCTCACTCTTCTCGCTCACTTCCGTATGCTTTCTCTAAATTGGCAATCATTATTTTTAGATTTTGTTAACAATTTAATTCTTACACTCAAAAATTATAAAATTTAAGAATAGTCACTTTTATTTTAGTTTTTATTTGCATTCTATTTTGATTCTCATTCAATTCTTATATTGCTTTTTTTATTCCTCGCTTCCCGCTTCTTATACATTTTAAAATGCATCGCTCTCTCTTTTGCTTCGTGTATCGTTTCTCGCTTCCGCTTCCTAGTCTAACAACCTTAGTTCAAACTCGTGAAATAAGTTAAGCAAGCCAAGCATTGTAACATGTTTTTCAAGGAGTTGCTCATTTGGTGTTAAACCACCTACTCCATGTGGTTCACAATGTAACATGTTTTTCCCCCTTCTCCTTAGCCTCATTCGTTAACTCCTTAATCACCTAACTTTTGGCTCCTTCTTATGCACCCTCATTTCTCTAATTTGGTGTGTGATCTCTTTTCAACACACAAAAGTGAATGAAGATGTATGACTTCTTTCTTTTCTGGATGTAGGCATTAAGCCCAACCTATCTTGCATCCTTTCTTTAGTCTTTGTGATCTTTTGTATCGTATATTTGGAACTTGGGGTTGTAAAAACCAGGTACATGAGCCAATCTCTGCTTCATCCAAGAATGATGCATTCTTTTCTTTTTCTTGAAGGGACAGTATCAATTGTATCAAATGAACATTATTTTTAAAAAGCTCATGACATAGCTCAGCAAACCGAGCATGAGCAATGAGTGTTCGGCTCGATTTAGCTTGTATTTACTTATTACTTATTATTATTATTATTATTATATATATATATCATAGATTGTAAATGGTTTTCACTACAACAAAAATGCTAATTAGCGACAGAAATTTATGATAAAAAAAATCCATCACAATTTTGCGACGGATTAGCGAAAGAAAGATATTCACGGCTAAAATTTTGCTTATTTACGAAATTCACAACGGAAAATATTCTGTCAAAAATTTGTCGCTAATTAGTGACGGATTAGCGATGAAATTTATTTTGTCTTAATATTCGCTGCAACTTAGAGACGGATCAACGACAAAACTTTTTTGTCGCTACGTCATCACCAAGTAGTGACAACCTAGAGACAGAATTTGTCCGTCGTGAATTGGTCGCTAATTTCCTCGTAAATCCCTAATTTGAACCCCTTTTTTTATCTTTTTTGTTTCATCTCCGCCGACCGTCGCCCGCCGTGTTTCGTCTCCGCCGCCCTTCGCCCCCCAACCTATCGCCTGTCGTCTGACACCCTTCGTGCGACACCCGATGGCAGTCGCTCGACACCCGCCGACCTCCCCCTTCGGCTCAGGTAACCTCCTGACTCCCTTGTCTCTTTCCTTTTTTTGGTGGCCATTTCCTTTTTCGCCAAGGAGGGGCCGAGTCTCTTTGTCTTATGGGATGCGAGGGAGGGGCTTCGCCCCCTTCCTATGCTTTTTTCGCCAAAGAGGAGTCGAGCCCTATGTTTGTTTGTTTGTTTGTTTTGCCAGGGAGGGGCTGAGCCCCCTCTTTGTCTCACTATCTTACGGGATGCGAGGGAGGGGCTTGACCCCCTCCACTATTTATTTATTTATTTATTTTGCCAGGGAGGGGTCGAGCCCCCTCTCTGTCTCTCTATCTTACGAGAGGAGAGGGAGGGGATAAGCCCCCTCCCTTTTTTTTGCCAGGGAGGGGCCGAGCCCCCTCTTTATCTTACGGGGTGTGAGGGAGGGACTCAGACCCCTTCCTATTTCCTTTTTTGCCAGGTAGGAGTCGAGCCTTTTGTATATTTGTGTTTCACAGGTACGTTGCTAAGTTAGTTGCGCGATGCTTAGTGCTAAGCAGCGCATGTGGCTAAAAATACAGTGCAAAAAGAAATAAGAAAAAAATACAAAGGCAAAAGCAATTCAAATCAGGTAAATACCTGTGGTGAGTAAGTGATGCAAGCGCATCACATGTTATTTAATTTATTGAATACAAAACTTTTCTATTCACACACTCACTTAGTTGTGGATATCTAAGACAGATTTGATGGAGTTTGAAGGTCATGCTGAGCATGATTTTAATGTATGAGAATAGAAATGTTCTTATTTTTTTAGTACAGATTTCATGCTAAGCATGGTAGTAGTTAGCGAGATATTGGAATGTGTTTGCTGCAAGTACATGTTTGACATTATTTTGATATGAATGATTTGAATGTATTGCATTGTTTGATGTGTCTGTATCCATGCTTGCATGAAGTTATTTTTGAGTTGATTATGCCTTCCATGTGAAATTGTATCATGAAAACATGCTTCAAATGAATGTATCATTTTATGGAATATGATTTCATATTTCTAAATATCCTTGTGATGTGTATAAATAATTCTCGAGCTAGTGAAATACATCTTATAATACATACCGCTATTTGATATGAATAATTTGAATGTATTGAAATGTATTGCAATAATTTGAAGGTATTGTAATGTTTGAATGTATTGTATAAAGTTATTTTCGATTTGATTATGTATCTTCGATAGGTATAGAGTTATGATTTGAATGTATTGTAACGTGTTTGAATTATTTGAATGTATTGCAATATTTGAATGTCTTGCATGAAGTTTTTTTTTTTATTTGATTATGTATCCATGAAGATATAGAGTTGTGTAACTGATCAAATTGTATTGAAGTTAAGGATAAGTTATCCATGATTAACAAGTGATGTCATATCTTATATTTTAATGTATTGTAATATTTAATATGAATTATTTGAATTTATTGAAATATATTGCAATGATTTGAGTGATTTGAAGGTATTGCAATGTTTGAATGTATTACATAATATTTTTTATTTGTTAGAATATGATTCATGGAGGTCACAATCATCGAGCACCCAGTGGTAGCCAGTCTGAGCCTTCATCTTTACGGGCTACTTCGATAGGTATATCATTTAAATAATTGTATACTTGATTAGTTTAAATGTGCATTACTTTCATAAAGTTAGCACACATAAATATGAAACACATTAGTTATGATAAACGATTGCATACCATTGAATGAGGACATTAATCTGTCCAACACCTCCGTCGGGTACTCTTTCCATTGCACTACCGGTCCTCGAAGATGATGCAGTAATGACATCATAATTTCTCGTATTACTTATTGTTGCTCAAACCTCGCACTGCACATGAATTTATACACATTAACAATCGACTGTAGATATACACTATTTATAAGATAAGTATTGGACAAGTGACAATGAAATACTTATGGTCGACTATCGATATACACTGTTTGAATTACTCGTCGTTTGTCACACTGAAAAACTCTACATTCGGCGTTGTCTCATGATGTGTATGAGTAGCTGGTGTAGGTGGGTCATGTGTAGGCAAAACATCACCTACAGAATAATGAGTAGGAGAAAGAGGCGAGGCTAGTATGGTAGAAGGTAGTTGTCAATCGATTTGTTGACATGCTGGACAATATGAAGACTGCAGTAAAAAAAAACAACTGGTGGGATAGATGATCCACTGTAGTGGAAGGGCCATGGGCCTTCTACTATTCGGAGAGATTATTGAGAGAGCATGTGCAACAAGTGAGCGAGCAATGAATTTCGAAACCGCTAAGCAAAGGCTGCATAAAACTGAGCAAAGATGCCCGATGCCCATCTACACGCAGGTGGATCTAGGGCTTTTGGGAGCCACCAGAAGAAAATGGTAACTCATCAATATATATATATATATATATATATATATATATATATATATATATATATATATATATATATATTATCAAATTTGTAAGTATTTCTGTAAACTTATTAATCGATTTTTTTTATCATTTAACATTACAGGAAGCAGAAAAATGAGACATTGTGCCTTACAAGGATGTGTTTGTTGAAACACATAAACGTAAGAGCACGAGAGATTTTGTATCAGAGAAGGCAAGAGCGACATCGATATGTATTTATTGTATTAATAAACATTATAATATACAAGTTACTATGAATTATGTTATTATAAACATTATAATTCATACTTATTAATTCATATTCTAATCATTATTTTGCAGGATTCATATGAGCAGCAAATAGTACAACGATATGGTGATGATTCCACTCAGCATTTGCCTTCTGATCCTGCAGCATGGGTGACTACAACTGGTAAACCCAAAATGGGTCGTGTGTTCGGGTTTGGGAGTAACATGAACACCACAGCCTCCTGCAACCATGGCTCTCAAAGTTCTCTTGTCAGCATCAACTCCCAACGTCTAATTGACCCTGCTATGTCTTGGGATGGTGTCTGTGAACGTCTTGAGGACAAAATGCAGTATTTTTGAGTTTACTTCCATCTGACATTAGAGTACGGCCAAAACAAGTTTTTGGCTTTTAAAATATCTTGTTTAAAAAGTAGGGCTCACTTAGAGAGCATTTTTGTTCTTTTGAATTGTTAAATTTAGTTTTGAGCCTAAAAATAATTTATAGTCAAGGATTGTTAGCTTTCAAACTCCATAAAATGTTTCTCAAATAGATTTATAAAACTCGAGATATCACCATTTTTTTTGCATCATGCGAGAATGGTTCAATTCCATTCATGTTCTTAACCCAAACAAGATCCAGGTTCGTATGGATTTGTGCCAGCATGACCTACTGGCACATACCCATATGGATCGGGTTTGGGCGGACCAAACCCAATTTGGCCTTAATCTAGATCCATTTGGATATGTGTTAGTGTCTCACTGGTAGGGGTGTCAACGGGTCGAGTTTGGTTAGGAACTAGGTGGAATCTATGGGCATAATCAAGTCCAGAATAAACAGACAGTGTAGAAAGCTCCGCTTGTAACTCAGAAGCAAAAGAATTGTAACCCTCATTGGACCAAGGATCGAAAGTTTTTTACCACCGAGGTGGTATCCCATGTGGTAAGTGGAGTCCTGTTACAAGATGAAGGCCCAGGTTCGAATCCCACTGCCACATGGAGCTTAAGAGATATCTGGTAGGTGTCTGCCTAACCCCAGCTTGCCTTTCAAAAAAAAAAAGGATCTACGAATTGTGTCAAAAGTCAAAGCAAGAATTCTCAAAATGCCAACAATTCCAAACCCACTTTTGATGAAAGAAAATGATCTCATTCAGTTTTTTCAACTTTCAACATGCTACAGAGCACAACACCTAGTTGTGTGTTGTGTATAGTCTCGAAGCATATCATCCAATATCACCTAGACAAAGAAGAGCTAGTGTAGACCGATGGTATCCAACCCTCCACTTCCAACCAAGATCTTTGTATCTACAAGATCCTTTCCCAGAACACCAGAACAAAGTCAACAACCTATAAATTGTTGAGCAAATCCAAAATTAGCATGTTTGTCCTCCAAATCCAATCAAAACCACCTCTTCTCAATAATTCCCAATCCCCATGTCTTCCCAAGAGTTGCCCATCCAAGATGATTTCCTTTTCCTAGAAAATCTCTTTTTCCAAAGAAAATCTTGATGAACCATTTCAATCTTCCATCAATAAAAGTTGTCTGCCAAAACCAAATAGAAACCTCACCATTTTTCGAGGCCTTTCCCAATTTCAAATTCTTACCAAAGTAAAGGTTGACCCAATCCTATGAGTTTCTGTCATAAAAATAGGTTTCAACCCTCAACCTATAATTTTCTGGTATGAGAGTCCCAGCATGCCTGTTAGCCAAAAAAGCAGAAGCCATAGAGTCAGGGCATGAATAAGAAAAAGCAGAGTGCATCATGGAAAAGAAATAGCTCAAGATCTGTGATTTGGAGTGCATAAGAAATAATAAAAGATGAACTTAAAATAAGAAAGAATGAAGAACGAGGAATTGAAAAGAAAAAATCATTTTCATGTTCAATCAGTTGCTTATGATGGAAGAGGAATCTCTCGAAAAGACCTTGTTGTTGGACCCCTTGAGTCTAGGGACCCAAGAAAATCAAACACTGCAGAGTGGGATTGGGCTTGAATCATCACCAACATATTCAGGGGATGAAACCATTCTTGAAAATTCCTCATTGCATGATCTTGCATATTATTTTCCTTTTGATCCAAGGAGAATTGGATCATCATTCCCCAAGTCCAGGTAGGAGAATGAAAACAAAACTTGGGGCTTGTAAATATTCAAATTCAAAACACTAAAAATTAAAAAGTCAATCAAATTTGAAAAATCATGAGAAGTAATAAAATTCAATAACATTTGGAAAAAAATCACTAAAAAATAGAAAATCTGAAAAAAAATGATGCTTCCAAAAGTTTCAGTTTACTCAAAGATTTTAAATAAAAAAAATCTTTTAGCATTAAATCATGTTTTAAAATATTTTTCAAAACCTTGTTATCCTCAAAGGAATAAGCAATTTTTTGCTCAAAACCTTGTTTCAATTTGTCTACCATTTTCATAGTTGAGAAGTCCATGATTGATAAGTCTTGCCTAAATTAATTTTCTAACATAGTTCTTTCATGAATTTGGAAACAAATTTCAAACTAGGGACGTGGACAACCTTTGTAAAATTTCAAAAAGAAAAAGAATCTCAAATTTCATAAAAGATGTCATATTCTATTATTTTTAAAATAATGATTTTTTTTAATCCTACCAATTGTACTTAAAATTCAAATAAAAATAATTTTATTGGAATAAGAAAACTCTCAGTGAGGTAGAGAGATTTACCTAATTTGGACTAATTCAAAACAAGTAATAATGGCTTAGTGGGTCTGAGTCAAGCTTTTAGATATCGGTGTAAGACCACTAAGGAACCATGTTGGTGACCAACTCTATATGTCTAAGAAATAAAAACATTGAAATCTTAGAAGGCCTATTCTTGAAAGCATTGTGTGCAAGAAAATAAAATAAAAAATTTGTGAGAGAAAGAGTGAAAAAGAAGAGAAAAAAAAAGTCATGCATAAAAGAAAATCACATGAATGCATAGAGCTCTAAAAAAGTTGAAGCATGAGGTGCACTTAGGCCAAGGCTTAGCCTTGGTAAGTTTCAAAAAAAAAAAGTCTACCATGAAGGTAGAGATTGGATTAGCACACAAAATGGACAAAGGATTAGAAAAATGACAGAAAGGCATAAGAGGTGCACTTAGGCCAAGGACGATGGCAAAAGAGATGACAACCTTTCGAGTTTAAAACAAAAAGACATCATTTTTTATTTCTTAATATAAAGAGTTGAACATCCATGGAGTCCTAGTTTGTTGAATAGGTCTTCTAAAACTTGATTAGGGCAGCACTAAACAGTCATTTCTAGCCAAGAATTGGAAAGAAAAGCTAAGATTTGATTATGCTTAGTGGGTCTCTTATCCATAGTAATTCCTGAAAGGAGGATTAAGAATAAAATTTATTAGATTCGAACATCAATGTCCAAGAACACATGTGCGATCCATATTATCAAAAGAATTTTCAACATAAAAGATAGCGACAAAATTGATGATAATCGTACATCTTCTCCCAAAAAATGCAAATGGTAAAGAATTGGTCCGTTATGTCTACCCCAAATAAGAAATTGTTATTGCCAAAAAGGACCAAAAAGAAAATCATAAGTTTGGCCTACTTTGTTTCAAGAAACATCCATCATTTAAAATAAAAAATAAAATATATATTCCATATTCTTCTAAACTGGGGCAACCTCAGCATTTTGGACTTAAGCATTCTCTAAAAAATGCCCTTGCACAAAATTTTTGAACCCTGAGCCTTCATTGAATGGAAGAATTTTCCATCAAGCCCATGATTTTTAGAAATGCTCCCAACATATTCTAAGGGAAGCCTTGTGTTATCCGCAGTGAGAAGTGCATTACCTTGTTATCCCACAACGGATAGGGTTTTCTTTATAAATATTGTAAATATTATAAATATTAATTTTTAAAATAAATAAATGAAAAATAAAAATAAAAAACAAAATATAAATCAAAAATCAAAATAAAAGAACGATCAATAAAAAACTTCAAAATAGTAAAAATTCTTGATAAGTTTTCTTTGATCAATTGCAAACATATCAAGGACAAAAACAATGGAAAGTCATGAAAATTCCATATAAATCTAAAATCTTAAAAAATCCCATAAAATCATCATGAAAAATTAATAAAAATTAGAAAAAAAAAACATTAAAGAACACAAACAAGAATAAAATCTTCTTGAAAACAATTTGAGCCTTCAAATAACATACCTTTGCCTCTACTCTTCTGAGAAAGCCTCATCATTTCGATGAGCATATGTTTTTTCGGGATATCCATCTTGGACAAGATTGTTGAATTGAAATTAGAGCAAAAAACACTCAGCTTTGGCATAAAATGAATCAGTTAAAATTGGGGTGCCTAGATCAGACATGAAGCAAAGTTGGTCACAATTGTTGTCAACAGGTTTATTAGTACATTGAAAAAAGGTTTGTTTCTATACAAACCCGGTTTGAATGAAATCTCATGTGTTAGATGTAATGAATCTTTTACAAACTGGAATATACACATTATTGGAATTCACGGTGAAGGTGGGATAGACAAGACAACCATTGCCATGAATGATCTTTTATAATGAAATATTTTGACATTTTGACAGGGTTAGCTTCATTTCAAACAGCTGGAAAAGGTCAAAGTAGCCCAACAGACTTGCCTCTCTGTAAACTCAATTCATTTAGGATGTTTGCTTACGCCATGTTAAGGAAGGAACTGGCTTGATCAAAGAGAGAATGGGAAGTTTGAATGTTCTACTTGTCCTTGATGATGGTTCTGATGTAAGCCAGCTTGAAGCAGTGGTTGTCAAACGAGAACCTGCATTACTGAAAGAATGGTTCTGAAGAGGTAGTAGAACCATTGTGACAACAAGGGATGAGGGACTAGACTCGAGGGGTTTGGCTTAGTGGGATGGGGCCTAGACTGTTAGATCGGACAGGCTAGGTTCAAATCTCATGGGTGTCATCCCTCTCTAAGTAAGCTGAAGCTTGGCGACTCCATGAAATCAAAGAGTTTTATGTTGATATGGACAGAGATGGTTAGTAAGTCAGTGCGGATGGTGATCAATCACTTCAATTGTTCAGCCATGCTCTTACGAGTGACTCAACCTCCTGTAGAATACAGTGAGTTATCTAGAAAGGTATTGTTATCAATGTTCATATAGGCGTCACACTTTCTCCTTTAAAAATTGCCCGTCTATGTGTACGTGGCGAAATTCAGTCAAGGGCTTGATTTTTAGGAGAAAAACATTCATTCTCACCCTATCAGTAGTGAGCGTTTCATGTCCGTCCCTGCAGGGGGGGTTGATGAAGGTGGTGGCGCTCAGACTCCGCCGTTACATCACCACCTTCGTCTCCGAGACCAAAGCAATCGAGCACCCTTCATCATCATCTCTAGCGACCCAAATTCTTGGTCTGTGCAAAGATGGTCTCCTCCCCGAAGCCATCGACGCGCTCAACTCGGTGGTCGACCCTCGCCGTCTCGGCGTCCGACCCGTCGTCTACGCCTCTCTCCTGCAGGCATGCGCCAGAACCAACTCCCTCCGAACCGGCGCTACCCTTCACTCCCTCTGCATCAAATCCGGCCTCGACTCCGACCGCTTCGTCGGCAACAGCCTCCTCTCCTTGTACTTCAAGTCCAGCGACGTCACAGAAACCCGACGCATCTTCGACCATCTAACGATCAAGGACGTCGTTTCATGGACGTCGATGATCTCCAGCTATTCCAAGATGGGAAGGCACCGAGATGCTCTAGAATTGTTTGATTCGATGCAGCGGAGCGGTGTCCAGCCCAATGAATTCTCTCTGTCGATCGCAATCAAGATTTGTTCTGAGATGGGTGATGCCAGATTAGGTAGATTCTTCCATGGGTTAGTGATAGATCGAGGGTTCGATGATAATTGTGTTATCAATAGCGCGCTTGTCGATATGTATGGAAAATGCGGGTGTTTGGAGGATGCGCGAAAAGTGTTTGATGAAATGCCTCACAGAGATGCGGTTTGTTGGACGTCGATGATTGCCGCATTTGTGCAGAAGGAGAGGTACAGAGAAGCGTTGGAGTGGTTCTTGCTGATGCAGAATGACGGTGGGGATTCTGCCGTTGATGGGTTTGCTTTTGGCACTGCACTTACGGCTTGTGGGAATTTGGGACTGGTGAGGCTGGGAAGGCAGCTGCATTCGAGGTTGGTTGTGGCTGTGATCGAAGTGAATGCTGTGATCGGAAGCGCCCTTGTCGATATGTATGGGAAATGCGGGGATGTTTCGATTGCGCGTTTTGTGTTTGATAGAATGCGGCAGAGGAACATGGTGACTTGGTGTTGTATGCTTTGTGGGTATTGTGAAAATGGCCATGGTGAATCCGTTTTGGAGTTGTTTAGGGAGATGCAAAGAGTTGGGATGGGGAGGGACCACTATAGCTATGGGACTGTCCTCAGGGCCTGTGCAGGTCTGCAGGCATTGAAGCAAGGGAAAGAGATCCATGGCCGGTTTCTTAGAACTGGTGGAGAACGTGGAAATGTTGTTGTTGAGTCTGCGCTTGTTGATATGTATTCTGAATGTGGAAGTGTACAAGTTGCACACCGTGTTTTCAAGAGGTGTCCTGTGAGAAATATGATAGTTTGGAACACGATGATCAGTGGTCTAGCACAGAATGGCAGAGGCAGGGAAGCTCTAGAAGTATATGATCAGATGGTTCAGGACGGAATGCGGCCGGATTACATCACATTTGTCGGCGTGCTGTTTGCATGTAGTCATTCTGGTTTAGTTGAAGAAGGAAGAAGGCATTTCAAGTCCATGGTTAAGAGTCATGGAATCAATCCAGGAATAGAGCATCATGCTTGCATGGTGGACCTTCTTGGCCGTGCGGGAGTGTTAGAAGAAGCAGAACATCTGATACAGAACTCAAAATTCGCAAATGATTTCTCTTTATGGTCAGCTTTACTGGGCTCATGTGCTGCTCATTCAAACTTGAATCTAGCAGAACGTGTCGCGACCAGGATGATGGAAGTAAAACCGGCAGACCATCTGACCTATATTCTTCTAGCAAATTTGTACTCTGCTGTCGGCCGATGGCATGATGCAGAAAGGATGAGGAGTTTGATGAAAGATAGAGGGATTAGGAAGACACCAGGAAAGAGTTGGATTGAAATTAAGAGGAGCTTGGCTCCGTATCCAACCTCTGATATGACTAATGAGAGAATGACATCCCTATGATCTGAAAATTGAAGCCAGCATTGGCCATTTTGCATATGTGCAAACTGAGGCCGTTGTGAGAATTTGCGTTGGACCTCTGACAGCAATCACAGCGTCAGTTGGGTGTGGTGGTGGTGGTGGTGGTGCCATACAGAGTTGGCCATCACTTGGTTGTGGTGGGACTCTGGGAATCCCATTCCTTATCTCATGTTCAAACCCACTGTGGGTGTCTCCTGTGCTCAAGCTGAGCTTGTATGATGGCGACCATAGCTCGGCAGAGACATCCAATGCAGCATGTCTTCCGACTCGACATTGGTTTCTTCATGCAATAAACCGAGAAAAATGGAACCAGAAAATATGTTTTAGAAGGAGCTAGTGATGCGGAGACTATAAAATCTTAAGCCCTTTCCTTCCCACTGCGTAGCGCCTATGACTTTGTTCTGGTAAAACAACAGCCAATAGTGCAAAAGCGTAGCATTGAGAGAGGACAGGTTGCAATGAGCTCCTGTGGTTTGTGCCTGAAGTAGGGCTGGTAAACGAGTGAAAAATGAACCGAGCTTGGGCTGTTCAACTGTGAACCTTAGCTCGAAGGTGTGCTGCAACAAGCTTGTGTTATTCAAACTGGGTAGATCAAGTTCATGGCCACCCGAGTTGAGCCCATGATTTTGACGATCTGAACTAGATTTAGCAGAGTTGGAGCTGGGATTATTTAAGGAAATGTGCATATTTTTTATATTGATGGAGAACTTCACCACCTCTTTAGGAGATAAGAGCCTCAACCTGCTGTTCTACACCGTTGTGTGTGTGTTTTAACAAGGCTAGCCAAGCCAAGGCAAGCATCCCCTGTTCATGCTGGACGTAGATAATCTTGCATTTATGGAAGTTCATGTCTGTTGTACATGCTGCTTTTACAGATGGGCAATGTTGGTGCAGCTTCTATGTTTTTTTTTTCATGAGGAACGGGCAAACCACCACTAGGATCAGAGACCTAGTCGTGCTGGCTAAGCCTGATGTACTTATGGTCACTATCCCTACGGTGTAAACCCGTGGCACACCCCTTTCCCCTTGGGAGTCGCCTTGGTTAGGCACAAGCAAGGGGCATAATACCTTTACCCATTCTTATATGCAACGGGTTGACGTCCGTGAGAATGGAACACTGACCACTCGTCTAGTAACCAAGGCCCCCTTCCACCATGCCAAACCTCCTGGTGCTCATCTGATATGAACCTCGCCATGGGTTTGCTGCAAGAAAGGATTGTAAATAGCTAAGGGGGTGAATGGGATCCACATAAGCAAATAAAAAGGGGTTCATAGTTGGTCTTGGGTTCATATCGGGTTGGATATGGATAGTTGTATTTTGTATCCATGAACTAGCTTCTTTTGTAAGGTTATATAAATCATGAGCCTCTTCTAATTCAATCATCCATCTAATAAGAAATTCTCTTTTTTTATCCTTTCTTTAAGAATTGACCCTAGTAATAGAGATTTGGAGGCCCTCTCCTCCTTGAATTGGGTATCATCATGTTGCTTTGCCATTGATTAATGCAAACAATGTGAAACTCTCTCTCTCTCTCTCTACAAGTAATTGAAAATTGCAAGTCAACCTAATTGAGTCTACATCAAGTAGATCTGAACTGGATATTGAGTAAAATATTTATTCATTCAAAATACATTTAAGTTTGCACTCATGCTTCTAAATTTTTATTTTATCTTAAATACAACTAAATGAACAATTTTAGATCCAATCTATTTGGATAGATCGAACCCAACTTTAGATAGGGCTTAAATCTCCTACCCGTTATAGCATGCATAAAAGGTAAATGACATACCAAGTCGCACGCCAATACGTTAATTAAAAATAAATATCATAAACTCATATATAAGCTTCTAACCAACTAATATGATTCATTTTCATACATGACTTACTTTCGGAAATGAATTATTTTTTCAAATGTACCTTAATAAAAATAAATAAACACATAAAAGAAAAGATGGATATGCTAGCTGCAAACAATGGCTGTTCATTTCTTCGCAATATATAAAAAAAAAAAATAGGTGGAACCGTGGAAGGGGATGCACATGGAATTGTCCAGGGGGCGTTTGTTACACTGGGGAGGAAAGCGTCTTTCTCCCGGAAGCCTACCTTTCGGGTGAAAGTCATTCCCCAAAGGGGTGGTGCGACCTTGCTTTCGTGTGAAAACAGGGCCACAATTATTTTCACGATTGCCCTCAGGCCCTTTGGTACTTCTGCGTTTTGTTTCACCTTAAAGCAGTAAAGTGACCCACAACCACCGTAAAGTTAGGGGTGTCAATGGGTCGGGTTTACCCAGACTCGACCCGAACCAAACCATATAGGGTTCGGATATGATGATAAATAATAAGACCCAGGTTTGGACCCAAAGGTCCAATTAATACATGGACCAGGGTATAATTTGTGAAATTTTATATCAGACCTGGACCTGATGACCAGAGTTCTGATTAAGACCCACAATTTTTCAATGTAAAAATATGATTTACCAGGTATGACCCGGGTCTGGTTCATGTAGTTCTTATATGGTCCGGGTATGTTTTTTTTTATAGTGGACCCAATTAAACTGAGGTCCAAACCCGATACCATACCCGAAAATTGAGTCCAAGTCTGGTACCACTTGGGTCCGAACCAAACCTGACCGGTTGGCACCCCTACCTAAAGTGTGAGCCCCTTTCCCACCTTTTGGCATCAAACACACACACCCAGGTGTGCCGCTTCGCGGCAACGATATCAATGCTTCATAATGCACCAACGTTTCACAACTTTAAAAAATCTTGATTTTTATCTAAAAAACATGATCTAAGATGCACGTCCACCAAACCCCAACTTGCCACTCCGAAAAAAAAAGATATGATTTGCAGAGGGTTAAATTGGGTGAGAGAGATGCTCTTGATCTCAATGCAATAGGCCACAACAACTACTTAGGAGGTGTTTGATTGGGTGTCCTGTCCTGTCGCAGATAGCACACACTTTTTTTTTTTAACAGTGTATACACTCTTCTGTCTCATGTTTCAAGGGGGAAGCAGCGTAGGACAACAAAACGTGTCCCCTTTGAGAAGCCGGATAACGTGTCCCACCCATTGACTATTCCCACATTTGTGTGTGGGCCCCACACAGTGGGCATCCTGTCGAATCAAGCAACCCTTTAGAGAGTGTTTGACTCCTTGTCTTGGTTAGGACAGAACATCTTACCCAGGATAGACAGGACAGTTGTCCTGTTCAGGACACACTGTCCAAGTTTGTCCGGGGTAGGGTTCTTTTTTTAAAGTGTATCGTTCCCACCATTTCAGGGGCATCGGTACAATAAAAGGGTGTGCTGCATGTCTGCAGTTTGATTGCTGGTATGCAGTGACCCATGCAAAACCAATTGCACCCTAGGGAACATTATCCAACTTTTATGTGTAACCATGCATGCCATGAGCACCACTAGCTGGCCCAAACGGGTTGTGGAGTCTAACCTTAATGCTTCACTTGGGACCATAGTTGCATAGAAACCATATTTTGCCTTATGTATCCTGTTTCCGCATACCAGTACCTTACGCTGGGTACCAAACTAGTTTAAAAAGTATTGAAACCAGTTTCAGAAACACCAAAAAACTTGTTTTTATATGCATATGAAACTCGTCTCTAAGAACATAAGAAATCATTTTTTTATATAAATGAAACCAGTACCAAACTTAAGAATATAAAAAACTTATTTCTTATATAAGACAAACCAAAACCAAATTTGGTTTCATCTATGGTGGCAATAATTGTATCCCTCTCAAACAAGGTAACACATGGGATAATAGGACCTCTAGTGCCCCCTCTTATACCTTTCTAATACAAAAAATGATCATACTGACAAAAATCATAAATTTTGAAATCTATGTTTAAATTCACAAATTGTTTGCTTTAAAAGGACTTTTCTACCCTTTACACAAACATTTTTTTTTTAGATATTTAAACTTCCTCTCACAAATGAAAATATGCAAATTTCTTTCAAAATATGTGAATTTTTTTCTTAAATTTGTGATTCTTTTTAAATATATGAATTTTCTCTAAATACGAGAATATGTGAATTTTCTAAAAAATATATGAATTTTCTTTTAAATATATGATTTTCCTCTTATATGTGAATTTTCTTCTAAATATTTGATTTTTTTCAAATTTTATGAAATTTTTCTTAAATATATGATATTCATCTTAAAAACACAACAAAGTATAACATATAAATATGCACCCGTGAATGTCCTTCTGACTATGCCCTTTATGTAATTTTAATAAAAATAGGTTTGTATATTTTGGAGACCTTTGCAAACTTATAATTGCGAATATTGTAATGTATTTGTGAATGACATGACATGTCAGGTAAAAGGCCTGCTAACTGGTATTTGCAAAAGTACTCCTAAAAGTAAAAAACCTTTAGTGGTGCCTCAAAAGCAACGATAAAGCCTTTAACAATGCATTCTAACATGCGCGAGTCCATTGACATATGGTCAGGTGAGTGGTAGGCATCTCTCTCTCTCTCTCTCTCTCTCTCTCTCTCTCTCTCTCTCTCTCTCTCTCTCTATCTATCTATCTATCTATCTATCTATCTATCTATCTGTCTTGGTCGCGGATGCTGGGCGTATCTCGTTCATCAACACCACTTCTCCTTCGGTCGAGGGGTTATCTCCTCCTGGGTGGGGTGGTCTCCCTATTAGGAGACGTCGTCGACCTTCGCTATCTCCATCCGGCGAGTCTGGGGTCTCTCCTAGGCGGTCTGTGAGGATCCGCACTCCTCGGGTATTTCCGGACTTTCAGTTATGAAGATCTTGTGTTGGAATATTCGAGGACTGAATTGCCCCACCAAACGTCTTTTCCTGGCGAGTTGGATCCATCAAGAAAAGTCCGATCTTATTGCTCTTTGTGAAACGAAGATGGCAGATATCTCGAGCTTCGTCGTCTCCGAAATCTGGCGTGGTGCAGATTCCTTCTTCAAGCCTGCGACTCAATATGCGGGAGGCATCCTCATCTTCGGGAAGCATTCTCTAGCCTTTCAACAGGTGGACGAAGGTACGTTTTCCATATCCATCACTCTTCCCTTACCTACTCAGACTATTTCAGTTGTGGTCACTATGGTGTATGGTCCCCACCGTCAAAGCCGTCGGGAGGAGTTTTGGTTGGACTTAAATAGGGTAATTGCTTCATTCGGGGATCATCATATTATCATGGGAGATTTCAACTGCCTTATGTCTCCTATCGATTCTAGCTTTCCGGTTAATTTCTCGGCTTCAATGAGGGGCTTCCAAAATTTTATTCAGATGAACCGGTTGTACCACGTTCCCCATGTTGGTGAAGCTTTCTCATGGTCCAATCGACGATCTACTCCGTGCTTTCGTCTGCTAGACAGGGTGCTCGTTTCGTCAGAGCTGCTGAGTTCTATTAATGACATCTCTTGTTGTCTTCTGCCACCATCTGTCTCAGACCATAGTCAGATTGTTATCCGATGGGGTCAAGGCTTCACCGGAGATAGATCCTTTAGATTTGAGCAATGGTGGCTTAAGGAGGCGGGCTTCGAGTTGTTAGTCCATCAATCTTGGAGTAGACCTTGTTTTGTTGTCCGGGCGGCTACAAGATGCATGGTTAAGCTTTTTCGTCTATCCCGCGATATCAAATCTTGGCTTATCTCCAATAGAATAAGTAAATTCCAAAATCTGGGGGATTGGGAGCGAGAGCTGGCTTCTATCAATCAGTCTCTCTTGGATACGTCCTATATGAATGCATCAGATATTGAATGTCTCAATGCTAGATCGGCCGAGCTGACTCTTCTAGTGCAATCGTGGCGTCTAAAGGATGAAATTCGTTGGAAGCAGCGGTCAAGGGTGAATTGGCTTAAAGCGGGTGACGGGAATACAAGGTTTTTTCATTCGTTAGCATCTCACAGGCATCGAAGACATGCGATTCACACTCTGTATATCAATGGTGTCTCCTTTTCGGGCGATCAGGTACTCAATGCTGTCTCCAACTATTTTTATAACCTGTATTCCTGCAACCAAGCTGTAGGTGGCAATATGGGTTCAACTTTATTTTTGTCCATGGATCGAGCGCTAGCCAACTCGATTCAGGGGTTGTTCACCGAAGAAGAAATCGTCTCGGCGGTGCAGGAGTCGTCTGGGTGGAAAGCTCCAGGATTTGATGGCTATCCTGTGGATTTCTTTCGCATATTCTGGCAATGCGTTAAGAGTGACATTCTTAGTGTCTTCGCCGAGTTTCATCGAAATGGCCGATTGTCGGTTCACTCTCACCTAGCAATTGTGTCGCTTATTCCTAAGGAGGAAGCCGCATCGGATATCTCGCGGTTTAGACCTATATCAGTGTTAGGCAGTTTATATCGCATTATCGCCAAGGTTTTAGCTAACAGGATGCGTTCAATTGCTCTTAGGATTTTCTCAGAGGCTCAGTTCGCCTTCATTCCTAACAGAAGACTTCAACATTCCTTCATTTTGGCCACAGAAGTGTTGCAGTCTCTTAAAATCAGCGGAGGGGCCTTTTTCACTCTGAAGCTTGACTTTCATAAAGCCTACGACTTGGTTCATTGGCCGTTCCTCTTCAACATGTTGGCAAACTTGGGCTTCGGTAGGCGTTTCTTTAGTTGGGTGCATGAGCTGGTAACCAATGCCCAATCTCAGTTTCAGATCAATGGGGTCAAGGGAAAACAATTCAAACTTGGTCGTGGTCTTCGACAAGGATGTCCTCTGTCTCCGTTACTCTTTAACGTCGTCTCTGAAGGCCTGGTGGTCTTGGTTAAGAGGGCAGTGGATGGTGATCTAATTGAATCTCTCGGTATTCAAGAGTGTCGTAGTCAGATCCTCACATACGTTGATGACATAATTATCTTCGGAAGGGCCTCCATACAACAAATGTTAAGATTCAAGCTTGTCCTTCTTTTTTTCCAATCGATGTCAGGTCTATCCTTGAACTTCGAGAAGTGTTGTCTTTCCATGGTCAACGCCCCTGCTTCAATGTTGGACTTGGGCCAGCGGATATTCGGATGCTCGGTTTCGGATAACTCTTTCTCTTATCTGGGTCTGCCGCTACAAATCAGTCGTGTATCAACGGCAGCCTGGAGCACCACTATCCAAAGGGTTCAAAAAAAAATTTTGGGATGGCAAGCGTCCTACCTTTCTATCGCAGGTAGACTAACTCTCATCAAGCACGTTCTTTCTGCTATGCCAGAATTTTTTATGTCTATGTTCCTGATGCCCATGGGAGTTAGTAAGAAGATAGCTCAGGTAGTGACGCACTTCCTGTGGTCTGGGCGTGGTCACAAAAACAAGCGTCACCTAATAGGGTGGGACACTCTTCGACTACCCCAAAATAGGGGGGGGTTTGGGAATCAAGGACCCCCGGCTGAGGAGTATGATTCTTGTCGTGAAGCAGAGTTGGCTTGCACACCAACCTGGGTCTCCGTGTGCAAGCGTGCTTCTAGCTAAATACGGTGGTGTGGAATCATTGGTGGGGGTCACAAGCGTGCGTCAGCGATCTATGTCAAAGCTTCGACGATCATGGATCCAAGCATGGTCTGCAGTTCTATCCCATAATGGCAATGTTGAATCGCAGTCTCTGTTCTTTGGTCGTAACCTTGCTCCGAACGGATCTTTCCGCTCTAAAGAAGGCTACCTCGCTCTCCTTCCGTCGGGGGTGGACCAGTTTCCGACGAACCTGATCTGGGGCAAGGGTCCCACTCCGAGATCATGTTTCCTGGCGTGGCTAATCTTACACAATCGGGTGCAGACTGACAACTTCCTCAAATCCATCGGTTTTCATCTGTCGAGTAAATGTGTGTTGTGTGAGGCGGCTGAAGAATCTGCCTTTCACCTTTTTTGGGAGTGCTCTGTTTTTCAAAACATCTTTAAGGTGACTTGGAATAAGCCGGGGGTCAGCGTGCGTCAGGAATCGTTCGCCAATGATTTGTTGTGGGGTCCTCAACCAGTTCGTCATTGCAACAAATGGCGTATTATTTGGCGAACTTGACTTCTCTCGTCATGGTGGGCCGTATGGATGACTCGCAACAATGCTATTTTTCGGCATATTCCGGCAGTGTTCAACAAAATGGTGAACCTTATTTTGGCGGACGTATATGCCATTCTCCGCATCAACATCCCTGATCTGCAACACCATCTGCCTCCAGGGACCATTCATGATCCTAGGTGATGCTCGTCGCCTAACTGTATTTGCTTCTTGTTTCTTTCTTCCTTTTCTCCTTGCATCTCTCCTTTTCTTTTTTTCCCTTTTTTGGGGCTCCTTGGCATGTCTTGGGCCCGTGTTTGGTTTCCCGGTAGGTTCAATGTTGGTTGAACCTGTTTTCGTTTCGTAATGTTGATGGTTATAGTTCGGCTCTCTCTCTCTCTCTATCTTTCTCTCTCTCTTATATATATGAAAATGATTGTATTTTATAGTTGTGAGTGTCTTCAAAATGTGTGAACCTCTTTTTACTAAATATTCTCACATTTGTAAATGTCCTTAAACATGTGTGAGTTTTTGTGAAAAAAAATAGCACAGGCAAAAGAATATTCATAAATATAATACGGCCTTTACCATCATGAGTTGTGAATTCATATATTTAAGAGTAAATTCATATATTTAAGAGAAAATTTGTATATTTGAGAGAAAAATTCGTATATTTGAGAGAAATTTCATATATTTAAGAAGAAATATTTCTATTCTCATATTTGAGAGAAAATTTGCATGTTTGGATAAAATTTATATATTTTGGGAAAAAATGCTGGTATTCTCATATTAGGGAGAAAATCTGCATATTTGTAGAAAATCTGTTGGTGTAAAGTATAAAAAGGCCATTTTAAAGTCAAAATTTTGCAAATTTAAATATAAGGCATTTCGGGGAACACATCATTTTTGTCGCTCAGTACGATCATTTTTTGTTTCTATATGTATGGATTTAGCTTACTTTCATTGGAACCATCAACAAGCTTCTCTCACTTTAATTGAAGTTGTCATGGTTTTTTTTTTCTAATCTAAATATTATTTTTGTATTTTTATTGAGATTTGAGAAGACATGCAAAAGATTATTATCATACTTTCCTATACTTTTCATAAATTCTTGTAAGAGGCAATCCTTACATCATTAGCTTGAAATTGATCTATGAGTTTTCTTTATTTAGTTAAGAAGAGATAATTCTTACGAAGATTTACGCTAACACAATAGTGACTGTAAGTACAGCAGGCCGAGCTAGCGTGGCTAAGTCTCGGGGCGGTTTCTCGGAGTTAAGATAAAAAAAAAAAAAAGCAGTTGGGGGGTTGGAGTCCATGAAAGTGCTCGCAATTCAGCCAACTTTGTTAAATAAGGAAAGAAATATGAGGCTCCAACATGGACGCATCTTTTGAGTTGAGATATCCCCCACATCGTTTGAGGTAGGAAAGAAATTTTCAATCTTTTTCACACGTCATGTGACTATATAATGTAAATGGTATGAAAGCATCCATATATATATATATATATAGGACAATTCTGTGAAAATGAAAGCTGATTTAACGTCTATCTTGGAAAAGGTTTCCTTAGAATGTTAATTCTCTTACACCCTGACATCGATTGAGGCCGAGACTTCTAGATAACAGGTTTGAGTACTTTTCAATCAACATCCTACCTTGACTAGAGGTCCTCGTATTGGCATCTACTGGTTTTTGTGTGTTTTATGGTTCGGTTGGTGTCAACCATTGATTCCAATAACGTGGAACATTGAGGATGAGAAATCAAAAATCATGACCAACCTTTTTATTATTTATATTCTCACTTCACAGATCTCTTCCAGTATTTTTAAAATCAGTTCACTAAGTGAATCGGCTTCTTAAAAAACAAAAAAAAAAATCAAATTGAATCTAGCTGAATCGATTAAGTTTTACTATCAGATGAGATGATATGTGTTATGAAAAATATTAAAAATAAATTAACCTCTTTAAAAATATTAAAAAAAAATTGAGTGTGAATACCAACTGAAGATGGTTCTAACCTTCTGCATTTTGCATGAAATGACTACTTGAAAGACTAAGCACTTTACTGTTACACCAATCAAAGACCCTCAGGTAAGCTAGGGTTAGGCAGACCCCTACCAGTTATACAATTGGGTTTTGAACCTGCAATGTCCCAAACACAAGGTGACGTGTACTAGCTGCTCCTACCAGACAAGACAAGCATAGTTTTTGACACGCAATTTTGTTGGTTAAACATTTTAGTCATGAGACCTTGGCTGCCTCCATAGTTTGTGGAATTGAAAGCTGATTACTCACGAAATTGAAATTTTGGCCACAAATTTTCAGAGGTGGGCTACTTAAGGCAGGGTGGTTGGGAAGCAGATCAGGTCATGCTGAACATGAGCGTTTTTTCTCATGCCGACATCGTGGCCGTCCGATTTGCATTTTAAAATGCTAAAAAGTCAATAAAACCACGTGGCATTCATCCAAAATGCAAACAGACGGCCACGATGTCGGCATAAGAAAAAATGCTCATGTTAAGCATGACCTGATCTGCTTCCGGGTGGTTGTGGGGCCTCACCCAAGGTTTTTCTTACTTCGGCGAGGGTTCCTTGTCATAAACAAAAAAAAAAAAAAATGGCCACATTCCATTCTCACATGAGGCAAGCAAAAGTTAGGCAACGCATGCACGTGTCCAGTGTTTTTGGTAGAAATACAGATTTTGTATAAAAATGGAACCCACAAAGCAAAAATCTAGTTTTTGTGAAATTGGAAATTCCACGAACCAAACACAGCTCAACGCCCTCTTGGTGTAAAGCACATGAGGTCGCAGACACCAGACATGACTTGGCGTTTAACCAATTCAGATCTGATGTGAAACTGGATCCAAACCCGTTTATTGAAAATGGATTATTTGGCTCTCATATGACTTGTTTGTATTCTATAATAGGGGGTGCAAACAGGTTGGATTCAGGCTGGATATTTTTTGATCCAGATCTAAAAACTGAATCCAAGTTTTATGTGGTATATCCAAATCAGATGCAATGAGGTAAGGTTGAGTCCCAATTCAAAATTCATATGGTAATATTGGATCCAGCAAAAATAGAACCAAAGTAAACTGTTTACATGTAAAAAAACACAATCGGGTCTGATTTTGATTCGGATCAATTTCAGGTCCAACTTAAAATGCTGATCCAAACCGACCCGAATCCAAAAGTAATTCATTCGAGCATATCTGAATCTGATCCAAAAGCACATTATTCCTATCTTACTTAAAGGATCCAAACCCAGAAATAACATGTTGGACTCGGATTGCAACCCTAATCTGGTAGCATTTTCATTGGGATTCAGGTTAGAGATCCAACCACATGTGACCCGTTTCCACCCCAAACTTAGGTGCATGATCCCTGATAATTGTCACAGATATTGGATTTTCTGTACCTATGCATGCCCAAGCAAGGTGACTCTCTAGGGGCGAGTGGTAAGCACACTTTGTTTTACGCTTCCAGGACAACAACCCTAAGTTGGGGTGTCAACGGGTTGGGTTTACCCGGACCAAACCCTATAGGGTCCAGGTATGTTGATAAATAAGCAGACGCGATTAAGACCCGGGTTCGAATTCAAAGGTTCGATCTATACATGAACCCGAGTATAGTTTTTGAAATTTTATACCAGACCCGGACCCGACCAGAGTTCTAATTAATTAAGGCCTGCAATTTTTCAATGTAAAAATGATAAAAAAAATATTATTTTACCAGATATGGTCAGGGTCTGGTTCATGTAGTTATCATCGGATCCCCATCCGGTATGGTTTCTCTTATAGTAGACCCGATTAAACTCAGATGTGAACCTGATACCATACCCGATCCAAGTCTGGTTCCACCTGGGTCCCAACCAAACCTGAGCCGTTAGACACCCCTCAGGCGGACAGAGCCAGCAGGGCTAGGTCTTTGAAGTTTGAACCTGGGGGCAGTTTCATTGTGTAATAAAATAAATAAAAATTATCAAATATATAAAATTTAAAATCCCGAGAACTTTTATTTTCATGACTTCCGAAGTTCTCATTTTAGGGTCCACAAAGTCAGGATAATTAAAATTTTCAGAATCTCCAAGATCTTTGGCGCGGTCTCCAAACGGGGGTCCCATCCTAACTACAGTCACGTCAAAAAGATACAGTTTGACACACGCGTCACCGTCGTGACATCACTAACGTTCAAACCTCTCTCCTCGTGACATCACGACCGTTCAAACCTCTCTCTCTCTTTGTTTATTGGACTCTCTCTTCCGCCAACTCAACTACATCAACTCTTCAAATTCCAGAACGGAGCATTTGTTTCTCTTCAGAATTCCGGGAGTTCTTTTGATCGAGATCGTCAAAGCAAGAAAATAGATCCGGGAAAAAGAGAGGAAGAAACGAAGAAGGAGATTCCCAGCAGACTCTGAAAACAGCGGTCCTTCTAGAAGGTTCCTTCCTCGAAACCCTCGCCCTTCCTTCCTCACCGTCCATCTCCTCCCTTCTTCGCTTTGATTTTTGAATATGTTACTAAAATTGCGAATTATTTGGAATAAATTATAGCTCGTGAGTTCTCTATCGTCGACTTCGTCTCTGATCTCGTTTTCAGCTTTTGACCGCAATAAATTCCACGTTTTATGTTGTTTCTTTCGTTTTCTGTCGTCTTGTTTGGTTGGAACGAGTTAATGCTTTTCTGGAATTTAATAATTCGAGATGCGGACGGTGATTTGAACGATACTCAGAGATTCCGGAATATTTGTTGCTCCGCAAGAAAAAGAGAAGCTCCTGGGTTCGGATCTATAAGACGGACCCGTCCTTTGGTCTTTTTTCAGCATTCTGTTTGTTGGTTTCCTTTTCTGGATCTGGAAAAGGTGAGAATTTATCGTCCTTTTTCTGGAGTTTGTGGCGATTTGGCGGGATTTTGATGGTCCTTACAGGTGAGTGGTGCAAACTTAAGTTTTTTTCGTGTTTTCGGCGTGGTTTTCAACAGGCCCTGGATTTCATAAGGTCATTCGGTTCCTTTTCTTGTTCTGGTTTTGAAGGGGCTCTGATTTTTGCTTGAACTTCGTTTAACTTCCTTTTTCTTTTCATGATCTCGGAGTAACTTACAGTCCCCCATGCAGTTCTCTTTGGTTGCCATTCAGTTTTCCCTGTTCATTTGGGTTAAATCGCAAGAGATTTTCTGATGGATGCAGTTGTGTGTTTTATGCGTAATTGGTGCAGAAACATGAAATTTTGGTTTCTGCTTACTTTTTCATTGCTGTTGTTACGTGCCCATTTGTGAATTCTGGCTATATGCTGCTAAGGTGATTGAGATAAATTTGAACTTTTCTATAAATATCTCTTCTCTCTGTATGAAAGTATTTGGCATTAATAAATAGCCATGTGATTTCTTTTCTTTAGGGGGCGTTTGAATGGCAGAAGAAATTATCCCCAAGGATTATTTATTATTTATTCTGCTTTTGCTGTGGGCTCGTTGTCCATCTCAAACACCGAAGAAATAATCCGGGATTATTTCTTCGGCTTTTGGCCTATTTATCCCAGATTTTGAATTCAGGGATAAATAGTCAACGACTATTCTTCCCTGCAATCAAACACTCCCTTAATGTGACTTCTCAACTTTGTGAATTGGATGAGTGAAAAAATGAACTTTTGTTCTTATAAGGCTCTGTTGGGAGCTGGGCATTGGAGGAAGTTTACAGATTTGGAAAAGTGAAAGCTGTCAGTTCATGAACTGGAAGCTACCAGCTCTAGGAGGTGGTAATAGGCGATGCTGGTTCTGAATGCAAATACAAAGGAGTATATGTCAACTGCCTCACTTCTCTCCAAAACAACCATTGTCAAAGTGGTTTCACGGAACTCCATACCGAAATCCTCACTATGATCCTACTGCTAGCTCCTGCACGAAGTTATCGTAGTTGCCGATTCTAGTCTTCAGTGAAATTCCAAGGAGTATCTTAACTACCTCGCTTCTCTGATAACAACCATCATAAAAGTAGTTTGACTAAACATCAGACCAAATTCCCAATTCCTATCCCAGCTTCTAGCTCCCATACACTGTAAATGTTGTGTAAGAGGTTCATCTGATAACTAGATTTAATTATTTTTTGCTTCTCCCAAAGTTTACTTTCTGTAGTCTCTTCTACTCTTTCATTTTTGTTGCTTAATGCATATGTGGCAATGGCAGATCCCTCAAGTTTTCTTTTTCCTTTGTCACCAGTGAACCATCCCCTACTAAATAATGTAAATAACTAAATATCCCTTGGTGTTTACAAAGGGGTTCTGTATCATTTGTCTGGTTAGAGGTTGGAAGTTCTCAAAGGTCTTATTGTTGGATCCGTTCCATCAGTAGCTACTTCCATTTCCTTGTAACCACTGGCTGAAAATGTTGATCTGAACCTTGAAACTCTAATTTAAAAAAAAATTTGTGGCTTGGATTACTGCCTGTTGTCAAAGGGTACAGTCAAATGAGTATATTGTACTAGAGGCTGAAAAAGCAATTTTTCCTGACCACGTTTTACATATGAAAATGGTTTTACTGTGAGAATGTGCAATGTTTGTAACCATTTGTAGATTTTTTTTTTCTTTTGAGAGTATTGTCTATAGGCATTTTACTATGCAGACCTTACAGAAGCATCTCCATTGTCCACCTATTGCATTAATGGCATGTTCTGCTTTCTCCCTGAGCCCAATAGACATGGAATTAAAGTCGTGTGTGCCCATCAATCTTACAAAATCAGCCACAGCTAGGTTCTGAACTGATCCAGATTAGGCCATCAACTCATGTCAAGTCTTCTTGTGAAGTAGATAGGCCATGAAATTAGCTTGCCCTATTGACTCTAATCTTCACATACCTAGCATGGGAAAATCCAACTTGGCTAATTTTCTCCCTTTCTATGTCATGTTTCTTTTCCAAATATTTTGATTTGGCTACTACATTTAGATTCTTCCTAGCTGCCAGTGTTGTTATTTAAAACAAATCTTTGACATTATTCATAAATTCTTTTGTTTCCCTAGAAAGATATACTTCTGAAAAACTTTAGACTTATGGCAATTTTGGATTTCATCATGCAGATATCTGCTATTTGTCCAGGTCATTGTTGTTAATTTTAAGCACATTCTTGTACTCCCATGCAGGATAAGCGGCAGAGAGCTCACTAAGGAGATTTCAGCATCTCAGTGCCCTTGACAAGCGGATTATCTGTTTTACAAGAAAAGGTTGTTATAGCAATTAACATCTGAGCTTGTGGGTTGCTGTTTTGTTTACTACAAAGAATATAGATAATTGGACTTCGGCATCTGTTGTGTGCAATGGCATGGTCAAGATTAGCTGGAAACAGTTTGAGACTTTCATTTAATTCTAATTTGGTTGGAAGGAGAGCCTTGGGTGATCATGTTCTCTGTCAGAGTGTTTTCCAGAACCATATCTATTCAAATTTTTGTTGCCACTCATACGTTGGACATGTGAATGAAATCAGTAAAGTGAAGCCTTGGCTGAACAGCGAAACCATTGGAGAAAGTGCAATCAATCAGATAAAAACTCAGAACAGGGGAATCATTACATCACCCCAGTACCAGTTTCGTTCAGCAGAGAAAGTAACAGACTATGATGTTCTCAAGGATTATGGGCAAGAAGATGTTGATCAGAACTCTCCTGGTTTGGGACCTACGAAGCCTAATGAGAAACCAAGGATTGTAGTTCTGGGTTCTGGATGGGGTGCCTGCCGATTTCTTAAAGGAGTAGACACAAAGATATATGATGTGGTTTGTATATCACCTCGGAATCACATGGTCTTTACACCTCTGCTTGCTTCCACTTGTGTTGGAACGCTTGAGTTTAGGTCAGTTGCTGAACCAGTTAATCAGATACAAACTGTACTGGCAAAAGATCCAAATTCATATTTCTTTTTGGCAAAGTGCACAGGCTTAGATGCAGACAAACATGAAGTGAGTCTCTCTTGTCTTAATATATTTTTTGTCTCTGTTTTATCTTTTCCTCATTTGTTCATAGGTTTCTAGTGGTTAATGATATTTTTGAGGAAAAAAAGAACGAAACTTTGAACTTATTAGTCAGAATGTGGACTGCTATGTTGTGAAGCATTGGTCTTGTATATTTGCAAGAAATTCAAGTTTTTTGTGGGAGAAAAGTAGCAGGGAATATTTTTATGGATGGATCAGTGTACGGGATAGAGCATCAGAAACATAATTTTTTTAATCACTTATGATAAACTTGAGTAAATTTATAGAAGATCCTGAAAGGTGCTGGTTCTGGACTAGCCCCTTCAAAAACTATCTGTTCCTCTCCTTTTATTCTTTTGCAGTTTATAATTCCTCTTTTGTCTGATGATCTGTATGTATGCTTATCCATCTTCTATTTTTATCAGGTCTATTGCGAAACTGTACATGGTAATGGCCTGCCGCATGAAGTATACAAATTTAGAGTTGCATATGATAAGCTGGTTATTGCTGCTGGAGCTGAGCCACTGACTTTCAATATCAATGGGGTAAAAGAACATGCCTCTTTTCTTCGTGAAGTGCACCATGCACGAGAGATAAGAAGGAAGCTTCTCTTGAACTTGATGCTTTCTGAAAATCCTGGTATGGGCCCCTCTTTTATCATGTGATTTGTTATATGAGATGGTATTAGTTGATTAGAAACCTGCTTTTGTTGTCGATTTTCAGTTTTATTATCCAAGTGAGTAGAAACGCAAACATTAGCCAACCTCAGGACTGGTGACCCCTTTATATATAATATAGATTTTTTCATGCTTTTCTTTACACTTGACGACATTTTTAACTGATGAATAATACGTAGGCAGTATGATATTCATATTCCTAATGGAGGCAGATGACCACGGCTCTCCTGTTTATGAATAATTAGGCAGACCTCATTCAAGGTGATCTTGACTTTTAACATGGTATAACCATATCTTGGTGAAAATATTAGCTATCCCATATGACGGACCTTCTATAGTAGTCAATGCTGAAATGTTGGCAAAATAATATCAGGACATGCCTGACAGGAACACGGTGATATCATATAGACTGCTTGATGTTGGATTGAGTTGTCCTGTATCTTTTCAAAAATGTGTAAAAACTGTTTGACACAGATCACCACCTTCTGATTCTCTTAAGACCCTTGGTAAGTATCACATGAATTTATTGTTATGGATCTGACGGATTGAAGCTGTATATTTATAGCAGAAGACCACGTGACAGTGGGTGATGATGTCCTCTGTTTTTGGTGCCTCTTCACCAATGTTTATTGTTACATATGCTGTTTATAGCTACATCACAAACTACTTCCCCCTTGGAACTTCACTATATGCCTTCTCATGAACTCAAGCCTTAGCTTCCTTTCTAATGTTACATCATGAATTCGTTCATGTTATAACAGCCAAAAGTGGGTGCATCATGTGTCTCTCTTTCTTACTTTCATTAAATGCAAATTACTCGAGTTTGACTCAATACAATCCCAGTTAAGTTTGTTCATTAGCTTAACAGGCTAAATTGAATCTTAAAACTAAAGCCTGTTTTTTAATGGAGCTGAACTTGAATTCTTAATGAGGCTCATTAAGAGTTCGGTGAGCTTGTGAAGATAAGTGAGGTGGTATCCTTTTGGAGAGGGTTAAGCAACTTTGGGCAAAAAATTAGGAAAGAATGTTAAAAAATGAGGAAACTACAGATGGCTGTATCTTTTGATAACATAGTTAAGTAGAAAGATTTTATCAAAGGGTATGGTTATGCACAACAATTTTTTAATTCTTGTTATCATGTTCAGAAATTGCAAACATAAGATCAACCATGACAACCAACTATTTGAGAAGGGGTTAACTTTTTGCTAAGAGATGGAGAGTAGGAGAAAATTGAGTGACTTTTCTTTTGAAATGTTTTTATGGGTGTAAGCAACCACTCTGTCCACACCAATGATGAGTTCAGTACAATTTTAAGATCATAATATATTCTTTGAAGCATTATGCCATTTCGAGAAAAGTTATAAAAGACCAAATTTTTGTGATGACTGCTCCTACTTTTGCCTCCATATATTGTATGATTGACATTGCACTAAGTTGTCTATAACATGTTTAACATGATTGTTGAAATTAATCTGTGAATGTTGGCAGGACTAGCTGATGAGGAAAAGAGACGCCTTCTTCATTGTGTTGTTATTGGTGGTGGCCCTACTGGGGTAGAGTTTAGTGGTGAACTGAGTGACTTCGTTATGAGGGATGTGCATGAAAGATATGCTCACGTGAAGGACTATGTTCATGTTACCCTCATAGAGGTAATCAACCTTATCTATAATAGAAGATATGATGGAATAGTTCACTACTGTTTTTTTCCTGAACATCTACAATTTCTTTTATTCGAAACGTCTGACAATTTGCTCTCCTGCATGAGTAGGCAAATGAGATCTTGTCATCTTTTGATGTGGGACTCAGGCAATATGCAACCAGACACTTGACTAAGGTAATGTACAGCATTTTTCATATCATGAATCTGGCTACATGTATTACTTTGCACAACCAAGTGATGAATCATGGAACTTAATGTGAAAATTCAGTCTGGTGTTCGCCTTGTTCGGGGGGTTGTGAAAGAGGTGCAGGCAAAGAAGATAATTCTTAGTGATGGTACTGAGGTTCCCTATGGACTACTTGTCTGGTCCACCGGTGTGGGGGCATCACCATTTGTAAAATCTCTTGATCTCCCCAAATCTCCTGGAGGAAGGTATGTCACAATTGCTTCTATTTGGCGCATATCTCTCTTGCCATAGCAATAGGATCTATTTGCATTCTGATGATCCCTTCAACATAATGTGCTCGCTTGTAGGATTGGTGTTGATCAATGGCTGCGAGTTCCTTCGGTCGATGACGTGTATGCACTTGGTGATTGTGCTGGATTTCTTGAGGAGACGGGAAAGCCTGTTCTTCCAGCTTTGGCACAGGTTAGCATTTGTTGACATCCCAATTTTTAGTGAATAAAGAACCAAGATTGCTTGAGGTGCATCTGCTAAGGTCTTGTGGCTTAGTCTAAAGCTTCCTAAGGTCATATTGGGATCAAAACAAATTTTTGGTTGATCGTCTTTATTTGAAGGTGTCAGTGGCAGAGTTACCTGAAGCTTCTTATGTAGGTGGGAAGTGCGCTTCTCAGAAACTTACTTTAGAAGCGCGATACTCCTCGCTTTCAAAACTTCATGGGAATCTTCATTTTCTCACACTTCTTCTATGTTTCCCGCATGCATTGTCCATGCTTCCTATTGTTAGAGATAAACCTGATCCAATTCATCCGAATCCAAAAGATCCATCTCATGGAGATAAGGATTATCAATCCAGCAATGGCAACACTGATAAGGACGATGAAAAAGGCTCCAATATTCGCCAGCTGTACAACAAATCTCCTGAATATAGTTCCATAATTATAGGGAAATACTCGGGTGGTGATAGAGATTGTAATTTCCTAAAATCTTGTGACAGCAGCTCTTTATATAAAGGAAAACTCACACGCACAAAGATATAGAGTGCTGTGAGAATGGGTTGTGGATGTAGGTGATTATTCACCGAACCACATTAAATATTTTCTCTGTTCCTTTTGCTTTGTGTGTGATTGCACAATTACCTTGCTTTCACTTTCTGTGTATGCTCTTTGACTTATATGCTTTTCTCACGTTTCTTTTTTATATTTTCATGTGCTTTCTCTCACTCTTCCACTTACTTTTCATGTGTTTTCTCTAAATTGGTATAGTTAGATTTTAACAAAAATTTAATTCTTTTATTGAAAAATCTTGAAATATAAAAACAGTCAATTTTATTTTAGTTTTTTATTTGTTTCTTGTTTGATTCCTATTCAGTTCTCAAATTGCTTGTTTGATATGCATTGGTCAGGTTGCAGAGAGGGAGGGCAAATATCTCGTAGAGTTGGTGAACAGGATCGGGAAACAAAACGGGGGGAAAGCTTTCTCTGCTAAAGATATTCCTCTTGGTGACGCTTTTGTTTACAAGCACTTTGGTAGCATGGCTTCTGTTGGGCGGTACAAAGCACTCGTTGATTTGCGACAAAGCAAGGTATCATGTCCCTCTTCTCATGATATTTTCTCTTCTCAACATGTAGCAGACAAGTTGGCTGGGTCACATGCTGGGTGGATTCTGTTGGCCAGTAGATTAACCATATGCTTAGCACTCACCTTGAACAGATCCAGTTGGTCTGGATTCGCTCAACTTGGTTTCTTATGTCGGACCTGCCTATGTTTACCTATAACTAGTCTATGATCTGAGTCTGACCTTGAACCTGGTTTGAGGAATGAGCAAGGAGTCAGCTAAATCTTTGTCTTAACCTGGTTCTGATTAGTAGATATACTTTATGAAACTTGATGTAGAGATGCAGGAAAGTTTGTTTCTGAAACCCACAGATTTGAAACAAAACTACAAAAGTAGAATATCTAGGAAAACTGAAAATAACCAAAAATTGAATTATCTAAGAAAACTGAGAGTTGGCGAGAGATAATATTATCTAGAAATCATCCCATAATATTTTGGCCGTAGTGTTCTACAGCTCTTTATCTCTTTATAGATGTGTGGATTTAATTCTAAGAGAATGAAGTCTCCTAATTGTGATAAGGTTTTTAATTAGGATACAACAACAACAACAACAACAACTACGCCTTCATCCCAAAACAATTGGGGTCGGCGATATGAACCAACAAAGAAAATCATTATGGGCCTTCCACATGAATCCTTCTCCTCCATTCATTTCTATCCAATGCCATGTCCTCGGTGAGGTTCGAAGCATTCATATCTTTTTCTATCACCTCCATCCATGTCTTCCTAGGCCTACTCCAACCTCTTTTAACTAATATATTTTCCCATTTCTCTATCCTTCTAACTGGAGCATCATTAGGCCTTTGTCGAATATATCCAAACCACCATAAACGATTCTCTCTCATCTTATTTTCAATGGGTGCAACGCCTACCTTCTTACGTATCTCCTCGTTCCAAATCTTATCTTTTATTGTATTTCCACACATCCATCTCAGCATACGCATCTCAGCTACACTCATTTTTTGAATATGATGTCTCTTGGCAGCCCAACATTCCGTACCATATAGTAAAGCGGGCCTAATAGTCGTCCTATAAAACTTTCCCTTCAA
Source organism: Nuphar pumila (assembly GCF_984573655.1). Taxonomy (NCBI): domain Eukaryota; kingdom Viridiplantae; phylum Streptophyta; class Magnoliopsida; order Nymphaeales; family Nymphaeaceae; genus Nuphar; species Nuphar pumila. The sequence goes on along the minus strand of NC_143259.1, from coordinate 113,892,381 downwards.
CCGCAATGGCATTCTACGATCGCACAACACTCCAATTGCACTCTTCCATTTCATCCACCCAACCTTTATCCTATGATTTACATCTCCATCAATTTCTCCATACTTTTGAATGATAGATCCCAAATATTTGAAAGAATCATCCACCGGTATTTCGTGCTCACCAAGCTTCACTACACTCCCATCACTACTTCATTGCTTACTAAATCGACATTCCATGTATTCTGTCTTACTCTTACTCAACTTAAAACCTCTTGCTTCCAATGTTTTTAATTAGGATAAGCTTCATATTTCTATTAATTTTAAAATTATAAATATGAATGCAATACATTATTCAATCTTCAAATACAAACTAAAGATCCAAACAAAAAATGCAAATAAAAAAAATAGGATTCAAATGAATCTTATTATTCGCCCCAAAAGGTTTGGCGCAGCGGAGGGGGGCTTGGCCACTAGGCAGGTGGTCAGGGTTCCATTCTCATGAGAGTCAGCCCCTTGCATTAATAAGAGAAGGGATAAGCCTTTGCTCAGCCTAAGCTTGGCGACTCCCTCGGGACAAGGGGTGTGTCACGGGTTTACACTGTTTGGACAACGACCATAATTACAGTAAGCTTAGCCAATGTGATTAGGTCTCCGATCCCGAGGATGGTTTTTCCGTCGTGGGAAAAAAATAATCCTATTGATCCGTTCTGTTGCTCATGCTCGACTCTTGTCAATTTTCTTGGTTTTTGGTTTTCCTTGTGCAGGATTCGAAGGGCATAAGCATGGCGGGGTTTGTGAGTTGGTTCGTCTGGCGGTCTGCCTACTTGACTCGCGTTGTGAGCTGGAGGAACAGGTTCTATGTGGCTGTCAACTGGGCCACCACCTTCGTTTTCGGTAGGGACAACTCAAGGATCTAGTCGCCAGTTCGTGAGGCAGTTGCCACAAAGGCGATCAGCACTAGGTTTATATGTGGGGTGGTGTCCTACTAAGATATAGTTCATTTGCTTGGGGATAAAAAGCAGTGTGCCATCCATCGCTTCAATTTTGACGCTATCGCTATTATTCTTTTATTGCTCTGAAATAGCTATAAGTTGGGTTGGTTTACCCTCTTCTCTATTCAATAAAAGTTGGCAATTTTTCGATTTCTATTGAATAACCTGCTTTTTTAATACATTTCAAATATTGTCCTAAGGTGTAAAAATACTTTACTCCTTTTTTTATAAAGTAACCCACCTCATATTCGTGCTAAAAGGAATATTCAAAACATTTTAGTCAATTTTGTTCGACCAAACATGGTAAAATTGAGTGATTTTAACCAACCATGTATTTGAAAGATGACTAAAGTTTAATAAAACAGGTGGTGAGAGACTCAAATGTATTGCTCAATATATAAGAAACTTCGGGTATAAAAAATAAATGAAACGGACAATGACATAGAGAACACTAATTGTTAGCACGATTTGTTTGGTTGAAATCATGGTGCCTGATTTTTTCAGATAACTTACATAGCGCTTGATTTTTGCAAGCGACAACTTAGCCATGTGCAACCAAGGTACCTAATTATTCAGGTGATAAGAGTAAAATCATCAAGAAAAAAATCAATTAATTAGATTTATCATATTTTGAGCTGTGAATTGGCTATGTTTGTTATATTTTTTCAGTGTCTGAACACAGAAAAACATTTCCAAGAATCTTGCATAACATTCTATCACGCAAAAGATTGCATCCTTTTTTGTGGTGGCCAAACCCCTCAGCTTTTTGGGTTGAACTTCAATTGATGAGCAGATCAGCCCCAAGGGGGTTGGTGCATTGGAAGGGGCCTTGACCACTAGACCATGAGCATCAGCCCCTTTCCTTAATGAGGGCAAGGGATAAGCCCTTGCTCAACTGAAGCTTGGAGACTCTATGGGGGCGAGGGGTTCCCTAGGGTTTATACCGCCGAAACAGAGATCGAGATCGTAACGACCGAGGCTTAGCCAAGGTGACTAGGTTTCTAATTTTGATGATGGTTTCTCCATCCTTTATGTAAAAAATAAAAAAACTGTTGAGCATATCAGGTCCAAGGAACCTTGGACAGAAAACTGTTCAAGGTGCCTTAGATTCTATCATCAAAAGAAATGGCTTTCTAAAACCATCAAAAGCATCTTGTTCATTTGTCCATTTTCAACCATTAATGTCCATCTAGGAAGTTAAGGACAATCAAAATATTGGTAGGACCCATCATTTTTAATAGCTTTTGGGTGCCGTTCATCTTGATGATAGGCATCATCCAAGGTACTTCAGACTGTTTTCTGTTAAAAGTTCTTTGGACTTGATCTGCACTCCTTTAATTGCAAAATATAATTGAACTTTTTTTATTACTTTTTTCTAAAAAGAAATAAAAATAGCTGGGCTAAATAGAATTTATTCTAAGGGATTTTGGGTTTCACTCCTATGTAGATTGCAAGGTTAAGGCAACTTACTCCAGTGTTGTGTGTCCTCTTATATACTACTTTTAACATGTCTTTTTATATAAAATTAAGAAGAAACAACATTTTTTGTGTCCTTTTAGCTATGCCAATGTGACTCAACCCCAACCTTGGAAAGGAAAAAAAAAAGTAAAGAAAAGTTTTAGCCTATTTTAGCATCAACTTAGTGTTCAGACAAAAAACTACTTTAACAATTACTCTCCACGGCAATGTGCAGCTATGGGACATTTTCTCAAGTGCCTTTTTTCACATGGATTGGTTAATTTTGTGGACATTGGAACATTCCTCATTACTGCTTGTGTATATGACATGGCTTTTCAGCACAAAATATTTCTTCAAAAGACCAGCAATTGGATTTCTAACATCTGGTTATGTAGATGGACTCAGGGCTTTCAAGTTGAAGGAGGTCGAGAATTTGGTGCCCCGGGTGTGTTTTCTTTGCCGCAAGGTTGAACTCATTTGGGAAACTATTCCTAGTGTGAGAGGTGGACTATTTGCTGAGTTTTATAACAAAATACAAGCCCTTAGGTGTCTTTGAGTATGATAGTGTTCATTAATTTTTTTTTTTAAGCAATCAAAGGGTTTTCAGTTCTCCTTTAGTCATTCTCAATCTCCAATTGGGATGTCAATGGATCAGATTTTATCCAATATCCGACCGAATCCAACTTCATTTATGATTTACAAGTCAAAACTATATCCGACTATAATTGGATATGGATATGGTTTTGCTTTTTGCTACTGAATCTAGTGAGTATATGAAAATGATGAATATTAAAATCTGTTTATATGCAGAAAAGCGTATTGGGTATGAGCTTTTTACCATCAAAATGTAAATATAAAATCGAATCCATTTAGCCAACATTTAATTAGTTGAATATGGTATTGGCCACATGTAACTCAAATCTAAACCATTTACATCTCTAGACTTTGATCTTTATTACAGTATGTAAAACCCACCCGACTCTCTCGGGTGGGGACGATAAGAATTAAAAAAAAAAAGTGAGAACGAAATTGGGGGAACACAATTCCTGAAAAAGAGAAACTGCTTTCCCTTCTCATATACATGGGGATGAGGATAAACCACACACCCCATTGTTGGGAGGGTGAGGCTTATCCTCACCCGCCTTGAGGGTTCTCTCACAATGAGTCTCCCTACCCCATTTGAAAGAATAAAAAACACATTAAGTGAGAGAGTTTCTAGAGGAAAAGAGGGTTTAAGAGAGCGATCCAGGAGAAGTAAACCCTCCCTTCTCTTTCTTGTTTTCTTTTTGTTTTACGAGAGGTCGGTGTGGCCATTAAGAGGAGGCTAGTAGCTATGGTTGTCGGTGTTGTTAGAGAGAGAGAGAGAGGAAGTTGACAACCTCTGGTTGTCAGCTACATCTGATGAGAGGGTGAAGGTCGGGAAGGGGTCGTGCCCCTTCTACCTTTAAGACCATAGCATTGTCCCCGAGACCTGAAGTCTGCCCACCCAACGAAAAACTTCTGGCTCCGTCACTGCAGTGGGGTTCTATTTTTGTTTTCATTGCAGTGCTTCGTGATTCAGAGATCACTAGGAGCCTGTGGTTCATAGTTTGACCAACAATTTAAAATTGGATTATTCTACACAGGTTGCTACGCCCACATACGGCTATAACCGTTACAACTGACTTAGCATTATAATTAGGTATGAGTGAGTGTTAGTTGATGATGTTGAAAGAATTAAGGAAGAAATTTAAAAGATACAAACTTATGTAGTATGTCAAAAATTAAACCCAGACTAGGTGCTTAGACTCCACTACAATTGTAAGTCAGAGTCTTTTATTGATTATAAATATTCTTTATCGAGTTGTAGACTCACTCCTTGAATAATTTCAATCATAGGTTCCAAGTACACTAACAGAGCTAGAACATGACTTAACAACTACTTCGATCGAGCATCAGAGACTATTGTTAGTTTATTTCTTTATCGAAAAGCTGCCTATCAACCAAAGGTTTCCATGCTTTACACCTTTTTAACATCAAAAACAAAATCCGATGTGACATACAAATGCGTGTCATAATTTTTTACTAAAATCTTTTGTTAATTTCTAGAACTACTAAATTTATATGCACCTATGCAAGATAATCTTGGTTTGATTTCTAGATTCAATATCATTACCAATTTTTATTGTATCTCATCATGGTAACAACTCTATGAAGCCAAAGCCCCAACCTTGTGCCTTGACATGTACTTTTTGATTAATATATATTCTGGTTATGGGACATTTGATTGCCTGGACAAACAGTGCCTGGCTCTTTAGTCACATTCTTAGGGTCCCGTGAGCCATAGGGTGCTCTTTGTCCCAACGGGCGGCGTTTGTCCTGCATCTCAAATACCAATTGGGTTCCACTCCCTTATGTCATCTCCCTAGCAAGTAACCTTCGAAATCTTATTGATGCCAGTTCCTTCGATTAAATTTAACCTCATAGATAGATTTAACATAGTTGATTTAATAAGAAACATCCCTTGGATCGTTCTTTTTTATATGTTTTTTTCTAAATTACAAATTTTGGCCTTTTCTCATTTATTGAATTTTGAATTTTACCAAAAAATCCATCAAGCAAGTATATTCAGGTGATTAAGTGTTTATTTTAGTTAAATGGATGAGGTAGATCACATCTATGGAGTTTGATTTGATCAAAACAACTTGCATCAATGAAATCTGAAAGAGAGGTATGAAGATATAGATGAATTAGGGGATGCATGAATCTTGATAGAGCCATCAATGGGTGGGGGTACCCCGAACCTGCCCAAATAACAAATCATTGGGTTCAAGTTTTGTCGGGTCACAAAAATGCAATCTCAGTTCTGGATCCATATAATTTCAAGAAGAAAATTATTAAAAATACATGGGTTGGATTGGATACTTGGCAAAAAAGCGGGGTTAGGTCAGGTACCCGGTAAAAATCGTGGCCCACAGATTGCTCAGGTCGGGTTCACATTGACCTAAATATTATTCAGGATGGCATTTACCCCAAGATTCATGTTCTGATTAGGTAGGGTACCCCATACAAATCCGACCCGTTGACAGCCCTATATCCAGACTCCTCAAACTCATACAACTTTGTTCCCGTGCAAGTTTTATCGCGCGTCTCAAACAATGGACAAAACTTTCCCTACACATTCTGATTCATGGGGAAAAAAACCATGTGACCTTTGAAAGAGTAGATCATTGAAAGAAGTGAGACAAGAGGAACTCACGCAGCTCTTCGTGTATGCTGTGTCACATGGACATGTGGAGACACGATCCAACCATGTATGTTCATTTTTTTTCTCATTTTAAAGTTATCTTATTAAATACGATTTTTTATTAGTAAAATATCAAAAATAAAGTTTTTATTGATTACAAATTAAAAAATAAAGTATCTTGATATCTTATTTTCTAAAGAATTTCGAACTTAAGTGTCGAACCTGAGTCACGTGTCATCGTGTCTATGTATCTTTGGGACATTGGTTCTATGGGAGTATAACAACCCCCCCTACCCCTTCCACTGAACTACAGGTATCGACCAGTGGGCCTAGTAAACTGGTTCGATCCAGGTGAAAGTCGGTCTAGGTCCATTGGTCCCGTGATCGAGCCAAGTTGAGGCCCAGATTCAACCCCTAATTTATGCAATTAGGTCTGAGCTTGGCTAGGTTCTCAAGTCTCAACCCTAATTTGTTCTTCCCCAACCTCTCTCTCTCTCTTCTCTGCGTGAGAGTGCATCTGCAGGGAGGGGGAGGGCGAAGCCGATCGAAGCAAAGCCGCTATGCCTACAGTTAGTATCGGGAGAGACCGTCTGTTCTCTGCTCTCGGGAGGTCTTACAGTAAGTACCCATCATATCGATATCTCCTCCTTCATCCCTCCCTTCTATTTATTTTCGATTGCATCTGTTTCGGCATTCTGAATTGCTGGTTTTGTTGCATTTTCCGCGTTCGTGCGTCGCTGAATCAGCCCAAGAGGAATTCGAGTCGCTATGCTTCGACTTCGGAATCGAGCTCGACGACGTCGTGAGTCCGTCGGAACGCCTTTTTTCTTTCTTCTTCTTCCTTTTCATATATTTTTTTTTAACGATTTGTTTGTTACGTTTCTTGTGGTTTGTGAGTTTTTTCTATCACCAATGTATTTTTCCCCTCTCTTGAATTGGTAACGTAGTTCAAGATTTCTTGAAGTTTTTGGGATTTTTTGTTGGAGAATTGGGGAATCTGGGTAGTTAAACTCATCCATTTTCTAGTGGGTACACGTGAAATTGGATTTTCCTGTGTTGTAAATGGAGAATTTGTGATTTCTGCTTGTTAAGTTTGTTGTTTATGCTTGATGAATGTGTGCTTTCTTTGACAGCCACCTTCATTCTTTTGAACTAATTCGCGCTTTACGTTGTTATGTTAATTCATAGACGACCGAGAAAGCCATAATTAGGAAAGAGAAGCACCTAGAAGAAGAAGCATCAGAGGATGAGGAGGTCATTTACAAGATTGAGGTTCCTGCTAATAGGTGATGTCCATTTTTGGCAACTTAGCTAACTTAGCAACAGTGTCTCATTGTTTTTATTTTTTGAAGTGGTTGAATTTTATTGACCAATTTCATTCCTGATATTGGCATCTGTATCTATGCTACACACGTTTAACAATGAAAAAAATCAAGTTCATGCATGGCATGAATTGGGTTCGAATAAAGCATTGATGCATTAGACTTTTGATACAACAAGTTCTTGATGTAATTGGTGAAACCATGAATAATTTCTTGGGCATTTTCACATGATTGCTTGGTGAACTTTTGATTTGGAGGCATTAAAAATGAATTAATAAATTTACTGAAGAAATCCAAAACAGAACATGTTATTAGTATGTTGTACTGACAAATTAATGCACTGGGATATATTGGTGTAATGGATAAATCTGGGAGAAAAAAAAGGATTAATGATTATAAATATCATATGTTTCCTAAATATAAATCATTATGCAGAACGCGTTATCATGGGGTTGGTAGAAAACGCATGTGTTTGCACTCATATAGCGTTATAAAGCATATTTTTTATGATTGTATGTGTTACTATAAACCAGGAAGGACAACCAATTCTATCATTTCAGTCTACCTGGAATACCAAAACTCACTTGTAATGGTAATCTAGTAGTAGGTTCAGAAAAATGTGCTTTGCAAGTAGTTATTACTATATCTCTTCCAAATAACTATGTGAAAACATTTTTTACCACGCTTTCCTGTTCATAAATGTGAATTTTACATGAAAAATTACTGAAAGAATACTCTTCATCATCATAATTATGTTTTATTTGTTACACGATCATGTTAGTTTTCGTTCATTGGAGCTTTTGCAGAGAAAACTTGTAGTAGTACATTACGTTCTTAGAAAGAGAGCAAATGTTTAATTGGTTTAAAAGAATGTTCATTCATCTGTTATTTTCTTTGCAATGAACAGGTATGACCTTCTCTGTCTTGAAGGGCTTGCACAAGCTCTACGCATCTTCATTGGTGTTGATGAGATACCTACATATAGAGTGGTTGACATGCCAAAAAACTCCATGCTTAAAATGCATGTGAAGCCAGAGGTATTTCAGGCACAATTTTCATCTGGAGCTTAACTTTTATAGTGATCTGGTAAGTTGCATTTTAAGTAGTTTATGTTTGGCAGACGTCTCGTATTCGTCCATTCATCGTGTGTGCTGTTCTGAGGGGAGTTACCTTTAACGAAGCAAAATATAGCAGCTTCATTGATCTTCAAGACAGGTTGCATCAGAATATCTGTAGGTAATTTTCATGAAGAAGTTTTCCCTTGGGCTTATATTGATTAGTTACCAGTTATCATGGTTTTGCACCTTAAGGCACTTTGTTATCTTCTGGTTCAATCTTGTTTCATGAGTTGGCATCTAATAAGTGGCCTGCATATTAAAAAATAAGGCTTTTAATAGAGAGCTCATTACCTAGCATCTATGAATTTTAACCTGTAATTCATCATCCACTCTCACCAAAGTTTAAAAGATGCGTTAGATGCACTTACCCTGTTGAGTGCATCATTCTTGTTCATCCATTACAGTATTTACATTAATGTGCCCTTTCTCTTGTGGGCAACTTTGCCTTCTTTGACATTGTTCCTGGTAGGTTTTCTAATATAATCTTTCTTGTGTTACCACCATCACTTATAAGCCAATAAGAACATTCATCCGTTTCTTACCTATTTTGGCTGTAGGATCCTTTTTCTTTTTTTAACGTATGAAGGAGTTCTTATTTTTAGACCTCTATATGCGTTCTATCTGTACATTGTCAATATGAGGCTTGTAGGAAATATATGTAAAGGAAAAAATTCTGAATTGTTTGGCAGGAAGAGAACTCTTGTTGCTATTGGGACGCATGACCTGGATACATTAAAGGGGCCTTTCACATATGAGGTCAGTCATGACTGCTTTCTGCTTTCTTTGTTACCTTGGATGGGTAATGAAGGCTCAGAGCCACGGTTCCGTGGTAGCTTAATACCATCACACACGTGAACTGAATTCCTACTTTCATGTGCTATTTTCTTTGTGATGAGTCCTTTTTGCTAACATGTGTCAGTAACCTGGTTATTGTTAACAATATTCTATATCACATTAATAGTCTATATATTGCTTTAATAGGAAGTTGGAGTGCTTCCTGAAGTTAGAGGTTGTTACTGTCCATCCTTATTTGGCTGCAAGTTGTGGCCTTTTTTTTCTTGGTTTTGTTGTAACTTATGCTACTTATAATTATCTCTTATTTGTAATCTGTGGAATCTCATTTTCTATGATTAGTAATTAGAAAAGGAACAAGCTAGTTGCTGTTTAAAGTCTGGCAAACTCATATGCCTCTATGAGAAAAGTTCACTTCCTCCCACAATCTATGGTTCATTGAGGCTGATTTGAACCTAAATAGCTCTGGACATTTAGCTTCCACGTATGGACTCTTGGATCCTCCTGGTCCTTGTAAAGAATTCATTCCTTGGTTGCCTCATGTAATCTGTTGTTTTGTTTCCTTGATTCATGGAACCTGTTTTCAGTTCTAACACTATTTTTCAATTTGTGAGCTTAGCTTCCCTATATCAACATCTTAGTTCTGTAGTTGCTTGAAAAGATTTGCGAGTTGTAGCATCTAGTACATCGATATAATTGATCACCAAATTATAGAATTTACAGTTTGCCAATGTTATTTCAACTTCTACCTGTTTTGGGTGATATATTCTTTGAATTATGGTTATCACAAGGTTGTAGGAAACTTCTATAACTTTGGGCATTGCGAGACTGACACTGGTGTCTCCTTTTACAGGCTTTGTCTCCTCGGGAGATAAACTTTGTACCCTTGAAACAGGTAAATAATAATATCCCCATATGGTTGTGATGCACATCTATCCCATCATGAGCAATTTAGGCATTGGTTCCTTGTTGAATGAATTGTCCATTTGTTTGATTGTAAGTGTCTGATGCTGATCTATCTATTTATTTAGTTAATTTTTTTCTGCTATGCAGTAGCCTCACTAACACAGTGTCCTTTATCTGTTAAGATTATCTTTTGACTTGGAGTTATAATGGAATGTCCAATCTTTTTCATGTTCTGCTCTAGTATCTAAGCGGGATATGTTTAAATTTTTAGAGATGTCCAAAGAATGCAGATACACTCATCCACATGTTGATGTACAATGATTCCTTGTCTGCTTAGTTTGCTATGTGAAACATGGACCTTTTTTCTTTCTTTTTCTGATGCATAACTTTAGTTATGGAACTTATATCTTCAGTATTGGATGTCTTATGATGAATTATCCACTAATAGTTTGTGATTGTGTGATTTTATTGTCATTTCTTGATGAGATTGATGCACCATAAGTTAGATCAAAAGCATGGAGTGTGCAAATCATGTGCATTTGTAAGATCTGTACATTTATAAACCTTTTGGTACCTGAAGGCACTTTCTCTTTTCACTAAGCTAGTCTTTACTAATTTTTGTTCTGCCAAGAAGGCTATTTTGGTTATTTGAATGTTTGGATGACTGCATATAATCATGCCTGTTGTCATGTTTATAAGCACTAAAAATGAAATATGCATTGATTTTTTCTTTCCAACTCAATTAATGGACTTTTAGCTCTAGGATATTGTGTAAATACTCTTGGAAGCATTGATTGTTGGACCTCTTCTTGTCCATGTCGTGTCAGAAGAATTCATACTTATCATTAAATTGGAACTTACAATTTGTAGTGAATGGTTGATGAAAATTCCATTCAAGTAAACTGCATAATAAATACGTGGGGGAGCTTTGATCAATTTACTATTATAAAACAAAGAGTATAGATGCCAAAATTGTATGAAATGATAAAACTTTCAATATTCAACTCTTCCCATAATATATATATATATATATATATATATATATATATATATATATATATATATATATATATATTTTCTTCTACCTGTTTGAATTTGGCACTGTCAATACTCAATATTATCTTTTTCAGTTCTTTCTATACTTTCTTTATGTCCATCCAATGCTTTTGTTTTTCAGGTGAAAAACTTCAGAGCAGATGAGCTGATGGAGTTCTATAAAGTATGTGTGCACAAATTTCTTTTTCCACGTGTTACACCAAATTTATTTTAGAAATGGCTAGGTAGAAGACCATTTTTGTTGCATATGTTATAATAGCCGTTCACCACTTTTTTCTGATTTATAGTTTTTGTAATCTTCTCAGGGAGATTTGAAGTTAAAAAAATTCTTGCATATAATTGAGAACTCTCCAGTGTATCCAGTCATATATGACTCTAATAGGTACACATTCTTATTTGCTAATTGAATATTCTTTAGCATCCTGTACTTTGAGGTGTCTAATATATTATGTACAACTTTATTTGATGATTATCTACTTAAATCTTCAAACAATTTGATTTATGAGCTCTATTTAAACCATATCTGTCAGAAGTTTTCTGATGCGTGTCTCAGTTTCACACATAGTTGCCTATATCGTTCAAGGTAATGTCTTGGAGAGGTTTTTTTTCGAAAGGATTTTTGAAAACTGGGTTTTCTCGGGAAAATCTCGAGAGTTTAAAAAAATTTAAAAATATAAAAAATAATAAGAAACGCCGACCCCAATTGTTTTGGGATGAAGGCGTAGTTGTTGTTGTTGTATACAAAATAATAAGAAAGATAAGAAAATAATAGGTTCTGTATCAAATTTTCGTGCAAAATATAAAGAAATAAGTTTGGAAATACAAAAGAAAAAAATACAAAAAAGTGGCTTAAAATATATAAAGTAAGATTTTTTTTCATAAATATCGTGATAGTATCACAATATTTTCATTTTGGTGATATTTTGAAAATATCACGAGATCTTCTCGATATTATTGGCTACCTTAATTTCTCAGAAAATCTCGCGATATTTTCAAAATATTGTCGATATCGGTGACTATGTTTCACATATTGACATCTACAGCCTTTCAAAGAAATTTCTGCATTTATTAATAAAAAATTGTAAGCAGAGTAGCTTATATGTTTAACCTGGTTTTGGCTTTCAAACTGATTACATTTTGCTTTCTGCAGGACAGTCTTGTCCTTGCCTCCTATCATTAATGGAGCACACTCTGCAATCACATTAGAAACAAAGAACGTGTTTATTGAATGTACAGCAACAGACTTGACAAAGGCCAACATTGTCTTGAATACAATGGTTAGCAATAATCAATGTTGCTTTATACTTTATCCAGGTTGTAAGTTTTTTTATGAAGATATTATATCACTTGTATGATGTGGTACTTTCTTTTGTTTGTCAAAGGTGACCATGTTTTCAGTATACTGTGAAAGAAAGTTCCAGGTTGAACCAGTTGAGGTGATATACTCCGGGGATAAGACAAAAATATATCCTGATTTGTCCTTTTCGAAGTTGGATGTTCCTTTTCCGTATATCGCCAACACTATTGGTGTTAAACTGGAACCTGCTGAGGTATTTGCTGAACAGCTGAAGTTGTGTCACAGAATTTTCTTTTGAAAGATTTTATGTGGCAGAAATTTATCCTTCTACAAATAAGAATCTTTTGTTGGTATTTCTATTTTCTGTTGAATTCTTTGTAGTATTTCGTAACATTTTCTTATTGTTGACAACTTGGTTTTTCCCATATCTTTTGCTTGCTGATTTAGCGCCTAACAGTCCGTTGGCTTTTAAAACTTAGTATTAAGTTTATTTTCATTAAGCCAACATTAGAAGCATCAAATAACACTGTCAAGAAGTTCTTGTACTTTTAAAGTTGGATGTTCGTAAGCACATGAAGGAATCAGATTACTTAGGAAAGTCAATCCTAGTTTCTGTGAAGACATAAGATGAGTTAGATCAATCCTTCTTGCCCATGAACTCAGGAAACACTTGATCAAGAGCCCTAGGTGGCTAATAAGGAGTAGCCTACTAGTGATATATAAGTTTCCTGGATAGCAGACTTTTCACCTTCAACTTTTCATCATGTTGTACCTTCTAAATATTTAGGGGTATATTTCTGATTTGCAGTTGCCTTTTCATATATATATATAGATATATAACACTTGGAGAAGAAATGTCCTAGGTTCAGCTTTTAACTTGAAGTTATTGGAAAATTTTCTTTTAAATTATTGTTCAATCATTTTGGAAGTTTCTTGTCATCCCTGTGGGTCACAGGTTCAAAATTGTGATTGCCTCAGTTTGTTTACACTTCCCTAAAGGTTAGACATCTACATTGAATATATGTTCCTGTTCTGCATATCCTGTTCTACTATTTGTTTTGGTGGTTGCTGATGTTATACATTCCTTTGGCTTCTTGTCCAAAATTTTTAACTTGATCAACATGTTAAATTAGTTTTTATTTATAGTGATTGGTACATTTTTGCTGTTTTAAGTGAATACTACCGTTCCCATTTTCAAATTTCAATTAACTATCCTGTATAGGAAATTATAATATTTGTTGTAAATTTGTTGCTCTTTCATTTGTGTTAGGTGATAACTCTTTTGAATAGAATGCAATTACATGGTCAACTGTTTGAATCAAATGATGGTCTTCAGCACATTCACTTGTCTGTGCCCCCGACTAGAAGTGATGTACTGCATGCTTGTGACGTGATGGAGGTACAAGTGTAGCATTTTGAGCATGGTGAAAGTCTGTTGTGAGCATTATGGGTTATATATTCCATAATTTGTTTTGACCTGTTCTGTATTTGTTTGTTGGAAACTAAATGAAGGTGCTTTTTTTATATTAAGGATGTTGCTATTGCATATGGATATAATAAAATCCCCAAAACAAAGCCAGAGACATTCACACAAGGACACCAACAGCCACTGAATCAAATCACTGATCTCATAAGACTCGAGGTACTGATTGGTATATAAAATTGTTGAAAGGCATTTGTTTGTCTTTTTGTGCATGTGTTTGTGTGAAGGCCATTGTTGCAGGAAAATGACGGCTCATTCTTGTGGCCTGACAGATGCATTTGCAGTTCCAGTTGTTATTTTGAAACTTGTCCATATGAAGAATTTAAAATCTTGTTCCGATCACCATTTAGCTGGTAGTCATGTCTTGTTGTTTTGTTAAGCTTAGGACTATTGTGTCAATTATTTATTCACTCAAATGTATGTTTGGCTTGTTGAAGTGGGTTGTTTTACAAGATGCTAAATCTTGTGATTGGTGTTGCTATTTCTCATTGTCACACGAAATTACTAACTGGAATGGAAATATGAAGTCAGAAAGTGTTTTCTTTGCTTTACAAATGAATATTTCTCTCCTCGATTCTTTATCTGGAATTCAACATGTCAAGCAGAAGGTTCTACAAAATGTCATTTTTAAGCTTGAGGATTTTTTAAGTGGCTTGTATCTTAGTCATTTTGTTGTGCGTTAGGACAATGGTAATTTCTTCTTTGGTTTTTGAAGAAAAGGAAAGGAACTTATTAATTAATAAGCAGATAGGCTATGAAGTGAGGTCCCAAAAATATATTTTTATAAATCTTTCTTTATTAATGTATGGCAGGAACTATGATGTGTAAAGCATTCTGATATTCTGGTAATGCCTTACTTTAAATGCAATTGTTTAATTTGGTTGTAAATCTTTGTGTAAAAATTTAGTGGGAACTGCAATGTGCATAAACCACACACCTTAAAACATGCAACATCTGCAATGTCTGATGATCCTGCCATTTGAAATGACGAATTTACTAGCCCCTCTATCAACTTGACCCAAAGGACTTGGTAATATGCTTCTTCATTATGCTCAAAAGGAACAGTTAGTACTGCAGATTGATTTGTGTTGCAGTGTTGCTGTTAGGGTGTATTGACAAACTGTTTATTGTCAAGCATTTTACTGGATTTTAGGAGCACACTGTCCTTTCAGATTTTTTTTAGTTGGTGGATTGGTTATGTTGTTGCATTTGAGGTCTTTGATTGAAGTATGTACTTGATTCATCAATTAAGTGTAGCTCAATTAATTGCCAAATGTTATAATGGTTGTGATTCTTGAAGGCTCTGCTTGCAGGAGTTGTATCTGAATTTTATCCTTTTTTTATCAGTGTTTTAATTGCTTGTTATCAGGTGCCACTGATACAAAAAATCATTTGTTCCAAGGGTGGACAATTCTTGTTCACATGTCACATGTATTTCACTCATAGCCATCAATATGGGCCTTGTGATGATATCACCGAGGATTTTTTTCCCCAAAGAACTTAAAATAAATGTTTTTTCTCCAGAAAATCTCAGAGTTTTCAAAAACTAAAAACAAAAATTAAAAATTTAATGTGACTTAATTTCTTGGAAAATATCATAATACTATTGCGATATTTGCATTATTTCATTTGTTAGAGTTCTTTTAAGTTATCATAATATTATATATTTTTATCTTTTCTGAAAAAAAGCTTTTAAAAAGATGCTACAATTTCAAAATATTGTGATATTTGGTTACTGTGCTTGTATGGCATCTACTGGGAGGATTTCTCATGTTATCCAATTCTATATTCATATTCTTTGCACTTGCATACTATCATGATATCATCTGACCTTACACTGCTGAATAAGCAGGCATTCTAGGCTGGACTACTGTGGTCTGGCCTTCCACTGCTAAATAAGCAGACATTCTAGGCTGGACTAATGTCGAGGTTCCCCTATGTTGGTTATTCTTGTGGTGCCTTGATAGCTATTGATGTAGGCATAAATCATTGGTGTGCTTTTCTCTGGACTTTTTTTTCACCTCCGAGGTAAGTTTATCTAAAAGTTGCATGGCTTAGTGCTACATGTTCATAGGCTCGACCTATCTAACTTGCTGAACTTTTATGAATCTTGGGTGTACTTATGCCTCAAATCTGTGTCATTTTGTAATTGAAGGTGGAGCCAATATTACTTAATAGTTTAATTACTCATTAAGCGATTTTGTATAAGCAATTTCACAACATTGAGCCATTGCAAGGTTGAGCAAAACTCACCTTATTCATCTGAACAGTGCCACCCAGTTAGGTGTATATTTATCAAGCATAGGTTTTATTATCCAGTTTGATGGTTTGATCTTAGTCACAGATGTCACTGATGTTCAGAAAATATTGAGATATTATCATTGATGTAATGAAAGAACAGGAAAATATCATGATATCCTCATAACAAATATACTGGTCACATTATAATTTCATCATATATTTCGCATGTTTTATTTTTGTATTATTAAAATGATTTTTCTTATTTATTTTTATTAAAATGTTTTTTCTTATTTTCTGTGTTTGAAAAACTTTCCACCTTCCTTACATATAAAAAAAAAGCATCTCCAAAATCTTTTTTAGTCTTTCTTGATTTGTTTTCTTTCAATGTTGAAGTCTTCCTGAGTTTTTTTTAAGATTTATATCTTGAGAAGTTGCCTCACTGAGAAATTGCTGAGATAGATATTGACGATCATGATATGATATTTTTATGTGAAACAAGAACTGTTGTCAGTGCTATTCACCTGTCCTAGTTTCCTTGTGATTACATGCCATTTCAGATATGGTATTTGCTGAGGCCTATGTTTTATTCAGAATGCTTGTGATGGTAGTTGATTGTTTATTGAGTTACATAAAATTTCATGAGTTTTGAGTGCTTAGTGGTTTTTCTCACAGGTTGCTATGGCTGGCTTTACTGAGGTCTTGACATGGGTTCTGTGTTCATATAAAGAAAATTTCTCAATGCTGAATCGCAAGGATGACTCAAATACTGCAGTCATGATTGGGAATCCTCGTACTTCAGACTTTGAGGTTTGCCTTCAAAATCATAAAAATTGGAATGAACATGTTTTATTAAACATGGATGACGTGAAATTCCATGTATCAAGTGTGATCAATAATCTAGCAGTTCAGAAATTTGCATTTGTTGTGTTTAGGATTGGTGTATATCTCATGCATAACTTTTGTTGTTCTCTTCTTATTGTAGAAATCTTCTGAAAGGTTACTTTTGTACTATGTTGTTCCTGTAGAACACCTTTACTGAAATTCAAAATTTTCCTTTCTTTGTGAAATATCTTGAATAGATCTTTGCGGAAGTATATTTTTAGTTTGTGTATCTAACTAGGGTATATTGGATATATTTTTTGTTTGTGTGTTTCTAACTAGCCATGGGATTTTTTTTGGGATAATAACTTTTTGGGAGGATGTCAAAATTTGGCTCTTGGAATTGTTTTAGATGATATCCATGAAAATAAAAGGAAAAAGAGTGGAACTAAGAAATTAGGGAAGATCATGAAGGAAATTCAAAAACATGAAAACTCAAAACTGTTTAATGTGAAAACTAAGCTGATTAGTTAGATTATACAATTAAAAATAATTTATTATATTTGGCCCTTAATTTAGAGAATGCTTAAACATAGGTTGCTCTAAATCAATATAATAAGTCTTGAATATCTTAGGAGTAAGAAAGAATGAAATGATAAAATAATGAGTAGTGAAAGGCATTGTTAGAAAGCCCTATGACTTGAGTACTATGTCACACGGACTCAGCTTCAAGGTCGACGCACCCGCGTCGACACGCACCGACACGGGTGCGTCTCAGACTCGGTCAACCCGACCCTGGGGGCGGTCAACGCACCTAGGGTCATTTTAGTCCATTTTATGGATTTTTTTTTTAAATTTCTGGGCTACAGAATTTAAAAAAAAAAATTCTGTCCCCTAATGGGCACAACTTTGACCGAGTCTTATATATATATATATAGCCGAGTCCCCGTGTCCAAAATTTTTGAAATTGCGCCGCACCCGTGTCGCACCCGCACCCGCACCCGCACCCGCACCCGCACCCGCACCCGCACCCATGTGACATAGCTTGAGTATTGACTAGGCTGTAGATCCCTACGAGGCATAGACGACACTTAGGTTGGATTAGTTGGCCATCTAAGGAACCAAAAAATATATTTTTAGAATTTAAATTATATTAAAATGCAAAAAGTAATATATATTATATTACATATGTTATACACTATGTCATAGGGATTCGGCTAGCAGGGTGCCGCACCCGCGTCAACGCGACTCAATGCGGGTGTGGCACCGGGTGCGGTCAACCCGATCCTGGGTGCGTTGACCGCACCCAAGGTCATTTCGTTCCATTTTTTTGGATTTTTTTTTTAAATTTTCCCTATGAAATGGGCTGCGGAATTTAAAAAAAAATTTTGATGACAGCTGCTTGCTATTGCTGCTCTTGTTTTATAAAGGGGCATTTGTGTCCACAACATCTGACGAGCTTTGTTGGCATCCCATGCTATTCCTGCCTCCAAACAATTAATTTGCAGCGTTGGAAAACATACTGTTAACTTGGAAATGATGATCCATCTTCCTCAAAAATTAAAACCAAAATTCAAGAGCCTTTTGAAGTCTTTATCCTTCAACCATCCAGATCCTTCTTCGTCAAGGATTTTCTCTCTTCATAATAAATGATAATGGTGGTGGTAGCCTTGGTGGCTATTAGTATTCACTTTTCTCCTGACGAGATGGGTGCTCTAGCCGTAGCCTTGTGTAGACCTCTCTTTTCCACATGTCAAATCCAATAAATTTCTTTTAGCTGTCATCTGTGTGCAGTTAACTGTATATAAAATGAAATTTGAAGAACCCTAGGCAGCGGCGTGGCAGTGGAGCCGTAGGCCTCATGAAGACTCTCTCTCCAACAAACCACATCAAACTTTTCGCTTATATTTTTTTTCGTGAAGACCAGGGAGTTTCAGACATGATTGAATCATGACAATCAGCAGAACACAGAAGGCTGGGTCAATCAGATTGCCAATCCTTTCGGTTCATCAATTTTGTCCCATTGTGCCAAAGTACACAACAAGCAGAACGTGGGTAACAAGTCTTCAAACAAACACACCAGCAAAAAAAAGCTGGACCCCCGACCCGTGCCGGGGGAACCCCCGAACCCCCCTTCTATATATATTTACATTTTTGCCCCTGCCGCACCCCCGCACCCGGGTTTTTTGGAAGTGCCGAATCCCCGCACCCGCACCCGCACCCGCACCCGCACCCGCACCCGCACCCATGTGACATAGGTTATACATATATATTGTACAAAAACTTGATATACATGTATCATATATTATATGTATGATATGGTTATTATATATATAAAACTTATATATATATATATATATATATATATATATATATATATCATAATCACTTAATCGTTCAAGTTAATTTCTCAGCTAGGTTTTTTCTCGCAGAGGTTTTCAAAAGTTGGTTTTTTTTGGGAAGATCTCAGGAGTTTAAAAAATTGAAAAAATATAAATAATAATAGAAAAGATAAGAAAATAATAGTCTTGCATTATTTTTCTTGCAAAAATATAAAGAAACAAGTTTTAAAATATAAAAAAAACAAGAAATAGAAATGTAAGCTTGAAATATAAAAAAATGAGTTTTTTTCCAAAAATATTGTGATCGATATTTTGAGTTTTGGTGTTATTTTGAAAATATCACGATATATTGCCGATAATATTGGCTGACCTTGAATCACCGATATTATCACAATATTTTCAAAATATCGACCATATCACACTAGTATATATATTACATAATTTAGTCCTATGATACACATATTATTTTCATATAAATAATATATGCAATATATGCACATATATAAACAAAACATACCCCCACACACTGGGTGTGGTGTCAAATAGGCAAGGGTTCCCTCACTTTGTTGGACGGGTGGGGGTAAAGAAGATAGTTCAAGACCATAAAATTAGGTTAGCCACTTAGAACATAAGGTCTTTAACTGGTAAGTTGGTAGAGTTAGTAGATGTTATGTGTAGGAGAAAGATTGATATTTTATGTCTACAAGAGACTAAATGGGTAGGTGAGAAAGCAAAAGTGATAAAACCTTGGGGATATAAGATTTGGTTTACAGGAATAAATAGGAATAGGAATGGAGTAGGGATTGTTATTGGTCGTGAGTTTATAGATAATGTAGTTGAGGTCCGTAGAAAGGGTGCTAGGATTTTACTTATTAAATTAGTATTAGGTACGGATATTATTAATATTATTAGTGTTTATGCCCCTCAAGTAGGTTTAGATGATTTCATTAAGCGTCAATTTTGGGAAGATTTAGATGGAGTAGTACAAGGGATATCTTATTGAGAAAAGCTTTTCATCAACGATGACCTGAATGGACATGTAGGCATTAGTAGGGATGGATTTGAGAGTATTCATGGAGGCTATGGTATAGGAGAAAGAAACGAAAGTGGAGAAAGGATTTTAGATTTTGGTTTGTCCTATGATATGATCTTAGCAAACACTTGGTTTAGGAAGAGGGAGTCTCACCTAGTAACATTTAAAAGTGAGGTTAATACGAGTCAGATAGATTTTTTCCTACTTAGAAAGAGAGATAGGGGTTGTTGCATCGATTGTAAGGTTATACCGGGAGAAAGTGTAGCTAAACAACATCGAGTTTTAATTTTAGATCTTAGAATTAGAAAATGCCGCAAAAGAGATAGACATAGGATAAATCCTAGAATTAAGCGGTGGGCACTGAAAGGAGCTAAACAAAGAATGTTTGTAGAGAAGGTAGTTAAGGAAGCTGATTGGTGTCTCGAGGAGGATTCAGAATCAATGTGGAATAAGATAGCGGGTGGCACGAGAAAGGTGGCTAAGGAGGTATTGGGCGAGTCTAAAGGCGGTGCACCGCCAGGTAAGGATACATCATGGTGGAATGAGAATGTTAAATTAGCTATGAAGGTTAAAAGAGAGTGCTATAGAAATCTAAGTAAGAGTCGTGACAATGAGAATTTGGAGAAGTATATGATAACAAAGAAGGAAGCTAAAAAAGTAGTTTGAAACGCGAGAGATAAGGTATATAAGGAGGTTTATGACAAGTTGGATACCAAAGAGGGCGAGAAGGATATTTATAGGCTTGCAAAGATGAGAGATAGAAAATCGAGGGATCTGGGTATGGTTAGATGTATGAAAGATGAAACACAAAGGGTTTTAGTGAAAGATGAGGAGATTAAGGAGAGATGAAAAGATTATTTTGATAAGCTATTTAATGAAAGTCATGCTCAGGATCTAGGAGACCTCTTTATTCCTTTTCATGAGATGAATTGTGACTTCATGCACAAGATTCAAAAGAAAGAAATTGCAGAGGCTTTGAAGAAAATGAAATTAAGAAGGGCAGTTGGCCCAGATGGTATACCTATCGAGGCTTGAAAATGCTTGGGTGAGAAAGGTTTAGAATGGTTGAAAAATCTTTTTAATAGGATTTGGCGGACAAATAAGATGCCTAACGAGTGGAGGAAGAGTACTTTGGTGCCTCTATATAAGAATAAGGGTGATATACAAGATTGCACAAACTATCGTGGTATAAAACTCATGAGTCATACTATGAAACTTTGGGAGAAGGTGATTGAGTCTAGGTTGAGGAAGGTTGTCATGATATCGGAGAATCAATTTGGTTTTATGCCTGGAAGATCTACTATGAAAGCTATACATCTTTTTAGACAACTTATAGAGAGAAATAAAGAGAGAAACAAAGAGAGAAACAAAGATTTGCATATGGTTTTTATTGATTTGGAGAAGGCTTACGATAGAGTACCTAGAGACGTTCTCTGGTGGACAATGATGAAGAAAGGTGTTTCTCTCAAGTACATTAGTATAATTAAAGATATGTATGAAGGAGTAGTAACCAATGTCCGCACTTGTGGAGGGGTGACAACCAATTTTCCTTTAAGCCCTTTCCTATTTGCTATAATGATGGATGAGCTTACGAGATCAATTCAAGAAAATCTGCCGTGGTGTATGTTGTTTGCTGATGATATTGTTTTGATTGATGAGTCTAGAGCTGGGGTTAATGCTAAGTTAGAATTATGGAGACAAACATTGGAAGCAAGAGGTTTTAAGTTGAGTAAGAGTAAGACAAAATATATGGAATGTCGGTTTAGTAAGCAACGAAATAGTGATGGGAGTGTAGTGAAGCTTGGTGAGCAAGAAATACCGGTGGATGACTGTTTCAAATATTTGGGATCTATCATTCAAAAATATGGAGAAATTGATGGAGATGTAAATCATAGGATAAAGGTTGGATGGATGAAATGGAAAAGTGCAGTTGGAGTGTTGTGCGATCGTAGAATGCCATTGCGGTTGAAGGAAAAGTTTTATAGGATGACAATTAGGCCCACTTTACTATATGGTACGGAATGTTGGGCTGCCAAGAGACATCATATTAAAAAAATGAGTGTAGCTGAGATGCGTATGCTTAGATGGATGTGTGAAAATACAATAAAAGATAAGATTCGAAACGAGGAGATACGCAAGAAGGTAGGCGTTGCATCCATTGAAAATAGGATGAGAGAGAATCGTTTACGATGGTTTGGACATATTCGGCGAAGGCCTAATGATGCTCCAGTTAGAAGGATGGAGAAATGGGAAAATATATTAGTTAAAAGAGGTCGGTGTAGGCCTAAGAAGACTTGGATGAAGATGATAGGAAAGGATATGAATGCTTTGAACCTCATCGAGGACATGGCATTGGATAGAAATGATTGGAGGAGAAGGATGTAAGAATGTGAAAAATATGCTACAACAAATGTCTCTCAATAAGTTCTCACAAATACATCATAAGAACCACAAAGGTTCACAAAGAGAACTTAAGAATACACACAACCCGAAACGGGTATAAAAATGAAAAATAAACAATTTTATTGATTTGAGATAAAAACCCAAAACAAGAGTAAGTATTTACAAGGGGAATAGCCCCATATTTATAGAGAGGTAGAGAGAAGCCTTAAGAGAGCTGTTGGACTCTCCAACGGCTCTAATAGAGCTGTTGGGGAGTCCAACAACTCTTTTTGGATTTACCTTTTTGACTTGGTCAAAAAGGTACCTTTTTGACTAGTCAAAAAAGTAAAGGCCAAATCACTCCAATGATGGACTGGTTTGGCTAATTCTAGTTGTATTTTAACTAGAATTAATTAAACAAAAAATCCTAACTAGAAAGGAGGTAAAACATTACATGTCTATGAGATTACATATGAGATATTATATGAGATTACATATTTTAACACTCTCCCTCAAACTTACGGTTGGATAACCGAAAGTTTGCCTAAGAGAAAGTGAAACCTAGGAGCAGCGAGAGGCTTGGTGAAGAAATCAGCCAGCTGATATTCTGAAGCAACATAGGGAAGATTGATGGTGCCACGCAAAAATTCCTCTCGAACATAATGGCAATCCATTTCTATATGCTTGGTGCGTTCATGAAATGTCCGATTGCTTGCAATATAGATAGAGCTCTTGTTGTCACAACACAGATTTGATGCTTTTGTACTTTTAACTCCCATATCGGAAAGTAGACGTCGAAGTCAGACTAATTCCATAGTAGTTGTAGCCATTGCCCTATATTCAACTTCAGTTGATGAGAGAGAGACCTTTTGTTGCTTCTTACATCGCCAAGACACCAAGGATTCCCCTAAAAAGACACAAAAACCTGTAGTTGAGTGGCGGTCATTTGGATCACCACCCCAATCTGCATCAGTATAAGCAAGCAATTCTAAGTTAGAGGAAGCGGATAAAAATAATCCTCGAGAAATAGAATTTTTGATATATCTAATAATACGCAAAACTGCTCTCATATGAACAGAAGTTGGAGCATGTTGAAATTGACTGGCTGTATGGACCGCATGTGTAATGTCAGGTCTTGTGATAGATAGATACGA
Organism: Nuphar pumila; assembly: GCF_984573655.1. Classification (NCBI taxonomy): domain Eukaryota; kingdom Viridiplantae; phylum Streptophyta; class Magnoliopsida; order Nymphaeales; family Nymphaeaceae; genus Nuphar; species Nuphar pumila. The sequence goes on along the minus strand of NC_143259.1, from coordinate 113,868,781 downwards.
TAGAGCCCCAACAAGTTGCCTATACGAAGTCGGATTCTCGAGTTGCTCTCCATCATCAATCTTCATTTTGACATTCACAATCTCAGGAGTATCAACATGTCTTTCATCTGAAATACCTGACCTGGCAACAATATCTAATGCAAACTTAGATTGAGTTAGTAAGTAACCTCTAGGTGAGTAGGCAACTTTTATACCAAGAAAATATTTCAAAAAACCCAAATCACTCATTTCAAAATGTGTTTTGAGAAATTTTTTAATATCATAAACTCCCTGTTTATCACTTCCAGTGATGATCATGTCGTCAACATAGAGTAGAAGGATGATAATACCTGCATCAGAATTCTTAACAAACAAAGCTGTATCAGTAAGACAAAATCGAAAACCAAAATCAAGCATAACCTTACTAAACTTATCATACCAAGCTTTTGAAGCTTGCTTGAGACCATATAAAGCCTTGTTTAGGCGAAGTGTTTTCCCTTTAGGTATATTCATTCCTGGTGGTGGGTCCATGTATACTTCTTCAGCTAAAGTTCCATTTAGAAAAACATTTTTAACATCCATTTGAAAGATATGCCATCCCTTTATTGATGCAAGAGCTATTAGGATTCTAACAGTGGTCATTCTAGCTACTGGGGCAAAGGTCTCTTCATAGTCTATTCCGTATTCTTGAGAATAGCCTTTTGCTACCAACCGGGCCTTGAATCTTTCAAGAGTGCCATCACTCTTGGTTTTCACCTTGTACACCCAGCGACAACCAATAGGTTTCTTGTTGTTTGGAGGATGGTCTTGAATGGTCCAAGTATTTGCTTTTTCTAAGGCTTCTAATTCGACTTTCATAGCCTTGACCCATTCTGGTTGATCCTTGGCTATATCATAATTGGGAGGTTCTTCATAGGAATGAATTAGAGCAATAAAGGCTTGATGTTTTGGTGAAAAAGACTTATATGACACAAACTTTGCAGAAACCCTCGAGATCGTAGTGGATTTTCTAGATGAAGAGGCAGATTCATGTTCCCTTGTGTATTTATCCAGGGCACACTGTCTTTCTAAATTTCCTCGTCTAGAGTATTGAATACAATCTTGACTATTTCTATGAGGATCAGAATCAATCACATCCATCTGATCATCTAGATCAATTTCTCTTTCACTATCCTTTGGTACTAGATCTAACAAGAAGGAATACTCATCTATTTCAGTAGAATTTTTGTTTTCAAAAAAACTTTCATTTTCTAGAAAGGATACATTCCTTGAAACATATAACTTGTTGTTTTTAGGGTCAAAACATCTGTATCCTTTTTGATTATTTGCATATCCTAAAAAAGTACAGGGTATAGCACGGGGAGAAAATTTATCATTCTTATCTGTAAAAACAAAGCACTTGCACCCAAACACTCTCAGTCTAGAATAATCAGGTTTTTGTTTATAAAGCTTTTCAGTAGGAGAAATATTCTTTATTGAGGATGAGGGCATCCTATTAATAAGATACACAACAGTTAAAATAGCTTCGACCCAAAAAACTTTAGGAACTTGATGTGTGATAAGTAGTGTTCTAGTTGTTTCTATAATGTGTCTGTGTTTTCTCTCAGCTAACCCATTTTGTTGAGGGGTATAGGGACAAGATTTTTGGTGTGAAATTCCATGTGAGTTCAAATATTCTTTAAATTCAGTTGATAAAAATTCTCTCCCTGAATCAGTGCGAAATATTGAAATATCATTCTTAAATTGATTTTTGACCATATTATGAAATATTTGAAAAAAAGAGAACACTTCAAATTTGTGTTTGAGAAAGTAAATCCAGGTATATCGTGTAAAGTCATCCACGAAAATTACATAGTATAAAAACCCACCTTTTGACGTAACTGGTGCAGGACCCCAAACATCAGAGTGAATTAATTCAAGTGGTCGAGTGGAGACAAAAGTTCTTTCTTGAAATGCTAGTCGTTTCATTTTTCCAAGAATACATTTTTCACAAGTGAAAGTTTCAAAATTACAAAATTTTTCCATGTTTGGAAAGTACTGAAGCTTGGATATACAAGGGTGACCAAATCTTTGGTGTAAAAGATCCAAGCCTACTTTTTGAACATTGCAGCATAATGTTTTCTTGGGTAATTCCAAAAAATCCATGTAATATAAGCCTCCTTCTCTATGGCCTTCCCCAATCAGCTTCCCTGACTGGTAATCCTGTACTTGACAATCATGAGAAGGGAAGGAAACATTACACCCATGATCAGTTAATTGAGAAACAGATAAGAGATTTAGATTAAGTTTGGGGATATATCTAATCTTTGGAACACAAAATCCTTTTGAGTTTTGAGAGTTATTTTCGAAATTTCCTATTCCTTTTATCTCAAGGGATGTTCCATCCGCAGTAAAAACACTCGATCCACTTGAGTCATAACAATGCGACAGTAATTTTAAATTTGGTGTCATGTGAAAAGAAGCACCAGAGTCAAGAAGCCATAGGGGTTTACCTGGATCAGAGGTGCCAACAGAAGAGATCGCAACTCCAGCTGAGGGAAAAGTTTCTTTAAGAAGAGGTTGTAGAGCCTCCACCAGCTGAGACAGGGACATGTTTCCAATGGATGTCTCATTTGATTCTTTTGATTCAACAACAGCTACCTTCTTCTTATAAGATTTTTTCAACTTTGGACAGTAAGTTTTAACATGTCCGGGTTCATGACAGTAATAACAAATAACTTTTCTCCTTTCAAAATCGCCTCCTTGCCTTTCATTGTTTATTCTCCCAATATATGGAGGTTTGTATGTGCGAATGTGATTACCTGGTCTAGATACAGCTAAAACTGTATCATCATCGCTTTTGTCGACTCGTTTCTTGAGTCTATTTTCTTCCATACTTAGCTCTTCAATGGTATTTTCAATAGAGGGAACATTTCCCCGATGTAGAAGAGCGGACTTGGTTGATTCAAATTCGGGTCTCAACCCATTTATAAATTGAAAAAATGCTCCGCATTTACTTGATTTTGGCGAAGCTCAATGTCTTGTGGACAATGCCACTTTGGTTCAAGAAGAGCCAACTCTTCCCATAGTTCGGATAAGCTATTGTAGTATTCTCTAATACTTCTCTCTCCTTGAACCATATTCCGAACCTTTTCTTGTAAGTTACATATATGAGCAATATCTTTAAGAGAATACATTCTCTTAAGATATTCCCACGCATCATTAGCATGTTCAAATTTTGCGAGACTTGAACACTTCTTTATGTCTACACTAGAAATTAGCCAAGACATGATCTTGGCGTTGTAATGAGATATTGCGGAAATATAAAGAGTGCATACAAGCACATACAACAATGAATAAAAGAGAAAATATCACAAGTCCACGAAGGGACAATACAAGCACAAGCCTTTAAGAAGGCAACAATATACAAAGCCTCTTATTGAAAAGAGAGAGAATCTCTCCAAGATAAGAATACACAAGGGGGTCACCCCTATTTATACAAGAGGAAGAGGAGGAAAAAGGAGGGCCAAAGGGCCTCAAAAGGAGAGCCAAAAGGGGGCTCCCATAGAGTCGTTGGGAGCCCCCAACGGTCACATTTGTGACCGTTGGGGGCTCCAACGACTTCTATGTTGGAGCCCCTTTAGGTCCTCAAAAAGAATAAAAAAAGAATTGAAAAAATAAAAATAAAAATTACATTTATTCAAAAAAGAAAAATAGTTGTTTTCTAAAACAACTATGTGAAATTACAAAAATATCCCTATCGGGTATTGATGTAATATACAGAATTTATATATATATATATATAATAGGTACATTTTAACACCTCCCCTCAAACTTTACGGGGGAATGACGGAAAGTTTGCCAAGAAGAAACATGAAGTGAGGAGCCGGAAGAGCTTTAGTGAAGAAGTCTGCCAACTGATATTCTGAAGTGACATATGGCAGAGCAATAGTTCCTCGTAAAAATTCGTCACGAACATAGTGGCAATCCATTTCGATATGTTTCGTACGTTCATGAAAAGTATGATTGCTCGCAATATAGATGACACTCTTATTGTCGCAACACAGCTTTGAGGCTTCAGTAATATCAACTCTCATATCTTTAAGCAAACTGCGAAGCCATACAAGTTCCATTGTTGTGGTTGCCATCGCCCGGTACTCAGCTTCAGTGGATGATAGTGAAACTTTCTGGTGCTTCTTGCATCGCCAGGCAATCAATGAGTCCCCTAAAAAGACACAAAAACCAGTAGTTGAGACTCGATCATTGGGATTACCTCCCCAATCTGCATCAGTATAAGGAAGAAGATTCAAAGGGGAAGAGGAGGATAGAAAAAGCCCTTTATTGATGGTATTCCGAATGTAGCGGATGATTCGGAGAACCACACTCATATGCACGGTTGTAGGAGCATGCTGAAATTGTCTGACTGAGTGAACCGCATGAGTGATATCTGGTCTGGTGATGGTCAAATATGTAAGAGACCCAATGAGTTGTCTGTACGGTGTAGGATCTTCCAGAAGAACCCCATCCTCTAACCGCAATTTGGCATTAATAACCTCGGGAGTCTCTACCTTCTTATCATCAGAAATCCCAGACTTAGAACATATATCTGCAGCAAGCTTCATCTGTGACAAAATATATCTGCAGCAAGCTTCATCTGTGACAAAATATATCCTCTAGGAGAATATGCAACCTCAATTCCAAGAAAATATCTGAGAAGACCTAAATCAGACATATCAAAATTATCTTTCAACATATTTTTAACATTAATAATACTACTTTGATCATTTCCAGTGATAATCATATCATCAACATAAAGCAACAAAATTACGATACTAGAACCTGCATTTTTAACAAAAAAAGCAGTCAGTATAACAAGAATGAAATCCTAATTTTATCATGATATCACTAAAACGATCATACCAAGCCTTAGGGGCTTGTTTAAGACCATATAATGCCTTTAAAAGCCAAAGTGTTTGACCTTGCTTAATATTTATTCCGGGTGGTGGATCCATATAAACTTCTTCACTTAAACTTCTATTTTAAAAAGCATTTTTTACGTCAAGTTGATAAATAGGCCATTTTTTGGTTGATGCGACAGCTATTAAGGTTCTGACACTAGTCATACGAGCTACGGGGGCGAATGTTTCTTCGTAATCAATACCATATTCTTGGGAGTATCCCTTAGCAACCAATCTGGCTTTATATCGTTCTAAAGAGCCATCGCTTTTAGTTTTAACTTTGAAGACCCAACGACAACCAATAGGTTTTTTGTGTGAGGGTAGATCAACTACTTCCCAGGTATTGGCCTTTTTTAAAGCATTTAGTTCAACTTGCATTGCTTCAACCCAATGAGGTATAGATTTAGCTTGATTATAGTGAGCCGGTTCAAAATAAGAATGTAGAGTTATCAAACATGCCCGATAGTTGGGAGTTAAAGAATCATAGGATACAAACCTATTTGGGGGTATTGATATTCTAGAAGAATGCCTAACTTGTGGTTCCTCAATGGATTCGGAAATTTGAGAGTATTTTTCGAGGGCACTAATAGGTTTTTCTTGATTTCTTCTTGAGTAAACATTTATATTGGTATCACTATCATGAACATTTGTATTTGAATTACTATCATTTGAGAGTGTTATGTCAAGAGGGGATACCTCGTGAGTGTCATCTATGTTTTCAAGAGAATCTTCTTGTATGTCATCAATAAGATCATATAAGAATATATAATCGATTTCATTTGTCTCTTCTATTTTATCAAAACCGTTTTCTTCTTCGAGAAATGTTACATCTTTTGAAACATATAGTTTATCATTCTTAAAATCATAACATCTATACCCTTTTTGATTTTCACCATATCCAAAAAATACACATTCAATTGCTTTTGAAGATAACTTATCCCTTTTATGTAGTAGGACAAAACATTTGCAACAAAAAATACGAAGTCGATTAAAATCGGGTGAAAACTTAAAGAGTTTCTCATAGGGAGAAGCATTTTTTAACTTAGAAGAGGGCATTCTATTGATTAGATAGGTGGAGGTAAGAACGGCTTCCGCCCAATTTTTTTTTGGAATATTTCTAGACACAAGTAATGTTCTAGCGGTTTCTATAATGTGCCTATGTTTCCTTTCCGCTAGGCCATTTTGTTGAGGAGTCCTAGGACATGACTTTTGATGACAAATGCCATTTTTGGTTTAAATAGTTTTGGAATTCGTGAGATAAGTATTCACCACCGGAATCGAATCTTAAAATAGTTATGTTACTTTGAAATTGATTTTGAACCTTTTTATGAAAATCTTTAAAGAAAGTAAATACTTCCGACTTATGACTAAGGAAATAAATCCAAACATACCGAGTAAAGTCATCAATAAACGTAACATAATATGAATAGCCCCCTTTAGACATAACCGGAGAAGGACCCCAAACATCCGAATGCACCAATTCAAAAGGCCTTGATGAGAAAAAAGATCTAGTTGGAAAAGGAATAGACTTCATTTTTCCAAAAATGCAATCTTTGCAATTAATTTCTTTTTCCTTACAAAATTTGTTTCCAAAAAGAAAGAGATACATTTTGGAATAACTTGGATGACCAAGTCTTTTATGCCAAGTTTCCATATTTTTTTCTTAGACATAAGAACAAAAAAAGTTTGTAGGGAGATCAAGATGGTCCATATAATAGAGGTCTCCCTTTCTATGGCCTTGCCCAATCCGCTTCCCGGACCGGAGATCCTGCACAAAGCAACCATTAGATGAGAAAGATATTTCACATCCATGGTCGGCAATTTGAGAAACCGAAAAAGGTTTAAATTTAATTTGGGAACAACTCTTACTTTTGGAACACAAAAATTTTGTGAATCTTTAAAAGAGCCAATACTTGAAATTTTTAAAAAGGTTCCATCGGCCGTTGAGACACAAGAGTCCTTTGAATTGATGCAAACATCACTAAGTGCATTTTCATGAGGGGTCATATGAAAAGAAGCTCCGGAATCAAGGATCCAAGAATACGTACCGGGTGATGATGTTGAAGCAATGGCCGCACCCGATGTGGAGGAAGAAACTTTTAGCATTTGTTGGAGAGCCATAGATATTTGTCCAAGAGTTTCTTTAATGTCATTGTTTTTGCCTTCATCTTCTTTGGTTTCTTCAAGAGAGGCTACTTTAGGCTTGAAGGTTCCCATAAGCTTTGGACAAGCGGGTCTAATGCAGAGTTACCAGAAGCGCCTAGGCAAAAGGGGAAGCGCGCTTCCCCGAAGCGCGCTTCGGAAGCGCGAAACGTCGCGCTTCCGAAGCGTGAGGGGAAGCGTCCCCCTTTTTTGGGAAGCGCGCTTCCCTTTTATGGGAAGTGCGTCCCCCTTTTATGGGAAACGCGCTTCCCATAAATGGGAAGCGCGCTTCCCCCACGCTTCCCCCTCGCTTCCCCATTTTTTTTCATTTTTTCGCTTCCCTTCGCTTCCTAGGTCGCTTCCGGTTCGCTTCCTAGGTCGTTTCCGAGACGGTTCGGAATTTTCTTCTAAGTGGTCCCACGCTTCCCCGCTTCCTAAATTTTTGAAAGTGCCTCGCTTCCCGCTCCCGCTTCCCGTATCGCTTCCCGCTCCCGCTTCCTCGACTGGTAACTCTGGTCTAATGTGACCCAGCTCATTGCAATAATGACAAACAATCATTTTTCTTCCTCCATTGTAGTTCCCTTGTTTCCCAAAATGGGGAGGCTTATAGGTTCTAACATTGTTACCCGGTTTGGATACGGCAAGGACTTCATCAACATGCTTACTCATGCCAAGCCTTGTCTGCTCTTGAGTGATTTCGGCAATAGCATCCTCAATAGGAGGAAAAATAGATCTATGGAGAAGTGAGGATCTCACTTGCTCAAATTCGGGGCGTAGCCCAAAAAGAAATTGAAACAATCGCTCTTGTTCCATTTGTTTTTGTCTTAAATCAACATATTCCATAGAAACCCACTTTGGCTCCAAGAGAGCCAATTCATCCCATAGTGGGTTTAGGACACTATAGTAGTCTTGAATGCTAGAATCACCTTGCTTAGTGGTTCTAATCTTTTCTTGCAAGAAGTATGCTCTTGCAAGATCCTTTTGAGTATACATACCCCTCATAAAGGACCAAGCCTCATTGGCTCTACGAAATTTAGCTATATTAGCACATACCTTAAGCTCCACATTGTTCATAAACCACGCAAGGATTTTTGCGTGATTGCTTTCCCAATCTTCTACTTCCTTTTGATGATTTTCAATGGCCTTGAGACGAGCATCTCCTTCAAGAGCCTTTTCTTGATCTTCTTCTATCTTCGTGAGCATAAGCTTAGGTTCCGGAACGGTCCCCATGACATAACCTCAAAGCTTCTTTCCTTTGAGATTATTCTCCATTGCTGATGCCCACATCATATAGTTCTTTCCATTGAGCTTGAAAGAAAGATCAATCTTTGTCTCCATGATGTTGCCAAGAAGTGAGAAGATGTTCACTAAAATATGAGATACACGAACCACACCTTTCCTTCAAGAATCGAGTGACTCTGATACCATGTAATGAGATATTGCGGAAACATAAAGAGTGCATACAAGCACATACAACAATGAATAAAAGAGAAAATATCACAAGTCCACGAAGGGACAATACAAGCACAAGCCTTTAAGAAGGCAACAATATACAAAGCCTCTTATTGAAAAGAGAGAGAAGCTCTCCAAGATAAGAATACACAAGGGGGTCACCCCTATTTATACAAGAGGAAGAGGAGGAAAAAGGAGGGCCAAAGGGCCTCAAAAGGAGAGCCAAAAGGGGGCTCCCATAGAGTCGTTGGGAGCCCCCAACGGTCACATTTGTGACCGTTGGGGGCTCCAACGACTTCTATGTTGGAGCCCCTTTAGGTCCTCAAAAAGAATAAAAAAAGAATTGAAAAAATAAAAATAAAAATTACATTTATTCAAAAAAGAAAAATAGTTGTTTTCTAAAACAACTATGTGAAATTACAAAAATACCCCTATCGGGTATTGATGTAATATACAGAATTTATATATATATATATATATATATATATATATATATATATATATATATATATATATATAATAGGTACATTTTAACAGGCGTGACCCATTCTCCATTCTTTCCATTCCTTTTCATATGTGGAGATGGCCTTAGTTTTTTCCACCTCCGAAAGAGGTACTTCTCTTCCACCTTCTTCTTTAGTGAGCGTTAGTTTAGGTTCCTTATCGGTTCCATCAACTAAGCCCCATAGACCCTTTCCCCAAATAAGATGCTTCATGATTGAAGCCCATGTTACATAGTTTGAATCATTGAGTTTTATGGACTTAATGGTGACATTATCATTGTCATACATTTTACAAGCTTGGGAACGAGAGGGGAAGAAGAAAAGCAAGTGGGAAGAGGAATATTTTAACCACAAAGATCGAAAATAAGTAGCCTTCCACGCCCTTCAAGGCTACACACGAGCACTCCTTCAAAGAGACTTCACTTTCTTGAAGAGTAGTTGCATGGCACGCTTCCCAATACACGTCCACCGACCTGGCTCTGATACCATGTAAGAATGTGAAAAATACGCTACAACAAATGTCTCTCAACAAGTTCTCACAAATACATCATAAGAACCACAAAGGTTCACAAAGAGAACTTAAGAATACACACAACCCGAAACGGGTATAAAAATGAAAAATAAACAATTTTATTGATTTGAGATAAAAACCCAAAACAAGAGTAAGTATTTACAAGGGGAATAGCCCCATATTTATAGAGAGGTAGAGAGAAGCCTTAAGAGAGCTGTTGGACTCTCCAACGGCTCTAATAGAGCTGTTGGGGAGTCCAACAACTCTTTTTGGATTTACCTTTTTGACTTGGTCAAAAAGGTACCTTTTTGACTAGTCAAAAAAGTAAAGGCCAAATCAGTCCAATGATGGACTGGTTTGGTTAATTCTAGTTGTATTTTAACTAGAATCAATTAAACAAAAAATCCTAACTAGAAAGGAGATAAAACATTACATGTCTATGAGATATTATATGAGATTACATATGAGATATTATATGAGATTACATATTTTAAAAAAGGATTCATGTGGAAGACCCAGAATGATTTTCTTTTTTGGTTCATATCGCCGACCCCAATTGTTTTGGGATGAAGGCGTAGTAGTTGTTGTTGTTTGCATAAATGTGAAGAAAAGCGGGGACTTAAGGAAGAAAAACAAAAATTTGAGAAAATAACATGAGCAAAAAAATAAACCTTAAGAATCTAAAAATTTCAGATGGAAAATTTATGGAGATTATTTAGGAAGCCATTTAGAAGAGGCTTCTAAGGACTACAGAGGCTAGATTATGACCCTGTTCTCCCTAGAGAGGGAGTTATATATCTTAGAGGAGGGAATATATGACAGCTTATTACGTAATCCATAAACAAAAGCTTTGTACTGTAAGCACTATATATTTGCGTTCTGATTATCTGATATCACCTTTAGTATGGACATCATAAAGAATGCAGTACCTACCATGTAACTTGGTTTGATTTGTAAATGTAGTGCTAAGCAACTGGAAGTGCCGATCTTGTGCATGAAATAAATTCTCATCATTCAACAATATTATTTTTTTCTGAACATCTTTGCAAAAATGCTTTTTTAGGTAAAGTAAATGAACTATGTTTCAGAAACGTTTGGATTTGCTGTTGTTAGGAATTGCTATTTTAGTTGTACTTTTCCCTAGCATGACATGTTTGCCTGTTCTTTTGTGTTTGAGTATTTATTCAAATATTAATGATGACTTATTTGTAGGTTGTACGGACAAGTTTAATGCCTGGGCTGTTAAAAACGATGGGACACAATAAAGACCACCCTAGGCCCATTAAGGTACTCCATTACATGATAAGTAACAAGTATCCAATAGCATTATGTTACCTTTCTTTATCACAGTTTTGTTATCTTGCTCATCAATCACTCAACATACTCTATTCATTTAATGGGAAATGGCAACCAATTCCACAATGCTGTTCTTCAAATTTGATTACAGATTAATCTTCAACTCCATTAAATGATAACTAATGAGTATCCAATATCATTGTGTTGCTTTTCTTTGTTACAGTTTTATCATCTTGCTCATCTATAAGTCTGCTTTCTACTTGCACCTCCTTGGCATGTAATGACAGGTTTATTATGTTTATGTGCCCCCTCTCCCCCTCTTGAGAGGGTTGGATATTAGGGTCAACATCATGAGTATGTGGTTAGGGTTGGTAAACAAGCTGAGCTAGCCGAACTTGAGGTGTTCATGCGTGGCTTATTTTTATGGCAAGCAGAGCTGAGCTTGAGCACTTGAAAAGCCTGAGCTATCTCAATTTACACAAAAATAAATGGAATATTGTTTGAAAGCTAGAAGTAATAGGATTTGAACTCTGGATCTATCGAACCGAGCTCAAGCTGACTCGTTTACAGAAAAATACATTGCTTCAAAGCTGGAAACAATAGGTTTTGAACTCTAAACCTATTCGTTGCAACTTGCATGCCAAATACCAGTGTTGTGAGAGGCGTACGCCTCAGTACCTGAAGCGTACGCCTCAGAGGCGAGGCGCACGCTCAAGGTACTGAGGCGTGCTGTGATGCGCAAATTGCCGGTGGATCCACCTACTGAAGCCTTCCTTCATCCCCAAGTCTTCCTCCTCCGCCCGATTTGTCGGCTGTGCTAACCCCAAGTGCCGGTGGATCCACCGCCAGGTGCCGGCCAGCTGCTCCACCACCGCTCCCTGCCTCCCCTCCCACCGCTTCACTTTCATACCAGTTGTGAGAGGCGTACGCCTCAGTACCTGAGGCGTACGCCTCAGAGGCGAGGCGCAGGCTCAACGCCTCGCTTCGCCTCATCGCATTTAACAACCTTGCCAAATACTTTGTCTATTTATTTACATGACATTGACTTGTTCGATATTTCATATTCTAGTGCCATTACCTTCCCTAATGCACTTTGTTAGATGTTATGAATTGTGCACTTAACTCATCTTGTAAAACAAAGTTTGGAATTTGGTTGACTTACCTGATGGAAGTTGTAAGCATATTTATACATGAAAATTAAATGCATATCAAAAAGTAAAAAAATAAAAGGCATAACTAGCTCTCAAGTGGTACAATCAGCAAGAAGGAAATGGTCCTGATGGAACCTCTACATCAGTCTCCAAATTTACATCAATTCACATACTTCTTTTTAATATTTCATATCATGATCTTGAATTGCACCAGATGAATGTAAAGAAGAATTTTCTTAAATTCAGGTCTTAAACAAAATATGTACATGGGACAACCCTAAGACTTTACAACCCCTGGATAAGCGTGCAAGATATTCGAGCTAGTTAAATCTATTTACATGTTAAAGAAAACTTCAAAAGAAGAAATTTATGCAATGATAATAAGATTAGTAGTAGTGGTATATAAATGCCACTTTATGTTGATGATATTAACAAACAATGAAATGAAACTTATTGTTGGAACAGAAATAATTACCATCTGTCTTCCACAAGATATAGCACACTTTCTGTTGATATGGCATTTTCTGATTGCCCTCATCAGTTGCTTAAGCTTTCTTTGATTTTTGCACCAAGTCCTCATTCTGTCACATTTCTAACAGATTTTTGAGGTCGGCGATATTGTGCTTCTTAATGATGAAAGAGATGTTGGTGCAGTTAATCGTCGCCATCTCGCTGCGATGTATTTCAATGCTAACTCTGGTTTTGAGGTACGTCACCCCAGAACATAAGATATTGTCTGTTCTCTTTACCTTTAGAGGTCCAGTAGTGTGCCATTGTGCATGACTGCAGTGATTGTGTGCTAGACCTTGCCTTTGTAGGTTTTCTCCATTATGATAATCTAGTTGGAGACTGGTCCCATGTTTGGGAAGGTGTCTGTCATTTTTATTTCCCAAAAGCCTTATGGATACTTGTATAACTTCTGTCTCATCAGTAGCCTCCCGTTTGGATGTATTTATAAATGGCTTCAATTTATATTTATTTTACTAATTATTTTCATGCTTGGCAGTCCTATTTTTATTTTTGTAAATAAGTGTTGATAAATAAGATTAGAAACCATCACTTTTTCTTAAAAACAAGGAGACTTTTTTTTAATATATTTCTCTCTCCTCTCCCATTCCACCACCACCACTATCATTCCTTCTTCACCACCATCGTCTGTTTCACATGGATATGGGTGCGGGAATTGGACACGATGCGGATACACTTTGTATGACAAGTCAGTTTTCAAAAACTAGGTCATGGAACGTGCCTGTACACATGCAGGCATATGTGTGTCTATATAGGCACACAAGTAATGAGTAGCTTCCAGACAGTTTATGTCCTAGATCATCGGAAATACCACTAAAAAACATAGTTGCATTTGAATACTTGAAGACAGTGAGAAGTGATATGAAGGATTGCAAGGTGACCGAAGTCGTAGCTCCACATAGGAAGGAATGGATAAATAGGACTCATGTAGCCGAACCATGGAGTTGGGACAATGTGATAGCCTTTTCAGTATGTGGGATTTGTAGGGTTTTTTTTGTGTTGGGTTTGGTGGGGGAGTTGTCCGGTTGGTGGGTTGCAGGATAATGTCAAGTAATATTTGACATCATAGTTATTGAATGGTACCTTTATTTCTTGCATTTTTTAACTTTAAAATAGAGAGCTTTTCCAGCATTAGAATTTCTTTGAAGTACAGCCCTACTTTCCTCTTGTAGCCTTTAATTGAGCATCAAAGATTATGGTAGGAAAAGATGTAGATAAAAATTGGACTGGTTGGGAAAGTATTCTTAGATAAGGGAAACTGTGTACATAAAGAAGAGGGAGGAGAATGTTACCTTATTTTGTTAGGTTGTGTCTATTTAATTAATGTTTGCCATATTTTAGTATAAGAATGAGAGATAGATGCCCAAGGTGGAGTTTCTTCATCAACAATGATCATGTACCTGTTCTTGTTGGCAGTGGCCTTGTGTATTTAGTTTGTTGTATTCTACCTTTGACATCTTATGCCAAAATCAGTTAAACACAATAACTAAAATCATCAAAAGCAGTTACTGAAGGCGATTGCTTCAAATTCTTATAAATATTATTACCAGATCTCTCTCTCTCTCTCATTAACCTTTTTCCTGCCTTGGTAAAATCTGAATGTCTCAAGTATGTCAAAAGGATTTATATAGTCTATATGCTTCTTAATATACATTTAATAATTTGCAGGTTATTCATGGTCTTGTGGATAGGATCATGGACATTGTTGGTGTGCCTTTTGTCCCAGTTGGAGATGAGACAGGTTACTATATAAAGCCCTCTTCTGTAAGTTATAGTTCTCATCTTCTTGGTTGCAGGTTAATGTGTTTAGCTTTTCTGCAACTTCAATTTCTAGGAAGCTTTGTATGAGGGTCGTTTCATTGCTATTCAAGTTAGCTATGTGTAACTATCTTTGCATATCTGTAACTGGCCCTGATAAAATGTTGTTTTGGTAATTGGTACAAAGCTTGACCCTTTCGAATAGGTTGTCTTTTATTGTATAAACATGTTAATGTGTTGTTTGTTCTCATCTCCTTTTTAATTTGTTATGGCAGGAACCAGAATTTTTTCCAGGCAGACAAGCAAGCATCATCTTCAAAGGAAAGCACGTTGGTGCATTTGGCATTGTGCATCCTGAGGTACTTAGATTTTGTTAAATGATCCTGTGAGGGCTAAAGACAGATTCTGCTATTTCTTGTCATGCTTTTTCTACCAAACATGTGCTGTTCCATTGGTTACAATAATTTATGTTTGGTTAAAATCTTCAAAAAAATTTCAATTGTTTACTTTACAACATTGTCTTATTAGTGGAATGGAAATAGCAAATAGTTGCTAAAAAAATTAAATCTTTGAAAATTGACTGAACAGTCATTTTCTCCCAAGTCCTTTTTTATTTGTTGTGCAGATCGGTGATAGTTGTAAGTCTGTTCTGTCATTATTCATAACTTAAATTAGATTTTGGAAACTAATTTAAAAATTTTACATTGATTGGAAAAGGCTACTTCATTCCTTAATGTGTTTGGACCTTTGAGCATTTCTGCTTCCAACTAAGATTGTACTTTGGCTTCATGATTCCAGAAGTGAGATGTCAATGGCTATGATCTTCATCCCTATGGATAATTGGTCATCGAGTCGCTAGAATATGAGAACTAATGTGTGAACCGTGATTTTCATGGATTTTTTGTTCTTTTTCTCTTGAATCTAACCGTACGAATGTGATCTACATGCTTGGTTTTATAAGAACCAGCTATTGAATCATCCTATTTTGATGCATACACAAGATTGTTTTAAGGCTTTAAAATCAATGGCTCATAATCTTCGTAAATATTCAAGCATTCAAAAATCACATTTTTTCATCGAAAATACACGATCCAATGGTTGATTCCTAGCAAATTCACTATGCTAAGCACATCCACATGGTTGGATTTGCAAAAAGTATTGGAAATGCCCATATTTCTAGTTCTCATATTCTAGTTCCTCATATTTCAGTTCTCATATTCTAGTGACTCACCATGTGCCTGTGGAGGGGTTGACGAAATAGCTACATCTTCACCTGCTTTTCATTGTTTCACATTTATAAGCCAGAGCTCATCACTTTGATGTGCTGGCTAAAATATTCTTGAGACTCTTGTGTTTAAAAGAGATGCAGCATGAAGGAATTCTTTGGTCCAGGTGTGATGCTGAATGCCATGACATTATTGTGATGCATTCAGACATCTTATCTAGTTTCTATCAACTGTGGGTTTGCTTTCCTGACCTCCTATCATGAATGTTGAGATAATAAGATTTTTTATCTCATACCCAATTGGTTGTTTTTACCAGACTGTCTAATTTCTTATTGTCTAGTGTTGGTCAGAGGCTATGTCACATGGGTGCGGGTGCGGGTGCGACACGGGTGCGGCGCAATTTTAAAATTTTTGGACACGGGGACTCGGCTATATATATATATATATTTAAAAAAAAAAAAAAAAATATATATATATATATATATATATATATATATCCAGTGTGTGCATATGTCTATATAAATTTTGGACTCGGCTCGTGACTCTTCCAAGTTGTCTCAGATCCTGAACTAACTGAGTTAAAATAGTAGTATAACTGTGTTAGAACCAAACTAGGCTGAGTTTATCATTGACTCAGCCGAGTCTTAGCTACCATGGGAATAAAACATCATCAAGGTATTAATTAAAAGCATTAACTAAAAGCATGTTCTGGTAAATGCATTAAATATCTTTTGCTAAAATTCATAACATTAATTAAAAGCATTAAAAGCTTTTAATTTTTCAAAGCTAGATTTGAAAAAGAGAGAGAGAGAGAGATCTCGGTGGATGAGAAAGTGTTGCTACTCGTGGATGAGAATTTATTAGCTTTTATAAGAGAGAGAACTTGGTGGATGAAAAGTGTTGGTACTCGTGGATGAGAATTTATTAGCTTTTAAGATTGAGAGAGAGAATTAAATGATAATATTTAAGAATAATTTTTTTTCTGGGCCTAATGTTTAAGACTCATGTTATATATATATATATATATATATATATATATATATATATATTTAAAAAATATATAAAAAGATCTTTTTTTTTTTATTTTTTTTGTACTAAAAATGGACATTTTTGGACTCGGTCAATGTTGACCGAGTCCAAAATTAAGACGGACTCGGCCTGGACTCATTGACCGAGTCCGACTCGGCGTTGACCGAGTCCAGGCCGTGTCTGAGGCCGCACCCGTGTCCGCACCCGTGTCGGGGCGTGTCGACTCGGGTGCGGCACCTCCCTAGCCGAGTCCGTGTGACATAGGTCAGAGGTGTTCTTGCAGTTTTATATCCTGCTGACCTAATCTTTTTGTGTTTATGTACGGTATGTGATGTTAAATGTAGGTTCCTACCGTTTAACTGCCTGAGCAATCTAATCCTATTGCTGAGCCTGTGTATTCTATATAACCATCATTATTGAGAATAGGGTATACGGCATACTTGTAATATTTATGAAACTTTTGTTTATTTTTATAATAGCTCAATTTGGTGTTTGTATTGTTGATTGCTTTTAAAACATTCTCTCTCAAAATTTAAGAATTAGTTTCACATGGGAACATCACTTGAATTTGGAATGTTTTACATTGAGGATCTGAATATAATCATCATCCATCGTAATGATGCTAGTTGAACTCATACACCATATGCTTGTGAGGGTTTTGTAATATGAATTTTTATTTCAGGGCATTAGCATTCCATTGTCTTGTTTTCTCTTATTCTTGTCCTTTCATTATGCAACTTGTGTCCATTTCCACGGTGGGGTTGCCTAACAATGACTTACTATATCTTTGAAATATATATGTTTCCTAAGCTATTAGGGTAATTCCTCACCTTTAATAAGTTGGCATTTTTCATCCAATGTTGGCTTGGATGGAACAATCTCTATTTGTCCAGTTCATGAATGACTAGCGACAATTAAAATGTGATTCCTACAGGTTTTGGCAAAGTTTGACATCCCAGACCCATGTTCATTTGTGGAAATCAGCCTTGAACCATTTTCATAGACTTGATGTAGGGAAACTGTAAGTGCTTTCCTTTGTCCTCTTTTTGCAATTCTAAGTGCTGCTTTCTAAGCTGCTATTGAATCATATATACTGCTGGCATTTCTCATGATGCTTTTTCTGTACGGTTGTATTTTAAGGGTTCAATTTTTGGTGGGTAATACATTCTCACTCTTTTCAATGTTTTGATACTACAAGATTTGTTTTATTGGGTTATTGGCTATTGTACATGGTTTGCCTTTTAACATCAACTTTTGTCTTTTAATCTTGTCTTCCTATTACAGTTACAGGACATACCACTTAAGGTCAGAGATGAAGAACTTGAGTAAGGGATATCTAAAGATTTAGCTTGGAGATCTCGACTGATATTGTATACCTCTTTGGTATTTGTGTTGCATTCATTCTTGATGCATTTGGAAAGAAACAAGAACCAAGCATAAATACGGCAACAATTTTTTTGGGACACATTGTTTTTGTAGATCATGACATCTCGATAAAGGAAATTTTGTGCCTGCCTATTTTTTGTTATCATGCATAAGATTTTTTTTGGTAAATCTGTTTGTTCACTTTTGTTTTCTTCTATTTCGTTATTTAGATTTTTGACAGCTTTCTTGTACGTTTTGATGTCTTGCACACATTGCAGAACCATGGTCTGTCTTCACTGTAATATATCGTCTTTGTAGGACGAGGGGGTAAAAACAATTTTAAAGTTGAAAAATTGGAGTACAAGAGCAATATGAAAACAAATATATAAAAGGAAAATTCCAGCCTCATTTTTTGTGGGAGCATTGTGCTTCAGATCAGGAGTGATTGTTCCGAGTCATTGATCCGTGTGACCTTTTATGGGTACAAGTGTATGTTCATGCAGTATTTCTGAGGGCCTTATTGTCTAACTTTGCGTTACTTGTAACGTGAGTGTCATTCATGGTGCATGAGAAATATTGGCTAGTTCAACTTTCCTAGCTGTTCTGGTTATGTTATGCTTCTGACAGTAATGCATCCAACTTTATATGATTGCTATCCTTTTCAATAGGATCGTTTGTTTTGTTGGTACAAGATGGGATTATCCGAGTTGTTCGTAAGGAACACTATAAGCCTGAATTCAGTCCATCCTAGGCTTTTATTTGGGTTTTAGCATGGACCTGTTTTTAATAGAGATCAAGCACAAAAAGCCAAGCTGGGCGAGCCAGGATCAGGTTCCTTCACATGCCTCTGCACCTGGCTGCCCTCCATCTGCTTTTGGGCCCCACAACTGACATAATGTCAGCCAAAGATGGAGGGCATCAGGTGCTGCAGCACACTTCAAAGTGTGCCATGTGATGGCACCTGATCCTGGCTCAAGCTGGGCTGACTCGGCGAAAAGTTGCAGGAAGCTTGACCTTAGTCTGTAGCTAGCTGTTAGGCTCATCCTACTTCTGGGCTTAATCTGTGACCCGTCCCATATTGATAAAAAGGAAAACGATAACAGAGAAAACGATAATGCTGGAAGAACGATAATTTTGTTTTCTCTATATTGCCTTACTTTCAACATACATCGGTACATTATAAATAGAAGAATAGTACAATATTCTATAGAGTCCTGTAGGGAACTAATTTAATTGGTGGTTGTATCACAAAGGATACCGTGTGAAGGATAATTCTGCTGTATTATCTGATAAAATTGACAATGGATACAAACTCTTCTGCGTTATCCAATGATATCGAACAACGAGTGACTAATACACCCCCTCAAGTTAGAGCATGCAGATCGAGCATGCCCAACTTGGTCTTCAAAAGAGATAGATGCACACTACCCAAGGCTTTAGTAAAGATATCAGCACACTGAGAGTGGGTTGGGATAAATTGAGTAGTAATGAGCCCATGTTGGATTTTTTCTTGAATAAGATGGCAATCACCTTCAATGTGTTTGGTGCGTTCATGGTACATGGGGTTGGCTGCAATATGTAGCGCGACTTTATTTTCACAAAAGAGGGTCATGGGTTGAGTATGAGAGATGCCAAAGTCAGTGAGAAGAAACTTGACCCGAATGAGCTCACAAGTGGTGAGAGCCATGGAGCGATACTCAGCCTCTGCAGAAGAACAGGAGACTGTGGACTGTTTCTTAGACTTTCAGGAAATCGAGCTTGAGCCGGATGCAATAACCAAAAGTAGACCTGCGAGTAACGAGGCAAGAGGCCCAATCAAAATCGAAATAGCCAATAACGGTTAGCGGGCCCAAGTTGTTCATTAAGATGCTGTGGCCCGGGCTGCCTTTGAGGTAGCGCAAGATCCGGAGAGCGACATCCATGTGAGGAGTGCAGTTGACTGGAGAATTGACTTAATAGGTGCATGGCAAAGGTGATGTCAGGGCGAGTGATGGTGAGATAGATCAGTCTATCAATCAACCGATGAAACATGTCAGGGTCTTCCAAAGCCGAGCCATCAGTGTTATTGAACTTTAAATATTGCTCAATGAGAAAAAAACACGGTTTAGAACCAAGATAGCACATGTCATCCAAAATATCAAGCGCATACTTGCGTTGAGAGAGAAAAATGCTGGATTTGGAGTGAGCGACTTCGATGCCCAAAAAATATTTCAGAGTGCCGAGGTCTTTAAGGCAAAAACGTCGATGAATATTCTTTTTGAGTGCGCAAATATGAGGGAGGGTGTCACCTACAATGTTAATGTCATCTACATAGACCAAGAGGAAGAGGTGAGAATTGACTCCGATCTTAGAAAATAAAGAATAGTCGGCCTTTCGATTGGACCAAGCCAATCTCTTGTAAATAAGAGGATAGCTTGGCAAACTAGTTCTGTGAGGATTGTTTAAGACCGTAAATGGACTTGTAAAGTCGGCAAACCGAAGGCGCCCTCTGGCGAGAAAAACCGAAAGGAAGACGCATGTAAACTTCCTCGTGAAGGTCGCCATTAAGAAAAGCATTGTTGACGTCCACTTAAAAGATGTGCCAATGACAAAGAGAGGCAAGGGCAAGAAGACAGTGAACGGTGACCATGTTGGCAATGAAAGTAAAAGTCTCAAGATAATCGAGGCCTTCGATTTGAGTGTATCCCTTGGCAACTAGGCAGACTGTGTAGCATTCAATGAAACCATCAGAGCGAAATTTGATTTTGTAGACCCATTTGCAATCAACAGGATGCTTACCTTCAGGTAAAGTGGTCACCATCCAAGTATGGTTCTCCTCAACTGCTTGAATCTAGACAGCCAGGCATCCCGCCATTGTTGATGTTGCATGGATTGAGAAAAGGTTTTGGGTTCGAAGGCTTGGGTAATGGCGGCTAAGAAGGTACGGTGAGGAGAGAAAAAATGGTGGTAGAAAAGATGATGGTGTAGAGGATGATGGGTGTGGGAAGCTGCATCACTTGAAGCGTCCGACGAGAGCACGGGGGCTGCAGAGTAGCACTTATAATCTTTGAGATAGGGCGGCGGTTGACGAGGGCGATCAGAGCGACAAGGAGGGGGGGGGGGGGAGTAGAGAAGATGGGCAAGAGAGAGGGGTCAGACAACGATGGAGAATGATAGGAGGGGGATGGAATGGCAGGAGAAGGCGCAACGAAAAGATGCTGCAGATCAGATTTGGGAGGGTCAAAATGGGTATGGGTAGGACATTGGTGGCATCAAACGGGGGAGCAAGAGATCATGGAAGGGAAAGATGGTTTCATAAAATTTGACATTGTGGCTGACAATTTTTTTTTGAGATTCAATGTCATAGACTTTATAACCTGCTTGGCCGTATAAATATCCGATAAATATGCATTGTTGTGCCCGTGTGTCGAATTTATGATTGTGGTGGATAATAAAGGCATAACAGAGGCATCTGAATGTACGAAGATGAGCATAATTAAGCGGTTTGTTGTATAATACCTCATAAAGGATTTTTCCCATTAGTGGTTTGAAAAAGAGATGATTAATGCGGTATGTGGCAGTAAGGACATATTCTCCCCAAAATTTGAGGGGTAAATTGGATTGAAAACGTAGGGCCTGAGCAACATTCAATAAGTCACGATGCTTACGTTCGATAACACCGTTTTGTTGTCGTGTAGCGACACAACTGTGCTGATGGTGGATGCTATTATCATTAAGAAAAATTTGCATATCATTGAAAAAGAATTCAGTTTCGTTGTCAGAATGAATAATTAAGAGGTTGGTTTAAAACTGGTTGCAGATCAATGCAAAGAAACTTTTAATAATATTAAATGTCTCAGACTTATACCTCATGAGATACACCTATGTGCATCGACTGAAGTCATCAACAATGGTTAAGAAAAAATGACCCCCAGACATAGATGGAGTTGGATAAGGTCTCCATACATCATAATGAATTAACTCAAAAGGTTTGAAAGAAGATATATTCCCATGGGGGAAGGGTAATCGGGTTTGTTTAGCTTTGTGGCAAATAGAACAAGGATTATCACTACAAGAAACCTGTGGATTAGCGATGACCTAAATTCGTCGCTAATCTGCCGCTAATCCGTCGCTAAACAGCTTAGCGACAGATATCTTCTATCGTAATTTTTTTGACGCTAACTCGTGACGAAATATATCTGTTGCCCATTCCGTTGCTAAGTAGTGACAGACTGTATATGTCGCCAGTTCCGTCGCTAAGTTTCGACGGAATAACGAATGCCAACATCCGTCGCAAGGCCGTCGTTACTGTACAACGACTTTGGTTTGGTGACGAATTTATAGTCGTCGCTAATCCGTCTCTACATTCAATGCTAGTATTAATTAGCGATGGATATATCCGTTGCTAATCCATCGCAAACCAGGAAAAAAAAATTTAAAATTAAATATCGAGAAAAAATTTCTTATGATATAATTTATATTTCCTGTGAATAAAAAAACAAAGTACACATCAAAATACATATAAAAGAAAACTAAAAAAATTAATCGATCCACTTTAAAATTCACAAGTTCTAATTATTTACAATTCAAGATTTACATTTTTGAAATAAAAAGAAGGTAAAACAAATTCAACACATGAATCTAATCATCACCAACATTTTGTGCGTCCACTTGTTCATTGTCTTGATCTGTCCCTTCAGCTCCACTATGCTGATTATCGCCAACAACTTACACAAGAAAAGAAATGTCACTATTGATAAACAAAATATATTAAAATAAATTATACTCTATATGTGATTCTATCATCCTCATATGTGTTCTAAGGCAGTAAAAAAACTGTATATGTGATTCTATCATGCTCATATGTGTTCTAAGACAGTAAAAAAATTGTATATGTGATTCTATCATGCTCATATGTGTTCTTAAGGGAGTAAAAAAAACTTATATGTGATTCAATCATGCTCATATGTGCTTTAAGGCAGTCAAAAAAATGTATATATGATTCTACCATGCTCATATGTGTTCTAAGGCAGTAAAAAAACCTTATATGTAATTCAATCATGCTCATATGTGTTCTAAGGCAATAAAAAAACTGTATATGTGATTCTATCATGCTCATATGTGTTTTTAAGGCAGTAAAAAAAACTTATATGTGATTCAATCATGCTCATATGTGCTCTAAGGCAGTTAAAAAAACTGTATATGTGATTTTATCATGCTCATATGCGCTCTAAGGTAGTCAAAAACTTTATATGTGATTCAATCATGCTCATATGTGCTCTAAGGCAGTCAAAAAAACTGTATATGTGATTCTATCATGCTCATATGCGCTCTAAGGCAGTCAAAAAACTTTATATGTGATTCTATCATGCTCATATGTGTTCTAAGGCAGACAAAAAACTATATATGTGATTATATCATGCTTATATGTGTTCTAAGGCAGTCAAAAAAACTCTATATGTGATTTTACCATGCTCATATGTGTTCTAAGGCAGTAAAAAAACTTTATATGTGATTCTATCATGCTTATATGTGTTCTAAGGTAGGCAAAAAACTGTATATGTGATTCTATCATGCTCATATGTGCTCTAGGGCAGTCAAAAAACTTTATATGTGATTCTATCATACTCATATGTGTTCTAAGGTAGACAAAAAACTTTATATGTGATTATATCATGCTCATATGTGTTCTAAGGCTGTAAAAAAACTCTATATGTGATTCTACCATGCTCATATGTGCTCTAAGGCAGTAAAAAAACTGTATATGTGATTCTATCATGCTCATATGTGTTCTAAGGCAGGCAAAAAACTGAATATGTGAT
Organism: Nuphar pumila; assembly: GCF_984573655.1. Taxonomy (NCBI): domain Eukaryota; kingdom Viridiplantae; phylum Streptophyta; class Magnoliopsida; order Nymphaeales; family Nymphaeaceae; genus Nuphar; species Nuphar pumila. The sequence continues at coordinate 113,845,103 of NC_143259.1, read as the reverse complement.
TATGTCATGCTCATATTTGTTCTAAGGCAGTAAAAAAAACTTTATATGTGATTCTATCATGCTCATATGTGCTCTAAGGCAGTCAAAAAACTATATATGTGATTCTATCATGCTCATATGTGTTCTAAGGTAGGCAAAAAACTGTTTTTGTGATTCCATCATGCTCATATGTGTTCAAAGGCAGTAAAAAAACTGTATATGTGATTCTATCATGCTCATATGTGCTCTAAGGCAGTCAAAAAACTGTATATGTGATTCTATCATGCTCATTTGTGTTCTAAGGCAGGCAAAAAACTGTATATGTGATTATATCATGCTCATATGTGCTCTAAGGTAGTAAAAAAAACTACATATGTGATTCTATCATGCTTATATGTGTTCTAAGGCAGTCAAAAAATTGTATATGTGATTTTATCATGCTCATATGTGCTCTAAGGCAGTCAAAAAAATATATATGTGATTCTATCATGCTCATATGTGTTCTAAGGCAGACAAAAAAATGTATATGTGATTCTACCATGCTCATATGTGTTCTAAGGCAGTTAAAAAACTTTATATGTGATTCAATCATGCTCATATGTATTCTAAAGACTGTAAAAAACCTGTTTTTGTGATTCTATCATGCTCATATGTGTTCAAAGGCAGTAAAATAACTGTATATGTGATTCTATCATGCTCATATTTGTTTTAAGGCAATCAAAAAACTGTATATGTGATTCTATTCGTGCTTATATGTGTTCAAAGGCAGTAAAAATATTATACTGAAATATTCTACAAAAGGTCAGTATTGATAAACAAAATATACTGAAATAAATTATATCCAATGCACCTAAGTTAAGGCAATCAAAGTTATATGAAATCTAACGACATGCAATATATCACATAAAACTTTCATACCTGAGAGACACCTGCAATCAAAGTTCCCTTGTTCTGCAAAAAACTTTTGAACTCATCTTGGAGAACGTCGGCAATTGTTTCATAGAAGTAGTCACGCATTATGTCCTTAACGATCTAGCGTGCATCATCACCGAAAAAAATAGGATGCTTGGAGCTGATGTCGATGGGAGAAGTCTGTGAGCCGTGACTGGAGGAAGCAACGACTGGTGAGGTGTTCATATTACTCCCAAACCCGAACACACGACCCTTTTTGGGTTTACCTACTGCAGTCACCTATGCTGCAGGATCAAATGATGGATGCTGAGTAGAGTCATCGCCATATCGCTCTATCATCTGTTGCTCATATGCCTCCTATAAAATAATGTTTACAGTATGCATTAATAATTGAGAATTACAATGTTTATGATAACTTGCATATTACAATGATTATTAATACAATAAATACATACCGTTATCGTTCTCGCCTTCTCTGATACGAACCTTCCCATGGTCTTACGTTTATGTGTTTCAACAAACACATCCTTGTATGGCACAATGCCTTTTTTTTTGCTTTCTGCAAAGTGAAATGATAAAAGATTTAGTTAACAAGTTTGCAACAATACTTATAAAATTGACAATATATATATTGATGAGTTACCATTTTCTTCAGGTGGCTCCCAAAAGTCCTAGATCCACCTGTGCGTAGATGGGCTTCGAGCATTTTCGCTCGATTTTGTGCAGCCTTCGCTGAGCGGTTTCGAAATGCATCCCCCGCCCACTTGTCACATATTCCCCTCCCAATAATCTCTCATAACAGTAATAGGGCTATGACCCTTCCACTGTAGTGGATCATCTATTTCGCCAGATGTTTTTTTTGCTGCAATCTTCATATTGTGCAGCATGTTTGCAAATCGATTGACATTCACCTTCTGCCACACCTTCCTTGCATCATTTTATTCCATCATAGTCGCGAAGCGATTCGAAGCCTATATATATTTTCTGAAAGTTAGTAGACATGACTATAACAAAAAATTAAATATGAAACACATTAATTATGACAAACAACTGTATACCATGAATGAAGATCACAATCTGTCTATCACTTCTTTTGGATACTCTTTTCATTGAACGATCGGTCCTGGTAGATGTTGAAGTAGTAAATTTCCTAATATCGCGTACTACTTCTTGTGGCTCAAACCTCGTGCTGCACATGAATTGGTATACAATAAATATTAATATACAATATTTATAAGATATGCAATAAGTGAAAATGAAATACTTACGATCGATTATCAATATACACTATTCGAATAAGTCTTCTTGTGCCACACTGAGAAGACTTTGCATCCTGTGTTGGCTCCTGACTTGTATGATCAACTGGTGTAGGTGGGTCATGTACAGGCAAAACATCATCTATAAAAAAATACGTTAAAAATTCTCAGAATGCACATTTCAACTAATCAAGCATCTAATTAGTTAAATGATATACCTATCAAAGGAGTCTGTTAAGATGAAGGCTGAGTCTGGCTACTACTGGATGAACGACCACTGTAAGCTCCACGAACCATGTTCTAACAAATAAAAAATGTCATGCAATAGATTCAAATTGTTTCAAATCATTCACATCAATGCAATATATTTTAATAGATTCAAATAATTCAAATCAAGTATTGCAATACATTCAGAATCAATCTCAAAACCTTGATTTTGAATTGAGAATCAAGACTCAATATTTAGATAAAACATTAAAGATTTTGAAAAATAAAGGATAAACTTGTTTTGAAGCTTGAGTTTTGAAATTAGAAGATGAATCAGGAATTTCAAAGTTAAATTGAACTTTGAAACTTGATCTGAAATGCTAAATTGAATTTTAAATTGGAAATGAAAATGAATTTGAATTTTTTCAAAGTTAAATTGAACTTTGTAGTTGGGTTTGGATTGAATTTGGAATATAGGAGTGAATTTGAATTTTTTCAAAGTTAAATTGAACTTTGTAGTTGGGTTTAGATTGAATTTGGAATATAGGAGTGAATTTGAATTTTCAAAGTCAAATGGGACCTTGAAATTGAATTTTGAATTTCAAAATGAGATAGAAAGATGAATTGAAATAGAAATTGAAGATTGATTTGAGAAATGAAGAAGATATTTTAAAATATTTTAAAAAATCACTTGGATTTTGAAAAAGAATTTTAAAAATATGATGTAATTCTATCCTAGATGATGAATGGATTAAAAGAATTTAAAATTAGATTTTGAAAAGCATATTTCATTCTTTAAATGAATTGAAATAAGATTGAAGATATAATACATTTCTGATTATGGTCATAAAATGTATTATATAATAAACGTATTTAAATTCAAGTGAAGAATAAAACATATTTTGGTGCCTTTATAGGGTTTAAAATGAAATTAACTCTCAGTATATCCTGACTATGGCCATTGATATATGTTTTGAGTTAATTTTAAGTTAAACTCTGATAAAGGGAGAAAATATTTGGAAAATATAATGATTTTTGAAACGAGATTCAGTGTGGATCCAGTGTTATTCCATAAAAGATGAAAATCCTAAGTTTTTTTCGAACTTGACTATAGCCATTGATTTAAATCGTCAACTTAGGATTTAATCTCCTTTTATTAGAATGGTGAATGTGCCATTCATGTTTCCATTCGTGAAATTTTTGGAATAAAGAAGAAAAATGGTATGAAACAAGCATTTCTAAAAAAATATACATGCTCATACATTTTATTCTCGAACTGAAATGTGAAGAATTCTCATTAGATCTAACTATTACATTATTGAAATTTTAGATTTAAAATGACAGAATCCTAATCTAGAAAGAAAACTTGATACATTATATCTTTCCTGCAAAACAGGGTTAGCATAAGGCAAAGCACAAAATATGAAAAAGGAAAGCTAATGGACTATTTTGGAACTAGAATGTATGTTATATGTTCTCATGAAAATGTAAATATAATGTAATATGCAGGGGATCCAATGATATGAGGTAAAATGTCAAATGAGATGCTATGCAAATGCGAAATGGGGGAGCACTACAGTGGCTATGCAGATCCATCATTATTGTGAAACTATGTAGTGCAGGGAAGGTGAAGCCTAAATATAATAGCTAATGACACACTAATGCTGTATGCAAGAACGCAAGTGAATGGTGGAGACAAAATATTACTATGAAGAGATGACTATAGGTAGCCTATTAGTGCCAAAGATTAGCAAAAGTGATGCTCAGCCAATCAGGATAAATCAGAAACTACAGCCAAGACATCCAATCTTAGCTCAACAAATCCTAATTTTAGCGCAAATTAGAAACATGAACAAGGCATTCAATTCTCATGGCACCTACCTTTCTAGTCTGTTGAGGTAGCAAGTGGGCCACCAGAAAAGGCAATATGATGTCGGCTTTCTTTGTTTTGGTTAACACCAGAATCAGCTTAGTGTGGGGAAGGGAATCTAAAAGGGTATGGATCCATTACCCGACCAATACATGAGGCATTTTGGCTTAAGCTTATAATGATGAGGGCGTTTGATTAATAAGACAATAGCCTTCATATGTTAACATCCATGGAGAAATAAGTGAATGGTGTCAAATCAGCCACAAGGCTCTATCGCATGCAAGATGAAGAAATGAAACTACTGCTAGAAAGCAAAATATTATGTAGGTATTGCTAAACTAAACATCATACATTGCATACAGACAATGTAATGAAACATGAGCATAGAAAATTAGTGGGCTTACCTGGAAATCAGAACACTGGATGCAGTGATGCAATGCGTATGTAATAAAAATGAAAGATATGGATGAAAGAGGGGGAATGATGCGACGAAGTACGGATCTGAATGAAAATACAGGTATATGAACCATAACAGTCAGTACACAGAAACAAGGACGTGACTAAAAGAAGAAATAAAGAGGCAAAATGTAATACAGAGACAATACTAACAGAAAATGAAAATGAATAGGCATAGGAATACGATGCAATATCTAGATGCAGAAGGCTATATAATTGTGCGATCATGGCTGAAGATATCCAAATGGAAATAACATGGCTGTTGATACTAATGCCAACAAAATGGAAATGAGCAGAATGAGGCGATTAAAGTCAACATCATACAACAGCAAACGAGAACTCAGAAAATAAGAAAGAAGAGTGCTAAATGAGATGCTACATTTGGCTTACCATTGCAGAGAAGCATACAAAATTGTAATAATAAAAAAAAAAAACAAAACAGATATTAAGCATCAAACAACAGAGAATAAAACAACGAGGCAGGGGGGTCACCCCTCTGGTAGAAAAAACAAAACGCGGCAAGGGGTCGCCCCCCCTGCCGAAAAAAACAAACGAGGCAGGGGGGGGGACCCTTTGCCAGAAAAGCAGGGGGGCGACCCCCTACCCGAATAAAACAACGAGGCAGGAGGTCGCCCCCCCTGCTGGAAAAAAAAGTGGCAGGGGGGCGACCCTCTGCCGAAAAAGTAGGGGGGCGACCCCCTGCCCGAATAAAACAATGAGGCAGGGGGTCGCCCCCCTGCCGGAACAAACAAAATGCGGCAGGGGGTCGCCCCCCTGTCAGAAAAAACAAACGAGGCAGGGGGGCGACCCCCTGCCGGAAAAGCAGGGAGGCAACCCCCTGCCCAAATAAAACAACGAGGCAGGGGGGTTGCCCCCTCCCCTGCCGAAAAAAAAGTGGCAGGGGGGCAACCCTCTGCCGGAAAAGCAGGGGGGGACCCCCTGCCCGAATAAAACAATGAGGCAGGGGGTCACACCCCTACCAGAACAAACAAAACGCGGCAGAGGGTCGCCCCCCCTGCCGAAAAAAACAAACGAGATAGGGGGGCGACCCCCTACCGGAAAAAATAAAAGGGGCAGGCGCCCCCCCTACCAGAAAAAATAAAAGGGGCAGGCGCCCCCCCTACCAGAAAAAAAGAGGGATTTACCTGAGAGACGTCGGACGGCGGGCGGGGGGCAACAGACCGGGGGTTGGCGGACCGGGGAGCGATGGGCGGCGGGTCGAGGAGTGCGTCGGGCGGGCGGGAGAGACGAAACAGGAAAGAGAAAAAGGGCTCTGATTAGGGATTTACGAAAAAATTAGCGACGAATTTGGCGACGACCTAATTCTGTCGCAACACCATCATAAATTTACATGACCTGTTAGCGACAAACGATTTTAGTCTCTAACACCGTCGCTACGTAGCGACAGAAGTTTTTTCGTCGACAAATCTATCGCTAACTGTCGCGTGTGTTGCAACTTAGCGGCAGATTAGTTTCTCTCGCTAATCCGCCGCAACGTTGCGACGAAAAAAATCCGTCGACAATATCCGTCGCTAATTGACAATTTTGTTGTAGTGTATGAGAAAGCTTGTAATTAATTTTATTATAATAAATAAGGACTTGGAGACGTGAATTAGATAAATGTTCAAGACGAAGATGCCAAAGAGAAGGAGATGCAATGCTCAAGGCATGGTTACTACCACCCTCAAGGATATAGAGATTCCTTTGTAGCCTACCCGCTCCAATCATCATCTTCGGGTGCAGGTCTTGAAAAATACAACGATTATCATCAAATAAAACAACACACTTCAAATCATGGATTAATTTGCTAATGAAAATAAGTTTAAACTTGAAGTGCATGACATAAAGAACACTATGTAAGGTGATGGTGGGAGTTAGGGAAACACTGCATGTGTGGGTGGCATGGGTGGACGTCTCATCAGGGAGGCCGATGGGTGGAAAGAAAATAGTTGCAGTGGAAGAGAGGGTGGATATAGAGTTGGTGATGTGATCCATGGCCCCAGAGTCTATGATCCAACTCTGAGATGCAAACAAACACATGGATGATATGGGAATGTTACCTGCAAGGTTGGCCATGGATGTATTGGGTTGGTTACCTAGATTGACAATAGCCATAATTTTATCATATTGTTCTTGGGTGAGTTTGGAGAGGGCTGAATTTGAGATTGCTTTTTCGGGTTTAGTAGTTGTAACGCAAGCATTAGCCTGACTGTTAGATAGAACATTGGGAGGACCCCTTGGTCGGTTAGGGAAACCATAAAGGTAGTAGCACTTTGACTTTGTGTGTCCAAGGCATTTGCAGTGATCACATTTTGGTCGTGGGCACGACTGTTCTGTTCTTAGTGCATCGGCTTTGACAAGAGTATCATTTTGATTGCCTACTGCAACAACTAGTTCATGTGTTAGGGTAAGACGAAGGTCACGTTGCCGCTTCTCTTGGATGATCAACGAGTATGCTTTAGATATAGGTATCATAAGAAGTAATTGGCTTTGAATGACATTGAAACTGTCATTGAGGCCCATCAAGAATTGGATGAGTCGTTCACGCTACTGAAGATCTTGAATAACTCTCATAGCGCCATAGGAACACAAAGGAATATCAATGTAGGTGGATAACTCATCCCATAAACCTTTTAGCTTGGTGAAGTAAACGGTTATGGGGAATTGATTTTACTTGAGATTGATTATCTCGTGTTGGATTGAGTATATCCTGGGAGCATTAGATTGAGAAAACCTTTCACGAAGCTCTGCCCAAACCTCGGCAGCAGTTTGAGCATAGATGGCACTGGCTGCAAGGTCTTTATAGATAGAATTAAGCAGCCATGATAACACCATATTGTTGCATCTCTCCCATATAGTAATATTTGGTGACGAAGGATCGGGTTTCACAATGGATTCATCGACGAAACCTATTTTGTTTTTGGCGCTTAGCGCCATAATCATAGCTCTACTCCACATTGAGTAGTTGTCTCCAACAAGTTGCTGCAAAACCAGAGATATCCCTAGATCATCAGAATGACGAAGGAAAAATAGGTTAAGCATCGATTTTGGGGTGTTCTTGGATGATATCGTCTCGCTGTTGGTGTTGTTCGACATCATTGATGATGGCGTTCAAGAGAAAAGGAATATGGAAATCTAGTCGAATTAGCAGATCTAGTGCGAGAGAGCAACTCGAGATCAACGATCCTTTGTCAGCGCACAGAGTATGCTTGCATCGGTAACAAACTTTGTGCGTCTGATGAAGAGGCCTGAATCGAGCTTGATGTCAATCTGAATGAGCACAGATCTTTGAGCATTTGATGAAGAGGACCAAATCGAGCTGCATCTCGATTTGAATCGGTGCATACCCTAAATGTGATGTAAAAAAATAGATCAAGATAATACCTGCTCTTATACCATGATAAAAAAGGAAAACGATAGCAGAGAAAACGATAGTGCTGGAAGAACGATAATTCTGTTTTCTCTATATTGCCTTACTTTCAACATACATCGGTACATCATGTAGGGAATGGATTTAATTGATGCTTGTATCACAAAGGATACCGTGTGGAGGATAACTCTGCTGCATTATCCGATAAGATCGACAATGGATAGAAACTCTTCTGCGTTATCCGATGATATCGGTAACCACCAAACAATGAGTCGACTAATACTTGTGCCTCTTTTTGAGAGAGAGAGAGATGTCCAAAAATTCTTAACTTAGCCTATATAATTTTAAAAACCTAAAAGTAATTTTCTCTTTCACCTTATTGTAAAAAATAAAAAAAGACAGCCGACAAGGGCTTTGATCATCTGGTAGGGGAAACTTATGAATATCACAAGTTGGTGGGATGTCATAAGTTCGAAATCCAATGGGTGGCGTCATTTGCCACAAGGTCAAAGCTAAGTGGAATCCTCGGTGGGCAGAGAGGGACCTTAAGACCTGAGGCCAGTGATGATGGGAATTTTGCCTTGGACTATCAGAAAAAAAGAAGAAAACGACATTTTAAACATGTTTTGAATAAATAAAGGTTGGATCATCTTATTTCTATCCCCTCTGATTTTTTTGGTTGCTGCACTATTAAACGCAAAAACTTTGGTTAATGTGTAACTAAATGACACTCGCAGTCTGCTTTGTGGATCAATTGCTACAAATATGATCGACATGATTTATATTTAGTAAAAACACGTTTTTTTTTTGTTTTTGTTTTGAAAGGCAAGCTGGTGTTAGGCAGACCCCACGAGTTATTATTCAACGTATCATTGGGTTTTGAACCTGCAACGTCTCACCAGAAGGAGATGCGCACTGACAGCTCCTGCCAACCACCGGAGTCCCAGTTGGTGTAAAAAAACATGTTTTGGGTCGTGTGGTGGTTGTGTTATGTAAGAAAAAAATTATGCAGCTGATTGTAGACTGTCCCATACTCGAACAGAGATAAATCCTCTACCAAGACTCCCACCAAAATTTGACTGACTGTCCACTCCCTACCCACCAAGAGAGATGATGAGCAATGTGTCTCCATCCCCATAGAATACCTTTCCAAGATCAAGAACCCCTGAGGGTGGGCCTCAAAGACCACAGACTATGAATACTTAGGTATTTTTAATTTAACAAACTTGGGCCCAATTAAAGAGAGTTATTAGGCAGAAGATAAACCCTTAAGAGAACCTGATTGGCTTTGTTAATATCATCAAGTCGCCTCAAACCAACCCCTTCTTTCAAACGGGGTTTACATAAGGTAACCCATCGGATAAGATGAAGATGATGTTTGTATGAATTTCCTCTGTCGGGCTTGGAAGTAAACGGTGCAGAATCATGCGAGTTTTTGTTTGTTTTTTTATCATCCTTTTTTCCATCCAATTCTCTCTTGACTGCACATGGTCATCAAACTACGGACATTTGGAACACGACATTTGATTACGGTCCAAACAAATATTGAACTTGGTACAATTATTATGGAACAAATAGAATCAGTGTTCTGTCTGTTTTTTTTTGTTCATTTCCTCCAATCATGGACAAGCCATCAAACAAGCTCTTAATGTCAGATACAAATGGGTCACGTTCGGGCCCGGTGGAGGCATTACCTGATCCTAGAAATTCAGATATGGCCTAATCAGATTTGGAGTTTGACTCAGGGATGGATGAGAATGGAAGACGATTAACAGAACCTGGATCTTAGATAACCATGGAATTCGAAGACCAATTCATAACCGACCCATTTTCTTAGATGAACTCTTTATGTTCTTCATTATTATCTTCTCATCATCACCATTTCCAGAATCACCACGGTTAAATCTTTCCTTATGTTTCATACAACCTCCATGATTCTCTTTATCCTCATCTCTATCAGAAACGCAATTGGCTATGCATGCAAATACATCCTTTGGGGGAAGGAAGAGAAATGAGAGATTTGGGTTTGACATTAGTCAACTCATTGAATTCCAACATACAGCTGAGGAATTGCTCAATCACAGTTCCACCATTGTCATTCAGATTCCTGATCAAGCATAAAACAAGTAAACAACCTAGAATTTTACAAGTAAAGAAAAAGAAATCACTTGAAAGGTTTTCCGATTGTAGCCATCATTATTATTTTTCCCAGGGACAGTACTCTCACTCACTCACTCTCTTTTTTTTTTTTTTTGGAAAATTAGTAACGAAAATAACATCAGTAGTGACAAGCAATCTCCTGTTAATAAGCAATATACAGCAAAGGAAAAATAGAAACAGCACGACAACAGGGCACAACATTGACGAGTTCTGCTTTACCCTGCTGTACCCATTTTGCACAAGAAAAACAGAGACAAACAAACAAACATTGTAAGATCCAAGAATTGTCATACCAGCAGACAAACAATTGGTGCTTGTCTGCTGCTACATCAACATTGCTACCATCTTGTATCGTTTGCAACCTTGCTTTGCTGTTCACTTTATAGTGAAAGGTAGAAGATGAAGATCCAAATGTGAAACCAGCTGGAAAACAGCTACCACTTTAATCGATTTCCAGGGAAGCGTAACAATTGCCACGGATAACAGGTAGTCTCACTCTTCTGCAAACTTTGCAAATTGCAAAGCTCCGCACTGACATGGAATTAGTTCCTGTCAACAAGGAAACATGAGTACATGAAAATCAAAACTTGTGCATCTTTTCAGAATTATGACATGGTAATTACTACGCTCTAGACATTGATGAGATTACAGAGAAGAGATTTCATCACCTTCTCATTAGCGTCTGCGGAAGCCTTTGATGCAGAAAATGAGCAGACACGCGCACAAGATTCCGAATGGCATTGGAAATACTACATTCCGTTTTCCATGTTTATTTTCCTTCTGGCGTATGCTTGATCTTACATGGTCAGAAGATGGCTCCGGAAACTGCTGATTGATTCCACAAGGCGTCTCTTCCTCAGCGATTGTTGTTGTGGCAATTCCATGCTCAATGTTTCTAGATGGTGACCCCACATCGTTCAAAACAACAGCGGCAGCAGCGTGTGCATTAGCTTCCGATGCCAATGGTGGAGCATTGACCCTCTCATCATATCTTGAGCTGCTTGATTCAAGGACAAAATCGCTAGGGAAAATCAGCTTTTGCCATTGGATGCGACGTTTTGGCATGCGGCCATCCGCTTCATCCAGTTGTATGCACCTTTGATCATCCCCAACCCTGACGAGCAATGTCCACCCGTAGGAAGGGGGAAATGAATAGATCTCCCTGTACTCCTGGGTCTTTTCAGAGTATGCACTTATCAGTACTTTCCTTTCACACATATTCTGGGGATATTTTTCACCTACTTTCTCTTCGCTGCTTTCCTCTGCATATTCTAAGCGTTCTTGAACACCCTCCTCAACTTCACCCTCTTCTTCACCTTCTCCCTCTTCGCTTATTTTCTCTTCAGATTCTTCACCTTCACCTTCTCCCTCTTCGTCGATTTCACCTGTGACCTCCACCGTATCTTGGGGATATTCCTCACCGTCGCTCTCAATCTTATTTTCTAGGCACACTTCCTCCTCCTCACCCTCAATACTCCCCACGGCTAAACGTTTTAAGCTTTTGAACTCCCATAAAGGTAGTGGAGTTCTCAGCTTTGTACCATAGATGTCCAACACCACTAGCTTCTCAAGGGACACTATGGAACTGGGAAGCTCTTTAATGTCGGTGTAATTGAAAACGAGCCCTTTTAGGTTTACCAGATTCCCCAAAGAATGAGGCAATGCAGTTATTCGCTTACATCCCGATAACATTAATTCCTCCAGTTTAGTCAACCTCCCGATTGAATCAGGCAGGCATCTAAGTCTAAGGCAATCTGTCATCCACAATTTCTTTAGGTTCAAAAGAGACCCTACAGAATCAGGAAGCTCTTCTATGCCTGCCTCTAAAAAGCTAATAGATACCAGACCTATCATAGTTCCCATGGAATTAGGCAACGCTCTTAATGATCTACACTTGTGGAATTCCAACTCCTCAATTTTAGTCAAACCACCAACTGATTCAGGTGATTTCTTGAGATCGCCGATAGGATCGGGTAGTACTCTCAATGACTCACAATCCCTAAACTCTAGTCCCTTGAGTTTGGTCAAGTTCCAAATTGATTCAGGGAAGCTTATTAGCCTGTGGCAATCTGTCACATTCAATTCCACCAATTTCTGAAGGGCTCCAACAGAAGAGGGGAGCTCTCTAATGTCTGTTCCTCTAAGAGACAAACTACATAACTTGTTTAAGCCCCCAATTGAATCTGGCAAACTTCTTAGCCTATCGCAATCAGACAGAAATAGATCATGTAAATTGTGAAGGGACCCAATAGAAAGGGGAAGCTCTCTGATTTTTGTTTCACCAAGATTCAACTCACATAACTTGTTCAATTTCCCAATTGAATCCGGCAAGCTTTTTAGCCTATCGCAGCGAGACAGAGACAGTACCTCTAAATTGTGAAGGGACCCAATAGAAAGGGGAAGCTTTCTAATTTTTGCTCCATCAATATGCAACTTACGTAACTTGTTCAAGTTCCCAATTGAATCCGGCAAGCTTCTTAGCCTATTGAACCCAGACAGCAACAATTCCTCTAAATTATGAAGGGACTCAATAGAAAGGGGAAGCTCTCTAATTTTTGTTCCAACAAGATTCAACCTACGTAACTTGTTCAACTTCCCAATTGAATCCGGCAAGCTTCTTAGCCTAAGGCAATGAGCCAGAGACAATCCCTCTAAATTGTGAAGGGAGCCAATAGAAAGGGGAAGCTCTCTAATTTTGGTTCCTTCAAGATCCAACCCACATAACTTGTTCAAGTTTCGAACTGAATCCGGCAAGCTTTTTAGTCTCCGACAACCCCACAGAAATAGTACCTCTAAATTGTGAAGGGACCCAATAGAAAGGGGAAGCTCTTTAATTTTTGTTTCATCAAGATCCAACACACCTAACTTGTTCAAGTACCCAATTGAATCTGGCAAGCTTCTTAGTCTACGGCAACCAGTCAGAGATAGTACCTTTAAATTGTGAAGGGACCCAATAGAAAGGGGCAGCTCTGTAATGTTTGTTCCATCAAGACGCAACCCACATAACTTGTTCATATTGCAGATTGAATCTGGCAGATGCGTGAGGGCCTGACAGCCATCCAAGTCGAGGGTAATCAACTCCTTAAGACAACCAATGGATTCATCAAGCGAGCCCAATTTCTTACATCCGGAGAGTAAGAGTTTTTGTAACTTTGGTAAACGATCAAAATTAGGAGCTTTCTGAAGTTCACGGCATCGCTCAAGCTTAAGAACTCTTAAACAATGGAAGACCTGCCAACCAAAATCAAATCACTCTCTTGTTTAAGGAAGCAATATCAATTAATAGAAGTGCAAACAAAGAAAGAATATAAACATTAATTAACCTTATTTCCAAACTCATTGCCTTCATCCCATAGTCGCACCAATTTGCTGTCTGATAAGTCGAGAAACCCAATCCTCATGAGTTCAAACTCCTCTGGTAGTGATCCCAATGGGCAGTGATGCCATGCTAACCATCTCAAACTTTTGGGCATTTCGCTGAAATCGCCTTGAAGATTGACACCATCGATACCAAGCAATCTCAAACTGGACATTTTTGTGAAAGCTTCAGTGCTCAGACTTTGTTCGCTGGTAGGTTCACCAATTAAAGCAACAGGATCATAAAAAAGGAGGCCTCGAATATTTTCTGACCCCTGGATGTGCCCAATACGAACACTGTCAAGTTGTGAAATAGAAAACGACAATGACGTAGATGGCAAGAATTTTTTTTTGCATGATATATACCATGTGTGACAGCAAACCAGAAAATATGACAAACATAGCAATTTTATTTTGTTTCTTTTCAGTTTTGCCTGAAGCGTGGGATGTGCGATGCTCCTAGCCTTGGAGAATCTTGATTCTCCTACATTTCTCCTGTGTTTGCTTTACACACTTCATATATTCTTCCTAGCTATATGTTATCTCACTGTATTTTTCATGTTTTTTATATACTCACTTGCATGTTCTTTCTCTATTTTTAGGTTTTGTTAAAAAACTAATTCTCACACTAAAAAGTCAAGAAATTTAAGAATAATTACTTTTATTTTCATTCTATTTTGATTCTTATTCAATTCATATATTATTTTATTTATTCCTTGCTTCTCTCTTCTTATATATTTTCTTTTTGTATCGTTTCTCGCTTATGCTTCCGAGCTCCTGTCTTTTTTAGCCGATAACCAGCTGTCTTATAATTTTTATCATGTGACACAAAAGAGCAAAATTATAAAAAAAATGTCCATTAGTCAGATTTATCTTTTTTTTTTTTTTAAATTTGTGTGCCCAAAAGCTAGTTCCATCTACATATTTGTCTAAACAAAGAAATATTAGTAAATAAATTGCACCATCAATTAGTTATTACCTCACGATCATTCAATACATGGCGTGCATCATTGCGATCCCATATCCTGCTACGCCTGCCACGATGGTCTGAGGTGCTTTCTTGTCTGACGATGTTTCTCCCCATATCTCGCAATTGATCATGCATCTTCAATCTATCATCAGCTTCATTGATCTTCAAGAGAGACTTATGCAAAAGTGTTTCAATTGTTAGGTTCGAGGCCAACCCACACACACTCAGTGCATCGGTCGCATATTCTCTTTTCTCACCGATAAAGAAGCATGCGATGTCGAGAAATATTGTCTTCTCCTCTTGGTCAAGTCCATCGTAGCTTATTTTCAACCTTCCCAGAATATCACGTTGAAAAATACGCTTCAATTTTATCAGCATTTCTTCCCATTGTTGTTCGTCGGTCTTGTCAAACAACTCTGAACCCATCACTTCCAGTGCTAAAGGAAGTCCACCTGTGACTGATACTACTTGTTTGGATACCTCCACAAATCCTTCGATAGGTTGGCTTCTCCCGAAAGCATGCCAACTAAAGAGCTCAAGTGAGTCTTTTGGATCCATTTCTTCAGGCCTATAAATCTCATCATCCTTCACATGATGCACATTCAATACGTGCTCGTCTCTCGTTGTTATTATGACCCGACTTCCTTTCACAAACCAGTCTCGTTCACCAGCCAATTTACTAAGTTGATCTTTTTTATCAACATCATCAAGAATAATGAGGACTTTTTTGCAACGGCATCTCTGCCTTATTGTGATTGCACCTTGATCCACATCATATATTGCTGGGTTTTCCTCATCTGCAATCTGAGAAACGAGTTGTTTTTGCAACATCACCAGCCCATTGTGTTGTCCTGCTGCTTCCCTTATATTTGAAATAAAACAGCTAGCATCAAACATCTTAGAGATTCTGTTATAGATAACTTTGGCTAGTGTTGATTTTCCGACGCCCCCCATCCCACAAATGCCTATCATTCTAACATCTTCAGCTTCGATTTTCAACAATTTCTTCATCTCGTCTACCCGAGGCTCGATTCCAACAGGGTGGTTGGTGAGATCCAATGCATTGCATTTGTGCTGATGCAAAACCTTCTTCACGATTATTTGGATCAATTGTGGCTCTTTCCTGCATGTTTTAATCATAAAAGCAACAACAATAAGAGAAGAGATGCAATAATAAACTTTCTTTTAAACATTTTTCCGATGTACGTTGATCATATATATATATATATATAATGACGACGATCCCTCACCGAGAACCAGGTCACTTAATGGGCCTGCCAAAAATCAGGAGAAATATGATTGCACAAATATTTGTCCAATAAGCACCTGATTACCCTCCATCTTGAGACAAGCCTGTCAGTTGTGAGGCCCAAGGCCTGATGGAGGCCAATCAGGTGCTTAATGCACAAAATTTGTGCCATGTGATTGCACCCGATAGGGACTCGGCACCCTGGGAAGTAAACCCCATTGGGATAAGTTGAAATCTTAAAGATACCTGCATATCAAGTGGGAGTCGATCGCATATAGTTGAAAAAAAGATCCACGAAGGAGTACAAATTCCATTTGACATAGGATGGGATCCGTCCAACATCCAATCCTTGCCATCCAACCAAATGGCTACGATTGGTCCACATTCTCACCAGGATGCGGATCCTAACCGTCCAGAGGCATCGGTTGGACAGCTTGGATTGACATAGGTTACTTTGTTTCTATGTCAAAGGATTGGATGATTTTTGTTCATGAAGCGGTGACAGTTAGAATATGTATTCAAATAATACTATAGATGTTCAGATTTTTTTTACATTTTATTTAAATAGCTATCATTGCTGGAATGAAATTTGACATTGCATATTTTCATATTAATTTTGCATGTGGGCAGATGCTTTTGGGAACTCAACGTGCACCATGTGCATCCCTACGCAAATAGGGGTGTCAATGGGTCAGGTTTGACGCATACCCGACTGGTGCCATACCTTATAGGATCAGGGTTTGTTGTTGATAAACAAGAAGGTCTGATTAATATATGGACCGAATATGGTTTGTGAAATTTCATACTAGACACAGGCCCGACCTGAGTTTGGACTAAGATCCGCAATTTGTCAATGTAAAAAAAATAAAAAATATTATTTTATGGAGTATGGTCCGGGTTTGGTTCATGGAATCCTTATAGAATCCGAGTATGGTTCCTCTTATGGTGAGTCCAGTGGGCCATTAATGCAAGAGCGAGAGCAAGACACTACCAGGTCCATAGGGTCCATTCGGATTCATTTTCATTATTTGGTTTTCTTGTATTTATTTAGTTTAGATCTTAGTTTAAGATCTTGTTTTTTATCATATTTTGTATTAAATCTATCTCATATTCATATTGGTTATTGGATCATATTTGAATCATAGTTTAAGATTGGATCTATCTTAGATGATCGGTAGTAGGATTAGAGTTTCTAATGTTTTTCTATATTCATCTTAAATATTCATTGTAAGGAGACAAAAAAATGAGAAATGAATGAATTATGAGATAATTTAAGTGAATTTTCTTTATTTTTGAATTTCTATTTTTCACAGTTTTCTAGTTTTGTAGCTGCTAGGGTATCAATTCTTAAGGGTTCATGGATGCAAGAGCGGGAGCGAGACACTACTGGGCCCATAGGATCTATTTAGATCCATTTTCATTACTTGGTTTTCTTGTATGTATTTAGTTTAGGATCTTGTTTTGGATCTTATTTTTTATCAAATCTATCTTAGCTTCATATTGGTTATTGGGTCGTGTTCGATAATAGTTTAAGGATGTATCCAACTTAGATATATATTAGGATTAATATTTTTAGGGTTTTCCTCTTTTAATTATAAATATTCATTATAGAGACAGAAAAGGAGAGTTGAATGAATTATGAGATATTTTTAGTGATTTTCTTTAATTTTTTATTAATTTTTTGATTTTCAAAGTTTTCTAGTTTTCGTACTTGCACTAGAGTATCGAAGTTCAGGAGTGATCCTTCTGATCACTTCATTAATTTGATATCAAAACTCTTATTGTTCTCCTTGATCATCACTTTATTACCAAGTTCGAGGGAAGATCCTGTTAAGGAAAAAGGATGGTTCTCCTTGATGATTTGAGGGATCAATCTCATTTGATTCAGTATTCATCAAGTATACAACTCATAAACTTGCAGGATCCCCAATATATTGATGCTTTAGACGATCATTGTTATCCATCGTATCTAATGATGAAGTCATTGCATCTGTCATATCCGAGAGGTGCAACAACCACTAGTGGTCCTTTTTGTTTCGAGAAGCACAAACAATTTGTTATCGAGTGATTCTTTAGTCGAAACAAGGTCGGAGATCTTCTGCAAGCATTCATCCATCAAAGCTGGAGTATGGGCTTGGCCACGACATCGTCAGTGACTCCTCACCAGTGCTGGCAAACCAAGGTCACTAGAAAATGCAACAGCAGTAGTCGATAGGGGCTTTAATCGTGTCACCAGCTTCCCTTGTTCATGGGTAGCAGATCATGCAATCGACATTCTCATCATCGGCGGGGACTGGATTAAAGGCCTCCCACTGGACAAAAGCTATTGTCAGGCCGGTCGCCTGCCAGTAGGATGACACCCCATGGCACCGATGCAATCGGTGGTAGAGAGGGTCGTTCGGTGCTTTAACTCTGGTGGGGTGCTCCCACCGATTAATTCCGGTGGGAGACTGCCAACTGTTTGTCGTCAAAAAACCACCCGCCGACTGCACGACCTCCCCCTGCCATGGCATTGCAGTTGGGGGAGGGGATGTCTACACCCATCCACCAGTTAGTAGCCATTTGTCACCTAACTACCACTGGCAATGGCCGACGGGAGACCCAGCTGCTGGGCAAGGCACCCCTAAGCCCTAAGAGGTCCGATGGAGGAGCCTCGTTCCTACCCTAACATGGGTGGGATGTTCCCACCCGATGAACCACATAGTCAAACTGGTTCTCCCACACACAAGCATTTCAAGTGAGTTTCAGGGTTCCAGACCCGATTCAAATCGGTTTGGGCTCAGTTCATGCCCGTTCTCAACCCCATGAGGTCGGGTCTGGTTAGATTATTTATCTAGATCAAAACCAAACCCAGTATTTTAGTCCAATTAATGTTAAATCAACCCAAACTTGGCCTAATTAAGCTCCAACAGAGCTCTAACTTAGTTTTGGCTTGGGTCAAAACCAAATTCAACTACTTTATGAACTTGGATCGGGTCTAGACCAAACCTATTATCCCCAAATTCAAAGTAGGCTCTGCCCTACCCTATTATGAGTGCAATGACACATAATCTACTCGATTCAATTGCGATCTAATTAGATCTTAACCAAACCCATTATTCAAACCACCTAAACCCTAATCCAAACAATGATTCATACATGTGCCAAACCTAAACTCTGCCATACCCGTACCAAACCCATCCCATTCCTACTGCTATTAACCCACCTAGGCCAACCTATATGAACTCAAACCCTACTATTGGACCTATGATAGACACGTCCGTAAAGGCTTTCGGATCCATGACCGAACCTTTCTGGAGGCCAAGCTGAACAACCTTTAGCACCTGGACCTTATCAGAAAAAGAGGGTGCATCCAGAGGCCCCACTAGTTCGTATTCAAGGCCAAAATCACCCTCCTCACATTGCACGATGTGACCCAATAGAAGAGTTTGTTGACATGAATGATAAAGCATTTATCCACAAACACCCACCTAGACTTGTTGATCATCATCAATATCGTGACATAATAATCGCCTACAGATTCAAAATAGAACTTTCAGAGTTTCATGATCGAATCGATGTATTTTAATGAATCCAAATCCATTTTATTGGATGCCCCAAAACCTATTTTAGAGTCCGTTAACCCAATCATACATAATTCCAACTTGGACTTTCACCAAAGCTTGTTAGACTGTAAAGCCCCCTCCGGCAGAGTCGCCGGAGGGGATAAACATTAAAAAAAAAAAAAAATAAAACAAAAAGGAAACTACGGTTTCCCTCAAAGGGGAAATCGCGTAACGGGAGGGGGTGAGGATAAGCCTCACCCCCCAAAATCCGCAAGGGTGAGAGTTATCCTCACCCTGCGTGAGGGTTATAAAAACCCTCACGCAACCTCCCTCCACCGCACCAAACGAGCGGGAGAGGGAGAGACAGAGAGGGAAAGAGAGCGAGCGAGAGAGAGAGACTCTTACCTGAGACAGCGGCGACGACAACAGCAAGGTGAGTCCACCTCCCCCCATCTTCTTCTTTGTTCTTCTCTTTTGATCCGAACTCAGGGGGGGCCGGCAGCCATTGCTGCCGTCGAGTTGCTGTTAAAGATTTTTTTTTTTGACAGAGATAGAGAGAAAGGGAGGGAGGTCGGCCGACCCTTGTGGTGGCCGACTCCGACGGCCGGCCCCGACGACTGGCCGACACAGTTGGCCGACCTCAGAGGCCGGCCCAGGCAGGGAGTGCAGAGAGAGGGTCGGCAGGGGCCGACCCTCTGCAACTGTAATCCGAAGGGGCACAACCCCTTCCGCCCCTTTTTATCGAGGGACCGGTTCGGTCCGGTCACCCGGACCGAACCGGGTTGGTCTGGGTGCGACCCAGATCGAGTCGTCGGTCTGGGTCGCGCCCAGACCGAGTGTTAAAAAAAAAAAAAGTCTGGACCGGGTCGGTCCGGGTCGCACCCAGACTGAACCGGGTCAGGTTTGGGTGAACCGGTTCAAGCCAAATCGATTCAGTTATTTTCGGGTTCTAGCAGAACCGGTTCAGACCAGATCGGGTCTGAACTGTCCCGGTTGAACCAAGGTCCAAACCGAACCATTCGGGTCTGGATCTGGGTTTTTTTCAGAACCAGTTCAATCTGGACCTGTCACAGATCCAGATTAACCGGGTCCAGATCTGACTGGATCAGTCTCAGATCTGGACCCAGTCAGACAGGTCTGAACCCGGTTAGATTATCCTGGATCCAGTCAGGCAGATCTGGATCCAATCAGACTGTCCAGGATCCAGTCCAGCAGGCCCAGATCCAGTCAATTTGTCCTGGATCCAGTCACACTATTCTGGATCTAGTCAGAATAGAATGGATCCGATTCAGACCCAATGAGACTTTCTGGATCCAGTCAAGCAGTTTTGGATTCAGTTATGAAATGAATCTGAATCCAAACAGACAGAGCTTGGTTCCAGATCAGAATTGGATCAGAAGATAGTCTCGAATTGGCTCGAAATCTGAAATGTGCCAAGATATCCATTTGGATACTTGAGATCCATTTTAGTAAAATGGACATATCTTCGCACTCCAAACTTGGAATCAAGTGAGGTTTGGTGTGTTGGATTCGTATTGAAGAGGGGAATCCATTGGTTTATGAACTTCAATCAAACCAGTAATGCAAAAACCATGGTTTCTTGAATAAGATTTGGGAAGGGTATTTTGGTAATTTTAGTAAGAGGTTTTGTGAATTAATTCAAATATATTACTTTAATGACCAGGTCTTATTGTTAGAGCATCTTGAGACTCACCTTCGGTAGAAGTACAATGTTCGCATTCGAAGTAAGGGATATTATAAGTAACTTTAGATGTAAATAAACTTGTTTCACGTTGTTTGTTATCGTAGTGCTATAGAGGTTTTGTGATTAGCATGATAGTTTTGAGTGAGACCATGACATGCATAAATTCCATGCTTGACATTATGAGTTAATTTAAATACATGTTTATTGTGAAATGCATGTTAGTTGTGGTATGTCATGCATGATAGAAAGCAATTGTAATTGCATGTCTAATTGATCATTAATATCATGCATTGTGATAAGCTTTAAGTTTGAAATAGAGTCTCATTTAGTTCATTCATATAGTATGAATGGATATTTAGAATTCAGCATGCAGTACCCCTTAAATCCCAGAAGTGGCGACCTGTGGCAAGGGCTACCTGGTTCGCGGCCAGAGTGCAACCACCATAGAGAGTGGGCCGCCGGTGATTTAATGATGTAGATACACTACATCATTGCGTGCTAAGTGAGAGCGGTGTGAGTTCTAACGTCAATATGAGATTAAGAATGAGAGTGTTGTGATTAGTCATAGCACCACTCGTGAGGGAACGAGTGAACTTTAAATTTGAGAATATTGTTCAAGGTGTAAACTTAGTTGTGACTTAGGATTTCACTCACACTGGTTTGGGACTCTGGAGGATCATGGATGGTTGATAACCATCATGTTTAGGATGTAGCATGAACCATGCCGAGATTGAGAGCTTGACCTCCCGGCTAGCTACCGGTGGGGTCCCCGTGGTGGTACACTGCAGTGCCTAGTGGTCCGGGGACCACTGAGAGTGTATGGTTCATTGTTTGGCCAACATGTAGAATTGGGGTGTTCTACAGTGTTGCTACGCCCATAGATGGCTATTACCGGTATAGCCAGCCTAGTGATAGTTGAGAGAGAGAGAGTTTTTGTGAATAATAATGGGGAAAATTAAAATATACAAACATGTGTGGTGTATCGAGAATTAAAATAAGACTAGGGGCTTAGAGCTCACTACAGTTGTAAATTGTTGTTTAATTACTTATGATTATTTCTTACTGGGTTGTAGACTCACTTCCATTCTTGTTTAATTATAACTGTAGGTTCCGGGCATTAGATCAGTCGCTTGAGAGCAGTTTTTTTTTTCAGTCTACAGCAGAGCATTGGTATTTTTACTTTCTTTGTCATTGAAAATAAATTATAATTGTTCTTATTCTATTATGAATGATGAACATTGTAAGAAGAAAGTGATTATGGAAATAAAATAAAAAGCTTTTTTTTTTAGCTACGTTTTTCTCTGTGTAAGCTTCGCACTCTTCCCTCTGGGAAGTAATACCAACCGAACTCGGACTCCTGAGGTCCCAGATCGAGGTGTTACAAAGTGGTATCAGAGTCAGGTTTACAAAGAAAAATTATTCATCATTCGTAATAGGACTCAATGGCAAGATGTACGTCTCTGCTTGTATAATACACGTTAGTGATTAAATTATTGTGTAATTAGGAATGGCTAACGAACAAGGAAACAACGATGTCCCACGTGCTCAAGACCCAACTGAGCCTCCCATGGTAGGGAGAGAGGAGTTTTTCGCCGCAATGACGATGGTTACTGGAGTCATCACAAGCATGACTCAGGTGGTTAGAGAGTTGACGCCTCAGCCCCCTCCGATCTACATCATTCTCGGAGACCGGGACGTTTATCATCAGAACTACCCCTACACTACCCAAGGGCCACATCCTTCACCTTACAAAAGGAGAAATCGACAATGCAATTGTCAGAGAGCAAGGTCGGCACGTGGGCGAATGAGAGGAAATCGGATGGCAGCTCGAGGAGGCATCGGGAAAAGAGCTGCTCCAGACACAAACTTTGTGTCTTGGGGAGGGTCTCGTATGGCCAGAGCACGGGGACGACATATGTCCCGAGCTAGTTATATGACGACCATGAGTGGGGGAAACCAGAGGGTTCCACCTCCATTCCACGAGCTTCTGGCTGAAGAAGTTCGGAGAGCTGCAATTCAGGCGACCGAAGCAGCTCGGCAGGCAGCGGGAGCCAACCAAGGTGACCCAGGGTTTGAACAGGGGCGAGAAATTTCGGGAAACTCAGAAGAGGGAGGCGAGGATGAAGACCCTAGTGATGATTCTGCCTCACCTACATACACTCCTGCCACACCTACCCACATATCTTCGTCACCATCGTATACTCCTGCTTCGCCTCAGTACGACTTGAACGCTCCTCCCGAGACTCAGACTCAAGGGAGTTCAAGGAACAAGCCCTGCTTCGGATGGATCGAAGAATGATTAGGATTAGCTAGTATGCTTAGTAGAGTAGAATTATTTTGATTGCATTGTTCTTTCTTTTTCGTACTTATAATAATTCTCATACATGTATGAGATTTCTTTTTGAATGAAATAAAGTGAATGATTTTATTGATATTGCGTGAGATGTGATAAGTCTTGTGAGAATCCAATAAACATGTAATGTTAAGTGAAAATTTTACTGCAGTACAAATGGCCAATCGCAGAGGAACTTCTTATCTTTCCAAGGACACGGTAGCAGCTAGGCGAGAAAGGTAAATCCTTGGTGGACCATCGCGAAGGGAACCCTCTTCATCCCCTACGACGGAAGGGGCACGAGTTCAGGGGAGCCACGTGGCAACTCACACACTGGAGAGAAATACTCAGCGTGAAGGTAGAGAAGAAAGTATAGAGATCTCCCCAGGATCCTCAATGAGTCAGAGTACGAGAATACCGCCTGAGTATACCACGAACCACATTTTATATGAATTGCTACAAATGACCCGTGCCCAACAAAATCAACCACAGACGATGATTTCTGGTATCACCTCATGGGCGGAGAGGTTCAAGAATATGCAGCCTCCGCTCTTCGATGGCACTCCTGACGATGTCGTGGCAGAGAATTGGCTGATGCAAGTTCAGAAGGCATTGGATGTCATACAATGTCCAGATGATCAGAGAGTTTGGATAGTTGTATCCAATCTGACAAGCGATGCAGAGCATTGATGGAGATCTATCAGGGACACCTTGGAGCCGGACACTTAATTGCCTTGGTCCACTTTCGTGAGAAGATTTTACAGGCAGTTCTTTCCAAAGTGTCAAAGGGTGGAAAAAGAAGAAGAGTTCAGGAAATTGAAGCAGGGTGACATGACAGTCGCCCAATATACCGCTCGTTTCAACTCTCTCTTTCTTGTTTTGCCAAGTCCTTGGTGGCAAACGAGAAAGAGAAGTACAGAAGATTCGAGAGGGGTTTGAGGCCCGATATTTTGAGGTTGGTCGGGCCATAACAAATAAAGAAATACAGCCGACTTGTGGACTATGCCTCCAGGTACGAGTTTTGGGAGATGCAGACAACTGAGAAACCTCAAGCGAAGGAAAAAGTCAAGACGAAATTGAAGACCCAGCATAGTGGTGGTAATATGGCAGAATCTTCTCAAAGGAAGTTTTATGCTAAGGAAAGATTCCAAAGGGGCAACAAGAGGCATTTTGAGGGACAAAACTCTGGTCAGAACCAGGGTAAGCAAGTCAAGAATACTGGCAATCAGCAAGCCAAGCGACAAAGGTTCCAGAAGCCGGTCCAGTCGGACAATGCTTGTAAGACTTGTGGTCTCCAGAGGCACGAGGGTAAATGCGACTTGAGGAACGTCAAATGCTTCAACTGCCAGCAGATGTATCATTATGCTAATGATTGCCCACAACCTGATCGAAGAAACAACGCTCCGCCAAAGCCGAAGCCAGCAGTACCAGGTCGTGCCTATGCGACTGCTCTTCAAGAAGCTCTTGCCAACCCTGATGTGGTTGAAGGTACACTTCTTATTTCTGGTGTTCTTGCTCGTGTGTTATTCGACTCAGAAGCCACACATAGTTTCTCTTCTTCAGCTTTTGGGAAACGATTGCCAGTGACACCTTCTCGCTTGAGTGTTTCTTACTTAATAGAGACACCTATAGGAGAAACCACTATTGTGGATACTGTGTATCCTAATTGCGTTGTAAAAATTGAAGATCGAGAGTTGCCTGTGAACTTGTTGCAACTCGACTTCAAAGACCTTGATGTTGTTCTAGGCATGGATTGGTTGTCGAACCACCATGCCACTATCGATTGTAGAAGAAAGTGTGTCAGCTTTCAAATACCCTATACCCAAACTTTCACATATCAGGGTGTTAGAAAGTTACATAAGCCAGCTATCATATCGTGTTTAAAGTCCAATATATATATTGAAAAGGGATGCATGGGATTCCTGGCGTATATGAAAACTGAAGAGAAAAAAGACCTCCCAATATCAGATATAGACATAGTCCGTGAATATGATGATGTTTTTCCAAAAGATCTGTCAGGTCTCCCTCCTGATCGGGAGACTGAATTCCAAATCAATCTAGTTCCGGGAACAACACCCATTTCGAAGGCTCCCTATCGGATGGGCCCTGCGGAACTCAAGGAACTCAAGGAGCAAATACAAAAGTTATTGGAGAAAGGATTTATTCGACCTTCAGTATCTCCTTGGGGTGCTCAAATTTTGTTCGTCAAGAAGAAGGACGGATCACTGCGTATGTGTATAGACTATCGTCAATTGAATGCAGTAACCATAAAGAATAAATACCCTTTGCCGAGAATTGACGATTTGTTCGATCAACTGTAAGGAGCGGCATGCTTCTCAAAGTTGGATTTGAGATCAGGTTATCATCAATTGAGGATTAAGAAGAAAGATGTGGCGAAGACAGCATTCAGATCAAGATATGGCCATTATGAATTTATGGTCATGCCTTTTGGTCTGACCAACGCACCAGCTGCCTTCATGGACATGATGAATAGAGTGTTCAGACCTTATTTGGATAAGTTTGTTGTGGTATTTGTCGATGACATCCTCATATACTCTACCTCGAAGGAGCAACATGAAGAGCATCTGAGGATAGTTCTGCAGACACTTAGAGAACATAAGCTATATGCCAAATTCTCTAAGTGTGCTTTTTGGTTAGAACAAGTGTCCTTTCTTGGACACATTGTTTCTAAAGACGGGATTATGGTAGACCCTACAAAGATTGAAGCAGTCATCAATTGGTCAGGACCCAAGAATTCTACTGAGATTCGTTGAAGGATTTTCGTTGTTGGCGGCTCCTATGACGAAGCTCACAAAGAAAGATATAAAGTTCGAGTGGAATGAGAAATGTGAGTAAAGTTTTCAGGAAATAAAGAAGCGTTTGACCACTGCTCCAGTGTTGGTCTTACCTTCTGGATCTGGAGGTTTCACTATTTATAGTGATGTCTCTCACAAAGGATTGGGTTGTGTTCTAATGCAACACGGAAAAATGATAGCTTATGCATCTCGTCAGCTCAAAACTCATGAAGTCAACTATCCGACGCATGATCTGGAGTTAGCAGCGGTGGTTTTTGCCCTTAAGATATGGACACACTACCTCTATGGCGAGCAATTTGAGGTCTTTACCGACCATCAAAGCCTTAAGTATTTATTTTCTCAAAAAGATTTGAACTTGAGGCAAATGAGGTGGTTGGAATTTCTGAAAGATTATGATTTCGAGCTAAAACACCATCCGGGTAAGGCAAATGTAGTCGCTGATGCTCTTAGCAGAAAGGCATGAGCTCTAGCTAGACTTGCAGACTGTGAGTTATTTTCTTTGGTGGCTCATCAAAAGGCAGAAGCTCAATGCTTACCAGGTCGATTATTATTCGTTCAAACCATCTTGAAGTCAGAATTGTGGGATCAAATTAAGGAAAAGCAACCCTTAGACCCAGAATTTATGCAAGTAAGAAAGAAGATCTCAGAAAATGTAGAATCAGAATTCAAAATTGATGATCAAGGACTTCTTAGATTTCATCAAAGAGTTTGCATTCCTAAAGATAATCAGCTTAGAAATCTGTTGATGGAAGAGGCACATCATTCTAGATATGCCATCCATCCCAGTAGCACCAGAATATACCGAGATTTGAAAGATACGTTTTGGTGGAATGGTATGAAGAGAGACATTGATGAGTTTGTTAGCAAATGTCTAGTATGTCAGCAGGTGAAGATTGAGCACCAAAGACCAGGTGGTCTTTTGCAACCACTTCCCATACCCGAGTGGAAATGGGCGGATATATCAATGGACTTCGTTTCGAGGCTTCCTAAGATGAAGAATGGGATGGATTCAGTCTGGGTGATTGTCGACAGGCTAACTAAGTCAACTCACTTTTTAGTTTGTAAGACAACTCACTCGTGTGACCAACTGGCTCAATTGTTTATTAGAGAAATTGTAAGACTTCATGGAGTACCAGATTCAATTGTTTCAGATAGAGACTCGAAGTTCACATCACGATTTTGGCAAAGCTTTCAAGAAGCTATGTGGACACAATTAAAAATGAGTACAACTTTTCACCCTCAGTCAGATGGTTAGTCAGAGCGAACCATTCAGACCCTTGAGGACATGCTCCAGGCATGTAGTTTGGAGTATAGCGACTCGTGGAATGATATTTTGCCATTAATGGAGTTTGCCTACAACAATAGTTTTCAAGCAAGTATAAGCATGACTCCATTTGAGGCATTGTATGGTCGACGATGTCGAACTCCCTTGTGTTGGGATGAAGTCAAAGAAAGGAGTTTGTTAGGGCCAGAAATGGTTTAGCGAATGGCAGACCAAGTGAGATTCATTCGAGAGCGTCTTCTCACAGCGCAAAGTCGACAGAAGAGTTATGCGGATAAAAGACGTCGTGAGTTGGAATTTGAGCAAGGTGATCACGTGTTTTTAAAAATATCGCCGTTTAAGGGAATAATGCGTTTTGGTCGAAGAGGAAAGTTGAACCCCAGATATATTGGACCATTTGAGATACTTGCGAGAGTTGGTCAGACAGCATGCCGGTTAGCTCTACCACCTCCATTATCTCGAATTCACAACGTGTTTCATGTTTCTATGTTGCAGAAGTACGTGCCAGATCCCTCCCATATGTTGAATACAATCGAGACTGTATTAGATTTACAAGATGATTTGAGTATGAGAGAAAAGCCCATCGAAATCCTGGACACGAAAGTGCAAAAGCTCAGAAACAAGGAGTTATCTCTGGTTTTGGTTAAGTGGAGTCATCACAACAATAAAGAGGCTACTTGGGAGCGTGAATCTGATATCCGCGAGCAATTTCCACATTTGTTTTTAGGTAAGATTCAGGACGAATCTTCTTTTAAGGGGGGTAGAATTGTAAAAACCCCTCCGACAGAGTCGCTGGAGGGGATAAACATTAAAAATTAAAAAAAAATAAAATAAAAAGGAAGCTGCGGTTTCCTCCAAAGGGGAAACCGCGTAACGGGAGGGGGTGAGGATAAGCCTCACCCCCCAAAATCTGCGGGGGTGAGGGTTATCCTCACCCTGCGCGAGGGTTATAAAAACCCTCACGCAGCCTCCCTCCACCGCACCAAACGAGCGGCAGAGGGAGAGATAGAGAGGGAAAGAGAGCGAGAGAGAGAGAGAGAGAGACTCTTACCTGAGACGGCGGCGGAGACGGCAACAGCAGCAAGGTGAGTCCACCTCCCCCCATCTTCTTCTTTGTTCTTCTCTTTTGATCCGAACTCAGGGGGGTCGACAGCCATTGCTGTCGGCGAGTTGCTGTTAAAGAAATTTTTTTTTTTGACAGAGATAGAGAGAAAGGGGGGGAGGTCGGCCGGCCCAGGCAAGGAGTGCAGAGAGAGGGTCGGCAGGGGCCGACCCTCTACAACTGTAATCAGAAGGGGCACAGCCCCTTCCGCCCCTTTTTATCAATGGACCGGTTCGAGTCCTAGAACCTGAATTAGATTGGGTCAGGTTTGAGTCCTACTTTTAGAGCCGATTCATAATCAGATCAAATAAGAACCGAACTAAACCAGATCCGTTTACATCCCTAGTTAAATATGTTTCTATTGATCAAATTAACTGACTGAGGACAGTTTTCTGCTTGTGTGTTTTACGACGAGGTTTGGGACATTGCATAGACTAATGAGTAGATCAATCACGCCTGCAAAACCTTTGCTCATCTAACAGGTGCTACTTGTGAATGTCACCCTTGACAATAGGTCACAAGTTTGAAACTCACGGGAAAGCTGGCTGTGTTGGATTTTTTTGGGTCGGATTGGATAAAACTTAGATGTGATACATATTGACCAGAGCACATCAAGGGACCAAGTGGGTGTGGCTTTTCAGTTTTAGTTTTTGGGGCCATGTTGGTTACATGAGAGTTATGAAAATATTACATGGTCTCAAAATTGTCCATGCATGATACTCACTAGTTATAAGTCTCCCACCAATTTTCCACTATAAGTACGTCACTATGGGAGCTTGATGAGAGTGACATGAGTGAGCTACAAGAGTGATACTTATTTCTTTCATTCTCTGGGGTTTAAGGGTCTTGCTCACCTCTCGACGTAATAGTCTGCGCTCATCGAGGGTGTTGATTGGTTGAGGAGAACGCCGACAACTCACCTCCATCAAAGCTTTGTTCAGATCGACAATGACCATTTATAGCAAGTGGTGTTCTACCTTCTTGAGGCTAGCCTTCGCCATTGGCACTTGAGATCGTCCACCGGTGGCAACCACTAGGCGGTAGGTGGAGAGTCATTCCTCCCACCGACCATTCGGTTGGGTGATGCCATCGACAAACGATCGACGTCGATAGCGGCTGGCTGTCAGAGGTCGACTTCTAGTGGCAGCCACTAGCAATGGTGGATAAAGGGAAAGGGGGAGGGGGCAGACCTGACCCAATCACCCGGACAGAACCGGGTTGGTCTGGGTGCAACCCAGACCGAGCCACCGGTCTGGGTCGCGCCCAGACCGAGTGTTAAAAAAGAAAGTCTGGATCGGGTCAGTCTGGGTCGAACCCAGACCGAACCGGTTCGGGTCGAACCGGTTCAAGCCAAACCGATTCGGTTATATTCGGGTTCAAGCAGAACCGGTTCAGACCGGATCGGGTCTAAACCGACCCGGTTGAACCAAGGTCCAAACCGAACCATTCGGGTCTGGATCTGGGTTTTTTCAGAACCAGTTCAATCTGGACCTGTCACAGATCCAGATTAACCGGGTCCAGATCTGACTGGATCAGTCTCGGATCTGGATCGAGTCAGACAGGTCTGAACCCGGTTAGATTATCCTGGATCCAGTCAGGCAGATCTGGATCCAATCAGACTGTCCAGGATCCAGTCCAGCAGGCCCAGATCCAATCAATTTGTCCTGGATCCAATCAGAATAAAATGGATCTGGTTCAGACTCAATTAGACTTTCTGGATCCAGTCAAGCAGTTTTGGATCCAGTTATGAAATGGATCTGAATCCAAACAGACAGAGCTTGGATCCAGATCAGAATTGGGTCAGAAGATAGTCTCGAATTGGCCCGAAATCCGAAATGTGCCAAGATATCCATTTAGATACTTGAGATTCATTTTAGTAAAATGGACATATCTTCGCACTCCAAACTTGGAATCGAGTGAGGTTTGGTGCGTTGGATTCGTATTGAAGATGGGAATCCATTGATTTATGAACTTCAGTCAAACTAGTAATGCAAAAACCGTGGTTTTTTGAATAAGATTCAGGAAGGGTATTTTGGTAATTTTAGTAAGAGGTTTTGTGAATTAATTTAAATATATTGCTTTAATTACTAGATCCTATTGTTAAAGCATCTTGAGACTCACCTTCGGTGGAAGTACAATGTTCGCATTTGAAGTAAGGGATATTATAAGTAACTTTAGATATAAATAAACTTGTTTCATGTTGTTTGTTATCGTAGTGCTATAGAGGTTTTGTGATTAGCATGATAGCTTTGAGTGAGACCATGACATGCATAAATTCCATGCTTGACATTATGAGTTAATTTAAATACATGTTTATTGTGAAATGCATGTTAGTTGTGGTATGTCATGCATGATAGAAATCAATTGTAATTGCATGTCTAATTGATCATTAATATCATGCATTGTGATGAGATTTAAGTTTGAAATAGAGTCTCATTTAGTTCATTCATGTTGTATGAATGAATATTTAGAATTCAGCATGTAGTACCCCTTAAATCCCGGAAGTGGCGACCTGTGGCAAGGGCTATCTGGTTCGCGGCCAGAGTGCAACCACTATGGAAAGTGGGTCGCTGGTGATTTAATGATGTAGAGACACTATATCATTGCGTGTTAAGTGAGAGCGGTGTGAGTTCTAACATCAATATGAGATTAAGAATGAGAATTTTGTGATTAGTCATAGCACCACTCGTGAGGGAACGAGTAAACTTTGAATTTGAGAATATTGTTCAAGGTGTGAA
This sequence comes from Nuphar pumila, assembly GCF_984573655.1. NCBI lineage: Eukaryota > Viridiplantae > Streptophyta > Magnoliopsida > Nymphaeales > Nymphaeaceae > Nuphar > Nuphar pumila. The sequence goes on along the minus strand of NC_143259.1, from coordinate 113,813,797 downwards.
CTTAGTTGTGACTTAGGATTTCACTCACACTGGTTTGGGACTCTGGACAATCATGGATGGTTGATAACCATCATGTTTAGGATGTAGCATGAATCATGCCAAGATTGAGAGCTTGACCTCCCGGCTAGCTACCGGTGGGGTCCCCGTGGTGGTACACTGCAGTGCCTAGTGGTCCGGGGACCACTAGGAGTGTATGGTTCATTGTTTGGCCAACATGTAGAATTGAGGTGTTCTACAGGGTTGTTATACCCATAGATGGCTATTACCGGTATAGCCAGCCTAGTGATAGTTGAGAGAGAGAGAGTTTTTGTGAATAATAATGGTGAAAATGAAAATATACAAACATGTGTGGTGTATCGAGAATTAAAATAAGTCTAGGGGCTTAGAGCTCACTACAGTTGTAAATTGTTGTTTAATTACTTATGATTATTTCTTACTGGGTTGTAGACTCACTTCCATTCTTGTTTAATTACAACTGTAGGTTCCAGGCATTAGATCAGTCGCTTGGGAGCATTTTTTTTTTTTCAGTCTACAGCAGAGCATTGGTATTTTTACTTTCCTTGTTATTGAGAATAAATTGTAATTGTTCTTTTTCTGTTATGAATGATGAACATTGTAAGAAGAAAGTGATTATGGAAATAAAATAAAAAGTTTTTTTTTTAGCCACGTTTTTCTCTGTGTAAGCTTTGCACTCTTCCCTCTGAGAAGTAATACCAACTGAACTCGGACTCCTGAGGTCCCAGATCAGGGTGTTACATAGACCCAATCCAAAGTGAACTTTCTTATATTGGGATCCAAATCCTTGATATCCAAATCTAATTAGGTCCAAACAAAAGTACTCTTTCCCTTATCTTACACAATACCCAAATTTAAAAGTACGCTATACCCTTAAACCATATCCAGACTTTTTTCAAATCCCAAGGCACATCATCATCAATATGTAGAGCACGAAGTGATGGGTATCTCAGATTGGAGTGTTTCTGTATTGGATATGTATGATCCTTTTGATTATTTTCTACGAGCAACATGATAGATGGTTATGATTGGTTTTAAAAGAGCATACCAATACTTCTCAGAATGAGTCACGCTTGATATTCCCATCCTGAGGAACATAACATTGTTCATATTGTATATTATGCATGCACAACCCAAACATGTAGAGTGAAATTGGAAAAAGTGAAAGTAGGATTCAGCCTTGAGGACAAGTCATCTCCAACCCAAGGAGAATGATGCAAGAGCAAGAGTGAGACACTAAAGGGTCCATAGTGTCCATTCCGATCTATTTTTATTATTTGGTTTTCTTATATTTATTTAGTTTAGATCTTAGTTTAAGATCTTATTTCGTATCAGATTTATCTCATATCCATATTGGCTATCGGGTCATGTTTGGATCATAGTTTAAGATTGGATTTATCTTAGGATTAGAGTTTCTAGGGTTTTCCTTTCTTCAATATAAATATTCATTATAGAGAGAGCAAATGAGAGATGAATGAATTATAAGATATTTTTAGTGATTTTATTTCAATTTTCTATTAATTTTTTGTTTTTTCATAATTGCTTAATTTCATAGTTGCGATATTGATTCTTGTAGGGTTAAGGAGCAATCCTTCTAATCACTGCATTAGTCTTGCAGGAAAAGTCATGCACACCATGGCACCATATGGGCCGGCTACTTTCTCGTGGAACCTTTTTGTTTCACGTATAGTCATGGAAAAACAGCTCATTGAGACCAGACATTTCCTCTCAAACAAATGAGCTCTAGAGTAAGATGTAGATATGGGCCAACTATGGTGCGGCCGACATGCATCCCATACCTCTAGGGGTGGGCAACCGGCCCGATGGGCCAAGCCAACTCAGCTAGACATGGGCTGAGTTTGGACCATGATTTTAGGCCCATCGGGCCCATTAGGTACCGGGCCAAAACCAAGCCTGTTATATATGTAGGTCAGTCCGCAGGCCTATCAGGCTGGCCCGATGGGCTTGAGTTATTTATTAACTTTTTAATAATATAATTTTTTTAAAAATTAACTATTACATAATAACTTGAATAACTATTATTATTGACCTAATTAGTTGTATGGGAACTTGGTATTTGTTAATTATTATTGTTTACCTAATTAGTTGTACTAATTAAGAATTAGTTGCACGAGAACTTGCTATTCTCTCATTAACTCATAATTTCAGTCAACCATTTATGAATTTTAGGATTGGGTTAGGCCGGAGTGGCCCCGGACCACTTCACATTGACCCATTGGGCCAATGGACCGAGCCATGAGCTTCATGAGACCATTAAGAACCGAGCCAAAACCCGGCCTGTTAAGAACCGGCCCAAAAACCCAGCCTGTTAAGAAATGGGCAGGCCCAATGCCCACCCCTACATACCTCTCATTTGATGTTAAAAAGTAAAATAAAATAAAGTATTGGAGCAATTTTAGATGCTTCTTCACCTCGGCATTTTTTGTGCTAAATAGTATGGAAATTTTCGTATCTCATCCATTTCATTTGTAGCGACGAGGCAATACATATATATATATATATATATATATATATATATATATATATATATATATATATATATATATATATATATATGAGAGAGAGAGAGACCAAAGTAATTCAACATTACCACTCATGAACATCAACAAAATGTTGAACCCATGAACTGAACAAGAACAAAAGCCAAAACAAATAAAGAAAGCACAAGAGAAAAGAACATTAGATAGATAAAGAGAGAGAGAGAGAGAGAGAGAGAGAGAGAGAGAGAGAGAGAGAGAGATGTACCCATCGTATTGGTTGTCAAGATCAAAGCCTTTGAGATTGCCAACTTGCGTCAATGCCTCCTTCCATTCCCTCACTTTCTGCTCTTCGATATGCTCTTTATCGTCAGGGTGTAGACAACAAAGTTTTTCATAGTGGCGGAATGCTTCTTCATACGGCCCTTTTTGTCGACGAACATCTGATGGATCTACATGGTAAAAGACAGGGAAGATGATCTTGTTGCAGCTAACCATCAAAGCCAACTCCATTAAGCACCATCTGGAGTCGGCGTAGTGCTCGGACAGGATAACTATGAATACTTCTGAGCATTCGATCGCTCTCCAAAGGTTTTCGTCAATCCTTTTCCCACTCTTCAATTCCTCGTCATCCATGAAAGCACGGACCCCTTTATGTTTCAGAGCATCGAACAGGTGTCCAGTGAACCCTTTGCGGGTGTCAGTGCCTCTGAAGCTCAAGAAAACATCGTACTCAAGTGAAGAAGTAGTAGTAATGGAAGGAGATGACATGGTTAGAACTCTTTTTAGCTCTTCTGCAGGAGATGCTGTGAGAGTCTGAAACCTGCTTTTATATATCCATTTGAGAGGGCTTCTACAGGTATATACAGCCAATTCTACCGGTAGAACCACCACTCTCAAGTTTAAAGTTCCAAGCTGGCTATTCTCTCCCTCCTTTTTTTAAAGCATCTTCTACTTAACTACCGAGCCAGGATAAGATGCCATCACAATGGCACACTTTGAGTGTGCCGTTTAGCTGCCCTCCATCTGTTTTTGGGCCCCGGTCAACCAAAGATAAAAGGTATCAGGTGCAGTGTGCCATGTGATGGCATCTTATCCTGTCTCTGGCATCTTATCCTGGTTCTGCTTACCTTTACAGTAAAAAGCTGTTCCGCACAAATCTGTACCGGAGAAGTCGTTTAGACTAGACGGGGTCAAATTTGGGCGCGTGAAAAAGTTTTTATTGGCACAGTGAAACGATATGAGAACACCTTTTCTTGTACTGCCAGTCCTCACTGAGCAACTCCATTGGCTTGGGTCTCACAAGTGGTTGATGATGACCCTAGCAACATTGCTATGTTAGTTTCCCACCTAACATTTTTAGCCTAGGCACACATGCAAATTGGTTATAAGTTGAGGCATGATTTTGATCAAAATCATCAGGTAATTATATAATCACCAAAATGGAGTTTGTGCTAATTAAAGCGTATGCAAAACACCAACATAGACCATATATAATCCTTGAATGCACATTCAAATGAAATATTGTTGGAAGAATCAGTGTCTAAATAAAATATCAGATTAATATGGAACAAATGTAAGACCAAAGTCTATTGAGTTACACCCCTATTCCAAGAGTCTTTTGATTCACTATGCTAGTTCGTGAGTCTTTTTATTCATATTGTGGGTTTGAGCCAGATGTGATGACAAATCAATATATATATATATATAAAGAACATAACATTAGAAGAAATCACCTTAAAAAAAAGGAAAGAAAATACAAAAGGCAACAAAAAGAGAGTAACTTGCCCCAAGGGTGGTTGGCATATTTGGGTGGGGGCTTTGTCAAGGTTTGATTGCCATGGGTATGGTTCCTCTGTGCAAGCCAACGCGTAGCATAGGCTCTAGAGGTAGAAGTCATGTCGGCACAATGACTGTAGGTATGGCAGACTGAGTGAATACGATCAGGTCTTCATGCCGGGTGCGGTTTCTTCGGGTTATAAATAAAAAAAAATATTAACTTCGATACCTTCGTGGTATATTTGATGGCGAGTCCAAGACTGGGAAACAACTCACAGAACACATTTTTTTGCCTATTTTGTAACCACTATGCACCTTGGAACTCTAAAGTGGATCTATGGGTAAAATCAGTCCTACCGTCAGAAGCCCTCCCAAGTGGATAAATTCCGTTGGTGGTGACCACTATGAGCTGCAGGTGTAGCATAATTGTCTTCCATTCATTTAGGATGCATCTATTCGTGGAACTTATTCCACAATCAACCAGTTTTCACCTGAAATGCACTATGAGGTGTAGCATATTTTCAAAATATACTAAGATTACCACTTAGCTATGACATATTTACATTAATTTATATTGTTTATATCTAAAAAAGTCTTTTTATTATATATATTTTTTAAATTTGTATTCACTTGTACATATTCTTTTCTTATTTTTCTTTATTTGTTTTGCCAAAAGAAAGAAAAAAAATTCGTCTTCTCGTGGGAATGGAGCTGCCATTTTAAACATATGTCATCATGCCTACCATCAAGGTTGTATCATAACTAAACTTGGTTTTGATCTACGCAGATTAATTCAAGCCAATTTTGAACTATATTTAGATATTTAAATGCCCCAAAGTTTACAAAGATAACTAGCTAGAGAAGGCATTCTTAGGTTGGGAGGGTTACTCTAATCAAATTTGTGATTTTGGAATCCGCTCTCAACAAGTTTATCTTTCACTAAAAAAAATGTGTATGTATATGAGAGAGAGAGAGAGAGAGGCCCTTTTGGAAACAGAGACATGCACAAATGGAGGGAAAAGGATCCCATCCTTTGACATAGGATGAGTTTCATCCTATGTCAATCCTAGCTGTTCAACTGAAGCATCTAAATGGCTAAAATGTGAACCAATCCTAACCATTGATTGGATGGTTAGGATTGAATGTAAGATGAAACTCATCCTATGTCAAATGATGAGAACGGTATGTGGTTCTTTGAAAGGGAGGGAGAGGGAGGGGGAGAAGAAGGTGTTGGGCAATACATGACATCCACTGGTTGGGGCTCCCATCATTAGATCTGCTCATCTTCCCATGGGTGCCTCTTTGAGCATCGCCAATTAAAATTGTTGGGCATGCCGCATTTGTTTGCATGGATTTGGTGACAATTATCGTCGAAAAATATTATTGTGAATGCCATATGATATGATGATGTTCCTAATGCAAGGTGTGGTCTGATCTCGGCATGACACAAACATGGATGTAAATGGTTTGGACTTGGTTCAAATAAAAGTATGATCAAGTTCAACCAATTAATATAGCAAATCTAGACTCACAAAAGCAAGTCCACTTGAAATCTAATATTAGGCTCTGTTTGGAATCTCGACGTCTATGGTAGATGGGAAAAGAAACATAGAATTCATAAATTCAGTAGATTTGGTACTTCTCACCTGCTTGTTTGGGAACACCATCAAAATCCCAACAAGTACTTACCAATTCCATTTTGAAGTTGTTTGGGAGGATGTGGGGATTTCGTAGTTGCCTCTTGTTTCCAAACATACATGAGAATATGCTTTCCTTTTTTGAGAGGTTAAAGGATCATACTCTAAAAGAAATATGAAATATAAAAAAAAACATAAAAAAAAAAAAAAAATAGAAAATAGAAAACATAAAAAAATAGATTTTCAAAAATGAAATATCAAAATATAGAAAAACAAAAATATATAAAAATAGAAAACAAAAAATAAAAAATAGTTTTTTAGAAATAGAATCTCAAAAAAATCTAAAACAGAAAAACTACAAAAAGTATAAAACAAAAAAATTAGATTTTCAAAACTAAAATCTCAAAAAATATAAAACAAAAAATAAAATACATGTTTTTTTTATGATAAATAGCCAATAAAAACATAAATATCACGTCTAAAACACAATATTTATGTTTCTAATGAAAAAATTATGAAAATTTGAAAATATCAGCCGAAAATACCGGTTTTAACTTTTAAGTAATTTCTTGCGATATTTTTGCGGGGGTTTCATATCAATTACACTGTGATTTCTTGCATAATTTTGAAATTTAATAATATACTTGAAATGACTAGAAAAACTATCATGTTATTGAGAAAATAAATATTTTGAAATTTATGATTTTAACGTTAGTATATTGCAGAGGCTTTGAAGAAAATGAAATCAAGAAGGGCAGTTGGCCCAGATGGTATACCTATCGAGGCTTGGAAATGCTTGGGAGAGAAAGGTTTAGAATGGTTGACAAATCTTTTTAACTTGATTTGGCGAACAAATAAGATGCCTAATGAGTGGAGGAAGAGTACTTTGGTGCCTTTATATAAGAATAAGGGTGATATACAAGATTGCACAAACTATCGTGGTATAAAACTCATGAGTCATACTATGAAACTTTGGGAGAGGGTGATTGAGTCTAGGTTGAGGAAGGTTGTCATGATATCGGAGAATCAATTTGGTTTTATGCCTGGAAGATCAACTATGGAAGCTATACATCTTCTTAGACAACTTATTGAAAGATATAGAGAGAGGAACAAAGATTTGCATATGGTTTTTATTGATTTAGAGAAGGCATACGATAGAGTACCTAGGGACGTTCTCTGGTGGACAATGATGAAGAAAGGTGTTTCTCTCAAGTACATTAGTATAATTAAAGATATGTATGAAGGAGTAGTAACCAATGTCCGCACTTGTGGAGGGGTGTCAACCAATTTTCCGATAACGGTTGGGTTACATCAAGGATCTGCTTTAAGCCCTTTCCTATTTGCGATAGTGATGGATGAGCTTACGAGATCAATTCAAGAAAATGTACCGTGGTGTATGTTGTTTGCTGATGATATTGTTTTGATTGATGAGTCTAGAGCTGGGGTTAATGCTAATTTAGAATTATGGAGACAGACATTGGAAGCTAGAGGTTTTAAGTTGAGTAAGAGTAAGACTGAATATATGGAATGTCGGTTTAGTAAGCAACGAAGTAGTGATGGGAGTGTAGTGAAGCTTGGTGAGCAAGATATACCGGTGAATGATTATTTCAAATATTTGGGATCCATCATTCAAAAGTATGGAGAAATTGATGGAGATGTAAATCATAGGATAAAGGTTGGGTGGATGAAATGGAAAAGTGCTACTGGAGTGCTGTGCGATCGTAGAATGCCATTGCGGTTGAAGGGAAAGTTTTATAGGACGACTATTAGACCCGCTTTACTATATGGTACGGAATGTTGGGCTGCCAAGAGACATCATATTCAAAAAATGAGTGTAGCTGAGATGCGGATGCTCAGATGGATGTGTGGAAATACAATAAAAGATAAGATTCGGAACGAAGAGATACGTAAGAAGGTAGGTGTTGCACCCATTGAAAATAAGATGCGAGAGAATCGTTTACGGTGGTTTGGACATATTCGGCAAAGGCCTAATGATGCTCCAGTTAAAAGGTTGGAGAAATGGGAAAATATATTAGTTAAAAGAGGTCGGGGTAGGCCTAGGAAGACTTGGATGGAGATGATAGGAAAGGATATGAATGCTTTGAACCTCACCGAGGACATGGCGTTGGATAGAAATGATTGGAGGAAAAGGATTCATGTGGAAGACCCAAAATGAATTTCTTTTTGGTTCATATCGCTGACCCCAATTGTTTTGGGATGAAGGCGTAGTTGTTGTTGTATGATTTTAACGTTAAGTAAATGTTTTTATTGTACCATTTTATCTATTGGCATTATAATATTTGGTAGGGCCATTGTGTAATTGCAATTTTTTTGACGTTGTCTTTAGTCCAAAATGTAATCTTGTCTGTCGATCGGTCTTATCATCTTTTAATAATTATAGTTTTATCATTAAAAATAAATTTAATATTTTCATTTTAATCCACTTGCATTAGATTGTTGGCTGGGCAAATATGTAATTGCAACATTTTATATTGCCATTCGACAGAGAGATTATGATGACAAATTATTCATTTTATTTTTTATTTTATTTTCTCAGAAAAAGAATTAAGTAACTCTTGCTTAGTTGCTCTTATTCACTAATCACCTTCTTAGAGCGAGGTGGGAGTCCTCATCGTCGTTTCTTCTTAGCTTTGATCTTTACAGTCTCTTTTCTTATTCCCCATCAACTTATTATCACTCTTCTTCTCATTCCTTTCTCTTTTTTTACTTTTGCAAACTCATATGAGGCCCCTTTGTGGCCGGACCTTGACTACTTACGGTGGCTTGGTGGGCGACGATTAATTAAACAGGCTCGACTGCGTAGGCCAAAGTCTCTCCTGAGTTCTCTTATTTTTCTATCTTTTTTTTTTTGCACTTTAACCTATCAAATGGGCTGAGAATCATAGTGACAAACGTTTTTATTGGCAATTTCTTGTTTTTCAAAAACTCGTGAGAAATTGAAAAAAAAATCCATAAATCTTGTGTTTTTTCAGCAAAATCCTAGCAATAAAAAAATTAATTTAAAATATATATAAAATATTTTTTATAAGAAAATATTATTAAAAATGATTTAAAAATAAAAATACACAATTTTTTCATGATAAATAGTCATTTAAAATGTAAATATCGTGTTTAAATCATGGTATTTATGTTTTTTCATAAATCTCGCGATATTTTGTAAATCTTACAAGAAATTGCCATTTTAAACTTTCAGGCAATTTCTCACAATATTATCGCAAGATTTTCATAAATCTCGCGATATTTGTCACACTGCTGAGAATGAAAGAGGATAGTGTGCATGGAGTTAAAGGGGGGTAAGTGAGGCTTTTTATTGTGGTAGATGGGGGAGGTTGCAGGCAGCAGAGTGCCCAATGAGAAGTGAAATCATCATAGGAGTTGCCGACTATCACCTCCCGATGGTGGTAGCAAAAATGTGAAACTGACATCAGCAAATGCCACGCCAGTTCCATGATTTACATCTTTTTCCTTCGTCCAGAAGGGAAGAAAACCATGAATATTGGTTTTAGTATCAAGTTACCTATTTACACTTATCGAATATTTAATACTACTAGTTCCAATGAGAATGGGGGTGGCTCATAGTTACCTGAAGCACCTTGCTAAGAGAGGGTGGTGTATGTTCACCCCCGATGATTCACTGAATCCCACGTCTGTGTTCGGGGGTCCCAAAAAGCACCACGTATATAAGCACATGGGGCTCATATTCCCGTGTATGTTGACATCACTCAAGCATTAGAGTCTGGTTCGGTTGCAAAGACTTAAGTACCCTTTCTTGCTATTCTTGTCATAAAATAACGGTTTGAGAAAATGACAAAAATGCCCTTCATTCAAAAAAGAAAAACAAACGGTTCAAAAAAAGGACAAACATGTTTTTCATTCAGAAAGTCGAGGATGATGTTGACTCTTCAAAGTCTACACAGCGAAACGAATCTTAGCCTACGATCCGATGGTGATCCGACAAAATGATGGTGAGCCAGCGATCCGATGGTCATCCGGCGAAACGAACCTGAGCCATAAAAAATGTCTGTTTGAACTTTTCATCGTCATCTTTTTCTTTTTCCTTCTCCGTAAAACACTGTAAAACCCTCTCTCTCTCTCTCTCTCTCTAGAGAAGAAATCAAGGGAGGCAAAGAGTTTTCCCTGGAGAAGGCCATGAACATCAACCCTCTCACTCTCTCTCCCTTCTCTTTTTACTTCTGTGCACATCCAGCAGACGATCCTACATTGCTCCATCAAACACCGACTGACCTGCACACACACTGTAGCATTGTTTAACTTGATGAGTTGTGGAGCCTAATTCATAGTTTTTGCCCTTACAGAAGGGGGTTTGAGGGCTCCCCCCGACGCGGTCAGCGGTCCAGGGGGGGCTCGGGGGGCAGCGCCCCCCGGACCATTTTTTTGGGGGGGCTTGTATAATTTTTTTATTTTCTTTCCCTCTTTTAACTATCAAAAAAGAGCAATAAAGCGTTTTGTTTAATGGTGGGGCTCATGTTTCCTTTGGTTGTTTCTTGCTCAAGGTTTTCGTAACACCCCTTCCCACGATTTTTCTAATTTTTTTGTTACTTTCCCACGATTTTTTCAATGACTCCCCTACAGCGATTTTTAGTGTTGTTGGGTCTCCAACGAGCCCCACAACGATTTATAGTATTGTCCGGTCTTCCAACAATGATTTGTAGTATTGTCGGGCCTTTCTACAACGATTTTTAGTATTTTCGGGTCTCCAACAAGCCCCACAATGATTTATAGTGTTATCCGGCTTTCAAACAACGATTTATAGTATTGTCGAGCCTTTCTACAGTGATTTGTAGTGTTTTCGGGTATCCAACAATCCCCACAGCGATTTACAGTGTTATCCGGTCTTCTAATAACGATTTGTAGTGTCTTCCGCAAATCACTATAGCGATTTATAGTGTTTTTGGGTCTCTATCGAGCTTCGTAGTGATTTATAGTATTGTTGGATCTCACTATAGCGATTTGTAGTGTCTTGCACAAATCACTATAGTGTTTTGTAGTGTTATTCAGTAAGCAAATCGCTACCCGAATTAGGACCAACTTGTCAGGGTCATATCTCCCTAACCGGAGGTCATATTCCAAATCCGTAAAAAGTGGTGTCTTCGTTATTGAGTTTAGTTTATTCTTGTAAATTTTCAGGGATTTCTATTATCATTTCATTCCCGATTTTAACTAAAAACTAGACCCCTATTATTCTGTGTTGTGCAACTCAAATAACACAGAATAATAGGGGTCTGGTTTTTAGTTAAAATGGAGAATAAAATGACCATAGTTGTCCGAAAAAAATTATCATGAGGTAGATTATCATGACAGTACACATAATAAAAGTGTAGGCACTGAGAATGTACATGAAAGTACACTTGACTATGTTCCGGTAGAAGGAATGCAGTTTAATAATGAGGAAGTTACATATAAATTTTACAATTCAGGTAGCGATTTACAATGATTTGCTTACTGAATAACACTACAAATCACTATAGTAATTTGCGAAAGACATTACAAATCGCTATAGTGAGATCCATCAATATTATAAATCGTTGTAGAGCTCGATGGAGACCCAAAAACACTATAAATCGCTATAGTGATTTGCGGAATACACTACAAATCGCTGTTGGAAGGCCGGATAACACTATAAATCCTTGTGGGGCTCGTTGGAGATCCAAAAATACTAAAAATCGTTGTAGGAAGGCTCGACAATACTACAAATCGTTGTTGGAAGACCGGACAACACTATAAATCATTGTGGGGCTCGTTGGAGACCCGACAACACTAAAAATTGTTGTAGGGGAGTCATTGAAAAAATCGTGGGAAAGAAATACAAGAAAAAAACCCCAGAAAAATCATGGGAAGGAGTGTTACAAAAACCTTGAGCAAGAAACAACCGAAGGAAACATGAGCCCCACGATTAAACAAAATGCTTTATTGCTCTTTTTCGGTAGTTAAAAGAGGGAAAGAAAATAAAAAAATTATACAAGGCCCCAAAAAAATTGGTTCGGGGGTCGCTGCCCCCCGCCAGGGGCGCCCCCCCCAGACCGCTGACCGCGCAGCGGGACCTGTGGGGGGGGGGGAGCCCTCGGACCCCCTCCTGTAAGGGCAAAAACTCTAAATCAGGCTCCACAACTCATTAATTTGAATGATGCTACCCACGCTGGGAGGAGCCCCCAAACCCCCTTATGTAAGGGCAAAAACTATGAATCAGGCTCCATAACTCATCAAGTTGAACGATGCTACCCACGTTGGGAGGAGCCCCCAAACCCCCCTCTTGTAAGGGCAAAAACTTTGAATCAGGCTCCACAATTCATCAAGTTGAATGATGTTATCAACGCTGGGAGGAGCCCCAAACCCCCCTCTTGTAAAGGCAAAAACTCTGAATCAGGCTCCACAACTCATCAAGTTGAATGATGCTATCCACATTGGGAGGAGCCCCCAAACCCTCCTCCTGTAAGGGCAAAAACTCTGAATCAAGCTCCATAACTCATCAAGTTGAATGATGCTACCCACGCTGGGAGGAACCCTCAGACCCCCCTTCTGTAAGAGTAAAAACTCTGAATCAGGCTCCACAACTCATTTAGTTAAATGATGCTACCCACTCTGAGAGGAGCCCCCAAACCGTCCTCCTGTAAGGGTAAAAACTCTGAATCAGGCTCCACAACAGTCAATGTGCAGGTCAGTCGGTGCTTGATGGAGCAATGTAGGATCTTCCGCTGGATGTGCACAAAAGCAGAAAGAGAAGGGAGAGAGAGAGTGAGAGGGTTGATGTTCATGGCCTCCTCCAGGGGAGATTTTTTTCTCGGATAATCCTGCAGTGCATAGATTGGGTCTTAAATAATCATCTTCGGGGCACTTAAGTCTTTACAACCACTCCTTTTCTAGAATAGTCAATTTTTTTCCCACCAATGGAGGAAAGGGTACTTAAGTCTTTGCAATCGCATCAAACTCCAATGCTAATTAATGATGACAAACATGGGGATACAAGACGCACATGCTTAAATACGTGGTGCTTTTTGGGACCCCCGAGCATGAGATGCCTTGTTGGGGGGGGGGGGGGGACATATAACCTGCTTCGCCTTGCTAAGCACCGGTGGAATATTTAAATTGTTTTTTTTCTTATTCACATAATTATTATGCAGTGGTCCGGTCTGCTGAACATATTAAATGTGTTGTCATTGGATTTGCTCTCCCCATCATTAAAGGCTTTGTTTGGAGACTGGCTTCTGCATTTGAAAAAGTGTCACACTTAATTTCATCCTTTAGTGTAAATACAAAAGATGGAGGACAACTGAAATGCATAAACACTCTTCCCAAGCTACCGACTTCCAAAAGTCAACCGCTAAGGTATTATAACCAAGTCTTTATCAATTGCACTAACTCCCATCCCAACTACTTTCCAAACAAAGTCTAGAAGTTCCACTTCATTGGATTATTTTGGTGACTTAATTATTGTCAAAAAATGTGATTGTGAGGGCCATGTGACAATGTTCTTAATGCAAAGGGTGGATTTGATATCTTAAAACAAGATGAAATTGTCCAAATCACACACACAAAGATACACTATTTAAAGTTCCCTTAGGTATCTCAAGCTTTTTTTTAACATGAACTCAATGGTCTTGATTTGGTTCACGCATGAACAAACATGCTTAGTTGACCAAATATGCTATATTAGACCTGGTGAACATCACAACATAGTGTAGAGCGCCAATAATGCTATGATATTGAGTGGCATCTTCGATTAGTTTTACCCCATGTCTAGACATGACAATGTTGGGTGCAACTAGAGTGATTACAAGCTTGCAATCTGTCATGCTTGTTTTGAGTATGAGGTCCAAAATATTTTTTTTTTAGGAGAACACAATTCTTGAGGACTCATGAATTACCTTAATTCTAAGAAAACAATGAAGATGAGGTAGGTCTTTAATAAAGAATTCACAAGCAAAGTCATGATTAATCTATTTAACGTTATCACATAAATTTTTTATAAAAATAATGTCATCAACATATATCAAGACAAATATGAGACAACCCTTATTGTGACAAACGAAGAGTGACTTATCAACCTTGAATTGATCAAATTTCAATTTCTCTAAATATACACAAAATATTTCAAACTATGCTAGAAGAGCTTGTTTTAACCTATACAGAGCTCGATTGAACTTACATACAAAATTAGGTTGTTTCTTATCTTTAAAACCTGGTGGTTGATTTATATAAAATTATTTTAAATTATAATAAAAAATGCATTATTTGCATCTAAATGATGCATCGGCCAACCCAAACTGACTCTAATTAATATCATTCTGACTGACATGGGTTTTAGAACATGACTAAATATTTTAAAATAGTCATTTCCTTCTTGCTGGTTATAACCCTTGGAGACTAGGTGTGCCTTATTTCTGGCTATGATTCCATCAACATGCTTCCTAATTTTATAGATCCACTTACACCCAACAAGATTGGTAGCTTTGGCTAAAGGAATAAGGGTCTAGGCGTGATTCTGATAGAGGGCTTTGACTTCTTATTCTATGACTTAGCACTATTTAGGTTCGGTGACATTTTGGCTAAAAGAACGTGGTTCTTGTTCTTCTTCACTCACTTTGCTCAAGAGAGCAATGAGATATTTGGTGCCAAAAAATAACATTGGTTTTAATGTTTCGTCTTGAGACCTTGTAATCATATGATGGGTTATGGTGGATGTTTGATTATCAAGATCAACAATAAGGTTCAACTCTTAGAATGAAGATTTAAGCTACACGCCACCCTCATTGGACTTGCTTGACGGACTAGGTTGGGTAGTAGTTGGGACTTTAAATTCATTTTCAGGTTCAAGGAGAGATTGATGGGTCAGATCATGCATTAGAGAGGGTGGCACGACTTCATGGGAGACCTCGGGATAAGGTAGGAGGATAGGATTGGGTAGGTGAATTGGGTCTGAAAGGCAATTCTTCTCAGTAGAGTTAGGCATGTTAAGACTCTCAGGTAGACTAGGTTTCTGATTGTGGATCCAATTTGACACTTCTTAAAATGTCACAAGTTCTTTCTTTCTAGCATAAAGAAAATTTCATTCATAAAAAATGATACGTCGTGAGATAAAGGTTTTCTTGGTGATTGGGTCATAGCATATATATCTCATGTAGTTAGATTAATACCCAATAAAAATACATGGCTTAGATTTTAGGATAAGTTTGGACTTGGTGTAGGAAACCAAATAGGGGTAACATGTGCACCCAAAAATTTTTAAGTATTCATAATCAGGTATACGTTTGGGCATGAGCTTGTATGGATACTTTTGATCAAGGTTTGATGTAGGGAGCCGATTGATCAAATATATGGTAGTTCTCTAGGCATCTACCCAGAACTTATGATCCAATGACACATGAAATAATAGTATTAACCCTTTTTCAAGTACATCTATGTTTTCTCCCTAAATACATCATTTTGTTTAGTGGTGTGAAGACAAGACAACCATCGTTTGATGTCATATTCATTAAAGAACCCTATAAACTCTTTGCTAACAAACTCTCCACCACCACTCACTAATGAATATCTTAATTTGATTCTCAATTTACTTTTCAACAATATTTTTAAAATTTATGAAACATGAAAAACATTTGATTTCTAGACCAATAAAAATAACCAAGAAAACTTTGAGAAATCATCAATAAGCAACAAATAAAATCTATACCCCTTGTTTGATGAGTGCCTTTCTGATGCATCAGTAGGAAACATTGTTGTGGTTCGTCTACGATCTTTATGCCATGTAAGATTGAGTGAGATGGCGTTGGTGCATGATCCCAAAGATCTACATGAACCAACTCTAGGAGAGCTTGAGTGGACTACTCCGATTTAACAAATGACAATTTATGAGTTTTGCTAATAGCACATGATGAACATAATGCAAAATCATTATTTGTAAACAAAATAGATTTACTTTTCTCTAGTTTTTCTAAAACCTTGAGCCCAAGATGTCTCAATTGACAATGTTAAAATTCATCAGAAAATTTAAACATATTATTACTAACTTTAGCAAACCTGACTTCAGGGGACTAGTTTTCTTTTTCACACTGCCAAAAAGGCCAAGAGTAAAGTCCTCCCTTACTCGGTCATTTTAGTAGTAGTTTCGTTTCACAGATCTTTCACACAAAATTCATTAGCATCAAATTTAAATAAACAATGATTATCTCTTGTGAACTTAGCTACTACAAGAGATTCTTCTTAATAGCGGGCACATGTAGAACATCTTTTAATATAAAAGTCTTATTCCTATGTTTTAAAGAAATATTATCTATATTGCATATAGGCAATTATGAGCCACTTCCTACCATGACATCATATGAGCCTTGATATTTATTTTTACTAGTCATGCCTTGGTCCTTCAATGTGATGTGGTGTGTGGTTCGAGTGTCTTGATTTCATGCTGAATATTGCATACTATTGAGTGTCATGGTTGCAAATGATTTCAAAATAGCATAACATGTGTGAGCAATATGATTATGATGATCACAAAATTGATAAATAACTTGTTCTTTTTAGAGGAAAACATGATTGATATTGACCACCTTGATTATTTGGTTAAAATTTTGAAAATTTTTAAAAAATTATCCAGCACCTCATTTGGAACGACCTTTACCTCTACCTCATCAACCACCTCTCTCATGGTCTCTTTGGGAAAAGAAAGCAATGGTAGATGTTTCTTTCTAAGGGGGTTTCTTATTAATAATTTGCAACATCTTCTCTTAGTTCCACAATAATTCATATTTTTTTACAAAGTTAGGCAAGGACTCATGAATAAAAATAGAAGTAACATAGCTTTCATAGTTTCTCTAGAGATCATTCAACATGTAGTGAACCAAATTTTTCTCTGAAATAGGTTTACTAGCAACATACAAGGAATCTACAAAAAAATTTATATGGTCCAGCTTAGGGCTAATTTATCAGACCTTTTTCATACCATGTATTATGAATTTAGCTTCATCTCCTCTCCCTCTCTAACATACTACCTTGGAGCATGAAATGATCCATCTACACGATGAGACGCTTCAAGGAGGTTCTTCGTAGGGAAATTCTCTCAAAGTTCACTAGAGCTTATCGAGAGACACTCAATCAAGGGCAAAACCAAAAAGTTTATATGAGGGGTCAGTTGTATGTGTAATATTGGGCCAACTCATGGGTTTTTAACCTATGAGCGAGAAGCTCTAATTTTTATACTACTATACCCTCCATATGTGATCTACATATTTGGTTTAGTAGACATTAGACTTTTAATCATGTTTTTTAAATATTTAATTTTATTTTTTAAGGTTGAAAATCAATGGCTTACAAGGTGTTGAACTTTAACCCTTGAATAGAACATACAATAAAATACAAGAACCGACCAAGAACTTCATGCTTTAAACAAGAACATCAAGAAAACTCATTCAACGGTTCTAAATTCATCAAGAACACATCTGATTCAATCATACAACCATGAAATCATGCTATAAATACAGAAATACAACACATACATGAATCTAACTTCCAAAATCATGTGTTTCTTAAACGAAAATATGTTTTCTCTATAAAATCAATTTTTAAAAAGAAATTTGGATTTTAAAACCTTTATGCACAAAATCATATTAGTACTTATGTGAATCTAAGCCGATATGTGTGTTGATACGCACTCAGGAATCATTCCATGACATGCTCATGTATCCCAACACTATACACATTATAAAGTTTCAATGTAATTACCTCAAAATTTGTTAGATCTACCAAATGAACTTCTTTCAAAATCGTCTCTATCGATGAGCTTCTTCACATATTTGCACCCTTCAATAGGGATGCATCCACACCCTAGACGACCTTATAGAAGCCTCTTCCAGAGAGGGGTGTAAGGGAGAGGAAAGGAGAGAGAAAAAGGGAAATAGAAAAGATAATATGGAGCATGTGGTAGAGAAGGGAGAGGGTTTTATTTTATTGACCCATCTCAACGAGATTTCTATCTAAGTAAGACTTATAAATAAATAAAAGACTATTATAATACAACCTAGCTAATTAAGAATATGAATTTATTAGGTTAAATTAGATACTTAATTAATTTGGATTAAATAGAAGAGAAAGAAGGTGCGAGTGCCCCACCTTGGATTGGGCTAGAGTCCATTTTGACATGGAATTTATTAATCACCCCTCTTGGATTCTCATTCCAAGAGGATTATCCACAATGGGCATCCCACCCTAGGGTCCCATTTACAATATCTGAGGTCCATTTAGAATATTTGAAGTTCATTACTAGATTCATGTATTAAAATTATAAGTATCTAATTTGAAATCCAAACAAAAATTGAAGCATGAATTTTATCTTTTATTTCTCAGAAAATTTATTGAAATTTCTCAAGTGTTACACCCTTAACCTGATTTTAGCTAGTGGGGTGTTATTGTACCTATTAGCCGAAAATGCTTATGGAGGTTCATTTTTTGTGTTGATCATGTTACAGTAAGCCCTTGATGTTGTGCACTCTAACGTTGTCTGTCATGAGCTCTAGATGTTCGCATCATTTGGTATTAGAGCTTAGGCTACCGAGCTTCCTAGTTGTAGAGCAGAGATTGAGCCGAATCTCCCAGGCAGTATGTGTTTGGCACATGAAGTGTTGCCTTGTTTACGTACTTCGAGAACAAAGCGAATGAAACCCCAAGAGTCTGATACAACAAGTTTTGCTACCTCGATTCATGTGCAAAGGTCAAAGCTTTTTAAAGTTCAATTTTGAAGATATTTTATTTTTGAATTTTATGTATTTTTTATTGTATAATTTTATTTTTAAATTTAATTTCAACAAAAAATAAAATAAAATAAAATAAAGTTGGATATGGATCCAACTAATGCTTGTTGGGTCCATTATGGGATTGGAATTAAAGACCCGCCCATTAGCCACATAGAGCGGAACCTTATCTTCCAATGAAGGTCTCCTCCTTCCAACATCTTTTAGTAGTTAGTATGTAGGATATTTTAAATGGGTATATGTTATTTTTAATAAGTTGGGCTTTTAAATATTTTTATCTTATGTGAGAGTAGGTAGCTGGTCTTTTTTATTAAAATATAAATGAAAAGTAAACGTTGGGTGTTGAAGTTTTAAAATTGGGTCTTTCTAGACCCATATCTTTTTCTATTTAAGATTATGTTAGTGTATGGGATTACATGAGTTGTTTTCTAATGAAATAAAAGCCAAAATTATTTTTAGAAACCCTCTTCTTATGCGTGTTCTTTGTGAGACGTTAAGAGAGAACATGAGTGGGTGAGAGACAATGAACCACGTGCTGAACCCGATCGAATCGACTTTGCAATCTTATGCTGCTCATTTGCGCGTTCTTTGGTTGGCCGATGCTTGAGCTAACGAGTGCGAAACCCCCAGCCGGTTTCCTCATCCTAACCGTGCACTAGTAGAGTGTTAGTGCACCTATTGGCCGAAAATGCTAACGGAAGTTTGTTTTTTGTGTCGATCGTATTATGATCGGTCCTTGTTGGTGTGTGCTTTAATGTTGTCCTCCATGGTCTCCCGATGTTCGTATCATTTGGTATCAAAGCTTAGGCCACCAAGAGCTTCTCGGTTTGACACAATCTACCTAGTTTCATGCAATCCACATAATCCGTATCAATCAGTGTCTAAGCCCTAAAGTGCAAACCGCATAGTCAGGAAGCAAGTAACATATGATGTATAAATTGAGGAAAGTATTTCATTGTTGCATAAAAGGGCTCGTAAATTTAAGGCATCCTGGATTCATAAGCGTCCTCATTGAGTTGTAATATTATTATCTAAAGGTGTTTATGGTAATTTATGCTAATTAGGATATTTTGACAAAAGTAGGTGATTAATGTCTAGTTCCCTACATAGGAGATATGCCTTCTCTAGTGTTAGTTTTTATTTTTCAATTAAGAAAACTCAGGTTGTCAATACACTCAAATTTACAGCAACCACTTGTTACATTTGGTTGTAAAGGAGCCCTAATATAAGAATATAATGTTTGAAATGGAGGTTTACTTGTCTAATGATTTGCTTTTTGATATTGCTTCCATTGATTATGAATCTTATTTTTGCATATTTCTTATACAAATTAATATTTAAGTGCCTACCAACTGCAGAACAAAAGACCAGACCGCAAATGACCAAAGTGTTAGCAAAGTTCTCTTCAGCGATGCAAGCAAAGGAAATTGCTAGAAAGGCTTTAGATGACAAGGTCTGGAAACTTCATAGTTTCATGCAACTTTGATGGAATCACGTTATCAGCAGCAACTTCAGGTGTATCATTGTTGATGGCATTTGTTGAGGTGGTTGTTGCAGGTCCACTGCGTCTTGTGACCTTGTTTTACCAATGAAAGTGTTATGGAATGATCCAAAGATGGCATGCAAAAGAAAAGAAGTATATTGTGAACTAGTCTATTTGTTTTATCTGATTGGATATGTAACTTCATATCATGTATGGGCCCTTTGTTATTCTTTGTTGAAGTTTTATAAATAGAACACATAAGCATTTGTTAGTTCATGTTTGGTTCAAATTTGTACTCTTTTTGGGTGCTGAAAGTCAAAGCAATACACATTTATGTTTTCATACAAATACAAATTTAGTGAAGAAGCAATTATATAGTTAATTGTAATGTCATAAAAAAATGATGACATGTTGGGATTCGTGTATTTGACCAACTGCGGATGCAAGTGAACCCTATATTTATTTTGTTTCCTTGTGTTCTTCCACATGCCTCCATTTTGAGCTGGATCATTTGTTATGAATGTCTGGATTAGATGTGACATAGCTTTCCCAGGTTATAAATTGATGCTTGGTCCAAGATGCTTACAACTATATGAAGGATGAGGCCACACTACAAGGATCATCATGGGAAAGCATCCTCTTGTTGGTCGGCATCTTCTTCTTGGAAGAAGGGGTCAACTATTTGGAGCGACTGGCTACTGATTCTAGATGATTTCAAGGCTTCAATGCAGGCAAAGGAGGCACCTTATATTTATCTCTCAAAATCCTAGTCCAAGGTTTGTCCTTATTGCACAGCATCGACCACCACTTGGCCAAGAGAAACATGTTCATCAGCTCGAAATCACCAAGACCAAGACCACCCATTTCCTTCGGCATAGTTTTTTTTATTTTTGAGAGGCAAGCTGGGGTTAGGCAGACCCCTACCAGTTGTACAACTATACCATTGGGTTTTGAACCTGCAATGTCCCAACACAAAGTGACGTGCACTATCTGCTCCTGCCAGACAAGCGGAGCCCGGTTGGTAAGAATGTTTTATCTTTGTTGATAACTCAAAACCCACATGTTATTGTATCAAATGTGACAATTTTAATGGGTTGGGGTTTTGCCCAATAAGGCCAGGTTCCAACCTGACATAAATCAGACTTGGACATAACCAGTAAGCTAATTGGCTCTGTGGGCAAGGTCTGCTTCTTAGTTGAACTCAGGCTAGGTTTATGTGTTTTCAGATTGGTCCCAAATATTGACCAAGATCCAGACCCAGATCAATCCTGTGTAAATCCTGGATCTAGATTAGCATATGCAAATGGGACTGAAGCAGACTTCTTCCCCCAATTTGTGACTTGTATTTATATGTGTTTAAATTTATCCAAGTTCAATCCATTCTTCCAAAAAAGAAAAACAAGGATGCTGCAGCAGAATAGCCCTGTCCCTATACTTTTTCATCCCTGGTGTTTCTCTTCCCTCATTAGCAGGAAAATTGGGTTGTTGTTCAACTGTAGCTACACTATGGACCACCCAAGAGCAAGAAGATTCAATCGACCTACAATATGTTTTGTGGTCCAAGGAAATGTTAAGTAATCAAACCTATAATCCAACATGATGACATAAGCTATGGCTTCGTATATCTTCATAGCATAGTCACACATTTCATTCTCAATATTTTCTTAGCAGGAGAACATTTAACAATAAATTAAAAGAAGTTTTTCCCGAGAAAATATCAAGAGAACTTTCATATATTTATAATAAAAAATAAGAAAAATTTAACAAAATAAGTTCACATTAAAATACTAATAAGATCATAGGAAACTGAAAATAGATGCAATTTGGAATTCCTCATTTAACAAAAAGTTAACAGTCTGTACATTTCCTCCCGATAAAACACTAAAAAACTTCAATGTCAGAAACATTTGTGAGTCAGTGACTGTGCTATGCATTTTTACTTTTACTTTGTAAAACCCCCTCCGGCAAAGTCGCCGGAGGGGATAAGCTTTAGAAAATTTAAAAAAAAAAAACAGCGGTTTCCCCAAAGGGGAAACCGCGTAACGGGAGGGGGTGAGGATAAACCTCACCCCCCAAAATCCACGGAGGGTGAGGGTTATCCTCACCCTGCGCGAGGGCTATAAAAGCCCTCACGCAGCCTCCCTCCACCTTATCCCAACGAGCAGTAGAGGGAGAGACAGAGAGAAAAAGGGAGCGAGAGAGAAGAGACGCTTACTGGTTTCCGGCGACAGCAACGGCAGCAGCGGCGGCAAGGTGAGCGCCTTCCTCCCCTTCTCCTTCTTTATCTTCTTCTTCGTGCTTCTTTCTGTCTGAGCAAAGAAGGTCGGCAGCCATAGCTGCCAGCAAGTTTCAGAAAAAGAAAAAAAAATCGACAGAGAAAGAGAGAGAGGGGTCGGTCGGCCCCTATGGCGGCCGACTCCAACGATCGGCCCCGACGACCGGCCGACACCGTTGGCCGGCCCTGGAGGCCGGCCCAGGCTTGTCGGTGCAGAGAGAGGGTCGGTAGGGGCCGACCCCCTGCACCTGAGATCGGAAGGGGCACAACCCCTTCCGCCCTTTTTAATCGGGAGACCAGTTCGGTCCGGGCACCCAGACCGAACCGGGTTCGTCTGGGTGCGACCCATACCAAGCCCACCGGTCTGGGTCGCGCCCAGACCGAGTTCTTTAAAAAAAAAAAAAAGAGGCTGGTTCGGCCTGGGTATGACCCAGACCGAACCGGGTTGGTTCGGGTCGCACCTAGACTGAACCGGGTTGGTCCGGGTCGCACCCAGACCGAACCGGGTCAGGTATTGGGTGAACCAGTTCGGATCGAACCAGTTCAGGTCGAACCGGTTCAAGCCAAACCAGTACGATTAACTCTGGTTCAAGTAGAACCAGTTCAGACCAAATCAGGTCTGAATTGATCCGGTTTGAACCAAGGTCCGAACCGGATCAGTCGAATCTGGATTTGGGTTTTCAGTCTGGACCCAGTTCGATCTAGACAGGTCCTAATCCAGATTGATCGGGTCCAGATCTGACTAGATCAGTCTCGGATCTAGACCCAGTCAAGCAGGTTCAAATCCACTCAATTTGTCCTGGATCCAGTCAGACTATTTTGGATCCAGACAGAATAGAATGGATCTGGTTCAGATCCAATCAGACTGTTCTGAATCCAAACTGGATGCTCTAGATCGATTTGGATCAGACCATATCAGAAATGGATATGGATCGGATCAAACGAAAGTACCAAAATCTGAAATGTACCAAGATATCCATTTGGATACTTGAGATCCATTTCAGTAAAATGGACATATCTTCACACTCCGAACTCAGAATCGAGTGAGGTTTGGTGCGTTGGATTCGTATTGAGGAGGGAAATCCATTAGTCTATGAATTTTAGTCAAACTAATAATGTAGAAATCGTAGATTCTTGATTAAGGTTCGGGAAGGGTATTTTGGTAATTTGGTAAGAGGTTTTGTGAATTAATTTAAATTTGTTGCTTTAATAACCAGATCACATTGTTAGAGCTTCATGAGGCTCGATTTTGGAGAGATCACAGATTCGTACTTGAGGTAAGGGATGTTAGAAGTAACTTTAGATGTGAATAAACCTTTTCCACGTTGCTTGTTATCGTAGTGCTATAGATGTTATGTGATTAGCATGATAGCTTTGAGTGAGACCATGACATGCATAAATTTCATGCTTGACATTATGAGTTAATTTATATGCATGTTTATTGTGATATGCATGTTAGTTTTGATATGTCATGCATGATAGAAAGCGATTGTGGTTGTGATTGCCTATCTAATTGATCATTAATATCATGCATTGTGATGAGATTAAGTTTAGATTAGAGTCTCATTTAGTTCATTCATGTGGTATGAATAGATATTTAGAGTTCATCATGCAGTACCCCTTAAATCCCGGAAGTGGCGACCTGTGGCAAGGGCTACCTGGTTCGCAGCCAGAGTGCAGCCACCATGGACAGTGGGCCGCCGGTGATTTAATGATGTAGATACACTACATCATTGTGTTCTAAGTGAGAGAGGTGTGAGTCCTAACGTCATCATGAGATTAAGAATGAGATTGTTGTGATTAGTCATGACACCACTCATGAGAAAACGAGTGAACTATGAATTTGAGAATATTGTTCAATGTGTGAACTTAGTTATGACTTAGGATTTCACTCACACTGGTTTAGGACTATGGAGGACCATGGATGGTTAATAATCATCATGGATAGGATGTAGCATGAACCATATCGAGATTGAGAGCTTGACCTTCCGGCTAGCTACCGGTGGGGTCTCCGTGGTGGTTCACTGCAGTGCCTGGTGGTCCAAGGACCACTCGGAGTGTATGATTCTTTGTTTGGCCAACATGTAGAATTTGGATGTTCTACAGGGTTGCTACGCCCATAGATGGTTATTACCGGTATAGTCACCCTAGTGATAGTTGAGAGAGAGAGAGTATTTGAGAATGATAATGAGGGTAATTAAAATATACAAACATGTGTGGTGTATCGAGAACTAAATTAAGACTAGGGGCTTAGAGCCCACTACAATTGTAAATTGATTGTTTATTTACTTATAATTATTTCTTACTGGGTTGTAGACTCACCCCCATTTTTGTTTAATTACAACTGTAGGTTCCAGGCATTAGATCAATCACTCGTGAGCAGCTTTTCCCGTCTTCAGCAGAGCATTGTTATTTTTACTTTCCTTGTCATTGAGAATAATGTAATTGTTTTTCTTTGGTTATGAATGATGAACATTGTAAGAAAAAGTTTATTATGGAAATAAAATGAAAAGTTTTTTTTAGCCACGTTTTCTCTGTGTAAACTTTGTACTTTTTCCCTCTGAGAAGTAATACCAACCGAGCTCGGACTCCTGAAGTCCCAGATCGAGGTGTTACGTACTTTTAATTGTAATTGTAATTTTAATTTTTTAAGAGATTTTGATTTGAATTTCTAAAGAGGTGTTGAATGTGACAGCCTTATAATCGAGTCAAGGCATCTTAGTCAAGGGGCCCCATAAGCCATAGTGGGATCCAATATGATGACCAAGTTGGGGAAGAGACAATCTCTCAAAGAGGAGAATGTGAGTCCTACATTACTAAACTATATTTTGCCTTATTTATCCTCTGACCCGAAAGAAATGAAGAGGCTTGTTGCACTAACCATCAGCGACACATCTGTTCCAAGGAAGCAGTCCCGAAGACAAGGAGATCATCCGCAAATTGCTGAATCACCATAGACTGTGAACCTCCCACCCGAATCCCAGACAGGAAACCGCTATTGGTTGTGTTAAGTTCACCGATTGTTCAGGCCTGAATCGCAAATTTGAGTTTGGGTTTTCTTTTTTGGATTAAACTTGTTTTCCAAAATTTAATAATCTGTAGGTCGATAACAAAGAATCTGTGGCCATTCTTTCCCAACGCCTGACATCCCCGCGCCTCCTCTTTTTTTGTTTGTTTCTCAGAACATGGTTTCTATCATCTATGTATTTTACAGAACAATTCTGTATCATGAAGAATTGGCTTTCAATTTTATTATCATAACAGAAGAATATCATCCCTTTTAGACTATGTGTGGAAGGAGTGCTTTTGCATATTTTTAGCAATCCATTTACCGTCTCATCACCGTTCATTGTGAATCTGCTCTTGTTGCTACAACTCGGACCCCTCATTAACACTAATGCACCTCAAATTTTGAAGGAAACTGATCCCTTGGTTGGCATCTGTTGCTTGTTTACAGATCCAAGTTGAAATGAGGGTGGTTGTGATGGTCTCTTATCAGTGATCAACCAACTCTATCCAACTAGATCCTTTTAGCCCAAGATGAGTGTCACAGCGCGCAGCTTGGTGATTGTACAGGAAAGATTTATTTCCACGGCCAGTCTGACTCTACCAAGATGCCATGCGGCTTGTTGAGAACCAACTTGTCCTGGGACAAGTCTGAGTCATATGGTAGCCATTTTTTTTCTTGGTTTTTCAATAACTGTAGCAGAACATTAAATGGTTTCATCAGAAAATGGTCTGAAAGGTGCCATATGAATTGCAAATATGAGCAATCTAGTGAATGCAGGTAACCATCTATTCATGTGCTGACCATATGTATGGTATTTACTTGGCATGCCTAGTGTGAAACTCAACAAAGCTAAAGGAAAACATAATGGCTGTTGACATCTGGATGCTGCCAACATGGCACTATGTTCCCCAGAACCTATTCATCAGGAATCTTTGGATTCATAGGGCAGTTGGTTTCCACTTAGAGTCATAAAGCTGGACCTGTCTCTCTTGATAAGCATGAGGGTAGAATGCAAGATCCGTTGATTTTTTTGCCACATTTTCCCAACTTGGTCATCATATTCGATCCCACTATGGCTTAAGGGGCCCCTTGACTAAGAAGCTGCGACTCTAGCATAAGGCTGCCACACTCAACCCCTCTTTAGAAATTCAAATCATAATCTCTTTAAAAAACAAAAATACAATTAAAATTAAAAGTAAAAATTCATAGCACAGTCACTGTCACAAATGTTGCTGATATATTGAAATTTTTTAGTGTTTTGTCGTGGGATATGTAGAAACTGAACTTTTTGATAAATGAGGAATTCCAAATTGCACCTATTTTCAGTTTGTTGTGATTTTATCAGTATTTTAATGTGAACTTATTTTCTCAAATTTTCTTATGTTTTTATTATAAATATATGAATGTTCTCTTGATCTTTTCTCAGGAAATACTTATTTTAATTTATTGTTAAATGTTCTGCTAAGAAAATTCTGAGAATGAAAATTGTGACTATTTTATAAAGATCTATGAAGCCATAGCCTTTGTCATCATGTTGGACTATAAGTTTGATTTGGGTCTGGCCGGGCCGGCCTTAACATTTCCTTGGACCACACAACATATTGTAGGTCGATTGAATCTTCTTGCTCTTGGGTGGTCCATAGTGTAGCTAGAGTTGAACAACAACCCAATTTTCCTGCAAATGAGGGAGGAGCAACACCAGGGATGAAAGAGTATAGAGACAGGGCTATTCTGCTGCAGCATCCTTGTTTTTCTTTTTACAAGAATGGATTGAACCTGGACGTGGATAAACACATATAAATACAAGTCACAAATTTGGGGGAAGAAGTCTGCTTTAGTCCCATTTGCATATGCTAATCTAGATCCAGGATTTACCGAACTGATCTGGGTCTGGATCTTGGTCAATATTTGTGGCCAATCTGAAAGCACATAAACCTAGTCTTGGTTCAACTAAGAAGCAGACCTTGCCCACCAAAACCAATTAGCTTACTGGTTATGTCCAAGTCTGATTTATGTCAGGTTGGAACCTGGCCTTATTGGGCAAAACCCAACTCATTAAAATTGTCATATTTGATACAATACCATGTGGGTTTTGAGTTATCAAAAGTTTCACTTTTTTTTTTCTATAGGGTTAATATTTGGTGCCTATATATATATATATATATATATATATATATATATATATATATATATATATATATATATATATATATATATATATATATATATATATATATATATATATATATATATATATATATATATATATAGGCACTGCCGGTCCCAAGCTCGGATAAAGGAGGAGGGTTGCGGTAGGCCTATGACAGCCAGCATAAAAACTTAGTCATATCCTATGAATATGAACCAATATGAGAATTTCGTTGGGGCGTTCCCTACTGAGCGACGCGCTGTACTCTATAGGCCCGGAGGCAGTGATAAATGGGCAAGGGTTGCTAGGTCGTCGCTCGGAAGCGACGCGTCACACCGGCGCCCGGGTGTGGTGTCAAATAGGCAAGGGTTCCCTCACTTTGTTGGACGGGTGGGGGTAAAGAAGTTAGTTCAAGACCATAAAATTAGGTTAGCCAATTGGAACATAGGGTCTTTAACTGGTAAGTTGATAGAGTTAGTAGATGTTATGTGTAGGAGAAAGATTGATATTTTATGTCTACAAGAGACCAAATGGGTAGGTGAGAAAGCAAAAGTGATAGAACCTTGGGGATATAAGATTTGGTATACAGGAATAAATAGGAATAGGAATGGAGTAGGGATTATTATGAGTCGTGAGTTTATAGATAATGTAGTTGAGGTCCGTAGGAAGGGTGATAAGATTTTACTTATTAAATTTGTATTAAGTACGGATATTATTAATATTATTAGTGTTTATGCACCTCAAGTAGGTTTAGATGATTCCACTAAGCATCAATTTTGGGAAGATTTAGATGGAGTAGTACAAGGTATATCTTATGGAGAAAGGCTTTTCATCGGCGGTGACCTTAATGGGCATGTAGGCATTAGTAGGGATGGATTTGAGAGTATCCATGGAGGCTATGGTATAGGAGAAAGAAACGATAGTGGAGAAAGGATTTTAGATTTTGGTTTGTCCTATGATATGATCTTAGCAAACACTTGGTTTAGGAAGAGGGAGTCTCACCTAGTAACATTTAAAAGTGGGGTTAATACGAGTCAGATAGATTTTTTCCTACTTAGAAAGAGAGATAGGGGTTGTTGCATCGATTGTAAGGTTATACCGGGAGAAAGTGTAGCTACACAACATAGAGTCTTAATTTTAGATCTTAGAATTAGACAATGTCGCAAAAGGGATAGACATAGGATAGATCCTAGAATTAAGTGGTGAGCACTGAAAGGAGCTAAACAAGGAATGCTTGTAGAGCGGGTAGTTAAGGAAGTTGATTGGTGTCTCGAGGAGGATTCAGAATCTATGTGGAATAAGATAGCGGGTGGCATGAGAAAGGTGGCTAAGGAGGTATTGGGTGAGTCTA
The DNA here is from genome assembly GCF_984573655.1 of Nuphar pumila. Taxonomy (NCBI): domain Eukaryota; kingdom Viridiplantae; phylum Streptophyta; class Magnoliopsida; order Nymphaeales; family Nymphaeaceae; genus Nuphar; species Nuphar pumila. Next base: position 113,784,821 of record NC_143259.1, on the reverse strand, counting down.
AAGGCGGTGCACCGCTAGGTAAGGATACATCGTGGTGGAACGAGGATGTCAAATTAGCTATTAAGGTTAAAAGAGAGTGTTATAGAAATCTAAGTAAAAGTCGTGATAATGAGAATTTGGAGAAGTATATGATAGAAAAGAAGGAAGCTAAAAAAGTAGTTCGGAACGCGAGGGATAAGGTATATAAGGAGGTTTATGACAAGTTGGATACCAAAGAGGGTGAGAAGGATATTTATAGGATTGCAAAAATGAAAGATAGGAAATCGAGGGATCTGGGTATGGTTAGATGTATCAAAGATGAAACGCAAAGGGTTTTAGTCAAAGATGAGGAGACTAAGGAGAGATGGAAAGATTATTTTGATAAGTTATTTAATGAAAGTCATGCTCAGGATCTTGGAGACTTTTCCATTCCTTTTCATGAGATGAATCGTGACTTCATGCGCAAGATTCAAAAAGAAAAAAATTGCAGAGGCTTTGAAGAAAATGAAATCAAGAAGGGCAGTTGGCCCAGATGGTATACCTATCGAGGCTTGGAAATGCTTGGGAGAGAAAGGTTTAGAATGGTTGACAAATCTTTTTAACAAGATTTGGCGGACAAATAAGATGCCTAATGATTGGAGGAAGAGTACTTTGGTGCCTCTATATAAGAATAAGGGTGATAGACAAGATTGCACAAACTATCGTGGTATAAAACTCATGAGTCATACTATGAAACTTTGGGAGAGGGTGATTGAGTCTAGGTTGAGGAAGATTGTCATGATATCGGAGAATCAATTTGGTTTTATGCCTGGAAGATCTACTATGGAAGCTATACATCTTCTTAGACAACTTATTGAGAGAAATAGAGAGAGGAACAAAGATTTGCATATGGTTTTTATTGATTTGGACAAGGCTTACGATAGAGTACCTAGGGACGTTCTCTAGTGGACAATGATGAAGAAAGGTGTTTCTCTCAAGTACATTAGTATAATTAAAGATATGTATGAAGGAGTAGTAACCAATGTCCGCACTTGTGGAGGGGTGACAACCAATTTTCCTATAACGGTTGGGTTACATCAAGGATCTGCTTTAAGCCCTTTCCTATTTGCTATAGTGATGGATGAGCTTACGAGATCAATTCAAGAAAATGTGTCGTGGTGTATGTTGTTTGCTGATGATATTGTTTTGATTGACGAGTCTAGAGCTGGGGTTAATGCTAAGTTAGAATTATGGAGACAGACATTGGAAGCAAGTGGTTTTAAGTTGAGTAAGAGTAAGACAGAATACATGGAATGTCGATTTAGTAAGCAACGAAATAGAGATGGGAGTGTAGTGAAGCTTGGTGAGCAAGAAATACCGGTGGATGATTCTTTCAAATATTTGGGATCTATCATTCAAAAGTATGGAGAAATTGATGGAGATGTCAATCATAGGATAAAGGTTGGGTGGATGAAATGGAAGAGTGCAACTGGAGTGTTGTGCGATCGTAGAATGCCATTGCGGTTGAAGGGAAAGTTTTATAGGATGACTATTAGGCCCGCTTTACTATGTGGTGCAGAATGTTGGGCTGCCAAGAGACATCATATTCAAAAAATGAGTGTAGCTGAGATGCGTATGCTGAGATGGATGTTTGGAAATACAATAAAAGATAAGATTCAGAACGAGGAGATACGTAAGAAGGTAGGTGTTGCACCCATTGAAAATAAGATGAGAGAGAATCGTTTACGGTGGTTTGGACATATTCGACGAAGGCCTAATGATGCTCCAGTTAGAAGGATGGAGAAATGGGAAAATATATTAGTTAAAAGAGGTCGGAGTAGGCCTAGGAAGACATGGATGGAGGTGATAGGAAAGGATATGAATGCTTTGAACCTCACCGAGGACATGGCATTGGATAGAAATGAATGGAGGAGAAGGATTCATGTGGAAGACCCAGAATGATTTTCTTTGTTGGTTCATATCGCCGACCCCAATTGTTTTGGGATGAAGGCGTAGTTGTTGTTGTTGTTGTTGTTGTTGTGTGTATATATATATATCGAGAGAGAGAGAGAGAGAGAGAGAGAGAAAATACAACATTCTTGCTAAATGAAACATGCTATTGGATTTTTGATATTTTTTTTCAAAATTCTGATCGGATGTGATTCATATGCTTGTTTTTATAGAAATCAGTTCTTGGAGCATTCGACTTTGATGCATGGATAGGTTTTTATAAGGTTTCAAAAATCAACGGCATACAATTTTCACAAAATTTAGAAGCTACAAATACCATTTTTTCCATTTAAAATGCATGATCCAGGTATCTATTTCTAATAAATCAATTGTAGTGAACACATATGGTCAGAATTTCAAAAAAACACTGGAAATCCAATAGCATGTCACATTTGTTCGTGTAATCACACACACAGATCACATATGAGTAACCCGAATCATCAAATACATAAAGTGTTTGATGATATGTCGGACACGTTGCACATCCCTGATCTCACATGCATGATCAATGGCACATACTTCAATAATGAAAAGGACTTTTAGCGGCGTTCATGACCGCCACTAAAAGTCCTTTTTTCGCCCAGGGCATTAGAGCTATCAAAAAACAGCCGTAAGATATCAACCATTCGGCGCACGTTCAAGGAAAATCCATTCGACATTACAGGTTTTCCATCCATATATATATATATATATATATATATATATATATATATATATATATATATATATATATATATATATAATCTTGTTGATTTTAATGTTCCAACGTCCAAATACATCTTTCACTTAGCTCCAGAAGGAAGTTGCTGGGAAAAGCTTTTCATTGAAAACGATGTGATTATATGAGCAACATGTTCATGAGTGCTGGGTGAACCCACCAAGTTGAACCCCATCACATGCATTGCCTTTCTTTATACCTGTTCAGATGGTGAGCCCATCCAATGCCAAATTAAGCTCAAATAAGCTGAATATATGGGTTGGATTCCTAACGACCCATATCCACTTCCAAGGAATGGAACTCGACAGTGCCTGTAAAAAGAAAAGGGGTGTGCATGAGAAGCAATACCGGTATGGATAAACAAGCCACTAGTCAAATCCAGCATATATGGATCCAGATTTACAATTATACAAATTGTATTTGAAGAAATTTGCGTCATGCATTGGATATGGTAGTCCTGGTCAATGTGGGCTCAGATATGGCACTGCCTTACCTGGATGCAACTAGATCAGGTGTGGGCCAACCCAGATCTGGTAAAGGGTCCCCCAATTTCAGAGATGTAAATTGGCCGCGTTTGGGCCTGGTGGAGGCATTACCTAATCCTACAATATCGGATATGGTCTAATCGGATTTGGAGTTTGACTCGGAGATGGATAGATGACTCTTAACCGAACCTGGATCAGATTAACAATTTGCTCTAATCGGATATGCTTTTACATGTAAAATGTTCCGATGGTAAAACCTAAAACCAAATTTGCCTCAATTAATGGGATGCATTCGGAAAGCCCAACCTAATGCAATTAAACAGGTTCAGATCAGTTGGATATTTGACTTGACTCAATCTGGTGCCTTGACATCCCTACTCAAGGTCTGGGCTCAGACCCATCAGGGCTTTGCCCAAGTCAATCTTAATATTGTTCTACTGAGCCAGGTCCGAGCCTGTGCGAAGATGAGTGAGTTGACCCCACTAAGAGACTCGGACCAACGGACTCGGATCCTAGTAATCAGATCCCAACATGACCAAACCATATGCCCTACACAGTACCTCCCAATTAAGTTGGCCTGCTGCCTGCACCTACACTTTCACGAATCAGTTGTGTATTTTCTTGTGTCGCAGGATTCATACTTGTACTGCCCTGCAGACCGTGTGTATGTCAACAACGGAGTGATGGTGGTATTGGTGCTGGTGCTGGTGCTGGTGCTGGTGCTGGTGCTGGTAGTCTATAGTCTGTCTTTTCGTATTGCGTGGAACTGTAGAGCCGGTCCGCATATCTCGCTAAATGATGATATCTACCTAGGAAATTAGCAAATGGTACGTTACCGCGTATCCCGTTGACCTGTTAAAATCTTTATAATTAAGGGCATTTTGGTAAATATAACATATGGTTCATGACTATGCTGCTGCCAGTGGTGGTAATGGTGGTGGTGGTGGTTGCCTTTCTCTTTCTCTGCATTGTTGCCCAACTTGGTGAGAACGGGGAACACTGACATCTGAGACATTGATTCACCTCTCTGTCACTTGATTGTATGTATATCGTATGTATGCAGGGTCCTACACAACTTACATGTACGTATATTATGCATGCTCGCTGTTTTATATATACATAGAGCACTACAAGAAACCTGTGGATTAGCCACGACCTAAATCCGTCGCTAATCCGTATGTATAACTGGTAGGGTCTGCCTAACTCAGCTTGCGTTTCAAATATATATATATATATATATATATATATATATATATATATATATATATGGAGCGCATACATGCACTTTTTTTTTTATTCAAGAAGGAATCGGTCCAATTGGCACCGGGTGGTGCTTTAATGAGAAGATAATGACACCAAAAATTAGTGAAGGGAATGGTGGGACCCAACTTTGGCCAATGAAATGGGTCTTATGCATGTGAATATGCAAATCCATCTTCCATTCTTCCAGATGGATGCATGTTGTTGGATGGTCAAACCAAGCCAGCTTGACTAGACTAGCTAGGGCGGGGTTCGGTTGGGCAGCAACCCAGCATGTCCTGGCCCGACGAGTGGAGCTGGCCTGGACGGCTGGCCTGTCCCGATTCTCCAATGAATTATGGTTGTCTCCATCAATAAAAACTTTTAAAGTTCATGAACTTAGTTATGCTTCCACCGATAACCAAACAAGCAATAATGAAGTGCTTTTATTGCAAGACTCAAGTTGGATTAAATAATCATAAGATGTTTGCCCCTCACCCAAGTAAATTAGTGGAAACTATGGAGTTCATGAACTTGGTTACGATTACTTAAATTTCAGGACATATATTTGCACGAAAAGTGGTTGCTTTAAGCTTATGGAATAAATTTCAGGGATATTTTGAAAGTATCTTGATTTTATTGTGGCATTTTCAAAAGCTGGCCAAAGAATATGATATTTTTAAAATATATCTAATTTAAAAGTATGGTGATTTGATCATGATATTAACACTGCAATATATATATATATAGTCGTTCTATGATACCTTACACACTCTTGTTTGTATGGATCTGACCACCAAATGGCAGATCTAGTGTTTAACATTGTTTATTTATTATGTTAGAAGGTTTTACCATGATATTCATTTTTTAAAATAATAAAAAATCAATGGCTCACAATTCATGAAAATAAGGGTGGTTTAGAAATGGTATACACCATTATATTTGAGTCAACTTTCACAAAAGAAAATAGTAAATAGAACGTGTTAAATATCATCCAAAGTATTTAGAAATGGTATAAAATATCATATTTCAATCAATTTTAATACATAAAAATAGTAAATAAAACATGCTAAACATTATCCAGAGATCGATTTTGCCTTTGGAGCTTAGCTCTATGTAAATCAAGAGTCACTACAAGAAAATTGTTAATTAGCGACGGAAATTAGCGACGGATTTTTTCCGTCGCTAATTAGCGACAGATTAGCTAGAGATAGAATCTGTCGCTAATTCGCGACGGATTAGCGAAGAAACAAATTTTATCGCTAATCTGTCGCTACTTAGCGACGGATTAGCGACTAAATTTTTTGTCGCTACTTTTTATTACAAGAACACCAATTTAGCGATGGATTTAGAGAGGGAACTCTGTCGTCGCTAATTAGCGACGGATTAGCGACAGTATATATTTCGTCGCGGTTTTTGTATTTTGATTTAGCGACGGCTTAGCGACGAAATGTTTCTGTCGCTAAGCCGTCGCTAAATATCGCGTAAATCCCTAATCCCATCCCTCTTTCTCTTTTTCCTGTTTCGCTGTATTGCTCCCGCCCGCCGCCCTCTCCCTCCCGCCGCCCGTCGGCTCTCGCCACCGTCCGGCCGCCGCCGCCGTCGCCTCGCCGACGATCCTCGCTGTCGACCTCCCTGCTTGGCTAGCGGCTGCGCCAGGGACTCCGAGCACCGGCGACCCGCCGCCGACCTCTTCCTCCTCCCTGCTGTTCCTCTGTGGCTGTTGCCGGGAGGTGTTGTCTCCCCTTCGCCGGCGACTCGCAACCGGCGTCCTCAGCCGCCGACGACCGACGATCCTCCCTGCAGCCACCTCTTCGCCTCCGCTCTGAGTTCCGGCGACCCAGCGGCCCCCGAGCTTCGCTCCAGGTCTCCCCCTCTCTGTTGTCGACTGCGCCGGCGACCTCGCCAGCCGCCGCTCCCCGTGCTTTCCGGCAGGGGGGTCGACCCCCTGCGTTTCCGGCAGGGGGTGTCGACCCCCTGCCGGAAAGGCATGGGGGGTCGACCCCCTGCGTTTCCGGCAGGGGTGGTCGACCCCCTGCCGGAAAGGCATGGGTGGTCGACCCCCTGCCGAAAACGCAGGGGGTCGACCCCCCCTGCCGTAAAGGCACGGCAGGGGGTCAACCCCCCATGCCGGAACTGCCTTTCCGGCAGGGGGTTTAACCCCCTTCCCTGTCGGAAAGGCAGGTGGTTTAACTGGCTAGGTTGAGATTTAAAATTCAAAAAAAAAATTAATTATAAAAAAAAAATTCAAATCGAAATCAACTGGCTAGGTTGAGATTTAATCAACTGTGGTTAGTTAGAGTATTTCATAAATTTTTATCAATTTGTTAGTTTGTTCTAGTTAGAGTAGTTCATAAATTTTTATCAATTTGTTAGTTTGTTAATGTCTACTGGTAGTTAGTTTTACTTCAATTTGTTTTCTTGAAATCTGGTTAGTTAGAGTATTTCAATCTATTAGTCTTTTATAATTATATTTTTCTTAGATAGATTGGTATTTAATGTTCTAACAATCAGTTAGTTAGATTAGGGCTATTTGAATTCTTTATGATAGTGGTGGTTAAACGGAGTTCACATCTTTTCTAGTAAACTAATTGATTGATTTACTATTCCTTTGCTAAGTAGTTCAGATTAGAAATTGTCTATGACTTTATGTTAGTCGACTGGTTCAACATGTTATAGCTGGTTTGTTAAATTAGCATCTTCTAGTTAGATTTGGCTTAACATATATACTATTTTTCTTTTCTCTTCTTTCAATTAGTTAGAGTTGTTTTAATTTGTTTTAATTTTTTTAGTTAGTGTTTCATCTTGTTTCATGATTAGTTAATTTGTTACTTAATTTGTTTTGTTTTTGTGCAGATTTTTCAACGGAACCAACTCGTGCTCGGCCACCTGTGGTAAGTAAATGACAAAAACAATGCAAATCGGGTAAATACCCGTGGTGAGTAAGTGATGCAAACGTATCACATGTTATTTAATTTATTGAATGCAACACTTTATTGTTCACACACTCACTTAGTTGTTAATATCTAGGACTGCTTTGTTGGAGTTCGGAGATCATGCTAAGCATGATTTTAATGTAGAAATATGGAAGTGTTCTTATTTTTGGAGTACGGAGTCCATGCTAAGCATGGTAGTAGTTAGTGAGATATTGAAGTGTGTTTGCTGCAGGTACATGTTTGCCATTTATTTGATATGAATGATTATGATGTATTGCAATGTTTGATGTAATTGTATCCATGCTTGCATGTAGTTACTTTCAATTTGATTTTGACTTCCATGTGAAATTTTATAATAAAAGCATGCTTCAAATGATTGTATCATGTGATTAATAGTTTGCACATGAAAATATTAAGTTATCAATGCATGCATCAAAATTCTTGTTATTGTTTGACATTGTATATTGCATGATAAATTTGATATTTTCTTCATCGTCGCATTCTGATTGTTTTTTTCTTAATTCGTTAGGATACTATTCGTAACATCATACGACAGAATGACTGCAAACCGTGAATGGATGTACCGTAGGATAGTGGACAATGAGTTATCGCATGAATATATGGATGGTGTCGATAGTTTTATTGAATTTGCAACGGCAAGTGTCAGTACGGTAGATCCCACAGGTCGGATTAGGTGTCCCTGCAAGATTTGTAAGAATAATCGATTTGTAGAACCTCATGGCGTTAGACATCACCTATACAGGAAGGGTTTTGTGAGTGATTATCAGAACTGGGCGTTTCATGGAGAAGAATTTAGAAACGATTTTGATGCACGGGTGAATGTGGTGCACGATAATCCATATACGAATTTGATATTTGATGCTGCAGGAACAGAACTGGGTTCTGCTATGAGTTCTAGTGATGTAAGAACTGCCGTAGATGAAGAATCACCAAACGATGCAGCTAGTAGATTTTATGATTTACTTAAAGATGCTGATGAGCCACTTTGGAACGGTTGTGAGAGTCACACTATCTTGTCTGCAGTTCTTTAACTAATGAATTTGAAGTCCGAGTATAATTTGAGTCAATCATGTTTTGATCGTTTGTGCATGATTGTGAAGAGTATGTTTCCTAAAGATGAGAAATTGCCACAAAATTTCTATCGTGCGAAAGTTATGGTCAACGCTCTAGGTATGGGTTACAAAAAGATTGATGCTTGTCCAAATCACTGCATGTTGTATTTCAAGGAGCAGGAAAACGACATATCATGCCCGTCATGTGGGCATCCTCGGTTCAAGCCAAAGACAAGAGGCAATGGTAGCACGAGATCAAAGGAAGTTTCATACAAGTCGCTCCGCTACTTTCCTATCACTCCTAGATTGCAGCGATTGTATATGTCTTCAAAGACAGCTAAACACATGAGATGGCATGCAAATAAAGTTCGACACGATGAAAATAAGATCACGCATCCTGTTGACGCTGAAGCTTGGAAGCACTTTGATCGTACTCATCAGAACTTCGCAATGGAAGTGTGAAATGTTAGACTCGGTCTATGTACAGATGGATTTAATCCATTTGGGGGTAGATCAACTCCATACTCATGCTGGCCAGTATTTGTAACTCCATACAACCTTCCACCAAGCTTGTGTATGAAACGTCCAAATCTTTTCTTGTCTCTGTTGATCCCTGGTCCGACCTCACCTGGCCAAAATCTTGATGTATATCTAAGGCCATTGATTGATGAATTAAAAGTACTGTGGGATGACGGTGTTACCACGTATGATGCCCACAAAAAACAAAATTTCAACATGAAGGCCGCTGTTCTATGGACAATCAGTGACTTCCCTGCATATGGTATGTTATCTGGTTGGAGCACACATGGGAGGTTGGCTTGTCCGTACTGCATGGAGGATTCCAAAGCTTTTAGATTGAGGCATGGAAGGAAGCCTTGCTGGTTTGATTGCCATCGTCGATTTCTACCCAGCGATCATCCGTTCCGACGTCAAAAGAATGCATTTACAGCAGGCACAACTGAAACGGAAGGTCCATCCTCAAGATTGTCCGACATAGAGATTCTAAGAAGATTGCGATACTTTCCAGATGTATTAACAGATGCCCGCAGTCCTACACCCTTCCGTGGATTTGGGAAGGATCACAATCGGACGAAAAAATCTATTTTTTGGGAACTACCGTATTGGCCGACCCTATTGATACGACATAATTTGGATGTGATGCATGTAGAGAAAAATGTGTTTGATAATGTGTTCAATACAGTAATGAATATTAAAAGAAAAATGAAGGATAATCCGAAGGTCCGTATGGATTTAAAATTAATATGTAAAAGACCAGAATTGGAACTCAAAGAGTATAATGGCAAAGTACTAAAACCAAAGGCGAAGTACGTGCTCGAACCTGATCAAATAAAACATGTATGTCAATGGTTGAGACAACTGATATTTCCAGATAGATATGTCTCTAACATTGCTCGGGCTGTGAAGATTGACGATGGACAGTTATATGGGTTGAAGAGCCATGATTGTCATATTTTTATGCAATGATTGATACTCCTAGCATTCCATGATATGTTAGACAAACCTATATGGGGGGTATTGTCTGAGTTGAGCGGATTTTTCAGAACATTGTGCGCATCGGAGGTCGTTGTATCAGATGTAAAGAATCTCGAGGACTCTGTCATCACCACTATTTGTTTGCTAGAAAAGATATTTCCGCCAGCATTTTTCGATGTTATGGAACATTTGATCATACATCTGTCATATGAACTAAGGGTTGGTGGCCCTGTGCAATATCGATGGATGTACCCATTTGAAAGGTATATGTTTTTTTATATTTGTCTCTTTAATGACAGATATTTAAAATTTGAAATGTATATTCTTGTCAGATGCATGTTCGACCTAAAAAAAAAGGTTCGTAATAAAGCAAGAGTAGAAGGCTCTATTTGTGAGGCGTACACTTTAGAAGAGATTTCAAATTTCTCATCTATGTACTTCGAACCTCATATTTCAACACGTTACACATGCCCGCCCCGTAACGATGATGGAGAACAAGTCGTAACGATGATGGAGAACAAGTAACTGTAGCTGACAAGCTGTCAATATTTCAACGACTTGGGCATGCATTTGGTAGTTGCCGATCAAGGCTATTGACAGATCGAGAGCAAGATGCAGCACACATCTATATTCTTTTTAATTGTTCAGCGATCGACCCATACATCGAGTAAGTATATGTATATGCAACTCAATTATAAATCCTTTTATGTTCTATATGTGGATACATGGCTCGGTAATATAAGTATTTGTGGTTTGCAGACGATTTGATCTGGAGTTGCAAAGCAAAGTTTCACATCTCACTAATGCAGAAGTACAAAAAGAACGTGAAACTAAGTTTGTGGAGTGGTTGAAACAGTTGGTAAAGAAGCTAACATAAATTTTGTACTTATAAACAACACTAAGTTACTTAATTGATCGTGATCACAATAATTGTTTATGTCTGTGCATAGGTTCGCCATGGTGATGTTAAAGATCAAGGAATATGTGATTTAGAAAATGGTCCGACCAAAGTTGTACAATGCTACAACGGGTATATCGTAAATGGTTATCGATTCCATACAAAAGACTACGGTATAAACAAATCAATGATAAATAGTGGCGTGTGTGTCAAGGGTAGCAGCTACGGTGAAAATGAACATGATTACTACGGTGTTATAGAGGAAATAATGGAGTTGACTTACTTAGGCATGAATAACAGGGTTACGGTATTCAAGTGTCATTGGTTTGATCCAACTGCAACAAGACTCGACAAAGCTTCAGGCATTGTGGAGGTGAATCATAAATCCAGGTTTGGAACATATGAACCATTCATATTAGCCTCGCAAGCTCAACAAGTTTATTATACTTCATATCCGAGTATAAAAAAGTCAGATAGAAATGAATGGTGGGCAGTTTGCAAGGTGAAATCCAAACTATACCCCGAGTATGATCAGTTACAAGAAGATGAGTTAGCTGAAGACAGTGATTACTATCAATCAGATGATGTCTGTGACTTCGCTTATGGTCACGATGTTGCGCATGATATGCATGTCATATCTCCATTGGCTGATGAAACATTCATAGAGGAATGTGATTCAAATGATGTACCAAGTGGATGGGCAAACAATGAAGAAGAAGAAGAAGAAGAAGAAGAAGAAGAAGAAAGTCAAACTAGTGACGAGGAAGAATTCTCAAGCTAGTGAGCAAAATCTTATACTACAAACCTCTATTTAAATGCATTGTAATACTTGATGTGAGTTGTATTGCAATACTTGGTGTGAATGATTAAAAATTTTATTTCAATGTATTGTAATACTTGATACGAATGATTCGAATGCATTGTAATACTTGATGTGAATGATTTCAATTATCTGAATGTATTATAATTTATGCAATTAACGAATGATTTGAATTAGTGCAATACTTGATGTCAATGATTTGAATTATTTGAATGCATTGCAATGCTTGATGTGAATGACTTGAATGCATTGTAATACTTGATGTGAATTATTTGAATGTATTGTATGACATATGTTATTTGTTAGAATATGGTTCGTGGAGGTTATAGTGGTCGCTCATCCAGTAGTAGCCAGGCTCAACCTTCATCTTCACGGGCTCCTGTGATAGGTATATCATATAACTAATTAGATGCTTGATTAGTTCAAATGCACATTCTGAGAACTTGGTGTGTATTTTTTTACAGATGATGTTGCGCCTGTACACGACCCACCTACACCAGTTGATCGCACAAGTCAACAGCCAACACAGGAAACAGGGTCTTCTCAGGCTGGCACAAGAAGACTCATTCGAATAGTGTATATCGATAATCGACCATAAGTATTTTGTTTTCAATTATTGCATATCTTTTAAATATTTTATATTGATATTTACTTGTAACAATTCATGTGCAGCACGAGGTTTGAGCCACAAGAAGTAGTATGGGAGATTAGGAATTCACTTCTTCAACATCTACCAGGACCAGTTGCTCAATGGAAAGAGTACCCAAAGGAGGTATTAGACAGATTGTGGTCCTCATTCATGGTATACAGTTGTTCCTCATAGTTAATGTGTTTCATATTTAATTTATTTAAGCAATATCTACTAACTTTCTGAAAATATTTGTAGGCTTCGAATCGCTTTGCAACTACGGTGGAAGAAAATGATGCAAGGAAGGTGTGGCAGAAGGTGGCTGCCAATCGATTTGCAGACATGCTGCACACTATGAAGACTGCAGCAAAAAAAGCATCTGGCGTAGTAGATGATCCATTACTGTGGAAGGGCCATGGTCCTATTACTATCAGGAGAGATTACTGGGATGAAATGTGCGATATGTGGGCGGGAGATGCATTTAAAAATCGCTCTGCGAAGGCTTCACAAAATCGATCGAAGATGCTCGAAGCCCATCTACACACAGGTGGATCTAAGACATTTGGGAGCCACCTAAAGAAAATGGTAACTCATCAATATATAATATTAATTTTATAAGTATTGTTGCAAATTTGTGTACTAAATCTTTTGTCATTTAACTTCGCAGGAAGCAGAAAAAGGAGGCAGTGTACCATATAAGGATGTGTTTGTAGAAACACATAAACGGAAGACCACGGGAGTCTTCGTATCAGAGAAGGCGAGAACGACAACGGTATGTATTAATTCTATTAATAATCATTGCAATATATATGCAAGTCATCATAATGTTATCATTAATTATTAATGAATACTTTAAAAATTATTTTGTAGGAGGCATATGAGCAACAAATGGTAGAGCGATATGGCGAAGACGCTACTCAGCATCCATCATTTGATCCTACAGCATGGGTGACTGCAGCAGGTGAACCCAAAAAAGGTCGCGTGTTCGGGTTTGGGAGTAATATGAACACTTCACCAGTTATTGGTTCTTCCAGTTACGGCTCACCAACTTCTTGCGCCGACATAAGCTCCAAGCAGCCGACTATTCTTTCCGGTGATGATGTACGCGAGATCATTAATGAATCACTGAATAACTACTTCCAATACACCGTCGCCCCCTTTCTCCGAAATGAGATCAAGGCCGCTGTTCAGGATAGGGGATCTTCGATTCCAGGTCCCTCTCAGGTATAATCACATATATAGTTTTTTTGACTGTCTTAAAGCACATCTGAGCATGGTAGAATCACATATAGAGTTTTTCTAGATGCCTTAGAACACATATGAACATGCTATAATCACATATTCAATTTTTTTACTGCCTTAGCACACATATGAGCATGATAGAATCACATATATATATATATTTAACTTTTTGTCTGTCTTAGAGCACATATGAGCATGATAGAATCACATATAAAGTTTTTTTTATTGCATTAGAACACATAAGCATGCTATAATCACATATTCAGTTTTTTTACTGCCTAAGAACACATATGAGCATATTATAATCACATATTCTGTTTTTTGACTGCCTTAGCACACATATGAACATGCTATAATAACATATAGAGTTTTTTAACTGCCTTAGAACACATATGAACATGTTATATATCATTTATGATAGAATCACATATAAAATTTTTGGCTTTGCCTGCCTTAGAGCACATATGAGCATGCTATATTCACATATTCAATTTTTTTACTGCCTTAGCACACATACGAGCATGATCAAATCACATATATAGTTTTTTGCCTGCCTTAAAGCACATCTGAGCATGGTAGAATCACATATAGAGTTTTTTTATATGCCTTAGAACACATATGAACATGCTATAATCACATATTCAATTTTTTGACTGCCTTAGCACACATATGAGCATGATAGAATCACATATAGAGTTTTTTTATTGCCTTAGATCACACATGAGCACATGATAGAATCACATATAGTGTGTAATTTATTTCATTATATTTTGTTTATCAATATTGACTGTTCTTTTCTTGTGTAGGCTGCTAGCGATAATCAGGGTAGTGGAGCTGAAGGGACAGATAAAGACAATGAACAAGAAGACGCACAAAATCTTGGCGATGATTAGAGGACTGTGTTGAAGAAGTTCTATTTTTTTTATTTTTCCTAATTGTAATTGTTGAATTGTAAATAATTAAACTTCTTAGTTTTAAGGTGGAACGATTAATTATTATAGATACTTGTTATATGAATTTTTTTGTGTGGTTTGTTTTTTATTTACAGGAAATATAAATTGTACAGGAAATATAAATTGTACAGTTCTCGGTAATTAATTTTTAAATAAATTTTTTTTTATTTTTTTTCGTTTTTGCGACGGATTAGCGACGGATGATTCCGTCGCTATTCATATTAATCTAGCGACGGCTTAGCGACGGAATTAAATCCATCGCCACGCCGTGGTCGCCGTTTAGTACCGGCGGATTGGCGACGGAATATAGCGCTCGTTATTCCGTCGCAATTAGCGACGGACTTGGCGACGGAATTATTCCGTCGCCAGTTAGCGTCGAAATATTCGCGACGTAAGCATACTGTCGCCGCGTTGTCGCTAATCCGTCGCTAACATGGATTAGCGACGGATTAGCGACGGAATGTGGTCGTCGCTAATCTACTGCTTTGTTGTAGTGAGTGTGCCACAATATATATATATATATATATATATATATATATATATATATATATATATATATATATATATATATTGGGGTTACCCCAGTAATTTGCAAGTTTATTGGTGAAAAAGCCCTAGGTCCCTCTTGCCTACCAAGATCACTACCTATGGGTTTTGAATTTGTGGCATCCCTTGAGCTTGGTGATATTCACGAGTCACCTCTGCCAGATGAGTGGAACACTCATCAGACTTTTATATTTTTTTATAATTCTATAGATCAAGAATTTACATTTTTCAGCTTTTATATATAGCAATATTTTATCTAAATTTTCTCATGATTAGTTTCAATTTACCAAAAGATTTTTCTCACATTGGAAATTTTCCAATATCGAGATTTGTGACATTTCTCTAAGCAATTTGCCTGTAGGGATGTAAACGGGTTGGGCTGGGTTACGGACCAAGGCTGAACTCAGCAGATCTGGTCACAACGAATTCATACTGAAAGTATGATCCAAATAATCCCATATAGATTTCGCATGCATGCTTACAATGCTATCCAACTAGCTTCTTATAGCACATTGCAAAATGCCAATGAATCCCATATCGGGCTAGTAAAGCAGCTTTATGAGCCTAGCTTGAAGTGTTGAAGCAAGGCTCATTCTTGTGGAGAGCCAAGTCAAATTCGAGCTCCTAATCTGTCCATGTTTGAATTAAATAAGCAGAGTTCAAGCCAACCTGGTTATAATCTTATATAAAAAAAATATTTGGAAATTAACTCAATGAGTACGATAATTGAGTTTAAACAAAGGCATATGTTAAGCATGCTATCTTTCAAGCGATAGTTGTTTCACTTAAGATTAAGTTCTTGATACAACGAGTATTCGTGCAATTTTGCTCTTAGGACACACTCAAGTTTTTGCCTAGTCATGAAGGTCGGCCCATACCCAGCATTGCCTCGATGTGGACCACCTTGCATAGCCTCTTAACTAGGTTAGGTAGACCTTAGGCTAAACTAACACTTAGACTGACTTTAAGTAGAGCCTTAACTATGTAAAAGCCTAAACTCACTTGAAAGAAACAAAGAGAAGAATGAAAGAGGGTTTGGGTATACATAGGCCCCAATCCCAACAATTAGCGATAATAAAAAAAAAGGCTGACTTGTAGGGATGGCCGGGGGTTTTCCGGTGAAGTGACAAACAATTGGCATCCCTATAGTGGTAGCCCTGCATAACAAACAGAAAAGCAGAGCTCACGTACCTGAGGCGGCCATTACTGAAGCTGCTGTGCTTGCCGGAGAGGGACGATCTTCAACTCAGCTTGTCCGCAGCCAGCACAAGCGCAGGCCACTATATGCAGACGATAAGTCGACCTATTCCCTCCTTGAACTTCTGTATTTTCGCTCTCTAAAAGGGTTGCTCATGAAACCCTTTTATAAGCACAAAATGGGAACGGTTGAGTAACCGTTCCCTCTGATTGCAGGTTTAACAAAAGGAACGCATTCATGTGGGGAAGCGTTACCCACATCGTGGGTAACCACCACCAACGTGGTGGTTTAACCCAACATGGCTCCCCAAAGGGTTAGCCATAAAAGGCCTCATTGACTAGGCGAGTGAGGTTATGGGATGGGCGAAGTCTATGAAAGACAAGAGAAGTTAACATGTTAAAAATGACCCTGTCATAGTTAAACCTATCCAAAAAGAGGGGTGCAGTCAATGGTCTATGGCCTGAAATTAAGAGAGAGAAAAGATCTTGGAACATTGGACTGAGTCAAGGGTGGTTCCAACGGCAAGGGTTGATTAAGTCTAGGTTCAAAAGGGTTGTTTCAAGTTTCAAAAAGAATGGTCAAGTTATAAAAATAACAATGACCAAACCTAACAGAACTGAGGTAGACGGGACCAAATTGAAACCTAAACCTAAACCCAAACCTAAATTCATGTTCAAGTTCAAGTTCAAATTCAAAGGTCCAAAGTTCAAAGTTTATTTGACGTAATTATTGGCCATATATAAATTCAAATCACACTCTTCAATGTTCAATGCGAGCTTAAACTGAAATAAATAAATGACACCCACTAACTTAAGTAAATGTAGGTTGATGAATAGGTAAAAACTAGGTTTTGAATAAATAGTTTTGAGATAAAACCCTAACAAAAGAAGATACATTGTTTTTTTCCCTTAAAGAAATAGAATTACACAAAAATATATGTAAAATATACCTACGTAATACCTATTATTCATGTTCAGTTAGTCTCGCAGACAACTGGGTCCCACCCGATTGGACAAAATCCATACCCATTAATAAAGAACCCCACTTGACACCAAGCATCCCGAGAAAGACAAGTGGCACGCAGCAAAAAGGTTGGGCGTCGCAGCATTCGGCGTGTCCGGCTTGCCTCTCCTCATCATCCACCAAACGCTATTCTCAACCCACCTGCCCCATTTCATGGTTAACTAATCATGGAGTTGGGATAGGGTGCAATCACATGACACAAATTTTGTGCATTAAGCATTCGATCGCCCTCCATCAGGCCTTGGGCCCCACAAGTGGCAGGCCTGTCACGAAGATAGAGAGTGATCAGGTGCTTAATGCACAAATATTTGTGCAATAGTTTTGCACCTGATATTTTCACGTAGAACAACGATACAACTTTAATGATATACGATATTACTACAATAATATTAAAAGCAGTAAACAGCTTGACTACCTAGAATAAATAATTAACATTTTCTTGTACGGTCTCACGTTTTTCCAAAATCTTGTGTCTACACTCAAGCAGGTCAATAATTACGGCAATAGCTAATTTATGATCGACAATAATACCAACGTCATTAATAAGTAATTTATAGTGAACAATAATATCAACGATCATAAATAGTCAGCTTTTTAAGGTTATTTATATTACTATTTTTTATGATAATTATATATTGTCATCTTTAATCTCGACGATAATTATTGTCATTATAAAGTGGTCGGCTCTAAGAGATCGTCGATAATATCATCCTTAAAGTGATAATAAATATCATCAAAAATATTAATTAAAATCAACTATAAATATCATTCATGATAATTATCATCATATTAATTTTGAAAAATCATAAATGTTGATATAGCCGATGATTAATATTGACAGCTATATTCTTAAAACTGACGATAAATTATCGGCATAAGACATATAACCGACGATTTTTATCGTCATTTATGTTAGTTTCAAAATTTTTTAAAAAAAATGGATAAAGCTGATGATAAAAAATCATCGGTTATGTTTCTTATACCAATGATAAACTATCGTCGACTATGTTAGTTTCAAAATAAAAAATAAAAAAAATAAATATAGTCGACTACAAGCACTACAAGAAATCTGTATATTAGCGACGACCTCAATCCTTTGCTGTAGAGTTTAGCGATGGATTAGCGATAGATTAACAATGGCTAACTTGCATCGCAAAATTCTAGTCGCTAATTAGCAATGAAAACTATCTACCGCTAGCTTCATTGCTAATTTGCAACGAATGACACGATTCGTCGCAAGGTCGTCGTTAATCTGCGAAGATTTGGTTTGGCAACGGATTAAAATCCATCGCTAATTCCATCGTTACAATAGCGACAAAATTAGTCACGAATTAAAATTCACTATAATCCTCGCCAAGTTCTAAATATTTACAAGTGAATATTTATAAAGATTTTCTTTTGAAACAACAAGAAGGTACAATAAATTTAACACTTGAATCTAATCATCGTCAAGATTCTGTACATCATCTTCTTCACTGTCTCAATCTGCCCCTTCAGCTCCTCTACGCTGATTATCTCCAACATCCTACAAGAGAAAAGAAAGGTTAATATTGATAAACAAAATACAATAAAATAAATTATATGCAATGCACCTAAGTTAAGGCAATCAAAGTAACATGAGTGAATTACACATAATCTAGCTAGCAATAAAGTGAAAGATATTAACAGAATTCAGATGTGTTTTAAGGCTGACATAAAAAATTCATAATGATTCAATCATGCAAATATGTGTTCTAATTATTGCATATACTAGCTTGAAATCTAACGACATGAAACAAATCACATGAAACTTTCATACTTGACAGGCACCTACAAACAAAGTTTTTTTGTCCCGAAAAAAGCTGCACAACTCATTACGGACAACGTCGGAAATTACTTTATGTAAATAGTCATGCACTGTGTTCTTAACAAGCTGACGGACACCATCCCATGAATTAGGCAGGTCAGTCGGATGCTTGGAGCTGATGTTGGCGGGAGAACTCTGTGAGCTCTGACTAGAGGGGGCAATGACTGGTGAGGTATTCATATTACTCCTAAACCTGAATACATAACCCTTTTTGGGTTCACCTGTTGCAGTCACCTATACTGCAGAATCAAAAGGCAGATGCTGAGTGGAGTCATCGCTATATCGCTCTACCATCTGTTGCTCGTATGACTCCTACAAAGTAATGATAACAATGTGGATTAATAATTAAGAATTATAATGTTTATGATAACTTGTATATTATAATGTTTATTAATACAATAAATACATACCATTGTCGTTCTTGCCTTCTCTGATACGAACTCTCTCGTGGTCTTACGTTTATGTGTTTCAGCAAACACATTCTTGTGCGTCACAATGCCTCATTTTTTTGCTTCCTACGAAGTTAAATGATAAAAAAATTATTTAACAGGTATGCAACAATACTTATAAAATTGATAATATATATTGATGAGTTACCATTTTCTTCAGGTGGTTCCCAAAAGTCCTAGATCTACTTGTGTGTAGATGGGCATCAGGCATCTTCGCTCGGTTCTGTGCAACCTTCGCTGAGCGGTTTCAAAATTCATGTCTCGCCCACTTATCGCACATTGCATCCCAAACATTTGACCTGATAGTAGGAGGGCCATGACCCTTCCACTGCAGTGGATCATGGATCATCTGCTGGTCCTCTGACAACCATAGGGGGAAGGGAGGGGGGGCTCCGGCATAAGGAAAAGGGGGAGGGTTACCTGTCGGCGGGCTGGGGTCGTTGGCCCTTCGACAATGGAAGATGGAACAGGAGAGGAAACGAGAGGTCGTCGATAGAGGAGGTCGCCGACCAACAGGCGAGCGATGGGAGGTCGACAGGCGGCGGGCAGTTGGGCGACGGGTAGCATGCGGGCGACGGGAGGTCGACGGGCGACGAACGGGCAGGCAATAGGAGGCAGGCGGGCGATGGGAGGTCGACGGGCGGCGGGCGGGCGACGGGAGGTCGACAGGCGACAAACGGGCAGGCAACAGGAGGCAGGCGGGCGATGGGAGGTCGACAGGCGGGTGACAAATGAAAGAGAAAGGAAAAAGGGGCTCACATTAGGGATTTATGAGAAATTTAACGACGGATTAGCGACGACAAAATTCTGTCGCGCATCTGTCGTAAATTTACGACGGAGTAGTGACAGAAAATTTATGTTGATGATCTGTCGTGAAGTTGCGATAAAGTTTGAGAGGGAATGTTTTCATCGCGAATCCATCGCTAAGTCACGACGAAATTTGGTCTGTCGCTAATTCCCTAAATAATTCAAATGTTAGCGACAGATAGTTTTTTTTAACTAATTCATCACAAATTTGCGACAAAAACAAATCGTCGCAAATTTTTGTCGCTAATTAGAGTTTTTTTTATAGTAAAATTAAAATCATCGGCTATATTAGTTTCAAAATTTAAAAAAAAAAATTAAACTATTTTTACTACATTGATTAGAAGGGCATTCCACAACGCTATATTAACTACATGATTTGAGTCCTAAGAGTCAAAATCTGAAACAGTAGCAAGGTTGTATAGGATGCACCATTTTCATCAAGCCATGGGCAACAAGAGATCAAGTTGGTCTCCAGATTGACCAATCAAATTAATTCTTATAAAAAACTAAAGCAGATGAGACTGCCCCCCTCTAATGGCAATTAAAACAAGCCTTCATGATGGGCTATTGCCACATGACAGCCATTGAACATGCTTGTTTTCTGAATTTTTTCCATTTACCTTTGCACTACGTCTCTGACGATGAAACCAGCACAACAGAACTAAGGTATAAAATTGAGATAAACTCTGATGAATGAAATGAAATAGCCATCAGAATGACAAAAAGCAATTGAACTGAATAAGATGTGCCCCTGTGCATGTGCATTCAAACACAAGTGTGACCAATGAGCAGTTCATGTAATTTTACATATCTATTCCCAATAGAGTAGTTCAAAAAAGGGAGAACACAACTACACCACCAAGTAAAATAAGCTGCATAGTTTCTGTCTGTCACATCTTCACTCATTAAGTATTGAATTTACTTTTCAAGGAAATCTGCAATACATGGTTTAAAAGACAAAATTGAAATATGGTGTGTGTGTGTGTGGATGTGTTTCAAAATACTACAACAAAAGATTGCATTCACAAGTCCCTTAGCAGTAATGGTAACAACAAATAAGATGTTTTTTATTAATAAATATTTGTGGCGTGAGGCAGAATTTGGTCCCACTAGTTCATTGATTACGCGAGAGGGTACTAAATAAGTAGAGGATCAATATTCAATAGGGATGGCAGCCAGGCGGGGCGGGGGACAAGGTCTCCACCCCCGCCCCGCCTCAAGATTAGAACCTCCATCCCCGCCTCCATCCCCGGCGGGGATGGATTTTAACCTCCACCCCCGCCTTCATCCTCGTTTCATGTCCTCCATCCCCGGTTCAAACGGGGATGGGGCGGGGCGGGGATGGGGCCAGGATCGTGGCGGGGATGGGGTGGGCCGGGAAAAAGGGTACGTCCATCCCCGAACGGGGATGGATTTTAACCTTCCTCCCCGCCTCCATCCCCGTTTCATACCCTTCATCCCTGGTCCAAACTGGGCGAGGCGGGGCGGGGCCCCGCTTTCCCCCATCCAGTGCCATCCCTAATATTCAATATTGTCTTAGCCAAGTCGTAGGGAGAATTCTAAGCTCATAAAACTAAATCTCCTCCATCGCATTTTCTTTAAGAAAATAAAAATTCCATTAAAAATGCTAAAATCTTGGCGAGTACAATGGGTGAATAGTCAATTTGTTAGTGGAAAAAACATGTCTAAACCACATTATTAACGAAATGATTTCTAAGACATATCCATGAGAGGGGTGTGAATGGGTTGGGTTTGACCCGGACCTGACCCATACCAAACCCTATAGGGTCAAGGTTTGGTGATAAATAAGAAGGCCCGATTAGAATCCGGGTCAGACCTGAACGATCTGATTAATATACGAATCTGGGTATGGTTTGTGAAATTTCATACCTGGCTTGGGTCTGACCCATGTTCCAATTAAGATCCGCAATTTTTCAATATAAAAATGCTAAAAATATTATTTTACCAGATCTGGTTCATGTAATCTTTATAGAATCTAGTATGGTTTCTCTTATGATGGGTCTAATTAGACCCAGGTTTGGATCCGGTACCATCATCTCAAATCAGGTTTGGGTCTGGTTTCAGTTGGGTCTGAACCAAACCTAACCCATTGACACCCTTTTCAGGGCTATTTATGTTTTCAAAATATCGTGAGATTTATGAAAAAACATAAATAACGTGATTTAAACATGATATTTACATTTTAAACGGCTATTTATCATGAAAAAACCATGTATTTTTATTTTTAAATGATTTTTATTAATATTTTCTTATAAAATTTATCTTTTATATTTTTTAATTTATTTTTTTATTGACGAGATTTTGCCCAAGAAATGCCAGATTTATGAAAAAAATTCAATTTCTTGCCAGTTTTTGAAAAATGAGATTTTATGGAAAAAACGTTTGTCACTATGCCTCCGGCTCATAAATGTTAAAAAGTATGACATGAAAGTATGAAGTGATGCATGATGAACATTTTGTACATATCATATCTTGCTTATTATCAGTCAGCCTCAAAGAGTAGTTTGAAGTACGGCTGGACAACATCAATTCCAAAGGCTCACCAACAGCCTGACCGGTCAAATTGGTAAGCCGAGCCCAAGGCTAGTTCCAGCGAGCCCGATGGTGAACGACCTACCTGTTATGCCGATGGACCTAATTGGGCCGGCCAGTCCATGCCCATGTCAAGCCTATTAAATAATGTGCTGGGTTCCGCCCTTCTTTGTGTTGGGCCGAGGTCAAAAATCCTAGTCCATAGCAAGTCTGGCTGACTCGGCTCATTTCGCAGTCCAAGCCATTGTCCAGGTCCTATCAAATGTGACCAATTCCATGAGCTGCATTGGTTGTGGAAAAGAAAAATGAGACATTTAATTTATTTTCACATTTCACTTGCTACACATGTAGTGTTTAGCAGTTGGTTAATAAGATGGTGACTAAAACTTTCATTACCCGGATAATGCTCGGGTTGGGTTGGGGCCGACCTGAATATTGATTATTTAGGTTGATATTTTTTATGCCCATACTCAGAAATTTGAGTTTGGATCTAGTTGGGTATTTGATACAAACCTGACCAGTCGACAGCCCTAGCCCAACTGTGTAGACAACACTATAGATGGCATTGGACTGGGGGGAAACATAGCCCCGCCCTGCCTTGCCCCATTTGGATCGGGGATGGAGGACATGAAATGGGTACGAAGGTGGGGATGGAGGTTAAAATCAAAATCCGTATAGGGATGGACCCCACCCCATCTTGATCCCTGCCTCACCTCGCCTCACCCCGTTTGGACCGGGGATGGAGAACGTGAAACGGTGATGGAGGTGGGGATGAAGGGCAGGATTTTGAGATAGGGCGGGGGCGGACTGGTCCACTGCCATCACTAGTTGTAACGCCCCAAAATTTTAAACTTTTAAAAATACTTAAAAAAACTTTCATTTTTCGGAGTTTTTATCAGTAAAAAAGATTTTTTTTTAAAAATCAAAACAAATTACAACTTTGGGCACATTAGCGTAAAAATTCATCATCGAAACAATTATTATAAAAAATATTTTAGCAAGACAATTAGTGAGTCAAATATACATTAATGATAAACTTTCAGTTATACAAAATTTAGGGTTTCTCCTTATACAAAACTCAAAACCAAAACAGGTAACCCAGATACAAAAACTACGAGCAGATGAGTGAGATCTTGAGTCATCTCGCATCACGCCATCAGCTGCCCGGTAAACCTATTTGTCACATGTAGCCATAAAATAGGTCAGTTTCACAAAAAACTGATAGGTACTCAAATAAGACAATATGAAACAAAATTAAAGCAAAGCTTATTATGCTAGTATGATAAGCAGATTAATTCAGCTACACTAGCATGAGTTGTTATCTATGCAAGAAATAATCTATTTCTAGCATGAATAATTGATTTCACAAGCGGAGAATAGTAAACTACAACAATTAACTAATACAAAATATGGGCATACACAATAAGCAGTTCATCAATTTCAAAAATGCACATTCAAGCAGATATTGTGAACATGATAATCTTTTGTTTTGATATTAACTAGCATGTGGGTATGCACAGACGTGAAACGTAGAAACAATCAAGACTGATCCAGGGGTTTGTTATGCTATGTATTTTATGATACCCCAGATTGCTAGATGAGTTCGCTCTTAAGGGGAGGGTTAGTGACTAAGAGAGGATTCTCCAAAGGCATTCCACTACAAGAAAAACATGGATTAGCAATGGACATTTAAGACAGATTAATGAGAGAAAACAATATGTCGCTAACATTCGAAATATTTGCAAAATTAGTGACGAAAATATCTTTCTCATAATTTTGTCGCTAATGAGCGATGGATTAGCAACAAATTTTTTCGTCGCCAAACACTACAAGAAAAATGCTAATTAGCGACAGAATTAGCGAGGGAATATTTTCCTCACTAATTCCATCGCTAATTAGGGATAGATTAGTGACAGAAAAATTATCTCGCTAATTTCGTTGCTAATTTTTTATTTAAACCGTCTCATCTAAGGCGCGGAATTTTTCCTCTCTCCCCGTTCGAAATTTAAACCAATGACTTCTCGAACGATGATGACTTCGTGGTGGAGGAACGCGAGGAAGAAGATGAGTCAGAGTCACCCACCGGCGGTGGACGACCAGGCCGGCCCAACCTCTCAGGTCCGGCAAGTCATTTTCTTTTCTGAGTGTGGCTTTTTGTTCCTTGCCTAACGATTATGTTCGGGGTTATAGTTTCAGGTCGACGAACAAGCGAGGGAACCAGGTCGGGAGGGCGTCGAAGAGCGCACCAATTCAGAGGTGCAACCATTGCGTTGTGCAGAACACCCCGCAGTGGCGGGCCAGGCCGGAGGTCGAGAGGGCACCGGAGAGCGCGCATGAGAGTGCACCACTTTGGAGGTGCACTCTTTTGCGTTGTGAAGAAGACCCTGCAATGGCGGGCAGGGACGGAAAAGTAGAGAACCAGGTTAGGAGGGCGCTGGAGAGCGCACCGGAGAGCATGTCGGTTCTGTGCAAAAGACCCCGCAGTGGCGAGCCGGGTCGCTCGGGTGCAACGCATATGTGATGCGGTACAAGTCCGATCTATTGCTGCCGAAATAGCGCCCGGCAGGGAGCAATTTTTTTTTAATTTTTTTTAAAAAATTTAGCGACGGATAATATCCATCGCTAATTTAAAATAGTGATGGACTCATGATGGATATTATCCGTCGCTAATTTAAAATAGTGACGTACTCACGATGGATCATGTCTGTCGCTAATCTGTTGCAACTTAGCGACGAAAGTAGCGATAGATAAGTTCTATCACTAATTAGTGACCAGGATTATGTGACGGACGTTGTCCATCATTAATTCATCGTGAATCCGTTGCTAAACTGTTTAGTGATGGATTAGAGATGGATTAGCGATGGATAGCGTCCGTCGTTAATCCACATTTTTCTTGTAGTGTTTGTGGCCACGGATGCATCTTATTTCTACAGAGTTCATGGGATCTATCATCTAGGATAATTTTTGATAGTCTCATCCCCTAATTCCAATGACTGGGGACACTGAGTCATTTGCTTGATGGGTAGTTGTTAACAATGTGTCCATCAAAGTGTTTGTATCAATCCATCATCTCCCTTGATGAAAACACTTTTAACTGACGCCCCCATCCTATATATATGCCCTGGTCTTTTAAACTCTCTCTCTCTCTTGCTTGTGAAGGTGAATCATCACCATTTTATATGATTTCAATAAGGTGCTCATTGCATGTTTCAAGGTTGTCATCGACCTCTCATCCTACTCACCGTAGTACAACACATACGATACATGTCTAAAGGTACAACTACGATGATAGGAGTATGGGTTTCTCAAAGGATAACCCAACACAGAGTTTCACAAGTACATACCGAAAGAACAAATATTAACATGCTTAGACTTGCGAAACAGGAAACAACATGCATGGTTTAAAATCTCTATAAATTTGAAATGCTTTCCCAAGTGTACCAACTTGGAGAAAGCTAGTTGCTAAGTTGCAACCCACAATACTCTCTAGCTTTGCTTCGCAAGACCGCGTACTCGAGAAGCTGAAAACCTTATAAGGAAACCTTCTCTCTAGACCATAGCGCCTATACGTAAATCCACATCTTTTTTGAAATAGCAAAAATGATACGCGCTCTTATGCGCCCTGCGAGACTTGCATTTAAGAAGTAACAAGTACCCAAAAATGTAAGTATGCGCTCTAAGTGTGGCGGCAAAGAAAAATAAGAGTAAAATACGAAAACAACAACATATGCACATAAGTGCAACAACAAAGCAAGTACGCAATAGTAAAAGCAAATACAAGTCTGTTCACTCTAGCATGGTGGCAAAATAGGCAAAAAAGACAAAAAAGCAATAAAGAACAAAAGAAAACTGCGAAAGCAAAAGTCTATGCATATAAAGCACAACAACAAAGTAAAGACGCGAACAGTAAAGACAGAAAGCAATAAAGACATGAAAGTAAATACAAAAATAAAAGCATGTGCACACCAAGCGCAGCGGCAATAGAAAGCAATAAAGGCAGAAAATTAAAAAGGATAACGATCGTGAAATCGTGTCCTTGAGTTAAAAGCATAAATATATAGATATACGTATACATATATATGGTCCATTGTCCTTTTTTTCATTTTAATTTTAATTGCTTTGTTTTAGTTTGTACATTAACCTTCTTTTTCATTTTAATTTTTAATTACTTTATTTTAGTTCATCCATTGTTCTTTGCACAACTTTTTGTTACTTTGGGGAGTCATGGCACTGTGTACATCTCCTAGTGTAAGTAATGTACGTCTCGGGCCGCGGGGCACGAGCGAGCTCCGTTGTGCAAGCTGCAAGAAGCCAAAACATGAGTACACGTATAAAAGCTTGAAAAAAAACTTATAGAGGATGGGGCAAACGTGGGCTCGGCTGCCAGGTCGAGCCCGACCCTTGATTGAAAACAACAAGGGTCGAGGGGTGGGCTCAACTATGAGCTTGACGCTGGCCTATCACGAGAAAAACGAGGAGGGAGGCAAAGGCTTTGCCTTTGCCTTTGCCTTTGCCTTTGCTTGAAAAAGCAAAGAGGTAGGGGTGAAGCCCCTGCTTGTTATGAGTAAAGAGGGAGGCAAGGGGCTTCGCCCCTGCCGATCGAAAAAGCAAAAAGGTAGGGTCAAAGCTCCTGCCTGATGAAAGAAAAGGGAGGTAGGGTTGCTGGAAATGCAAATAGGCAGGGGCAAAACCATTGCCTGACAAGAGAAAAAGGGAGACAGGGGTTCACCCCTGCCTGCCGAAAACGCAAAGAGGCAGGGGCAAAGGCCCTGCTTGACGAAAGAAAAAAAGGGAGGGAGAGGCAGAGGCACAACCCCTGCCTCGCCTGCCTGATAGAAGGAGAGAGGGGGTTGAGGGGGTGGGCTCGGCCTGACAGTCGAGCCCGACCTTGGCTCACCAAAACAAGGGGCAAGGGAGGGGGTAGGAGTTTCATCCCCTGCTCGCCAAAAACCAGGGCGGTAGGGGCAAACATACTGATCACAAGAAGGGAGGCAGGAGGCTTCACCCCTGGCTGACGAAAAAATGGAGGTAACGGGGCAGAGGCTTTGCCTCTGCTTGTTAGAAGCGTAGAGACGACAGGGGCTTCGCCCTTGCCTGCCAAAAATTGAGAGGCATTAGGCTTTGCCTACTGGGGAAGAGAAGGCGGGGAGGGGGCCTGCACCCTTTCTTTGACAACAGAGAGAGAGAGAGGGAGAGAGAGAGAGAGAGACTACCCGAGAGGAGGCTGGGGCGAGGTGTCGACTGGGGTCGGTTGCCTGGCTAGACTGAGGAAGATGAGAGAGGGCGTCAGTGATGGGTTGGGGTGGTCGACACCTGACGAGCAAAAGAAAGACAGAGATTAGACAATCAACGTGGGGTCTCCTGCGTTAGTCCTGACAACAAAAGAGGTGAAGGAGAGGAGACACTGCAGAGGAGAGGCTTGGGCAGGTTCTCGAGGAGGTCATGGGAGAGAGAGAGAGAGCACGCGAGGGAAGGGGGACTGCAACAGCGGGGGTTAAAAAAAAGGGCGCAAGAGAGAGAGAGAGAGGGGGGAGGAGGGTGAGCACAGAGAGGGAGTGGGAGGGTTTCAACCCTACACATTGCATGCTTTAAATAAGCACAGGGTGTGTTTAGGGTACTCGGGTTCAGGTCCGAGTCGGATCCGGATCTGACCCGTGCTTGCTTTTTTTTTTTTAAATCTAAGGTCTTACACTAGCCAACGCCCAAGTAATTAAAAGCCCTCTGCTGCCTCTTCTTTCACTAAAGAAGTACCTCAGTATACTCTCAACATCATTCATCTTGAATTCCTTAAGTAGGCGCACCTAACCAGGTGTGGAAAGCCCTTGCGGATGCATTGTCTTTCTGATCAAAACCCAGTCAACACTAGGGGTGGCAAAATCTGACACGACCCGCCAACCAGCTTCTTAGCTGGGTTCGGGTTTGGCTTAAACGGGTTCGTGTCATAAATGGGTCAACCCACCTAACCCGTTTATTAAACAGGTCGGGTTCATGTCAGGGGTATGCCAACCCACCAACCCGGCTGACTCGTTTAATAAACGGGTTAGGCGGGCAGGTCAACCCGTTTACCCGAACCTGGCCTGCCAACCCGTTTACCTGACCCCGACCCGCTCGCCAACCCGTTTACCCATTTACTCGAACCCGACCCACCCGCCAACCCGTTTACCCAAACCCGGCCCGCCAACCCACCCGCTAATCTGCCAACCCGTTTACCCGACCCGTTTATTAAACGGGTTAATTGTGTCGTGTTGGGTTATCCGTTTAATAAATGGGTTGGGTTTGTGTTTGCCACAGTCGACCCGTTTAATAAACGGGTCATGCTCATGTTGAGGTATGCTGACCCGTCGACCCGACCCGACTGCCACCCCGACTCAACACTTAATTCTTGATTGTATGAGCTCGCCTTATTAACCATCAAGTTTGAGAATCAATTCTCACGCCACGTGAAAGCACATGAGTCAAGTTATAATGCAATCATTTGAACCCTCCACAATTAAGGACCCACGTAATCTTTTCATCATAAAGTGTACATGAACTTGATTCCGGTACATCACAAGGACACGGTATGTCACTACAAGAAATAATATATTTATTATCATGTTCTCCTGGTGCGTCAGTAAAACTCATTTTCACTGACGCTAAGTATATGTAGACTTAGTGAAAAAGCAAGATATAGATGAACTCAATATGGATAAGAGACATGAATCCACATATATGTTGAGAACTAGGACATGATGACACTGGGATTTTATTTTTAATGTTAAAAAATATATTTTGATATTGTAATATATAAAAACGTATTTCTTGTTAGTAAAAACTACTATTCAAATATTTTAAATAACTTTAAAATAATGAATAACATGTTATGATTGGTCACATGCATGGTGCTTCCACATGTCGGTCGTGTCACTTAGTAATGTGTCCCTGTAACGTATGATGTCTGGACGCATGACATCCATTGGACTGAGTACCCACCAATGGATCCTCGCCGTTCCAAGTCGTCCTACGTTTTGACATCCCTACATACGAGCACTGCCCAACATTTTCAAAGCATCTGTTAACTTCAACATCATTTAGATGACTCAGTTACAATAAATTACCCTAATCCCTGATCCATTCTACACGTATGTATTATAAGTTAACCACCCATCATCAAGCATCAGTTATTACGCTTCTAACACAAAGAAAGGCAACACCCAATCATAAACTATGTTAAAACCATGATAGAGTCTTCCACACACTATAAGATATATATATATATATATATATGCGTGTGTGTTCACTCTGTTCTATAACAATTGTTCTTTGTCCAACATTTTGTTTCAACTCAAATAGAAAAATCATATTTTTCTTGTTCGAAAATAAATAACTGCAAAAAAAAATAAACCATAAAATAAAAAAAACTAAAAATAAAACATAAAAAGCACTAATTCAAACCCTAATCAAAGGAAAAACCTTAATCAAATAAAAAAAATCCTAATCAAATTAAATATAAAAAACTATAATTAGAGAAACTTGATTCAACGCCCTTATCAAAGAAATTTATTTTTTTATATTTAATTAAAATAAAAATAATAATTCAAACCCTAATTCTAAAAGCCCCAATTTAAAACCCTAAATTGAAAAAGCCTAATTTGGAAATCCCTATTTCAAAACCTAATTTAAAAATCCCTAATTCAAACCCTAATGAGAGAGAGAATAAAAGGGAGAGAGAGATGAGGTCGGGGTATAACCCCCAAAATCCCTTACCTCCGCCCGGACTTTTTTTTTTTCAAAGGGTGGAAATGTTGTCCCGTTACAGGGTGATGAAACGCTGAAACAACATTCTTGGGATGTGGCGGACATGCGTTCTTGATGTCGTGCAAGACCCACAGAACCTGCAATCAAACATGCCCTTAATGAAATTAATCAGACCCAAAGGAGAGTAAATCAGGAGGCAGACAGAACGACAATTTTCAATTCTTGTTTTTTGTCACTGGATTTTGCTATACACAAGGTTTAGTGGCAGTGTTCTTTTTTTGTCATGAAATGCACTAGATTGAAAAGTAAACTAATTAACTTGGTTAAATAGAAAGATTATTTTAATCATAAATCGCTTATCTGACTAATAGATTTCTACCCAACCCCAGAGTAAGAAAATCATCCGTGCTGGACTACTCTGCCAGCCTACGGCCGCTTCTCCGGCAGTGTAAAATTGAAGCGCACCCTCGCCTCCAGGGAGTCGTCATGCTTCAGCAATATGCGAAGGAGGTGATGCCCATGTGAGAATAAAATCCTGACCACTCGTCTAGCCAAAGCCCCCACCGCACTGAAACAATCCCCTTGGGAGTTGGGACTCTTTGAAATGGGTGATGTGAACAATGGGATTTGAATAATAAACATCTCTCTCACATGCCATGAACCATGCATGGCCGCTTCTTGCATAACATATTCTCACAAGCTTACATGAGCCTAGCCAAACGCCCTTTGTTCTTCTTAGACTCTTTTATGCTTAACGAGCTGCTCATAGCTCTTCTCGCTGAAACACTAACGAGTTTACAATGAGCCAAACCAAGCCGAACCACGAGCTACTCGGTTCACTTTCCAACACTCTGTATTACACTTAGGGGTGGCAAAATTTGACCCGACCTGCCAACCCGCTTCTTAGCTGAGTTAGGGTTTGGTTTAAACGGGTTTGTATCATAAACGGGTGGACCTGCTTAACCCATTTATTAAACGGGTTGTGTTCATGTTAGGGGTATGCCAACCCGCCAACCCGTTTAACCCATTTAATAAACGGGTTAGGTGGGCGGGTCAACCCGTTTACACAAACCCGTCAACCCGCAACTTGTTTGTATATATATTAACTTATCTAATCCTAACTCCTAACTTTACACTTTAGTCACCCACCTAACTCCTTTCTACCCAACCGCAGTCGAGAGCTTGAGACCTCTCCTCTCCACCTCATTGCCATCACTGCATAGGCGCACACCACCACCCTTTTTGTGTTTCTAATTTTGTTATTCGGGTTAGACAGGTTATTCGGGTTACTCCGGTTGATTATTGTGTCTATGTTATCGAGTCAACCCGTTTAATAATTGAGTTGCCCTGTCGTGTAGTACTGATGTTTGACCCGTTTATTAAATGGGTTAATTGTGTTGTGTCGAATTACCCGTTTAATAAATAGATTGTGTTCATATTTGCCACATCTGACCCGTTTAATAAATGGGTCGTGTGATCGTGTTGAGTTATTCTGACTCATCAACCCGTTAACTCGACCCACCAACCCGCCGACCCGACCCGACCCGGCCCGATTGCCACCCCCTACTTACACCTACATAATGATGCATACTCATTCTACTTATAGTATATACAAGCATATATACATGCATGCGCGCATGAACGCCTACATATACGGGCAAGGTGGTGTGATGCAAAGCACAATAATTGCTCTTGACCTAATGGGCGCCACCCCTCCCTCCCTCAACTGTCTGCCAACTCTCCTTCTCTCTCTTATTAAATGCAACTCCCTTTCCTTATTTAACCCACCACCCTCAACCTCTATCTCCCTCTTCATTTCCTTTGAACATGAAGAAGACAAGCTCATGCCTTTTCCCTGTGGCCCTCTTCCTCCTCCTGGCCACACTGGTGGTCGCCGGAGCAGACCGTCAGGAGACAGCTAGCGGCTTCCAGGAGGAGCTCAAGAAGGCGACCGGGAACCCCTACCCCAACCAGAATCCCAACATGGACCCCTTCGGCGGTATGCCGGGTGGGTTCTTCCCCGGCAGCGGTTTTCCTATGCCCGGCTTCGGCCCCGGCTTCGGCGGCGGGTACGGCGCCGGGTTCGGCGGCCCCAGCGGCGGGTACTCCCGCAGCGGCGTCTACCGTCCCACCGTGACGTGCACCATCCCGGGGCCGTGCTACAAGAAGAAACTCGTCTGTCCGGCCAGCTGCTTCCGGTCGTTCGGCCAGTCCGGCAAGAACTACGGCTACGGCGGTGGTGGTGGAGGGTGCACCATCGACTGCAAGAAGAGGTGCATCGCTTACTGTTAAAGTAAAATAAATAAATAAGCTTTGGTTGTGGTTTACTGGTCTCCGGAATACCGCTTTGTGGTTTCGGGGTTTGCTCGTGGTTACTTACTCCTATGTCTGTTTTCCTTTTGCGTGGTTTTTAGCTTTTTAATTTGACTGGTTTTGTGATGTGTGGGTCCCATGTTGGACTTTTGTAGTGTGATTATGGTTTTTATAGTGTTTTGTGATATGATATAGACTTATATGGTAAGTAAGAAGGTGCTAGGCTTTTGTATGGGAATAAGTACTTGGCCTAAGACGGGGTTGTTGTACGGAGGGCTTGATCTTTTTGGTTAACTTAGTAGGCATGTTGAATTTCATGAACTTGGTCGCGTTATTATTGGATGCCAAACATAGCTTTACAAGAGGGTGGTGCTGTGTTTTTGCCACGAACCCAGTGATTTATTTGATTTTGATTAGCTCGAATTGGGAAAACAGGACAAGTGAAAATCTTATAAGTTCCTGTAAAATGAATCTTATCTTTTCATCTTTAGCATAAGAAAGGTGTTTCCTGGTAGTGATTGTGGTGTTTTTTAGATACATATATTTATCCAGGATAAGATGGGATATTGTGTTCTAGAAAAATAAATCAATGTCCCAGTTCATCCCGTTTAGGCATTCAATTTCACAAAGAAAAAGTGGGAAAAGGTGAATGGTGCTAATGTCATAGATGCCATCAACAACCTATAAGAATGCCCAAATGATTTTGGCATGAGTACATTTATATGTTCTTTTTGAACAAGATAACCAAACTCATGTTTTATCACCAACTTCGTCCTGCTAAGGTGGGGACAAATGCTTGATGACGGGTCCCAACTCAACCATGTTTAACCAACTTGAATTGACTCAGGGCTTAATCTGGTCCGAGTCAATCTTAAACCACCTTATTCATCCTCCTAGCTCTTGTATGCTATCGATAACGTACCGGGTGTTTGTTTCATGTCCTTTCCATTGAAAGACACCAAGGACTCTTTCCTATCGAAGGTGAAACAAACATCTCCAAGAGGATAGGTGATGAAACTTACATAATAAATGCAATATCAAAATGCATTCATACCTCCTTTTCATGAGAAACTAGTTTCCCTTCTAATGTCCTTTTCAAAAGAAAGTAGCTTCCCTTGAGTATGGGACTAAGAAATAGAGATATTAGAAGTATGAAAACTCATGCACACGACCAAATAATAATAATAATAATAATAATAATAAGGGGAATGAAAACCTCCCACTGCTTCATGGGCGCTGTAGTAAAAAACATTAATAATATTTTGAAACTATCGTGAAGTTGTATGATATATAAAAAAATGATAATAAAATAGTGCTATTTTGAAAATATCGATTGTTTTCCAAAATATCATGACACTATCACATTTTTATGTTTTCATATATTTTTCAAATTTTGAAAGTTTCATATATCATGACACTATCACATTAGCAATGTCACCTGCCGTTTTATTTGATCCGCTCTCCCACATGGGCTACCATTTAGGAAAACCTATTCGGGTACCCAAATAGCCCAGAAACTAACGTCAAATACAAGAATATGTATTTTTAAAATAAATTAGCTATGCAGCGAGAAATTTATAATTAACAGACATGTGCAAACTCTTTGAGGCATTTCACCAAACACTTGGTGAGCTACATAAAAACAGAATTTTAACATAGCTCTTACTAATTGTTTTCAACACAAAAAATCAGGAAAATACAAGAAATCCTGTCCAAGAAATAAACCATCACGGAAATAAAATTCAGACTTTTGATTCAACGCAAACAAATCATTCATAGATAAACCGGTTCTTGGAATCTTCACATAAATGTCAAGATTTAAACATTGAAACCAGTCCTAATGAAAACACGATTCAGATTTCATTCAATAAATAACAGCAGCAGCAGCAGGAATGTAACGTCACAAACATCAAATCAAGCAGAAAATTTCAGACTCAACGTTAAACACCCAATCAGTGTTTATAACAAGAACAGTTCACAAAATTCAGCATTCAAGAACACTAAGAAAAAAAAATACATAAAAAAATAAAATAAAATAAAATATAGAATACTTCCCAAAATCCCACCCAATGGCCTAAATGAATCATAACGGGCCATTGGAGCTAGAACCTAAGAAAATAAAATTACAAAGACTTAAAATAAAAATATAACTAATTAAAATCTATTTTCAGACGAAAACAATTTTATTTTTCTCCAAAATAAAATTGAAAATTTCACAAAAATACCAAAATAAGTGTTTTCTTCTTGCAGCTTCGGGGGCGTGAGCTAGGTTGGTGCATTCGGATTCGCTGGTATTCTTTTCTCAAACATTTTTTTCATCATGTTCTCCTCAAATGCGCTGCATCACATCTCTACTTAGAAACCAAAGAGCTATATCCCATGTGCAAGCTGAGCGCAACAGAAGGGGGAAGTGCCCATAGAATTATATACCAAGGGCATTGTATAGCAGAACACAACACAGAAAAATCATTGGGCATGTAGCAATTTTCTATTTTTTGTGGCTTGCACAGAAAATCGTTTCAAGCATAGCGATTTTTGCCCGATCACCTAACCATGACTCATTGCATAGGCATGATCAATGTTACACTTCTCGGTGACCCAAAGGATTAGTGTTTTTTCGACATCAAGAGAGAGAGAGAGAAAAAAAAGAGAGCCAAATTTCACAAGAGGAGAAACAAAAGGCATGGCCTATACTACAAAAACACTTCCAAATGAAACACAAATTAGAATTCATATCAAAGTGCAAGTTTTTTGTTTTTTATATTTACATGATGAAGAAACCACCCCAAGAACATGGACCTATAGCCTCGTTGGCTCTGCCTGTTGTACTTACAGTTGCTGTCCTCACCAGTTGTTATTCAAAGTACCACTGGGTTTTGAACCTGCAACATTCCACCACAAGGAGATGTGCACTGACAGCTCCCCACCCTCCCAATTAGTCAACTTGTTGCTTATGTTTGAGCAGTTGGAATAAATGACACTTTTTTCCTAATCTAGGAACAGGATGGCACTGAAAATCAAGAATTTCCTGAAGTACCAAATGTTACAAACATGAAATATCCAATAAAAGCTGGAGGCATGGTGGCGACGAAACCTGCTGGTCGTTGTGGAAAACTAAAAATTCCATTTCTTTTGTTCTTGCTGGAAATATAGAACCTGAAAAATCTATGAAATTCATGATCTCTTCACTGTCTAAACATTTCTGGCTTGGCATGTTTGTGTCTCACGGTAAAATGGGTGTTTTCCGCAAAAATGCATCATTGACGTGCATTTTCGTGGGGCCCACCGTGACAACACGAACAGCAAAAACCACCGTTTCTGTGAAAAACCCTTGGCGTTTTTCGTGGAAACGGTTCCTATGGAGGGGTCTGATTCCATTTTAGCCGCAGGCGTTTCCACGGAAAGGGACATGCAAACGCCCCCCCTAAGTGGCAACCAGCAATTATTAAAAAATAAATGCATGCTGTCTTCATTAATAAAGACCAAAGAGAGAAAAACGGGCGGCTCGCATTAAATATCCGCACCATCTTGTGTAAAACAATGGAGACCATTAAAAACAATATATATATATATATAGAGAGAGAGAGAGAGGGAAATATACGGTGGTTTTGCACCGGTGGTAAACACTCTTCTGCATAGATCTGCCGTACAGATGTGTTGAATTAGCATGGTTTATTTATTATGTTAGAACATTTCATCATGTTTAATACGTCATAAGATCTTATTTTTTATACTGAAAATCAACGGCTCACAACTCGTGAAAACAAGAGTAGTCTAGAAGTAGTATAAAATATCATATTTCAGTCAACTTTAATACATGAAAATAATAAAAACATGATTTGGATCAAATTGATTTGTTAAAAAAAAAACTCCAATATTTTAGCAAGTTTTAATGCCATATCAACCATTGATTTTTTTCTCTCTCCAAGAAACACATCTGAAAAATAGCTAATCTAATACATATTCTCGACTGACTGCAAATTTTTATATAAACAAGAATTATCATTGCATTAAAGTTTTATGTTTCCTGGCATAGGTTACATTTATCTAGATTGAAAATTACTGGTATGTTTTTTATTTTCCTCTTTACTTTCATTATAGCTGACTTTCATAGAAAACAATGCTCTATGCAAAGGCTTTACCTTACAGACTAAATAGTATTACACTTGCTATCATGGGCTTACTTTTTTCAATAAATTAGTGCAGTGCAATGGTTTTTTTTACCGTCATAAGCCTTTCTATTGCTCTGTCATGGGCATAGAATGCTTCACAAACTCGCGATGCGCTAAGCTAGCCAACTTAATAGCCAAAGGCTGCGTACCAACATCTTTCTATGTGCTGAATCATTTTCATTGGTCCTGCGCACCACCCCATACGCAGTTGCCTAGCGAAAGCTGATCAAGCGCATTTTCAAATACGCATTTCATGTAGTCAATGCCGCTTAGTACATAATCATTTCATACCAACTACCACTTTTGAAAGAGGTACAAACTTTGCCTTAGTCTTGCATGTCATAAAGCGTATTTCAGCTTCATGTGCATGACATAACAAAACCTCACTACTAAAGAAACAAGACCTTGTTGCTCTCAGTTCGAAGACCAATTGATCATTGAACACCATAGCGAAGAACACCACTCAGACTCATTCGTCGGTGTTTAGGCATTCACTCGCCTAGTTCTGAGTCACCATACTCGATTGGAACGACCTAAGGTGATTTCTAGAAGAATTAGCTCTAACCCACACGCACCCCCGTACATCCAACCAATATGCATGGTAATCTCTTGCAAGCTAAGAGGTCCTTAACCAAATCTTCAAATGCAACATTCTCTGATCCGCTGGCACTGCTTAACCAAACAACGCTCCACGACTGTGCCGCCACACAACGATGCACTAACAATGATACTGATGCCTATCGCATGTCGTGCTACCACCGCACGTCATCGATCAAGCGAACACATACCATATGTTCCTTCACTCGATGCATTTTTCACTCAATAGAGCTCTGCATTGCACATGCCCCATTCCAAAAGATCGGTCTAGAACATTCTCCCTCACCCAAAACCATTATCGTCCTCGATAATGTTGATGTAAGTAAGAACACGGTCTTCACTGATATGTCAGTTTCTCTTTATACTTATCTTTGGTTCACTCTTTTTCTTCAGCCTACTCAACTTGTTCTGGATTACATCCATCATTGCCGCAACCTTTAACACATCAAGTCTCATTCCTTGATGCATCTCCGATCACTTAGACAACAGTCTTCTGCTTTATCAGCATCGAGCATTCTTTGCTTGTGAGACCCTAGTGCAGTATCAAACACAAACGGGTTATCCTCGTCTGCACGATAAACTTGTCGTCTTTATGCTCATGGTTAAGGTGCCTTCCAACCCCAGCAAAGGCAAGTCCAAACCCTTCGTGATCCTCACAGAGAAAGATGACCACCAATGCGTGCCGCAGGGGTATCAACTCCCTTAAGCACCAACTTGAAGTTTTTTAACAGTCCAAACTAGTCCTTAAGTGGGGGACGTCTTCTTGCATATCACTCCAAAGTGGTCATTCAAAGCGTCTTCCTGGGCACTTGTCTTTACATGGGCACCTTTGGCTTAACGCTATAACTCCTCTTCCAAAGTCAACATGTTGTAACTCTCTCTCTTAGAGTCAGCAAAATGTTCTTGCAGGAACCAACGAGTCATGAGCAATAACTTTTTCTTCATATAAAATCTATTGAAGATTTGCCAACTCAAGAAACCAAAACAACGAACATTCTACACAATATGGGCACACTTCTAACCCATAATCTTGGGAGAGAATCTAAAAGTTTAATTGAGTCTCTCATACGCAAAGATGCAAATCCATCTAGTCGAATCCAATGTGCATTCTCTGCATGCACAAGGCAAATGCCACGCTCCACCTGTGAGCCTGACACACAACTGGTAGGAATCTTTGGCTTATCTACATTTTCTTAGTCAATTGAACAACAACTTTACACTTCTGCTTATCATCAACAAGATGTCTTATACCATTCTACCAACATCTTGCTTCTGTGCTCACTCAACTACACTTCAACTGTGCAAAATTACGTAACCAAGATAAATCATCGTTGTCCTCTTTAATGTCGCACACAATGAAGAACAAGGTTTTCGTTAATCTTTTTGCTCTGATGACAATTTATCACGGGCTTACTTTTTCTAATAATCCAATGCGACACGATGGTTCTTCCTTACCGTTGCAAGCTTTTCTATCGCTCTGTCACGGGCATAGAGTGATTCGCAAACTCGCAACACACCAAGCTGCTCAAGCTGGCTAGCCTGACGGCCAAAGGCCGTGGTGTGAATTTTACGAAAACGCTTTTTAAAACAATATTTTTAAGGAAAACAAGTGTGAAAGCGAGACACCAAAAATATAGAAACTGGCTTGCACGAGTGGTGGAGTCCGGGTCAATCTCAAGGAACGGAAAATACTTTGTATTCAAGCACATAATTTAATTATGTTTTATTGTTAAAAAGAAAAATTCAATCAATTGAGTAAATAAGGAGAGAGTGCAGCCCTCAGCGAAGGAATTTAAACAATAATGAAAGGCCTTATTACAAACCCAATTGAATAAAATAAAGTGAAACCTAAGCTAAAAGAAAGAGAAAAGTCTACAGTGTTTCGAGTCTTCTTGTCCCCTCTGTGTTCCCTTTAATGGAACAGGTAATGCATGTTTTATTTTGCCCTCTGAGAGCTCCTTGAGGGCACTTCTGAGGGCTTGAGGGGACCTCAAAGAGTACTTCGAGGGTACGAAAAGGGCTCTACCACACATTTCAACGCTTTCCTGCAAGACACAAAAAAATAAAACACACTGCAAAAAAAAAGAAATCTATGAGAAAATCAAAGGCAAATATGCAGAAAAATCATAAAAACATGAACTAATTAATATGAACTAACTATGAACAAACTTGGAACAAACTAACACTAAAAGACAACATAACAGAACAAACTAACTAACAAGAAGGAAACTAACTCATAACATCTAAAAATTATTTTAACTAGAAAAACAACACAAGAAACTAGACTAACCAAAAATCAAGAATTAACTAACTTATCTATTAACAAATAATTAATTAACAAGAAGCCGAAACAAGCTAACAAATTATCTAAATTAAAATAAGAAGAAACTAACTACAAGAATATCAATTAACAAATAACCTATACTAACTTAACTGGATGGTATAGACAATGTCAAAAGGAAACAAGAATAATAACAAACTATAACCAAGTATTATATGAGAAACAAGCAAAACCAATCTTGAATTAACCGCAACTAATTTGGCACAAAGAAAAAAAAATGCAAGTTATATTAATCAACAAATACCAACAACTCAAAAGGAAACCTACAATTAAACCCAACAAGAGACAAACTAATCTATTACCTCTTAGTAAATTGTTGAACCTACAACAATTGAACTTCTGTAATGCTAAAAGATGGGGCTATAATATGCTAACTAGCTACGTATAATGATCAACGTCAAACATGTTGGAATAGTGTGTTTGACGTTGATTCACGTTGAAGACGATTCAGGCGTAGTTATGTAAAAACCTAATCCAGAAATTGCAATTAACTAAAGAAACTATGTGTTGAACAAAGAATCTAAAAAAAAAACTAAAAACGTTGCTATGATGCTAAAGAAACAATGTTGTATAAAAACTAAAAAAACGTTGACCTGAATAACAAAAGACGCTGAAATAAAAGACGTTAAGACTGAATAAAATAAAGCATAGACTGAATAATATAAAAAAATGCAGTATATATATATATATATATATATATATATATATATATATATATATATATATATATATATATATATATATATATATATATATATATATATTCTTTTTCTGAGTAAAAATCAATCTAAACTAAATGCAGCGAACATACGAAAGAATAAAGATGATGCAAGCAATGATCCTAAAAACTACATAAATGGGGGAGAAGAAGCTCACCTGCGCGGTTTACCTCACATGGAAGGGTTGAGAAGAAGAAAATGATTGATCCCAACTGCACAGATGCCTCCCCGACGAAAAAGAAGAAGTTGCTGACGATGAAAGGGGTTCAAAGCAAAAAGAAAAAGAGGAGAAGAGGTAGAAAAAGAAATCGGCAAAAGAGAAAGAGAGAGAGAGCTAGGGAGAGAGAGAAGAGAGAGGAGGAAAGTGGGCATATTTTTCAATGCTGGAAAAAATGTTTCATATTTTTTTACATGTACTGTTTATATTATAATATTAGGTTAAAACAAGTTTTTCAAAACAAGTCCAAAGACTTTCAGTAATTTCCAAAAAGAGGTCTTTTAAAAAACATGTTTCATAAAACAAAACTTCCAAAACCAATGAAAAGTTCTACTTAAACTCTTCTAAACTAATTAAAACTTTAATTAAAAATTCTTAAACTAAATAAAACACTAAAAAATACAGGGCAAGCTTTGAAATACATGTTTTTCTGATAATTTCTATTTTAATGAAGTTTCTCAAAACCAACAATAAAAATGAGTTTTTAAAATGTTTTTCCCTGGATCATGCATAAAATTGTATGCATAAAATATAAAATGTATGCATAATTAAATACCTTCATACTTATTATTTGCTAGTCCTCGAGCAAACTAAAGTAAAAAGTAAAAATACTAAACTAATCAAAACAAAAATCTAACTCACTTTCATAGGAATCACGGTTGCATTTAGCATATGCAACAAGCCCTTTCAACCCCTGGGTTACCGAGTAGATGAGGTTGGTCTCGTGAGGGTTTTCAGTGATGTTACCCACAAACATCTTTGTCATGTGTGCATAAAAATTTGACTTCAAAAACCATTAGGTAACTAAGGATTTCACTTTCACCAATATTTCATGCCATTACATTTTCAAAACGTAATTA
The DNA here is from genome assembly GCF_984573655.1 of Nuphar pumila. Taxonomy (NCBI): domain Eukaryota; kingdom Viridiplantae; phylum Streptophyta; class Magnoliopsida; order Nymphaeales; family Nymphaeaceae; genus Nuphar; species Nuphar pumila. The sequence goes on along the minus strand of NC_143259.1, from coordinate 113,742,989 downwards.
GAGTCTTTTACGGGACACCATAGAATAAAACATTTTCTTTCACTTTTCTAAATATCATAATCATTTATGCTTTATTCTTAGAAAATCAAATATGTACATGTTATCATTTACTTATCCTCATGCATATGTTTTCTGCACAAGTTTTCTCGATATTTGCTTTTAAGCAGTGAACCTTTTTTTATATTTTTTTTCTTTTTTTCCTATTTTTTCATTGATTTTTAATTTTTCATCATTTTCTTTCTTTCTTTTGAGCACTATATCAAATTTCCAGTTTTGTGACCTGTATAACAAGCTTTGGGTCAATAAATCTCAGACCAGACGACCTTAAGGCACCAGATACAAAGTATCTCTCAGACTTAATTACTTGAGTCACTATACCTTCAATTCTCATAGTTTTATGTATAACTTACTTCTTATCATGTGTAATGTCAATATCTATTAGGCTCTCTATAAAGTCTATGTAACGAGCTTTCGGACCGGTGGCTCCCAAACTAGATGACTTTAAGGCACTAGGTGTAAACACCCCTCAGGCTCTACTTGCTTGAACCAAATAGGCCACAGATATCAACTAGACATAGAAGTGACTTCCTTCGTTATCCTTTTCAACATGAAAATCAAACACTTCAACTTATGTCTAAGCCTAGCTACTAGAGAATACAAAGATATCAAACAACTAAATGTATGCTCTTTTTACTTTTGAGCTTATAAATGCAATGTTGTTCATTTGCCTAGTTTTTTTTTAAATAAACTATGCATATTCATACTTGTGATTCAAAATAAACTCTAACATGCACCTATAATCATTTCTTTGAAATTTACATAAATAACCATGTTTTTCTATATCAGTGTCAGAAAAAAAATCATGGAGCTTAAAAATCCTCTAAAGACATTAGATTTTGCAAAGCATTCATATAAGGTCAAACTCATTCCTTAAAAGCTCATTTTTTATGAGTTATCATCGAAAGTGAAAGTACGAAGACAAAAAAAGTTTGGGTGTGCAAACTACACCCTCTCTCATGCTTGAATGACATTGTCCTCAGTGGCACTCCCCCATGCTTGAATGAAACTGAGTGAATGCATATGAGAACAAAATAAATGAGAGAAAAGAGTAGAAGTCACCTGATCCATACTGTGGAACCTTACCGGATACGGCATGTGAATGGCTTTGCAAAGGTTCCACCTGTTTCAATGTATATAAATCATAAAAATTGCAAAAAATGCAGTGCATATATGAGCTAACATTCATACTCATGAATAAAGAAAATGATAAAAAAAAATAGCAAAACTACTAATAGTACAACACTAATATGGGTTGTCTCTTATAAAGCGCTAAGTTTTATGTTCTCAGCTAGACGGATCTCTAGAGACCCTTCATCGTCCATGATGGTGTCAACAATTGTACATGATACTAGGACCATGCACACAAAGTACATTTTTAAGAAAACATATTGTCTGTATTATTTGCCTGCTCATGTAATGGGAGTATATATATTTATGCATATGTGAACTGATGTGCTTTTACATGAGTTCAGGATAAAATAGTCGATTTAGTGGCATGCTCTATGACGAATAATTATATTCAGAATTTATGTGAAAGTTGAGTGTAAACCATACATGTGCACATATAGACTGCAAGCAAACCTGTCTATATATATGAATAGCTGGAGGTGATTTTGCTTAAGAATCCTCATTGGTTAGTGAATCTGAATGTACAAGTATATTTTTTTATGGAAAGTTCATATGCTCACATGACGGTTTTCAAGCATATATATACATGCACCTATGAGATAGACTAACCATGCTCTATCAAGGCAGCTGACTAGTTGAATCAGGTTAGTTGGCCCGGTCTGTCGGTTTTTTCTAGCAGCCTAGCCGAGTGGGCTTGGCTGGACAAGATTTGTGTAAAAAAATAATAATAATATACATAAACTTGTTTGGGCTGATGGGCAGCCAACCGAGAATGCCTGGTTGGCTGTATGCACAGGTCTGAGTGAGTCTTGTGTGTCGGCTGGCAGGCCCAGTCGATTGGACTTGGCTGGGATGGAGCCGAGCCCAGCCGACCGGGTGGACTGGGTGCTTACAAAAAAAAATATTTTATGTGTTGGGCCATTAGTTCTCAAAAAGAAAAAAGAAAAAGATATATATATATATATATATATGTATATATATATATACACACAGGTTACATTGATTCTTTTTTATGTACATATTCATGTTTAAGTGTCCAATGGGTTTGTATATGATCATTTGTTTAGCAGAATATTTGATGAATATTTATGTATCCTGTCATGCCTAGTTACAATGTAATCAAAATACCTATGTTACAAAAATTGCTTAGGCATACATCTATGTTAGCAATATGACAGAAATGGATTATGGGTGCTACCATGATTTGGATAAACATGTAATTATTTTTTGTTGATGTCATATAAGTTGTTTTCAAATGCTTAAACTGAATATCCTATGCTAGGGTAAAAGTGTTAATTATATGGTTGTTTTCTTATGCATGAGCATACATGGAATTGATACGAGTTTACATGTAAGTGATTGCATGTTGTGTTCATGTATTTTAATTAAAAGGAGTCATGATTGAAAGCATGCATTTGGCATGAATACATGTATTAAATGAAGCCATGCATTTGATAAAAGTATGTGAATCAAATGAAAGTATGCAATGAGTATGAAGTGGTAAACCAATGCGCATGCATATGCATATTATTGTTCTATGCACATCTTTACATGGCATATATGAATGTGTAATCATGAAGCATTCAAAAGTAATGCATTGTGGTATGTTAATCATGATCTTTGCATATGATGCATCGATGATCACATAATGAATCATCATGGGTCTGGTGGGCCTCGAGCTTTGGTTTTGCTCCTCTTTATGTATTTTAAATGCATCACAAAAATCACATAAATAGTTTGCACTGTAATGCACTGTTCTATACTTTTCTGCAAGCGATGGTCCTCACAGGGGAATATGTGAGCTTTTGTCTTTGTTTGCATGTTGAATTTCAAATTAAAGAAATAGGATAATAATAATCAAAATAATATATATATATATATATATATATATATATAAATAAAAGAACAATGTAATATATGTTCTGAGATCTCTCATCAGAAGAATAAGAATCTTAGAGTTTCAATTTTGAAGGGACCACGAAGATACAAAAAACTTTGTGTACACTACTGTTTACCCATGAACCAAATATTGAGGTTCTTTCTCCTGGCTATGGTTTTAGGGAGAGTCCGCCACTTTACTTGGGGGTGGTGTGTAGACACAGTTATTTTGGTATACCAAGAAAGTTGTATCATTGAAAGTTGAGGTCCTTAGTGTCCCAACATTAGATATGAAGGTCTAATGTTCCGAAGGTGATTCGGTCAAGAGCTAAGTGTGAAACCCAATAATAAAATACAACTTGTGTATTATGTCACCCTGAGAACCATACTTGATATCGAGAAATTTTACCTGTTTGGTGTATCTGCGAGCAACGAAAATTAAAAAAGAGAAACTTAATTATGTGCATTTAATATGGACATGTATATGAAAAAAACTCTTATAAAAGATAATAATTTACGCATAAATTTTTCTGTTATGCATTAGATCATGCATATTTACTCATGATATATGAATGAATGCATGATATGTATTTTCTTTCGCATAATAGTATGTCTTTAATGCTTAGATAATGTCCTTTGTTGATATAAGATGTTTTCTCTTTTTTAACAATTGTTTCATGTTACTTACATGATTGCCTAAATTATAAAATTGTCATAAATGTATTTTTTCTAAATTATTGCATGAATTCTTATCTATATTCTTTACGCTTACTTGTTTTATTAGAGAGATTCGTAAACAGAATTCCTCAGATTTCTGACACCCCTACTTTTATAGTTTTTGTAGCCATAGGGGATTAGTGAAATGACTTTCTGGAAGAGCTACAAGTACTACACGTTTGCTAGACAACTTCATAGATGGACAACGTGGTTCTGTTTTTCTTTACTTTTTTCTTACATTTAATTGTCTATGCACTTCGAATTCTTATGCAATTGTCTCATGATTATTATTTTTTAATTAATAAAATTTGGGTTGCTATAGTTTGAATAAGTGTAAGATCCCTTGTGGTTGGTTGAGTTATCCAATTATGAGTGGAACTGTAAAGGCCTCGAGTCTCTGGGAATATTTTTGCAATGGTAAAAAAAAATCATACTTTTTTCTTGGGTATGAGTTGGGGTCGTTACACTTCCACCCATAACCGAGTTGAAATTTAAGCATGAAAGAGCATGGTTAACCTCAGTTTGGTGATTGATCGATGCTTTCGTTTAGCCATTTCATCTTGTTCTGAAGCTTTTAGACAACTTTTATAGTGGAGAATCATATTCATCTTTAAATAAGTCTAGAGTTCAATACTCCTAAACTTGCCCCCTTCATCGGTTTGAAAAATCTTTATTTGTTTTTCAAACTAAGTTTGAACATATTTATGAAATTCAATAAATTTGTTGCATACTTCAACTTTATGTCTTAAAGAGAATATTCAAGAAAAACAAGAATATTCATCAATAAAGATTGCATAAAATTTGAAACTTTGATGAGAAGTAACAGGGTCTGGTCCCCATAGATCACAATGATCTTTTTCAAACATCTCCAGGCAATGGTCATCAATAGAAAGGAAAGGTACTCTACTTATTTTACCCATTTGGTAGCTTGCACATATAACATTTTTAGCAGACTTTGATGTTAGTGAAATATATTATTTCTTTCAAAAAAGTCAACAACCTGTGCATGCACATGCCCAAGTCGTTGATGCCAAACGTCCCAACTGAAGTTTCTGAAAGGTGAAGAAAATAAAACTTGCTCTTTGTCATCAAACTTGTTCTTTGAGTTGTTGAATCCATACAGGTCTCCTACTCTATTCTCTGTCGTCACTTACATGCACATCCTCTTGTCCTTAACCACAAAACCATCAGATAAGAATTCAAATAAATAGGGCATATCAGAAGTTAATTGGTTTACAAGCACTAGACTCTTTTTAATATCCAGAATGACCAAGACGTTGTTAAGGTGAAGAAAATGGTCACCATTTTCAATTTTCGTGGACCCAACATGGGTGATATTTGATCTGACATAATTTTTTACCATAATTTTTTCTAAACCATAATACTTGGAACAAGTTTCGAGGTTACTTGGATTGACAGTAATGTGTAAGCTGGCTCTAGTGTCAGGAAACCAATCTTGATCTTGGCTATCAACAAGTTTTATTACCACAAGAGCCTGCAGAATGTCTTCAACTTGATAGACATGATTAAAATGGTGTCAACAGTTGATGACATTGTGATTCATCTTGCCACATATTTGACACATGACCCCCTTTTCTTTTCATTGATTTTTTTTGACATTCGGTTGATTAAAACTGGATTTGGTTTTATTTTGATTGAATCGACTGTCGCCCTGTCCAGCTTAGATAAAGCCATGTTTTTTTTTAGTTAAACAGTGGCTTTGTGTTAACAGGAATTTTGTTATTCGTAAATTTTTGCCCAAAAGGGCAGAATGTTTATTTACACCTTCTTCATGTATGATGTGCATAGTTTCACGCCCTTGGAGTAAGCCAATCACATCATCGTACGATGGAATAGGCGACTTTAGCATAGTTGTAATAAATGCATCATGCTCATGACCAAACCCATTGAGAAACCAAAATACTATAGCTTCATCTTCCATGGGCTTGCCAATGGCTGCGAATTCATCACAGATTTTTTTGAACCCATTAATATATTCATTCACCGAGAGATTTCTTTTTCGATACGACTGCAATTTTTGCGTCAATAGGAATTCACATTCCTTGGAGACATGAGCAAAAGCCTTGATAAGAGTATTTCATACCTTACTGAATGTTTGGCGAACAACGTCAAGACCTAGCACTTCTTCGAATAGAGTGCCCATGATTCATCCTTGCATCAACCTATCAGATTTTTTCCATGCAATAAACTCTGGATTTAAAACATCATCTATAGTTTGAGTCGGGATAGGAGTTTCACCATCTATAAAGCCAATCATGTCTTGGCTTTCAATCAGAACAAGTAATTGTGTTTTACACAACATAAAATTTGAATGATTGAGTTTGATTGTGATGAGATTTGCCACATTCAGGTTGAAGGGGTATGAGAATTTGACGGAGCATTTGATGGATGTTGACACCATTGAGAAAGATACTACAATCACCTAGGATGCAAGGAGCTACGTCCACGATACTCCACTCAATAAAAAAACTCAACACACGATATTAACGTGGTTCGGTGAGAAATCACCTACGTCCACGATACTCCACTCAATAACTCATATGTGGAAGTTTTTCACTATTTAAGAATGTTACACGGCTGTCGACTAATCTTAGTTGATCATCTAGATTCTTTTTTTGTTACATTTGATAACATCATTACATTTGATAAGAGTATTATCTTGATCTCCTTCACGTTTAACTGTATTATCCCTTACTCTTATATTATCAAGATTATCGATAATCTCCAAATTATTGATAATCTTAGTCTCTATCATATTAGTTTCACATTTGTCATAATGGCTAACCATATTGGCTCATTCTTCTCCACATTTGTCGATAATCTTGGTCTCCACAATATTGGCCTCACATGTGTCTCATTCTTTTGTGTGATTGAGATTATCGATAATCTTGGACCCCGTTATATTAGCGTTATATTTTTATATTTGGCTCTATCATAACCGCTTGTTAGAGTTCCATTATCATGCTCAATATCATAGTGATCTTCATGGTCAACATAACACCCTGATAGAGTCCCATTGTTGACACTATCGTGCCCATCATGGTCTCTATGATCTCTAATGTTAACAATCTGAATGATGGATATCATAATCCATTTAAATGAAAAAAAAACAGATCTGATAAAGCCTCTTTCAGAACCGCATCTTATAAAGCCTCTCTCATAACCTATTACATGTCTAGATCCAAGATCCAATTAAAGAAGATTTGAATCTAAAACCCATCATGCACCCTCATAAGATGTGGTTTTAATTGGGTTTCCCCTACTTTGATAGTTTTAGGGAGATGTAAAGTCTTCTCTTTTTCCCACTTCGACTTCTCTTCCAACATCTAACAACTTTTGAAGTGAGGTGATTTTAGAGCAATCCAATTTAATGCTTATAAAAAACAGTAGTCTAAAAATATACATGTCAAACAACTTTTCTTCGGTTTCTTTAATATGAGCTTGTGATATAAGATGATAAAACTCTTCATATTCAATAATAGATTTAGAGCCTTGTTTTAAACAGTATGGCATGCACGCTTCCTTAGCTTTAGCATCTTTGCAAGCGATGTGGATCGAGTCTTGCTAGATTCACTATTGGGACCTGTGGGTTGTAGGAGCTTTGGTGGAATGGGATCTTGGAACCTGTGAGTTGTTTTGGCTCTGTGACATGGTTGAGACTTGTGGATCTTTGGTCTTAAAGATTGGCATTTGAGAAATTATGGGTTTTTAGGTGGTATTGGACCTGGTTTAGAGTATTTTGGGTCAAAACATGGCTCAAACCCGGGTTAGATGGCTCTAAAATGGATATGAAACAGTTCTTGAACGCTGAACCAGTTCCAGAGGTTAAGCTACAAGGAAGAGAGGGAGAGTTAAGGGAATGAGTCGGTCAGTTCTCCACATTCAACCTCTCAATGGGTTCCGAGAGAGAGGTGATAAGGGTTAGGGTTTGGGAACCCACCCTCACACACCTACTTGGGTAGACCACTGGTGGGACCCCTAGTCGATGGCTGGGTATCCCATAGGCTTGGTGTGGCTAGCAGCCACCATCTTATAAGACTCTTGCTGGCCACATGGTTGCCGGAGCCAGCCAGGTAGGAGGTAAACTAAGGAGGTGCAAGTGGAGGGGTGCCTGTAGGCAAAGGCGGAGCCCAGTCCTGCCTCCCGGCCCAATTAAAAATAAATAAAACAAATTTAAAAGCCCAGTCCTAGCCCAGCCCTGATTCTCGGGTTGGATCCAGCACCCGGCGAGGGCGGGCACCCGCCCGTGCTGGATCTGACCCATTTAACTTATTACCCTTCCGCCCCGCTTCTTCTTCGATCTTGATTTTGAGTGACCTAGCCCTTACCCTCGTCTTCCCCAATCTTCTGACTCCCAACGATCGATCCAACATCGCCCAGCCGCCCAGCTTCTTCTCACTACAAAAAAAGAGTTGATTAGCGACGGAATTTAGCGACGGAGTTATATCGTCGCTACTTAGCGACGGATTAACGAGAGAAATGAATATGTCGCTATATTTGGAGAATTTTACGAAACTAGCGACAGATTATATTCCCTCGCAAAATCCGTCGCTACGTAGTGACGGATTGTGCGAGAGAATATTTTGTCGCAATAAATACGACAGTTAGCGACGGAATTGCGACGACTAAAATTCCATCGCAAAATAGTGACGGCCTAGGCGACAAAATATTTTCTGTTGCCTTTTTCGTTTTTTGAATTACGATGGCTTAGCGACGGAATTAATCCGTCGCTAAGCCGTCGCGAAATGTCGCATTACCCCTAATCCCAGCCCTCTTTTTCCTTTCTCCTTTCGCTGCTCCCGCTCGCCGCCCTCTCCCTCCTGCCGCCCTCTTCCTTCGGCCGCCCTATCCATCCCGTCGACCTCTCTGCCGGCCCCCACCGTTCGCCGGAAGTCGATCTCCGTCAACCTTCCGCCGCCGCCGCCGCCGCCTGGAACAACCGCAGGTATTTTCGGGCCTCCACCGTTAAATGGATTGGGGGTCGACCCCCTGCGTTTTCCGGCAGGGGGTCGACCCCCCGCCGTGTTCGGCCGGGGGTCAACCTCGGCAGGGGGTCAACCCCTTGTGATGTCCGGCAAGGGGTCGACCCCGGTAGGGGGTCGACCCCCTGCCGTGTCCGGCCGGGGGTCAACCCCCTGCCTTGTCCGGCAAGGGGTCAACCCCGGCAGGGGGTCAACCCCGGCAGGGGGTCAACCCCTTGTCATGTCCGGCAGGGGGTCGATCCCGGCAGACGCTCGACCCCGTGAGGGGGTCGACCCCGGCAGGCGCTCGACCCCGTCAGGGGGTCGACCCCGGCAAGGAAAAGCCCTTTCCCATTGCACCCTCTCCTTCGTTGCGCTCGAGTTCAACCCTCACACTTCTCCATCCACAGCCTCCTGAGCCTCTCCCATGTTCGTCGGAGCCTCATCGGAGTCACCTACATGTGCCTCCAATCGCCAGAGCCACCTCAACTAATCTTCCACAAGAGCTGAGCCCCGTTGAATGCTCAGCGGGGCCCCTCCACACCTCATTTTTCAAACGGCGCTGCCCATTACCAAATTTAGTCACAATTCCTACAAATATGATATTCGTGGATCCATATCCGCCCAAGGATGAGTTGGCAGGATCCTATTGTCCTAAGTTTGAAAGGGTTTTTTTTCATGGTGACTTCATTTTAAAACATCAATTTTTTTGTGCAGATTTCTCAACGGAACTCTCTTGTGCCCCGCCACCCGTGGTAAGTAAGTGACAAAAATAATGCAAATCGGGTAAATACCCGTGGTGAGTAAGTGATTTAAGCGCATCACATGTTATTTAATTTATTGAATGTAACACTTTATTGTTCACACACTCAATTAGTTATTGATATCTAGGACTGCTTTGTTGGAGTTCGGAGATCATGCTGAGCATGATTTTAATGTATGAATATGGAAGTGTTCTTATTTTTGGAGTACGGAGTCCATGCTAGGCATGGTAGTAGTTAGTGGGATATTGAAGTGTGTTTGCTGCAGGTACATGTTTGAGATTTGTTTGATATGAATTATTTCGATGTATTGCAATGTTTGATGTGATTGTATCCATGCTTACATGTAGTTACTTTCAATTTGATTATGTCTTCCATGTGAAATTGTATACTGAAAGCATGCTTCAAATGAATGTATTGTGTCATGAATAGTTTGCACATGAAAATATTAAGTTATCAATGCATGCATCATAATTCTTGTGATTGTATGACATCATATATTGCATGATAAATTTGATATTTTCTTCATCATAGCATTCTGATAGTTCTCTTTTAACTGGTTAGGATACTATTCGCAACATCATATGACAAAATGACTGCAAACTGTGAATGGATGTACCGTAGGATAGTGGACAATGAGTTATCGCATGAATATATGGATGGTGTTGACAGTTTTATTGAATTTGCAACTGCAAGTGTCAGTACAGTAGATCCCACATGTCGGATTAGGTGTCCCTGCAAGATTTGTAAGAATAATCGATTTGTAGAACCTCATGGCGTTAGACATCACCTATACAGGAAGGGTATTGTGAGTGATTATCAGAACTGGACGTTTCATGAAGAAGAATTTAGAAACGATTTTGATGCACGGGTGAATGTGGTGCACGATAATCCATATACGAATTTGATATTTGATGCCGCAGGAACAGAACTGGGTTCTGATATGAGTTCTAGTGATGTAAGAACTGCCGTAGATGAAGAATCACCAAACGATGCAGTTAGTAGATTTTATGATTTACTTAGAGATGCTGATGAGCCACTTTGGAACGGTTGTGAGAGTCATACTATCTTGTCTGCAGTTCTTCAACTAATGAATTTGAAGTCCGAGTATAATTTGAGTCAATCATGTTTTGACCGTTTGTGCATGATTGTGAAGAGTATGTTGCCCAAAGATGAGAAATTGCCACAAAATTTCTATCGTGCGAAAGTTATGGTCAACGCTCTAGGTATGGGTTACAAAAAGATTGATGCTTGTCCAAATCACTGCATGTTGTATTTCAAGGAGCAGGAAAACAACATATCATGCCCGTCATGTGGGCATCCTCGGTTCAAGCCAAAGACAAGAGGCAATGGTAGCACGAGATCAAAGGAAGTTTCATACAAGTCGCTCCGTTACTTTTCTATCACTCCTAAATTGCAGCGATTGTATATGTCTTCAAGGTCAGCTAAACACATGAGATGGCATGCAAATAAAGTTCGACACGATGAAAACAAGATCACGCATCCTGTTGACGCTGAAGCTTAGAAGCACTTTGATCGTACTCATCAGAACTTCGCAATGGAAGTGCGAAATGTTAGACTCGGTCTATGTACAGATGGATTTAATCCATTTGGGGGTAGATCAACTCCATACTCATGTTGGCCAGTATTTGTAACTCCATACAACCTTCCACCAAGCTTGTGTATAAAACGTCTAAATCTTTTCTTGTCTCTGTTGATCCCTGGTCCGACCTCACCTGACCAAAATCTTGATGTATATCTAAGGCCATTGATTGATGAACTAAAAGTACTGTGGGATGACGGTGTTACCACGTATGATGCCCACAAAAAACAAAATTTCAACATGAAGGCCGTTGTTCTATGGACAATCAGTGACTTCCCTACATATGATATGTTATCTGGTTGGAGCACACATGGGAGGTTGGCTTGTCCGTACTGCATGGAGGATTCCAAAGCTTTTAGATTGAGGCATGGAAGGAAGCCTTGCTGGTTTGAGTGCCATCGTCGATTTCTACCCAGCGATCATCTGTTTCGACGTCAAAAGAACGCATTTAAAGCAGGCACAACTGAAACGGAAGGTCCATCCTCAAGATTGTCCGACATAGACATTCTAAGAAGATTGCGATACTTTCCAGATGTATTAACAGATGCCCGCAGTCCTACACCCTTCCGTGGATTTGGGAAGGATCACAATCGGACGAAAAAATCTATTTTTTGGGAACTACCGTATTGGCCGACCCTATTGATACGACATAATTTGGATGTGATGCATGTAGAGAAAAATGTGTTTGATAATGTTTTCAATACAGTAATGAATATTAAAGGAAAAATGAAGGATAATCCGAAGGTCCGTATGAATTTAAAATTAATATGTAAAAGACCAGAATTGGAACTCAAAGAGTATAATGACAAAGTACTAAAACCAAAGGCGAAGTACGTGCTCGGACCTGATCAAATAAAACATGTATGTCAATGGTTGAGACAACTGATATTTCCAGATAGATATGTCTCTAACATTGCTCGGGCTGTGAAGATTGACGATGGACAGTTATATGGGTTGAAGAGCCATGATTGTCATATCTTCATGCAACGATTGATACTCCTAGCATTCCATGATATGTTAGACAAACCTATATGGGGGGTATTGTCTGAGTTGAGCAGATTTTTCAGAACATTGTGCGCATCGGAGGTCGTTGTATCAGATGTAAAGAATCTCGAGGACTCTGTCATCACCACTATTTGTTTGCTAGAAAAGATATTTCCGCCAGCATTTTTCGATGTTATGGAACATTTGATCATACATCTGCCATATGAACTAAGGGTTGGTGGCCCTGTGCAATATCGATGGATGTACCCATTTGAAAGGTATATGTTTTTTTATATTTGTCTCTTTAATGACAGATATTTAAAATTTGAAATGTATATTCTTGTCAGATGCATGTTCGACCTAAAAAAAAAGGTTCGTAATAAAGCAAGAGTAGAAGGCTCTATTTGTGAGGCGTACACTTTAGAAGAGATTTCAAATTTCTCATCTATGTACTTCGAACCTCATATTCCAACATGTTACACATGCCCGTCCCGTAACGATGATGGAGAATAAGTAACTGTAGTTGACAAGCTGTCGATATTTCAACCACTTGGGCATGCATTTGGTAGTTGTTGATCAAGACTATTGACAGATCGAGAGCAAGATGCAGCACACATCTATATTCTTTTTAATTGCTCAGCGATCGACCCATACATCGAGTAAGTATATGTATATGCAACTCAATTATAAATCCTTTTATGTTCTATATGTGGATACATGGCTCGGTAATATAAGTATTTGTGGTTTGCAGACGATTTGATCTGGAGTTGCAAAGCGAAGTTTCACATCTCACTGATGCAGAAGTACAAAAAGAACGTGAAACTAAGTTTGTGGAGTGGTTGAAACAGTTGGTAAAGAAGCTAACATAAATTTTGTACTTATAAACAACACTAAGTTACTTAATTGATCGTGATCACAATCATTGTTTATGTCTATGCGTAGGTTCGCCATGGTGATGTTAAAGATCAAGGAATATGTGATTTAGAAAATGGTCTGACCAAAGTTGTGCAATGCTACAACGGGTATATCGTAAATGGTTATCGATTCCATACAAAAGACTACGGTATAAACAAATCAACGATAAATAGTGGCGTGTGTGTCAAGGGTAGCAGCTACGGTGAAAATGAACATGATTACTACAGTGTTATAGAGGAAATAATGGAGTTGACTTACTTAGGCATGAATAACAGGGTTACGATATTCAAGTGTCATTGGTTTGATCCAACTGCAATAAGACTCGACAAAGCTTCAGGCATTGTGGAGGTGAATCATAAATCCAGGTTTGGAACATATGAACCATTCATATTAGCCTCGCAAGCTCAACAAGTTTATTATACTTCATATCCGAGTATAAAAAAGTCAGATAGAAATGATTGGTGGGCAGTTTGCAAGGTGAAATCCAAACTATACCCCGAGTATGATCAGTTACAGGAAGATGAGTTAGCTGAAGACAGCGATTACTATCAATCAGATGATGTCTATGACTTCGCTTATGGTCATGATGTTGCGCATGATATGCATGTCATATCTCCATTGGCCGATGAAACATTCATAGAGGAATGTGATCCAAATGATGTACCAAGTGGATGGGCAAACAATGAAGAAGAAGAAGAAGAAGAAGAAAGTCAAACTAGTGACGAGGAAGAATTCTCAAGCTAGTGAGCAAAATCTTATACTACAAACCTCTATTTAAATGCATTGCAGTACTTGATGTGAGTTGTATTGCAATACTTGGTGTGAATGATTAAAAATTTTATTTGAATGTATTGTAATACTTGATACGAATGATTCGAATGCATTGTAATACTTGATGTGAATGATTTCAATTATTTGAATGTATTATAATTTATGCAACGAATGATTTGAATTATTGCAATACTTGATGTGAATGATTTGAATTATTTGAATGCATTGTAATACTTGATGCAAATGATTTGAATGCATTGCAATGCTTGATGTGAATGACTTGAATGCATTGTAATACTTGATGTAAATTATTTGAATGTATTGTATGACATATGTTATTTGTTAGAATATGGTTCGTGGAGGTTATAGTGGTCGCACATCCAGTAGTAGCCAGGCCCAACCTTCATCTTCACGGGCTCCTGTGATAGGTATATCATATAACTAATTGGATGCTTAATTAGTTCAAATGCGCATTCTGAGAATTTCTAATATATTTTTTTACAGATGATGTTGCGCTTGTACATGACCCACCTACACCAGTTGATCACACAAGTCAACAGCCAACACAGGAAACAGGGTCTTCTCAGGCTGGCACAAGAAGACTCATTCGAATAGTGTATATCGATAATCGACCGTAAGTATTTTGTTCAGTTTATTGCATATCTTTTAAATATTTTATATTGATATTTATTGTGTAACAATTCATATGCAGCATGAGGTTTGAGCCACAAGAAGTAGTACGGGAGATTAGGAATTCACTTCTTCAACATCTACCGGGACCAGTTGCTCAATGGAAAGAGTACCCAAAAGAGGTGTTAGACAGATTGTGGTCCTCATTCATGGTATACAGTTGTTCCTCATAGTTAATGTGTTTCATATTTAATTTATTTAAGCAATGTCTACTAACTTTCTGAAAATATTTGTAGGCTTCGAATCACTTCGCAACTACGGTGGAAGAAAATGATGCAAGGAAGGTGTGGCAGAAGGTGGCTGCCAATCGATTTGCAGACATGCTGCACACTATGAAGACTGCAGCAAAAAAAGCATCTGGCGTAGTAGATGATCCATTACTGTGGAAGGGCCATGGTCCTATTACTATCAGGAGAGATTACTGGGATGAAATGTGCGATAAGTGGGCGGGAGATGCATTTAGAAATCGCTATGCGAAGGCTGCACAGAATCGATCGAAGATGCCCGAAGCCCATCTACACACAGGTGGATCTAAGACATTTGGGAGTCACCTAAAGAAAATGATAACTCATCAATATATAATATTAATTTTATAAGTATTATTGCAAACTTGTGTACTAAATCTTTTGTCATTTAACTTCGCAGGAAGCAGAAAAAGGAGGCAGTGTACCATATAAGGATGTGTTTGTAGAAACACATAAACGGAAGACCACGGGAGTCTTCGTATCAGAGAAGGCGAGAACGACAACGGTATGTATTAATTCTATTAATAATCATTGCAATATATATGCAAGTTATCATAATGTTATCATTAATTATTAATGAATACTTTAAACATTATTTTGTAGGAGGCATATGAGCAACAGATGGTAGAGCGATATGGCGATGACGCTACTCAGCATCCATCATTTGATCCTACAGCATGGGTGACTACAGCAGGTGAACCCAAAAAAGGTCGCGTGTTCGGGTTTGGGAGTAATATGAACACTTCACCAGTTATTGGTTCTTCCAGTTACGGCTCACCGACTTCTTGCGCCGACATAAGCTCCAAGCAATCGACTATTCTTTCCGGTGATGATGTACGCTAGATCGTTAATGAATCACTGAATAACTACTTCCAGTACACTGTCGCCCCTTTTCTCCGAAATGAGATCAAGGCCGTTGTTCTGGAAAGGGGATCTTCGATTCCAGGTCCCTCTCAGGTATAATCACATATTCAGTTTTTTGTCTGCCTTAGAACACATATGAGCATAATCGAATCACATATATAACTTTTTGTCTGCCTAAGAACACATATGAGCATGTTATAATCACATATTCAGTTTTTTGATTGCTTTAGAGCACATATGAGCATGCTATAATAACATATAGAGTTTTTTTATTGCCTTAGAGCACATATGAGCATGCTATAATCACATATAAAGTTTTTTTGCCTGCCTAAGAACACATATGAGCATGATAGAATCACATATAAAGTTTTTTTGACTGCATTAGAACACATATGAGCATGCTATAATCACATATTCAGTTTTTTGACTGCCTAAGAACACATATGAGCATGTTATAATCACATATTCTGTTTTTTGACTGCCTTAGCACATATATGAGCATGATAGAATCACATATAGAGTTTTTTTATTGTCTTAGAGCACATATGAGCATGCTATAATCACATATAGAGTTTTTTTATTGCCTTAGACCACATATGAGCATGCTATAATCACATATAAATTTTTTTGCCTGCCTTAGAGCACATATGAGCATGTTATAATCACATATTTAGTTTTTTGACTGCCTAAGAACACATATGAGCATGCACAAATCACATATAGAGTTTTTTTACTGCCTTAGAACATATATCATTTATGATAGAATCACATATAATTTTTTTTGCTTTGCCTGCCTTAGAGCACATATGAGCATGCTATAATCACATATTCAATTTTTTGACTGCCTTAGCACACATACGAGCATGATCGAATCACATATATAGTTTTTTGCCTGACTTAAAGCACATCTGAGCATGGTAGAATCACATATAGAGTTTTTCTAGCTGCCTTAGAACACATATGAACATGCTATAATCACATATTCATTTTTTTGACTGCCTTAGCATACATATGAGCATGATAGAATCACACATATATATATATAACTTTTTGTCTGCCTTAGAGCACATATGAGCATGATAGAATCACATATAGAGTTTTTTTATTGCCTTAGATCACACATGAGCACATGATAGAATCACATATAGTGTGTAATTTATTTTATTATATTTTGTTTATCAATACTGACTGTTCTTTTCTTGTGTAGGCTGCTAGCGATAATCAGCGTAATGGAGCTGAAGGAACAGATAAAGACAATGAACAAGAAGACGCACAAAATCTTGGCGATGATTAGAGAACTGTGTTGAAGAAGTTCTATTTTTTATGTTTCCTAATTGTAATTGTTGAATTGTAAATAATTAAACTTGTTAATTTTAAGGTGGAACGATTAATTGTTGTAAATTCTTGTTATATGAAATTTTTTGTGTGGTTTGTTTTTTATTTACAGGAAATATAAGTTGTACAGGAAATATAAATTGCACAGTTCTCGGTATTTAATTTTCAAATAATTTTTTTTTAAATTTTTTTCGTGTTTGCGACGGAACCATCCGTCGCTCGTAATATAAATCTAGCGACGGCATAGCGACGGAAGTAAATCCGTCGCCAAGCCGTGGTCGCCGTTTAGTACCAACAGATTGGCGACGGAATATAGCGCTCGTTAGTCCGTCGCACTTTGCGACGGACCTGGCGATGGAATAATTCTGTCGCCAGTTAGCGTCGAAATATTCGCGACGTAAGCATATCGTCGCCTCGTTGTCGCTAATCCGTCGCTAACATGTGTAGCGACGGATTAGCGACGGAATGTGGTCGTCGCTAATCTACTGCTTTGTTGTAGTGTCTCCGACGCCGGCCGCCCACGCTTCTCCTCCAAGCCTCCGGCGCTGCTCCCATGCTCCTGAGTGAGCGAGATGATGAGACACCGACCAAGCACGAGAATGCAGCAAATAGTTTGATTTGTCCATATGAAATAGATTTTTATTAATAATTGTAGCCATTTTTTATTTTATCTCAAAAAAATTCGGGGGCGCTGCCCCCGAACCCCATACTATCACACAAAAAATTTTTTTTTGCTACAATCCTGTCCCCCCACCCCCACATGAATCCTAGCTACGCTCTTGCCTGTAGGCTAGCCAAACTTGCTGTTGGTCATGTGTGGCCGGTGGTCGCTTACACCTTGAATCGGTCAGAATTGTTGCTCGAGGTCAAAATCTTAGGCTCTGATATCATTTGATGCAAATATGTTATTGGATTTACAAAAATTACGCTCCAATCTACCAAACTATACTTTATCATGCTTTACTTTACGATCAATAGAAAAATCAATAAAATTATATAAAAGTACTTAATAATACATTCATCCAACTCTAAAATTAAACCCTTTACACTCAACATTTATAGGTAAAAGAAAAAAATCTTAATCTAATTTGGATCTAAGGTAGATCCTAATCCTAATTTAAATCCAAAGCTAAAAAAAATCTGAAAACACAAAATAGATCATGGACCCAAGTTCATCTTGCTTCAGCCAAATAGGTTGGACTTTCATATTGGGTCTGAACCAGATCCAGCTTCGAGGTACTGGTATTGGGTCTGGACTTGGGTGTGGATGAATCAGTCATAGAAAAAAAAACATTCGGGGTCCAAACCTGGTCTATACAACATAAAATGATCGTGCATTTGTTTGATAAATGATTTTCTGGGTCATGGAAAATTCTAGATAATTGTTTACTTTCTGATGTTTAGGCTTCATTGTTTTTTTTTTCAAACGGAGGGAAAAAGAAGTTAACGTTTCTGTCATGAGATGCAAATTTTCTTGGTTTTGGTTGAGGTTGAACAAATATATATGTATTTTTTTTATGTTATAGTTCAGTGTTTTGATAGTTGCACTTTTGTGTCTGTTGTTTAGTTTTTAGTTTGTTAAATCGGTCGATTATGTCACCGAAATTTGATCGAGATCTTTCATGTTAGCTGTCGGGCTTTTTGTTCTGTTTTCCTTCTAATTTTACACTGTTCTGTTAATTTTTGCTGTATTTTTCTGTTTTGCTTAACGTTAGCCACGGCGACCACTCGTCACCGCCTTCTGATATCATGTGAATGTTGGGATTAACCACCACGTTGGTGGTGGTTACCCACGATGTGGGTAACGCTCCCCATAATTGTGCTCCCTTCCGT
Organism: Nuphar pumila; assembly: GCF_984573655.1. Taxonomy (NCBI): domain Eukaryota; kingdom Viridiplantae; phylum Streptophyta; class Magnoliopsida; order Nymphaeales; family Nymphaeaceae; genus Nuphar; species Nuphar pumila. Next base: position 113,724,223 of record NC_143259.1, on the reverse strand, counting down.
TAAACCCATTACCGAATAAAAGGGAAATGGTTGCTTAAACTGTTTCCATTCGGTGAATATTTAAAGGGGTTTCATAAGCAACCCGAAACAGTGAAAATACATAAATTAAAGGAGGGAAGAGGTCGACTTACCGTCCGCATACAGTGGCCTGCGCTTGTGGTGGCTGCGGACAGGCTAAGTTGAAGAACGCCCTTCTCCGTTAACGTCCTCCGCCCTCCGTCAATGGCAGCCTCAGGTATGCTGTCTACTTTTATGTTTTGTTTTTTCAAGGCCACCGCCATACAGGGAGGCCGGATCTGTGGTCTCGCCGGAAAACCCCTGCCGATCCCTACAATGGGTTATGAGCCCACACCTTGCTTCTGCGCGGGGTGTGCTCTGGTTTGACCAGCAACGCAGGTCACCATGGGCGACATATTGATAAAAAAAAATACTTACCTCTGTTTTTAGGGGTTTCCTGTCGGCGAGGACCTCGCCGGCGCTTCACTCCACATCCGCCAGTTAAAGCTCGGCTGGGACCGTCGCCGGCGACTATTGAGTGACCGGATTTCAGAAATCTTCTGCGGCAACGGTTTTGGCCGGCGGATGGATGCTTTCGCCGGAGTTGGGGCGCCATCAGATGGCGGCGTTGGTCGCCGACGGACGACGACATTGGTCGCCGGCAAGCGCCGGCGTTGATCGCCGGCAGGCGCCGGCGTTGGTTGTCGGCAGGCGGCGGCAACACCCTGCAACAAATGAAAAGGGCGAAATAGGGTTCAGTAAACCCTAATTCGACTCTTATCATTTTTTTTCGGGTCGGGTTCTTTTTTCTGAACCGGACCCGCCCACCCGAATCTGATCCATAAAGTTGATTCAGATCGGATCAGGGATTCGGGTGGGGACCCGCCCGGGTCCGACCCGGATAAGGTAAACCCCGGGTCAGACCCGGATCCAGCGGTTACCGGGTCCGACCCGGATCCAGTTATTACCGGGTTCGGCCTGGATCCAATCTGAGTCGGGTTAGACCCGGATCCGGTTTGTACCGGGTCCGACCTGGATCCGGATAACCCCGGGTCTGACCCGGATCCGGTTTGTACCGGGTCCAACCCGGATTCAGTTGCCACCGGGTCCGACCCGGATCAGGACTGTACCGGGTCCGACTCGGATCCGGATAACCCCAGGTCTGACCCGGATCCAGTTAGCAGTCAGATCTGACCCGGATCGAGGAGGCTCCAGGCACTATTTGGCCTGAACCGGATCAGGGACTGACCCAGTCCCTTTCCGGGACCAGTTCGGAGCCGTTTTTGGCCGGTTCCTTCCAGTTTCTCACCGGTTCTGAGATGCTAAGACCCCGTTTTCTTAAATATAAGAAAATACAAGGGTTTTGGCATATGGTTATAGGGTTTTAATGAACTTTTGTTCATATTTGACCCGGTTCATAAGGTTCAAAACCGGTTCAGACCCTTGGATGACCGGTTTGAGGCTGTTTCAGACCGGTTCAGAGTGCTTTAAGACCGGTTCGTGATACATATGACTGGTTCATTCAGTTTAAGAACCATTTCGAGGGTCATATGTCTAGTCCATTCGGTTTACGGACTATTTTAAGATTTTATTTTATATTGGCATTAAGGATAGTCAGATAACTTAGTGTATTCATGTCATCAAAGTGACTGAATACACGTATGTTGTCAAAATGTTATACTATCATATGGTTTTAGTCAATATTAATGTTGTACTTATATTCATGAAACGATAGACGACCCAAAGGTAGTTTTATCTGTTTGGAATTTAAGTAGGGTAGAATAAGGTAAATGTGTCGAGATACATCACACATGTGTATCCAAAGATATCTTGTGTTGATGGTCTATCTTCACAAAAACCTTAGTTTTACCGAATATGGTCGGTAGGCGAAGTGTTTTCGCGTGTCGGAGCTCTTACCAAAGTAGGACTCTGATGACCCCCTTCACTCGCCTGAAAAGAAGCATATCAAGGGCCTTTATCATTTTGCTTTTTCCACTAAAATTTTAGTCTTGTATGAATGCTTCTTGATACGTGTCTTTTGTCATGCAGTTTTTAGTTCTGTGATTTTAGATGGCTCTAGCTCTATACCTTTTCTAGATGCATCAAATTTTAGTGATTGAAAAAAAATTGTTTCTTTTTCATTAGGGTATATGGATCTAGATCTGGCCCTAAGGATAGATGAACCCGCTGTCCTCACTGATCAGAGTACTGCTGATCAAAAGATTGCTTTTGAGAAGTGGGAGCGCTCAAATAGGCTTAGCTTGTTGCTTTTGCAATCTAAAGTAGCTAAGAACATTCGAAGTGCTATCCCACAATACAGAACAGTGAGGAAATTCATGAATGCCATTGAGGCACAGTTTGTGAGTTCAAACAAGGCCAGAGCTAGTACCCTGATGTCAAAACTGATATCTATGAAATATACTGGGGGGGGGAACATTCGCCAGCACATTTTGGAGATGAGAAACATAGCGTCTCAGCTGAATGACATGAAGCTCACCATCTCTGATTCTTTCCTAGTGCATTTAGTCTTAACATCCTTACCCTTGGAATACAGACCTTTCAAAATCTCGTACAACACACATAATGATGAATGAACATTTAATGAACTCATGTCCAAGTGTGTTGAAGAAGAAGAGAGGATGAAAGGTGAGAAGGTGCAGAGTGCACATATGGCTTCTCATACGTCCAAGGTAGGACCAAGGAAGAATGCATTTAAGAGAAATGCTAGGAAGAAGCCAACTGAGGATAAGTCATCCCAAGATAAGCAATCCAACTCTGCTCCCATAAAGTGCTTCTTTTGCAAGAAGAAGGGACACATAAAGGTAGATTGCATAAAGTACAAGAAGTGGTTGGAAAAGAGAGGTAATTTGTTATTTGTTTCTCATGAATGTAATTTATTACAAATTTCTGAAAATAGCTGGTGGATTGATTCTGGTGCTACTGTTCATATTTTTAACTGTCTACAGTTGTTCCTAAGCAGAAGGGAACCAACAATGCATGAGAAAAGCATCTATTCGGGAAACAAAATACGTTCACATGTGAAGGGTGTTGGAACCTGCAGGATTACTCTGGATACGGGCGTAGTTTTAGATCTTCATGATGTCTTTTATATTCCATCGTATAGTAAAAACTTAATTTCAATTTCAAAGTTGGATAAATTTGGATATTGTTTTAAGTTTGAAAATTCCAAATTGTTCATATTCAGAAATTCAATTGAAATTGGTTCTGCATCAGTTTATGATGGTTTATACAGATTGAATGTGAAGATCCAAACTCAGGAGTCTTTGACTTCTGAATACGCATTAGTTGGAAAAAAACATAGCATGATGAATGATAAATCTTACATGCTTTGGCGTCGAAGGTTGGGTCATATCTCTGAAAAGAGAATAAAGAGACTGGTAAATGAAGGGATCTTGCAATCTCTAGATTTTACTGACAATGACCCATGTGTTGATTGCATAAAGGCTAAGCATACAAACACATATAAAGAAGGTGTCAAACGCAGTAGTAAGATATTAGAAATAGTCCATATGGATGTATGTGGACCGTTTTCTCCATGTTACACAGGCGAAAAATATTTTGTCACCTTTATTGATGACTATTCTCGGTATATGTATCTCTACTTGATTTTCGAAAAATCTGATGTTTTTCAGATGTTTAAGGAATTTAAGAAAGAAGTAGAGAAACAAACCGATAAGGTTATTAAAATAGTCAGGTCTGATAGAAGTGGCGAATATTAGTGTAAGTTTACTGAGATGGGGCAAAGGGAAGGACCATTAGCGCAATTTCTTAAAGAAGAAGGCATTGTGCCTCAATATACCATGTCTGGTAGTGCCTATCAGAATGGTGTAGCTGAAAGGAGAAATCGTACGCTTAAAGAAATGGTCAGGGCTATGTTGAATTATTCAACACTTCCCATAAAGTTGTGGGGTGAAGCCTTAAGAACAGCTGTGCATATTTTGAATAAGGTTCCTACGAAATTTGTGCCTAAAACTCCTTACGAGTTGTGGACAGGTAGAAAACCATCATTGTCTTATATGCACATATGGGGATGTCCTGCAGAGGCTAAACTGTATACCCCCCACATTAAAGTCTTTGATCCAAGAACAACCAGTGAATATTTCATTGGTTATCCAGAAAGATCAAAAGGGTACAGGTTTTATTGCCCATCTCACTCACCACAGATTGTTGAAACGGATAAGGCTAAATTCCTAGAAGATGGTTCAGTAGGATTGAGTGTACTTCAAAGCATTGGTTTTGAGGAAATACAGGATCAAGTTTCATCACCTGTTAAGGAAAACATCGAAAGATACCACATTGTTATTCCTAATGATGGTGTGGTTGATCATTCGATTGTTAATGCACAAATCCAAAGTGAACCTATTATGGACAATGCGGAAGAGCACGAACAGGATGATTAGGTTCCATCTGAGCCTGAGGAACGACTTCTTTGGAGATCCACAAGGATTAGAAGATCTGCCATACATCCTGATTATGTGGTGTACCTTCAGGAGCCTGGTGATTTTATAGATATGGATGATGACCCGTTGACTTTTATGGAAGCTGTTGAAAGCAAACAATCTTTGCACTGGATTGAAGCCATGAAAGAAGAGTTAGACTCTATGGCTAAAAATCAAGTGTGGGATCTTGTCACGTTACCTAAAGGAGTAAAGCTCGTAGGGTGTAAATGGGTCTTTAAGACCAAGAAGGACTCCAAAGGTAACATAGAGAGACATAAAGCAAGATTGGTTGCTAAAGGATTCACCCAGATGGAGGGCATTGACTATAATGAGACATTTTCTCTTGTCTGAACTAAGGAGTCAATGAGGATTATTCTGGCCCTCGTAGCTCATTATGACTTAGAGCTACATCAGATGGATGTGAAAACAGCGTTCCTCAACGGGGATCTGAATGAAGAGGTATATATGGAACAACCTCTTGGTTTCTCTGAAAATGATTGTTTAGTTTGTAAGCTTAACAAATCAATATATGGACTTAAACAGGCCTCTCGACAGTGCTATATTAAATTTTCCCAAGTCATTGTGACTTTCGGGTTTACAGAAAACATTATTGATCAATGTATATACCTTAAGGAAAGTGGGAGTAAGTTCATTATATTAATGTTGTATGTGGATGACATCTTACTTGCAACCAACAATATGAAGTTACTTTCAGAGACAAAACAGTTTCTTGCATCACATTTTGATATGAAAGATATGGGTGAGGCTGCTTATGTTCTTGGCATTGAGATTCGTCGAGACCGAGCAAAAGGGTTTCTAGGCCTCTCCCAAAGATCCTATATAGAAAATGTGTTAAAGCGATATGGGATGGAGAATTGTTCTCCTACTTCTACACCCATATCAAAAGGTGACAAGCTGAGCCTAAAGGATTGTCCACAGAACGATATAGACAAAGCATAGATGAGTGCTTATTCATATGCATCAGTTGTTGGCAGCTTACAATACGCGCAGACATGTTCTAGACCAGATATTTCTTTTGCAGTAGGGGTACTTGGCAGATTTCAGTCTAATCCAGGTTTACCCCATTGGAAGGCTGTCAAGAAAGACTTGCGGTATTTGCAAGGGACAAAAGACTATATGTTAACGTATCATAAAGTTGACCACCTCGAGGTCATTGGCTACTCAGATGCGAATTTAGGAGGATGCCTTGATAGTAGAAAGTCTACTACTGGGTACGTCTTCTTACTTGCTGGGGGAGCGATCTCTTGGAGGAGTGGAAAGCAGACGACCACTGCTGCGCACACCATGGAGGCAGAATTCATTACATTGTACGAGACTACTTCGCAGGCTATATGGTTAAAGAACTTCATATCACAGTTAATGGTGGTCGATTCCATTGGGAAGCCACTAAAGGTCTACTGTGATAATGAAGTTGTAGTGTCCTTTTCGAACAACAACAAAAGTACAACGTCATGCAAGCATATGGAATTGAAGTATTTTGTTGTTAAAGAAAGGACAGAGAATCATTTAGTGCATATTGTTAATATTGGTACCAAAGAGATGATCGTTGATCCTCTTACTAAAGGGCTAGCACCAGGATTATATTCCGAACATGTAATGAGGATGAGATTGTTAAACTCTTTTTGACATATGCACATAAATAAAGTGATCACTTTCAGTTTTGATTCTCATTATAGTTGTTGTCAATCTCCTAAGGATTAGAGATTCAACTAAGGACCTTTAGAATAGAATATAAAGGCCATTCTATTCATCAAGTTATTCCCATAAGGTTTTCTGGTTAAAGGGTTTATCGTCGGAGCAAGTGGGAGAATGTTGGGATTAACCACCACGTTGGTGGTGGTTACCCACGACGTGGGTAACGCTCCCCATAAGTGTGCTCCCTTCCGTTAAACCCATTACCGAATAAAAGGAAAACGATTGCTTAAACCGTTTCCATTCGGTGAATATTTAAAGGGGTTTCATAAGCAACCCGAAACAATGAAAATACATAAATTGAAGGAGGGAAGAGGTCGACTTACCGTCCGCATACAGTGGCCTGCGCTTGTGGTGGCTGCGAACGGGCTAAGTTGAAGAACGCCCTTCTCCGTTAACGTCCTCCGCCCTCCGTCAATGGCAGCCTCAAGTACGCTGTCTACTTTTCTGTTTTGTTTTTGCAGGGCCACCGCCATACAGGGAGGCCGGATCTGTGGTCTCGCCGGAAAACCCCTGCCGATCCCTACAGTGAATGCTTTCTACTAGTAAATAAAACTCGTTGATTCTCAAAACAAAGTATGCCAAACCATATTTTAAATTTGGAATCAGCTCTATGCGCCATCTAATTTTTATTTTTATTTTAATTTCTGCATTATTATTTTTAAAAAATTTCGTATTTTTTCTGGATTTTTTGTGATTTTTGAGTAAAAAAACAATTTTTAAATGTTCCGATTAAAAAAACGATTAGATTCGATTCTGACTGATTTTTGTTTTTTTTTTCAAGAAACGGATTCACCTAATGAACCGATTTTAACAACATTTGGTGGAGGGGGGCGTTTCATATGAAATCTCTCTCTCTCTCTCTCTGAAACGTGTCTAGAATTTATGAATCCCTACCCATAGTTAAACTCTCGATTTTTCTGAGTGTTTTGTTCACACCCATGAATCATGGTAGCTTTTCTAAACATTAAAGGAAGTTAGTGTTCAAGAAATTTGCATATGGAATGCCTCTGCTGCTGCAATTTTATGCGATTTGCCCTCCTTCTGTAGTTCGGCGTCGTCATCAGGTTACCATGATTGAGCCACACCCTTCTGTTACTACTCGGCATTCACCTCTCTGCTCACACCAACGAGCAATTCATACAAGAGAACTCAAAAATCTTAACCGTGTCTGTACATGGTGCAACGCTTCTTGGCATTTCCCATAGTGCTTCTCAAAGCAACGCATGCTTTTGTGTCAATGGTCACCAGAGTTCTATTCAACTTTCTACAACCTTGGAACAAGGCTACAAAGCTATGCCAACATGTATATTTTGCCTCTAGTCCATGTTTCAAATACTCAAGAGTCGATTCGAAGCTGGCTACCTTGATGGAGCCGAGTCCACCTCATGAACTCATGAAACAGTTCAGTCAGAAAATGCCATGTCTAGTTGTAGATTCGGAGCAATTCAGTAATGCCTTGCAAGATTGCGCAGATGCCAGGGACATAAGGAAAGGCCTTGAATTCCATTCTCAAGTGATCAAGTTGGCTGGGCCTGGATTGGTTTCAGTGTGGAATAAGCTTCTCAATGTTTACAACCAGTGTGAGCTAATCAATTGCATGCGTAAAGTGTTCGACAATATGCCTGAGAGAGATGTTGTTTCTTTTAACATTGTAATCTCAGCTTATACACAGCATGGATTCTACAATGCGGCTCTCCATATGTATACACTGATGCAAGCAATTGGTCTGGTGCCCAATCACATTACGCTGTCCACGGTGCTTAGAGCTTGTGCTGCTCTAACAGTTATAGGAACAATACGGCAGGTTCACGCACAAGCGATGAAGTCTTGCCTCAGTGCAGATAAGTTTGTTATCAGCTCATTAGTTGACTGCTATGCTAAATGCAGGAGGTTGGACGAATCGAGGCTCGCATTTGATGAAATCATTGTATTAGATGTTGTCTCATGGAATATAATGATTGCTGGATATACTTCAAATGATTGTTATGAACTAGCCTTCGAAGCATTCGTGCACATGCGGCGAACAGGTGTGGAATTTGATCGCTTTACCATGACTAGCATACTTGGTGTGTGTGTTGAGCCAAACTATTTGGAACAGGGAAAGGAACTCCATGCTTGCGTAGTGAAAGCAGGATTAGTTTCTGAAACACCGATTGGAAATGCGTTAATTACCATGTACTCGAAATGCAAAGCCATGGACCATGCTAGCCAGATCTTCTTTAGAATGCCATCAGCTAACATCGTTTCATGTACAGCCATGATTGCTGGTTTTGCACAAAATAGCATGAATGAGGATGCAGCGCTATTCTACTATCGCATGCTGAAGCAAGGCGTGAAAGAGAATGAGTACAGCTTTGCGAGTATACTCACAGCATTTAGCAGCCTATCAAGTCTGCAACAAGGGAGGCAAGTACATGCACGTATCGTGAAATCAGGTTTTGAATCTGATCTCTTAGTTCAAAATTCTCTTATAGATACATATTCCAAGTGTGGTAGTATAATAGATGCTCAGACTGTATTTAAAACTATGATAAATCATGACAAAGTATCGTGCACAACAATGATTGGAGGATTTGCTCAGCATGGGATGGGGAAAGAGGCTCTAAGTATTTTTGAAGGAATGAAGGATAAGGGTTTGCACGCAGATGATGTTACATATCTGAGTATTCTTTCTGCATGCAGTCACTGTGGACTTGTGGATGAAGGACTTCAAATATTTCAATCCATGAGTGAAGTGCATGGTGTCAAACTGGGAAGAGAACACTATGCATGCGTTGTCGATATGTTGGGCCGGGCAGGGAGGTTAAAAGAGGCAGAGGAATTTATAAAGAAAATATCAATCGAATCAGATGCTTATGTATGGGAGACACTTCTTGGTGCTTGTCGAATCCATGGACATGTGGAATTGGGCATTAGGTCTGCGGAAAAGGTTATGGAATTGGGACCGGCGAAAGATGGAGCATACGTGTTATTGGCGAACATTTATGCTGAAAAGGGGATGTGGGAAGAGAAGGGCAAGGTGAGGTGGAAGTTGGAAGGTAATGCATGGAAGAAGGAAGCTGGGAGCAGCTGGATTGAAGTTCAGGGATAAACCCCAAGAGTTTGTGTTAACATGGTGTCACCTCACAGATCTTGAAGCCTTGGAAGATGGATCATGTCTTGGTTTGCGCCACAAGTTTACTACAAGCCATACTCTGTCCAATATTCACTGAAGTAGTGAAGCAGATGGAATGTATATCTAAAGTTATAGATTACTTGTTTTCAGACCGTGTAAGACTCTTTTCTTCTGTGTGCATGTCTTCCTGAAACACTTCTAGTAACTTTTTCTTATGAGCAAATTTAGCCATTTCTAAAGTGTTCTTTATAGCTTCTTTGTGAAAACAGGGAGTGCCTGCTATCCATCTTTTTGCTGCAGGATTCGAGGAACAAACAAGGGATAGTTCTGGTGTTTATGCTGAGCTTTCTAATTATAATTTGGATTCACCTGCTAATCACATTGAAATGTCTTAGAAAGGCAACCATAGAGAAACGTCTGGTATGGAATGCTCTCGCCATACATTTCCTGCTGGATGCTATAGGATATGCAAGCTCTATTAGATGACCTTTTTTGGTTTTTGTTTGTTCTACTTCATTCTTTTCCAACTAATCATAGTAATATCATTTTTCCCAATGTGTTATTTACTCAAGTGACTGGTAGCATAGAAGAAGCCAGAGATGTTCTCATAAAAGGTATTCAATATTTCTCCCTCTTCTAATTGCTGTTGGAGGTATATATTCTGGAGTTCGACCAGATCATTGAAATGAAATGGGGATCTTCGAAACACGAGCTTTGATTAACAAGAGCAAGTGTCAAGAATGACACTAAAGCATAACCCTTAAAAAGGGTATAACTGGAAACAAAATAAAAATAAAAATGTATTCTTTATTGATATGAAAAACCAATTGCTTAAGAAGCATTGGAGTGAAATACAAGAGGGGCTGCACCCCTTTATATACACAGCTGAAAGAGGACTCAATAGAGCTGTTGGGCACAGTCCAACAGCTCTATTTAGAGCTGTTGGAATGTGTCAGTCCAACAGCTCTATTGCTAGTCAAGTCTGGACAGGACTTGACTAGCAACAGTCATTCTAGTTCAAACTGAACTAGATGACATAAAGACAAAAAATAAAAATAAAGGAAAAAAAATACAGAAAAGAAAGAAATTAAAAATGTATTTATATATATATATATAATAATATAATATTATTATATATACATATATGTACAGTTTTACATTTTAACACTCCCCCTCAAACTTACGGTACAATGAGCGAAAGTTTGTCTAAGAGAAAGTGAAATCGGGGAGCAGCGAGAGGCTTTGTAAAGAGGTCTGCTAACTGATATTCTGAAGTGACATATGGCAGATCAATTATCTCGTGTAGATATTCCTCTCTGACGTAGTGACAATCCATTTCGATGTGTTTGGTGCGTTCGTGGAATGTTCTGTTACTGGCAATGTAGATCGCACTTTTGTTGTCACAACACATTTGTGAAGCCTTTGTTGCTTCAACTCCCATGTCAGCAAGCAGTCGTCGGAGCCAAACTACTTCCATGGTCGTGGTTGCCATGGCTCTGTATTCAGCTTCGATGGATGAGAGAGATACCTTCTGCTGCTTTTTACACCTCAACGAGATTAATGATTTCCCTAAAAAGACACAAAAGCCAGTGGTTGAGTGTCTGTTATTGGGATCACCTCCCCAATCAGCATCAGTATATGCAATTAAATCAAGAGAAGAGGAGGAAGATAAGAAAAGTCCTCGTAAAAGAGAGGACTTGATGTATCTGATAATACGCATGACTGCTCCCATATGAACAGAAGTAGGAGCATGTTGAAATTGACTTGCTGTATGAACAACATGTGCTATATCTGGTCTGGTAATGGATAGATAGGAAAGTGCCCCGACAAGCTGTCTGTAAGGAGTAGGGTCTGCAAGAAGTTCTCCATCATCAATCTTCATTTTAACATTAACAACTTCTGGAGTGTCAACTTTCTTATCATCAGTAATACCAGACCTGAAAACAATATCAAAAGCAAATTTAGTCTGAGATAATAAATATCCTCTAGGAGAATAAGCAACTTCAATGCCTAAAAAATATCTCAACAAGCCCAAATCAGTCATTTCAAAATGAGATTTAAGAAGTGTTTTGATTGTTTCAACTCCCTGTTTATCGCTTCCGGTAATGATCATATCATCCACATAGAGAAGAAGCACAATGATCCCTGCATCAGAATTCTTAATAAACAAAGCAGTGTTAGTTAAACAAAATTGAAAACCAATATCAATCATAACACGACTAAACCTATCATACCAAGCTTTTGGTGCTTGTTTAAGTCCATAAAGAGCTTTTTCTAAGCGAAGGACTTTACCCTTAGGAATACTTAGACCAGGAGGGGGTTCCATATATACTTCTTCAACTAGCTTTCCATTTAAAAAAGCATTTTTGACATCCATTTGAAAAATAGACCATTTTTTGATAGAAGCTAAGGCAATTAAGGTTCGGACAGTAGTCATACGAGCCACCGGAGCAAAGGTTTCTTCATAATCAATCCCATATTCTTGGGCATAACCTTTGGCTACTAAACGGGCTTTATATCTTTCAAGAGTACCATCACTCTTGGTTTTAATTTTATAAACCCATCGACATCCTATAGTTTTCTTCCCTGGAGGAAGATCTTGAATATTCCATGTAGAAGCCTTTTCAAGTGCATCTAATTCAACTTTCATGGCTTCTATCCATTTGATATCATTTTTTGCTTGAAAATATGTGGATGGTTCTTCATATGAGTGAATTAATGCAATAACTGCCCTATATGTGGGTGAGAAAGACTCGTATGATACAAACTTTTCTGGAGGCCTCGAGATTCGGGATGATTGTCTAGTTGGAATGTTAGAATATTTCTCAAGTGCACATGGAGTATTAGACTCTTGTCGCCTGGAATATTGAATACTAGTATCTCTATGAACTTCTTCATTTTCAACATTAAGATCAATAATTCTTGGATCATCATCAAAGTTACAATCAAGGTCATATTCATCAGATGTTGATGTTAGATCTAGCAAAAAGGAGTACTCAGTGACGTCTTTTAATTTTCTAAAATCAAAGAAGCTCTCTTTTTCAAGAAAGGAAACATTTCTAGACACATATAGTTTATTATTTTTGAAGTCAAAACATCTATAACCTTTCTGGTTTTCAGCATATCCTAAAAAGGCACAGGGAATCGCACGAGGGAAAAGTTTATCATTTTTGTCAGTAAATATGAAACATTTGCACCCAAATATTCTTAATCTAGAGTAGTCTGGAGAAATGTTCATAAGTTTTTCAATGGGAGTGATATTTTGTAACGAAGAAGATGGCATCCTATTAATGAGATAGGTGGCAGTTAAGGCAGCTTCTGCCCAAAAGTCTTTAGGGACTTGATTTGCTATTAATAAAGTTCTAGTGGTTTCTATAATATGGCGATGTTTTCGTTCTGCCAGTCCATTTTGTTGAGGTGTATAAGGACAAGATCTTTGATGTGTGATGCCATGCAATTTAAGATAATTTTGAAAATCTATGGATAAAAACTCTCCCCCTGAATCTGTGCGAAAAATAGTAATATCATTTTGAAATTTGTTTTTAACCATATTATGAAAAGTTTGAAAGTATGAAAATACTTCAGACTTATGTTTGAGAAAGTACATCCACGTATGTCGGGAGAAATCATCGACAAAAATAACATAGTAAACAAATCCTTCTTTAGAAATTACTGGTGCAGGACCCCAAACATCCGAGTGTATTAATTCAAGTGGTCTTGAAGAGAAAAAGGTTCTGTTCTGAAATGGTAATCTTTTCATTTTGCCGAGAATACAATCTTTACAATCAAATGATTCAGAGTTACAAAATTTTCCTAGATTTGGAAAATGTTGGATTTTGGCTATATGTGGGTGACCAAGTCTCTTATGCCACAGTTCCAACTCTATTTTTTGAATATTATAACAAAAAGCTTTCTTCGGCATTTCCAAAAAATCCATGTAATAGAGTCCTCCTTCTCTATGGCCTTCCCCAATCAGCTTGCCTGACTGGCGATCCTGTACCCAACAACCATGAGAAGAAAAAGAAATATTACACCCATAATCAGAAATTTGAGATACAGATAAAAGATTTAAATTTAATTTGGGAACATGTCTAATTTCTGGAATAAAAAAATTTTTTGTTTTATAAATTTTTTCAAAATCTCCTATTCTTTTTATTTCAAGAGAAGTCCCATCAGCAGTAAAGACCTTTGACACACTTGTTTTATTTTTAACACATTTGGATAGACTTTGATTATTTGGGGTCATATGAAAAGATGCACCAGAGTCAAGAAGCCAAGAAATTTTACCTAAATCAGAAAAAGATGAGGCTGCTGCGCCAGTTGAAGCTTCAGATGAGGAAGAGGCACCTTTGATGAGAGGCTGAAGGATCTCCATTAGTTGGGCCAGGGAAACTGGTGCATCCTGATCTTTAGGCTCCGATCCAGCAATTGCAGCTCTTTTTTCTCTCAGCTCCTTAAGTTTGGGACATTGTGGCCTGTAGTGTCCCGGTTCATGACAGTGATGACAAATAACTTTCTTCTTATCATAGTCACCATTTTGTCGGTTAAAGTGAGGAGGCCTATATGATCGAACATGATTCCCTGGTCTAGACACGGCTAAAACGGAATCATCTTCAATTTTTAAAGAACCTTTCCGGAGACGATTTTCTTCCATTGTTAACTCTTCAATAGTTTCAACAATAGAAGGAATTTTTCCCCGGTGAAGTAGGGCCGATTTAGTGGTTTCAAATTCCGGCCTTAATCCAGTGATAAACTGGTAAAAATGTTCAACATCGAGTTGTTTCTGACGAAGCTCGATGTCTTCGGCACAATGCCACTTTGGTTCTAAAAGAGAAAGTTCTTCCCAAAGTTCGGACAACCCATTGTAATATTCACGAATAGTTTTGTCTCCTTGTGTCATCATTCAAACTTTTTCTTGGAGGTTGCACACGTGTGCAATATCTTTAAGGGAATACATATTCTTAAGGTATTCCCATGCCTTATCGGCATGATCAAATTTGGCAAGACTTGAGCATTTTTTAATGTCAACGCTATTGATAAGCCATGACATTATCTTCGCATGAGATATTCTCCATTCTTTTCATTTCTTCTCGTATGAGGCAATAGCCTTGATTTTCTCTTCTTTCGATAGAGGGACGTCTTTATCTCCCTCCTTTTTAGTAAGAGATAGCTTAGGTTCCGAATCGGAACCATCCACAATCCCCCATAAGCCTTTTCCCCATATATGGTGCTTCATGATTGAAGCCCATGTTACATAGTTCGTATCGCTTAGTTTCATAGGCATGATGGTGACTTTATCATTGTCATCCATCGATTACAAGGAGAGAAAGAATAGGGATAGAAGAAAAACAAGAAGGAAAATGAGAAAGAAAGAAAAAAAAAACAATACAACAAGATGTGAAATCTTCTCCAATGAAGTGATAAAACACTTCTCTTCAAGTGGCGAACACTTTTGCAAACGGGCACAGAAACCGAGGCAGCTTTTCCTCAAGATTTAGTACTTCCGCGGCTCTAATACCATGAAATGAAATGGGGATCTTCGAAACACGAGCTTTGATTAACAAGAGCAAGTGTCAAGAATGACACTAATGCATAACCCTTAAAAAGGGTATAACTGGAAACAAAATAAAAATAAAAATGTATTCTTTATTGATATGAAAAACCAATTGCTTAAGAAGCATTGGAGTGAAATACAAGAGGGGCTGCACCCCTTTATATACACAGCTGAAAGAGGACTCAATAGAGTTGTTGGGCACAGTCCAACAACTCTATTTAGAGCTGTTGGAATGTGTCAGTCCAACAGCTCTATTGCTAGTCAAGTCCTGACAGGACTTGACTAGCAACAGTCATTCTAGTTCAAACTGAACTAGATGACATAAAGACAAAAAATAAAAATAAAGGAAAAAAAATACAGAAAAGAAAGAAATTAAAAATGTATTTATATATATATATATATAATAATAATATAATATTATTATATATACATATATGTACAGTTTTACATTTTAACAATCATGAGTGTAGAAAATTGAAAATGTTCATTGCTGTTCCAGTGGAAATACTTAGAATAATTCTACCAGTTTGTTTATGAATTGAATTTTTATGTCATTGGGGCGCAAACTGAAACAATAGCAAGGATAAAGCTGCAAAAGAAGCAATTTACTTGTCCATGTGTGCATACTGTGCAGGGTTACTAGGGAACAGATTTCGGCAAATTTGAGCTTGAGATTATCCATGCAGCTATGCTGCTTTCTTTTTCTCTTTTTCATTTTGAAAATGTCTATGCTTAGGTCATGCATTTGGTTCCCATACTTCCCAATCCAAAGGTTACCAAATGTTGTGGTTAATGAAAAATTAGGTTATATGAGTTTGATGCTTCTAGCCCTGGAGAATTCAAGGGTTTCAAGAGATGCCAGCTACTCGAAGATGGAGGCTATTTAGCTTTTCAAGCAAGCTACCACATTCTTTTCTCCCTGTTATTGGCCAGTTCATGTAATAGTTTTTTATTTGAAGATAAGAAAAAAAAAGCTCTCAAGTTTCTTAAGTACTAACTAGAAAGGACCAGCAAGCAAAACCAATGGAGAAATGCATGCCAAGTTTACAATGAGGTGTAATATAGAATGAATTTTGAAACAATCTCCTAAAATGTTGTGTTTCCCATTGCAATTCTATGCAAATCCAGACTTCAAGGAAATTTTGGGCTACATATCATCTATTGTTTATGTGGAATATGGAACAAGTTTCTATCTTTTGTTTTGTTTATGTAAAAAGAATTATTAAAAAAAAACCCTTGATCCCTACATTATCGAAGGTGCATGAAATGACTTTATGGAGGAGAAGAAATGGGAAAAGAATTGGCTTTTCCAATCAATATATACATAGAGAACACCAAATCTTGGCCAAAGTGAGTCATATAGTAGGAAGGTCGACACAAGAACATTGATATGATAGGAACCCTTTCTTCACAAAAATACCTTCACTCTTCTAAGAGATTTATTTTTCTGCCAAAACTATTACTTCTAAGTACTATTATATATCTAGAAATATCTTTCGTTGGAGTGAACTTGCATTCTTGTTACTGTTGTTGCAGTTATTGTTGTTATGTTACAAACATTTCTGTTGATACCTATGTCACATGGGTATGGGTTCGTAGGGTACGACATGGCGATTTAAAAAGTCATGGTTACAGGGACACAACTGTATATATATATATATATATATATATATATATATATATATATATATATATATAGAGAGAGAGAGAGAGAGAGAGAGAGATATGAAAACCTACCTGATAGAAAACGTACCAACCCTACCCACTAAGATTTTTTTGGTGTTTTTTTGAAATTCTGACCTTACAGATGCATTCAGCATGATTGATTTACCAGTTGGTTCCGACGTATCAAATGCAGGACTCTCTGGCTGGGACCGGTCAGTCCCCACTCAGGTGCATCCTATTATTCAAAGACGCCCTCAGATGGGAAGCAGATCAGGTCATGCTGAACATGAGTGTTTTTGCTTATGTCTACATTGTGGCCATCCGATTTGCATTTTAAACAGCTCAAAAGTAAACAAAACCACGTGGCATTCATCCAAAATGCAAATAGACGGCTATGATGTCGGCATAAGAAAAAACGCTCATGTTCAGCATGACCTGATCTGCTTCCCCTCAGATGCGCCCTAAGTTCATGCAAATGATTCAACAAAAAAAATGACAGAATGAGAGACAAAGAAAGAACAATCAGATCAACAGTATACTCATAAATCTTGATAGGCAGAGTTCTTTCTTCAAAGATGTTAAATGTTAACCAAGATAGTGTGTGCAAGTTTGTGCAAATATAGACATGGACTCAAACAAAATACTCGGATGGAATTAGATAAAACCAAACCCAGAACCAGCTAGCTTAAAACCCAACATTTAGGTCGATTCTAGGTTTTTTCAGATTCCATGTTTGGGTTTGACTGCAAAACTTAAAACCAAACCCGAATCCAATTATTAATGGATTCTAAAGTTTTCTACCAAACAGGAATAAATGGGTTTGGTTAGTTGGGGTATCCCTATTTGTGTACTCTAGATTGGAAATTTGGAATTCCATCTAAGCAGGAATCAAAGCATATATTCTTTATTATTTTGGGAGGAAACCACTGTTATGATTTGGACATCTTAGATACAAGCTGAGAGGTATCACGTTGACCATGACTCTGTTCCCATCGTAAAATTTCTTGGGTGACTCTATCAGGTCAAAGGCACCTTGAGATGAACAACAACCCAAATATCACCAGATCGGATCACTTTTAGAAAAGTGATTTGGCATCCTGACCGTTCACAATGTATACAAAGATAGGGGTGGCAATCTTGTCGGGTTGGCGGATCGACCCGACGGGTTGGTGGGTCAGCATACCTCAACCCGAACCCGACCTGTTTATTAAACGGGTCGGCTGTGGCAAACACGAACCCGACCTGTTTAATAAACGGGTAACCCGACACGACCCGCCAACCAATTTAATAAATGGGTTGGGTCGGGTAAACGGGTTCTCAGGTTCGCGGGTCAGGTTGACGGGTCGGGTTGGCAGGTTGACGGGTTGGCGGGTTGGGTTGACAGGTCGGGTTGGCGGGTTGACCCACCCGCCTAACCCGTTTATTAAATGTGTCAGTCGGGTTGGCATACCCCCAACCCGAACCTGACCTGTTTAATAAACGGGTTACGCGTGTCAACCCGTTTATTAAACGGGTTGGCATAAGCCCAACCCAAACCCGCCTAAGAGGCGGGTTGGCGGGTCGTGTCAGAAATTGCCACCCCTATACAAAGACCATGAGGGATGAAGCAATGGACGGTGAAGATGTCAAATCACATTTAACAGATCACCTGATGTGCTCTCCCATTTTTTCTTGTTTTTCAAACGTTTCTTTTTTGTTCTTTAGATATCAACAAGATGAATGACAACCCAAACACCACCGTTTTTTCTTGATTTTCAGCCATTCAGTTTTTGTGCTTTAGATATCAACAAGATGAATGTCTGAAATTTTTTGTGGGACCCATCTGAGAGGTAAACTATCCAATCTGTGTTTGGGTTGCCGTTAGTCACATGAATGAACGGCATCCAAGGCATCTATGATGGTAAATGACTCTGACGTGATCCTGTCTCCTGAATCAATAAGCTGCTTATGTGAACTTGAGATACTATTTTGGAACCTGGGCCAACCAGACTAAATGGCTCATTTGGAGTAGTTTGAGCGGACCTGACATGAGATATTATGAATCTGGTTTGGATTCAATTTTGGATGATGCTATGTATTTCAGACCCATTGGGTCTGGCCCTGTGGGTATAAACAGGTACCTGTTTAGTTGGATCGGCAACTAGTCACATCCGCCCCAAATTTGAACCATTTACATTCTTATTCCGTTGGGCGAAATCATACTAGCACCAGTGCAATAGGTCCCACCCCGAACTACAAAGTTAAATGCTATGAAGTCCTTGTCTTGTACCTCTTTTTGCATTGAAATCTCTTTATTTCTTTTTTGTTATTTTCTTCATTCTCTTTTTTTTTTCTTGAAAGGCAAGCTGAGGTTTAGTCCGACCCCCACCGGTTATTCAACGTACCACTGGGTTTTGAACCTGCAACGTCCCACTACAAGGAGACGTGCACTGACAGCTCCTACCAACCACGCGGAGCCCGTTGGTTATTTTCTTCTTGCGCTGCCTTCAGTTTCTTTCTTTTGTGTCAGACGTGTGAACAACTGCAATCTCCGACAAAATGGACGGGTATCTGACTATTTGGTGTTGGTATCAGATCCTGATCCGGAT
The DNA here is from genome assembly GCF_984573655.1 of Nuphar pumila. Lineage (NCBI taxonomy): Eukaryota > Viridiplantae > Streptophyta > Magnoliopsida > Nymphaeales > Nymphaeaceae > Nuphar > Nuphar pumila. The sequence goes on along the minus strand of NC_143259.1, from coordinate 113,705,128 downwards.
CTGATCAGTTATTTCAAAAGACAAGCCATACCCAAATCCGATAAAGATTAGATAAACAAGACCTAGTCCATACTCGGTTAAATTCATTTTTTTTTAAAGTTTTTTACATTGAAAAATTACTGATCTTAATCAGAACTTGGATTGGAGGTAAGTTTGGTATAAAATTTTATAAACCATACCGGGCCCGTTTAATAATCATCCTCGTAGGTCTGACCCAAATAGTTAACCAGACCCCTTCTTTTGTTACCAAACCCTAACACTACTAGATCCAATACTGTTCGGGATTGGGTCATACCCAACCCGTTGACACCTTTAGTGGTGCGTGCCACCACATTCCCGGAGAGCGGCGGGCCTGCTAACCAACCATGAAAATATTCAGGTCGGATTGACCGGGTCCAGGAGGTGTCGTTATGAAACCCGACCCGATAATAGTCGACGCACCCCCACATGGAAGTTTTAGGGATGGCAGTGGACCGGGGGAAAGCGGGGCCCCGCCCCACCTCGCCCCGCTTGAACCCGGGATGAAGGGTATGAAACGGGGATGGAGGCAGGGACGAAGGTTAAAATCCATCCCCGTTCCAGGATGGACTTACACTTTTTCCCGCCCCGATCCCTGCCCCGCCCCGCCCCATCCCCAGTCCTTCCAAAGGATGGCAATAGACTACGGGGAAATGGGCCCCTGCCCTGCCTCATCTCCGTTTGAACCGGAGATGGAGGACATGGAACAGAGATGAAGGCGGGGGTGGAGGTTAAAATTAGGGGTGGCAATTTCTGACACGACCCGCCAACCCGCCTCTTAGGCGGGTTCGGGTTGGGCTTAAGCCAACCCGTTTAATAAACGGGTCGACCCGCGTAACCCGTTTATTAAACAGGTCGGGTTCGGGTTGGGGGTATGCCAACCCGCCTGACCCGTTTAATAAACGGGTTAGGCGGGTGGGTCAACCCGCCAACCCGTCTGCCCGACCCATCAACCCGACCCGCCAACCTGCCTACCTGCCAACCCGATCCGTCAACCCGCCAACCCGACCCGCGAACCTGAAAACCCGTTTACCCGACCCAACCCATTTATTAAATGGGTTGGCAGGTCGTGTCGGGTTACCCGTTTATTAAACGGGTCGGGTTCGTGTTTGCCACAGCCGACCCGTTTAATAAACGGGTCGGGTTCGGGTTGAGGTATGCTGACACGCCAACCCGCCAACCCAACCCGATTGCCACCCCTAGTTAAAATCCATTCCCGTGCCGGGATGGAGGTTCTAATCTTGAGACGGGGCGGGGGTGGAGACCCTGTCCCCCGCCCCGGTCTATTGCCATCCCTAGGAAGTTTCCACAGCAGGCAAACTGGCCGGACGGAGACCACGCATTTCGCATGCAACGACTCCTCCCCCGCCAAACAGTTGGTAGTGACACCAACCCACTAGCAGACATCCTTTTCCCAAAAGAAAAACGCCGCTGACTCCCTGTTATGTTTAAAAAACCAGACCATCAGTGATCTCCTGACAGTTCAAAGCTTGACAACCATTTTTCCCGTTTTGCTCAAGTCTTCACACGTGGCATCGAGAGAATAATGGGCTTCTTCTTTGAGCATAACCAAGTCGTAAGCTCCAAGTTCTAGCTGTTTAAAATTAATTCTCACATAATTACCAGCTAATACCAAACTCAATGGGGGAGAAATGCAAAGCGACAAAACGACGGCGTGAAACGGAAATAAATGTTAAAAAGGGGACGAAATAGATAATTTTTAAATACCGACCAAAACTTTTATCAAAATTAACAAGATCCACCCGTAGTTTTCACACTTTTCAAATGCCCTCAAACAGTTGTCACCTTTGAATAATACTCCTGTTTCTTTGCCACCATTAGTTTGATCTCGGAGTTAGTGATTTAAAGGGGTTAAAGTTATTATGCTGATCCCATAAAGATATACGCGAAATTGTTTTCCTATGGATATGATTTATTTGGTTTTCTTTAGTCAAAAATATGTTTTAGATTGACAAAATTTAAGATTCAATAGTCCACAATATGTCAAAATTTCATGATTAAAAAAGGAATTATAATTTTACCTGGAACCCACTCGCACAAAAGTGCATTCCATGATAAATGAACTGTCTTGAACACATATGCAAGTTCAATTTGATCAAATAAAACTCAATATTTTTCAGCTAGGGTATGGTAATCTACAGTGCAGTCAATATTTTTTCCATTAGAGAGTAGAAAGCATGGTAGATTTTACTTGTTTAATAATAGCAGGTTACCCCATTTAATCAACTCAGGTTAAAAGTTGATCTAAAAAATGACAAACTTTGCACGGGTTATATTAATTAGGACCAAAAGTTTGGTGATTCTTGAAAATTTATCCTGGGAAAAAAGAGGCGTAGAAAAGTCAAAGTCCGTATTTTCGTTTTCCTTGTTCCAAATGAGGATTCCCTTCATTTTGTTTTCCCTCTTCGCCGTCTCTCTCCAAATTCACACCCTCTCTCTCTCTCTGGTGCTGTTGACGAAGCGAGTCTAGGGTTTGTGGATCCTTCTCTCGCAAGCTTTCCTCTTGAGGAATCTCCTTAAGGCGGAGGGCTTTTCGTTGAGATCGCATCCGAGAGGGAACACGAGTCACGATGGCGGGACGGTATGACAGGAATCCGTTCGATGAGGAGGAAGTGAACCCTTTCTCCGTGAGTCTCACTCTTCTTTCTCCTGATATTTGCGGATTTTCGCGATTGATTGTGTGGATTTTGCCTATTCTTTCGGTAATGTAGTTGACCTAGTTCGTTTTCGGGAAGAAAGCCGCGAATTATGCCAGGAATCTCGGGGTTTCTGGTTTTTCGGTTGTCTTGAACCGTCGCCTTGTTTATTCTGTTGTTTAATTGCGTTCCTTTTCTTGTTGGATTTTAGATCTCGGTGTTACATCAGGAAATTGTGCGTAGTTTTGGTCGAGATCGTCGGATTGATGTGATTCTAGAGTAAAATGGAGTGCGATGCTTGTTTCTATGGGTGAACTGTGTCTAGAGTTTAGATTTTTTTTTTTTTAATTTTAAGTAACATCTAGAGTGAAATTCTGAAATCCGTGGGTGAATTAAGGATTTTGGCACTAATTTTCTTCATCTGCTTCTGTTTTTATAAGAAATGAAAGATTCGGTGGCGTCTTGATCTAAATAGTGGCAAAGAGAAAAGGATCTGATGCATCATTTTGTGTTTAGGCCATTGACAACTTCCGCGCAAAATCTTTATAGTCGATTATTTTGAGTGATGAAACGCGGTATGGTGCAATACCCTCTTATTTTGATTACCTCCGAAGCACATGCTTAGTAGTTTTGCTCAGATTGGAGGCATCATAATGTGAGCTTCATGTCTCACTTTTGGAAGAAGAGTTCCTGAAAGCATGTAAAGTTTGTTGGTCGTGAATAACAACTTAACCAAACTGTATTTTCTCATACCTGACATTTGTTGTGTCACTTGCTTGGCTTCTTTAACAACTTAATCAACCAATGCATTTAGAACACCTGAAATTTTCTCGTGCATTTAATGCCTCTATTAAATGGCCAGATTCTGATCTTAGTTGGTTGGTCCAATCTAGGCTGAGGATCGGCCCTTTATCTCTTTCTTGTACTATGGTGACACCTTGTCTCCCTCGTTCTTCTAATAAAATTTTCTTTGTTTTCCAAAAAAAAAAAAAACCTGTTGCATTTATACGACCTTGGGCATTTAAAAATGGGAAATGGAAAGTATAGAAAAGGAGGATATGAGGAAAAGAGTTGAGTGTGAGAAATTGAGTGGTATAGGCCACACTTATATTAGCTGAAATCATGGTTTTGAAACACGTTGGAGCTATCTCACTGGACTGATTACTAAGGAAAATAAAGAAATTTGATTCATACACAGCAAAAACTACAAAGGTAATAAGCCCGTGAAGGAGAATTAAAAAGGTAGAAGTATGCATATGAGTTTGTCTTGTAATGCAAAACAAAATGGACTTTGGACAAGTGAAATGGAACAAAAAAGAAAAAAGACATCAACGAAGGTTTGGTCATGGGTGAATAGGATAACTGGGTGATTAGGTGACACTATCATAATTCACGAGTTGTGGGTTCGAACCCCATGGTGGGTTAACCACCAGCTTACTTATCAAAAAATAAAAAAAGCTTTGCTCACATTGGTCGCTGTTAAGGATGTCTAATCTTTTGTTTCATATCCTTTAACAACCAATACAATCTGTTTCAGCAATTGCAGTTCCTGAGCTTAGAAAGTATGATAGGAAAACTACATCCAGTAAAGAAAGGAAAAACAAAGAACACTTTTCCCTTTGAAGCCATTTAGGACTCTCTCTCTCTATATATAAATATATATATATATATATATATATATATATATATATATATATATATATCATAGTCACAAATATTAGTATCGGTTATATCTCGGCGAGGCTATTTCTCGCGATATTATAGGTTTGGTGAAAAATCTCGGGGCTTAAAAAAATAAAAAATATATAAAAACAACAAAAATAAGTAAGAAAATAACATGTTTAGATAATAAAATACATATATAATAAAATAAATAAGTAAAATGCAAAATAAAGAAGAAAAACACATGTAAGATGTAGAAAATAATTAAAAACAATAACAATAATTCGTAATATTGCAATATTATCAAACTGGCAATATTTTCAAAGTATCATGATATTTTACCTATAATATCATTTGCTGAAAATACAGCGATAATATCATGATATTTTGAAAATATCGCCGATATATGACTATGATATATATATGTGTGTGTGTGTGTGTGTGTGTAGGGCCACTAGAATATGTTAACTGGAAATATGTGAACTGCAGTATGAACTATGAATTTCATGTTTTTTTTATATATATTTTTTCATAAATTTTGCCATATGGATGCGATCTATATGCTTAGTTTTATAGAAATACTCTTGGATCATCCGATTACGATGCATAAGAAGGATCTTTTAAGGCTTGAAAATCAACGGGTTAGAATTTTTGTAAATATTCAAGCATCCAGAAATTGCTTTTTTTCATTGAAAATTCATGAGCCAACAGTTGATTCCTAGCAAATGAACCATACTGAATGCATCTGCAGGGTTGGATTTGCCAAAAAAATGTGTCAGAAATGCCTACTTCACACTCCGGTTCACACATTTCCAGTTAACATATTCTAGTGACCCTATATATATACCACGAGTGAATGGGAGTTTTTGTTTTTTTTTCCGCAAATCTGACCCCACAAATATGTTCATCATGGTCAATTTGCTAGGAAATGATATTTGGATCGTGTTTTTTCAAATTAAAAATCATGATTTTGTTAGCATTAGATGTTTATGAAAATTTTTGATTGTTCATTTTTAAACCTTATAAAAACCTACCCACGATGTCAGAATCGGAGGATCCTATAAAATCAAGCATGTAAAAAATCATGAAAAACCCTTCAAATTCTCGATATGATGGTAGTAGGCACGGATCAAAGTAGGAAGATATATACATACATACATATATATATATATATACATATACGGATCAAAGTATATATATATATATATATATATATATACAAAAATGGGTAGGTGCCTGACGCTTTTTGTGCCTACCTACCGCGCTTGGATAGGGGTTTTCAGGTTGTTTTTCAAAAATCTGTCCCTACATGTGTTTTGCATGATCGATTTGCTAGAAAATCACACTTGGATCATGTTTTTTTGAGAAAATAAATGATTTTTTAAGCATTGAATATTTTTTAAAATTGTAGACTGTTGATTTTTTAATCTTATAAAAATCTAACTTGGTGTTGTAATCAGACGATCCAAAAGTCAATTCCCACAAAATCAAGCATGTAGATGACATATGTATGGTTAGATTTTAGAAAAAATAGAAACAATCTTTCCAAAGCTCGGTAGGCACAAAAAAGCATCAGGCACCTACCCGTCACTATATATATATATATATATATATAGGGTAACTAAAATATGTTTACCAGCCAAATATGTTTAATGGTATGAACCAAGATTTTCATAGGATTTTTTACTCTTTTTTTTCAAAAAAATTCACCATACAGATGTGATCTAGACGCTTGGTTTTATAGAAACAGAATCTTGGATCATCCAATTACGATGTATAAGAAGCATCTTTTAAGGGTTGAAAATCAATGGCTTAAAATTTTCATAAATATTCAAGCATAAAAAATTGCATTTCTTGATCTGATTACGATGGTCCAACAATAAATTCCTAGCAAATGGACCACGCCGAATGCATCTGCAGGGTTGGATTTGCAAAAACACCTATAAAATCTTGATTCATACCAGGAAACATATTTGGTTGCTAAATATATTCTATTTTCCTTATATATATATATATATATATATATATATATAGAGAGAGAGAGAGAGAGAGAGAGAGAGAGAGAGAGAGAGAGAGAGAGAGAGAGAGACCCTTCCCATCAGACTCCATACTTTGAGTCTAGCAATCATATCGAATTGCCAATATCCAGATTGTTAGCAACCTAAGCAAAGATATTTTCCAGAAAGAATAGGATCTCCATGCCATTTATTTGAGCGAGGTTGGAATAGAGAGATGTGTTCTATATAATTTACTTAATGCAAAACATGTTTTAAATGAAGTACTTTCGATGTTTAGATGTGTTTTAAAACTTAAAATTGACAACTCATATCACACTAAAGCTTGATGATGAAAAAAAGTCAAACTTTCCAATTAAATTGATGCAATTCATGTCACAAGTTTTAGTAAACAAACAATGATAAACACATCTGCAGGTTCAGATTAACCCAAAATACTTACAACCATTGTTGTAAGTATCGTACCATATCGTATGATACGGTACGATACATATCGTTACTTTTGAGTTTTGTGATATGATACACACTCGAGTGTGTATCATACAATATCGGGTGTATTATATGATACACTCCTGTATCATGCCGTATTGTACGATACATGCCGTATTGTATGATAAAGGGTGTATCATACGATACACCTTCGACACACTTTTAAAAGACCGAAAGTTACTTTTTTCATTTTGGGTTTTAAATAGTTTTTGAGGGCTGACTTCTCCATTTGTTTAGAGGCTATTAAAAGTGCATTTCCACTGTTTTTCCACTCAAAAAAATGGGTTAAAGTAAAAAAATGTATTGAGTAAAATTATAAAGATATTCTTCAAAAAGTTTTTGCATTGGGGGGTGCTGCCCCTTACAATCCCCCGCCAACTTACTGCAAAGTTGAATCCCCGAAAATAAAAGATTTATATCAAGGTAGAAATCAGGTTTCACACTCCAACAAAAATGGCATAAGATGATCCGGCATGGCAACGGGGCACTAAATAATGAATGTAAACCGATTGAAAATCGAGTGCAACTATTTTCATAATATTTTTGTTTATATAATATGAAAATATGAGTCTTGTGGCATGTTTTTAATTGCAAGATATTTAATATTTTGCATTGTTCTTGTGGGATAGTTGATGTTTAATGAGTCTGATGTAACTTATAGAGACATAAATGCTTTATATGTGATTTTATGGTTGTATTTTGTGCAATTCATCATTGTTTCATGTGATATGATTTTTTAGAATTTTTGCTATGTTTTTTGATTTTTTGGATTTTTGAAAAGTTTTTATTAAAAATTTCCAATATTTTATGATATGATATGGTCTTAATTTGGTCCCGCTGCAACTATGACTTTTTGAAGTGTTTAAGACATTTAGGAGGTAAATCTGTATTGCAGCTACTAATTCTCTCTCTCTCTCTCTCTCTATATATATATATATATATCATAGTCACCTATATTGTTCAAGGTAATTTCTTGGCAAGGGTTTTTCTCGGAGATATTTCAAAAGGTGAAAAATCTTAGAAAAAATTTTGGAAGCTTAAAAAATTGAAAAAATATAAATATTAGTAAGAAATAATAGTTTTTTTGTTATTTTTCTTGCAAAAATATAATGAAACAAGTTTTAAAATTTTTAAAATTTTAAGGGAAACAAAAAATGGGAAAAAGTGAACTGAAAATATATAAAAATAAGTTTTTTTTTAAATTTTGCAGAAAAGCATGATAATATCACAATATTTTAAAATATCGGTATTTGTCGCGATATTTTAAAATATCACCGATATTGGTGACACTGATATCGGTGATATTTTGAAAATATCACTTTTAAGGTAGCCGATATTAAAGGTAATATCTTGCGATGAAAATATCAGAATATTTTTGGGAAAAACTCTTTTTTTTTAAGCTTGCATTTCCTATTTTTGTTTCTTTTATATTTTAAAACCTGTAAAACATGTTTTTTTATATTTTTGAAAGAAAAATAATGCAAAACTTATTGTTTTCTTAGTTTTTTGTTGTTTTTTATATTTGTTAATTTTGTTTCAATTTTTTAAACTCCCGAGATATTCTTGAGATTTATCAACTTTTGAAAATCTCGCCGAGAAATTACCTTTAGTGATACATGTGACTATATATATATATATATATATATATAGGATAAGGGTCCGTGCTAAATATGACACAATGTTATATGAAACATTTTATCAGATTTCCTGTGTTTTTTCTAAATTTTGACGGTACAGATGTAGTCTATGTGCTTGTTTTTATAGGAATCAGTTCTTGGAGGATTTGATTCCGATGCATGTATAGGTTTTTATAAGGTTTCAAAAATCAATGGGGTATAATTTTCATAAATTTTTGAGGCTCCAAATACCATTTTTTCCTTCTAAAATGCATGATCCAAGTGTCGTTTTCTAGTAAATCAATCATGCTGAACACATCTGTACTGTTAGAATTTCGTAAAAACACTGGAGATCCGATAAAATGTTTCATTTAGCACCGTGCTATATTTAACACAGATCCTGTATTCACACACACACACACACACACACACACACACACACACACACACACACACACACACATATATATATATATATATATATATATATATATATATTCACATGGCCAAGACAAAATGTTCTCAACCATTATATAAACATTTCCAACCAACATATGCATATCTATCTAGGCGCCTTTTTCTAAAGTGGGTTTTACACTATGCGTGTTCTTTGCCTAACTTCAAGATTTCTTCTCTGTTGTAATTTTCATGTACTCTTGTGGCAGTATACATGTGCAAGATGCATTGTCTCAGGAATTTTGGTATGTTTTTGATGCCAGGATCCAGCAGTGCGTTCAAAAGCATCTAGCCAATCAAATTATGGTGGAGGGGCATTTTACACAACAGTAGGTTTTCATCCCTTTTTCCTCAAATTCAGGCTGCTTCTTTGTATTCAGTGATATAATTCAGTGCTGAATTCAGGTCATTCTCAGTTCCAATGATCCTATTCCGCACGGGCGGGTCTTTTGGGTAGTTGGTGATCCATAAATGACAACTTACAACCTTGATGCTTATGGTTGCTACTTCTTGCTGTAACTTGATTGGACATTTTTTGGTCAATCATTTTTTCTTCCATATGAATGCCTACACATGCACCACATGCATGTGAAATTGCACACATACACACACAGAACATGAAAGAGATGCAACTGCCATTAGAATGGTTAAATTGTTGAAGTCACAAAAAAATCATGCCATTGAGAGTTTGAAGGTTTCCCCTTCTAATATTAAAAGAATGAGGAGAAGATGGATATGTCTTGGATGTTGGTAGCAGTCATTCCATTCTTTGCACACTGTCCTTAGAAGTAGTGGGAACTCATGGTTTATCAATGCACATGAGATCAGCTATTTTAAGGTCTACAGGAACGGTTTTTGTCATGTTGTACACTATCAAGCCAAGAGAGAACTCAAGAAGAGTGAAGAGAGGGATGAGCAATGAAAAAAGAAACTTTTATTATCACAAGAATGAAGAGTTACAACAATATAAGAGGGTCTAACTGAAAAAATACATTACCCCTATAAATAATGGCATGCACATAGGCAGGGTAGGACACACATAGTACACTTCTCAACATACACAACGAATTGAACACATTCAATGGTGTTTCTAACGAAATTTTACTTTTGTGCTCCTACTCCTCTGCCAAAGATGGAAAAAGTTGTTTTAGTTCCCAATTTATCAAGAAGCACAAGTTCAACTACTGCAGTTTTACTTCAATCCTGTTCTAAGCGAGGGATTTAATGTAGTTGTTTTCACTGAATTAATCATTATTTGATTCATCTTTACAGTTTCCTAGTCAAATGATTAGTTGCAAGTAGGGCAGAAAACAAGTTGAAAGAAGAGCTTGAAGCAGCGATGCTCGACTCTTTAAACCTTGCCCTAGCTTGAGCTCATGGTGAGTGCATTCCCAAGCTAGTGTAAAAATATCTTCAAAGATGTGCACTACAAGCACAAGCTCCACAAAGGGATACGTGTACAAAGACACACCAAGAACTCTTGAATAAAAGTATATAAAGGTACAAAGTGAACACTTGAAATGCAAAAGATTGAATCTATTGAGCAAGGGTGAGCACAAAGGCTCCCAAAAGAATGAGTTATAATAGTGGGGATACACCACTATTTATAATACAAGAGAAGACCAAAAGGAGGGGCTCCTACTAGACGGTGGAGGGGGGGGGGTACAACGTCTCCCCCTCCTTTCACTTTTAGTCAAAAAGAAAAAAGAAAAGGAAAAAGGAAGAAAAGAAAAGAGAAAAAGAAAAAGGAAAAGAGAAAAGAAGAAGAAAAAGTTACATGCACCGAAAGTTTGCCAAGAAGAAAATTAAATCTGGGGGAACATAGCGCCTATGTGAAAAAGTCTGCCAACTGGTATTCTGAAGTCACATAAGGAAGGTCTATGATTTTCTGTAAGTATGCTTTTTTGACATAGTGGTGGTCCATCTCAATGTCCTTGGTACGCTCATGAAAAGTGTGATTTTTAGCAATATAGATTGCACTTTTATTATCACAACACAATCGTGTAGGTCCTTGGATCAGTACTCCCATATCCTGTAACAATTGATGAATCCCCACAATCTCCATAGTCGTGGAGGTCATGGCTCGATATTCTGCTTCTGTTGAGGAAAGAGACACCTTCTGTTGTTTTTTGCATCTCTATGAGATCTGTGATTCACCTAGAAAAATACAAAAACCAGTGGTGGAGTGACGATTATTTGGGTCACCTCCCCAATCAGAGTTAGTATACACAATCAATTCTAAATTAGAAGATGAAGAAAAAAAATACTCCCTTGTTTATTGTGTCCTTTATATATCTGACAATACGAAGTACAACACTCATATGAACTGAAGTGGGGCATGCTGAAATTGACTTACAGTATGTACGGCATGAGATATGTCTGACTGTATGATACTAAGATACATAAGTGATCCCACAAGCTGCCGATAGAGAGTAGGATTTTTCAAAGAAATCCCATCATCACCATTCATTTTTGAGCCCACAACTTCAGGGGTCTCGCAAATTTTTTCATCTGTAATGCCGGACCTGTCAAGAATCTCGCAAGTCAGTTTAGTTTGAGACAAAAACTAACCTCTATGAGAGTAAGCAACCTCAATACCCAAAAAATATGTCAGATACCCTAAGTATGACATTTCAAACCTTTCTTTTAGAGTGGATTTGATATTTCTGATTCTCTTAATATCACTGCCTATTATTAACATATCATCAACATATAACAACAAAATTCTAATTCTTGCATCAGACTTTTTGACAAAGAGAGCAGTGTTAGTATAACAAGAATTGAATCCAGTTTCAACCATTACTTCATTAAATTGATCGTACCAAGCCTTTGGGGCTTGTTTTAAACCATACAAAGTTTTTCTAAGCCGAAGAACTTTACCCTTTGGTATATTCATGCCAGGGGGGCCTCCATGTAGACTTCTTCGTTTAGGTCCCCATTCAGAAAGGCATTTTTAACGTCTATTTGATATATATTTCATTTTTTAATTGATGCAGTAGTGATTAAACATCTCACGATGACCATTCTTGCCACAGGAGCAAAGGTTTCTTCGTAATCAATACCATATTCCTAGCTATAACCTTTTGCTACAAGTTGGGCCTTATATCTCTCAAGAGTCCCATCACTCTTGGTCTTAACCTTAAAGACTCATCTACATCCTATTGTCTTTTTTCCTTCTGGAAGACTTTGAAATTCCCAAGTTTTGGCACTAAGTTCATTATCTATTTCATCTCTCCATTCTAATCTTTCTTTAGCTTCTTTGAAGTTTCTGGGTTCTTCATATGAGTGAATGGCACTAAGGCAGGCCCTATGTTTTGGAGAAAAAGATTCATAGGATATAAATCTGGAAGGGTTTCTCCTAGGTCTTTCAGTTCTTCGTAAGTTGCTATCTTGAGATGGCTCACTAAAATCACTATATCTTTCCATCACACTTCTAAATGTATTTCTATCTCTATGTGAATATGTAATTGGTTCATTTACTGCTTCTTCTACCGGTTGAACAAACAAGGGAGCTTCATTATCAATGTTCTCATTATTTGTTTCATCATCACTAAAGAAATCTTCATTCTTATTTAGTAATTCAAATAAAAAGGAATAATCAACATTATCGGGGAGGGTTGTGTCATTCTCAAAGCCACTTTCATTTTTCAAAAAGGTGACATTTCTTGAGACGTACAATTTATCATTTTGAAGGTCATAACACCTAAAACCTTTTTGTATTTCTGAATAACCAAGGAAAGCACAAGGAATGGCTTTAGGAGATAACTTATCATTTTTATCAGTGAGAACAAAACATTTGCAGCCAAAAATTTGTAATCTATTATAATCAGTTTTTTTTTGATATAAAACTTCAAAATGGGATATTTGGCTTAAATTTTTAGATGAAAGACGATTTATTAGATAGACAGAGGCCAGGGTAGCTTCGGCCCAAAATCTTTTTGGAATCTTTTGAGAAATAAGTAGAGTCCTTGTAGTTTCAATAATATGTCTGTGTTTTCGTTCAGCTAAGCCGTTTTGTTGAGGAGTTTTGGGACAAGACCTTTGATAAATGATCCCATTACTCTCTATATAGATTTTAAAATCATTTGAGAGAAATTCACCCCCTGAATCTGTTCTAAAGATTTGTAACTTTCTATTGAATTGGGTTTCTATCATTACATGAAAATTCTTAAAAGTGGAGAAGACTTCATGCTTATGCTTTAAAAAGTATATCCAAGTGTATTTCAAATAGTCATCAACATAAATAACATAATATGAAAAACCTCCCTGAGATACTACAGGTGCGGGTCCCCATACATCCGAATGCCCAATTTCAAAAGGCTTAGTTGAAAACATAGATCTTGAACCAAAAGGTAAGCTTCTCATTTTTCCCAGAATATAATCAATACAAATAAATTTTTTTTTACATAATGTTTTAGCAAATGAATATGAGAAAGCTTGTCAATATTTGGATGCCCAAGGCGTTTATGCCAAACATTTATATCTTTATGTTGGGCAATGTTACAAAAAGAGGTTTTTGGAATTTGAAGAAACTCCATGAAATAGAGGTCACCCTTCCTAGAGCCTTCCCCAATCAACTTCTCGGACTGGCGATCCTGTATCCAACATTTATGTGATGAGAATTTTATATCACATTTATGATCCGAAAGTTGAGAGAGACGGAAAACAAGTTCAAATTTAATTTTGGAATAAATCTAACTTTAGGAACAAAAAAATCTTGTTTTTCAAAGTCTCCAATTTCTTTAATTTCAAGAGAAGCCCCATCCGCAGTAGAAACAAAGGATGGCGAGAGGTTTTTAGAATAATTGGTCAGTGTAAAAGCATTTGGAGTCATAAAAAAGGATGCACCCTGAAAAAGGTGAATAGTGTTTCGGGTCTGGATCCTGTACCAGACCCGAGTTCATTCTTGTATAAGTTGTTTTTTTATTTGTATCCGGGTTCGGATATTACACCAGACCCGACCCGACCCACTGTGTACACTTAAGCCTATTAATATAGGCATTAGGTCACGATTTCTGTAATGAAGAAATTGTGAGCCGCACCCCCCCTCTCGTAATCTTTTCTTCGTCTCTCTCTCTCTCTCTCTCTCGTTTTCTCAATACAGGTACCAAGGTGGAATTCTAACATGGTATCAGAGTCGAGATCTGTCTTAGGGCCGGAAAAAGTTTTCGTCAGGTGCGACAATCGGAGTTTAGCACGTCTTCATCTTCTTCCTTCAGCGAGCCCCCTTCATCTCCTTCATCTTCTTCAGCCGAAGCATCAAAAGTCAAAATCCTTCAGCGAGTCCTCTCCATCCCCTTCAGCCGAACCCATCAACAGCCCAATCTGAAATTTTGAGGGTTTTTTTTTCGCTTCTCCCCTTATCTACTCTTCTTCTTTTCTCTTCTTCTTCCCTTATTCTTCTTCTCTTTCCTGACTTATTCTGTGCACCCACACCTCAAGTGGGTCTGTTTCTCTCTTGGATCTGAGGCTCACGTGAATTTTGTTCACGCGAACCCAAACCGTAAAAGGAGTGGCTGTGTTTCACGTGAATCGCTGAAATCGACTCACGTGAAACACCAGACCAATCACAATCCCTGTTTCTTTTATTGATATTGCCTGTTTGACATTTCTTTATTGCTTGTCTGTTCGATCTTCCTGGGTCCACCCTTCTTCTCGTACTTGCACATTCAAATATATGTTTACTCTATAGTTCCTCCTGATTCTTATTTCTGCAAATATATTTAACGTGTGAAGGTGTTTTTCACACGACGTTGAATAGCAATTTTCACAAGTTGAACCTGAGTTCTTGCATCCTCTGATTCTGACAATTTACGACCCTTTGTTAAAAAAAAAAGGGGGTTAGAATTTTTGTGGATACTTCTGTTGATTCTAATTCTCAATGGATTCTTATCACTCTCAATCAAACCTTTCTTCAACTTTTCTCAACCAGCTTGTTTCTGAAAAGTTAAACACCTCAAATTTCTTGATTTGGAAGAGACAAATTATTCCTTTCATAAGGAGTCAAGGCCTCTTAGGTCACCTGGATAGAACCACTTCAGTCCCACTAGAATTTATCCCGAGAGAAGAAAAAGATGACCAAGGGGCGAGTTCAATCGTGTATGTCAAAAATGTTGAATTTCTCAATTGGGAAAGGAAAGATCAATCAGTTGTTGCATACATCACATCAACTCTGTCTCAAGAGATTCTCGTTGCCATTCCTGACAACTGTACAACGCTACAACTCTGGGAACGACTGGTTCAGACGTATTCGCATGTTTCTCAAGCAAGAGTGGTTTTTCTAAAAAGAGAATTTCAGTTGCTAAGAAAAGATTCTATGACCATCATGGAATATTTGAACAAGATAAAAATCATCACATACCAGCTTGGAGTTATAGGGTGTGCCGTTAGTGATAATGACATGGTGCAACAAACTCTGAGTGGATTGGGATCTGACTACAATATGATAGTTACATCACTACTGTGCCTTCCTGTTCTTCCCACCTTCGATGAGCTACAAGCCAAATTGATCCAATATGAAATGACTCTGAAGGAATTCTCTGAAGAAACTCATAATCATCCAAATACTCAAGAAGTTTTGACCACAGGAGTGACTTATGGTAGAGGACGGGGACGATGAGGACAAGGGCGAAGTGGACACGGAGGGCGTGGTTTGCTTCCCACTCCAAACATGTCAGCTCATGCGCAGGGACCAAGATCCATTCCTACTTGCTTCCTTTGTAACAAGAAGGGGCATATCAAGGCGAATTGTTGGCATAATCCAGAGAATAAAGGAAAGGGTCCGCAGACAGAAACCAAAAGAAAGTTCACAAATACCAAAGACAGTGGAGAGATTAAAGATTTATTGATATCTGCCTTGTCAGAGTTAAAATTGAAGCAGAGTGATGAAGGCACATGGTTTGTCGATTCAGGAGCAGCAACTTATGTAACCGGCGATGCAGGTAAAATTTCTAACCCTATTCCTTATTTCGGAAAAAGTAAGATTGTCACTGGAGACGGATCCCACCATCCTGTTTTTCATGTTGGAAAGATTGTCATTCCCATGTCACATTCCACTCTTACTCTTTCTGACGTTCTTCATGCTCCTGACATTAAAAAAAATATTGTCTCCGTCTCCAAACTTATTGATGATAATAATGCTTCAGTTGAATTCACTCCCTTCTCTGTGCAGGTCAAGGACCTACGCACAAGGGAAACATTCGCTGAAGGAAAGAGACGAGGCAACATGTATGTCTTTGAAGAAGCTCCATGTCATGATGTTCGCCCTGCTCACCTGATTTCAAAGCCTTCGTTAGAGTCGTGTTCGTCCTCTTCTTCCAGTGTTTTTAAGTATCTCTGAATGTAATAAGTCATTCTTATGGCATAGTCGGTTAGGACATTGTGGGAGTCATTTTATTGAGAAACTTGTTTCTAATAATCTCATTCCAAAAGAAAGTCTTAATGGGGATGAGAGTAGTCATAAATGTTCTAGTTGTCTTTCATGTAAGAGTCATGTATTGCCTTTCCATTCCATTAATAAGAGAGCTTCAAAACCTTTTGAGATTATTTGTTCTGATGTGTGGGGACCTGCCCCAATTGCCTCTGGGTCTGGAAGCAGATATTATCTAATCTTTGTTGATAGTTATTCTCGATACACTTGGATATATTTCATAAAAAATAAGTCAGAAGTTTTCTCTTTGTTTCAAAATTTCCTTTCCTTGGTCAAAAATCAATTTTCTGAGTCCATTCAATTTTTCTAATGTGATGGAGGTGGGGAATTCTCATCCCGTGATTTTATTTCTTTTCTTCGGAATAACGAAATAGGAAGAAAGGTGTCCTACCCTCACACTCCTCAACAAAATGACATTGTTGAACGAAAACATAGACATATTGTTGAAAGTGCCATGAGTATGCTTCATGATAGCAATCTTTCCATCAACCTATGGAGATAAGCTTTTCATTCTGCCGTGCATGTGATAAATAGATTGCCCATGGTCGTTCTAGAAAATAAGTCTCCTTATCATTGTCTCTTTGGAGCTCATCCTAGTTATCATGATCTGCGTGTTTTTGGATGTGTTTGCTATGTGCATATTGATCGGTCCCTGAGAAACAAGTTTCAGGACAAGGCCCAGAAGTGTAGGTTTGTGGGATACGCAGATGACTACAAAGGATATCAGTGTT
This sequence comes from Nuphar pumila, assembly GCF_984573655.1. Classification (NCBI taxonomy): domain Eukaryota; kingdom Viridiplantae; phylum Streptophyta; class Magnoliopsida; order Nymphaeales; family Nymphaeaceae; genus Nuphar; species Nuphar pumila. The sequence goes on along the minus strand of NC_143259.1, from coordinate 113,688,055 downwards.
ATGATCCCACCAACAAACGTATCAGAATATCAAGAAATGTTGTCTTTGATGAACAAAATTTTGATGACAGAGCTGATGCAACGAATATACCAACTGAAGTTTACTATCCTTGGTTGAGTTTAGAACTTTTTGCTGGCTCCAATGAAGCATGTTCATCAGATTGCGTGCAGTAAGAAGAAGAGATGTTTGAGAACACTGAGACGTCGGGGTCACAGAATTCAGAGAAAGTACCGGGCAGATACAAAGGCATTGTCTATTCTAGACAGAGACCGACAACATCAAGCCATTCAGATCATGTCTCAGTCAGCAATCCGACTCCTTCTCACACTCTTGAGGTCAGAAAATCAAGCCACATACGACATCCCATTGACAGGTGGGTTAGCTATAACAACTTCTCCTTGGATCTTCAACTCTTTTTAACTGCTCTCAATAAGGAAGATGAGCCCACTATGTACTATCAGGCAGCCACTTCTACCAAGTGGGTAGAAGCCATGAATGATGAAATGCAAGCCTTTCATGAATGTGGAACCTGGGAAGTTGTTCCCAGACCACCTGACAAAAATGTTGTCGGATGTAAATGGGTCTACAAGATAAAGTACAAGCCAGATAGAATCATTGAACGATACAAGGCAAGGCTCGTGGCAAAAGGATTCACTCAAGAAGCAGGGCAAGACTATGATGAGACTTTTAGTCCGGTTGTAAGAATGGGAACAATTCAAATTATTATTTCTTTGACTGGATGGAAGTTGAGTCAGCTTGATGTAAAAAAATGTTTTCTTGCATGGAGACTTGAAGGAGGAAGTGTACATGGAGCAACCCCCTGGATATCAAGAACAAAATTGTACAACTCATGTGTGCAGGTTAAAAAGAGCTATCTATGGTCTGAAGCAAGCATCTCGCTCTTGGTTTGACAACTTCTCACTAGAGATTCAGAAACATGGATTTTCACGTTCCATGCTGGACCACTCATTGTTTATTTTCAGAAGTCAAACTGTGACCACTTTGTTATTAATATATGTCGATGATATGGTTATCACAGGAAACTCTGCGACCCATATCCAAGAAGTAAAAGACTTACTAGGTCAGAGGTTCAAAATGAAAGATCTTGGAGCTCTACGCTATTTTCTTGGTATAGAAGTTGATAATCAGGCTCATGGCTTGACACTCACTCAGCACAAGTACACCGTAGATGTTCTTAGCAAGGCAGGCATGAAAGACTGCAAACCTCTGGGAACTCCGAGTGTGCTTAATCAAAAACTTAGCGCTCATGATGGAAATCTGTGTGATGACCCCACTTGGTATCAAAGCATAATAGGAATGTTACAATACCTCACATTCACTAGACCTGATATTGTTTATTCAGTCAATCAAGTGTCTCAATTTATGCATGCGCCACGTACTGGACATATTGAAGCTGTCAAGAGAATCCTTAGATATCTGAAAGAGACTATTGAGGATGGATTGACATACTCACCACAGCCATATGTCAAAGATGATAATAGACTCCGTGTATATTGTGATGCAGACTGGGCAGGAGATCCTGATGAACTAAGATCTACATCAGGATATTGTGTCTTCATTGAAAGAAATTTAGTTTCTTGGAGCAGTAGAAAACAAAAGGCTATCGCTAGATCAAGTACTGAGGCTGAGTATAGATCTATGACTGTTGCTACTGCCGAAGTCACATGGATCAGACATCTACTGATTGAAGTAGGAGAAAAGATCTCCCACACTATCTTGCTATGTGACAACCAAAGTGCTATAAACATGTCATTCAATCCAGTACATCAGAGTCGTGCTAAGCACATTGAGATTGACCAACACTTTGTGAGACAGAAAGTTGAAGAAAAAGAGATTGAGCCTGAGTTCGTCAATACTGAAAGACAAGTTGCAGACCTATTTATGAAAGGGTTAACCAAGGATCGTTTTTGGACGCTTAAAAGCAAGTTGTGCATGGTCTATAACCATGATCAACTTGAGGGGGGGTGAAAAAGGTGAAAAGTGTTTCGGGGTTGGATCCTGTACCAGACCCGAATTCACTCATGCATTAGCCCAGACCCGAGTTCATTCCTGTATAAGTCTGTTTTTTTATTTGTATCCGGGTTCGGATATTACACCAGACCCGACCCGACCCACTGTGTACACTTAAGTGTATTAATATAGGCATTAGGTCACAATTTCTGTAATGAAGAAATCGTGAGCCGTAGCCCCCCTCTCGTAATCTTTTCTTCGTCTCTCTCTCTCTTTCTCTCGTTTTCTCAATACAGGTACCAAGGTGGAATTCTAACACACCCGAGTCTAATAGCCAAAGAATTTTACCTGGAGGAGAGAAGGAGGACACAACGGCTCCAGAGATTGATCCCTTGAGGAGTGGTTGAAGAACTTCAATAATTTGATTTAGAGATAGATTGACATTGTTGGAGGTAGATGGTGTCTCCTCTTGGAAGGTTGTCGACATGACCATCATCTTTTTTCATTTGGGACACACGAGTTTTATGTGCCCGGGTTCTTTACAAAAATGACACGCGATTTTACTGTAGTCTCTTCTTCCATAATGTCTGTTATTTTCTCTTCCTCCTTGATTCTTGTTGAAGTGGGGAGGTTTATAAGTTTTGACATTGCTCCCCGGTCTAGATACAACGTAAGCTCCCTCATCCTCGTTTTTAGAGGGGACGGCCAACACATTTTGATTGGTTTTATTCATTCCACTCTAGTTGTCCCGGGCCGAGTTTGGAATGAGGCATGAGCAGTGTGGAGCTCTACTGAGTGGAAAATGCATCGAGCGTAAGAACGCGCGGTATGCATCAGCTTGATCGGTGACGTGCGGTGGTAGCATGGCATGCGATAGGCAACGATATCGTCGTTAGTGCATCGCTGTATGGCGGCACAGACGTGGAGCGTTGTTTGGCTAAGCAGTGCCAGCGAACCAGAGGGTGTTGCCTTTGGAGAGTGCTAAAGAACCTCTCAACTTGCGGATGTCCCACGCGAGGCGATTGGACGCACGGGGGTGCGTGTGGGTTAGGAGTAATTCCCCCAGGAGTCACACTAGGTGATTCCAACCGAGTAAAGATACTCGGGGCTAGGCAAGAGAGAGCCTATGCGCCAGCGAATGAGTTTGGGTGGTGCTCTTCGCTATGGCATGAAATCATCAACTGGTATTCGGACTGGGGGTCGAAAGACTTGGATCCTTCAGTGGCGAGGTTTCAACTGGCTTGCGCATGGAGCTGCGATGTGCACCATGGCATGCCAAGCTAAGGTAGGTTGGTGCCCTTCTCGGAAGTGCTTAGTTGGTATGGGACGACTATGCACAAAGTGGCATTGATAACATGTAACGCATTTGAAGATGCGCTTGAAGAGCTTCCGCTAGGCAGCTGTGCGCGGGTAGCGCACAGGGCCAATATTCTGATTCAGTACATTAAAAGTGTTGGTGGGTGGCTTGTGGCCGTTAGTCTGGCCATATTGGCTAGTCTAGCGTGCTACAGGTTGCGAGCTATTCCATGTCCGTGGCAAAAGTGGCTATGAGATAGCGATTAGAAGGCTTGTGACGGCAAGGAGGACCGTTGCGCCGCATGGGCTTATTGAGCGAAAATTAGCCCGTGACACTAGTTTCTTCTCCACTTAATTTGGTAAGAACATCTTCTAAAGGTAGAGAAGAAAAAGAAGATAAAAGAGATGATCTAGACTGTTCGAACTCGGATCTAAGCCTATTTAAGAAATTAAAAAAGTGATCCTCTTCAAGTTGTTTTTGCCTCAATTCGATTGCCTCTCCACTCCATTTAGGTTCAAGGAGAGCAAGTTCATCCCAAATAACCAATAATTCGGCAAAATATTCTTTAACCGACATCTCTCCTTGATGAAGAGTCAAAGCCTTCTTTTGAAGGTAATATTTATGGGACAAGTCTCTTGACATATACATTCGTTCAAGATACTCCCATACTTGATATGTTTTTTTGAATTTCAATATATTGGCATTAATCTTTATTTCCACCGAAAAGAAAAACCACGAAAGGATTTTGTAGTTTTTCATCTCCTACTTTTTATGACTTTTATTGTATTCTTCAAAAGATTTTTCTTTCTTCTCCATCAAGAACCTTAATCTCTCCTTTCTCAAAGATAGCGATTTTAGGTTCGGGAATAGTTTCTTAAACATATCCCCAAAGACCCTTACCTTTGATATGGGCCTTCATATTCCCGGCCCATATATGATAATTAGATCCATTTAATTTGAAGCCAAGAGAGAAGTGAGAGTCATTTTCGCCCATTAGAGAGAAGAAAAAAGAGAAGAGATGCGTACCACAAGGAGATATAAGGTCCTACTTGATGTAGGATGCTTCCAAAATATTGAATGAAGAAACTAGTCTTTACCTCGGTCACCAAAACTTGATGGCACGCTTTTCGAAGCAACCAATAGAGGGAACAAAATATATGATCTCCTTTTCTCCCAACCTTGCTCTGATACCATGTAAAAGTATCTTCAAAGATGTGCACTACAAGCACAAGCTCTACAAAAGGATACGTGTACAAAGACACACCAAGAACTCTTGAATAAAAGTACACAAAGGTACAAAGAGAACACTTGAAATGCAAAAGATTGAATCTATTGAGCAAGGGTGAGCACAAAGGCTCCCAAAAGATTGAGTCATAATAGTGGGGATACACCACTATTTATAATACAAGAGAAGACCAAAAGGAGGGGCTCCTACTAGACGTTGGAGCCCCTCCAACGATTAGAAATCTAACCGTTGGAGGGGGGTCCAACATCTCCCCCTCCTTTGACTTTTAGTCAAAAAAGGTAAAAAGAAAAAAAAAAGGAAAAAGGAAGAAAAGAAAAGAAAAGATAAAAAGAAAAAAGAAAAGAAGAAAAGGAAAAAAGAAGAAAAGTTACATGCACATTCACAAGTGTGAATCTGCATAAAATGAGAAATGACAGAAATGCCCCTGGGGCTACATAAAGAAAATAGTAGATACATATGCATATAATATATATATATATATAAATATATGTGTACATGATTTGATACAATTTAACACCTAGATGTGCCAAGATCATGCGGGCTTGTTTTGAAGGAAAAAGGGAAAGGAAAACATGCATTGTTCTAAAGCTGGAAGCAATAGAATTTGAACTCTCGACCTATTGCTTGCACGCAAACACTTCAACCACTTGTTTTGAGCTACAATATGTGATATAAAATACAGCTAAAACATATTTATTAACTGCTTACCAAGCCTACACAAGTTGAGCTGACCGACCACCCTTTGTTCATACTCCGATCAGGAAGCCTCAGGGCCTGATCTGGGCTTGCTGAACCTATTTTACATGTTTGAACGAGCCCTTTATGAGCTGGGCCATGAGCGACTCATCTTTTGCAGCTCTGGTTGCAAGGTTGACATTTGACTTGACATTATTTATATGACAATGCCCATGTATTGTTACTTTTATTACTCTTTCTCTCTCTCCATGTTGCTTGTATGAGTGTGTTTTAGCTCATAATAGTATTATATAATACATTTTCTGATCTTCCAGAATCCAAGTAGTGTTCCATCTGCCATGAATAGACTTTCACCTCTTCCCCATGAACCCGCTGACTTCGGAAGTGCCACAGTTGATATTCCTCTTGATACGGCAAAGGTATGCTGTTATACTACAGTTAGCATCATAACATCCATCCAAATATTTGTCTATTGTATAAAGTCGAACTGGACTTCTGAAATATGATTTGTTGTCAAATGTGTAGGATTTAAAAAGGAAAGAGAAGGAACTGCAAGCTAAGGAGGCAGAATTGAAGAAGCGAGAACAGGTTTGTCTGATGTGACTCGTTTTGAATATGTTGAACAGGACCTTACTTTATTCATGCACTTGTTTTGAGTTGGACTAGGCAATGTTTTGACTAGTATCTGGCAACTCTCGCCAACTTGATCTGGGGCATCAGAACTCATGTTCTGGATAGGTTGTCCAGGTTTTCATGATTTATGATGCTGTATGTTTGCTTCCTTTGACAAAGTTGGTTACTTCTGGCTGGACATTTGGCTCTCTTTCTTTGATATATTGTTTTATCCAATACGCTTTGTCAGTTTTAGCCTTCAGGTTTATGCATTTTGATTTTTGCTTCTTCTTAGTCTCCTTTTTCCTTTTCTTCTTGTCTAACAAGGATATGAGTCTGGTCAGTGTTGTCTTTGTTTATGATGAGATGGAATTCGACTTAAAACATGTCTCCAAGTATCATGTTCTTTGAGTTTCCTCTTCTGTTAAATCTTAGTTTCTGTCTTTCTTCTGGTACTGCAAGTGTGTTCCAGAGAACAGTAAACTTTCCTAGCCCGTATTTCACCTAAATTATTTCAAATATGCCTTCAATAGTTCAAACTTGTGTTCTTGGTAGCAATAAACAGTTATGCATGTTTTGCCATCAAGGGTGTGGTTGGATCCAGGGGGATCTTAAAAGAGGATCTAGGTTCTCTCAATTTCCCTCCCAGTGAATATATTCAGAGAATTTGAGAGCTATTGAGTTAGGTTGGGAATTGCTAGCTTGCTAGCCTCTTTGCTTCTCCGAAGGAAGTTTTGTGTAATGAAATATAATGCAGCTACTTCCTTCAGAGGGTCAAGATACTCTTTTCTGAGCTTATCTGCCTTCCTGATGTTGGCATTTCTGTTCAGATATTGATTGCTATTTTAATACTATTTCAATATGCTTTATGCAAGGTTATCTTCCCTTGTGTTTACCTTTTCATTTCCCCCCTGGGTATGCATGCTTAGTGCTCAGTTGCCATCTGATTTATCTTATTGAGAGCTGTTCTCTGTTTTACCCTTGCAGGAACTAAAACGGAGGGAGGATGCAGCTGCACGGGGTAATCTCTTCTTGTCTTCTTCACTAACATGTTTTGTTGAAAAATATAATGTTCACATTGCTGCTTATTGTGATGCATGGAGATTGCTTATTGTGTTTTAATTTTCTGTTTCTGTAGCTGGAATAGTCATCGAGGAGAAAAACTGGCCTCCCTTTTTCCCTATTATTCATCATGATATTGCAAATGAAATACCAATACATCTACAAAGGCTGCAGTATTTTGCCTTCGCATCATTTTTAGGTATTACTCCATCTTATGTACTCAGTTCTTTCTTTGTTTGTTAAATGTTATCCTTTTCTTTGAAAGAGAATTACAATTGATGTGAACAAACGAAACACACCATCTTGAAAGTGGTATAATTATTATGTTAGGGTTGGACCTTTTCCAACCTAGACAAGTATAAGTTTATACTGTGAAGAAACTAAGATTGATCTACCATTGGTATATGAATAGTCAGTATACACTTACAGAGATGTGTGGCTTGTTCCCACACTTTTGGTGTATATGATAGCCAACACAGTCTATTAGGTTCCCGCCATGCTGGGTTTCAGCTCTGCCTTCATTGGAAGTCATTGGGTTTGGCACCATCCTGGGTGGACAAGTATCCTTTACCATGTCAGCCCTTGTGCATAGCTGAAAACATAAACATACCATTTTTGGATTGGGTGACCTTACATAAATAGCTGGCTTGGTTTTAGATGGATCTGACCAATGAGTAACATCCTTTTGATTGAGCCTTTTTTGGCTTTGGTTGGCAAAAATAGGTGGAAGAATACACACAGTGCGCACGTGCACACACACAAACACAGTCACTCACTCAGCACACACAGACAGTCACTCACTCTTTCACTCAGTATGGATGTCCCCTAAATGATGAAGAATTTGTACCTTCTAATATGCAAGCATAAGCATGCACTTATACCTGAAAGGGGGTATGCAATAAATAGGGAAAGTCTTCCATGTATGAATGCTATATGTTTTTTCATGTACTATATGAACTGAGTTAGAAGAAATGACTTCTAGACATGTGCATGACAATTATGGTGAGTATATAGAAACATATTAACAAGTATTGGATCTGGCAAAGGCCTTTTTGTCATGAAATGGCATGGAGCTTGAGGTACAAATGATAAATTAAAAATAATAATGTTTTTATGACAAGGACTGCAAATGAATACTAAAAATGCATTATGCATTATCATAATGCATTTAACAAAGGCATAAAAAACCACAAACTGATTTAAGGACAACAAAGAATTAAAAATATAAATGTTAATGTAATAAAATGAATAATAACATAAACTTACACGTTATATACACACACACACACATCACTCTCTGACTTTACTTTCACATACACACTAATATATATAGAGGGCTAGCCCTCCAACTAGCTGTTAGGCACTATGTCTAACAGCTAGCTGGTCATTTTGAAATATGACCAAATTGAAAAAAACAATTATTTGGTCATCCTAAGAATGACCAAGATAAGAACAAAAATAAAAAATAAGAAAATACCTAAACTAGCCTAAAAGTATACCTTAAGTATACTTAACCCCTAAACCTAATAGGTATACATGAGTGTACCTTGAATAAAAGAAGAAATAAATACAAAAAAATATAAGACATCAAAAATACATATCTTTTAACACTTCTTTCTGTGCCACTCTTGCAAACAAGATTGTACTCTTATGGATGGTATGACATAAGAAATTCTAGCAGTATATATAGTGCCTAAATTCAATTAGGTATGACCATTCTTGTATTGCAAAGAATTGAGATAAAAATGGTGAAACCGATATTTTTTACATAAAGGAGTTGTAATGAGGGCTTGAAGTTGGTATAAAAGATCAGAAAGTACTTTCCCGTGATCCTGATTTTTTGAGTTTCAAACCATTAACCAAAGAGGGAGGGAGGGACCTGTACCCCTATCGATACAGGTGCGTGGCCTTCTAGCTGTGCCCATGTTACATAGATCAGAATCTGTCCCGGCAACCATAAATCAGGGTAGATCAAATAAAATATTTTGAGGTACATAATGAAATTGAAAACTTGATATTTGTAAGACTACCAATAGATTTTTCTTGGTACAATTTAGAACGTGTCTACTACTTTGAAGCATCTGGAATGTGAGCTACAATTAACTCATAAAGTTCTGTTAACTGCATACATTGTATCTCATTGATGAGGAACATGGTACCTTAGAATTCCAGAACTTGTTTTGGTATTATTACTCTAATTGAAAATTTTAGTAGTGCCAAAAAAACTGAGTCAAGAGTATGTTGCATACTGATCAATAATTCTGGCTTTAGAAATAGTAGAATCCCAAATTGTTGTGATATTTAATCACGTGTGCTATCTCTGATCATTTTTTCATGTAAAAGTGGCACATAACAGCCAACTCAAATAATGATATGAAGTTTAAAAAACTGAATCTTCAAGTGTGAATTAAAATACCTGAGAAAGTAGAACAAAGGATGTTCTCTCTCTCTCTCTCTCTCTCTCTCTCTCTCTATATATATATATATATATATATAGCTTACGTGCAGGAACATGCGCTGAATAATTGAAAGGCGTAGAGAGCAGTTGCTCAAATATGTAAATTAGTAGAACAAGGATTCCATCTTGCTAATATCGCAGATGTGTGTGTTTGTAGAATTTAAGACCTTGAAAATACAATTATATTTGCTTATGTGCATCTTTATGTCTGTGTTGACATGCTTGCACCCCCACATTATTTCTGCAAATGACTCAGGAATTTTCATGTCCACATGTAGATCTGTTGTGTATTGGTAGAAGTTATGTTCAAGTATGGGCAACATTGCAACCTTCATGGCATGGAAACATTGCAACCTTCATGGCATGTGCATAGGTTTCTAAAATTGATGTGCATTAATTGGCTTTTCCTATTGTGCAGGACTGGTCTTATGTCTTCTGTGGAATTTAGTAGCAGTTACTGCTGCATGGATTCGAGGAGAAGGTTGGTAATTTAAAATTCTTTTTACATACCATGTAACATACACATTTCCAGTTTTCTAAATATGAAGTTTTCAGTCACATCAATTAGTCCAAACATGGAGCTATATTAAATGTCTCGTTTTTTATCTATCAATAAATGTTTCTCTCTAGGTGTCAAAATATGGTTGCTTGCCATTATCTACTTTATATCTGGGGTTCCAGGAGCATATGTTTTGTGGTATCGCCCCCTTTATCGCGCCATGAGGTAAACCTTGCCTATTTATCCTTTTCTTTTTTTCCATGTTTATGGTATGGAAGGTTTTCTTTCAATGTAACTCCTATATGTATATTTGTGTGCTGCGATCTGGTTATATGCTGTTGGAAGATAAGTCTTGACTCAATACTCTTTTTTCAGGACCGAAAGTGCTCTGAAATTTGGCTGGTTTTTCCTTTTATACCTGGTATTGTTGTCACTCAGTTTACAGCCTTCTTTCTCGAAGGATCAGCATTTTCTGCTAAACCTAATATTGAATTCTTTGCTGCTTTCACATCAGCTTCACATTGCGTTCGTCATTTTTGCGGCAGTGGCTCCTCCCATTATCTTTAAAGGAAAATCTTTGGCGTAAGTTATTTTGCAGATTGCTTCACGTAGTGCATATGAGCAGACTTCATTCATTGTTCATTCTTTTTAATTTGTGGAAGTAGTATTGTTGGAGTTGATTAAATATAGATTAGGAATATATTTCTTAACAAGATCTGGAATTCGTGGATAATGATGGCTAGAAGTTATGCATCAAGGTGCAAATTTGAAGTTGCTCTTGTCATGCTAAAATAAACTGTATATGTGTGAAATTGCTTATTTGTGGATTCTGAACATACTGATCTCTTGAATTTCTGTGGAACAGTGGTATCCTACCAGCAATTGATCTCATCAGCCCGAAGGTCATAGTTGGGGTAGGTTCATATTCTTTGTCTATGCTGCCATAGTTAACTAGTTACAGCTTTCTGGTAATGGTGGTTGGAGACTCAATTTTGCAAATATCCAATCAATTGTGGGAGGCCACGGTGAGCTGGATGTTCTGGTTATCAAGTTATATCAAACCTGACATCATATGTCCTGTTTGCATGGAAGCAAAGAGCTATTACAATGAGAAACTCATGGTTTGTGGACTTATTGCTTCCATTTAAACAGGTCACTAAGTTTCATTTAGCTTTTCCTGTGTGTGGGCATGCATACATTTCACACACAATTCAATTTAGAAGTTTGATATGTAGGGTGGGGCCAGAGAACTTGCTTAACTACGAAGTGGCCCACATCACACAGAATTCTCTTTTGTTTTTTCCAGTGTTTAATCTTTGGTGTTCCCTGCTTATGTACTTATCTGCAAGAAGAGAGTTTTGGTAGCGATTTTATTTACTGGCTTCTGCGTTCATTCAGATTCTTTACTTTGTTGGGTTTGCGTTATTCTGCCTAGAATCTCTCCTCAGCATCTGGGTTATTCAGGTACTTTTCCACACTAACCTGTTGTATCACCTCCCAATCGTGGTTGGCATCCCTGTCTTCATTCCTTAAGTTCGATTATTTTCATTATTTCATCTCATTCCTTTTCCCCGTATGTGTACTTTTATTTATCCGAGCAGCAAGTGTATATGTATTTCCGGGGCAGTGGGAAAGCTGCTCAGATGAAGCGTGAAACTGCACGTGGTGTCATGAGAGCTGGGCTATAAAGATGGTGTATATATTGGGAATGGTTTCATGCAAATATGGATGTTTCACTCTTGGGAGTTGTTTGTGGTTTTCGGCTTCCCATGATGGAGTTGTGTATCATTTTCTCTTTTCTTTTTGGTGCAGGGATACTCCTGCACAAAACAGACCATCTTAGTGTTAGCAATTCTGTAATTTGTTTGAAGTGAATTTTCTTTTTCTTTTCAGTTGTTTACAGGTTTTCCCTTTTTAAAAGGTTATTTGTGAATACACTGATGCTCATTTGCATTTTAGTTTAGTTTTTACTGGAGTAATGAATGCATAAAGCTTGTTTACTGAAGATTTTGACATGAACATCCTTGGATGGGCTGCAAATCTTTATTATTATTCTTTTCTTGTTATCATGGGGTTGATGGTGGTGGTTATCCAATCAGGCTAGTCATTCTCGGCTTGAAGCCTTGAACTTGGGCTTTGCAAAAGGTTCCACTTGTGCCAGATTCGCTAAGCTAACAATTAAATCTCAAGCATTGATCTTAAGTTTGATAACTTATCAAGCCATCTCATGCAATTCTGATTTTAGAGTTTGATAACTTATCAAGCCATCTCGGGCAATTCCAAGCTTCGTTTAGCTACTGCTTACTCCCATGTGCTCATAATTTCGAAAAACTTGTTCGATATAGTTGTCAAAAATTAAGAAAGGATATGATAAATTATATTTCGTTCGTTCATTCATTTGATCCAAAACTAGTGTGCAACTGAATGACATCCAATAGGATAGTGTGGAATCCAGAAAGGCCAAAACAAGGATTTTAACATTCAAATCGATTTAGATTAAGTCCAAGTCTTAACATAGTTTCGAAGTAATATATATTGATTCAAAGTCCGATTCATATCCGAATTAAGCAAATCCGAACCTGATTCGAATTCATGTGTATTATTTAAGGGCTGGTATTCGCTATGTGTCGGATACAAATTGGATATTAAAACCAACCCGATTCATTTTTCACCCTAATTAAAAGTTTAGAAATTCCTAGTCACTTGACAAGGCGTGTGGCCGTGTGGGCTGGTAAGGGCACACAAATCGGACGTTGCTTGCACTAACGTATGCCTGTAAGTGTTCGACCAAATGCCTCAATGAAATCCGTCGCCCACTTCTCTGCACCACTTCCACCCTTCTCCTCTACAGCTGATCCATTTGCATAAGCATCGAAAATACACATAAAATCTTTTTTCATTATTCAGGAATTTGTATGATGGTCCAGCACTACTGCATAAGATATGGGCATCAACACCTACAGGATTGTGCTCGAGGGTACCCCTTTTCTCCATGTAAGTTCGATTACCCCTCATCTCCTTTTCTCTTCCTTCCCATATCAAGAAAAGCAACCGTTTTTCTTCCTAGAAAACCATGTATCTTTCATGGGTTTAGGCTCTACTGCCACACACAAGAACCAAATTTTCAGAGAGGACAGTTAACAGGACCAGAAATAAGAGATATGGTGGTTGCATACCATCGGTTTTGCGATCTTTAGATGTTGATGGTGATGTGGGCAACGCCTTAAAGCCTTGGGCTGGAAGGCTCACCCCAAAGGAACAAACCATCGTTCTCAAAGAGCAGCGTGATTGGAACACAGCACTTCTGGTGTTCCAGTAGTTCAAGTCTCAAGAAAACTACGTTCCCAACGTTATACATTGCAATATTGTTCTCAGAATTCTGGGTAGAGCTCAGAAATGGGATCAACTGCGTGTTTGTTGGATTGAGATGGTCAAAGCCGACCTTTTGCCCACAAACAATACCTATGCCACGCTGATTGGTGTGTATGCTAAGGCGGGTTTATCAAAAGAGGCACTTGAATGGCTCAAACAGATGAAGATCAGAGGAATTTTCCCAGACGAGGTTACCATGAATACCGTCGTACATGTTCTGAAGGAAGTGCGGGAGTTCGATCAGGCCGAGCGGTTTTTCAAGAATTGGTGTGTTGGGCAGATGAATTTAGAGGGGTTGGACATCTCTGCGACTGATTCAGAGATGGGTCCTAAGTATTTCTTGTCAACAGAGCTCTTCAAAGCCGGTCGACCACGATTAGCTAAGCATTGGAATCACAGAAGTTCACCCAATTTAAGCAATATGGCTGATTCTAGCACGGATGAGAAGGTATCTGTTCACAAGCCACGGCTTGCTGCTACGTATAATACATTAATCGACCTGTATGGGAAGGCCGGGCATCTCAAGAATGCATCCAATGCCCTTGCAGAGATGTTAAGGTCTGGTGTCATTCCTGATAAGGTGACATTTAACACAATGATTTACACTTGTGGATCCCATGGGTACATGAGTGAAGCAGAGTCTCTACTGTCTAAAATGGAAGAAAGGGGTGTATCTCAGGATACAACTACTTTCAACATCTTTATAGGTTTATATGCAACTGCTGGAGACATGGATAATATGCCGAAGCACCACAGGAAAATTAATGAGATGGGTCGCTTACCAAATACAGTGACATATAGAACTATATTGCAGGCATTTAGTGAGAGGAAGATGGTTAAAGAATTAGAATCAATGATGGAGTAAATTAAGCAATCTGGTGTCAGTGTTGATGAGCAGTCAGTACCCATCATCATGAAGATGCACATAGATTTGGGGCAGCTTGATTGTGCCAAGATCTTTCTTGAAGAGTATCAACATGTACGAGGGCTCTCCTCCACAAACTATGCAGCCATCTTAGATGCATATGGTGAAAAGGGTTTATGGAAGTAAGCAGAGGCTATGTTCTTGCACAGGCGGGAGTCAGGAATTAAGATGGAGACAGTGGAATACAATGTCATGATAAAAACCTATGGAATTGCTAAACTTCATGACAAAGCACTTACAGTGTTTGAGAGCATGAGAAGTCATGGTGCTTGGCCAGATGAATGCACATATAATTCACTCGTCCAAATGCTGTCAGGTGGAGAATCAGCTGATGCTGCCAGAGATCTCATCAAAAATCCAAGAAGCAGGGTTCAGACCTTGCTGTGCAACTTTCTCTACTGTCCTTGATAGTCATGGGCGTGCGAGTCTAGCTACAGAAGCAGTAGATGTGTATCGGCAGATGTTAAGAGCAGGAATCGACCCAAATGAGATTGTCTATGGGTCCTTGATTAATGCATTTGCTGAAACTGGAAAAGTTGAAGAAGCTCTTCATTACTTCCATGTGATGCAAGAATCGGGATTAAAAGCTAATCAGGTTGTGTATGCTTCTCTGGTAAAGGCATACAGTAAGGTGGGTTCTTGGAGGGAAGCACAGGAGCTGTATAAAAAGATGCTGGATTTGGACGTTGGGCCTGATATTATTGCATCAAACAGCATGATTTGTCTTTATTCTGAGCTTGGGATGGTGCATGAAGCTAAGTTAATTTTTGACAGACTAAGAAGGGAAGGTTCTGCTGATGGGGTATCCTTCACCACTCTGATGCGTCTATATATAAACATGGGCATGGTTGATGATGCAGTTGAAGTTGCTCAGGAAATGGAACTGTCTGGCCTGCTTACTGACTCCACTTCTTTTAATGTGGTCATGTCTTCATATTATACCAGTGGACAACTGAGAGAGTGTGCTGAGGGCTTACATCAAATGTTGGCAAAAAAAATCTTGCCAAACAATACCACTTTCAAGGCAATCTTTACCACATTGAAAAAAAGCTGCCTTCCAGTTGAAGCAATGAGTCAGCTTGGCATGTTGTACAAGGATAGAAAATGTTAAAACATATGTAATAATACCATAATACCCGATAGGGGTATTATGGTCATTTCACAAAGTACCCCATAGGGGTACTTATTTTGTTTCTCTTATTTTACTATTTTTTATTTTTCTTTTTATTTTTAAAATTGTATTTTTTGGATACCGAAAAGGGGGCCCCACAATGGAGCCGTTGGGGCCCCCAACGGTCACATATGTGACCGTTGGGGCTCCCAACGACTCTATTGGGAGCCCCTTTGGTCTCCTTTTCTTATAAATAGGGGGAACCCCCCATGTATGTTGTATTGCTCTTGAGAGCTCCTCTTCAATAATAGTGATATTATTTTTCATGTGTGTTGCCTTTTTATAAGGCCCTTTGTATATCCCTTAGTGGATTTCCTCTCTTGTGCTTGTTGCACTTGTCCGTGTGGGACATAGTGAATGCTTTAGCATTTTTGGATTCTTCTGCTTATTTCATTACATGGTATCAGAGCCATACGATCTTCTAAAGGTAAAATCTTGTCTCTCTCTACTTCCTTTCTTTCTCACATCTTCATTGTGTAGCAATGGAAGTCAAGATCGATCTATCATTCAAACTCAATGGAAAAAATTACATGATGTGGGCATCCGCAATGGAGAATAATCTCAAATGCAAGAAGCTTTGGGGTTATGTAATGGGAACCGTTCCGGAACCCCAACTTAAGCTCACAAAGATGGAAGGAGATCAAGAGAAAGCACTTGAAGGCGATGCTCGTCTCAAGGCCATTGAAGATTATAATCATCAAATGGAAGATTGGGAGAGCAACCATGCAAAAATCCTAGCATGGTTTATGAATAATGTCGAACTCAAGGTATGTGCAAATATTGCAAAATTCCGCCGGGCAAATGAAGTTTGGTTTTTTATGAAGGGTATGTTTACCCAAAAGGATCTTGCAAGAGCTTATTTTTTGCAAGAAAAAGTGAGAACCACAAAACAAGGTGACATGAGCATACAAGACTATTATAGTGCTCTAAATCCTTTGTGGGATGAATTGGCTCTTTTAGAGCCTAAATGGGTATCTATGGAGGATGTGGTACTAAGACAAAAACAAATGGAACAAGATAGATTGTTTCAATTTTTATTTGGGCTTCGTCCCGAATTTGAACAAGTTAGATCCTCACTCCTCCATAGATCCACGTTTCCTCCCTTAGAAGAGGCTATTGCCGAGATTACTCAAGAAGAGACTAGACATAATATGGGTAAAAGCATTGATGAAGTTTTTGCCGTATCTAAACCCGACAATCATGTCAAAACATACAAACCACCTCATTTTGGTAAGCAAGGGAGTGGTGGGAGAAAAATGATTATATGTCATCATTGTTATGAGCCGGGACATATTAAACCTGTTTGCCCAAAGCTAAATGGAGCATTCAAGCCAAAGGTGGCTTCCGTTGAAGAATCATCCACCAAAGAAGATGACGGCAAGAACGGGGATCTCAAAGATACTCTTGGACAAATTTCCTTGGCTCTCCAACAAATTCTAAAGGCAACTTCTTCCACCTCCGGTGCCGCAATTGCCTCATCATCACCTCCCGGTACGTACTCTTGGATTTTAGATTCTGGAGCTTCTTTTCACATGACCCCTCATGAAAATGCATTAACCAATGTGCACACCAATTCAAAAATGTCTTGTGTCTCTACGGCCGATGAAACCTTTCTCAAAATAAATGGTGTTGGAACTCTTGATTCTAAAAATGTTCAAAATTTTCTTGTTCCAAAAGTTAGAATAGTTCCAAAATTAAATCTTAACCTCTTTTCCGTTTCTCAAATAGCCGACCATGGATGTGAAATATCTTTCTCATCCCAAGGGTGCTTTGTGCAGGATCTCCGGTCCGGGAAGCGGATTGGGCAAGGCCATAGGAAGGGAGACCTTTATTTTATGGATAATTTAATGCTTCCAAATACCTCATTTTGTACTTATGTCCAAGACAAAAATATTGAAACTTGGCATAAAAGGCTTGGACATCCAAGTTACTCTAAAATGTATCTTTTTCCTTTTGGACACAAGTTTTGTAAAGAAAAAGATATCAATTGCAAAGATTGCATTTTTGGCAAAATGAAGTCTACTCCTTTTCCTATTAGATCCTTTGTGACAACAAGACCTTTTGAATTGGTGCATTCCGATGTTTGGGAGCCATCTCCGGTTCTATCTAAAGGTGGTTATTCATATTATGTTACTTTTATTGATGATTATACTAGATATGTATGGATTTATTTTCTTAACTTTAAATCGGAAGTTTTTAACTTCTTTAAAGAATTCCATGCAAAAATTCAAAATCAATTTCAAAGTCAAATATCCATTCTTAGATCCGATTCGGGTGGAGAGTACTTATCAAATGATTTTCAATCATATCTAAAACAACATGGCATTTGTCATAAAAAATCTTGCCCAAGAACTCAACAAAACGGTCTAGCGGAAAGAAAACATAGGCATATTTTGGAAACCACTAGATCCTTACTCATTTCAAAAAATATTCCTAAAATTTTTTGGGCCGAAGCCGTATTAACCTCCACCTATTTGATCAATAGGATGCCATCTTCAAAATTGAATAATATCTCTCCTTATGAAAAACTTTTTAATATGACACCCGACTACAATCGTCTTCGGATTTTTGGGTGTAAATGCTTTGTTCTTTTACATAAAAGAGATAAATTGTCACCTAAAGCAATAGAATGTGTATTTTTAGGATATGGTGAAAATAAAAAAGGCTATAGATGCTTTGATCATAAAAACAATAAGTTATTTGTCTCCAAAGATGTAACCTTTTTAGAAGATGAAAATGGATTTGACATATTGGAAAAATCAAATGAAATTGATTATATGTTTATCAATGATCTTTTAGAAGATTCAAATGATGACTCTTTGAGTCATCCAGAAGTTTTAGAAAATACTCATGATTCTCATGATAATGATGTATCACCAACTAATGGTGACAATCTCCAAGTATACACTCGGCGTGAGGAAGCCCAACCTATTAGTGCTTTAGAAAAATTCTTGCGGCTTAATGAACCCCTAGAAGAAACCTCCCTTAGGCGTTCTTCTAGAGAATCAATTCCACCTAATAGGTTTGTCTCATATGAAACTCTTTCACCTAAATATAGAGCTTGTCTAATAGCCTTGCATTCTTACTATGAACCCTCCCATTATAATCAAGCAAAAAGTATACCTCATTGGGTTGAAGCAATGAAAGTTGAACTAGATGCTTTAAATAAAGCTAAAACTTGGGAAATAGTTCACCTTCCTCCAAATAAGAAAGCTATAGGATGTCGATAGGTCTACAAAGTCAAAACAAAAAGTGATGGTTCCCTAGAGCGTTATAAAGCTAGATTAGTTGCTAAGGGATACTCACAAGAATATGACATCGATTATGAGGAGACTTTTGCTCCCGTGGCTCGCATGACAAGTGTTAGAACTTTAATTGCGGTAGCATCATCTAAGAAATGGCCTATATTCCAATTAGATGTTAAAAATGCCTTTCTTAATGGTCAGTTGAATGAAGAAGTATATATGGACCCTCCGCCGGGAATCAGTGTTAACCAAGGTCAAACCCTTCGGTTATTAAAAGCCTTATATGGTCTTAAACAAGCCCCTAAGGCTTGGTATGATAGATTTAGTGCTATCATGTTACAATTGGGATTTCGCTCATGTTATACTGACACTGCTCTTTTTGTTAAACATGCAGGTAATAGTATCATCATCCTTCTGCTTTATGTTGATGATATGATCATCACTGGCAATGATGAAAGTGGTATTCTTAAAGTTAAAAATATGTTAAAACATAATTTTGATATGTCTGATCTGGATTTTCTCAAGTACTTTCTTGGTATAGAAGTTGCATACTCTCCTCGAGGGTATATATTGTCACAGATGAAGCTTGCTGCAGACATATATTCCAAATCTGGGATTTCAGATGATAAAAAGGTGGAGACTCCCGAGGTTATCAATGCTAAACTACAACTGGAGGATGGAGTTCTGCTGGATGATCCTACGCCCTACAGGCAACTCATAGGCTCCCTCACCTATCTGACTATCACCAGGCCCGATATTGCTCATGCTGTGCACTCTGCAAGCCAATTTCAGCATGCTCCTACATCTGTGCATATGAGTGTTGTGCTCCGGATCATTCGATATATTAAAAATACTTTGACTAAAGGGCTATTCCTATCTTCAATCTCTTCCTTAGATTTACTAGCTTATACTGATGCTGACTGGGGAGGAAACCCAAATGATCGAATCTCAACTACTGACTTTTGTGTGTTTCTAGGAGATTCGCTAATTGCTTGGAGGTGCAAGAAACAGCAGAAAGTCTCCTTGTCTTCTACTGAAGTAGAATACAGGGCTATGGCAACCACTACAATGGAGCTTGTGTGGCTTCGAAGTCTTCTTCAAGATATGGGAGTCGAAATTACTGGTGCTTCGAAGCTTTGTTGCGACAATAAAAGTGCCATCTATATTGCCAGCAACCACACCTTTCATGAAAGGACTAAACATATTGAGATAGACTGTCATTATGTACGTGATGAATATCTTCGTGGGACAGTTACACTGCCATATGTCACTTCAGAATATCAACTTGCAGATTTCTTTACCAAAGCCCTGCCTGCTCCTCGCTTCTTGTTCCTTCTTGGCAAACTTTCGATCATTCCCCCGTAAAGTTTGAGGGGGGGTGTTAAAACATATGTAATAATACCATAATACCCGATAGGGGTATTATGGTCATTTCACAAAGTACCCCATAGGGGTACTTATTTTGTTTCTCTTATTTTACTATTTTTTATTTTTCTTTTTCTTTTTAAAATTGTATTTTTTGGATACCGAAAAGGGGGCCCCACAATGGAGTCGTTGGGGCCCCCAACGGTCACATATGTGACCGTTGGGGGCTCCCAACGACTCTATTGGGAGCCCCTTTGGTCTCCTTTTCTTATAAATAGGGGGAACCCCCCATGTATGTTGTATTTCTCTTGAGAGCTCCTCTTCAATAATAGTGATATTATTTTTCATGTGTGTTGCCTTTTTATAAGGCCCTTTGTATATCCCTTAGTGGATTTCCTCTCTTGTGCTTGTTGCACTTGTCCATGTGGGACATAGTGAATGCTTTAGCATTCTTGGATTCTTCCGCTTATTTCATTACAAGAAAACCATATTCTAAACAAGCAATAATAATCTCTCTGTACTCTGCAGTTGGAATGAACTCATATGCACTGAAATCTTGTGAAAGCCTCACGAATGCGGAGGTTGAACTTGATACTTGATTCTCATGCATACAATGTTCTGATTTATGCATTTGTAGCTTCTGGGGAAGTAGATAAAGCCTTAAGCTTGTTCATGAAAATGCAAGATGAGGGACTTGAAGCAAATACAATGACTTATATTAATCTGGTAAGCTGCTATGGAAGAGCTGGACTAATAGAAGGTGTGAAGCGGATTCACAGGTAGATTAAATCTGGAGAGATCGGACAAAGTGAGTCGCTCTTAAATGCCATTGTGGATGCTTACAACAATGATGGTAGACGGGATCTTGCAGACATGGTCATTCAAGAAAGGTGGTTTGGCTCTAATGTTGTACACGAACATGAAAGTGACATGGAAGATGGATCACCCCTATGTCACATGGGTGCGGGTGCAGGTATACGGCACTTTAAAAAACCTTAGGTGCGGGGGGTGCGGCAGGGCAAAATGTAAAAAATTATATATATATATATATATATATATATATATATATATATATATATATTTTGAAGTTTTAATAGTTAACATTATCATAATATCATTCATCATGCATCCAATATATCAAATTAACAATTTACAATTTTATTTTACATTACAAAAACTAACACCACAATTAAATCAACCTAAATATCAATCAAATAAGTAAAACGAAAAGAACTAAATTACATACAAAAAGTATATCCTACAATGTATATGACGATGAAGTAATGGATCTTAATAATTTTCTGTTTCATCATCAAATGCATCATAAAAAGAAAGATTGGGCTCAGATAAATTTATGTTTGTCATGTTGAAATCATGCTCTCCCTTTAAGTCACACTCTTCTGGGTTTACATCTCACAATTTGGATGTTCTTTGTCACATTAAAAACCCAATTTGAAAATGTTAAATACAATACAAATATATTTAAATGAAAAATTAAGAAATAATCAAATAACTAAGAAAGCAAATTAGTACCTCTATTAATTATTGGTTCGCGAAAGTAGTCAAAGATTTGAATGAACATATACTAAATCCTCTGCTCACTTTTCGGTAAGTTTGTTTTTCTTCATGTTGTGGATTTGAGAATATGTGCTTCAATTTCTTTCATAACAAGATGAACTAGCAGGCTGAGATAGCAATCCTAATGCAAGACATTGGAGAAGAGGCATTTCTGATTCAAATGTTGACCACCATGTGATAAGATCTATATTATCATCATCTTTTGCGAGTAATGTCTGTCCATATAATCTCGAAGATGCAAAATTTTCAAACTCTTGTGTGACTTGATTTAAAATATGTGATTCTGAAAAAAGTCTTGTCATACACGTATTTCTATGTCTTGATAGCTCTGAGTCTAAATTTGGATGGACACGATCAATACCACCTTTATGCCACTTTTTTGCACAATATTTTGGATTAAGAGAATGTGTCATACAATGCAAAGGAGTATTGCTCTTAACCCATCTTCTAACTAAAATTGAATGAATATGGTTAAAAAAATATGAATTGTCTAATGCATGATTTTTTCTTTATGCTTGAAAACTATAACTTGTATTTTTTCAATCATATTATCTCACATTTTATAAACTTTATGAAGCATGGGTTCATCTTTATCAACTTATCTCAACATTTCTCAAATAGGTTGCGTAAATTGAAGGAAGTATACCACTTTGTTCCAAAACTCATCATCAATAATGAATTTCTTAATTTTTTGAGCTTTGACATCATCATCAACATAATAAAATATCCAATTCTCATCAGTCACCATGTTAACCAAAGCATTCTTCACTTTTTTAATTCTCTTTACCATCACAATGATGGATGCAAAACGTGTTTCAACGACCTTCAACAATTTCAGGTCAGAATGCCTATTAAATATAACATTAGCATAATGGTGGTTAACAACAAAATTTCTAATGCTTTTGACATTTCTTTTTAAATCTTCAATACATGAACATAAAGCATATACTGGTGGATTTTCTTCTTCTTTGGGTTATAGATGCTCTTGAGGGCCAGATTTAAGCTGTGTGCTACACAGAGAGTCCAAAAAATATGAGGGTACTCACTTTCCAAACTCAATGCTGCACTTTTACAAACTGAAGCGTTGACTGTAATGATTTGTACTACTTTCTGATCACCCACTTCTTTTATAACTTGTATAAACAACCCCTTCAAATACTCTGCATTTTTATATTATCCAAATACATCAACTGCTTTCAAGAATATTGAGTCACTAAGCGAAGAAACAATGAAATTGATTAGTGGATACTTTTGAATATCTGTCCACCCATAAGAAACAATAGAAACTCTATTTTGCTCCCATGAATAATTTTTAATCTCTAGCAACCTCTCCATGTTTGCCCTCTCTTCTGCAAAAAGTGTGGTTCGCAGTTTTTTGAGCTTGGAGGTATATAGCCACTTAAATTATAATTTGCCAAAGAAGTTACTAAATCCTTCCAATAAGGATTTCTAACTGCATTAAATGTGAGTGAACTAGAATAAAAATACTTCCCTACTTTTCTATCCATCTTTTCCCTTTCATATGTATTGAATGATGCTTCTACCGTTCATGTTCCTCTACCTTCTACATTGACTTTTCTTTTTTTTTTCAGCATCTTTTTAGTGGCTTCCAAATGACACACTAATTACACAAGAATCACAATAGTCTTTCTCTTCTCATATTTTTCTTGTATTTTCTTGTATTGTCTTCGCATTGCCTCATCAACTTTTCTACATCCTGAAATATCATGTCCTGGTATCTTCAACAAATGAGCCTTAACTCTTGTATAAGACCCAACAAAATCTATTTCATAAAGCTTGCATCAAAATCTCTTGTTTCCACCACCTTCAGTTTTTGCACGCTTATCTATATGTACCCATAGTAGCCCTGTATCATCACTCACACTACAACTATCAACAATACTAGCAGCAAAACTCATATGTGGGGATGAGCAATACTAGCAGCAGAACTCATATGTGGGGATGAGGATGACACAAGTCATTTTCCTTTATCCGTCATTTTTGTCCTGAAAACACAAAAAAATAGTGAAAACCCATTCTAATATCAAAAAATGTGAATCAGTTGGACAAATTCACATTCATTCTGAATTTGCAATGCACATTCAAGACTGCAATAATAATATAAAAACATCGAATGAGACTTGCACTATTGTAGTATCTTCTAAACATATTCACAATAAACAAAATTTTGATATTGCATTCAGATGACAGAGAATGGACGAACAAAATTTCAGATATGTGTCTCAACAGAAATTATATATCATTAAAAGGCATGCATCTTTAAAATATTTTCATAGTATGATCGAACGAGAGAAATTTGAAGAAAACAACACCCTAATATCTCACAAATCATATTAGGTTAACTGTCACTTCTTAGACTGGGTTTTTCGAAAGGAGATGGGGTGGTTTGTCATTCATGAGTGTATCCTTATATGATGACACCCTTGACTTTTTACTGCATATACATGTTATATATATATATATATATATATATATATATATATATATATATATATATATATATATATATGTATATATATATATATATATATATATTTATATATCCAAAAGCATTTACATAATATCTTCATTGGGTAATATGAATATACTATGTTCTCAATGTGATTGTATCATTCTTTTGACCTCATATTCTCCTTCTATCAAAGAGTGACGGTGGCACAATTGCAGATCCCGTTTTGAGCCACATCAACATGCTTGAGTCACAGTATTTGAAAATCTTATGGTCATTTCAACTCCTGATATATGTTGAAGCCCAATAAACTATTTTCCTCTTTCCAGTCAAAGGAAAACTTGATTCAGGCTCGACTTGCATAAAAATGGAAATTCTGTAATATCTATTATTTGTTTGAGACATAAGCGAATTAAATGTTTTATTAGCTAATTCAACAAAGTTTTTTTATTATTGATAATTGATGACTTTGATATGTTAGTTTCTCTAGGTTGGTAAGATATAGATATGAGATACATTTTGATCTCTTTCATGAATGTTACTCAATGTTCTTGTTTTTTTTTTTTTTTGCTTTTTCAGCTAGCCGACTCTTCCACATTGAAGAGAGAGATAGCAGAGGGAGTTGACATCATGGTTGTGAGGGAACTTACTGGAGGTGCATTCTAAGTGATTGAGAGTGAGACTAAGAGAGAGAGGGCGACTGATTGAGAGTGAGAGAGAGCTCGTGAGACTGAGAGCGAGTGAGAGTGGGAGAGAGATAGACGTACCTGATAAGTGAGCAGTGGCCAGAAGGAGTCAGAGACCGTTGGCATCGGCGTTGACAAAGGCGTCAAAGGCGATGTCTGCCTCGGCTTCAGAAGAGAGGCTTCCCTCCTGAGGAGGAGGATTAGGGCAAAAGTATTTTGCCTTAATCCTCCTCTCAAGCAATAAAACATCAGGCATTTTTCCAGTCTTAAATTTGGACAAAAATGACCTTGGGTGCGTTGACCACACCCAGGGTCCATTGACCGCACCGGGTGCTGCACGCACACCCGCATCGCATCGACCCAGGTGCGGCACCCGGTCAGCTGAATCCCTGTGACTTAGGATCACCCTTGTAAGCTTTAAAGGTTCTATGTTTTATATGAACTGTATGGCTTAAAAGTTAAAATACTTTATTCTGTATACTCAGAAAATGGAAATTTGATGGCAAGATGTGGATGTTATAAGATCATGTTGCTGACATCCAAGCCTTTTCAACATGGAATTATGGAGTTGGAAGCATATCAACTTTGATATTACTTTTAGTAGTTCTGTGCCAGAAGTTAATGTTTTGACTGACCATAAAGTGATGACCCTTGACTGTATGAATTGACTAATTTGTTCTTGACACCTTGTACGAATTTGGAAACATTTTTGGGGGTTTATAATATAAATGATATTTCTTGTTGTAGCAAAAACTTGGTATGCAATTTCTATGACTTCAGGATAGAACTTTAGATGTTTGAAATGCCTTGAAACAGTTATCAACATTCAGCAGTGAAGAATGGTGTAAAACAGTATTTTCTTAGTGAATATATTGCAATGTTGACTGCTGTTCCTGGAATGGCACATGGAACTAGAACCAAAGAGGTCCTATAGAGTTCAAGCTATGGGAGATTCTTGCTTTGTAAGACAGCAGTTTGGGGAAAATAGAAGAGGTATTAATTGGCCTTAAAATGGAAATGCAGCAACCTTCATCAGACAAGGAGTCGGTCTCAAGAGACATAACTTTCTTTGCAAGAATTCTTACTTGTTGAATACATGGCATGAGGATCTGCATATACCGAAAACATAAAATAACATGAATATTTATGCCTAATCAAGAGCACTTATATTTATGGGTCCCCCAAAGGTTACGCATGGATGAACAAATTTTTTTTCTCACGAAATAACATACATCCAATGGCTCAAATCAATAGAAACCAACGGAAATCAAATCCAGCATAAAACAAGCATTCATTAGGCTATTTTATTTATAAAATAACTTCTGTTTTCATAGAAAGAAATATACGCAGAAATATCTTTTGAATAGGTGAAAAAAAAACTCCATGAAAGAGGATAATCCTCTTTCATATATCTTAGAGTAGACATATAGATCTACTTTTTTTCCATGAATTTCTATCTAAATCATGCATGAAAACCCCATCTACACTCGATTTCTCACTTGCATACAAAAGAGAAGACTCGTACCTTTGCGTGGAATCGAAAAAAAAACAATAAAAATAATGGTGGAAAGACCGGATAGGCTGGAGAAGAAGGTCCTCCTTCCTCTCTTTTCCTCTCTACCTTTCTCTTTCTTCCTCTCTTCTCTCTCTTATTTCCTTTTTCTTTCTTTCCCTTTCTTTTTTTTTCTCTTAAATGAAGTGAGAGGGGTTGCCCCCCCCCCCCCCCCCCCTCTTCTCCAGCCCTTTTTAAATGTGCTGAAGAAGGTGAGTTTCTAAAAATTTGAAACTCCCTCTCTTGTTACCATTTTTTTTTCCAACTTCTCTATGTTGACTTTTCTAAAGCTTTTCAATTCTTTTAAAACTCTCTCTTAACCTCTCTTAGGTAAGAATAAGGACTCTTTTAAGAAGTCCTACTCAGCCTTAAAATAAATTTTGTAATTAATATAATTTAATTAATTAATTATTAGATATTAATCAATTAAAGATTATCTAAAAGCTTCCCAAAATAGCCAAATTAACCTAGAAGGCTTCTTAACCTTATTAAACTCCAAATTAAAGCTTTTTATTGACTTTAAAGTTAGAAAAAAACATTGAACTTAGATTTGGATCTAGATCCAGATCCAAGATCTAAATCCATCTTCAGAAATCCAAATAGATTTTGGACTGGACCAAGTCGACATTAGTATAGTTCATGGATAGAGTCTAGATCTATATTAATTTGGATAAAAATTATTGGATCCAATCTGATCCAACTTTGGGTCTAGTTCGAGAAACTGCTCAATTTTTGAAAAAATATGATTTTCAGGCCAACTGGAACTTGAATTCAGAAAAGTAAAATATCGTTGCGCACACAATTCTGAGACGCATCCAAAGGCATATTACACAAATATCAAATTTTGATTTTTGCCTGAAAATAACCTGAAATTCACTCAAATTTAAAGGTAAAAAATATAACTATTTCTTACCCTTCGATTGGCCCGCCTCGACCTTGTCGATGAAACTTGGGTCAAGCCCAAACTCAAAAGTATCGGTCTAAAATTGATGCTCAAATGATTTTTCTCCCAGACTTTGCCAAATTTTTGGAAAAATTAAAAAATGACTAAGTACGAAAATACGTGACATTACATCCCTACCCCCTTAAAAATTTTTGTCCTCGAAATTAGAACGTACCGAAAATATGTAGGTAGCACCAAAATCAAATATCACACGAGCTTAATGATCGGCAACTAAGATGATACCTTCGACCAAATTAGTCTGATCTCCCTGCGTGGTAGCCGTAACAACATAAATTCTCTCATTGGTCATTCACTGACCTTGCTGCTCTTGATGCCTCCGTTGTTGTTGTTGTGACTGTTGTTGTTATCCTTCTTGAGTTGTTGTTTTATTCGGACAATAGGGAGCAATATGTTGAGGCTGCTGGCACTGGTAGCAAACTCCTTTGAACATCAGACAAAAGTCGAGAAGATGTCTCTTGTCGCACTTGCAACATACTGATTGGGCCTCTCCCTGCTGTCGCCCCTCACGGGTCCACTGCCTCTTGCCACCTTGCATCTTTTCACCTACAGATGGGGTCTTCCTCGCTCCACCCGAAGAACCACCACCATTGCTGCTTTCCTTATGAAATCTATTTCTGGACCTCTCCCAGTCCTCCATCAGTACTGTAGCAGACTCAATCACATAGACCAAGGTAGTAGGCCGACTCATCAACACTCGGGTCTGCAACCCATCCTTCAGCCTGTGCACGAACTTAGCTGCCCTCGCCTTATTGTTAGTGAAAAGGTTCAGATAGTATTGCTCCAGGCTTTTGAATTTAGTGACGTAGTCCACCAGACTCATGCTTTCCTGAGTAAGCTCAAGAAACCTCTGTTGCATCTGCTCCCGAGCGTAGGAAAGGAAGTACGTCTCCAAGATTTCTTTCCTAAACACCTCCTAGGGAATCACATTCAAATCAACATACTTCACCCTTCACAGGGTGTCCCACCATTTCTTGGCATCGCCCTTCAGACGGTACATGCCAAAAGGGGTCTTTCTATCCTCGAGGATAGGTAGGACATTGAACGCCCGCTCAATCTCCTCGACCCAACTCTCAACCGCCACTGGGTCAGCCTTCCCTAAAAAAGTTGGTGGGTCCAACTTCAAGAACCTCTCAAAGGAAACGTCACATGCGTTCTGAACAACGTCGGTGGGTTGGACACCAATAGTTGCATGTGCAGCCTCTGCCGCCTGTGCCGTCTGCACCACCTACACCATCATCATTTCGGTTAGAGTGTTGATGGCATTCATCATAAAATCTCTCTTTTCTTGCCAATCATTGGGAGCACAAGCAGAAGTCAAAGCACCCCTGTGTCGATACATCTACAACATGCAAAATTTTTGCAAAAAAATTAAACCCCGATCGGTCCTATCCCCTTAGGATTGATCCCAAACAAAATCATTTATATAATCATAATAGAGGTTATGAATTCATGCTAAAAATAGAATTAAACTATGAATTTAATCAATCATAATAAATTCATATACTTTAAATAAAAGTATCAAATAGTCTTACCAGTGAAGGAGACTGCTCTATAGCACGAGACACGACTTGCTGATACTTTAGGATATGACTCACTTACTAAAATTAAAAACTTAATACTAAAAAGATGAAAAAAGTGTAAGATTTTGTGGTGGCTCTGATACCAAACATGTAATGACCTCAACTCATACCCAAGAAAAAGTTTGAAATCTTTTTTTTTACCATTGCGAAAATATTCTCAGAGACGGGCATTTACAATTCCACTCACAATTAGATAACTCAACCAACCACAAGGGATCTTGCACTTATCCAAACCATAGCAACCCAAATTTTATTAATTAAGAAATAATAGTCATAAGATAATTGCATAAGAAATTGAAATACATAGACAATTAAATGTAAGGAAAAGTAAAAGAAAATAGAGCCACGTTGTCCATCTGCGGAGCTGTCTAGCAAATATGTATTACTCATAGCTTTCCCATAAGCAAATCACTTCACTGATCTTCTACGACTGCGAAAACCACAAAAGTAGGGGTATTAGAAATCTGAGAAATTCTGTGTACGAATCCCTCTAATGAAACAAGTAAGCATAAATAATACAGATAAAAATTCATGCAATAATTTAGATGAAATGCATTTATGACAGTTTCATAATTTATGCAATCATGTAAGTAACATGAAACAATTGCTAAACAAAAGAAAATATCTTATATCAATAGGGGACATTAACTAAGCATAAAGACATGCCATTATGTGAAAGAAAATATATATTATGCATCCATCAATATATCATGAGTAAATATGCATGATCTAATCCATAACAGAAAAATAAATGAGTAAATTATTATCTTTTATTAAAGTTTTCTTTTCATATGCATGTTCCTATTAAATGCACATAATTAAGTTTCTCTTTTTTAATTATTGTTGCCTGCGGATACACCAAACGGGTAAATTTTTTTGAGGTTAAGTATGATTCCCAGGATAACTTAGCATACAAGTTGTATTTTATTATTGGGTTCTAGACTTAGCCCTCGACCGAATCACCTTCGGAATATTAGACATCTACATCTAATGTTATGACACTAAGGACCTCCGCATCCAATAGTGTCACTTTCTTGGTATACCAAAACAACAGATATGTCTACACACCACCCCTTGGTAAAGTGATGGACTCTCCCTAAACCCGTGACTAGGAGAAAGAACCTCAATATCAGGTTCAGGGGTAAACAGTAGTGCATATGAAGTTTTTTGTATCATCGTGGTCCCCTAAAACTGAAACTCTAATATTTTCATTTTTCCGACAAGAGATCTCAAAACGTATATTATACTGTTCTTTTATTTATTTATATATATTTTTTATTTTAATTATTATTATCCTATTTCTTTAATTTGCAATTCAACATACAAAGGCAAAAACTCACATATTCTTCTGCAAGGACCATCACAAAACCACCGCCTGCGAAAAATCATAGAACAATGTAATACAGTGCAAACTATTTATGTGATTTTTGTGATGTATTTAAAATACGCTCGAGGCCCACCAGACCCACGATGATCCATTATGTGATCATTGATGCATCGTATGCAAATATCATGATTAACATACCATAATGCATTACTCTTAAATGTTTCACGATTACACATTCATGTATGCCATGTAAAGATGTGCATAGAACAATAATATGCATATGCATGTGCATTGGTTCACCACTTCATACTCATTGCATGCTTTCATTTGATTTACATACTTTTGTCAAATGCATGACTTCATTTAATACATGTATTCATGCCAAACGCATGAATTCAATCATGATCCCTTTCAATTAAAATACGTGAACACAACATGCAATCACTTACATGTAAACCTGTATCAATTCCATGTATGCTTATGCATAAGAAAACAACTATATGACTAACACTTTTACCCCAACATAGGATATTCAGTTTAAGCATTTGAAAACAACTTGTACGACGATAATAAAAAATAATTACATGTTTAGCCAGATCATGGTAGCTCCCATAATTTGTTTCTGTCATATTGCTAACATAGATGCATGCCTAACCAATTTTCGTAATATAGGTAGTTTTATTACATTGTAACTAGGCATGACAGAATACATAAACATTCATCAAATATTTTGCTAAACAAATCATCATATACAAACCCATTGAACACTTAAACATGAATATATACATAAAAAAGAATCAATGTAACATGTGCATATATATATATATATATATATATATATATATATATATATATATATATATATATATATATATATATATATATATATATATATAAAGCATCTAGTCCACCCGATTGGTTGGGCTTGGCTCCAACCCGACCGAGTACAGTCGGTTGGGCCTGCCAGCTGACACACAGGCCTCACTCAGGCCTATGCATGCAGCCAGCCAAGCATTGTCCATAAGCCCAAACAGGTTTATGTATATTATTATTATTATTATTATTATTATTATTATTATTTTACACAAATCTTGTCCAGCCAAGCCCACTCGGCTGGGCTACAAAAAAAACCCAGCAGACCAGGCCAGCTGACCTGATTCAACTGGTTGGCTACCTTGACAGGGCCAGTCTATCTCATAGGTGCATGTATATACATGCTTGAAAACCGCCATGTGAGCACATGAACTTTCCATAAAAAAAAGTATACCTGTACATTCAAATTCACTAACCAATGAGGATTCTTAAGCAAAATCACCTCCAACTATGCATATATATAGACAGGTTTGCTTGCAGTCTATATGTGCACATGTGGGGTTTACACTCAGCTTTCGCATAAATTCTGAATATAATTATTCGTCATAGAGCATACCACTAAACCGACTATTTTATCCTGAACTCATGTAAAAGCACATCAGTTCACATATGCTTAAATATGTATACTCCCATTCGGTTATGTATGCATGTACCAAAAACATAAAATAACATGAATATATAGCTTACATACCTATGCCTAATCAAGAGCACTTATATTTATGGGTCTCCCAAAGGTTATGCATGGATGAACATAATTTTTTTCTCATGAAATAACATACATCTAATTACTCAAATCAATAGAAACCAACGAAAATCAAATCCAGCATAAAACAAGCATTTATTAGGCTATTTTATTTATAAAATAACTTCTGTTTTTATAGAAAGAAATATATGCAAAAATGTCTTTTGAATGGGTAAAAAAAAACTCCATGTAAATCCTCTTTCATATATCTTAAAGTAGACATATAGATCTACTCCTTTTCCATGGATTTCTATCTAAATCATGCATGAAAAACCCATCTACACTCGATTTCTCACTTGCATACAAAAGAGAAGACTCGTACCTTTGCGTGGAATAAAAAAAAAAGCAATGAAAACAATGGTAGAAAGATGAGATGGGCTAGAGAAGAAAGTCCTCCTCCTCCTTCCTCTCTTTTCCTCTCTACCTTTCTCTTTCTTCCTTTCTTCCCTCTCTTTCTTCCTTTTCTTTCTTTCTCATTATCTCTCTTTCTTCTTTTTTCTTTCTTTTCCTTTCTTTTTTTTTCTCTTAAATGAAGTGAGAGAGGGTAATGCCCCCCCCCCTCCCCAGCCCTTTCTAAATGGGTTGGAGAAGGTGAGTTTCTAAAAATTTGAAACTCCCTCTTTTGTTGCCAAAAATTTTTCAACTCCTCTATGTTGACTTTTCTAAAACTTTTCAATTCTTTTAAAACTCTCTTTAACCACTCTTAGGTTAGAATAAGGACTCTTTTAAGAAGTCCTACTCAACCTTAAAATAAAATTTATAATTAATATAATTTAATTAATTAATTATTAGATATTAATCAATTAAAGATTATCTAAAAGCTTTCAAAATTAGCTAAATTAACCTAGAAGACTTCTTAACCTTATTAAACTCCAAATTAAAGCTTTTTATTGACTTTAAAGTTAAAAAAATGTTGAGCTTGGATTTAGATCTGGATCCAAATCTATCTTCAGAAATC
Organism: Nuphar pumila; assembly: GCF_984573655.1. NCBI lineage: Eukaryota > Viridiplantae > Streptophyta > Magnoliopsida > Nymphaeales > Nymphaeaceae > Nuphar > Nuphar pumila. Next base: position 113,655,406 of record NC_143259.1, on the reverse strand, counting down.
CAAATAGATTTTGGACTAGACCAAGTCGAGATTAGTATGGGTCATAGATAGAGTCCAAATCCAAATTAATTTAGATCAAAACCATTGGATCCAATCCGATCCAACTTTGGGTCCAATTCGACAAACTACTCAATTTTTGAAAACTATAATTTTTGGGCCAACTGAAACTCGAATTTAGAAAAGTAAAATATCATTGCATTCACAATTTTGAGACGCATCCAACGACATATTACATGAATATCAAATTCTAATTTTCGCCTAAAAATAACTCAAATTTGACTTGAATTTAAAGGTAAAAAATCCAATTCTTTCTTATCCTTCGATTGGCCTGCCTCGACCTTGTGGATGAGACCTAGCCCAAGCCCAGACTCAAAAGTATCGGTCTAAAATCGATGCTCAAACGATTTTTCTTCGAGACTTAACCAATTTTTTGACAAAATCAGAAAATGACTAAGTATGAAAATACGCGACATTACAAGAAGCCTTCTTAATGGCAGTATAAATCATAAACCGGTTACCTACGCCTAACTTATCTATGAAAAGTCCTTATGAGAAGGTGTTTAGAAAGAAACTGGATTATACCAGCTTGAGAGTCTTTGGGTGCCACTGTTTTCCATATCTTTGGGACTATGCTACAAATAAATTTGATTAAAAAACGTTCCTATGTATTTTCTAGGCTATAGTGATCATCACAAGGGCTACCGTTGTCTTTTCCCTCCCACTAGGTGTGTTTATACATCAAGACATATTTTTTATGAAAATGTCTTTCCTTACCATAAACCAAGCCTCCTCTTCTATACCAACCAATATAGAAGTGAGCTCATAAGTCTGGAAGAATGGTCCACTCCGACTAACTCCAACTTGGGCTACCATTTTTCTCGGCTATAGTGATTATCACAAGGGCTACCGTTGTCTTTTCCCTCCCACTAGGTGTGTTTATACATCAAGACATATTTTTTATGAAAATGTCTTTCCTTACCATAAACCAGGCCTCCTCTTCTATACCAACCAATATAGAAGTGAGCTCATAAGTTTGGAAGAATGGTCCACTCCGACTAACTCCAACTTGGTTGAGTCTAATAACTCACAGGATCTAAGAAATGTCACATGTGAGTCATCTCATGACATGACTATATAACGTGAGCCCACTCACAATGACTAGGTTGCTTCTAAAGGTTCACAGTCATGTGATCATTCTCCTATCGGTGTTAGCCAGTCTGCCGTCATTAGGGACAGTGTTTAAGGCACCTCTGCCAATTCTCCTTGAATCCATCATATGGTCACTCGTATGCGAGACGGCATAGTAAAGCCCAATCCCAAATATTTTATTGCTCTCTCTATGCTGCTTGGACCAAAGAGTTTCAAGGTTGCTCTTGCTCACAAAGGGTGGTGTGATGCTATGCATGAGGAGATGCGTGCTCTTCATGTCAATGACACATGGGAACTTGTGCCCAAAGAGCCTAGCATGCATATCATCCGGTGTAAATAGGTTTATAAAACCAAACTCAAAAGTGACGGCTCTGTCGAATGGCTAAAAGTTCATCTTGTTGCTAAGGGATTTGATCAAATCCCGGGTATTGACTTCCTAGAAACCTTCTCTTCAATAATCAAGCTTGTCACCATACATATTATTTTCACCCTCGCTTTGGCCTACAACTAGGATATTCGTCAATTGGATGTCAAGAATGCATCTTTACATGGTCGTTTGAATGAAACTGTGTTCCTTGAACAACCTCCAGGGTTTCAAGACCCTCAACAGTCGGACTTTGTTTATAAATTGAAGAAAGCCTTGTATGACTCAAGCTGGCTCCTCGGGCGTGGTTTGATCGATTTGGCACATTTCTTCTCTCTCTTGGTTTCTTCTCCAACATTGTTGATCTATCTTTATTTATTTATAAAGATGGATCCATGATAATTATTGTTCTACTCTATGTTGATGACATTATTCTGACAGGCAATGATCCTCAAATTCTTTGTCAGTTCATCCACAATGTCAGTTAAGAGTTTGCAATGAAAGATCTCGGATTCTTGCATTATTTTTTGGGCATTGAAATTCACAGGTCCTCCAGGGGCTTATTAATGAATCAGAAGCTCTATGTTTATGAACTTCTTGACAAGGCTCAAATGGTTGGCGTCAAGCCTGCCTCTATGTCCATGGTGACCTTGCTACTGACACTATGGATGGTGGTGATCTGCCTTTTCGGGATGCTACCTTTTACCGCAGTCTAGTTGGTGGTCTTCAATACCTCACTATGACTCATCGTGATCTCTCCTTCAGTGTTAACTTTGTCAGTCAGTTCATACAGAATCCGACCAATACTCATTTTCAGATGGTGAAACACATTCTTCGTTTTGTTCATGGTACTATTGATCACGGGATTCAACTGCTTTTCAATACATCTTTGTCCTTGTGTGCTTTCTCATATGTCAATTGGGTTGGATGTCCCGTTACCCGACACTCTACCTTTGGCTTTTGCACATTTCTCAAGAATAATTGCATCTCTTGCAGTGCCAAAAAGCAACCTAATGTTACCAGATCCAGTTTAGAAGCCGAATACCGCTCGATAGCATACACTACTGCTACACTTACGTGACTCACGTTCTTCTACATGACTGAGGAGTCTTCCTTTATCACCCCCCTATCTTTTTTTGTGATAATATTTCGGCACTTCAGAATGCCATAAAGCCCGCATTTCATTCTCATATGAAGCATGTTGAAATCGACTATCATTTTGTTCGAGAAAAGGTTGCTATGAGAACTCTCATCACTCGTTATGAGTCTCTTTACTCTACCCGCGACCATTTTGAGAGAGACTGTTAACAGTAGAAATCATGATGGACACAATAGTGTCAACAATGGGACTCTACCAGGCGGTTACGTTGACCATGACGATCATGATGATATTAAGCATGCTAATAAAAAAGATTATTGATAATCTCAATCACACAAAAGAATGAGACACATGTGAGGCCAAGATTATCCACAAATGTGGAGGAGCCAATATGGTTAGCCGTTTTAACAAATGTAGAACTAATATGATGGAGACCAAGATTATCGATAACATGAAAATTATCGATAATATCAAAGGAAGGGCAAATACAGTTAAATGTGAAGGATATCAAGATAATACTCTTATCAAATGTAATGATGTTAAAGATAGCCTAAGATTAATCGACAGCCCTGTGTAACATTCTTAAATAGTGAAAAAGTCCGGAGTATCGTGGTCTCAGGTGATTTCTCACTGAACCACGTTAATATCGTGTGTTGAATTTCTTTTTATCATACATCTGTCAGATTAGTAAAAAAACTGAATCCAATTATATAATCTGAAGTGGTTCTGGCTTATAACATGCAACTAAACAAAATCAAAATCAGTCTCTAAAACCACCAAGAACTGAGCAAACCAAACAATTAACCAGGCTGAGCTCAGGCTTGAGTTGGAAAAGGAAAAAAAAAGGATCGATAGGTCTAAGCCGTCTGACCCAATTTGAGCCCAGCAAGGTTTAACAAGGGCCAACACGACCAGACCCAAACCTAATAACACCCGCTCAGCCTGAATCTAATACGGGCCGACTAATGTCATCAACGTATCAGGGTTGAGGCAATCAGAGTTGCATTTGTTAAACTCGAAGCAGCAGGAAACACATGCATTTTGGGTGGGAGTGGGCCGGTCGTTCAGGCAGGAAAAATCACTGGCTTTTACATTATAATGAACGAATGGACTATGCATGTAACAACATATGTTACAGGATTGCATTATACAAAGACAACAGTAAAATAACTACAAATTATTGCAATATATAATCAAATGAAATGAATAGAGGAAAACCATATCGATCAATCTCCCGAACTACGTCTTTGGGGCGTCGGTCTGCTACCAGCACGGGACAATCTAGTACGCGTTGGCATTAGTGTAGCCATCGTATGCGACCTATCTGATTCACGCCGACGTCTGGGAGAACTAGTGGTCTCCAACTCGCTTGAACCCTGCTTATGGCTGAACGGATCAACCCAGTCCTTGTCTTCCTTCACTGCATCGTCCCACCTCCTCCTAAACGCTTCCAACTCTGCACTAGACTGCCTCCTGATCTGCTCAAAACCAAACCAACATACATGAGAGAGAGAGAACAAAGGAATATAGATGCATTTGGTGAAACAACATAAAAATCAAACAACAAAGAACAAACTATATGGATTCAGGTTTCAGATGTAGCTTAATACAACGACCAACAAAGTGTTCATAAAGCTCACCTCGACTCGAACATCAATGGGTCCACGCCTCCCTACCTGCAAAAAAGACCAGAAAAAGAAAAAATAAAAAACAAACAAGCTCAATGTCAAATAAGTTTTGAATAGTTTTAAAATCAAACTATCATTATTTGAGGAATTTCAGAAAATTGAAGAGCTCTAGAAGAATACCTTCGGTGATACTCCTCCAGGTGCAGCGGAAACAGGAGCCTGAACAAGAAAAGAATGCTCAACATATAGGCAGTAGAAAGAGGGAAATCAAACATTAAATTAAGGTGTGCTTGTGTGTGTGAGAGAGAGATTCACCGCAGTTTGTCAACCAAAAACCAAAAGACAGACCCAATTGGGCCATGACATTTCATTCTCAAGTTAGATTTTGGTATCAAAACCAGCATTGCATTTTTCTTTTCATTCATTTTGGTTAAGTGAAACAATGAAAATATGGTGTTCGGAAATTCGAACACCAATGTTCTCAATCTCATTATCACATGACAACCATTCTAAAAGAACTTGAACCTATTGACAGAAATCATGAAAAAAAACGTACTTTGCCTAATACTAGGATCATTAAGCACGAAAAACATATTTCTGTAACACAAGAATCATCAAGTATATAGAAAAGCAAAAAGAAAATGAGGTAAAGTTTGTTTCAATATCCACCTGTCACATCCATCTATGTTATCTTTAAATGCATGCTAAGCATATAAAATAAGATTTTATTTTTCATGTGAACTGCTTCCCTATTATCCATAACGGGAAAAAGTTTTTTTTAATGGTTTGATCTACAAAGGCAAAATGACAAGTAGCCATTAGTAGACCAATATTTGGTATTGAGTCATCGGGGATAATCCATGATAATCATATACCATTGTTTAATTTGTTAACTTATTTTTAATAATAGATCCTCTATGTACTCACTGAATATATATATATATATATATATATATATATATATATATATATATATGTATATATATATATATGTATATATATATATATGTATATATATATATGTATATATATATAGAGAGAGAGAGAGAGAAATTCACTAACAATATACTGTCAAACAAAAAGCCAAAATAAATTTGGAAATTAAGTTGACCTTTCTTGTTGAAGGACCTCCTAAAGTTGGAATTCCTTGATGAACAATGTACTCACTATCAATCACTCCAACCTTCTTAGTTCGGTCACCCTAAATCACCAAGACCAAAAGCAATATTTAGACTTTATTAGACAGTCTATTATCAACAGAAATGTTTGTAACACCAACAATAACTGCAGCAACAGTAGCAAGAATGTACATTTCTTCAGTCGAATGAAAGATTTATCCAGGATATAAAATAGTTCTTCCTAGTCATATCTAGGTTCTTGTGTCGACCTTCCATAAATTTTCATGCACCTTCGACAATTTAAGGGTCAAGTTTTTTTTTTGTTTTTTAGTAATTCTTTTTACGCAATCAAAACAAACAATAGAAGTCGACGGATCACAACAGTTAATGACTCACATTCAGATCATTCCAAAACAACTGTGGTAGTAGGCAATCTCTAGATGTTATATTTAGAATTCTTATTGCCTTTTCAGATGACTAGATTCTCTACTATCAATTCTTAAGTTAGGCCAATTGTTGAACTTCCTATAATTGGTTTCTAGACAAATGCTTTGTGTAACAAGAGTACTTCAAAATGCCTAGTGTATCAGTGTCAATGTTGATACTCGAAGATAAATTGTGTTCAAAAATATTTTATACAAATACATTTCTTTTTATTTTCATCGAACATTTTATTTGTAGTATTTATATCTGAATTCATACATGTGCACGAGTTTGACATATACGACCCACCAGTACCTTTGCACACTTTTTTTTATGAAACAAATGAATTTCTCACCATAGAATCTACATGAATACTTGGTGGGGATGGTAAAGGTTTCCCAAGCTGCATGTGTTTTTTTTTAAAGGCCTGCATCATGTGTAATTCCATATAACAGAATTGTCCAAATAGAGAGAAATCGTACCTGAGCACAATATCCAAGTTTCATATCCATTCCCCAACCATGTACAAGATCATTCTGTAAAAAGTAACAACAAACTAATAATATCAATCTCCAGGATCCACCAAAACAAACATCATTCTTGAATTGATTAAATGTCAAATTACATCCAAAAAAGAAAAAACATCTAAGCTAGAAAAAGCATCCCATATGGTAATATAAGAATTCTAAGCAACAATAAGAAAACATGCCAGAGACATAAATAACAAACTGCAAAATCGTACAACACCAGATAAAGCAAGTAGAAAACGCACAAGAAAAAGGATTCAGGGTTCCAGACACATGGGCAAGCATGTAAACTCACATATCCCTCTTTGAAGATTTTTCAACATTGATATTATATGCATTGTTATGAGCAAATATGACAAGCTAGTAAACTACTATCCAAGATTTGATCATGGAATCAAAATAGAAAAATTTTGTGCCTAAACATGCCTGAATAAGGCGCCAAGCACAACGCCAAGCAGCTCTTGAAAATACAGGTGCCATCCCTTCAACCCATCTACACAATAAGGAAGAGAATCAGCAAACCATAAACCATAAACCATAAGCTATAAGCTACAAAAGTCAAGTGATTATGTGTGTGTGCACGCTACCATGTATATCATCTATACGGTCCAATCTACAAAAAAAGTCAAAAAATATTCTTAAAAAAAAGGTGATTTTTACTCAATAGTTTAGTACCTTCATTAGTACGAAATGTTTATATATATACATACATATATATAATAGAAAATGGGTTTTGAACGATGTGATCGTGATATGTAAGCATGTTTGTCAAGTGCTTCAAAATTCAACAATCATAATATACCAAAACTTCATCACTCAAAAAATTGTGTTCTTATATAAAAAACATGATCCAAGGTCCAACCCTCAGCAAAAGAACCATATTAACACATCTACATGGTCAGATTGAGTTGATACAGCTTGCACTTATTACTTCAAACACAATAGTTTGTACCTTCATTAGTACCAAATATCACACATGTGAAAATTATGTAGTAAAAAGATAAGGATGAGCCATGATATGTGACCATCTTCAAGCATGAAGAGCAGTTATAGCTAACAAGTGCATCCTGCACTGTGGCACATGAAATACCAATCATGTCTTTGGTCTGTCTTCTAGGTGACCGTGACCCCCCACCCCAAACCAAGCGCTTACAGGGGGAGAATCTTTGGTAATTGGTCCCAACGAAAGGTGGACATAGGTTGTCCAAAATTCGTGGCAGATTATCTAGCCTAGAGAAGTCCAAAAGTAATTAGAACAATACAATGTGATATACCAAAGACTAGAAAAGTATAATTAGACATATTAAAGCTTAGAAACTCAACTTGAAATATTTAGCCCATAAACATTAAAGTTAACGTGTTAGTGGTCAAGACAAATATGACTTCATATCTCAAAAGTAAACAGATGAAAAAAAGGAACATGTCATACCCTGAACATGGTGGTCCTTCACTCATATTTGAACACTTAGACCTTCCGAAATCACCGTATACTCTCCTAACAACACAACCATACCTCACTGTTGGTAAATGTTTCAAAAAGCATCCCCCACCCCCAATGTCAGAATATGGAGAGTTAAATGAAGAGAAGAATGTAACCTGTGGACCCTCCCTGTTTTCCTCCTCATGGTAATCTGATGATGTATTTCTGATAAAGTAGGATCTAATGCTGGTTGTGAAATCTCCAATCCTTCTGCTTTCATGATTTTCAAGTACCTTTCGACAAAAAAAATTATGATAAGAAAATTATACCATTTCACAAAAATTAGCTTACATTAATGACAATCAACTTATATCATGAAACCATAACTAAAAGATCACATAGAAAAGGTCCATCATAACCATAACTCAAGAGAAAATAAAGAAGGCTTCCCAAAGAAACCATTGTATTCACTGTTAATGAAGTGTTTCTTTGTACTAACTCATAAAAGTTAAAATCTACAAAGTGTTCAATCAATAATGAAAATTCCAAAACATAACATACTAGGGACATATAAAATGTCATGCAAACACATTAGCCATGAATTATTGTGAAATATAAAAAAGTTTTAAATATTGAATGTCGCAACAGAAGAAGAAGAAAGATGATAGCTCCACCTATAAAACGGTTTTGGTTGGGAATCAAATTTAATGTGAATACAAGCTTATGTGTTTGTGTGTGTGTGTGTGTGTGTGTGTGCATTGAATGTATGCAGACACGACCCCAACCTATAACCAAGATTCTAACTCCAAATCTCTAATCATCTCAAGGATGTGTTAGAAGATGAGAAATGTTTGTAGTCTAAAGGCACGCATAAGCAAAGATTAACCTACATATTAATGTCATGTATGTTTGGCTCTTATTTTTAAAAAAATAGTTAATTACAGTCCATAAGGTGGAGAAGGATAACTAGTGATAGTGATGAGGAACATTAAGCAATCTTCTTCCCTTTTTCTATTTGAATTTGGATGTGACTTTGTAAACAATCAACTTTGTGTCCAATTGTATGTGCTTTCTCTTTCTTGGTGCATCTCAGACAATCTGATAATTTTTTTAATAATAAACACAGATTTTAATAAATTATATATATCTATATGAAATAATAGTACAAGAAACCACAAAATTTTATAACGAACTAACAATTGTAATTTAATTTTAAGTTTTTAACACTTGCAAAAATATGAAAACATAAGTGTAAACTTTAGTAAAATTCTTACATTTTTGGTATTTTTATTACATTTTATTAAAAATGGATCTTTTATTTGGTTTTATAAGGAACACTTAGGTGGTTGTTGGATGTTGTTAATGTTCAGAATTATCTGATGTTAACATATTCACCACAAATTTACACCATTAACATATTTAAAAATGACATGATGGCTTTATGAACTACTTCTCATAAAACTACAAAATTTCCCATGATCGAAAAAATTTAATGCATGAAACCATCTTGTTGTTTCCGAATTTATCAAAGGCACAAATTTGTTATTAACATATCAGTATATACCGATGGATGTGAACATTAATAGATCCACAAGTGTTTGCTGCCTATGCACACACACCGAAAAGAACAATGATAATTCATTACATTACAGCATGATCTTTCTGGTTTAAGAAATAAAAAGCAAGTGAAAGATAACCAATAGTTTCCCATTCAGTACCTTCCAGGATGGAAATTCTCTACTCCTAAATCTTCATCCCAAATAAAAATGTAATCATAAATAGATATAACATCAGGATGTAAGAAACGTTTTGCAAACCACCTGCAACATAATGAAACTATTTTGTGAATATTCAGCCATTAAGGGAAAACCACAATAATGAACAAAAGCAACTAAAGTGAAATTTGTGTAGCTGCATTATAGCACCGGAAAGAATACTCCTCTCTATTACTTTCTAGTAACTAATTAAGATATAAATAATATAACCCTATTAACACACCTACCACTTGCTTTGGTTATGTGCAACTATATGTATTGCCTTGTTGTTCCACTGAAAGTCCCTCCATCCATCAACATTACCGTCATAATGAAATAGGATAACTGTAAAATTCTCTGAGAAAAACTGGAAAAAAAAAAACGAAAGTTAATTGTAGAGGTTACATCTAGCCATGCAATTCATATCACTTTAAAAATCCCAAAAAATACCTTCTTCACAATGGCATCCACATTTTTTTTCTGCTTGATACCAACAGGCATTGCCAGCAGACTCTTATTAGTATCTTTATAATCCTACAAAATTCAACTGCCATATGTTAATCAAATTTATACACAAAACCCATTGTGCTCAATAGTCTACCCGGACATGCATGCCTAGAAGCACATGCTAGTCAGTTGAAGATAATTATTTGATCTAATACCAGTAAATTCAGTCTTTCAGTAGATGCCAAGGTCACAAAATGCATAACAATTGGATGCACATAACACACACTCAGTAGGAAAGATTGGTCTAGTCTACAGAGGAAACATAGATTATACAATTGAGGTTAATAATGCCTATGATATTTACAAGTGATTTCACTCAATAATTACATACTGAAGTTTTTCATCCTACAACCCATCAAACAAATAGTTGGACATTTGTGAATAACTGGTTTCTCAGAAATTGTTGAACAAGATCAAAGAAAAGAAAACATCTCCACAAAATAAAAAAGAAAGAAAATATTTCTGACATAGAAGAAGCAAAAACTTTTACAATATTGGGAGTTCCACACATGCACAATATTAGTTCCCCTCAGGTTGTCAATGTAAAATATTCATACAAACATGTAGGGGGTGATCAAGAAGGTGCAACATCATTCATCTTTCTGGCTAGTTAAACACAAGTAGTTCATAAATCTTTTACCATCATCCTTAATGTAATACATACCGTCGAATGGGAGATCCTTCTTGCAAAAAGAGATCTTAATTCCATATCTGTAGTAGCTTCCACTATACCACGTGGTAAGGACTCCACCTCATGACCAGAAGTACCATAAATTTCCTAAGGCGATGAATCAAATGATATCTGTCAGAAAAGGGTACCAATCCAGCACCTTGTTTCATGATCAGCACTTCAAAGAATAGATACTTTCAGCTTTCTAGAGAAAGAGCTTACTGTTATTGCCTCCAAAGGATGAATTTTTTTTTCTTCCTTGTAATAAACAGGATGCATTTCCTTTTCCTCCTGAGGATTTAACAGACCTCTTCAGTAAGGAAAGTGGAGCGCAGGGAGAAGCAACATGGCACATGACAAAATCATTCACTTAAAAACATGGCAAAAGAAAAATTTGCATACCTCTGTTTCTCGACCCTTCGTCCACATGGTTATTGAGGTGAATAGTAACACAAGCATGCATGCAATCGTCATAAAAGGAATAGCCACCTTGAAAAAACAAAACCCCTGCAGGTAGAACTTCTGTTTTAGTAACGGATAAATATCTTATGCTCGATTGCTAACAAAATAGCAGTGGTATAAACCTTTTCGAGCACTACACTATAACCACCATCATAAACATAGAAGCCATGTCTAACAGGCTTGTGTACATCGGTAACAAGAAATAATTATCCAGAAAGAACCAAGAGGCACATCATAGATAACTTACACCATCCCAAAGCCTGAATCTTGACTTTGATCCGGAGAATTTGGAGTACATCACTGAAAAGGCATATGTTTACTTGCCATTTACCAGCGGAACATTCTCCTCTATGGCCTAGCAGTAGAGTCGCCTACTCATCCACTTCAAATTCTGAAGATGGAACAGGAAAAATAATTATGAATCAATAACCACCAAGCAAAATTTCCATAAAAATCCAAACCTCCAGACATAAACCCAAAATGATGTTAGAAAGAGAAAATCCTAAATGAACCTACTCAAACACCAAGTCTCTTAGTCTCTTCCTAATCAGCATGCTTGTTGTCAAAAATTGATGGGAACTTGATCACATCAATCCGTAAAAGGCAATAAAAACGGAAAACTCTCAACAGGTGTTTATCGGAACTGAATCACCAACAAGAGAGAACTATTCCGCGCCTTTAAAAGGAACAGCTAGTTTAGAGAGAGATGAGGTAACGAATCGTGAGCATGAGACAACCATTAAAGGAAAACCAACCATAACTGACCAGAAAGCTTGAAAATCACACAGAAACGGGATAAAAAACATGCACTTAAAAATCTATTTATTCTAAAGATTTGCAAAGGCGGAAAACCAGAAGCATCTCGGCAGTAATAACTGCGGCATCATCCTCTCCATAAACGAACCATCCAAAGCTTCAACAAAGACGGAAGCGAACGGCAATCACAAAAAGGGGATCCAATAACACGTCCTACAGAGACGAAAGGGAAAGGGGAAAACTGTACAAACGAGACTTCACCTATCTCGGGTTCGAAACCGGCGACGGTACCCTGCGAAGGAACTATCAGATACACGAGAGCATGGGGCAAGAAAGTAGAATAATATATAAAGACTGGAAACTAAAAAGACGTGCTATTTTAGAAGTCTGATTAGGTTAAAAACATTCTTTATAGTAGTTTGCCTCTCTCCCTTCGGGAACAAAAAGGTCAAAAAAAAATGGACACGCGGATAATGATGCACGATTTTTTCGCCTTCCATCGTAAATAAACCACACAGACTTCTGCTAAATGTGGACGGAGAAACATAAAGGAATTAGACCGCCGACTAATTCACCAGAGATAGGGCCTCAGAGAAAAGGCAGAATCCGGAAAGGGTAGGCCTGGGTGCGGAAACGGACCGGAGAACACTTAAATCCTGCCGGAGATTTTACGACTCTACGGCCGGCCAGAAATTAATTACAGATCCCTTTTTCAATAAAATCTTTTCCCTCTATCGGCATCATGCATCAGGAAACAACTACAACAGAAAAGGGCGCCTAAAAACGAAAATTCTAATCGGTTCGAACGCTATTTTATGTCAAACGATGAAAATAGCGGCTGGAAGCATCAGAACAGAGCAGATAGGATCAGAATCTTGGCCTAGTCGTCTCTATCACCTTGATCTCACTGTTTTTCGTTGAGAATCAGTCAATTCATTGCAGAAGAAATTGAGAAACTCTACGCTCAACGAGAAGACACATTGTATCGAGTTTTCCGGCCAGATAAACGGGAAAAGACGCTGAAATTCTCCCCGGACACGCAGCGATCCAACATCTAACAGTATAACAAACGACACGTTCGGGTATCAAGACACCAGAAACCACGCCAAGAAACTCTCGGAATCGCTCTCCGACCTCCAACGCCGGTGAAGATCCCCGAGCTCCTTCTGCAAGAAGAATAAGAAGACGAACAAACCGAACCAATCTGCAACGCTAGAAAACTCACCGTCAAATACGCTGGATGAAACGAAATGTCTCCGCCGGAATCAGAGCTCCAAACCAGCTTGAAACCGAACGCTGCGCCACCTACCTGCTATTAGATCTCTGCGCCTCCGTCCGTCAAAGAATAAGAAGAAGCAAACTCTCTCTCTCTCTCTCTCTCTCTCTCTCTCTCTCTCTCTCTCTCTCTCTCTCTCTCTCTCTCCAGAATCCGAGCTCTAAGACGGCTGGAAATCGACCGACAGGCCTCCTATCGCTACTTGATCCCTACAGCTCCGTCCGGGAGTAAGAGTAGCCGGAATCCGAGATCTAAGCCGGCCGTTGATCAACCGACAGGGCTCCTACCGCTGCTTGATCTCTACAGCTCCGCCGGGGAAGAAGAGTCTCCGGAATCCGAACAGCAAGCCGGCCGTTAATCAACTGGCAGGCCTTATTCCGATGCCTGATCTCTGTAGTTCCGCCCTGTAGGAGAAACAAATGCTCTCTCTCTCTCTCTCTGGGTTGCAAACCAAAATACGTTAGATATTAGATTTATAGGAAAGGACGGAAAGAAAAGGGCAGACTAGAAGTTAAACTAAGCGGGATTATGAAAACTGACTAATTAAGCGTTTGTTCGATGGGCATTGAAACGACGTAAAGGCTGAGATCAGGGAGGATGCGTTACGTGGTGAAAGGGTGCTGATCGCTGCCCGACTTTCGAGACCCCTCACTGCGTGCGATCGCGTGCAGCTCTCAAGCCCCAGCCCCATTGGCCAGAGAGGACTTCTATAGGTTCCCTCATGGGTTCGGTGCGGATGACCCGAGTTTGGAACCGGTAATCCTCTACACTCTTGTTTTCAATCGGATCTGGTTTTTTTTTATTCGATCGTTGCATGGTCGTACCGAACGCCATTGGCTTTGACAACGAATGATCCTCGCCAAGAATCATGACACTTAGTTTGGTTTGATCACATGAGATCGACTTCTTACCACACTTTAAAAAGTAAATCTCATTTAAAAATACCCAAAAACAATAAAACAATAAAAAAAAATAGCACATTGTCCAAAAAGCTTAGTAAAATGTGAGTTGACACACAAGTCAAAACTAAAATTTATAAAATTAATTTTATTTGTGTTAATTTCGAGACCCCCCCATTGTGTGCGATCATGTGCAGCTCTCAAGCCCTAGCCCCAAAGGCCACATAGGCCTTTTACATGTTTCTCCATGGGTTCGTGTGGATGACCCGAGTGATAATCCATTGTACTCTTGTATTCATTGGGATTTGATTTTCTGGATCTGATAGTTTCGGACCCAATACCATTGGCTTTGACAACCAATAATCCTCACTAAAAATCAAGAATTGGTTCAATAAGGTGAAATTTACTTATTAACACACTTTCAAAAGTGAATCTCTTTTCAAAAATACTCAAAAACAATAAAGAGTAAAAGTTTTTTAGCACAAAACTAAAAAAATAAGCCTCTTAAAAAATGAGTTGGCACAAAACTTAAAAAATAAAATTTAAAACACTTTCTCATGAAATTGGCTTGGCAGTTTTCAAGAAAACAAGCAGTAAATAAAAAAATGTGAGGCATTAAGGATAATTAGTTGGGTACTAAATGATTTTGTTTTTCTTACATGGCAAAAGGAAAATAATGCATGGTTCTTTAATTTGACCCGGATCTGTATTAGTTTTGTTTCTAAGTTCTTACACTTTTTAAAATATTGGCGATGTTTTTAAAATGCTACAACATAAAGCCCCAATAAAGTATACAAAAACATGCAATATTTTTAAGATGTTGCTTATGTTTAAAATATCACGATTTTATAGATATGAAAGTGATGTCAACACTTTATAAAAATGTTTGTACATTGTATTTTCATTACATTTTTTATTTCCTTACATTTTTAAATTCACGTGTCAATCCTTTTATCAAGAGATTTTTCTATGAAAGCAAACACTTATAATTTATCATGACATTTTACTCGACAAGAAAACCCTGATAACGAGATTTGCAGCATTGGTGCTTAGACATTGCCCCAACTAGGAAAGTAGACGGGTCAGACTGGATGGGATCTAGGCAATACCGGGTCAGATCTGACTTAGTTGGATTCAGAATCGGATGTAATCCAACTGAATTAAATTTTGACATTTACATGTATTCAAATTTGGATCTTAGTTGAATAACTCGGATTCAGATGAAAAACCCAATAAGTCTGAATCAGATTGTTAATTGGATTCGGCTTTGGCTATCAGATCCGACTAATCAGAATTGAATTCAGGTCAGGTATCAGATAACATCTGACCCATTGACACCCCTAGGTCAAACCCTAATCCAAACCCTAGCTGCATATACATTTGGATCTCTTCTTAGTACAAACTAAAAAAATTGCCCTCCGATTCAAGTCATAAGCCCACATTCTTGTTTTTATGGACTTTGGATTTGGATTTTCAAGGTGAAAACATAGCTAAGACAATTGAGGTTAGATTGGTTCATCTTGCTAGTCATTTCTTTTTCAACTTGTCACTTGTTTCAATCAAATTCACTTGAGGATATATGAGAACTGCCTCTTTCACATAGATTGTCACTCCATAAATTAATGGTTGTATTTTTTTTACTATATCTAAACTATTTTTTTAGTGGGCCTATATCAAGGTCATCGACCGTCCGGTTCAGGTTTTGGTCGATTTCAGTTAGGGTTTTATCAGACCCAATTCTGAAGAGGTCTAAAGTTAAGACCCAAACCCGACCCAATCTAATTCAGGTTTGGGTTCGAATACAGCTGAAAATTGTGGACCCATATAGGTTAACGAGTTTGGGTGTGTACTGGGTCGGATATAAGCGGGTCTGATGGTTGAAAAAATAAACCCACATGAGTTAATAGAGTTGAGTATGATCAGTTTTGAGTCTTAATGGGTTCGGGTTTCAGCTCGGATCTTGATATTATTGATATTCTAGACCTAATTACTCACCAATAAAAAAAATATGTAAATTAATGACATCAACTATTCGTTAAGAAGATTATATGTTGACAAATGAGTGGTTTATTAAATGTTCTAAGTAGCCAAAACTTAAATATAAAAAAAAATTTATACCAACCAATAATTTCAAGTTGAAATAAAAAGGCATTAATTATATATCATATCCAAAATGCATCAAATTCAATGTGTTCTTGAGTGCGGGCTTCACTTCAACCTGATAATTTCAAGACTGAAGGGCAACATGAAGTATCTAAAAAAAACGAATCATTTTCTTATTACTAAAAAGAAATGCATATTAATTTTAAGTTTATCAACATCTTTGAATATTTAATTAATTACATAACATAATATTCACTAATTGTTCTAGTTATTTTCTCGTACTTTCAATTATAAAACGGGTTTAAGTACTTAATCGGTTTGTGTTTGGGTCAGCTTGGGTATGAAGCGGGTTCGTGTTCAAGTCGGTTCAATAATAAAATGAGTTTGGGTACACAATCGGTTTGGGTTGGTTCGGTTTTACAATATGGAAATCATTTGTGACTGGTATAAAAAACGAATCGGGTCCAAACAGGTATGGGTTTTCATTTGCAATACCCAAGACCCAAACTGTTTTTTTTATGGGTCTATATTTTGGATCCGACCTGAACCCATGGATCTACTAAAATTGGGTCTGGTCGAGTATAATCAGTTTGAGACATCGAGTCAGGTCGGGTATATATACTCGATCCAGTTACACTCCCTAATTGTAAGCATCTTGAAGGGGTTTTTGAGGTGGCTTTTTCAAGGTTCTCCCTTGTCTTTGACCGTTAACTGAAGCTGTGCTAGAGGAAAGAACCATTTGATTGTTTTGAAGTAGATTGGGAACAGGCATGCCTTACTCTTTTAAGCTTAGTTGCATTATGGCAGGGATTGGAAACTACACCAACTGTAGCTCAGTAATGAGAATTGGTTTGGATCAGTTGTATGATTTACTTCATTCCTACATGATTGAATTTTGCATAATTAGTTGTTGAAGTGGGGTTCCAATGCATACATGAAAAGCCTTATTACATTAGCTGGATTGTGGATACAGCAATTGGATCTGGGCCTGTTTTCTTACCTTGAATTTGGATGTAAAAAGCCAAAAAAGAAAGCGACCAACTCATTTCGCTAAATGTACCTATGAAAGATTTGGAAAATCCAATAAACATAAGTCTCTTAGTTAGATAAACATAATCACAAATATCAGTGTCATGAGTTCATTCGACATTAGCACTTTTTAAATCTTTTATACTTTTATATATTTTAAGGCATTAGTCTATTTTTAGTTTTTCTAATTTTACATGTGCTAATATTTTTCTGCAATTTTTCCAAAAAAGCAAATGTTTTAATTTTTCACAAGATTTTTCCTTGACAATACTATGAAATTTCTGTTACAAGTTACGAAGATTAAACAAATTTTATATTTAAAGTAATCTGCCCTTGCACTGATCAAAATTATAAAATTGGGTTGCATAGTGGGGTGGGGCCTTGGATGCTAGATGGACAATCAAGGTTTGATTCTCATGAATGTCACCCTTTTGCATAAGCCAATGTGTAGCATAGGCCCCGAGGGCACGGGTCTTAACTTTGGAGTTTTACGCAGTCGGCACGACAACCGTAGGTATGGCAGGCTGAGGCAGCACAATCAAGTCTTCATGTTAGGTGAGGTTTCTTAGGGTTATAAATAAAAAAAAATGTTATCAAAGAAAACAAACTTAATGTATCCGTTTAGCAAAGACGGCTCAGCTTGTCTGGTAGGAACAACGAGTGCAGGTTACCTTGTGTCGGGATGTTTCATGTTCAAACCCTCAATGGTATAGTTGTATAATTGGTAGGAGTCTGCCTAACTCCAGTGTCACGAGCTTATTGGAAGCACAGTGGGACACCTGGTAGACCTAATCAGGTCTGCCAGGCGAGTCAAGAAAACTAACACCAACACCCCGAAGCAGGTTATATGTTACCCCCCGAACAGGGCATCTCATGATCGGGGGTTCCAAAAAGCACCATGTATATAAGCATGTGTGTCTCGTATCCCCATGTTTGTCAGCATCACTTAGTGTTGGAGTTTGATGCGATTGCAAAGACTTAAGTACCCTTTCCTCCATTGGTGCAAAAAAAATGACGATTCTAGAAAAGGAGTGGTTGCAAAGACTTAAGTACCCTGAAGATGGTTATTTATGACCCAGTCTCTGCACTATAGGATCATTCGAGAAAGGAATCTCCCTTGAAAAAGGCCATGAACATCAATCATCTCTCTCTCCCTTCTCTTTCTGCTTCTGTGCACATCCAACAGACGATCCTACACTGCTCCAACAAGCACCGACTGACTTGCACACTGACCGTAGCATTGTTCAACTTGATGAGTTATGGAGCTTGATTCAGAGTTTTTGCCCTTACAGGAGGGGGGTTTGGAGGCTCTTCCCAGCATGGGTATCATCATTCAACTTGTTGAGTTCTGAAGCTTGATTCAGAGTTTTTGCCCTTACAGAAGGGAGGTTTGGGGGTTCTTCCCAGCGTGGGTAGCATCATTCAACTTGATGAGTTGTGAAGTTTGATTCAGAGTTTTTGCACTTACATGAGGGGGGTTTGGGGGCTTTTCTCAGCATGGGTAGCATAGTTTTTGCCCTTACAGGAGGGGGGTTTGGGGGCTCTTCTCAGCGTGGGTAGCATCATTCAATTTAATGAGTTGTGGAGCCTGATTCAGAGTTTTTGCCCTTACAGGAGGGGGTCCGGGGGCTCCCCCCGGTGCGGGTCCCACTGTGCGGTCAGCGGGCGGGGGTCAGGGGGGCAGCGCCCCCCAGACCAAATTTTTTGGGGGCCTTTATATGATCTCTTTTATAAATTGCTACTCTCTTATCTGATTTTCACTATAAATCGCTATGATGAGACTCGTCAACACTATAAATCGTTGTGGGGCTCGTTGGAGACCCGAAAGCACTACAAATCGCTATAGAGAGACCCGACAACACCACAAATCATTGTTGGAAGACCGAACAACACTATAAATTGTTGTGGGGCTCATTGGAGACCCGAAAACACTATAAATCATAAATTGCTACTCTCTTATCTGATTTCTATTGTAAATCGCTACTCTATGGTCTGATTTCTACTGCAAATCGCTATTCTCTGATTTGATTTCTATTGTAAATCGTTACTCCATGGTCTAATTTCTACTAGAAATCAGATCAGAGAGTAGCGATTTATAGTAGAAATCAGACCATAGAGTAGCGATTTACAATAAAAATCAGATCATAAAGTAGCGATTTATGATTTATAGTATTTTCGACTCTCAAATGAGCCCCACAACGATTTATAGTATTGTTCGGTCTTCCAACGATGATTTGTGGTGTTGTCGGGCCTCTCTACAGTGATTTGTAGTATTTTCGAGTCTCTAACGAGCCCCACAGCGATTTATAGTGTTTACGAGTCTCACCATAGCGATTTATAGTGAAAATCAGATAAGAGAGTAGCGATTTATAAAAGAGATCATATAAAGGCTCCAAAAAATTTTGGTCCGGGGGGTGCTGCCCCTTGAGCCCCCTTGACCCCCGCCCGTTGACCGCGCAATGGGATCCGCGCCGGGGGGAGCCCCTGGACCCCCCTCCTGTAAGGGCAAAAACTTTGAATCAGGCTCCACAACTCATCAAATTGAATGATGCTACCCACACTGGGAAGAGCCCCCAAACCCCCCTCCTATAAGGGCAAAAACTATGCTACCCACGCTGAGAAAAGCCCCCAAACCCCCCTCCTGTAAGGGCAAAAACTCTGAATCAGACTTCACAACTCATCAAGTTGAATGATGCTACCCATGCTGGGAAGAGCCCCCAAACCCCCCTCCTGTAAGGGCAAAAACTATGCTACCCACGCTGGGAAGAGCCCCCAAACCCCCCTCCTATAAGGGCAAAAACTCTAAATCATGCTTCATAACTCATCAAGTTGAACGATGCTACCTACGCTGGGAAGAGCCTCCAAACCCTCCTCTTGTAAGGGCAAAAACTATGCTACCCACGATGGGAGGAGCCCCTAAACCCCCTCCTGTAAGGGCAAAAATTATGCTACCTACGCTAGGAAGAGCCCCCAAACCCCGCTTCTATAAGGGCAAAAACTTTGAATCAGGCTTCACAACTCATCAAGTTGAACGATTCTATAGTTAGTGTGCAGGTTAGTCAGTGTTTGATAGAGCAATGTAGGATCGTTTGCTGGATGTGCACAGAAGCAAAAAGAGAAGGGAGAGAGAGTGAGAGGGTTTTACAGTGTTTTACGGAGAAGGAAGAAGAAGAAGATGATGATGAAAAGTTCAAATAGATATTTTTGATGGCTCAGGTTCGTTAAGCCGGATCACCAACGGATCGTCGGCTCACCATCGAATCGCCGACTTACCATCGTTTCGCTGGATCACCATCGGCAAAACGATTAAGGTTCGTTTCGTTGTGTAGATTTTGAAGAGTTAACATCATCCTCGACTTTCTGGATGGAGGACATGTTTGTTCTTTTTTGAATTGTTTTTTTTTTTTAATGAAAAACATTTTTGTCATTTTCTCAAATCGTCGTTTTATGACAAAAATAGCAAGAAAGGGTATTTAAGTCTTTGCAACCGCACTAGACTCCAATGCTAAGTGATGTCAACATACACGGGAATACGAGCCTCATGTGCTTATATACGTGGTGCTCATTCAGACCCCTGAACATAGACGTGGGATTTAGTGAATCATCAGGGGAAGCATACACCACCCTCTCCCAACACCCAACCGGTCTGGAACACCCAACATGTTGATAAAGCAACTAATTTGAAACCAGACGAACTATGGGCTTACGTACTTATGTCCTAAAAGTTGGATATTGACCTAATGAATTTCAAAGCTGATACCATCTTGGTGGGATGAGGCTGATGGTGACTGTTGATTGAATCATTCAGCCTATCACGTCAATCATAAATCAGATTTTTTTTTATTACGCGAAAAGAAAACCATTAAATGGTTGATTGCATAATGGCAAGTTGGCAGTTGATAAAATAAGGTACTGTTTGAATGTCGCACAAAATAGTTTTGGGTGTCAAACCAGGTTTTGTACTCGAAACCATATTTTGTGGTTGTTTGGATGCCACCAAACCAGGTTTGCATAACTGGTTTTGTAAAACATCCATTTCCTATTTTTCAACCAGGTTTATCAGGATTAGGTTTGTCCCCAACCTCTCACCACCCCTTTGCCCATACCCTCCCATTGGACCTTTATCTTGTGCGGCCATTTTCGATTGACCACTGGTTGGAAAATAATCAGACTAGTTTTGTCTAGCGAGGGTGACCTGTCCTACCATTTTTCACCTGTGACCAGTCGAAAGATGAAAGAAAATTCGTTTTTTTTTACATTTAAAAAAAAGTATGGTGGCCATTTTACGGTAAGCCACTGGCTGGAAAATGACAGGCTCATGTTTCCTTTTTTTAGCCTTTTTTTATATGGCTTCGTCGACCATTTCACAGCCAACCAACGACTAGAAATGGCTAGGCAAGTGCCACCCTTGTTGGGTTACACCATCCTTGACATTTTCAGGCTGGTTGCTAGCCATGGTTTTTTTGGGGGGTTTTAGACATGGCTAGTCAGGAAATAGTTGGCCTTATTTTTTTAAGATTTTGGTGACCAAAAACCTAAAAGTCAGGTTTTTGTCACCTAAACGACGATTGATTATTTTTGGGAAACCAGGTTTAGTAAAACCCTGGTTTGAAGCAAAACCCAGTTTGTTAAAACCCTGGTTTTGGCCCCTGTCATCTAAAGAGAGCCTAAGTTCACCCCTGCTCGCCCATAAGTCCAATAGGCTTCAACCTTGCAGCAATGGATGCTTTGTGTAATTTTCAAACTCGTGAAATCCTGTCAACCAGGGGCGGATCCTCCCACCTTGACCTGCATTTTATGTGGGTAGTGCTCCCCCAACTCGGGTCAGGGTGGGCACTAATGTCTGACGGCCTTTAGGTCGGCACTTTTGCTTCCCACAGAAGTTTTTTAGCACACTGCATACTTCAAAGGACGATCAATATCCCATACCCCATAATCGGGTGCCTACTATGGAGTTCAATACAAACTCGAAGTTGAGTTGCAATCGTTCAAGGAAGAGGGACGACTCCGCTCAACGCCAATCTGGAAGGGCAACACGAAGAATTTTGGGGATGCCCATTGAAGAGGTGCGCTTGAAACTGCAGTTCTGTCTGCCACAGGAGCAGATTGTTGCTTTAGAAGAGACGATGAACGAACGTGTTGAACCAGCAGCGAGACACATGAATAACTTCAGAAGAACCAAGCAGATAGCGCGGAATGCATCACACCTCTACGACAATCCTCTAGGCCCAGAAGGCCAAGGGCCTTTCAAGATTGATAGCCATGAAACTCATATGTTGGAATTTATGGGGCCCTCAACTGCCCGCAAAAAAGGCTCTTCTTATCCCAGCAGTTGAAGGAGACTAGGCCAGACATTGCAATCATTATCGAGACTAAGATGAAATCTGTCTCCTTAGCAGATGCGGCTTCCATTTGGAGAGATGCGGGACATGCATACAAGCCAGCAGAAGGGCACAAAGGCAGCATTTTGGTGTTGTGGAAGTCAGGCCTTCCAGCACAGTTTGTCGATTTGGGGTGTTTCTCTATATCCATACACTTTCCCTTGCACATCCAGTCTCAGAGGTGGTTCTCACTTGTGTGTATGGCCCTGTCACTTCGGTCTGCTTTCTGGAATGATCTTCAGCGTATCATTACGATTTTTTTCCAACCACAGCTATTCGTAGGATATTTCAACTGATTGCTCAGTTACAATGACCAGCGTTCTAGTTACTCTTAATCCATCTATACGGGGTTTTCAAACTTTCATAGATAACAACTTGTTTGTACTTGATCATATTGGAGAATGCTTCACTTGGTCCAGCAAGCACTTACAACCCTGTCTGAGGATTTTAGATCGGGTTTTGGCAAATCTCAGCTTAATGGATCAAATTCATGACATTGTGGTCAGTGCAATGCCACGTACGATTTCGAATCACGCTGCATTGATCATCACCTGGGGCATGGGTTTCACAAGGGTGAGACCCTTTTTTGTTTGAACAGTGGTGGGTCAGAGATGCTGAATTCAATTCTACTGTTTAAAGAAGTTGGACAGAGTCAGTGGAGGCATCCAGGACTGCGATCATATTATGTGTCAAATTGAAATGATTGACGACTGAAATTGTTTAGTGGATTAAAGAGAGAGGGGTGTCTCATCTTTCTCATTTGGGGGAATGAGAACGAGAGCTATCGAATCTAGAGGATCACCTAACCTCTAACCCTAATGCGCCTGAAACACAACAGTGGGCCATCAAAGAAAGCATGGGAGATCTTACAAATCGGATCATTGAATGGAGAATTAGGGAGGAGATCAAATGGAGACAGAGATCGAAGATTCGATGATTGGCATTAGGTTATGGCAATACTTTTTTCTTTATCAAACAACATCTGAGTGCTATCATGGGAGCAAAATCCAATCTATATCAATCGAAGGGGGAACTTTCACTGGGGATCAGCTGTTGTTGGCCATCAGCAATTATTATGCTCAGATTTTCTCACTTCCTGCCAATGAGGGTGGGGATATGGGAACTCTCCACTTTTGCTTTCTATCGTCTCACCGAACTCAATAATTGCAGGTATCATTTTCTTAAGAGGAGATCAAGCAGACTGTTAGGAAACTATCCAATTTCTAATCTTCGGGAGTGGACAGTTTCTTGGTTGACTTTTACAAATTATACTGGGAGAAAGTCAGTCAGGACCTTCACACTCTTTTTGTAGAGTTTCACTGGAACACAAGATTGCCCTTTGATTACCATCAGTTCATAATGGTGCTTGTCCCAAAGAAGGGTGCATTGACGGACAACACATTTCAGACCGATCTCAATCGCTTTAAGAAGGATCATTGCTAAGGTATTGGCAATGAGACTGAAAAGCATCATCTCATCTATTATTTCTCGCACTTAGCTAGCCTTCATCCCAGCTAAAAGCATCATGCATGGCTACATCATTGCATCTGAGGTGGCACATTCTATGCAGTGTAGCCGAAGGCCTTTTTATATGTTAAAGCTCGATATTTGCAAGGCCTTTGATTCAGTGTCATGGACCTATTTCTTTTAGACTCTCGAAGTTATGTGATTTGGGCAAACATGGCAATGATGGATCAAATAGATTATCTCTAAGGATGAAGCAGTGGTAGTGGTAAATGGCAAAAGGGGAGGGTCATTTTTGGTGGAGCGCGGACTACGACAAGCGTGACCCTTATCACCATTGCTTTTTAATATTGCAGTCAAGGGGCTTGTCATTTTGATACACAGAGCAATCGAAGCAGGACTTCCGAACCCCCTTTCCTTCGATAGTTTTTCTGAGCATGTGGTTCAATTTGCAAATGATATTATCATTTTTGGAAAAGCTTCTTTACCACAAATGACCATGATGTTTCTCATTCTAAAGATTTTTGCTACTATCTTAAGGCTGCACATCAATGAAAGAAAAAGTTTCATCTCTCTATTCAACACCGATAGAGACTCTCGAGTGGAAGCATCTACGTTTTTTGGTTGTCCGGTGAAGGAGTTTCTGACCACCTATCTGGGGTTGCCGTTACAAGTAGCTCAACCACGTGCCCCGACACAGACAAAAGTTATTAAAGCAATTCATCATCAATTAAGCTCTTGGAGGGCCAGATATCTGTCTATAGCAAGCCAAGTTACAATGATAAAGTATGTGCTTTCCTCGTTGCCTTCTATTTCATAACGGTGTTGCAGATGCTATCTTCAGTTGTCAAAGAGATCAATAAGATTTTAAAAAGTTTCCTATGGCATGGATGTCTTGGCATCAAGAAGAAGCACCTAATTGCATGGCCATTGATAACACAACCTGCGCAGCGAGGAGGCTTGGGCGTTCCGAACCTTAAACTAAGAAATATGGCCAATATTCTCAAATGGTGGGCTGATTTGGAGTCATCCTCGGATCCCTAGGCTATTTTTCTTAGATGCAAATATCACCTTCATCAAGGTGATTTAATCGATTGTTTGAATATGATGCGCATGCCAAGTTCTCATTTGTGGAATCCTCACGCAATGCAAACATTTCGGGGGGGACTTCACCAGATTTCTTTGAATGGGAAAGGGACACATCTGGCACAGTTACCATTGCTAAGATTTATGGATTGTTGCATCCTCCTGGAATCGATTGGTTTCCCAGGGATCAACTGTGTGGGGAAATGGCCCCACTCCATGATCTAGGATCTTGTCATGACTTATATTGCATGATAGTGTACAGACCCAACTCAACCTGAAATGGTGGAGCTTTCAATTGGTCAGTAAATGCATGTGTGTGGGTCGCAAGAAGAATCCACAAATCACCTCTTTTGGTATTGCCCCCATCATGCAAGAAATGCTTCAGACTACGTGGATGGTACTTGAGGTGCAAGTCAGAAATGACTCCATTTTCAGAGATCTCATTCAGGGTCCCCTACAAATAAGGCGTAGCAAAAAATGGAGATTCATCTAGAGAACATGGTTGTTTACCTTATGGTGGGTGATTTGGACTACACAAAATGACGTGATTTATAGGGGTGGGTGTGTAGTCGTGACGACGTTGTGCACCAAATCAACTATGATGTCCTTGCTGCCATTCACATTCGGTGGGAGAGTGGGGGGCTGCGATTGTTTAAGCTTAACTAGGGGTGGCAATCGTGTCAGGTTGGCGGGTCAACATACCTCAACCCGAACCCGACCCGTTTATTAAATGGGTCGGTTGTGACAAACATGAACCCGGCCCGTTTAATAAACGGGTAACCCGACACGACCCGCCAACCCATTTAATAAATGGGTTGGGTCGGGTAAACGGGTTCTCAGGTTCGCAGGTCGGGTTGACGGGTCGGGTTGGCGGGTTGACGGGTCGGGTTGGCGGGTTGACCCGCCCGCCTAACCCGTTTATTAAATGGGTCAGCCGGGTTGGCATACCCCCAACCCGAACCCGACCTGTTTAATAAACGGGTTAGGCGGGTCGACCCGTTTATTAAACGGGTTGGCTTAAGCCCAACCCGAACCCGCCTAAGAGGCGGGTTGGCGGGTCGTGTCAGGTTTTGCCACTCCTAAGCTTAACTCCTGTTTTTGTTTTTTTATGCTTTGTTTCTCCATCTGGTCCTGGGTCCAACTCTCGTTAGTCAGGGGTCTTCTGTTTTGGCAATGTTATTGGAATTCTCTCTCTCTCACATTCATTTTTCTTCATTTTCTCTTTCATGATTGTGACTATGATTCTTACAAATGCCCATCCCAATCGCTCGCCTGTTTCTACCATAAATGTGGTGGTGGTTCCCTTTATTTGTGATCTTTCACCAGAATTTTTTTGGTCCATCTTCTTTCTTTTTGTTGGCATATGTTGAATCAACCTTTCCGTCTCACCATCTAATCTGGTACGCTTCTTTGCAATCTTGATAGGACTCGTCAGAAAGTTGATGGTTACAGACAATGACAAGAATGTTTAGCTATGGCTTCCTTTAAGGGTTTTCTGTGTTTTGTTTTCTAATTACTGTTAGGCATGAATCCATTAATAATGAATGCTTTATTTTAGTTGAAATATTAAGATTTTTTATCAAATAGCATAAATGCATAATCTATGATATTTTTAGGAATTAGGGGTTTGATTTGATTTTTTTAAATGACATGAATGTAATTATGGTTTTTGAATTTTTAAGTGTTTTTATTTTTAATTAGTATTAAGCATGAAAATGAATGTTTGGTTTTGGTTAAAATATTAATGTTTTTTCTATCAATTTGCATAGATGAAAGATCTATGATTTTTGTTAGGATTTAGGTTTTTTATTTGCATTATTTCAAATGATATAAATATCTAATTAGGGTTTTGATCATTTTCTCTATTTTTTTCTTTTCAATTCACAATAATATTCATTTTATATATGATTTTTATTAGGATTTTAGGGTTTTCTTTGTCTGTTTTTCAATTAGCATTAATCATGATTTCTTGTTTAATTTTATTATAATTTTAGGTATTTTGTGTTTTTTGCATGATTGTTTTCTTTTTATTATGTGTTTGTGCCTGCCCTAATTCAAATTCGTAACTCCTCCCCTGCTTTCAACTTGGTGACATTCGTCAGTGGGCCCTAGGGGATGAGCAAGACCCCTTATGGACAGCTTAGATCAAACTGCTGTTTTGCACTTGAAATACAGGGCATAGGGGGCATAGGAGATTTTCACCTATATTGGAAGCAAAGAAATTTTAATGGACCAGATTTTGTCCAAGTCCATGGGCCAGCTCAACTAACATGTTTGGTACATGCTCACAAATCTTATCCTTCGATTTTTCAGTTTATTTGGTAAGGAAAATCATGCAATATTTGAAAAAGTTTTGTTCTATTGGGACAGTTCAAGAAATATTTAAAATAAAATAATAACAATTTATTATTAATAAAACACATGTAAATACATAAAGATTGCATTTGGCATGAGTCCCACTGGATTCGGGTAAGAAATTTTACGTGGTGTTAATTGTTGAATAAATCCCTGGGTGGTTACCTGACTGAATCCCATTGGACCCAACCGAGTCCAAGCAGGATCCAGCTCATTAGGTCAAAGAAGTCCCAAGAATGGATTCATGGCAAATGGTAATTAACCAGACTCAGCCGTGCTGCTGCTCCTAGATTGACCACATCCATCCATTATGCAACTTGAAAGTGACCTAAACATCGAACTAAGATCCGATTGCCCAGGACCCTTCGACCCGGACCCACTTCAGACTTGCTGAAGTTGCTGCATTAATCGTACCGTGATCAACTTAATGCCGGTTTGGGGGATCTGATGGATGAGCATCATCTAGGTTCGTACTTGGTTCAAGTGAACTCCAAACTCACTAGGTTCTATTCGAACTAGTTGAGTCAAACCGTCGCTAATCCAATCTCTTACGTACATGTACCTTTTATAAACATGGAAACAGGGCACCTTTCGTCCTTTAACTGGGCATTCAGACCACAACAGTTATTTTTCAGGGTTATTAAAAAAAAAGTATGCACAAAGTCATATATATATATATATATATGAATTAGCGACGGTCACAACCACCACTAAAGCATGATTTTCCACCCAGATCATTAGCATTGGTCAAGAACCACACTAAAGACCCCAAACTCACGCAGATTAACAAATGAGCGTGTTCAATAATTGCCCGTCCACTGTTACGGGCAATCATGTATATAAATAGTAAAACTGAAATATGTTTACCAGCACAGACATTTTCGGCATTTTTTTTTTCAAATCTAACCCTGCAAATGCATTCGGCATTACCCATTTGCTAAAAATCAACTGTTGGATCATTGAAATTGAATAAAAAAATATGATTTTTTATACTTAAATATTTACTAAAATTTTAAGCCATTGATTTTCAAGCCTTAAAGGATTTTTCTTATACATCAAGGTTATTTCTATAAAGCCAAGCATCACATCCTTATGGTGAAATTTAAAAAAATAATTAAAAACTATAAAAAACGCGGTTCATACCATCCAACATATTTTTGCTTATATATATATAAAATGAGAACAAAGACTACCAACAGGCTTAGGATTATCATTCTATGGGATCTTATATTTTAAATCAAATCCACTTTTTCAAGTTTCACAAGAAGAATTAATAAACTTGTGGCAATATTTAATTAGAAATTTTAGGTACATTTTGGTATTATGCAAGTGTTAAGATATTATTCTAATGGTTTCTAGTATGTTGCCATTGCTATCTTACGTCAAAAAGTAAAGAAAATCCTGATTTTTCAAGGGCCATGGGCCCCACATACAATAGGCAAGTTCAACCAAGCCGATAAGACGAATTTGAGTTTGGACTTTTTTCATAGGTAGGTTTTGATCATAAACGTTAATCTCAAGGCTCAAGCAATGCCAAATTGACAATTGCGTAACAACAATCCCATGAACAACTTTTTTTTTTGTTCTCTTCTGATTTTTTTTAATTCTTTGGTGAAAGAGATTTCAAAGAATATTCAACAACCAATTACATGTGTGGACATGGAATCAAACACCAGCAAGGTCGTGATCAATTGTTTGCATGTTTCGGTTTTGGTGAAAACGAAGCCAACTGTTGTGGATCCAGAACTTTGTGTTTTGCAAGTGAAGATTTC
This sequence comes from Nuphar pumila, assembly GCF_984573655.1. NCBI lineage: Eukaryota > Viridiplantae > Streptophyta > Magnoliopsida > Nymphaeales > Nymphaeaceae > Nuphar > Nuphar pumila. Next base: position 113,626,164 of record NC_143259.1, on the reverse strand, counting down.
TAAGACTTGGTGGTAGAAGTTTATTGTATTGGCTAAATCATTAGCTGCATTTGAATCCTTCAAATCTCATATATTTGGGGTTTTAATCAAGATTTGCAAAAAGGAAAGAGAAAACAATAAATATTTAGTAAAATATCTTGGAAACAGAAACAGGAAACGGGAAACAAGGTTTTTGGTATGCATGTTAAATAAGACCACAGTGACAAACGTTTTTTTTGGCAAAAACTTGTTTTCCACAAACTTGCAAGAAATTGAAAATTTTTCATAAGATCTTGTGTTTTCTTTGGCAAAATCTAGACAATAAAATAAATAAATTTAAAAATAAAAAATTTATAAGAAAAGATTAATAAAAATTATTTAAAAATAAAAATACACAGTTTTTCCAAGACAAATAGCCATTTAAAACCTAAATATCGTGTTTAAATCGCGGTATTTATGTTTTTTTCATAAATCTCACAATATTTTGAAAATCTTGCAAGAAATTGCCGTTTTAAACTTTCAAGCAATTTCTCGTGATATTATTGTGAGATTTTCATAAATCTTGGGATATTTGTCATTATGAATAAGACATAGGAAACAAATTGAGAAACAAACCCGAAACAAATTGAAAAACATTGAATAAGAAGAAAAAACTTACCAAACATGAGAAACGTGTATCTTAAAAAAAAAACACTTGTGAAATGCATGAGAAAAGTGTTTCTCAAATATGAGAAACATGTTTTCCTTATGGTACATGGGAAGCACATTAATTTTGCACGGTATGGGAAATGTGTTTTCGATAATTTTTTTGGTGTTTTCCACACGTTTCAAAAATGTAGTGTTTTTCTTTTCAAAAATAATTTTTAAAAAATGTGTTTCCCATGCTCCTATAATAACCCTGGTCATGATCTTAAGATCTATGTGCAAGTGATACATGGATCTCTCATTGAACCACCCTATCCTTGATGTTAGGGAGCCCTATAGACATCTATCACAAATAAATATGAATGATCAAAGGTAATTTTTGAGGGACCAAAATCTCAAGCATTTGATCACTTCATATATGCAAAGCATGGTAGACAAAATAGATTTCTCAGTTTGAGACCAAACAATTAAAGGCACCCGTATCAATGATGTTGTGGAAAATATTTCAAGGTTAATAGAGTTATCACAATGCTAAGATTAATATATCCAGCAAAATCAAAATTCTTCAATGAGTTTGAGATTATATATAACTCGTATATTCAAACCATAGTTACCGAAAGCTTCTTGCTATATGGGGAAGCTTGCTTCAGAAGGGAAAAACTTTCTTGCTTCCTTGAAAAGAGGGAACGCTTTGAGAAACCAAAATCTGAGTATGAAAAACTTGAATCTTTTTAGTGGAAAGTGTTGTGATTTTTGGAGCCCATGCCCAAAATCACACTATGTCAGATATGATATTGATGCAATTAGAGAACACAAACCATTACAATAAGAATAACAAAGAAGCAAATAATAACAAGACAAGAGGGTTTTACATGATTCAACAAAACCGTTTACATCTATGGAAAGAGTATCGATAACATTTATTAATATAATCAATCACCGATACAAGAGAAAACAAATAAAGACACAAGCGAGAACAACTACACCTATTGTTTGACCCACCAAGAGAATCAATGCGTGCAACCTAAACCCTCCTTTCTGTCACTAAGAAGAAGCCAATGTACCTTTTATCTATCCTTCAACAACTTCTCTCAACACTAAATAAAAGCTCAAGATATCAGAGATTCATCAAAAAGAGCAAAACCACCATCTTTCTCTCTTACATCCCCTAGTAAGAACACCAAAAGAAAGATATCTCTTTTTTCTCTCTCCTTCAAACCAAGAAGTACATTTTCACCTTTCCAAAAAAAAAGCACACTATATATTTATAATTATCTAAGGTAGAGTCCTTATCTATCAAGAAATCTCACATGATTTCTATTTCTTATATCATATGAGATTCTAAACAAGAGTTCAAAAGGAATTTTTTTATGTGACAAGGTGAGTGCTAGTCCAATAAAGACTCATTCAAGCCAAAATCAACATTTGCTTCTTGTTTCCCAAATTGATTTCCTTTCACTTTTTATTACTTTTCACTTGCTTCTCCCTAACTTTCAATTTTTTTTTTTTAAACATAAACTTGTTTTATAACAAGCTTGAACAAAATTTTTAGAAGGTATTTTTAATATCATTTTATATTTGTGTTCATGCAATTTCTTATTTGCTTCCAACCTAGTGCCATATTGTTTCTCATATCCATTCCATTTTTTGGTAACTATGATGCAAACATATGTACTAAGCCTATAGAAAACATATGTAATGCCACTAAGCTTAAGAATTATGAGATACATTGACTAAGGCTATGATTGGAAGCATAAATAGGGATGAAGGTTGAGGATTTGAGTTTAAATTTGGTCAAATGATAATAATAGTGGGTGCTTGGGAGTATGAGATTGAAAAGGCAACACATTGAAATAAGAAAGGAGGTGGCGATGGTCTTTCTTTTGCATTTGCACTCAAAATTGAATTTGGTCATGGAAGCAAAATAGAAGAATTTTATGCCTAAACATGCTTGAAAAAGATGCCAAGTAACTCTTGAAAATATTGGTGCCATCCCTTTAACTGATCTACACAATAAGGAAGAGAATCATCAAACCATAAACTATAAGCTACAAAAGACCTTTAATTAAGTGTGTGTATGTGTGTATGCAACCATGTAGATCATTTGTAGGGTCCGATCTACAAACAAAGTCAAAATATTATTAAAAAAGGTGATTTTTACTCAATAGTTTTGTACCATCAATACAAGGAAGTATTTATATATATATAAATAGAAAATGGGTTTTAAACTATGTGATTGAGATATGTAAACATGTTTGTCAAGGGCTTCAAAATTTGACAACCACAATATACCAAAACTTTATCACTCAAAAAATTGTGTTCTTACATCGAAAACATTATCCAAGGTTCAACCTTTAGCAAAAGAACCATACTAAAAATATCTTCATGGTCAGATTGAGTCGATACAACTTGCACTTTGTACTTCCAATGCAATAGTTTTTGTACCTTCATTAGTACCAAAAAACCTTCAATAGTTCTTGTACCTTTAATTATTACTTTCGGTTGAGTGCAGTTTATTTGGGTTATAAATTTAAAAAAAAAAGTAAAACAATGCACAGTGATGTACCAAAAACTAGAAAAGTATAGTTAAACACATTAAAGCTTAGAAACCCAACTTGAAATATTTAGTCCATAAATGGCAATAAAGTTAATGTGTTAGTGGTGAAGATATGTATGACAAGGTAACATTAAGATCCCAAAAATAAACAGATAAGAAAAATAAACATGTCATACCCTGAACATGGTGTCTCTTCACTCATACTTGAACACTCGGTCCTTAAGAAATCACCATATACTTGCCTAACAACACTACCAAACCTAACTATTGGTAAATGTTTTGAAGAACACCATCCCCCACCCCCAATGTTAGAATATAGAGAGTTAGATGGAGGAAAACATGTAATCTGTGGACCCTCTTTGTTTTTGTCCTTATGGTGATATGATGATGTAGTTATGATAAAGTATAATCTAGTGTTGGTTGTGAATCTCTAATCCTTCTACTTTTATGATTTTCAAATACCTTTTGACAGAAAAAATTATGATGAGGAAACTAGAATATTTCACACAAAATAACTTACATTAATGGCAATCAACTTATATAATGAAACCAGAGCCAAAAGAGAAAATATCCATCATAACCATTAACTCAAGAGAAAACAAAGAAGACTTCTCAGAGAAACTACTGTATTCATTGTTAATGAAGTGTTTCTTTATACTAACTCATAAAAGTTTAAAATCTACAATGTGCTAAATCAATAATGAAAATTCCAAAACATAACATATTAGGGACATATAAAATGTCATGCAAACATATTAGCCATGAATTATTGTAAAATTTAAAAAAGTTTTAAATGTCACATATCGCATCAAAAGAAGGAAGATGATAGCTCCACCTATAGAACCGTTTTGGTTGAAAATCAAAATTTAATGTTAATGCAAGCATGTGTCTCTATGTGTGTGCATTGATTGTATGCATACACAACCCCAACCTAAATTAAAAATTCTTGCTTCAAACCCCTAACTCATCTCAAGGATGTGTTAGAAGATGAGAAAGGATTGTAGTCTAAAGGCAAACCTGAGCAAAGGTTAACCTACATTAATATCATGTATGTTTGGCATTTATTTTAAAAAATAATTAATTATAATTCATAAGGTGGAGAAGGATAACTTGCGATAGTGATGAGGAACATTAAGCAATCTTCTTCCCTTTTTCTCTTTGAATTTGGATGTGACTTTGTTAAACAATAAACTTTGCATCCAAGTGTATATGCTTTCACTTTCTTGGTGCATCTCAGACAATATGATAATTTTTTTAATAATAAACACATCGAGTTTAATAAATTATATATATATATATATGCTATAATAGTACAAGAAACCATGAAATTTTATAAAGAGCTAACAAATGTAATTTAGTTTGAACACCAACAAAATATGAAAACATAAATTCTGACTTAAGTAAAAAATTTACATTTTTGGTATTTTTATTATATTTTATTAAAATAGATCTGTTATTTGGTTTTATAAGGAACACTTAAGTGATTGTTGGATGTTTTACAACCTTTATACAAGAGTTGTGAATGTTTAGAATTATCTGATGTTAACATATTCACCATAAATTTATACCATTAACATATTTAAAAATGACATGCTGACTCTATGAACTGCTTCTTTTGTATTATGTATCATCATAATAAGCAATAATTTAATTTCTATACCAATATGAGTGGATCATACTTTTATAAAAGAACGACACACATAATATCTATATTTTGAAAATGTACAATGCCTCATGATTCTCATAAAACTATAAAATTTTTCATGATCGAAAAAATTTAATGCTTGAAACCATCATATTATTTTCAAATTTATCAAAGATATAAATTTGTTAGTATTATATTAGTATCTACATATGGATGTGGACATTAACAACTCCATCTACACATTCGTGCATTGCCTCGACACACACATTGAAAAGAACAATATGGTTGATAGGACAAATGCATCCATTAAATCATTCACCGACTGTACAAACTACAACATGATTAAGAAATAAATGACAAGTAAAAGATAACCATAAGTTTCCCATTTAGGATAAAAATTTCTACTCCTAAATCTTCATCCTAAATAAAAGGTAATCATAAATAGATATGACATCAGAATTTAAGAAACTTTTAGCAAACCACCTACAACATAATGAAACCAATTTTGTGAATATTCAGCCATTAAGGGAAAACCTCAATAATGAATAAGAGCAACTAAAGTGAAATCTGTGTAACTACATCATAGCACCAGAAAGAATAATCATCTCTATTATTTTATACTAACTAATTAAGATATAAGTAATATAACTTAATTAGCACACCTACCACTTGCTTTGATTATATGCAATTATATGTATTGTGTTGTTGTCCACTCAAGGTCACTTCATCCATCAACATTACCATCATAATGAAATAAGATAACTGTAAAATTCTCTAAAAATAACTAAAAAAAATAAAAGTTAATTATAAAGGTTAGATCTATCCATGCAATTCATATTACTTTAAAAATCCCAAAAGAAAAAAACTACCTTATTCACAATAGCATTCACTTTTTTTTTGCTTGATACCAACAAGCATTTCCAGCATACTCTTATTAGTATCCTTATAATTCTACAAAATTTAACTACCATTTGTTAATCAAAATTTTACACAAAACCCATTGTGCTCATAGTCTACACAAACATGCATGTCTAGAAGCACATTCTAGTCAGTTGAAGATAATTATTTGATCTAATACTAGTAAATTCAGTATGTCAGTAGATGTCAAGATTGTAAACAAATATGTAACAATTGGATGAACATGACACATACTAAGTAGAAAAGAGTGGTCTAGTCCACCAAAGAATCATAGATTATACAATTGAGGTTAATAATACCTATGATATTTACAAGTGATTTCACTCAATAACTATAGACTAAAGTTTTTTATCCTACAACCCATCAAGCAAATAGTTTGACATTTGTGAAAGAGATTGCAAATAATACCCCAACAATCAATTGCATGTTTGGACATGGAATCAAACATCAACATGGTTGTGAATTGTTTGGATGTCTCGCTTTTCTGCTTCCAAAACTTTGGGTTTTGTAAATGAAGTTTTTTTTACTTGGTCACAGAAGTTACTTGCATTGGCTAAATCATTGGTTCAATTTAAATCCTTCAAACCTTATATTTTAGGGTTTTGATCAAAGTTTCGAGAAAGGAAAGAGAAAACATTAAATATCATGGAAAACAGAAATGGGAAACAAGGTTTTTTCGGTGCATATTAAATATGAATCAAGAAAAAAGGTTTTTCATGTGCATGTTAAATAAAAAATAAGAAACAAGTTGGGAAACAATTTGGAAAACATTCAACAAGAAGAAAAAACTTACCAAACATGAGAAACATGCATCTCGCAAAAAAAAAACACTTGTGAAATGCATTGGAAACATGTTTCCCAAATATAAGAAATACATTTTTCTTAGGGTGAATAAAAAACACATGAAAATGATTGTATTATCCTTTACAAAATGATATGTTTTCCAAAATAACTCAAAATTTGTGAAATCTGCCCCATGTCTAAAATCTCAAATGCTTGACTTTTTTAGGACCCTTTTACGCTTCACACTCGTCATCCTCCTGAGTTTCACACAATATATAGGCATGTTATCCTGATCTTGCAACCTCTCACTAAAAATTAGATTCACATGATGTTTTTGCAGACGTCATGAATTTTACATAACCAAATTTACGAACCTATCTAGTTTTCATCCCAACAAAGGAGTTTCGCATATCAAACACACACATCTTCTATGTTTCTCAACCCTATGTGAACTTGCTCTGATTGAAATATTCTAGCTCGTAAGGTTCACCCCATGTATTTGTGGAATTCAAAAATTTGTGCGTACATCATGCAAGCCTTTTGTAACTAAAAGCATGTGCACCTTCACAAATGTCATACAATATTCATGAGCTACCATACAAACCTCTCTTAATAACTAGTCCTCAAGGAGGTCTGCAAATGTGTGGTGACATTCGCATATACATGTTGTGAATGTCTCTAGAGTTTGCACTCTTATGTGACCTTCACAGATACGGTGCTACCTTCGCAAAGACTTTCTGCGAATTCTCTGGATGAAATTCTCTTTAACGTGTTTCACAAATGTATGTTAACTTGTGATTTTTTTTTTGCAGTTGTTTATACATTCACATGCTTGATGATTCATATATAAAATCATTTTTATTCTTTTTGTTTGTTTATTTCTAGAAAGAACTCTGACCCTTTTCTCTTTAGAACCTTAATCATTTTTCCCCTTCCCTTGCAGTGATTCTCGTGAAATTTTTTTGCTCCATTCCGACAAGGTTGCGATATTCTTTTCATGGACTTCTTAAGTTAGATTGAAATGATTTTCATACAAATATATGTATATTATTTTATTTTATTCTAAACCTTTTTCATTTTTTATAGATATGAGCATTTAATAGCCTTATAGTATTTATGTTTCATTTTTGTTGTGGATGCTTTATGTATTCTTTTTTGTGTTTTATTTAATATTTGTCAATAAATTTACTATTTAGAGTTTTTTTCGTATATATATTTATTGGTATTGTAGATTATTTATATTTGTTTGCTTATCCTTTATTTAATATTTAGTAGTATTTTGGGTATAATGAGGCTAGGGTTGACTGTGCACAAGCCTTCAATTAGTATGATGAGGTTGAGGTTGATTGTGCGCAAACATTGAATAGAGGTTAGGGGTTATTACATGTAGTAAGTTTTCAGAGTGGTTATTGTAGGTAGTTTTGTTAATTGAATGTATGAAGAGTATATGAATGACCTTTTCTCACATGCTATTTTTATTAGATAAATGATATATTATGTGGTTGGTGTAGGATAAGGAGCATAACAAAAAAATAATGATTGAGAAGCTTTTTAGTGGCTAACATCGTGCTCAAATGATCAAGAAATTGCTTTCAGCCAAAGATTTAATGATTTTCAGCACTATCGTGAGTTTTTGAAAGATCATGTGATCAAGAATAATTATAAAACAAAATTTATGAAGAACTCTAACAACAGTCACTGTCGTATTCACAAGAATAACCTGTAGACTATAATTGATTGCCCTTAAAAGTTCTATTGCATAAAAGTATGTGAATAAACCTTCTTTCAAGTGAAAGGATGCCTTCTAGGAGCATCAAGGTTTTTGAAAGTACACGTTATTATTCTTTTACCTATACATCGATGAGTTTTTTAAAGGATGCCTTCTAATTCTTATGGTAAATGACATATTCCTAAAAGAAAAATACATGAGTACATTGTTGTCATCCCATAGCATTGATCCTTATGATGAGATATTTTTGATAGCATTTACAGTGTAGATAAGAAGTCAAACAATTCATGGGTATGATTTTTAAAGTATGTGAAAGAAGAATTCATATACTTTGATGAGTTTGAATTGTAAGGAGAGTTAATAGTTCTTTCAGATAGGTATGCAGGGTTACAGTATGGTGTCTCCTACACATGACCGAGATGTTATGTTGAATATCGCATAAAACACTTGATGAAAAACTTTGCTAAGAAATTTTGTTATCACTCAGAGCACTTCGGTGGCGCACAACTCGAGCAGCCATGAGACAACAATACAATTACTTTCTTGAAAAAATTCAAGAGCAAGATGAAGCCACATAGCATTATATTGACACCAATGTTGATCTGAAACATTAGGCTAATAGTCACTTTACAACAAGAAGATATGGGTGATTAATATCTAATATATTAGACAACTTTAATTTATGGATTTTTTTCATATGTAACAAACTTATAGTACCTCTTATTAAGAGGCTTTGTCTCATGCTGATGAAACCTTTTAAGAAAAGAAAGAATACTAGGTAGAAAATATCAGACGTTGTGGTGCCTAAGGCAAAAAAAAGATAGAAGCATTGAAAAGAAAGACACAACAACTATATATACAAGTAGTGCATTGCCATCAATGCCTATATGAAGCTCACGACCGATCTCATGATTACAATGTTGATTTTGAGAAGCAATTATGTTCTTGTAAAGAGTGACATGTTAGTAGGATTTCATGCGAACATATGATCATATGCATTTTATATGAGGGGAAAGCTACCAGAGGATTAATGCGATAAGTTCTTCACAGTTAAATTGTATCGAGCAACATATAATGCATTTTCATTACTTTCAATGGCAGACAATGTCCCACACATTGCTCTATTGACTCTTATTCCCTCTATCCACCAAAAGTAGCTCATAAACTAGGATGAACTAACATGAAGAAATGAAAAATAAAACACTATAATGTTGTGTCATACAAGTGCGGTATATGCGGTGAGGTTGTCTACAATAGGCAGAAGCATGAATAATAATATGTTTAAGTATTTATTATTACAAAATATGTATTTGTTAAGAATTATTTAATGAATTGCTTATATATATTTATCTAGAGTTTTTTAACAAACTGTTCCAATGTCTTATATCTTCTATGTATATCTTAGGTATTTTGCTATGTATAACTACAACAAAAAAATATGATAGCAGAAAGGGAACCAAACCCTCACCCACATGCAGGGATCAAATTATAGTAAGATGTATAATAAAACAAGTTATATATGTATACAACTAGTGGTACTAACATGCATATATGTGTCAAAAAACTTTCATAGTGATTCAATCATGCATATATGTGTTATAAGGCAGTTAAAAAACTTTCATAGTGATGAAATCATGCTCATATGTGATAAAATCATGCATATACTAGTTTGAAATCTAACAACATGAAACAAATGACATGACACTTTCATACCTGACAGGTACCTACAAACGGAGTTCTTCTATCTCAAAAAATGTTGCACAACTCATTACAGACAACGTCGAAAATTGCTTCATGTAAATAGTCACGCATTGTGTCCTTAACAAGCTGGCAGATACCATCCCAAGAATTAATAGGGTCAATCAGACGTTGAGAGTTGATGCTGGTGGGAGAACTATGAGAGCCCTGGCTGGAGGAGGCAATGACTGGTGTGGTGTTCATATTACTTCCAAACCCGAACACATGATCCTTTTTTGGTTCATCGGTTGCAGTCACCCATGCTGCAGGATCAAAAGGTGGATGCTGAGTGAAGTCATCACCATATCGCTCTACCATATGCTGCTCGTATGACTCCTACAAAGTAATGATTATAATATAAATTAATAATTAAGAATTATAATATTCATGGTAACTTGTCTATTACAATGTTTATTAATACAATAAATACATATCGTTGTCGCTCTCGCCTTCTCTGATATGAACTCTCCCGTGCTCTTATGTTTATGTGTTTCAACAAACACATTCTTGTAAGGCATAATGCTTCTTTTTTCTGCTTCTTGCAAGGTTAAATGATAAAAAATCAATTAAAAAGCATGCAACAATACTTATAAATTTGACAATATATATTAATGAGTTACTATTTTCTTCTGGTGGCTCCCCAAAGTCCTAGATCCACCTGTGTGTAGATGGGCATCGGGCATCTTCGCTCGGTTTTATGCAATCTTTACTGAGCGGTTTCAAAATTTATGGCCCGCCCACTTGTCCCACATTGCATCCCAATAATCTGACCTGATAGTAGGAGGGTCATGACCCTTCAACTACAGCAGATCATTTATTCCATCAGATGCTTTTATTGTTGCAGTCTTCATATTGTGCAGCATGTCTGCAAATCGATTGATAGCCACCTTCTGCCCTACCTGCCTCGCGTCTTACTTCTCCTTTGCAGTCACGAAGCGATTCAAAGCCTACAAATAATTTCAGAAAGTTAGTACACATGACTATAACAAAAACTTAAATATGAAACACATTAGCTATGATAAACGATTGTATACCATGAATGAGGACCACAATCTTTCCAACACCTCCTTCGGGTACTCTTTTCATTGAGCGATCGGTCCTGTAAGATGCTGAACTAGTGACTGTTTAATTTTTTGTATTACTTCTTGTGGCTCGAACCTCGCGTTGCACATGAATTGGTACACATTAACTATCGATATACACTATTTATAAGATAAGTATTGGATAAGTAAAAATGAAATACTTATGGTCAATTATCAATATACACTATTTGAATGAGTCATCGTGTGTCAGACTGAGAAAACCATGCATCCGGCGTTATCTCGTGACATGTATGAATAATTGATGTAGGTGGGTCATGTGCAGACGAAACATCATCTATAGAAAAATGAATTAGAAATTCACACAATGCACATTTAAACTAATCAAGTATACAATTAGTTAAATGATATACCTATCGAAGCAGTCCGTGAAGATAAAGGTTGAGACTGACTACCACTGGGTGCTCGACCACTGTGACCTCTATGAACCATATTCTAACAAATAAAAATTTTATTTGGATCAGTTACACAACTTTATATCTTTATAGATACATAATCAAATCACAAATAACTTCATGCAAACATGCATACAGTCACATCAAACATTGTAATACATTCAAATCATTCACATCAAACATTGCAATACATTCAAACATAAGAGCATATGAGAAACTAGTGTGATATGTATTACAAGGTGTATTTCATTAGCTCAAGTATGCTTCTTCATCACTTGTTTGACTTTCATATTTTTTTCTTCCTCCTCCTCCTCTTCGTCTTCTTCTTTATTAGAAGCCCATCCACTTGGTATATCATTTGGATCATATTCTTCCATACGTGTGCCATCGGACAATAGAGATATGACATGCATACCATGTGTGATATCGTGACCATAAGAGAAGTCATGCATATCATCTGATTGATAGTAATCACCCTCTTCAGTAATCTTGTCTTCCTATAATTGATCATACTCGGGGTATAGTTTAGACTTCACCTTGCAAACTGCCCACCATTCATTTCTATCTGACTTCCTTGTATTCAGATATGAAGTATAGTAAACTTGTTGAGCTTGCGAGGCTAATATGAATGGTTCATATATTCCAAACCTTGATTTATGATTCACCTCCACAATGCCTGAGACTTTGTCGACTCTTGTTGTTGTGGGATCAAACCAATGACACTTGAATAAAGTTACCTTATTATTTATGTCTAAGTAAGTCAACTCCATTATTTCTTCTATAACACCGTAGTAGTCATGTTCATTTTCACTATAGTTGTTACCCTTGACACACACGCCACTATTCATCGTTGACATGTTTACACCATAGTCTTTTGCATGAAATCAATAGCCATTTATGATGTACCCATTGTAACATTGCATAACTTTGGTCGAACCATTTTGTAAATCATATATTCCTTGGCCATTAACATCACCATGGTGAACCTACAAGCATAAACAATGACTGTGATCACGACCAATTAAGTAACTTATTGTTGTTTACACGAAAACAATATGTCATCGTCTTTACCAACTCTTTCAACCATGCCACAAACTTATTTTCACGTTCTTTATGTACTTCTGAATCAGTGAGATGTGAAAGTTCTTTTCGCAACTCCAGATTAAATTGTTTGCACTTAACAAATATTTATATATTATTGAACCATGTATGCATGTATAGAACTTAGTGTTACATATTAAGTATACTTACTCGATGTAGGGGTCGATCACTAAGCAATTAAAAAGGATATAGATTTGTGCTACGTCTTGCTCTCGATCTTTCAAGAGTCTTGACCGGCAACTGCCAAAGGCATGCCCCAATTGGTTAAAATATAGACAGTTTGTCAGCTACAATAAATTGTTCTCCATCATCATTACAAGGTGGGCAAGTGTAACATGTTAGAATGTGAGGTTCAAAGTACATAGATGAAAATTTTAAAATCTCTTCTAAAGTGTACGCCTCATAAATAGAACCTCCCACTCTTGCTTTATTCTGAACCTTTTTTTTTAGATCAAACATGCATCTGTCAACAATATACAACTCGTAATACAATAAATTCTCAATAGCATTGAAGAGAAAAATATAAAAAAAAATATATACCTTTCAAATGGGTACATCCACCGATATTGCACAAGACCACCAACCCTAAGTTCATATGGCAAATATATAATCACATGTTCCATCACATCGAAAAATGCTTGCAGAAATATCTTCGCTAGCTGACAAATAGTAGTGATGACAGAATCCTCGAGATTCTTTACCTCAGTTAGTATAACTTTCGATGCACATAATGTTCTAAAAAATCTACTCAACTCGGATAATACCCCCCATATAGGTTTGTCTAACATATCATGGAATGCTAGGAGAATTAATCGTTGCATAATGACATGACAATCATGGCTCTTCAACCCATATAATTGTTCATCGTCTATCTTCACAGCCCAAGCAATGTTAGAGAAGTATCCATGTGGAAATCTCAACTGTCTCAACCATTGACATACCTATTTTACTTGATCTGGTCCAAGCATGTACCTTGCCTTTGGTTTCAGTACTTTGCCATTGTACTCTTTGAGTTCCAATTTTGGTCTTTTACATATTACTTTTAAATTCATACGGGCCTTCAAATTATCCTTCGTTTTTTCTTTGACATTTATTACCGTATTGAACACATTATCAAACACATTTTTCTTCACATGCATCATATCCAAATTATGTCGTATCAATAAGGTCGACCAATATGGCAGTTCTTAAAATATAGATTTCTTTGTCCAATTGTGATCCTTTTTAAATCCAAGAAAGGGCGCCAGACTATGGACATTTTTCAGTCCATATGGAAAGTATCACAATCATCTTAAAATCTCTATGCCAGACAGCCATGTAGATGGACCTTCCAGTTCATTTGTGCCTGCTCAGAACACATTCCTTTATCGTCGAAACAGATTGTCACTGAGTAGAAATCGACGGTGATAATCAAACCAGCACAGCTTCCTTCCATATGTCAATCTAAAAGATTTTGTATCCTGCATGCAGTATGGACATGCCAACCTCCCATGTGTGTTCCAACCAGATAACATACCATATGCAAGAAAGTCATTGATTGTCCATAGAACATCAGCCTTCATATTGAAGTTTTGTTTTTTGTGCGCATCATACGTGAGAACATCGTCATCCCACAATATTTTCAGTTCATCAATCAATGGCCTTAAATATACATCAAGATTTTCGCCCGGAAAGGTCGGACCAGGGATCAATAGAGATAAAAAAATATTTTGATGCTTCATACATAAGCTTGGAGGAAGGTTGTATGGGGTGAAAAATACTGGCTGACACGAATATGGAGTTGATCTACCCCCAAATGGATTAAATTCATCTGTACATAAACCTAGCCTAACATTTCTCACTTTCATTGTGAAGGTCTGATGAGTATGATTAAAGTGCGTCCAAGCTTTTGCATCAACAGGATGTGTGATCTTGTCTTCATCATGTCGAACTTTATTTGCATGTCATCTCATGTGCTTAGTTGTCCTCAAAGACATATACAATCGTTGCAATCTAGGGGTGAGAGTGAAGTAGCGGAGTGACTTGTATGACACTTCTTTTGACCTCGTGCTACCACTGCCTCTTATCTTTGTCTTAAACCGAGGATGCCCACATGACGGATATGATCTACTATTTTCTTGATCTTTGAAATACAACATGCAGTGATTTGGACAAACATCTATTTTTTGATACCTCATACCTAGAGCGTTGACCATAACCTTTGCATGATAGAAATTTTATGGCAATTTCTCATTTTTGGGCAACATACTCTTCACAATAGAGTACAGACGATCAAAACATGATTGACTCAAATTATACTCGGACTTCAAATTCAGTAGTTGAAGAACTGCAGACAAGATAGTGTGACTCTCTCAACCATTCCAAAATGGCTCATCAGCATCTCTAAATAAGTCATAAAATCTACTAGCTGCATTGTTTGCTGCTTCTTCCTCTACCCAAGTTGGTAAGTCACTAGAACCTATAGCAGAACCCAGTTCTGGTCCTGCGGCATCACATATCAAATCCATATATGGATTATCATGCACCACATCCACCCATGTGTCAAAATTATTCTAAAATTCTTCACTATGAAGCGTCCAATTCTGATAATCACTCACAAAATCCTTCATGTATAGGTGATGTCTAACACCATGAGGTTCTACAAATCGATTATTCTTACACATCGTGCATGAACACCTGATCCGACCAGTGAGATCCACTATACTGATACTTGTCGTTGCAAATTCAATAAAACTGTCAACACCATCCATATATTCAAGCGACACCTCATTGTCAACTATCCTACGGTACATTCATTCACGGTTTGCAGTCATTTTGTCCTATGATGTTACGGATATTATCTTAACCATTTAAAAGAGAATCATAAGAATGCTATGATGAAGAAAATATCTAATTTATCATGCATTGGAGGTGAATGTAATGATTTGATATATATATCACACACACAATCATATATATATATATATATATATATATATATATATATATATATGATGTCATTCAATCACAAGAACTATGATGCAAACATTGATAACTTAATATTTTCATGTGCAAAACCATCACATCATATTTACACTCATCATAAGGATATTTAGAATGATGAAATCACATTCATCAATATGATATATTCATTTGAAGCATGTTTTTATGATACAATTTCACATGGAAGGCATAATCAAATTGAAAATAACTTCATGCAAGCATGGATACAGTCACATCAAACATTGCAATACATTCAAATCATTCATATCAAAATAATGTCAAACATGTATCTGCAGCAAACACACTCCAATATCCTACTAACTACTATCATGACTAGCATGAAATCTGAACTCCAAAAATAAGAGCACTTCTATTTTCATACATTTAAATCATGCACAGCATGATCTCTGAACTCTATCAAAGCAGTTCTAGATATTCACAACTAAGTGAGCGTGTGAACAAAAAAGTGTTGCATCCAAGAAATTAAATAACCTGTGATGCGCCTGCATCATTTACTCGCATGGGTATTTACGCGATTTGCATGCTTTTGCCTTTGCATTTTTCTAATTTCTTTTTGCATGACATTTTTAGCCGCATGCAATGCTTAGCACTAAGCATTGCACAATTAGCTCAACTACGCACCTGCAAAGCACAAATATACAAACAGAGGACCGGCCTGTGGTGCCTTTTTTATCGATGTACCGTCGGCTAAAATGTAGGCTCATGACATGATGCAGTGAGGCAAGCGGGGGATTACCATAGCCGTGCACTCTGTGTGCGATGGATTGTTGCAGCTCGCATGAAGCGTTAGAAGTTTGCTGAAACTTTAAAGGCGATTACTCATCTCAGCTTAGCGACCCCAGGCCAGGTGAGGCCACCCGTTGAGTTTATGAATATCAATAAGTGAAGGAAAAGAAACTTACAATGATTCCCCTAGTAACGATGAGCGAACCAGGAATAGCTCAGCTTGAGAATCGGTAGGCTTCGCCTACCGAGTTACAGTCTGTAGAAGTGTCTTCACCAATGGACTAGACCCAAGTCCCCTGGAAGGGGGCGCCGGAGAGTGTGAGAGCCCAGTCGTGTCTGAACCCTATCGAACCACGAGGCGCTGTGAACGAATCGAGTTGTTTGGGGTTCGTCGGGTGGTTGGCACATGGCAACGTCAGTTCTCGGGGGACGTTGGCGGCGGCACACGACACACGACAACGTCGATGCTCGGGGGTCATTGGAGGTGACACACAGCGGTGAGAGATGGAGTGAGGGAAGGAGAGTACGGCGGTCGACGGGCGGCGAGAGAAGGAGAGTGCGACGGTCGACAAGCGGCGAGAGAAGGAGGAGGTGAAGGAGAGTGCGGCGGGCGACGAGCAGCAAGAGAAGGAGGAGATGAAGGAGAATGCGGTGGGCGAGAGAAGGAGGAGGTGAAGGAGAATGCGGCGGGCGACGAGCGGCGAGAGAAGGAGGAGGTGAAGGTGAAGGTGAGTGTGACGGGCGACGGGTGATGGACAATGAGCGATGGTCGACCGACGATGAACAACGGGCGACAGGCGGGGGCGAAGTGTGACGGTTAGCGGCGATGGGCGACAGAATGAAACAGAGAAAGAGAAAAGAAAAGGGCTCACATTCGGATTTTACGGAAAATTTAGTGACGGATTAGCGACAGAAAAATTATATCGTAAATGTCATCGCAGATTTACGACGGAGTAGCAACAAAAAAATGGTGTCGCGAAGTTGTGATGGAGTGTGAGACAAAATTTGTCTATCAAAAATTAGCGACAACATTGGTGACAAAATTTTTTCGTCATAAATTCTGTAACTAATTTCAATTTTAGGGACGGATAGTTTTCTCTCGCTAATCCATCGTAAAGTTGCGATGGATTATTTCTGTCGCAAATTTTCGTCGCTAAATAATGTTTTTCTTATAGTGCAAGCTTAATAATTATGAGATAATATTGTCTACGACACTGTTGGCTGGTAAGAGGGGTGAGAGTTAGGATTTGGGTTTAAATTTGGTCAAACAACGTTGGTAGTGGGTGCTTATGAGCATGACGTTGAAAAGGCAGTACATTGAAATAAGAAAGAAGGTGGAGATGGTCTTCCCTTTGTATTTGCACTCAAGATTGAATTTGGTTAAAACCACTTCTTAGAGGCACTAGCTGCCAATTCTAAGAATTAGGCTCTATTTGTAAATTAGCAGTTGCATGGACTTTATAAATTTGGAAAGTAACACCTGCCAATTCATAGATTTGACAGCAACCCTCTAAGAGGTGATAGTTACAAAATCTAGTTTTTAGCGCAAATACATAGAGAGGTGGTCTCACCTTCTTTTTCAAACGCATTAACTATCTTTTTAATGTCATTTTTTCTAACAGCCACCACCAAGATAGTTTGACTGATTAAGTTTTTACCACATGCATAAACTTCTGTCGCAATTACCAATTCCCAATCAGAAGCTTAATGTCTTTAAACTTTAGTAAACACAAAATCTCTGGCTCCTGCTCCCAAGCAGTGCCTAAGTTCAAGAATTAAAAGTTTTTAATGGAAGTGGGACAAAACTGCATCTTTCTGTAAAGTTGAAAAGCCTTTTGTTATTATTCTTGAAAAATGGATTAAATGAGACAGGAAAAGTAGTCAACTAAGAAGATGATGAAAATAATACTT
This sequence comes from Nuphar pumila, assembly GCF_984573655.1. Lineage (NCBI taxonomy): Eukaryota > Viridiplantae > Streptophyta > Magnoliopsida > Nymphaeales > Nymphaeaceae > Nuphar > Nuphar pumila. The sequence continues at coordinate 113,607,935 of NC_143259.1, read as the reverse complement.
TAGATGGAAACTACCGCATCAAGTGAAGGCTCATCATACAGCACCAAGGTGTTTGGTGCAATGGAGGGGGCCTTTGCAGTAGGTGGGTGGTTAGAGTTTCATTCTCATGAGCATCAACCCTTTGCATTAATGGGGGATAGGGATAAGCCCTTGGTCAGCTGAAGCTTGGCGACTCCCTAGAGGCAAAGGGTGTCCTGCAGCTTTACACAGTTGGGACATCAACCATAATTATGGCAGGCTAAGCCAACACGATTAGATCCTCTGAATCCGAGAGTGCTCACTACATCCTTCATGCAATAAAAAAAATAAGTTAAGGCTCAAACAACCACTAGGCAAAGTAAATGGTCTAATGTGGGATTCAGATTCAGAAAGAAAACAAAAACAACAACAACTACGCCTTCATCCCAAAACAATTGGGGTCGGCGATATGAACCAACAAAGAAAATCATTATGGGTCTTCCACATGAATCCTTCTCCTCCATTCATTTCTATCCAATGTCATGTCCTCGGTGAGGTTCAAAGCATTCATATCCTTTCTTATCACCTCCATCCATGTCTTCCTAGGCCTACCCCGACCTCTTTTAACTAATATATTTTCCCATTTCTCCATCCTTCTAACTGGAGCATCATTAGGCCTTCATCGAATATGTCCAAACCACCGTAAACGATTCTCTCTCATCTTATTTTCAATGGATGCAACGCCTACCATCTTATGTATCTCCTCGTTCCGAATCTTATCTTTTATTGTATTTCCACACATCCATCTCAGCATACGCATCTCAGCTACACTCATTTTTTGAATATGATGTCTCTTGGTAGCCCAACATTCCGTACTATATAGTAAAGCGGGCCTAATAGTCGTCCTATAAAACTTTCCCTTCAACCGCAATGGCATTCTACGATCGCACAACACTCCAGTTGCACTCTTCCATTTCATCCACCCAACCTTTATCCTATGATTTACATCTCCATCAATTTCTCCATACTTTTAAATGATAGATCCCAAATATTTGAAAGAATCATTCACCGGTATTTTGTGCTCACCAAGCTTCACTACACTCCCATCACTACTTTGTTGCTTACTAAATCGACATTCCATGTATTCTGTCTTACTCTTACTCAACTTAAAACCTCTTGCTTCCAATGTCTGTCTCTATAATTCTAACTTAGCATTAACCCTAGCTCTAGACTCATCAATCAAAACAATATCATCAACAAACAACATACACCACGGCACATTTTCTTGAATTGATCTCGTAAGCTCATCCATCACTATAGCAAATAGGAAAGGGCTTAAAGCAGATCCTTGATGTAACCCAACCGTTACAGGAAAATTGGTTGTCACCCCTCCACAAGTGCGGACATTGGTTACTACTCCTTCATATATATCTTTAATTATACTAATGTACTTGAGAGAAACACCTTTCTTCATCATTGTCCACCAGAGAACGTCCTTAGGTACTCTATCGTAAGCCTTCTCCAAATCAATAAAAACCATATGCAAATCTTTGTTTCTCTCTCTATTTCTCTCAATAAGTTGTCTAAGAAGATGTATAGCTTCCATAGTTGATCTTTCAGACATAAAACTAAATTGATTCTCCGATATCATGACAATCTTCATCAACCTAGACTCAATCACCCTCTCCCAAAGTTTCATAGTATGACTCATGAGTTTTATACCACGATAGTTTGTGCAATCTTGTATATCACCCTTATTCTTATATAGAGGCACCAAAGTACTCTTCTTCCACTCATTAGGCATCTTATTTGTCCGCCAAATCTTGTTAAAAAGATTTGTCAACCATTCTAAACCTTTCTCTCCCAAGCATTTCCAAGCCTCGATAGATATACTATATGGGCCAACTGCCCTTCTTGATTTCATTTTCTTCAAAGCCTCTGCAATTTCTTTCTTTTGAATCTTGCGCATGAAGTCATGATTCATCTCATGAAAAGGAATTGAAAAGTCTCCAAGATCCTGAGCATGACTTTCATTAAGTAGCTTATCAAAATAATCTTTCATTAAATAGATTCAGAAAGAAAGCAACCAAAAAATTTTGTTGGACTTTTAAATCTCTTACTGAAAATCAAAATTGGAAGATCAAAGTATACACCTTAGCAGGTTAGGAGTTGAGATTAGTGATGCAAGAAAGAGCCACGTCCACGCATCAATTATGTAAAAGTTGACATTTTGATTTTTCATGCAAGGAGTCTAGCGCTTTTTCCGAATTCAATGAGGTGTTTAAATTTGACAAATAACATTGTATGATAATGCAGTGCTGTTTAAATTTTGACAAATAACATTATATGACAGTCAATTCCTAGCAAATGGTCCATGGTGCATATGCAGGGATGGATCTGCAAAAAAACCATTGGAAATGCTAAGTTCATACTGTGATTATCATATTTCTAGTTCTTACATTCTAGTGGATGCACACACGAATACACACTCTAACTGGAATATGTAAACCGGCAAAATATGTAAACTGATATGCATCGAGATTTTTATAGTTTTTTTTTTGTTTTTTTTAAATTTCACATGGGATCTAGATGTCTGGTTTTATAAAAAACAGACTTTTAGATCATCTGATTAGGATGTATAGGAAGGATCTTTTAAGGCTTCAAAATCAACGGCTCAGATTTTTTGTAAATATTCATGCATAAAATATCACATTTCTTGATCCGATTACGATGATCTAATAATCGATTCTAAGCAAATGGACCACGCTGAATGCATCTGCATAGTTAGATTTATAAAAAACCATATGAAAATCTCCGTTCATACTAGTTTTTACATATTTTAGATTTCTTATATATATGGGTAACTGAAATATATATATATATATATATATATATATATATATATATATATATATATATATATATATATATATATTAGGGTGATTCATGTGATATGCTATTGTATAAAGTATGACAGGACATTCCACCTACTTATTCAAATCCATGATTAAAAAGGACGGGTCTGGTCTTGGCTGCTCACATGCTTAAGCTGCCCAAGGGTTTGTGAAAGATCAAATGGCATTTTAGAGGCAAGTTGGAATACTTCTGGGCCTTGTGGCTGAGAGAGATCGGGTCAGGGGTGCTCTCTATGAGTGTATGGGCCAGATTTCCATTAGAATTGGGGGAGTCCAAACCCGGATCCAACTAAGAAGTGCTGGTACTATACCAAGGTTGGATAAAGATTATATCAACCAGATCCAGTCCATATCTGTAAAATAATATATTATTTTATGTTTTTTACTTGAAAATTTTCAGATGTCAATCAGAACTCAGGTTTGGTATGAAATTTCATAAAACATTCCTGGCTCCTCATGCTAACCGGGCTTCACGGGTCCAACCGTTCCCTCTATGAGACCTCGCAACTTTTCCCCCGTCAATTTTGGGAGAAACTGATGGCAGAACAGTGAGGGGAAGTTTCTCAGTGTTTGGTGGGAAAGTGTGGGCCGCACAATAAAGGAGGGAAGTTTCTTCAACAGAACTTTCCCATTGTTTTTCAAACACACCCTAAAAGTTAGTTTGACTCTTTCATTTGTTACCAAACCCTGAACCTATCAGATCATCAAGACTTAGGTCATACCGAACAAGTAGCCCACAAGAGCTCGGCTCATCTGGTAAGAGCAATTTGTGAATGTCACCAAGTTGATGGGATGTCACAAGTTCGAAACCCGTGAGGGGTGTCCCCAAAGGTGTAGCTAGGAGGGGGCAGGACTGGGCTGTGACCCATTGGTCCTAAGCAATGTCTTTCGCGAAGTGACCCACCTAGAAAAAGCTCTCCTTGGGGGGCAATAAAATGGAACTTCAATCCGATGCGGGTATCCAATCCCGCCGCTGAGATGCCCAGATGATTCCTGGTCCTTGAGGAATGGCCAGCATCTAAAGGAATCCTGATGGTAAATACCATCAGGAGTACCCTTAACCCGATCCAAAGTTTCTGGCCGTCAGGTAAAACACATTTTTGTGGTTATTGTAAAACTGCTATGCAGGACAAAACACTTGTGATGTTTGGCATCCTGTCTTGTTACCAAGGGACTGGTGACATGTCTTGTATAGAAAGAGATCCAAATTGATTGAAGTTCCGGACCCACGTCTGAATTAGATATGACCCACTTTTTCAGATCTAAATAATATATAATTATATAGGAAAAATTTTATTTGGGGGTTAACGTTTTGCCCCTAATTTCAAATATGGGCCTCATATTTTTGAGATTCTCCAAATATGGGCACACATTCCCTCAAAATTGCCAAACAAGGGCTTGCATCTAACATTGTCCTTTAACTCACGTTATATCACAAGCTAAATGACAGCAGTGATGAGTTCATCATTAGGAGTCCAAACTGTTTACTTTTTGTCTTTTTAGGAGGAAGATCGGGTACTTTTCAATTTTCAGGGAGAAATACAAGAAACCAAAAAAGAATACTGGTTGGGGTTGGGGTCGGGTTTGGGTCGACATAACTTTTTATGACCATAACCAAAAATTCGGGTTGGGGTCGGGTTGGGTACCCAATATAAACCTGATCTATTGACAGCCCTAAAATTTCTTTTGTAAGCGGCTATAAGACTGATGGTACAAAGATCTCGGAGTCTTCTCAAGATTTATGCAACCATGGTTTCACAAGATTCAACTCTCTCTGCCGTTGATTGAATGCATGACTTTATTCCCAAAGATGAGATTCCAACGCAAAGATATGCTGCATTAACTGCTTTCCCTTATCTCCTAATTCTTATTTTTAATTAAAAATGTCTAATTCTCAGTATATCTCAATGTTTTCCCAATGGTACAAAGATATCAAAGTCTTTTCGCAAGATTTATAAGGACAATGGCACAACGATCTTTAATATCTTTTCACGAGATTTAAACCCTCTTCTCTCTCTCTCTCATCATAGGAGGAATGTCGTCCCATCAATCACCATTGAGAGTGTTTCGTACTGTAATCAACATGTTATTTCAGTTGTCACTCAGTATTTTAAAATTTTATATTCCGTTTCACTTACTGCGGAGGGTATCATTGGTCCTGTTTCTATTAGTTTGATTAAGCAAGATCAAGCCAGAATTATGCAAATGAAGTTATCTGAAGATGAGATTTTTAGGGCTATCAAAGGTTTGTCGGGTGAAAAGCTCCAGGTTCTGATGGGTTTCATGTGGATTTCTTCAGAATTTTTTGGTCTTGTGTGAAGCTTGATGTTATTAACATGTTTGATGAGTTTTATGACAACTCCAGATTGCCTATTCAAACCCACTTGGCAATTATTTCTTTAATTCTAAAAGATGATGATGCCACTAATATCTCTAGGTTTCGCCCGATTTCTGTTATGACTGCTCTTTATCGGATGATTGCCAAGGTATTGGCTAATAGGTTGAAGGTCGTGGCTAACCAAATATTTTTGAACTCTCAGTTCGCTTTTATCCATAATAAGAGGATTCACCGTTCATTCATCTTGGCCTATGAAGTAATTCACTCCTTACATCTTAGTGGTCAGCCTTACTTTTCTCTTAAATTAGATTTTCATAAAGCCTTTGATTATGTGCATTGGCCTTTCTTATTTTAAATGTTATCCAATTTTGGCATTGGTCGTCATTTTTCTAGGTGGGTGAGAGAATTGATCTCTAATGCTCAGGCCATGATTAAGATTAATGACATTAGAGGTGACGAGATCAAGTTGGGGCGTGAATTACAACAAGGTTGCCCTCTCTCGCCTTTGCTGTTTAATGTCATTGCTGAGGGTCTCGTGGTGTTGCTCAAGCATGTTGTGGAGAAGCGCCTGATAGATCCTTTAGATGTTCCGGGTTTTTTAGACCATATCCTTATTTATGCTGATGATACGATTATTTTTGGGCGAGCAAACGTGCAGGAGATGCTTAGATTCAAACTTATTCTCTAGTTCTTTTTGTCCCTTTCTGGCCTTTCCCTAAATGATAGCAAATGCTCTCTTACTATATTCAATGTTGAGTCTTCTATGCTTGCAACAGGTCAACAAATTTTTAATTGCGCTATCTCTGAGTTGCCGATGATGTATTTGGATATGTCGTTACAAGTGAAGCGCCTCTCTTCCGCTGCTTGGGCTCCAACTATTCAAAAAGTAAAAAAATAAACTGTTTGCGTGGCAGTCGTCTTATCTCTTCATCGCTAGCCGTTTGACTTTAATTAGACATGTTCTTTCTTCTATTTTTGAATTCTTCATGTCAATGTTCGTGATGTCTGTGGGTGTGGAGAAACAGATTTGTCGTTTAATGGCAGATTTTCTTTGGTCTGGGTGTCAACTCCAGAGTAAGCGCCATTTGGTTGGTTGGCGAACGGTGGTGTTACCTAGGCGTATGGCTGACTTAGGTGTTTTTGCTTCAAAACAGAGGAGTATTGCTCTTGTGGCCAAGCAATGTTGGATGGCCCATCATTCAGATTCTCTATACGCTAGTTTGCTTCATGCTAAATATGGTGCTCTCGATTTATCTCTTTTTCGTTATGGAAATCAAAGGTTGGCGATCTCACACTTGCGAAGCATGTGGCTGAGAGTCTTATCGTTCTTCAGAGATCAAATTGGAGATGCGGGAAATTACGATCAGTGGTTGTAATGGGCAATTGCGCCAAATGGTGCGCTCCTCACCCACAAAGTGTATAGATCGTTGCTCTCCTCGGGGGCAGATTGGTTCCCTGAGTGTGTGTTATAGGCTAAGGGCCCTTCCCCAAGATCTCCAGTCTTGGGTTGGTTAATTTTGCATGATAGGATTCAGACTCAGTTATTTAAAAAAGTTGGGCTTTTAGTTTTCTAGCTGGTGTGTGCTTTGTCAAGCTGCTGAAAAAACTATTAATTTATTCTGGTCCTACCCAATCTTTGTGACCCTATTTAATAAGACGTGGAGATCTCCAGACGTAATTGTCAAAGAGGAGTCTTTTGAGCTCAATCTGCTCCTAGGCCCTATTGAAATTAGACGTTGCAAGCGATGGAGACTAATCTGGAAGACGTGGTTGCTTACTACTTGGTGGTTTGTTTGGATGGCACACAATGATGCTACTTTTCATCAAATTCCGATCGTCCTTAATAATTTTGTCCATAAAATCTTGGTTGATGTATATGCGATTCTACGTATGCATCTTAGAGACCTCTCATTCCCTCTTAACAACGTTCACTCATCGGTGGTTTCTTCTAATCCAACGGATCCTGGTTGAGCTTGGCTTTGTTGTCAGTTGTTATGTGTCTGTAGTTTCTTTTTCTTTTTCTTTAGCTATTTGTTGTTTTGTTCTCTATATTGTTCGGTTCATGGGTTCAACATTTTGTTGATCTTCATGAGTGGTAATGTTGATCTTTTCTCTCTCTCTCTCTCTCTCTCTCTCTCTCTCTCTCTCTCTCTCTCTCTTCGGTTTATTGCACGCATCTCTTGGCTGCCAACGATACGATGCAGGATATGCTGCATTTTAACTGTTTTCCCATATCTCCTGATTCTTTAAAATAAAAATGTATAGTTCTAAGTAGATCTCCTTGATGTTTTCCCAAGGACACAAAAAAGTAGCCGTTAGTTCTTCCCTTTCTTCCCTCCCATTCCATCCTCAGCATGGCAATTCTCATGGGATAGAAAAAGAAAATACATATATAAACAAAAATTTTGAATTTTTACAACAATAAACAGAGATGTCTCATGCCAGGGTGCTTCACCTTCTCCTACCCTTGCAGGAAGAAACCTTCAGTCGTTTTGCTCTTCTTTCATCGCCTCTCTTCACAGTGCGCCCTGCCGGTCTCTTTGCAGGCAAAGTTAACTTACTACCATCTTCACCATACTTCTCACTACCCATTGGAACATTGTCCTTGGCAGCTTTACCAGTGGCATGGTGCTTGCTGGGCTTTACTGGATTAGGCACCATGTTCACGGGAAGAACAGATCCCTGACCACTGTCTTGCTCCTTATCCATGAATTCCCTTAACTTTTTGGACACAAACCGTTGCAAAGCAACAGCTGAATTGTACTCGGATGAGCTCTTCTGGAAGTAAACCAGAGCATTGTTCAATAACAGCAGAAGATCCCTTAGCATCTCCAAACTTGTGCTGTAAGATTTCCTGTCTATGTTTCTCCTTATCATCTCCAGGTCAATATGCCTTCTGATCAGTTTCTTGTATCTTACTCTCCTCTGTTCATCCAAGGAAGAGCATTTTTCAATGATTCAACAGTGTGGAAATAGTAATATTACTGAATGCAGAAGACAAAAATTCAGTGAATTCACTTGTAAGAATGAGATGAGATGCTGTTATAAATCCAGAATATAAGTATAGGACTGCGCAATTGATGCAAATCTATGTCACACGAATACTCTATTTTAGCCCGTGTATCGTGTCCCCTTATATATTAATCTTGAAAATTTCATAAAAAAATGGCTGTATCCCTGTATCAGCAGCCGTATCCATGTGGCATAGGTAGACAGGCTATGAAGCATCATAATGTGAAATTTAGTTAGTGGTCATGTTGATGCTATCTCTAGCTTGTTCAATCTACAATTGGTATTTGTGATTTCCATACTATGAATATTAGCAAAAAGATTATCATCGGTCATTCTGAGAAATGTTAGCTCATGGCACATTAGCAGAAGCCAAATACAATGTTTAATCTGCGAGAAACTTCAATGCTATCAATCAGAAAAGCATTGGTAGATCTTCAACAAGAAGTTGAGTTTTCTATCTGCGATGCTATAACTTCAATTTCATTGGCTGCCAATGCACAATTCGATTTCCTTGCTGCTACCATAATTGGAAGCAGAAAGCATTCACACAGGTTGCCTTCTCTTAACCATTGTTAGCAAAACTCTGTTTGACCTTTCAATAGAAACTTTGAAAATGAAAAAAAAACAGCTGAAACTCTGCCTTCCAAATCGGCAAAGAAATACATTCTTTTGAGAGAAGCGTTTAGAACATGAAAACTTATATTTAAACAAAATACTTTTCAAAAAAACTTAATTACAGATTCAATTGGATGGGATCTTGGGTGCGGACCATAATGATTATTGAATCTGAATCTCATTGTTCTTATATCCTAACTTGTTTCTCATAAAAAAATCTCATATATATGTCCGTTTTTTTACCCCATTTTATAAAATTAAAACCTAATTAAACCCGTCTGTATTGTTTGCCAATTTTTTTGTGAGTCATTATTTTATGCCATTTTTTTAAGACCTCTTTTTGGATGTGAAACTTTTCAAATAACGTATTTTTTGCAGTCTCACGTATTGCTAACTATGCTCTTACCTGGCTCTCAAGCCGGCAACGGAAGACTGCTCCATCCTTGTGCTCCATGATGCAGTCCAGAAACTGAGGGAGCCAATCCAACTTTGAGCCCACGCTTTTCTTGCCTCCACTGTCATCGACATCAACCTCGACGATCTTCTCTCGATCTACGACCGTTTCATTAGTCACTTTAACAACAGTGTTGGCAGAGCTCAACACATCACTTTCTCCTGTACCACCACCATCCTTTGTCCCTCTGCACACTTTCCTCCTCCTCCTCCTCCCTCTTCTCTTCCTCAAAGTCCCGACGTTCTTCTTCAGCAATTCCTCTGAGAACTCCTCCAATTTCACCTTAGCCCCGTCTTTCTCAGCTTCTCGAGCTCCAATAGCCGGAATATCAAGACCTTGTGACCAGTCCTTCCTAACTTCCTCCACACCCTCTGTGAAGCTAGCAGCTGATGAACCATCCTTGGACCTCTCCTTCCCAGCAGACTCCTCACCATCGACATTCTCAGCAGGTGATGAGAAGTCCATCCCGCATGAGTCGCCATCAACTTTTGCAGACTTGAGGCTTTCAAGCTTCGACCGCAGAGATCTATATGATATATCCAAACAAGTTATGTAATCAGCCGTGTGTGTCTTTATGTGTGTGTATGATTTAGCAATATTCAAATTATTGAAATTATCAAAACACCTTTAAAAGTAATGACATTTTTAAGAATAGGTGGTTACTTTTTGGAGTAAAAATTCAAACATTTAAAGTATATTTCTTTATTTTTTTCAAAAATATATTTGATTTTTGGTTTTCCTTTAAAATAATAACTCACTTTAATTACCTCAAAATAACCATGAATTTAAAAAAAAAATATCAATTGTTTTTAAGAGCGTTTTGGCTATTTCAATCCGTTGAATACAAAACAACTAACATTAATGTAACTCCTACACTCATCTGACGTGTTCTACATGTTTGATTTTATAGAAATCGATTTTTCAAGACAGGCAGGTTTTTATAAGATTTAAAAATCGATTATAAATATTAAATGCTTAAAAATCACATTTTTAATCAAAAAACATTATCCTAATGTTGTTTTCTAGCAAATCAACCATACCAAATATTTCAGCAGAGTCAGATTTGCAGAAAACAAAATGAAAACACCTGCTGGCTACCACTTTTCATATATATATATATATATATATATATATGGGTACTAATGAAGGTACAAAACTAATGAGCTAAAAATGATAGGTGCAGTCGACTCAAACTAACCACAGAAATATTCAGTTTGTTTGCTAAGGACCAAGTCTTAGATCATGCTTTTTTAACGTACAAATGTGATCTTTTGAGGCTGTTGATTTTTTAATACCTTTAAAAACCTGATTACTTATCATAATCACAGGATTCAAAACAAGTTTTCTAATAAACAAACCATGTATATCACATCCATAACATTTGATCTAAAAAAATAATAATAATTTCTACTAATTAGTTTCATAACTTCATTAGTAGCCACCTATCGTGGCATTCCTCGAGATGAGTGTAGTGTCAATCTCGATAAATTTTGAGATGGATGGCCATCAGTATGTATATTACACGTGAGTGCTTATGTGGGCATGCGTGTGTGAAAGAATGAAGACGGAAATACTGACCCAATGGAGCCTTCCAATTTCTCTATCTCCCTCCTCAACTCTGCAACTCGGAGCTTCCTCAACTCTTCGAACCATGCACTACAAAATAAAAACACACTAATTATTTCATATTTATTTTGAAGTAGTCGAGATCATTTCTCTACACGATCAGAAATGATGTATACGTTTTCCTATAATCTCAGTTCAACGTTAGGATCCGCTCATACACGCTTGACCGGAGAAACAACGGGTCGGGTCTAAAGTCGTGTCACATATCCATTTGGTTAAGTCTCTATGATAACACTATAACAGATACGGTAGAAAGGATACGTTACATAAATAGAACAGAGGAGATGTATCTGGACCTGGATACCCACATACTTTAGGTATCCGAAATCCATGCCATACCCGACCCGTTTCCATAATCAAACTCATGAAATATTAAAGCTCGGGACCTGATATCCTGAGCTTGACCTAAGAATGCGTTTGAAAAACAAGGCTTCAAGCTACTGCTGCCAACTGTCTCATACTTCAACTTATGCCTGTGCCGCGTCCCCTAAGCTATTCTTAATAGTAAAAATGCACTTTTACTGAAATAATTATTAAAACATTAAAAAACTATTAAAATAATATTGCCCCAAAGACGTGTCCCTGTCTGTGCCCGACCGTGTCATTGGAGACACGCCACAAAAACGGAGTGACCCTGTGACATAATTAACTACACCCGTAGGCCTCTAACGAGTTTGTGGCATTGGGATGACCTGAGCCGACATGAATGAGGATCGATCCGAGTCACTCAACCAAACCGACCCAAGATCCAACCTCACCAAGTCAAAAGTACCCAATCTGTGAAAGCCACGACACACGTCTCAGCCAACTCAGCCGGTTTGACAGAAACGAGTTGTGTTCAACAATGGTTCGAGACGACTTGACTAAGTCACAGTTCGTCTCAATGAATCTAGCCCGAGTCTTGCAATTGCAATAGGCTAGAAAGACTCGGTCGACTCAGTGAGCCGAGACGCAGCCTAAGTTGGCAAACTTAATTATTCCTTAGTGAATATAAAAATCTTGAATCTGGCCGAGTCAACTCATTCAAGTTAAATCTCAACCAAGCCAAGCCCAATCTCAACTCAACTGACTCGGTGCATGGGTGGGATATCCAACCCATCAGTATGCACTGAACCCGATCCATATAATATATATTCAAAATATATATTTAACAAAAAAATTTATTTAAAATTATCCACAAGCCAGTTGGATGTAACATGGTTAGCAATGTGGTCAGTGGAGTCCTGTATCAAGCTGAAGGCCCGGGATGGAATTCTGGTGTGGAATGGAGGCTGCTGTTGCTTGTTCATCTTGAGATCAACGGCGTATGGAAGTGCTTCTGACGGTATTACATTCTGACTAATCCCATCTCCAAAAAATGATAACACGTAAGGCCGGATCAGTATTTAGACACAAAACCCGACCCATTGACAGCCCGACGCGTGGGCCCCACAGGAACGCCATGCGTGATCTTGGTTGCCGTCAACACCGTCGAGAAAATCGGCGATTTAATCGCCAATGGCCCACGAGGAAGGCTAGGCGTCCACCTCAGCAAAATCTACCGAATTTTACGGAAAAAAAAAAAAGCAAAAAGGAACATCCGCGTAATTTATTCAGACGCTGAGGGTAAATATTTAAGAAAATCCAACGCCCCGGATCATAATTGCAACAAGGGTAGTTTCGTCATTTAAAAAATTCAACGCGAAAAGCCTGTCTGGTTCTTACTCGCAGCCGTTGTAGCGCTCTTGCAAGTCTTCGTACTTGGTCTTGCACTCCTGTAACAGCGCCCAACGAAGTCAACAAAATTACCAATTTGCCACTCAATAGAAATAAGCACCAAACCACACGCTATATAAAAGAATTCCCAATCTAGCCTTTGATAAGCATATAACGAATCATGAATATGACCAAAGGCCAGATTCTTCACGAGTAAGCAAAAGACTTCAACGAAGAACTTTTCCGTCCGTTGACCGACAGAACATAGTGTTTTTTGTCATTTAAAATATAAAAAAGAATTTAAAACAAAAAAAATGACTAATACACTCCAAGCATTGTGAAAGTTGCCAGAAAGATTAAAACGGAAATTTCTCACGAGATTTTCAAAATATCGCAAGATTTATGAAAAAACACAAATACCACGATTTAAACCGATATTTACGTTTTAAATGGCTATTTATCCTAAAAAAAACCGTGTGTTTTTATTTTTAAATGATTTTTATTAATATTTTCATATAAAATATTTTTTATAATTTATAATTTATTTTTTATTTCCGAGATTTTGCCGAAAATGTGAGATTTATGAAAAATTATCAAATTCTCGCGAGTTTTTGAAAAAAAAAAGAGATTTTGCCGTTTTTAACGTTTGTCACTGTGACACCAAGACGGATTTCTTATCCTTTTTCCAAACGCAACGACAAAGATCTCCACGCAAAACTCAAGTACCATCTTTTCGCGCCACCACTTTTTGCATACGCAAAGATGCGCCAAAAGATAGGAACGTGGCGACAGAAAAAAGAGGGCTTGTTCATCAAACTCAACCATGTTTCATAGATGATAAAGAGGCCCAAGAACAATTTTTCAGCAGGTCGGCCATGGAAACCCGCCAGCTTTGGACCTCTTCGAAAATGACATCCATATCCCCATAAGGGCAAAATAGTCAATTTATCAATCGTCGTGGCCCTCGTGTGACCAACACGGGGAACCACCATGATAAATGTGTAATTTACCAGATAATAAAAACCAATTAATCAAACGAAAATAACGAAATAAAAAAGAATAATTTTAATTTTTACCTCGGGGGTGAAAAGGTGGGGGAGGAGGGTTCGGGTCTGGACCTCGGAAGCGACGGAGACCCACGAGCCCGTCCCGTGGCGGAGGACGGCCCCGCCGAGGACGAGCTCCTCCCACGTCCCCCATCTCGCCGGCTCCGCCTCATCCATCCCTCCACCAATCGGCGATATCCACGTCACCCTCGCGGCCGCGCATCTCTCATCACCGCTACCGGTGGGAACACCGGAAAACCGTCTGGGTGTGGCGGAGATCTCAGGTTCGAAAAAAAGACGACGGCTTTGGCGGTTCTATGCGTTGATGGTTTTGCCGAGGAACGTTGATATTTTTCTTTGTGGTTTTGAGGCCGAGGGAGGAAAAGGGATGATTTTTAGGTTTTCTTTCGACGTCTCAACCTTCTTCCCTCGCATCTCTTTATATCTTGCCCTCGGAGAAGATTACCAAACGGTCCTTCTACAGAGGTGGAAATTAATTTTGTATCACTTGGGCCGTTTCAATGCACCATTTCTCGAGCCCTAGCCGGATGGGCCTTGGGGTTTTTTGAGTAGGTGGGCTCGGTCGGTTTAACGGTCTTTGTAGTTTGAGTTTGACCCCCGCACAGACGCACCCACCACCATCTTGAACTTGGTCAGTTGGTCTCGAGTCCGTTGTCCTACAAATTTGGACCAGGAAGGTAATGACCTAACAGGCTCGGCAAACGTGCTCCCTCAGACCAACTTGACTTGAGCCTATTAGCATCTATGTAACGTACGTTACTAACCCAGAAGCTTCAATCAAGCTTGAGAATAAGACTGTTGACCATGGTCCTGGTTTGGGTTCCAACCATTGGATGAACTTAGGTAGGACCACTATGTACTGGGTGAATTCAAGGCGATGGCTATCCACCTGTTTGGTCAATGGTTTGGTCAGCAGTTCATTCTGGCTCAATGAATCGGTTCAAACGGTCAACGGTACATTCAAATCTAGTTTGATTTTCAATCAGTCAACTTCGCAGAACATGACTGAGATGCAAAGTTAAATAGTTTGAACTTAGCCCATGTATAGTGAGCTCAGACCAAGTCGCCATGCAGTTGGGGTTATGACCGGGCCAGTTGGTCAGAGAAACCAACAGTCCACCATGTCTTTTTGGGGTCACCTTGACCACGAAGGGTAGTTTAGTCATTTTGAAACAGATACTAATTTGGGTCACATATTAAAATTGTCATTACTAGGGCATTAAAATAAGGCCTTTTTATGAAGCTTTATCTGTTTTTTTTTTCTGCTTTACTAAATTTATACTACAGAATCACAAAACATGAATGGGGGACATTTTTGGTATTTGCTTGGTGATTCTTCTAAATTATCATGAAATTATTAGCTAAATAACTATATTCCTCATTTATTATTTTGCATTTATTCACAATAATAAGCTCTTAGAAGAACCCCACTGGATTCCTTGGGCACTTGGTTTCTCTATGTAGGGATGCCAATGGATCGGGTTTGGTCGGACCTCCTAACTGGATCTCATAAAGTATTCTTGGATATGGATCTTACAATGATATCTAAACGTGAATTCAGATCAGATTCAGACACCTATTAATGGATCTTCATATTCAAGTTGATGTTTTCAGCTGAATGTATGATCGAATTTGGATCTAATCCGATCACTTTTTACATATGTTTCCAATCTTTTGCGTGGAATTAGGTGTTACCATATAAACTTTAGATCCACATCTCAATCTACTATGTCAAATTCTGATTTGGACTTGTTTCTTCTTGAGCCAGTTCCAGTTTTGAATCTACCATCATCAAGCTCAAGCCCAAGCCCAATCCATTATCACCCTAGTGGACCCGTTTTCGAACTACTGGGTATGACCACCAGTCAAGATGGGCTTGAGCCAGTCAAAGCTTAAAGTCTAGCTCATCTTGGCATGGCAACACCTGCTGGACTCACTTACTCCTTGGTAGGGGTGGACATTAGGCTAGGCCATATCGTACAGGGCCCAACCTGCCCGACATAAGCCCGGTCCAATTACTAGAAGGTTTGGGCAGGCTGGGGCTGGGCTTCGACTGCCGTGCTTGGCCCAATTAATTAACAGTTGGGCCGGGCTGGGCCTGATTATTATTAGGCCAGGTCTGCAATCTACAACCCAGGCCTGGCTCATATCAAAATGGGGACCCAATGTTCACCTTACTCATAGGTGGATTGGACTGTCAATGGGCCCAGCGTGGTTGGCCAAATTTGGACCTGATCCATATGCTTTAGGAATAGACGTCATAAGATCTCTTTGCCATTTGGGTAGGGATGTCACTGAACCAGATTTTATCCCATATCCGACCAAATTCAATTTTGTTTAATTGTATTTGGTAAACCAATACAATATCCTATTATAATTGGATGCGGATATGGTTTTTGATTTTTTGCTACCAAATCCGAGAAATATCTGAATTTGATGGATTTGAATCTATGTACATGTCAAAAAACGGATATGGTATGACCTTGTCATCATCCGACTCCAAAGTCTAATCCCTTTAGCCAACATGCGGTTAATCGAATATGGTATTGGCCACATCTGATTTGAATCTGAACCGTTTACATCCCTACATAAGGGTGGGCAATGGGCGAGCCAGCTCGTGGACTGGGTCGATTGGGCCATTGACAAGACCGACCCATCTGTGGGCCTAATTGGGACAGGATATTATTATAATATATATTATATTATATACATGTATACACACATGGATCAAGTTGGGCCGCAGGCCGGCCTGTGTAAGCTCGCGACCCAGACTATGTCGGCCCGGATCGGGCCAGGCCAGACCAAAAGCCCAGTTCAGCCCGAACCGTTGCTCACTACATTTGGGTCATTCTAATATGAAACCAAATATGAGCATAACTACTTTTAGGATCCGGCTTCAATTTGAACTTTTGACTCTTTACATGAACCTGAAATATTCGATTCATTAATCCATTACCCATAATTAGCATGGCCCCATAAACATGGAAAACAAATTATGTCTAACAATTCCTTTAAGTTTAAATAAAGATTATGCCTACCTAACTTTTGGTGATTGGATCCATTCACACTAAAGCGTATCCGTGACAGTAACATGATGGCATGATATGATACTATAATGTGTTAATAAAAAATTCCTGATTAATGCAAAAAGGGATGGTCCCAAATAGTGGATCTGAGTTGATCATTTGTAATTGTGATTTTGGTCTGGATCCATATAATAACAAATCGACCCAACTAAAACTTAACTGATTAAGTACTTTCTTTTGGTATCCAACATAGCATAATTAATAAAATAAAATTTGTTATAGTAAACAATGTGAAAAAGTCTTTATTTTGTTTGCGAACCTTAGGGTAAAATAGACCAGAAACGATTGGGGAAGTTCCGTTGGACTGGACAAAAAATGTCTTGGTTTTACCAGGTTTTCCTACACAATAAAATAAATTTGGGATGTTTTAAATTTTATAGTCAAATTTTGGATTTTTTTATAATAAATTTGGGCTGTTTTACATTAAAATGAAATGACAAATCGCTCTCTCTCTCTCTCTCTCTCTCTCTCTCTCTCTCTCTCTCTCTATATATATATATATATATATATATTCTTCAAACATATTTTGAGAGTAAAATGGTAATTTTAGCGTACATTTAACGGCAACTTGGATGGCAGTAAACTCTGGGCTTTTTTGTTAACCATAAAAAAGTTATGTCAGTTCTTAACAAATTCCAAAACTTAAGCGTGTTTTTTATTATTGCCAAAACTTTAGGTGTGTATTCGAAAACTTTCCTTCAGAAAAACGTGATGTACAATGTTAAAAGTTGAAGCAGCAATGCTACTACTGGAAGTTATCACGAACACAAACTTCACAAGGAAGCACACTCTTTTACCTTTTTATTTGCAATTATATTGAGAAGATTCAATTAATATTTCAATAATTTTTTATATAATCTAATTTATTTAGTATATTAGATTTTCCTCATAAAATGCAGGACGTTGAAAATCATCAATCATTTTAAAAACATGGCCGATAAATTACTGCTGTTTACTTTCATCACCATATTTTGGCTCAAGCTTCATAGAAATTGGTTGCGTCTAATACTGTAAATTGGAAGAATACGTACAGCGTCCCATTCGAACCTGACCCAATCAACTTGCTCATGCATGGTTCATGGTTCATGCTGCATGAGAAAGTCTCTTCACGAAAACTGGAGTTTTTCAACCCGAGAATACCTGTTGGCATGTGTAGGCCGGAAAAGTGGTAGGCAGCTCTCTCTCTCTCTCTCTCTCTCTCTATATATATATATATATATATATATATATATATATATATACACACACAAAAAAAAAAAAGGGTATCATCAAACCCTGTCTCACGCTTGGTGAGCATCCAATTTGAGCAAAAATAACCTTTAGCAGTGACCATCGGTAAAGACTGTTTCGTCCGCTGTAAAATCGTACATTTTGCATGTTCAATGTTACACTGTACTATATATACACACACAATGGATGTCCCGGACTAAGCCTTCGGAATGAGGCATGTGCAGTGCGGAGCTCTGCTGAGTGGTAAACGCATCGAGTGTAGCAACGCGCAATATGTGTTGGCTTGATCGGTGATAGCGCCACATACGATAAGCAACGATATTGACGTTAGTGCACCCTTGGGTGGTGGCTCAAACGTAGAGCGTTGGTTGGATATGCAGTGCTAATGGACCAGAGGATGTTGCCTTTGGAGATTTTGTTATGGACCTCTCGACTTAGAGTTTTCCACGCGTAGCGGTTGGATGCACGGGGGTGCGTGTAGGTTAGGGTTAATTCCCCAGGAATCACCTTAGGTGATTCCAACCAAGTATGGTGACTCGTAGCTAGGCGAGTGAATACCTAGGAGCCGGCGAATGAGTCTGGGTGATGCTCTTCGCTATGGTGTTCAATCATCAACTGGTCTTCAGACTGGGAGCCGCAAGGCCTTGTCCCTTCAGTGGCGGGGTTTTGCTATGTCATGCGCATGAATCCGCAAGACACTTCATGGCACACAAGGCTAAGGCAAAGTTTGTGCCTCTTTCGAAAGTGATAGCTGGTATGGAACGCCTATGCACTAAGCGGTATGGACTATGTGGAATGTGCACTTGAAGATGTGCTTGATCAGCTTCCGCTAGGCAGCTATGCACGAGGTGGTGCGCAGGGTCAATGAAAATGATTTAGCACATAGAAAAGTGTTGTGGTGCGACCTTTAGCCGTTGGGCTGTTCAGACTGGGCAGTCTGGCGCGTTGCGAGTTACAAAAAAATTTATGCCCGTGATAAATTGGCATCAAAGCAGAAAGATTCGGAGAGACCTTGTTTTTCATTATGTGCGGCACTGAAGAAAACAACGATGGTTTATCTTGGTTACATAACTTTGCACAACTGGAGTGTGATTGACCAAACATAGAAGCAGGATGTTATGGGACATCTTTTCGATGATAAGCAAAAGTGTAAGGTTGTTGTTCAGTTGTTTAAGGGAACATAGATGAGCCAAAGATTCTTACCAGTTGTGTGTTAGGCTCATAGGTGAAGCGTGGTGTTTGCCTTGTGAATGTAGAAAATGCATGTTGGATTCAGCTGAATGGATTTGCACCTTTGAGCATGGGAGACTCAATTAAAACTTTTAGATTTTCTCCCAAGATTATGGGTTAGCGGAGTGCCTATGATGAGCAAAGATGTTCATTGCTTTGGTCCCTTGAGTTAAGAGTTCCTCTATAGATTGTGTGTGTTGAAAAGTTGTGGTTCGTGGCTCGCCGGTTTGGTTCTTATGGGAACATTTGCTGGCTTTGGAAGAGAGTTGCAACGTTGGGAGGTGTTACCCCTTATGTGGATGAGTGCCCAAGAAGACGCTTTGATGGACCACTTTGGGGTATTACCCAAGTAAGCATCCCCTACGTGAGGACTAGTTTGGACCATTGGAAAACTGTAAGTTGGTGCCTAAGAGAGTTGATATTTTATGGCACGCGTTGGTGGTCATGCTTATCTGTGTGCACCACTGAAGGTTTGAAATTACCCTTGTTGGGTTGGAAGGCACCCCAGCCATGAGCATAAAGACGACAAGTTTGTCGTGCGGGCGAGGATAATCTGCTTGAAGTTTGGGACTTCACTGGGGTTCCACGAGCAAATGATGCTCGATGTTGATGTAGTAAAAGACCAATGTCTAAGTAATTGAAAGTGCATTAAGGAATGGGACTTGGCGTATTAAAGGTTGCGAGAAATGGTGGATGAAAACCAGAACAAGCTGAGTAGAGGGGAGAAAAGAGTAAACCAAAGATGAATCTAAAGAGAAATTGGCATATCAGTTAAGATTGTGTTCTTACTTGCATCGACATTGTCGAGGACGACAATGGTTTTGGGTGGGGAAGAATGTCCCAAACTGAGCCTTCAGAATGAGGCATGTGCAGTGCGGAGCTCTGCTGAGTGGTAAATGCATCGAGTGTAGCAACACACATTATGCGTTGGCTTGATCGGTGACGCGTTGTGATAGCGCCACACGTGATAATCAACGATATTGGCGTTAGTGCACCTTTGGGTGGTGGCTCAAACGTAGAACATTGGTTGGATATGCAGTGCCAACGAATCAGAGGATGTTGCCTTTGGAGATTTTGTTATGGACCTCTCGACTTGGAGTTTCCCATGCATAGCGATTGGACGCACAGGGGTGCGTGTGGGTTAGGGCTAATTCCCCCAGGAATCACCTTAGGTGATTCCAACCCAGTATGGTGACTCGAGGCTAGACGAGTGAATACCTAGGCACCGACGAATGAGTCTGAGTGGTGCTCTTCGCTATGGTGTTCAATCATCAACTGGTCTTCGGACTGGTGGCCGCAAGGCTTTGTCCCTTCAGTGACAAGGTTTTGCTATGTCGTGCATATGGAGCCGCAAAACACTTCATGGCACGCAAGGCTAAGGCAAAGTTTGTGCCTCTTTCAAAAGTGATAGCTGATATGAAACGGCTATGCACTAAGCAGTATGGACTATGTGGAATGCACACTTGAAGATGTGTTTGATCAGCTTCCGCTAGGTAGTTGTGCACGAGGTGGTGCGTAGGGCTAATGAAAATGATTCAGCACATAAAAAAGTGTTGTGGTGCGGCCTTTGGCCGTTGGGCTGTTCAGACTGGGCAGTCTGGCGCGTTGCGGGTTGCGAAAAATTCTATGCCCGTGACACTGGAATAACGACTCATTTTTAAGACTAAAAAAATTCAAGTATAATTTTTTGGATTTAAAACATCTGATTACAAAGATAATCAAGGTGCTCAATATGGTGGACCATGACCAAATGCATAAATTCTCACCAACGGGGGCTCCATGTGGTTGATAGGAGCTGTCAGTGCACGTCTTCTTGTGGTGGGATGTTGCAGCTTCAAAACCCCACTGGTAAGATTGAATAATAATTGGTGGGGTGTGCCAAACCCCAGCTTGCCTTTTAAAAAAAATGCATAAATTCTCATCCTAGCTGGCAGTTTCCAAACAGAGCCTAAGGAACGTTTGAGAGCCTTGGATCTCACATCCAAAGGACCTTCTGTGGTGTGATGCAGGTTGTTGTGGCACAATGACATGATCCAAGTTTTATCAAACTGACCTGAAAGGAAGGTTGGCATCTATTCTCAAATACTTGGATATCTTCCATTTGAGATTTGAGAGATTGAATCAAGTAGGCATCCTCACCTTCATTAATAATAGTCATCTCCTTGCTAATCATCTTTTTAGAAATATGAATATTTGTTTTTCCTTTGCTAAATAAAAATGACAAGGAGCTAGTGACAATATAACGATAATCAAATTAACAATGATCTGCTCTACCCATTCTCAATGCATCATAAGCAATTAGTGTTGAAAAAGTTTTTTCTATGATGAAAAGGTGCATAATCACATATTTTTAATATAATTTTTGCTTTATTTAATTCTCTCATAAATTCTTTTAAAAAATGTTTAGTCTTATATCTAAGAGGGAGAGATAGTTTTAGGGGTTTAATTAGAGACTTTTTCTATTCACTTATACCTTAGAAAACCCTTGCATCTTAGTCCGGCTTGTGAATGTTGTTGCACAATGTGCAAGAATAGATCCGTTGATTGTACACATACGCAAACACATAAGGGTGTTTGGGTACAAGGGTGCTTGAGGCACAATGTGGCGTTTTGATGAAGCAAGGGCGCTTGAGGTGCAATGTAGTGGTCGTAGCGACACAAGGCACATTCTCAAGTGCCTAGATTTGTTTTAACCGAGCCAACTTTGTCTGCTTTGACTTTCAGTTTCTACTGATTGATTGACCCATCTGAGAATATTTAAAGGTGGTTATGAGGCTTTGTGACTGTTTGGTCATTTTGTAGGTCTGCGATTATTGGTCAAAGGTGAGTGATTGTTCAAGGTTATTTTTGTTTTAATTTTAAAACTTTGAATTTATGGCCATTTAAACTCATTTATTACCCAAAATCATTTAGTCTTCCTAAGTTTATAAAAACTCTTCATCCTAACCTTGTTAATAACTTTTCTTATTTTATGTCCTTTTTCTTCTCGTTTGACTTACAAGTTCGTATGTAGGAGATGTCACTTGGTCTGGTAAAACTATGACTTTCTTGAGGTCTAAGCTTAATTGTATCATGAAGATTCAGTAGCACAAATCCTAGTTTGTATCTTAAAAAATCTCGAAGTGGGATGATTAAAGTTCTAAAGATGGTGATCTTAAGAATGTGTTTATAGGCTCAGGATCTCAAATTTACAAAATCTTATTTTTTTGCTACTAGTACCAACATTTTTAGAACTTCATTATGTCCTTTTATTCAACATCAAATTCCAACTCCATCAATCTATTGACTTGTGATCTTGAGAAACTTGATCACTTTTATGAGTCAAACTTCAAATGGTGGCAATTGAAGCCCACCTTCTTGTTGTCTGAGTTGCATATTAACTATATCCTCAAGAAGCTTTGTCTCATTGTTGTTGCTAGAGACGTCAAGATTGAAAACAAAAGAAAGAGAGAAAAGTAACACATAAATAACTATCGATGAAAAGGGCACATTCTGAATACTTTAGTTGATTTACTTTTTGATATGTATCCTCCTTTAGAGTCTGCTAAAAAGTTGTGGAATGCTCGAAGATCAAGCACAACACACAAGATTTGGCAATAAGCATATTCTTTTATATCAATATGTTAATTTTACTATTATTGATGATAAGCCTATACTTTCTTGAATTCACGATATGCAAATATTGGTTTATAATATTAAGAGATGAAGTATGCATCTTAATCTCTACATATGTGTTATCCAAAAATATTTTCAAATTTGTGATTGAGTTTGAGATTGTAAGTATGACCAAATGAAAACTTTTTATAGGTAAAGGTTTTGCCACTAATGGTATGTTTTAATATGAGAATCAATGAATCTATTTCTTTTATTTACATTGTTGACTCATATATTCTTTGGCATTCATGATTAGGACACATTAATCAACGTAGCATTGATAACATAAATAATTTTGGATTGCTTTCTTGCCATAACAAAATGTAATATAACTACAAGTGTGAAATATGCATTCAAAGCAAGCTTGCTAGACTTTCATTTTTTAGTATAAAAAATATTATAAATTGTTTGAATTAGTGCATTCAGATATATGTGAGATTGATAATGTTCTAAGTTATGGTGGCAATAGTTATTTCATTATTTTCATGGATGATTATTTTAAATTTTGTTATATTTATTTGATCAAATATAAATTTAAAGTATTTTTTAAATTTTTTCTTTATCTTACTTAATTATAAAGTAGATTTAAAACTAAAATTAGAAATTTGAGAACATATAAAGAAGGTGAATACTTAAGCATAGAATTTGATTAACTTTGTGTAGATAATGGTATTATTTATCAAACTTCTACTCTTGAAACTCACAAACAAAATGAGGTAACAAAGGAAAAACATAATACTTGTAAAAATAATGAATGTTATGCTTCTTATTATAGGTTTATATTCAAACTTTGGGAAGAGGATCTATTTTTTGTTTGTTGCATTTTAAATTGAGTTTCCTAGTCTAAATCTGATCAATTATTTTATGAATTGTGGTTAGGTAAAAAACACAATCTAAGTTATTTTATATTTGAGGTTACTTAGCATATGTTAACAAACAAAAAATAAAAGAAAGAAGGTTGGACTTAGAGCATTCAAATGTTTAATTATTGGTTATGTTGAACATAGTAAAGCATATAAATTTTTGGATATTACTAATGATGTTATTATTGAATCTACATATACATATTTCATTGAGCATAAAAATGCATTTGATTTTCTTCTTAATGATAGTCATATTGTAGATGATGAACATCTTGTTATATACATAACTAAAAATCTTAATGATAGTGATACTAAACTTGAAACTAAAGTTAGGCATAGTAAACACATTAAAAAATAAATTAATTTTGGTTCTGGTTTTTATGTATTTTTTATTGAGAATTATCTTGTGTCTTTTGAAGAGGCTATGTCTTCTCAAGATGCTATCTTTTGAAAAAAAGTTATAAATGATGAAATTTACTCAATTATATCTAATAATGTTTGGAAATTAGTGGACTTACTTATTGGCTGGAAATGAATTTAAAAAAAAATGAAAGTAAATGGTGCAATCGAAAATTTTAAAATTCATTTGGTTGCAAAAGGATTTAAACAAAAAAATGTTGATTATGATACTTTTGTTCATGTTACCAGATTAGTCACTATTAGGATTCTGATTACTATATATGTCATATATAAGCTTGAAATACATAAAATGTACATGAAAATGACTTTTTTAATGAAGAATTAGATGATAAGATATATATAAATCAATATGAAGGTTTTATAGTACAGGAGCAAAAGCAAAGTTTGCAAACATGAGAAATTCTAATACGAATTAAAGTGGACCCCTAAGCAATGACTTAAAAAAATTGATAGTGCTATTGTAAATCATTGTTTCAAAATACATGATGTTGATAAATGTATTTATAGTAAAATAGATTATAATTTTATCATTATAATTTGTTTATATATGTCGGTTTAGTAAGCAACAAAGTAGTGATGGGAGTGTAGTGAAGCTTGGTGAGCAAGAAATATCGGTGGATGATTGTTTCAAATATTTGGGATCTATCTTTCAAAAGTATGGAGAAATTGATGGAGATGTAAATCATAGGATAAATGTTGGGTGGATGAAATAGAAAAGTGCAATTGGAGTATTGTGCAATCGTAGAATGTCATTGCGGTTGAAGAAAAAGTTTTATAGGACGACTATTAGGCCCGCTTTACTATATGGTACAGAATGTTGGGTTGCCAAGAGACATCATATTCAAAAAATGAGTGTAGATGAGATGCGTATGCTTAGATAGATGTGTGGAAATACAATAAAAGATAAGATTCGGAACGAGGAGATACGTAAGAAGGTAGATGTTGCACCCATTGAAAATAAGATGAGAGAGAATCATTTACGGTGGTTTGGACATATTCGGCGAAGGCCTAATGATGCTCCAGTTAGAAGGATGGAGAAATGGGAAAATATATTAGTTAAAAGAGGTTAGGGTAGGCCTAGAAAGACTTGGATGGAGATGATAGGAAAGGATATGAATGCTTTGAACCTCACCGAGGACATGGCATTGGATAGAAATGATTGGAGGAGAAGGATTCATGTGGAAGACCCAGAATGATTTTCTTTTTTGGTTCATATCGTCGACCCCAATTATTTTGGGATGAAGGCGTAGTTGTTGTTGTTTGTTGTTTGTTGTTTGTTTAAAATTTGTTTATATGTTGATGATATGCTCATTTTGAGTTCTAGTTTTTAATGCAAAAACTAAACAAAAAGTTTCATGACTTTTATGTTTTGTATGAAAGATTTGGGTGTTCTAGATGTTATTTTAAGAATCAAAATTGTGAGAAATAACAATGGCATTGCATTAAGTCGATCATATTACATTGAGAAATTTTTTAGAAAATATCGATCTTTTGATTGTTCACTTACATACACTCCATATTATACAAACATGAAATTAGTTCTTAATAATGGTTTAAGTATCCAACAATTAAAATATGTTAGTGTGGTAGGTAGTCTTATGTATGCAATGAACTGCACAAGGCCTGATATAACTTATGAAATGAGTAAGATGTGTAGATACACTAATAATTCTGCACATCAACATTGAAATATTGTGCACAAGATTTTGATATATCTTAAGCATACATTAGACAACAAGATCCATTATACTAAGTTTTTTATTATAATTGAATGGTATAGTGATATAAGTTGGAA
Source organism: Nuphar pumila (assembly GCF_984573655.1). Lineage (NCBI taxonomy): Eukaryota > Viridiplantae > Streptophyta > Magnoliopsida > Nymphaeales > Nymphaeaceae > Nuphar > Nuphar pumila. The sequence goes on along the minus strand of NC_143259.1, from coordinate 113,581,977 downwards.
CACTGAATTTGAATATTTTAAATCAACTAGTGCTCAAATTTTCACCCTTGGTGGTAAAGCAGTTGCATGGATATCTAAGAAACATAGATGTATAACTCGCTTTACAATGAAATTTGAGTTTATTGCTTTGGCATCTGCTTATAGAAAAATTGAAGGACTTATAAATATGTTAGTAGACATTCCACTAGATGAGCAGTTAATACATGTTATTTTAATGTCTTGTGATAGCCAATAACTATATATAAAATAGGTAATCTGATATATAATGAGAAGTCTAGACACATTAGTCTAAGACAGTTTTATCAAACAAATAATTGATGACAATGTTATATCTTTGAAATTTGTGAGGTCATGTCAAAATTTGGCAGACCCATTAACAAAAGGCTTTTCGAGAGATGTTATCATCAAGACATTGAGAGGAATGAAAATTAAGTCAATTAAGTCATCATCTAATGATACCCATCCTAAAGCGCTTAAGATCTCATATACCTAGGTTTAATGGAAAACAAATTGATAAATGACAAGTATTTAGTACATTTATGTAAACTCATTCTTGATGTGAAGGATGAGCTAATAGCTCTTAATGAGTTTTTTTAAGGCTAGGGTGTGTATTACTTGACACCTATTATAAGACCATGTAATTTTTTAGTTTAAAAAAAATAAAATTTATGACATTTTAGGCAATTTTTATGAAAAATAATACTTAAATATTATTTTAAATGTATACAAGGGTTGGCACAAGCTTTGGAGCTTAAGTGGATCATGAATATGTGGAAATAAACCATGGTCCACAACTAACTAAGTGTCTTAAATTAAATAAATGTATTAATCCTAATTAAGACAATTGCTTAGTTAAAAAAGCTTAATTAGGTAACTTAATTAAAAATAAAGCTTAATTATAAAGCTAAGTAAATAAAAATCTTAAACAATAAGTTACTAAAGAAAAAAAGACTAGGTTTAAAAATTAAATAGGAAATGTCCTATTTCCCTGTGGGATGTTTCTTCTATGAGAGGAAGGGGTCTTTTTTTCTCTCTCTCAAAAAGAAGAAGAGGAAATCATGTTTTGAGAGAGAGAGAGAACCACCATTGTTCTTCTCTCCCTCTTCCCTTCTGCACATCACCCTTTCATGCCTTTCTTCTCACCACTATCGGTAGTGCCACCTTGGATCCGACATCATCTGTTTTGGTGAACACTACAAGAATTGTGCGGATTAGCGACGAACGCTATCTATCGTAAATTCATCGTTGAACTGTTTAGCGACAGATTGGCGATGACTTAGCATCGGATAGTGTCTGTTGCAATTCCTTGGTCACTAATTAGCGACAGAACTGATCTGTTGCTAATTTGTGATGGATTAGCGAATGACATGATCTGTCGCGAGTCCGTCGCTAAGTAAGCACTGATTTGGTTTTGCGACAGATACATATTCGTCATAAAAATTTAACAACGAATATGTATCCGTCTCTAAATTTTGTCGCTAATTTATCACAAAATTTTAAAAAAATAAAACAATTTTGTTTGAAATATAAATATCGAGAAAAAAATTCTCCTTATACAATTTATATAAGCTTTATATAAAAGACAAAGTACACATAAAAAATGCATATACAAAGTAGGTGAAACAAATTAAACACAAGTTATAAGTGAAACAAATTTAACAACCCAGTATAATCCTCGCCAAGTTCTAATTAGTTATAAGTGAACATATACAAAGAGTTCCATTTGAAACAATAAGTGAAATAAATTCAACACATGAAGTTACTCCTTGACAAGATTCAGAGCATCATCCTCTTCAATGTCTCGATTTGCCCCTTCATCCATGCCTCCATCAGCCCCTCTATGCTGATCATCTCCAGCATCCTACAAGAGAACTGAAATGTTAGTATTGATAAACAAAATATAATGAAATGAATTATATGCAATGCACCTAATCTAAGGCAATCAAAGTAACATGGTTGAATGACACATAAACTAGAAATAAAGTGAATGACATTAACAGAATTCATAGGCCAACAAACAGTATATGAAAAGTCCCTAAAAATATTAGTTGAGGTTCCGAGTTGATAGCCATTGACAATTGGCCATGAGATTCTGAGTTGAGGTTGTGTCAATGTCACATATTAAAGAATAGTCAAATTCAACTAATAAATCATAATGAAATATTATAGGCATATACGTATTGAAATCTAACAACATGAAACTTTAGATATGTATTGAAATAAACGTTATACATACCTGACGGGCATCAAACCTCATGTTGAAGGCAGATGAAGTTCTTTTGTCCCCAAAAAAGTTTCACAACTCATTATGGACAAGGTTATGAATGGCTTCATGTAAAAAAGTCACGCATTGTATCCTGAAGAAGCTGACATAGACCATCCCAAGAAATAGCATGGTCAATCAGACACTGAGAGTTAATGCTGGCAGAAGAACTTTGAGAGCCCTGCCTGAAGGAGGCAACAATTGTTGTGGTGTTCATATTACTCTCAAACCCGAACACACGACATTTTTTGGGTTCATCGGTTGCAGTCACCCATGCTGTAGGATCAAAAGGCAGATGCTGAGTGAAGTCACCGTCATATCACTCTACTATCTGTTGCTCGTATGACTCTTACAAAGTAATGATTACAATATGAATTAATAATTAAGAATTATAATATTTATGATAATATAATTCATGGTAACTTATATATTATAATGTTTATTAATACAATAAATGCATACCATTGTCGCTCTCGCCTTCTCTGATATGAACTCTTCTATGCTCTTACGTTTATGTGTTTCAACAAACACATCCTTGTAAGGCACTAAGCCTCCTTTTTTGGCTTCCTGCAAGGTTAAATAATAAAAAAATCAATTAGAAAATATGCAGAAATACTTATAAATTTAACAATATATATATATATATATATATATATATATATATTGATGAGTTACTATTTTCTTTTGGTGGCTCCCAAAAATCCTAGAACCACCTGTGTGTAGATGGGCATCGGGCATCTTCGCTCGGTAGCAATAACACATGGCATCAGATATGTGGTAATAATTTATTTAGTTGGATAAAACCTTTTCTTTATATCATCACATTGTCTGCTAGGGAACTGTTTTGCAAATTACAAAGGCAGTGAAGGAAAGCATACTATACCTTCATCACATTGTAAAGAGCTCGTGAACAACATGAACAAAAACAAGAATGATCATATTCTAATTTAACATATTCCTACAAGCAATGAATCTTCTTTCATCGACGCCATTGTTTCCATGACCAAGCACATGGATATGCAAGCATAGAAAGAATACTACGCACTGAACCTTCCCACCACTCGTATGCAACAATGCAGTTAATGTCACCAATGAATCTGTTGAAGGCATATTCATACCTGTGGATATTGATGGCCAATCAGGAGAGACCATGGAACATTTAACTGCTACTGACAAGTATGAGAAAGTGAGAATGCAGCTGCATAAAAAAGATTTACCCCTAACATATACGAAAACTGCACAGTTGGGGAAAGATTCAAGTGAGCAAGGAGTACAAAGTGAGGGATCTGAGCCATCAACGTCTTTATATGTACCAACATGACACTCCTGTAAACAAATAATCATGTTATTAGGTGGTCCTAATCCAGTACAGTTGAGAGTGTTTCATAAATCAAAAGCTTAAATCACTAGAATAGATATTATAATTTCCATAGAAAAAAATAATAACTAAACCAAGGCTACTAATATGCACTTGCTTATCATTAACCAAAACAAAATTAAAAGTAACAATAATTACCACAGTTAAGAAGAAAATGAAACAATTGCACTTCACAACATAATTTATTTTCGACTACATTATTCACTGCTCCTTATAATGAACAATTTGAAATGGACCCTCCATTTCTGTTGGGATATATTCAACATTTTTTTGAACAAACTGAGCCATCTGTGAAAACTTAAACTGGACAACTTTAATATGAACCATAAGCAGGCAATGCAAATAAAACAAACAAACAAACCTTTGATGGGGCATAGTCTTGATTTTTTACTAGCATGATAAAAACTTCCAGAAGATTTTGCCCCAAGGAGAATTTATCTTGTGTTTGATAATGTTGGAAAAAACATGTAGAAAAATTTATCCCGTGTTTGATTGCAAAAATAGAGAAAGTTAGAATTTAGTGCCTATGAGGAATAAAACAATATAAAATCAAAACAAATGAAAATCAATATAAAAAACACAGTTACATGGTGATGAATCAAAACAAAATGAAAATCAATATAAAAAAACTCAAAGCCACGCAATGAGGAATCAAAACAAAATAAAAATCAATATAAAAAAACATAAAGTCATAGAAGCAAAGGCTATTCAGTTTTGCTTTAAAACTAAAATAAACATATCAAGCTAATTAACTAAAAAAAACCTTCAACAAAAAACCCTTAAAAAACAAAAAATCCGAGGTTGGGGTGGGCTTGGCAACCTGGCCGAGCCCAATCTGAGCCTGACCCTGCCAAACAGGGGGGGGGGGGGAGAGAGAGAGAAAAGGGAGGTCGGATGGCCAATGCCCTCCGATTGGTGCCAAAAGAGAGAGAAAACAGAGAAGGGGTCGAGCCCCTCCCCTATCAAACGAGAAGAGGGAGAAAGCGAGGGGGTGGGCTTGCCTGAGCCCGACCCAGAGCAAGCGAGGGGGAGGGTAGCGGCGCCCTCACCTCTCCCGCAAACAATCAGAGAAGGAGAAGAGAGACGAGAAGAAAGAATAAGAAAGAAGATGAAGAAGATGACAACGGAGAGGGGAGAAGAGATCACCTGAGAGAGCCGGAGGCGGAGTGGGGGTCGCTAGCGTTGAGTGCCCCGAATACGGTGAGTGGGAGAGAGGGCTCACCCGAGGGAAAGAGGCGACAGAGGGGGAACGAGCGAGGGAGGAGAAAGGGCGGTGGCCGGTGAGGTCTCCAATGAGCTGCAGGTCGAACAAGCGGGCAACAATCATAGAGGGAGGGGGAGAGCTGCATGAGAGGGGGAGGGAGCTGTCGGATGGTGGGTCGCTGGAGAGCGGGGACGGAGAAGGCGAGTAGCATGAGGGCGATCGACGGAAGAGGGGAGAGAGAGAGAGAATGGGAAAATGAGAGAATTTTGTGCCCTAGTTGGCTATTTTATATCGAAAAGTAACAGTGGATTAGCAACAAAAACATTTTGTCTCAAATGCCGTCGCAAATTAGCGACGGAAAAATTATGTCACTCATCCGTCGCGAAGTTGCGAAAGAGTTTGAGACAGAATGTTTTTGTCGCTAATCCATTGTTAATTAGAAATGGATTTTGAGACATATTTTTTTCATCGCTAATTTCGCAACTAATTCCAATTTTAAGAACGACTAGTTTTCTTTAGGTAATCCGTCGCAAATTTGTGATGAAAATAATCCGTCGCTAATTACCATTTTTTTTATAGTGGAAGACCCCCATTTGACCTGCATGTTGGTGAAATTCGCACAACCTGGGTACCCTGCCCATGCACACCTCTAACCTCCTCAACCTCGCTCTCTCTCATTTTGTTAGGAACCAATGCCTATATATTCATTCATAGCAAAGGTACAAGTTTCTTTCTTGTTTTGATAGGTGAAAGAGAGTTGCATGGGTTAAATCAGACAGAGTGTTCAAGAAATCTGATTAAGCATTTTTAATTTCTCATAGATTAAATGGGTTGACTGTGAAATTTTAATAGCTTAAACTGACTTTTTTTGCGTTTTGGATTCTAAAGAGCATGAACTGATCATGCAAGTGGGGTTGATTATAGTCTGATATCATTATTAACAGGTTTAAGTTATTGATATAAACTAATTTGATACAACACGATGGTTTAGACCTTGGTTTTCATGTGTTCAAATTTTGTTTTGTTTCTTTTTGTGAAGTGCATGTATATATTGGATTTAGCATGTTATATTAATCGTAAGATGTGATTTAATAACTTGCTTAGAGTGATAAGTATGTGTAAATTTAAATGAATGTCCAGATTAATCGTTCTTGTACATCGATTTGTTTATGTTCCATGTGCAGTTTAGTTATGTGTATATTAAGTTATTATTTTAAATGAATCGAGCATTGTTTTGATGTATCAAGTTTTGTTTGGAGGGTTCAAGTGGATTGAACCTAAATTGGTCTTGGGTTCATATTAGACTAAACCTGAGGATAGGTCTGGACTGAACTCTATAAAAAAAATTGGTCTTAGGCTAAATAGAAACCTACATTTTTATTTGGTTAATTAAACATGATATCTGGTGATTTAATTAAATCTGAATGGGATAACTTCTTGAACCAATATTTGTTTCTAACACATGTCAAACCTAGATTTCAATAATTAAATTTGAGTTCTTAAGTAATGAAATAAATCTGATTTTTTCTTAGGAGTTGAGTTAAATATGAGTTTTATTAATTCATAAAATCTAAATTTCTTTAGATCTAATTAGATCTAAGATTTTCATGATAAATAAAAATATATGTTTTAGCAGTGATAAAAATCTGGGTTTTTACTGATTAAGTCAAGTATGGTTTTAGCCTTAATAAGAATAAGAGTTTTAATAGATTATGTAAATCTGGTTTTTTTCAAACCTGAGTCTTGCTTGATTTATTAAATCTGGATTTTTTTATCAAGTGAAAATCTGAGTTTTTGGATTTAATTGGATAAATTTGGTTTTAATTAAGTTGAAATCTAGTTTAATTATAGGTTTAAGTATGAAATTTTATTATTAGAACCTAAATTTTTTGGTTAACTATTTAAATCTAGGATTTTGTTTAGGGATCTAATATTTTTCAAGTATAATTATAAAACTTAATTTTTTGGATGTATGAATAAAATTCTGATTTTTTTTCTTTGTTCATAAAAATTTATGAACCCGATCTTCCTAGTTAGTCTATAATTCATATGGATTTATGTGGTTCTTTGAATCTAATTTTAATTAGGTTGAGAATCTAGTTTCCTTTGACTATGATATGAACCTGGGTTTAGCTAGGAACATAGATATGTATTTATTTCATTAGAGGTGAATACACAATTGTCTATTTATGTGAACCAGAGGTCGATATGTGGTTGTGTCTTATTTGAATGACAGTGATTGTAGGTGGCTTTGGTTGAACCACTCGTGAGCCTATTGAGGCTATGTGTTGTGCCCTACTATTTAGATAATTATAAAATGCATTGACATGTTAATTTATGATGGATTTAATTTTATATGTGGCACAAATATTACACTGTTATAACCGATGGGGGTAAAGGCTCAATCGAATAGTGCATGTTGTTCTTGTGTGAAGAACCCTTAATAATTTAAGAAAGGTATAAGGGACCCAAACAATGTAATTATTTTCTTCTTTGGTTGCCCTTTAAAATGGTGGGATCCTTGGATAGTAGTCTTGAGAGATCGTGAGGATGTTGAACATCGTGAGCACTATCTACCCCAAGAACCTGATAGGTAGTTTGTGTTCTAAGCTACAATTGTAGAGAAATTTTACCACTTTGCTCGGGGTAGTGTTGTCTGACTCAACTGTAGTTATTGGTATACGAAGAAACATGGCATTGAAGAGTGATGATGCTCTCGTCGTTTGTTTCAACTTAAGGTGATGATTCTCAATGTTGGTTGAGAGACATGTGTGAGACTCAAATAATAAAATGCAAATTGTGTGTTAAAAATACAGTTGAGAACTACCTTGGACCTCAGGATTTCACCTATTTATAGTGTGCATAAGATTAGTGAAAAATGAGAACTTAAATGAATTGAATTTAGTTTAGGTATGCATCCAAAAGCAATGGTTAATGATGAGATAATAAGTCATTCATGCATCAAATAAGCATTGGTTCATGCATTGAATATGCATTAGTTTGTGTAGCATGTATTTTGATTACTTATATTAATTTGATTGAAGTTGCAAGCTTGCCTTAACTGTAAGATATGCACTAAAGTTTTTTTAAACACATGTTTGTTTTGATGTATGTTTCTTTCCTTACTGTTGGATTTCAAGAGGGTCTCGTAACAAAACTTTAGTTCTTACTCTATTTTTTAAAAAACCTTTTTCAGGTGTTGAGGCTCAGTTTTAGCTGAGCAACATGATGGTCAGACAAATTTTCGAGAGAGAACGACAAATTATGATTTAGTGTCCAGGATTCTAACTGTTATGGGATTGAATTATTCTTAAACTTATAAACACAAAGTTTGGTTTATTGAATTAAATTATGGTTTGATTTAATACATGGTTTGAAATAGGTGTTGTATGATGGATATGAAATCTGTGATATGCCCCAGGTCCATAGGTTTGCTTTACTGCAAAGATTTAAAAATGTATGTTTCCTTATAAAAAAAATTATGAATTTTTAAAGGTGTATTTGGGGTCGTTACACCTATACAAACTCACCTATGTGAGTATAGAAGTGTGAGTTGTTTCTTATAAAAATTAGTAATTCTCTAGAGTACTAATGAATCTAGGAATGAACAAGGCTCTAAATGTGCCAACGTGAAATCCACATAATAGAACTTTAAGAACCTACGTGTAATAAAAAAATTCAGTTAACAATATAAGGAGCTAAGATCAAGGTAAGTCCACTTAGCACCTTTGTTAATTTCATTTTTTTTTTCACTAAGTGGAGGTTTAAGTATGAAAGATACACTCACTATGCATATGTTTAATAAACAAGCCAAACAAATTTTTGAAACTAGTGGTGATTGTTGGAAAAGTTTCAAAATAGACACTTTTATATGATAGAAAGGTGTATAATTCCATGTTCTTTATATAGTTTTTGCTTCATATAATTCTCTCTTAAATTCCTCTAAAATTTTGTTAGTCTCATATCTAAGAGGAAAATAAAGTTTTGAGAGTTTAAAAAGAGTCTTTTTCTATTTACTTATGTTTTGAAAAACCATTGTATCTTACGGTGGCTTGTCATTGTTGTTATGCAATACTCAAGAATGAACACGCTCACCAAGCACATGCACGTGTAAGGGCATTTGTGCACAATGTGGCACTTTGATAGTGCACTTTGCACAATCTTAGTGGTGTGAGGCATATTTTGAGGTGCTTAAATCCATTTTAACTATTTTGATTGACCCAACCTTGACTACCTTAACTTTCAATTTTTACTCATTCATTGGCAGACACATGCGTGTGTAAGAGCATTTGGGTCAAAGGGTACTTGAGGCACAATGTGGCGCTTTGATGGTGCACTTTGCACACTCGCAGTGCCGTAGGGCGTATTCTAAGGCTTCTAAATCTGTTTTGACCAATCTAAGCACACCTTTAACTATTTTGACTGAACCAACTTTGACTGCCTTAACTTTCAGTTTTTCCTCATTCATTGACCTGTTTGAGTGCATCATAAAGTGTTTACAAGCCTTTGTAACTGTTGGTCAGTTTTGAAGGTCCTTGATCGTTGGTCAAAGGCAAGTGGTTGTTCAGGGTCATTTTTGTTTAAATTTTAAAACATTGGATTTATGTCCATTTAAACTCATTTATCACCCAAAATCATTTTGACTTCCTAAGTCTATAAAAACTCTTCATTCCGGCTTTGTTGTTAATAAGAGTTTTTTTTTTTTTCTTAGGCTTTTCTTATTTTTGGTCTTTTTTGCTCTAGTTTGGTTTGCAAGTTTGTGTGAAATAGGTCACTTGGCTTGCAAGGCAGTCTCTCGTGAAGTCTAAGTTTAGTTGTATCCTAGGAACTCAATCATACAAATTGTAGTTCACATCTTCAAAAATCTCAAAGTGGAGTGATTGAAGTTCTAAAGATAACAATTTTAAGAACATGTCTTTAGGCTTGGGATCTTGGATTTACAAAATCATGTTTTTTTTGCTACAGTATACCAACAATTAGCCTACAACCAACAAACGTTTTTGTCAAAGCAGCCACATCTAACCCCTAACCCTTTGTGGTCGAGCCCCACATGCTTAACTGTCAGGTACTCCGCAATCCTATAGAGATCCTCTCTTGGGAGGGTGACCGATCATACATAGTCATAGGCCGCGCTGGGGGGCAGGACTGGGCTAAACAGTTAATTTTTTTTTTTAAAGCCCAGTCCTAGCCCAGCCCTGATTCCATATGAAATAGATTTTTATCCATTTTTTTAGCCCAGTTCAGCCCTAGCCCAGCCCTGACTGCAGCAAATAGTTTGATTTGACCATATGAAATAGATTTTTATTAATAATTATAGCCATTTTTTATTTTATCTCAAAAAAAAATCGGGGGTGCTGCCGCCGAACCCCCCGACTATCACACCACATTTTTTTTTGCTACACCCCTGTTTGCCCAGCCCTGATTCCATATGAAATAGATTTTTATCCATTTTTTTAGCCCAGTTCAGCCCTAGCCCAGCCCTGACTGCAGCAAATAGTTTGATTTGACCATATGAAATAGATTTTTATTAATAATTATAGCCATTTTTTATTTTATCTCAAAAAAAAATCGGGGGTGCTGCCGCCGAACCCCCCGACTATCACACCACATTTTTTTTTGCTACACCCCTGTTTGCCCCCCCCCCCCCCCCCCCCTCCCCCCACATGAATCCTAGCTACGCCACTATCTTCATCTGAGTACTGAACTCCAAACGGTTTGTAGCAGCAGTGGCTAAAGGACACAAGTTACCCCTAGTTGGTGTCCATGAGGACCCAGAAGATGGAAAAGAAGAGCAGACCCGCCTGAGCAATGACACCAAATTAGCTAAGTAATTTAACTCATCGATTTAATTAAGTCAGAATAATAAATTACAAGGGACAAAAGTACCTGATCTTGAATGTTGAAACATTGGAATGCCATCACATGAGGCCGCACAGAACGGAAGACAGAGAACACCTGGAAAAGCCTTGGACTCGTTAATAGCACACTGAACTGTTCCCACCAACTTGTGCTCCAACCATTCTCCAAACATGCTTTAGTTCATTCAGTTAATGATCAACGCATCATATGGTTGTAATGTTATACATTATAACATTAATGGAATGTATCAACTTGATAGGATAAGTAATACAAAGAAATGTTAACATAGTATTAACTCAAAAGTTTATATATATATATATGTGTGCCTTTCAAAGCAATGTTATCAGTATCGGTAGAAAATCGATTTTGAATTGGCTATTTTTTAATAAATGTAAAAAAAATACCAAAAAAATTAATATTATTTTAATGGTCTTAACATGTGTCACGTTATGATTGACAGGTAATAAACACTTGAGTATCGACAGATATAGTTGAATCGGTGGCCAAAAGATTCAGGACCGATACCGATACTGACAATATTGTTCCAAAGGTGATTAAGGGCCTGTTTGGAATTCCGGTGCTGGGATGAGCGTTTATGCATTTGGTGGTCCCATGGTAAAATCCAGGTCAAACTGCCTTGGTGGTCTTGTTTAGAATCTTGGCGCTGGGTAGGGGTGGCAAAATCTGTCACGACCCGCCAACCCACTTCTTAGCCGGGTTCGGGTTTGGCTTAAACGGGTTCGTGTCGTAAACGGGTCGACCTGCCTAACTCGTTTATTAAACGGGTCGGATTAGGGGTATGTCAACCCACCAACCTGGCTGACCCGTTTAATAAACGGGTTAGGCGGGCGGGTCAACCCTTTTATTTGTACTCGACCCGCCAACCTGCCCGCCAACCCGTTTACCTGAACCCGACCCGCCAACCCGTTTACCCGACCTGACCCGTTTATTAAACGGGTTAACCATGTTGTGTCGGGTTACCCGTTTAATAATCGAGTCAGATTCGTGTTGAGGTATGCTGTCCCGCCAACCCGACCCGATTGCCACCCCTAGCGCTGGGATTGTATTTACACTAAATCATGGATTTGGCAGCTGCCACTTCTTCAAATGCATGAACTCCATAAACGCCCATCGCAGCTACAGATTTCAAACAGACCCTAGCTTATTGAATCACTGAATCTACCTTGATTGTGAGAAAAGGAAACGTTGCAATTTAGGCGCAGAGGAGAGGTCAAATTGTCAACCTCTTTCATGACCCATGAATGCACAGTTAGTTTGCACTGGCCTGGTTATATAAAAAAAAAATCTGCCTAGGAAAAGATTCTTCAAACCATAGATGGAGAAAATCTTCCCAGGTATGGCAGGAAAAGTAATGAGAAAACTTTCATGTAAAAAAATTCACAATAACATTTTATTCTCCATGATGGAGTACAAGAGTTCTGGTGCTGCTGCGGGTGGGGAACTGGTGGAGGGGTGGCCTCCACCACCGGACAGAGGGAAGGAACCAGAATCGAGTGGGCTTCACAAAGACAAAGACAAGGGACACTCGTGAGTACAGGAGGCCATCTTCAGCCTCTGCAATCAGAAGTGAATGTGGTGATGGTCGACCAGAGCAGCCCACGGCCACGGGTGCAGATCCCGGCGGCCCGATACTCTCAGCTTCTGGAACCCCTGGGAATGACTGTGATAGACGGTTTCCCAAAAAGTTTAACAGACAAGAGAATGGATTACCGCTACATGATCGAAGCTCTCAAGGCACAATGGGTAGCCATGAAAGGCATAGCCTTCTCGACTTTCCGGGATGGGCTTTTCCTCATCACGGCAAGATTCAGCGATCAACTGCAGACCATAAGACGAAAGGGGGCGTGGAGAGTCGTCGGGCGCACACTCATAACCAATCCCTGAAAACCCAGTTCACCAATGAAACTGGAGGTTCAATCGATGATTCTTATGTGGATTAGGCTGCCAGAGCTTTCCGTCGAATTTTTGGTCGCCGGAATTGTGAAAGCGCCGAAAGGCACGATGGTGGAGATGGATTATTACACCCGCACCAAAGAAAGGATTCAGTATGCTCGCTTGAAAATTGAAGTTTCGCTGGATTTCCAACCAGCATCGGTTGTTGAAATCATCATCGAGAAGGATCCCACGATTCAGCAGGAGGTTCTTTATGAGAACATCATCTGGTACTGCAAGTTCTGTGGTGCGATAACGCACATACCAGAACGCTGTCGACACCGGCCGGTGACGGAGGACAGCCCTCTGCTGGTAAATGATGAGGGCTGGCACCAAGTCAAGATCACCCGAAGGAGTCCTAGACAACGAAAGGAGGGACAAAAGAGACCTCTGGCAAACCGCTTCAACGTGATTAGGGAGGAGGAACAACAGTATGGCCCAAAAGCGACAAGCGATGAGTCTGGGCCCAAAGCAGGACCTTCGACAGGAGCGGAACTTCCATCATAATGTGAACGACTTGCAGGGGGTGTGAGCGGCGGTTGGTCGGAGCAGCAGAGGGCAAAAAGTTGACCCATGCAGAGGGGAGACTAGCAAGGAGGACAAGCCGATAAATATGGCAGTGGGATCTTGCAATGAAGGAGAACTGAAGAATCAAGAAGCGCCTAAGGAAGGATGCAACCTTTTGAAGGAGCCCATTATAACTGAGGAAGTCGATAAGGATGACCAGGAAGTTTCCAATACTCCGCAGACCCCCCATCCATGACTTGGAATGTTAGGGGTCTGGGTAGGCCATTTTTATGTTGAAAACCAAAATCACAGTAGATGTAATTCCCAATATCCAAAAAGAATTCCCAGGGTGGCGCATAGTGGGTAATTGTGAAGCCATTGCTAATAGCAGAATCCTGTGCATGTGGAATCCGAAGTGTATCTGTGGAAGTTTTGTTTCTCACGGACCAACTCATCACTATTTTGGTGGAGCAAGGCAATAGTTTGTTAATGTCTTCAGGAGTGTATGGACACAATGAAGCAATTCAGAGGAAAAGGTTGTGGGATAGTCTAGAACACCCCCGTGAGGAACCCTGGCTCATTATGGGTGATTAGAATACCACAAGAGATGTTGGGAACAGAAAGGCTCTCGCATGGGTCACCAAGACTCACATCAGTTCAATAAAATGATTCGCCCGTGTGGACTCACAGAAGCAAAGCACTTTGCTCCCCGCTTTACATGGCAAAATAGGCAACAGGGGAATAACTTTTATGCAGGTTGCCTCGATAAATGAGCGGTAGATTGATCAATACCCAAACACTTTGGTTCGAGTTTTGCCTCGCACTGTCTCTGATCATAAAGGCCTTTTGCTCAGTAGCCAGTTCAGAAACCGTGTGGCCTCCTTTTAATTCTTCAAATTCTGGACGCTTAAAAAAGGATGCGATGATATTGTGAAAGAGTGCTGGGAGAAACAAGTTGGTGGAAGCCCCATGTACAGATTAGTAGCCAAGCTCGCAGAGTAAAGGATGGTCTTAGAAAATGAAATTAAAAAAGTATTGGCCATATCTGATGATGCAGCAGAGAGCGCAAGTATCTCATTTTTGTAGAGGTGATCCGAATTTCCGATTCACCACAGCAGCTACAAGGATAGAAGATGGAGAGCAAGAGAGAGAGGAGGTATATATTTCTTTTTAGGTTTTACTTCAAGAGAGCTCAGTATAATCTTGTATTCACACACCTTTGTATAAGTGTTAGCATATTTATTTATTCTTAGATTCCTTACTGTCTAGACTTAGCAGTTAAGCCATGAAAAGATATATGGCACATAATCTTCATTTAAAAATAGTTTTATAACTCAAAAATTTAATTTTGAATTATCTTTTGCAAAAGGTCTGCAACACTCATAACCCTGAGCGAGTCTACCCACAATTATGAGATCCATGTTGGATATGAATCATGGTCATATGCCAACATCTCTCACTTGGTCATGAAACTGGTGGTTTGCTCCCACTTTCATGAGCTTCTCAACAAAGATTACAGATTTTTCATATCATGGTTTTTATCGTAATCTATTTATAAATATCTTAGCCTCATATGGGCTACATGGTTGGTAAATAGGTCTTTTGAGATCCCTTTAGTCAAAGAATCAGCCACCATATTTAATGTCGGCAAATAGTCGACAGTTATCTCATCTTTCTCAATCATTTCATGTACATAATGATATTTCATCATTATGTATTTACTTTTTGAGCTATCAGCTCTACTTTTTATTAATGAGATTGTTGCCTGATTATCATCATATAATTGAACAGGTTCTTTCACGATTTTCAACTTTAGGTCTTTTAGAAACTTGTTAATCCAGACAACAAAGGTGGTGGCTACATTATAAGCGATGTACTCAACCTCTTGAGTATACTGAACAACACATCCTTATTTCTTGCATGACCAAGCAACGACTCCACATCCAAACAAAAAGATATAGCCAGAGGTAGACTTGCTATCATCTTTGAATCCAATAAAGTCAGCATTAGAATATCCAATCAATTTCAGCTCATTAGTCTGAAAATACAATTGTAGTCCTTTTGACCCTTTTAAATATCAAAAAATTCTTTTAATAGCTTGCCAGTGAGGCCACCTAGGATTTTTCTGATATCGACTGACAAGACCTACTGCAAAACTGATATCAAGTCTTGTACACAATATCACGTACCTTATGCTCAAGTTGTTGGCAGCTTGAGCATAAGGTACGTTGAGCTTTTGTTGTCCCTCACCTGGACAATCACTCTTGCTTAGATTAACTTCTTTAGCCAGAGAAGTTTCAATCGGTTTGGACTCATGCATTCAAAAAATTTTAAAATATAATCAATATATTTTTCTTGACTAAGACCAAGAATCTTAGACTTTTTGTTACGAGTGATTTTAATTCCTAAAATGTAGGATGTTTCACCCATATCTTTCATTTCAAAATTGGTGTTTCAACCAATGCTTAGTCTTAGTTATCATGTCATTGTCATTTTCTGTCAATAATATGTCATCAACATATAGAGATAGAATGCAAAAGTGACTATCACTTTTTCAAACATATGCACAGTGGTCTAATTGATTGGCTACATATCTAATCTTTGTGATAACTTTGTAAAAAGTCAAATACCACTGTCTTGGTGATTGTTTAAACCCGCACAAAGATTTTTTTAACTTGTATACTTTATTTTTATCAATAATATATATTGAGATGGTTGGGGAGAAGGTTTAAAGAAAAAGAGGTCCAAACTAGTTGAGAGATCACCTTTCATGTTATCATCAGATCGATATGGAAGAAAATGAATGAATTGTTTTTTGAGCTTTCACCCAAAAGTATAAAGCAAGTAACGCAAGACATCATGCGAGTGGTGAGAGAGTATATCATGGTAATTCTTAAAAAAATCGGTGTCTCCGGTGGCTATTAGGTGGAGAAGCATGCTATCATGAGAACCATCGGCCTTGGAGTGGGTGAAACTCAACATTAACAGCATCTATAGAGCAAGATGGCATGTTGGATATACGGCGTGCAAGCCTGATGGGAGTCTTATGAACGCTGGATGTTTCTGGAAGATAGAGAATGGAGTACTTGGCCGGATATTATAAGGGATTCAAGCATTGAAGGGAAAATAGTTTTGGAAACAGGTAGAGCGTATTTGGCCAGCGATATCAAGCGAGTTTTGGAGGGGAGGGGACCCGTAAGGAACGTCCCTACTCCTCTAGTTAACATATTGTATAGTTTTGAAAAATTACAGGTTAACTTCAATTACTGTAAATCTGATTTATTGAGTAGACATTTAGCTAAATTACCAACACAAAAGGGGCTTTACCAAAGCTAGATTTTGGTTGGTTGGATCTCTAACCATAACTGAATTTCCTAGACATTTATGTTTAAGGAGTTCAAGAAAAATGCGACCAAGTTTATGAAACCCCATCATATATGCTTGCATTTCATGAACTTGGTCACATTTCATTTGATGCCAAACATATCTTCACCATCACGACCATGATTTTTTATCAATTATAAGGTTTCCAACTGACATCTTTGGGGTGTACTCATGAGTCATGACTTTTATTTCTTCTGATCCCTTCTCAGATCTCTTCAGTTCTTGAAATTAAAATCAGTGATTTACCCTTTTCTAGTTTGTGTACTAACCTCTCAATATTAGTCAACGTCCCAATATTCTTTTCCTTTGGCCGTTAACTGTTTGTGGAAGTCTCATTAATTACTTTGCTCATTGAATATGCATTCTTAATACAATCCTGTCACAAAAAGTAACCGTTGCAGGTTTTAAATTTGAATTTTGGGAGCAAAAGTAGCCGCACGGGGCTGTAGAAGACCTGGAAAACATACATAAAGTGGAGTGCAAAAAGGCCCCACTTAAAAGGGTGACAACTTGATTGTGCCCCCCATTTTCTCATAAGCCAGTCTTGCTATTGTGCACCTTTACTCTAGTTGGGCTTGTTCCATCTCTTTGCTTCCATAGATCAGCCTACCAATCTCTCATTTGCAGATGATCTGAGTATGGAACAAACTGAGATGTGCTGCAAGGACAATGCATATCATCAACCAGCATCAGATCAGCATCCCAGGCACATCAGCAGGAAATGGTTTTCTCAACAACCAACTTGCGGTAATCGCGCCACTAAGCCCCTCAGTGACGAGGATCTTCAAGAGCTCAAGGGATGCATAGAGTTGGGCTTCGGCTTTGGGTTCGAAGAAGATCGCAGGTTGTGTAGCACATTGCCCGCACTCAATTTGTTTTATGCGATCAGTCATCGGTCTTCATATACCGGAGAGTATGGATTTGTGGTCGCGTCTAACTCAGGTTGGATGAAATCCTTTCAGTTCTCTTTTTTTTTTGTTTTTTGTCAGTTATTAGTTGGGAATTAATCTTTGATTCTGTGTTTTGCGACAGAAGATGACTCGAAGATGATGAAGACAAGGCTGAAGCACTGGGCACAAGTAGTTGCTTGCTCTATCCGGCAATATTACGGATAAGGAATTGTATTGAAAGTGTGACTGTCTCTCTGTCATTGGTTTTCCACGTTTTCATGGATTTTGTGATTCATTATGTTTTAACTTGTCTGAGTTGAGTATAATCATAAGAGGAAAGTTTTGTTTGTATATTCTTGGGCCAGCCATAACTGCCTGTTGGCTACAGTTCTGTCATCAGCAAAAAAATCAAGCAGTGTCACAGAGTCGTGCATTTAAGGCTTGGAGTAATCCCAGATGTTTAAATTTGCTTGGTAACTTATTTAGTAAATTATCTTTGTTTTACAACAGCAAATTTGAGACAATTAATATCTGCAACATACATATAAAAAAAGCAAAAATGATCTGAACAATGAAGAGAGTGATAAAGACTAATCATCACCACTGGTCTCAAAAAGATTGTTTTGTTGATTTTGTTGCAAATTAGCTGCTTTGGAATCCTCTCTCTCTCTCTCTCTCTCTCTCTCTCTCTCTCTCTCTCTCTCTCTCTCTCTCTCTCTCGTGCGCGTTTTGAGAAGGGTGCCTATAAATCCAACGAGTACTATAATCAGAAGCAAGAGATCTGATGCACCGTTGTTGCCTGTGTTATCTCTTATTTGGTCAAGATCAATGCAAGTTAAATCCTCTCTATAGGCCAAGCCAACAAGGGTTCTGCACACTTGGCTACGTGGGTCAGCTAAAGGCTTTCAAGTTGAAGGAGGTCTTAATGAACAAAGCTCTCATGTCTTTTGTTCGAATTTGACAGATGGATGGTTAGGTCGCACTATCATAACCAAGGGGTCTCGAGTTCGAACCCCAGGGTGGTTCCCCCAGCTTGCCTGTCTACAAAGAAATGCCCCTATGTCTTTTGCCCAAACTCTGAATTATCTTGTTTGTTAAATTCCACAGTACACGACAGAGCAGTGGTGCCAGCCCATCACCACTTGGTCTCGAGCTTGTGGATCGAGAGGTCTCCTCCTTCCCCGAGTTCGAATCCCTGTGTGGGCGCCGCAAAGCAGGAGACTACTTGGGGGTTGAGGGGGCACCAATGGAGTTTTACACTGGCGGGATGTCGATCATAGGTACGGCAGGCTAAGGCCAATGCTGCGAGATATCACTTATGATGAATCTAGATTCAGCATGCACCCAGTGTTGGTGCACTCTAGCTGACAATGGATATGCAGGGTTTCAATCCCATGTCAAGGTTGATCTGCATCTATACTCATACAAAACGAGGCAAGCACAGATGCTGCTTGGGTAGAGTTGATCCAGCCGACTGATTCCCAGATCTTATCTAAGTACATGACCAACTAGATCCAAACTGTATCTTCCTCATTTATACTTTTTTCATTTGATATATTTTCTTAGAAACTTGTGATCGTTCGCAAGACCCAGATAAAGGTTAAATCTGGATCCTGTTTGTGCTAATATGATCCAAATGCTGCCCTAGGTCATGCATAAAATGCACTTTAGACCAACTTTTAGTACAAGGATTGTTTTGAGAAAACATATCAGAAGAGGCCATAGGCTCCAAATTTTCTGAATGTGCACATGTAAGGGGTAAATTTTGCTACCCGGTAAGGAACCCTCTAGTGAAAAATGTAATGTTTTTATTTTTTTTCAGTTCTTGCACATCGAGATA
The DNA here is from genome assembly GCF_984573655.1 of Nuphar pumila. NCBI lineage: Eukaryota > Viridiplantae > Streptophyta > Magnoliopsida > Nymphaeales > Nymphaeaceae > Nuphar > Nuphar pumila. The sequence goes on along the minus strand of NC_143259.1, from coordinate 113,562,699 downwards.
TGATACATATTAAAGTTTAGTAAAAACTGACCTTTGGATAACGTATATGTCAGATTTTAAAAGGTTGAAAAATCAACAGCCTACAATGTACTGAAATTTTGAACCTCAAAAAAACATTTTTATGTCAAAAGACTATGATCCAAGGGTCGACGATTCCTACCATTTTGACCATGTTGAACACATCCTTGAGGTCAGATTTGGCCAAAACAACCTCACACACTGAGTTACATCTAATGGGCTCCTTACCCACGAGGGTAGCAAACCCCACATGTAATACCGACCATCCATGGTTCTCATTTGAAATATCTTGTTCTCATCGAGTGTCCGTGATTTTTTTTGAAAGGCGTGTCCATGGTTTTAAACAGTCAAAATCCCATTCTTGAGAAAATCTCGCAATGTTTTAAAAATATGTTTTTTGCAGAAAAAATCTCGGGAAAATATCAGTACATATAAATCTAAAAAATATTTAACATATAAAATATATTAAAGAAAAGTTAATATTGCGTCAACAACAAAATCATATCACAGAATTTTCAAAGTAGGCAATATTTTGAAAATCTCAAGATTTTCTTGGGATTATATCTGGTTTTGAAAATATCATGATAAAATTGCAATAACTTAAAAAAAAAACATACGAGATTTATCACTGTGGTTTTAAACCAAGGCCAGTATGCAAAAACAAAAGACCAGCAGCAAACTGCCAAATGAAAAGCATAGAATTTGGAATTTTCTATTGAATTCAAAGTTGTAATACAACCCAAATTGGCGTATAACATATTTATACAAATCAAGCAATGAGATTGCACGTGATTACACAAACTCATCAACAACCACATGTATGGCCCCAATACAAAACATCAAACTCAGCAGTGCCACCATAAATTTCTATATCATGTTGAGAGCATGAGAGTGAGCCCAGACTGGTCTTCAGAGACATTAACCTCATTAACCAGATGTGGCCAAGTTTACAAAACGCAGACGCATGTCGGTATCATAGCAGCATGAGTTTGCTGTCCTGTGCAACCAAGTTCTTGCAAAACTGCTAGTTGTATAACACCACAAGCTCCAAAGAGGTCACACTTCTTGAATTACCAGATTCAATTCATGGGCAACCCTTGACATGAGTCCCCCTTTCCTATATGATATGACGAAACAACGAGCAAGACATGCATCAGTTAAAGATGTTTTTTACAGTCACGATCAGTAACATAATCCATAATAGCTTCAGACCCTTTGCATATTTTTGGGGGTTATTTACGAAGACATACCTAAAAATATTTTACCATTCAGATTCATACCCGAAAAATTTGGTAATTCAAATGCAAACCTCATGCATTAGTGTTAACCAAAAGCATACCTGTGGTTAGCCACTATAAGTTAACCTTTTATATTATCACTCAAATTCATGATTTTAACCATACGAAGAAAAGTTAAAACTTTTTTACCTTATGTATATTGAGAAGAGATTAATGAGGGTAAAACAAACAAAGAGCATATCTAATGCAAGTAAAAGTAGTTAGTTTTGAATTTATTAACTATTATTTATGGTTAAAAAGAGAATAGCTACCAAGGGTATGAATTTGAATAATTGGAGACAAGACCAGATATGATTTTGAATTATAAGTTTTTTAGGTATGAATTTGAATTATCAGAAAGGACCAGCTATGTTTTTGCAAGTAACCCTACTCTTAACCTGTTTTCCTGATAAATTGAATAATTTGTACACTGCTGCATAGTTTGCCTAGTGACATTTAGACAAATTTTATTTACATCTAAGGACTTTGATATTATGCCGGCAGTGTTATTAAAAACGTGCCTCAAGGCGCAAAAAATGTGCCTCGCCTTAAGGCGAAGGGCTTCATGCCTTGAGGTGCATGTGTAAAGCGCAAAACCTATTAGGTGCACGTCTCATAGGCCTTGAGGCGCATGCCTCGAGGCGAGGCACGCCTCGATTTATTTGGTCAAATGAGGGTCAAAACCCTCATTCAACCAAAAATTAGAGCTTAAACAAAGCCCTACCGACCCTTTTATGTTTTTCTTTTACTTTTTTTCTCACCCTATCTCTGTTTTTTTTTCTCACAGCCTTCTCTCCCTCACAGCACAGCATTCTCTCTCGTGGTGGAGACCCAAAATAGGTACGGTTTTTTTTCTCTCTCATTCTCCTCTTCTTCTTCTTCTTATCTCTTCTCTCCTCTCTCACGGGATACAACATTCTCTCTCTCGCGCGTGATACAGTCGCCCCTCTCTCTTTTTCATTTTTGTCTTTTTCTCACCCCTGTATCTGTTTTTCCCCATCTTTGTACATACCAATGATAATGATATTGTTTGGTTAATAAGACATGTTGGTGCATAGACATTGTATATGTCAATCTCTTTATAGAGTTGGAAGAGGGGTGTGATCGCAGCTTCACATTCATTTGTCCAGTTGAGAAACTTGAAATAACAGACGTGAGATATGAGGAGATACATGTTATCTGGTATGACTGTATGACTCCATGCATATTCTACCAGCCCCTTTGAGTCGAAGTATGAATCTGTTTCTGGGTTCCCCACCTGCAGCATTAGTTGCTAGCTAGCTAGTTAGTGGTAACAAACCAACATTTGCACCTACATGTGCTGCTCTATATATGTGCCATTGAACTATGCTTTCTTTTCGTTGTTAATGTTAATTTTTTATTTAATGAATGCCCATGTTTTATTTTTTAGATACTTACACAGATCAAGTTGTTGCATTAATGTTACTTTTACATGTTAATCTCATATTTTTCAGTATTTATTTGAGATTTTTTATTTCTTGTTGGTTGTTGCTTCATCAATAAAGATTTTATTTATTTATTTATAATTTTAGATATTTTTTATAGTTTTTTTAAGTTAATTTTTTTTTTGAGGCTTACGCCTCACCTCAGATTTTGGTGGAGCGCCTCCCTACGCCTCAACGCTTTTCACAACACTGTATGCTGGCATAGACGCCAGAACTTTAAACATTTTCTACTCCAAATTCAACCAAGAGTAACAAGAAATCTTAATGTGTTCGTGCAAATGTAAATTAAACCAAAGTTGATTGATCTTGAAAGCCAAGGAATTTGAAGATCCTATAGCTTCAGGCAACGATGGAGAAGGGCTTAAAATTCCATCAGCAGAATCAAGCTTGCAGTTGACGAGTAGCACACTCCTAAGTAGTATAAAACAGCTCAAACTATTAATTGAACATGACAAGAACGAAGCATCCCAAGGTTAGAGAAAGTTGCATCATAACATATACTGTGAAGGCAATCTAGAACCCAGGATACTGTAATGAGATATTGCGGAAATATAAAGAGTGCATACAAGCACATACAACAATGAATAAAAGAGAAAATATCACAAGTCCACGAAGGGACAATACAAGCACAAGCCTTTAAGAAGGCAACAATATACAAAGCCTCTTATTGAAAAGAGAGAGAAGCTCTCCAAGATGAGAATACACAAGGGGGTCACCCCTATTTATACAAGAGGAAGAGAAGGAAAAAGGAGGGCCAAAGGGCATCAAAAGGAGAGCCAAAAGGGGGCTCCCATAGAGTCGTTGGGAGCCCCCAACGGTCACATTTGTGACCGTTGGGGGCTCCAACGACTTCTATGTTGGAGCCCCTTTAGGTCCTCAAAAAGAATAAAAAAAGAATTGAAAAAATAAAAATAAAAATTACATTTATTCAAAAAAGAAAAATAGTTGTTTTCTAAAACAACTATGTGAAATTACAAAAATACCCTTATCGGGTATTGATGTAATATACAGAATTTATATATATATATATATACATATATATATATATATATATATATATATAATAGGTACATTTTAACACCCCCCCTCAAACTTTACGGGGGAATGACGGAAAGTTTGCCAAGAAGAAACATGAAGCGAGGAGCCGGAAGAGCTTTAGTGAAGAAGTCCGCCAACTGATATTCTGAAGTGACATATGGCAGAGCAATAGTTCCTCGTAAAAATTCGTCACGAACATAGTGGCAATCCATTTCGATATGTTTCGTACGTTCATGAAAAGTATGATTGCTCGCAATATAGATGGCACTCTTATTGTCGCAACACAGCTTTGAGGCTTCAGTAATATCAACTCCCATATCTTTAAGCAAACTGCGAAGCCATACAAGTTCCATTGTTGTGGTTGCCATCGCCCGGTACTCTGCTTCAGTGGATGATAGTGAAACTTTCTGCTGCTTCTTGCATCGCCAGGCAATCAATGAGTCCCCTAAAAAGACACAAAAACCAGTAGTTGAGACTCGATCATTGGGATTACCTCCCCAATCTGCATCAGTATAAGCAAGAAGATTCAAAGGGGAAGAGGAGGATAGAAATAGCCCTTTATTGATGGTATTCCGAATGTAGCGGATGATTCGGAGAACCACACTCATATGCACGGTTGTAGGAGCATGCTGAAATTGACTGACTGAGTGAACCGCATGAGTGATATCTGGTCTGGTGATGGTCAAATATGTAAGAGACCCAATGAGTTGTCTGTACGGTGTAGGATCTTCCAGAAGAACCCCATCCTCTAACCGCAATTTGGCATTAATAACCTCGGGAGTCTCTACCTTCTTATCATCAGAAATCCCAGACTTAGAACATATATCTGCAACAAGCTTCATCTGTGACAAAATATATCCTCTAGGAGAATATGCAACCTCAATTCCAAGAAAATATCTGAGAAAACCTAAATCAGACATATCAAAATTATCTTTCAACATATTTTTAACATTAATAATACTACTTTGATCATTTCCAGTGATAATCATATCATCAACATAAAGCAACAAAATTACGATACTAGAACCTGCATTTTTAACAAAAAGAGCAGTGTCAGTATAACAAGAATGAAATCCTAATTTTATCATGATATCACTAAAACGATCATACCAAGCCTTAGGGGCTTGTTTAAGACCATATAAGGCCTTTAAAAGCCGAAGAGTTTGACCTTGCTTAATATTTATTTCGGGTGGTGGATCCATATAAACTTCTTCACTTAAACTTCCATTTAAAAAAGCATTTTTTACGTCAAGTTGATAAATAGGCCATTTTTTGGTTGATGCGACAGCTATTAAGGTTCTGACACTAGTCATACGAGCTACGGGGGCGAATGTTTCTTCGTAATCAATACCATATTCTTGGGAGTATCCCTTAGCAACCAATCTGGCTTTATATCGTTCTAAAGAGCCATCGCTTTTAGTTTTAACTTTGAAGACCCACCGACAACCAATAGGTTTTTTGTGTGAGGGTAGATCAACTACTTCCCAGGTATTGGCCTTTTTTAAAGCATCTAGTTCAACTTGCATTGCTTCAACCCAATGAGGTATAGATTTAGCTTGATTATAGTGAGCCGGTTCAAAATAAGAATGTAGAGTTATCAAACATGCCCGATAGTTGGGAGATAAAGAATCATAGGATACAAACCTATTTGGGGGTATTGATATTCTAGAAGAATGCCTAACTTGTGGTTCCTCAATGGATTCGGAAATTTGAGAGTATTTTTCGAGGGCACTAATAGGTTTTTCTTGATTTCTTCTTGAGTAAACATTTATATTGGCATCACTATCATGAACATTTGTATTTGAATTACTATCATTTGAGAGTGTTATGTCAAGAGGGGATACCTCGTGAGTGTCATCTATGTTTTCAAGAGAATCTTCTTGTATGTCATCAATAAGATCATATAAGAATATATAATCGATTTCATTTGTCTCTTCTATTTTATCAAAACCGTTTTCTTCTTCGAGAAATGTTACATCTTTTAAAACATATAGTTTATCATTCTTAAAATCATAACATCTATACCCTTTTTTATTTTCACCATATCCAAAAAATACACATTCAATTGCTTTTGGAGATAACTTATCCCTTTTATGTAGTAGGACAAAACATTTGCAACCAAAAATACGAAGTCGATTAAAATCGGGTGAAAACTTAAAGAGTTTCTCATAGGGAGAAGCATTTTTTAACTTAGAAGAGGGCATTCTATTGATTAGATAGGTTGAGGTAAGAACAGCTTCCGCCCAAAAATTTTTTAGAATATTTCTAGACACAAGTAATGTTCTAGCGGTTTCTATAATGTGCCTATGTTTCCTTTCCGCTAGGCCATTTTGTTGAGGAGTCCTAGGACATGACTTTTGATGACAAATGCCATTTTGGTTTAAATAGTTTTGGAATTCGTGAGATAAGTATTCACCACCGGAATCGGATCTTAAAATAGATATGTTACTTTGAAATTGATTTTGAACCCTTTTATGAAACTCTTTAAAGAAAGTAAATACTTCCGACTTATGACTAAGGAAATAAATCCAAACATACCGAGTAAAGTCATCAATAAACGTAACATAATATGAATATCCCCCTTTAGACATAACCAGAGAAGAACCCCAAACATCCGAATGCACCAATTCAAAAGGCCTTGATGAGAAAAAAGATCTAGTTGGAAAAGGAATAGACTTCATTTTTCCAAAAATGCAATCTTTGCAATTAATTTCTTTTTCCTTACAAAATTTGTTTCCAAAAGGAAAGAGATACATTTTGGAATAACTTGGATGACCAAGTCTTTTATGCCAAGTTTCCATATTTTTTTCTTGGACATAAGAACAAAAAAAGTTTGTAGGGAGATCAAGATGGTCCATATAATAGAGGTCTCCCTTTCTATGGCCTTGCCCAATCCGCTTTCCGGACCGGAGATCCTGCACAAAGCAACCATTAGATGAGAAAGATATTTCACATCCATGGTCGGCAATTTGAGAAACCGAAAAAAGGTTTAAATTTAATTTGGGAACAACTCTTACTTTTGGAACACAAAAATTTTGTGAATCTTTAAAAGAGCCAATACTTGAAATTTTCAAAAAAGTTCCATCGGCCGTTGAGACACAAGAGTCCTTTGAATTGATGCAAACATCACTAAGTGCATTTTCATGAGGGGTCATATGAAAAGAAGCTCCGGAATCAAGGATCCAAGAATACGTACCGGGTGATGATGTTGAAGCAATGGCCGCACCCGATGTGGAGGAAGAAACTTTTAGCATTTGTTGGAGAGCCATAGATATTTGTCCAAGAGTTTCTTTAATGTCATTGTTTTTGCCTTCATCTTCTTTGGTGGTGGTTTCTTCAAGAGAGGCTACTTTAGGCTTGAAGGTTCCCATAAGCTTTGGACAAGCGGGTCTAATGTGACCCGGCTCATTGCAATAATGACAAACAATCATTTTTCTTCCTCCATTGTAGTTCCCTTGTTTCCCAAAATGAGGAGGCTTATAGGTTCTAACATTGTTACCCGGTTTGGATACGGCAAGGACTTCATCAACATGCTTACTCATGCCAAGCCTTGTCTCCTCTTGAGTGATTTCGGCAATAGCATCCTCAATAGGAGGAAAAATAGATCTATGGAGAAGTGAGGATCTCACTTGCTCAAATTCGGGACGTAGCCCAAAAAGAAATTGAAACAATCGCTCTTGTTCCATTTGTTTTTGTCTTAAATCAACATCTTCCATAGAAACCCACTTTGGCTCTAAGAGAGCCAATTCATCCCATAGTGGGTTTAGGGCACTATAGTAGTCTTGAATGATAGAATCACCTTGCTTGGTGGTTCTAACCTTTTCTTGCAAGAAGTATGCTCTTGCAAGATCCTTTTGGGTATACATACCCCTCATAAAGGACCAAGCCTCATTGGCTCTACGAAATTTAGCTATATTAGCACATACCTTAAGCTCCACATTGTTCATAAACCACGCAAGGATTTTTGCGTGATTGCTTTCCCAATCTTCCACTTCCTTTTGATGATTTTCAATGGCCTTGAGACGAGCATCTCCCTCAAGAGCCTTTTCTTGATCTTCTTCCATTTTCGTGAGCATAAGCTTAGGTTCCGGAACGGTCCCCATGACATAACCCCAAAGCATCTTTCCTTTGAGATTATTCTTCATTGCCGATGCCCACATCATATAGTTCTTTCCATTGAGCTTGAAAGAAAGATCAATCTTTGTCTCCATGATGTTGCCAAGAGGTGAGAAGATGTTCACTAAAAAATGAGATACACGAACCACACCTTTCCTTCAAGAATCGAGTGGCTCTGATACCATGTAATGAGATATTGCGGAAATATAAAGAGTGCATACAAGCACATACAACAATGAATAAAAGAGAAAATATCACAAGTCCACGAAGGGACAATACAAGCACAAGCCTTTAAGAAGGCAACAATATACAAAGCCTCTTATTGAAAAGAGAGAGAAGCTCTCCAAGATGAGAATACACAAGGGGGTCACCCCTATTTATACAAGAGGAAAAGGAGGAAAAAGGAGGGCCAAAGGGCCTCAAAAGGAGAGCCAAAAGGGGGCTCCCATAGAGTCGTTGGGAGCCCCCAACGGTCACATTTGTGACCGTTGGGGGCTCCAATGACTTCTATGTTGGAGCCCCTTTAGGTCCTCAAAAAGAATAAAAAAAGAATTGAAAAAATAAAAATAAAAATTACATTTATTCAAAAAAGAAAAATAGTTGTTTTCTAAAACAACTATGTGAAATTACAAAAATACCCCTATCGGGTATTGATGTAATATACAGAATATATATATATATATATAATAGGTACATTTTAACAGATACTTCAATCCAAAGAAGAGAAGTGGCACCTTGAGTGGCTACAGTGATGGGTTGGAGAATTAATTTTCACACATGCCGTTATGCAAGATGGCAAGATTCTCAATATGATTTTCAATGTTGAGAAAATGATGATGTTTCTTGGAAAGAGAACTAGATCTCATCAGACAAATGAACATTTCCCTGCTTCCTAAGAATAATGTCCTTTTAAGAAACGTGAAATCACAATAACAAGCTTGGTAATTCAGCTTTCATATAGGAACTACTTACCTTAGTAGAGAACTGAGGCATTGCTTAATCTTTTGTAACTCAGCAAAGCACTGATTGCAGCGGTCCAGCCTTTGCCCAATGGGAAAAAATACGAGTCAGGAACAGTAGAACTACTGCACAGCAAGCTTAATGGAAGATGGGATTGATGGTGACTGGGACAGAGACCGTTCTTCTGCATGAAGATCAACCCCAACTACTGCTGGTCCAGATACTGTTGAATGGTAGCAGCATCTCCAATGACACAATTACATGCCTGTCCATTCAAAAACCAAGCTTGGAACTGCATAAACACAATAGTATGCTATTCTTGCTGCAAGAGATAGAGTAGGTGAAGGGAAAGGAAACATCATGCCTGTCAATCTTGCTACCACGTAAACCAGTTAGCAATGGCAATACACAAGCACAGATATCAAGTGTAACAATGTCAAATTTCTCCATCAATGCACTGATTACATCAGCCTGCAACTGTGTGTTCAATAATTATGAAATCAGTATGAGACATAGCTATGCCCAAACTAAATAAAATTAATAAAAGATCTAATTTCAGCTACACAGCAGTAGCTTGAATGGAATACTTACAGAATGATCAGACATTTTCTCCATGGTAAAGATGGTGCCCTTGATGTCATTCCTCTCCCAGAAGCGCTGTACAACCTGAAAGTTATTTTTAGACAATTAGAACCCTTGGAAATATAGTATCTTCAAAATCCAACTATAAAGAAGATGCACTCAGAATGGGGCATTAAAATTATAAACCACGATGTAGAATATTGGACTGGCACTGGTGCCAATGGATTTATGCTAAATTCCACGTTCCCAAAACAGTATGCGAAACAAAGTGATAAAAAGCCATATATTAAAGAAGCCTGCCAAATATGGATCTTGACCTCTAGCCTCAAATTGGACAAATTAACAGTCAATCCTGATTGTGTGCAGCCAGAACTCACTGGTGGGGAGCGTCACAGAAGTCCAAGTAAAAGAGTGTCACAGAAGTCCAACTAAAAGAAATACTGTTCTTCATGAGCTTTCCTTGATCAGTGTCAACAAAGAGAAACCGAGAACTTCTAATTACAAGGATCAGGATAAAAATCAAATAAATAGAAGGATGTCGAAAAGGGAAACTCTCAAACATAATACAAGACTAGAAAACCACCTTCTAACTCTGATTAGCATAAGTTTTGAAGACAGCTATTGAAAAAACCACCTTCGTTTAGCCCATGGTCACCAAAAGTTTCTACCTATCACAAAATTGTGAAGGAAAACTTCACCAAAATAGTTGTATCCCTTATCTAAAGCTGCATCCACGTGGTACAGGTAAATATGAGCACAAGTATGAGGTGTGACTGCTGGCACACGTAGGCTTAAAAGTTTTAGGTACTACTTCACTTGAAAAGTATGCTGGCACGGTTTCAAAAATTGTTGACACAAGTTTCATTAAATACTAGTACAGTCTATGAAAAATTTGTTATAGTACTTAAATATTTTGATAGGAAATTCTTAAAAATAGTAAAAACTAGCATATGTTTTATATAAAGTGATTTACTAATTAGAGGATCCACAACACTCAAATGAATGGTTTATCCTCGACAAACGCAAACAAATTTATAAGATATTTTCTGGTTCCATGCTAAAAACAATAACATGAATTATATAAAAAAATTATAACTAATGAGAACGCATCTATATATATATATAAACCAAAATACCGATCAGGAGAATTTTGGTCATTTTACTTTGTAATAGTGGTCAGCCCATTAGGGACCGACTGAGTACTTTTTGTACTTTTATTTTTGTTATTTTTTAGCCTTTATGAGCTGGTGTACTTGAAAGGGACAGCTCCAACTAGCTGTTGAACCTGCTCCCAATGGTCACATTCCAGCCCAACAGCTAGTTGGGCTGGCCCATTCTCCCTCCCTCTTGTTATAAATAGGGGTTCTCCCCTTGTAACTCTTGAAAGCATTTGTAATACAAAGAGCCTTTATTTTTTTCCTCATTGTGGTGTGGTTGTGTTCATGTAAGCTTATAAGAGGCACTCAGTTGCTTTTGTTCTTGTTTCATTACATGGTATCAAAGTTTTGGTGTTCTTGGGTTGTGATTTATTTGGAAAGGCCAATAGGAGGAGTGTGAGATTGGTGGAGCATCGATTCGTGGGATCGTTGCATTGGGAAGCACACCATCAAAGTGTTCTTTAATAATATTTTTGCTATCTTCTCCTCTCCTCTCTTATCTCTCATTATTGTAAGAATGAAGGATGAAAGAGAAGTGGTTGTCTCCATTTTTGTGAGGCTCAACAATACTAACTATGTGATGTGAGCATCCATAGTGAAACATAAAATATGGAAAAAGGGTTTATGGGGTTTGGTTGATAGCACCGAAAGAGAGCCTAAACTTATACTCTTCAAAATAAAAAATGGAAAGTAAGTGGCTCTTCAAGGAGAAGAGATGTCCAAGGCCGTTACCGAATATGAGAAAAAATGAAAGGAATGGAGGATGGGTCATTCCAAGACAATTGGATGGCTCATCAATAGTGTTGACATAAAAAAATGTTATAGCTTAGTAAAATTTGATTTTACTAGTGATGCATGAAAGTATCTTAAAAATATGTATAGCATCAAGGATATATCTCACATATGCAATGTGCAGAATAAGGTGAGAACTATAACCCAAGGAAAGATGAGCATTAGGGAATATTACAATGCCCTCTCATCTTTGGGATGAAATGGCCTTTTTAGAGCCAAAGTGGCATTGCCCCAATATGTAGAACTCTATGAAAAACAAATTAGAATGGAGCATTTCTACCAATTTGTTAATGGGCTTAAACCCAAATTTGAAGGAACCAAATCGGCCCTTCTTTATAGAGGAGGTGTACCTACCATAGTTAAAACACTTGAAGAATTAACTATGCAGGAAAATAGGTTGAAAAAACCCTCCTCCTCTAAAGAGGAAGAATTCATACTTGTTATGTCAAGACCCGAAAATCACACAAGGGCTTATAAGCCCCCCTCACTTTGGAAGAAGTAATGAGAATAGAAGAAATTACAATAACTATGAGAGGAGCCAAAATGATAAAAGAAGTGACCAAGAATACAAGAAGAGTGGCAAATTAATATACTATCATTACTATGAGTCGGGTTATATCAAGCCCTTTTGTCCTAAAAGAATAAGAGAAGATCAAAGAGATGACAAGAAGGTGGCTTCGGTAGGACCATCTCACACAAACAGATTCATGTTGTAATTAATGGTTGATGGTAATAGTCTTATAGCCATTATAATGCACTCGGTGATAAATTTTTTATTGAAAACCAAACATTGAGTGTGGTGCATAAGGCATACTTAGGCCCCATATGCATGACCATTATTTGGGTATTTCATCCTCACCCTTTTTAAAGTGGGCAGCATTGTCCTTTTTTATGTTTCCTATCTCTACTATGAGACGGGAAAAAGCTTTCAAGCCATCAAGTAGGACCACATGCAACACAGAACTGCTTTGAAAGTGAGGATTCGTCCAGTGAGAAGGATGGAATTATTTATAAGAAAATTAAGTCTCAAAAATCAAGGAAAGGAGAAGATATCAAGAAATTGAGAAAGACCTACAGGGAGGTAGAATCATCAAGTGGGGAGGATTCAAGTGAAGATAAAGCATATATCCCTAGGAAATCAAAATCTCTCAAGAAAAAGAAGAATGATGCAAGGGATATTGCAAAATCAAGGTCTAAGAAGGTTTATAAAGAAATCACATCTTCAGAAGAAGTCTCATCTTCAGAAGAAGTCCTACATGTTCCTAAGAAATTCAAATCCTATGAAAAATATCATAAGAATGATGATTCAGATAGAGACATCAAGTAGAAGTCAAAGAGGTCGACTAAAATTAATGAAGATTTATATTCTGAGGAAAGCATGTCTTTTTTCAGCCATCATTGTTGACTTGCACCTATTGAGTTGCATGGGAGGAGCATGTTGTGTCAGTGCCATGCATATGGTGATGTGGGAGCCCTGATTGTGCAATGGAAGGAGCATGTTCTGCCGGTGTCATAGATTTGAGGTGATGATGGGATGGTGGGTATATGGTCTGGAATGATGGATGTTTATAGTGGATATCAATGTGGTGATAAGCGGTGGATTTTGTCAGGAGAGAGAGAGAGTGCAGTGGAGTTGGTTTTTACCATGGTAAAATCCCTGACTATAGCAGATGTTGGCTCAAGCCAACAAGCTGCCTAATGGCGTCCCTCTCTCATTGTTCATCATGCAGACACGTGAATCAAACACTAACATTCCCTCCTTTTTTCATTGCCCAACACCAAATATTTCAATCTCTCCTCAATCAACGACACTCATTTTGATTCTCTTCTTGTAAAGTTTGCCATCATCATCACATATGAACTTCCTCTTCCTGAGGGGCACTGCCCTCTTTGAATTGGCATCTAAAGGAAGAAGAGAAACAGGTAGCTTCTGAATCACAGAAGCTTCGAAAAGAGCATCAACATGAGCTCCATTCCCACTAACATCTCTTGCTTCTCAAGAAGAGGGTGAGCCCAATTTAAGATGTTTTTTCGTTGGTGACGATGGAAACTTGCCACGCTACATGTCCTGGAGGGTACTGGTGTCACTGGATTTGAGGATGGACAAGGAGGTGGCCATGAAATCATTGGTAAGATGGACAGGCTCATGGTGATTCTGCAGGTGCTAGATAAGGGGGGCATAGTTGGTGAAGTTCTGTGTAAAAGATGAGGGAACAAAGTGATGAAGAGTAGGGATGGCAGTGGACCGGGGGAAAACGGGGCTCCGCCCTGCCTCGCCCAGTTTGGACCGGGGATGGAGGACATGAAATGGGGATGGAGGTTAAAATCAAAACCCGTGTGAGGATGGAGGCGGGGATGGACTTACCCTTTTCCCCAACCCGCTCCGCCCCCCAATCCCCACTAGTAAAATAACTAAAATACTTTAGGGATGGCAGTGGACTAGGGAGAAACAGGGCCCCACCCTGCCTCGTCCCTTTTGGACTGGAGAAGGAAGACATGAAATGGGGATGGAGGCAGGGATGGAGGTTAAAATCAAAATCCATGCGGAGATGAAGGCGGGGATGGAGGGAGGCGGGGGTGGAGACCTTGTCCCCCACCTCTGCCCTAGTCCACTGCCATCCCTAATGAAAAGATGAGTGGTTGGAAGAACGAGGGAGAATGTATTAGAACCATCAGAGCAGTTAACTAGTATCTAATGTCCAGCATGTGGACCAGAATGCCTGCATGCAGTTGCCACTTTACCCACTCTTAATAAATAAGAAAGCCAACTGATTTTCCATACTCAAAATAAAACAACCCATTGTTTTTGCCTATCTCTGAATATGAGTGTGTCCAATTGCACCTAACCTGACTCATTGTGTGACCCTCATACCCAATGCAATTTGCTTTTATAATGTATATATATGAACCACCATATTTAGACTTAAATAATTATGTCTTACATGTAAAAATATGCATTTCAATCATTTTTTACTAAACCCAGCAGTATCATATCAGATTTTCATGCAGATTCAGACTTATGTGATCTATTTTAGAATAATATATATTCCTCAAAATTAGGGTTCAATTTCAGACGGACTATGATGTTTACCATTTTGACTGATTTGTTTGTGCACTTGAAAATGAGCTTGTTGGGCATTATTATGGATCAACTCTGAGTACAATTGAATGTGAAATGTGTTGCAGCTCATGCAAACAACGTAAGATCTGGATCCATCAATACTTCCTATGATATGACCCGGATACTCCATTTTGACTGTCGTTCTGTATCCTCTTATATACAAGTCATATTGGAAATTTCATAAAAATAGCCATATCCCCGTATCTGCAGCCATATCCATGTGACATGGTTCCTATGCCTCAGCTAACCTTTCAGTTATACATTTAACATCATTCATCATCCAAAATGACCATCGTTCTTTCTCTGAAATTATTTTTTATGAGCCAACAAGGGTTCCACTCATATGAAAGGGGCAACTTGTGAACGCCACCAAGAAGAAGGGGCATCACAAGTTCGAAACCTATGGCCGAGCATTTCATGCATGATTGAATCAAAATCCAAAAAATTTATAAGAGTTTGCACTTCAGATAATACTCATGTGTTAATGCTATATATTTATAGATAATATTCATGTTTTAATGTCATATATATATGGCATTAAAACATAAATATTATGCCGAGTGCAAACTCTTAAATAGCTATTTTAATTCATTATAATTAAAAACATCAAATAATAAAACTAAGTTGAAACTGAAATGTAATGTAGTTGATAACAAATTAAAAAAAGAAAACATAAGTAAACACACAAGTAATCAATATCATAAAAGGAGATAGATAAAGTTAGACTGTGTCCGTGAAATGTCTTGGTATGTTACTGTCATGTTGTGGAGACACGGAATATGCATTTAATTGAAGCGTCCATGTGACATGGTCTATACCCAGCAACCAGAAAGCTCTTTTCTGAATCTCTAAAAGTAAAAGCACATATGCCATGTTCTAAGCTTTAATTAGAGAGAGAGAGAACCTGTTCCTGGCTAACATAAAGTTTAGAACCCATCAACCTAAACTGCAGAGAGGGGAAAAACAGGCTCCTTTCTTCGATGACCAGGAAGGTGATCCCTGTTGGGGACAATACACGAGGGATCTGAACTCTAAGAAATGTAATTGTATTGTCGAATTTGTTTCCAGAGAACCCTCACCAATAATCATGACATGAACAAGAACCAGCTCTGAAGTGGTGAAAACGACTAACATCTCGGATGACAATCTCTCTTTCTGTTATAGCAGATATTAATTTGATAGCAATGTGGCAATCTCCACAAATTCGAAGGTTTTTGAAAATTCGTACAACTTTTGCAGAATTTGTACATATCAATCCATATGCTAGAGCCAACCTCTCACTATGGTAAAGAAGTGATTCCTTCTTCTCATCATCAGCAACATTATGCAGCACAACAGTTGTGTCAGGAACATATCCTGCAAGACTCAGATGCTCATTCAGTTCATTTAATTTTGCATAAATCTCCTTGGCCTGTCTGTGTGAGCTATCTTGTGGCACAAATACATGAATACGTCCATCAATATCTATCCAACTACATCCTGGTTCCTTTTTCACTCCCCTTTCAGTCATCATCTGCCTAACCTTGACAACATCATTCCATCGGCCTGCAGCAGCATAAATGTTGGACAGCAATATATAAGTTGAGTCCACAAGTGGATCTAACTCAAAGAGCTTCTGAGCTGCCTTTTCTCCAAATTCAACATTTCCATGCATTCTACAAGCACCAAGAACAGCTTGCCAAATCAGAGAATCAGGGTTTAGTGTCATGTTCCTAATAAAGCCTTCAACTTCATCAAGCATGCCTGCCCGACCTAGGATATCCACCATACATGCATGATGCTGCATTGTCGCATTAATGCCATATACTTGGCTCATTGATTCAAAATATTGCCTCCCTTCTTCAATTAAGCCCACATGGCTACATGCAGAAAGAACACCTACAAAGGTCACTTCATCAGGTCTCATGCCTTCTTCAAGCATGCACTTGAATGCTTCAAGAGCTTTTTCTCCAAGTCCATGTTGTGAATAACTACATATTAAAGTGTTCCAAGCAACTATATCTTTTGAAGGCAGGTCATGAAACAGAGCTTCTGCTTTTTCCAAATATCCACATTTACTATACATGTCAACAAGCGCACTTGCCACATAAATATCATTTAGCTGACCATTTTTAATTACCCATGAATGAAACTGACGGCCATTTTCTAAAGAGCATATGCTAGAACATGCCCTCAAACAGCTTGCAAATGTAAACTGATTAGCATTAACACATTCGCGTTGCATCTGCTGGAAGTATCTGACAGCCTTCTCCCCTTCACCTGTCTGTGCATAGCCTGTGATAACCACAGTCCAAGCAAAAACATCTCTTTCAGACATTCTATCAAAGATTTGACATGCCTTAACCAAGAGCTCACACTTTGCATACAAATCAATAAGCACAGTCCCCACAAAACAGTCATCCTCAAGCCCATTTTTGACAATATGTGTGTGAACTTGTTCTCCATAGTGTGCCTCCAAAAGGTTAGTGCAAGACCTTAAAACACTTATGAAAGAATACATGTTAGGTTTGACATCTTTCAACAGCATTTTCTTGAAAATATTAAGCCCTTCAACACAAGAGTCACCATTCTGGAATCCAGAAAGCAGGGCATTCCATGAGACTATATCATGACATACCATCAAATCAAATACTCTACAACCATCTTCAACGGCATTCAATTTCATGTACATTATCACTAAAGTATTCCCAACAGTATTATCCAAGTCAAACCCAACCTTTATGATATAAGCATGAACACTAGCAGCACGTTTTCTATCATCAATGTCAGTAACAGCACTAACAAGACTAGCAAGAGTAAACTGGTTCGGCATAATGCTTGTTTTCTGCATGCCACAAAAAGTCTTAAAAGCCTCATAACCATAGCCATGTTGGGCAAAACATGCTATCATGGTTGTCCAGGACACAACATCATGAACTGAAATTCTAACAAAGACCTTATATGCATCCTCCACCAATTCACACTTGGCATAAACATCAAGAAGGCAACTTTGGAAAAAGCTATCTAAGTCAATCCTCATCTTGATCGCCAAAGCATGAATGCTCTGCGCTTCTCCTATTCTTCTTAAACAAGCACATCCCTTCAGCACGCTAGACAGAATGAATTTGCTGAACTTAACCTCCTTCTCAGTTAATTGTTGAAACAAGTCCAATACTCTCTCAACATCACCAACCTGAACATACCCAGCAAGCAATGCATTCCATGAAATAGAATTATGGTGTGGCATGTGCCAGAACACACTCTCGGCATGCTTCATCTCACCACATTTAGAATACAAATCAACAAGAGCACAACCAACTACTACATCAGATAAAAATCCACACTTTAAAGCATAGGCATGCAGCACTTCTCCCAGGTCCACCTCAAGACACAAGGCACAAGCTTTTAGACCAGTAGCCAAAGCAAACTCGTTAGGTAGAATCCCACTCCACACCATATGGCAGAACAATGCAACAGCTTCATCCCCTCTACATTCTGCAATAAACCCAGAAAGCAAAGCGTTCCAAGACACAACATCTCGTTGTGGCATTTTATCAAACACTTGGCAGGCATACGACACACGTCCACATTTACCGTACATAACAATAATGCAATTAAGCAAATGTGAATCTGGATCGATACAGATCCTTATGAGACGACCATGGACCGCTCTCCCTTCCTGGATAGATAACCTCTTTGTGCAATTCATCATCATGGTAGAGTAATCCATCAATATATCCTTCCTGCACCGAAAACCAGAAGTGGGTAGTGACCGAGACCTCATATTTTCATCTTCTATAGTCAAAATTTGAGAGTTGTGGAGCTCTAACACCGGAACAACCATGGAAGAAAGACTTAACCGCGTGCCGGGAGAGGTTCTTGGCTTTTTCGGCAACTGAAGATGGTGAAAAATAGCATTCCTCCATATGGGTGACACAGAAATAGTGAATGAATGGAAGCCATGAGAGTTAACTCTATGCATTGAGAAGTGTGGTTCCATACGCTCTGGGTTTTTGGCTGTGAAGGAAAAAGCAAACATTCATGGTTAACTCCCTTTAATTGATAAAATACAAAACCCTTAATATTCCAAGTTCTAACCAAAATCAAGTATTCATTCTTTATGGATTCATGGTTAACGATAATTGAAAAAGAAAAACACATAAACCCTAAAAGCATTATTCAACATTCATGTTGAAAAACACCAAATCAAAACCCTAATTCATACAAACATCATAAATTATGCATTTATGTTAATTGATAAAAAACCAAACCCTTAACATTTTAACAAAAATCAAGCATTCATTATTAATTATTCATGGATTCATGCTTAATGGTAATTAAAATATATATATATATATAAAACTAAAACCATATGTCATTTTACAAAAAAAAACAAATTAGAATCTTAAATCCTAACAAACATCATTCATATATAGCCTAACTAACAAAAAAACCTTAAAATTCTAACAAAAATCAAGCATGTGTAAACATGTTTAATGTTGATTAAAAAACACAAAAATAATTAAATATTCATCTCATTTAAAAACCAAAATAAAAACCTAAATGCTAATTGAAAACATATAAAAAATACTAAAACCTAATTAAATATTCATGCTATTTAAAAAACTAAATAAAAAAACTCAATCCTAACAAACATCATTCATATAGAGGCTAATTGAAAACAAAAACAAAACCTCAAAAATTCTAACTAAAATCAAGCATGTGGAATCATGTTTAATGTTGATTGAAAAAATAAAAGTACCTAATGAAATATTGATATTATTTAAAAAACAAAATCAAAGACCTAAATGCTAATTGGAAAAAACACACAAAAACCTTAATACCTAATTAAATATCCATGATATTTAAAAAAAAGCAAATAGAAAACCTGAATCCTAAGCAGCATTCATATATATGATAATTGAAAAAAAAAACTAAAATTTTAAGTTTCTAACTAAAATCAAGCATGTGGAGTTATGTCTAATGTTGATTGAAAAGAAAGAAACACTTAAAAGCCTAATTAAACATTCATCCCATTTGAAAAACTTAAATGCCAATTGAAAAACACATAAAAAAACATAAACCCAAAAAAAAGTACAAGAAGAAGAAGACCAACAGTGGCATGCCACCTTGCCGGGGAAGCCGCTGGATGCACGGTGCAGGCGGCAAGCTTGAGGCCCTGACCCGGGTTTCGGGAGAGAGAGAGAGAGGACCTGCCAGGGGTGCACCAGAGGCTGCCGCCTAATGGCGAATGGCCGGATGCACTGAGAGGAGCTGCTGCAGGTCAGAGGCTGAGAGAGAGGACCTGCGAGGGGTGCGCGGCGTGCGTCGGAGGCCGCCGCCGGTCGGTGAGAGGAGGACCTTCGGAGGTGCAGCCGTGCAGGTCCAGTGGCGTTTTCGAGAGAGAGAGAGAGAGAGAGAGGGTCAGGGTCAGGGTCGGGGTCGGGGTCGGGGTCGAGGTCGAGGAGGGGGAGCAGAGAGAGAGAGAGGGTCAGGGTCAGGGAGGAGGGAAACACTTTGTGTGGGTCTGGGTCGGGTCTGGGTTGTGCCCACCTTGACCCGACACCCTTGTTGGGGGATTAAATATTCTATGCATTGAAAAGTGTGGTTCCATACACAGTGGATTTTTTGGCTGTGAAGGAAGAAGCAATATCATGATAAACCCAACAAAAATCTTGGAACTTGGTTGTCCAGAAACCCTCGAATTCTCTGGGCAGGACAACTAATTCAAACCTTTTAGAAAACAGGACACGAAGACACTGTCTTTTTTACTGTGTCTTTTTTTATCAATGCAAGACTTTTTTTTTGAGAATTTCATACTTATAAGTTTATTTATTTATATAATTTTTAAATTTTTATTTAAAATAACATCATACCTGTCGAAGAGCTGATCTTACTATCAGTGTGTCTAGTCGTGTCGCCAAGGACACGAAGCTAAAATGACGTGTACATGTGACATTGATGGTTAGGATTTAGTAGTAAGGTTGTCAATGACTCAATGGGTCGGGGTTAGTCTAGGGTAACTGACCTTACCCAAAAAGAGGTATCCAAGTGTGAGCATAAACATGCTGACCCAAATGTCATTTGGGTTGATATCCGAACATGTAATATACTGATGGGGGTTTACTTTTAGCGGATATCCGACCCAACCCAGCTGAACAAAGTGTTTCTGTTTATATTGTTTTATGCAAAAAAAAAATATTTGTATATTCTAAACACTTTTATCTGATATCTGATTCCCAATTAGCATGCTTGTGCCAGGATCGGTTGGTTCGTAACCCAATCCCAACTAGAATGTATCGTTTGGTTCAAGATTTGGTTTTTAAGAGAGGGTTATGACATGGATCCCAAATTCTGTCCTCATATGGATCCGTCGGTACAAACCAAATCTGATCTCATGGGTCAGATCCAATTTGGACTTAGACTTGTTGGATTGAAATACAATATGGTGTTTGATTGGAACAAAAAATATCTGATTATCCCTTGGGAGGTGTTTGAAACTTTGAATCCCTTAGCTTGAGCTTCCTAAGTTAGGTCTTAACATTTTTACTAATTACTGTCCTACTCTTGCACCTACATCTGGGAGGCGTTTGAAACGCCAGACAGAATAAACTCAAGGACAACACAATCCTCCATTTGGTTTCAACTGTAATTTAATAACCAAATAGTAGCTTGAATTCAAATTATAATTAAAGATTCATCATTGATTTTCAATTTCTAATTTCAACATTTAGATCATGCATGAAATGCCAACTTTTAGTACAATGATTGTCTTGAGAAAACCTATCAGAACGGGCCATAAGCACCAAAATATCTGTATGTGCACATGTAGGGGACAACATTTGCTATCCTCTTGGGTAAAGAAACCTTTTGTGGGCGTTTGCTTGTCAGGGAATGGGTTTCCTCGGAAACAGAATCGGACCCCCTCCTTGCAGGAACCATTTATACGAAAAAGGGGGGTCCATCGTGTAAAATGGCACACCCATCAATGCAAATCTGTGATGCCATGTTTGTTTTAGCATTGTGGGATCCACGGAAATGCATGCCCGTCAATGCATTTTCATGGAAAACCAAAATTTTCCGTGACATGCAAACGCCCCCTTAGTAAAAAAAAATGCAATATTTTGTTTTTTTTTCAGCTTTTTTGCACACCTGACCCTTTAGATGTGATATACATATTAAGTTTAGTAGAAACTAACCTTTGCATCATGTTTTTTTTTGCTGCACAACGGTTGAAAAATCAACTACCTACAATGTACCAAAATTTCAAACCTCAAAAAAACATATTTTTGAGTCAAAAAAACATATTTTTGTGTCAAAAAAATAAGATCCAAGGGTCGACCATTCCTACCATTTTGACCATGCAGAACACGTCCTTGATGTTGGATTTGGCCAAAACAACCTCCCCTTGTGAGTCATCTAGCTAGGGGATCCTTACCCACAAGTGTCGCAAATGCTATCCCCCACATGTCATACCCATCATCCATGTTTCTCATTAGGAATATCAAGGTTCTCATCGAGTGTCAAACGGTTTTAAAGATTGTCACAAAATCCCATTCTTGAGAAAATCTCGCAATGTTTTAACAATATGTTATTCTTCCCAGAAAAAATCTCAGGAAAACATCAGTACATATAAATCTCAAAAATAATAAAAATATTTAACATATAAAATATATTAAACAAAAGCTAATCTTGCATCAACAACAAAATAATAGCACAGAAATTTCAAAGTAGGCAATATTTTGAAAATATCAAGACTTTCATGGGGATTATATCTGGTTTCGAAAATATCATGATAAAATTGCAATAATTACAAAAAAAAATAACCGATGGGATGAAAAGCATAGAATTTTGGAATCTTCTATTGAATTCAAAGTAGATGAAACAACGAGCAAGGCATGCATCAGTTAAAGATGTTTTTTACAGTCACGATAAGTAACAATAATCCATAATAGCTTCAAACCCTTTACATATTTTTGGGGATTATTTACGAAGACATACCTATAAATATTTTACCATTCAGATTCATACCCCGAAAATTTTGGTAATTCAAATGCAAACCTCATGCATTAGTGTTAATCAAAAGCATACCTGTGGTTAGCCACTAAAGTTAACCTTTTATATTATCACTCAAGTTCATGATTTTAACTTTATTGATGTTAGCCAATAAAGTTAACCTTTTATATTATTCACTCAAAAGCATACCTGTGGTTAGCCACTAAAGCACTATATTATTACACTCATTTTAACAGTGTTAACATTTTCCATAGGACCCCACAAAATTTTGTCTTAGTTAATATACTCATAAATAGGGTTCACATATTTCACATGAACCCCCCAAACTTTTGCCATCTTTTTGGAAAACTATAGCTGGGATTTGAAGTGGCAGCTGGATTTGGTAGCTGTCAATTCCATGCTTTAGTGTAAATAAAATGCCATTTCCCATCCCCAAATGCACTAACTCCCATCCCAGCTACCATTTTCCAAACAGCCACCAGTGCTAGTTTGACCAACTTTTTGCCAAATGCATTAACTATTATCCCAGTTCCTGGGTTCCAAACAGGGGCCTTAAACCAATCTTGGTTTAGGTTCCGTTTGGGAGCCTGAAATTGGATGGTGTTGTGGTTTCCCCAGCGCTCTCTCTGACAGATTGGGAGTGCCGGTGTTGCTAAAACACTTCATTGATAATGAGGTTTTTTTTTTGAAAGGCAAGCTGGGGTTAGACAGACCCCTACCAGATATCTCTTAAGCCCTATGTGGCAGAGGGATTCGAACTTGGGCCTTCAGCTTGGCACAGGACCCCGCTTACCACATGGGATACGACCGCGATGGTCATTGATAAATGAAGTTGGCAGCCCCAATAACACATTCCAGCACCATTCACAAGAATTTTTTTTTTTTTTTGGCAAAACCATACAACACAAGAAAATTGGTGTTTTCATCCCAATGCATGGCTCCCAAATAGAGCTTTAGGGGACATATGTTTCCGGGGGAAAGTATGTTTCCGCAGAAAGCCCCAGCTTTCCCCACACAAACAAACGGGTCCTTAATGTTGGGCTACTATTCATTGAGTTTTTAAATTTACCATGTGACCTTGATAAAAATGTACCTACGTTTTTCTTCCTTTATACTCAACGTTCTTCAATTTTTTTTTTTTTTACTTTTAAAACATATCGAGTTTCGTCATTGGATGAATGTCCAAGATTAATAGATCACAAGAAAGTTTTTATTTCATTGTTTGAGATTAAAATGTTGAAAATAAAATGAGCTTTGAGTTGGTTTTGTAAAGGTAAATTGATCATTTGATAATTGAAATTTAAAAAAAAAAAAACTTTGGTGGATGTGGGTGTAAATGAGCCGAATTCGGTTGGATTGTAAGCAGTATTGTACTCTATATAATTAAAGCAGGTCTAATTGGATTAGGACTGGTATTCAAATTTGGATGAAAGAAGCCATTACCAAATCCAAATCTAGTGAGCAGTATAAATAACTGGATATGCATTTTGTATATATTCGCATTTAGATGTGATCCGGATTCAAGTTTGAACTTGGATTGTGATCACTTTTAATCGTATGCGAAAATGGGGCGGGTATATTATGAACCATTGTGCGATGTGTGAAGCGGATTTGGAGACCACCGAGCACTTATTTTATTTCTGCCCATTTTTTCGATGTTTGATACAAGAGGCATGGCACCGAATCCTACCACAGCTGATCCGGTTTACATGTATTAGACAGTTTTTTTTTTAAAGGCAAGCTGGGGTTAGGCAGACCCCAACCATTTACACAACGTACCATTGGGTTTTGAACTTGCAACGTCCCAACACATGGTGACGTCCACTAACAGTTCGTACCAAACAATCCGAGCCCCCGATGGTATGTAAAAGAGAGTTGATATCTGCAACCAAAATCTCGTGAGAAATTGAAAATTTTACGGTTCTATCTTTTGGCAAAAAAATAATCTTATAAATAAAAAAAATAACTTTTATAAAAGGAAACGTTACAACAAAGTTTAAAAAATAAAAAGAATATAATTAGTGAATCTTATCGGATATCTGACGGAATTTGATTTGGTTTAGTTGCATTTGATAAGCCAAAACCATATCAAATTATAATAGGATGCATATATGGTTTTGATTTTTTACTAGTGAATCTGATAAACATCTGAATTTGATGGATATCCGAATCCTTTTGCATCTAAAAAAGTGGACCTGATACGAGTTGTTCATCATCGGAATCCAAATCTGAACTCCATTCTGTTTAGCCAATATCTGATTAGGTGAATATGGTATTGGCCACATCCGATCCGAATCAGAACCTCCTTTTACACCCCTATATATAATTTCTCACGATGTTTACCTTTTAATCAGCTAGGCAATCTGTAATTATAAAAAAATCGTGGCTCGTTTGAAATAACCAGGTGAAACAGAGGATAATTTTAAGTGGCAAACAGGTGCTAAAAAAAGGCTGGAAAAAATCTGACAATTGGGATGCATGGAGGTTGGATATGGGTCAGGTCAACCATGATCTAACACGGAATCCGAATTTCAGAGTGGGTCCTATTCTGAATCTCAACCCTAAGCTAAACCCAATACTAACCCAGATTCACACGTATTTATTATGCATTCAACGCATATCCAAATATATACCATGCCACCTGGATCCCATAATATGAATCTTAGCTTCTGCTGATCTGCATCCAACTAATGGTTGCATATGCCACCAATCTAGGTCCACTTGGTATGAAGCACTAAACCATGGTAACAATACAGGCCATATATATATATATATATATATATATATATAGGGTAACTGAAATATGTTTACCAACCAAATATGTTTGCTGGTATGAATCAAGATTTTCATAGTTTTTTTTGCAAATCTAACCCTGCAGATGCATTCGGCATGGTCCATTTGCTAGGAATTGTCTGTTGGATCATCGTAATCAAATCAAATCGAGGAATGTGATTTCTTATTCTTGAATATTTATAAAAAATCTAAGTTGTTGATTTTCAACCCTTAAAAGATTCTTCTTATACATTGCAATTGGATGATCCAAGAGTCTGTTTCTATAAAACTAAGCCTCTATATCACATCTGTATGGTGAAATTTTTGAAAAAAAAGTAAAAAAAAAAACTATAAAAATCTTGGTTCATATCCGTAAACATATTGGTTGGTAAACATATTTCAGTTACCCTATATATATACATTTGCTTATGAATCTATAAATTTATCAAAATACAGCAAATAATATAGGTATCATGTAAATAAAAACCATGATATTTTCCTTTCATTTGTTCTTTTTCTAGATTTTATCTTCCAAAAATGATGTGGGTTTAGGAAGAAGCTGATTTTAAGGTACTCATTTGAGAGAGTTCATGGTTCTTCAATTTATTGATATTTTGTCATCTATTTTTATAAAGGTAATTATTTTTTATTTTTGCTCTATTATTTTTTTTTCTTTATTTTATCTTTCATTTTGTGGGTTTGCCAAGGTTGGAGTTCTAATCTGCTTAATTATGTGTAAATCTTTGCATGTTGCACTCTATTTATCTTCTTGTTTTTTTTTTGTTAGTTTTTTCCATGCCATTATATTCCTTTCTTATTAAGTCTAAATTCCTTTAATTCATGGTATAATCTAAGTTTTATTCTGTGTTCCAATAAATTTGTAGTTTTTATTTTTCCTTTCTGTTTCACTTGAACATTTGCTGCAGTGAAATTGCCTTATAGAAAGCATAGTTTTGCAGGTTTTGGGGCTTCATCTAAGTTCACATGAGTTTGTATATACCGTAGTGACAAATATCTCGAGATTTAAGAAAATCTCCTGTTTTTTTTCGTGAACAGTATTTTAGAAGTTAAAAACGGTAATTTTTTGCGAGATTTACAAAATATCACGATTTTTTTGTTTGTGACAATATGATTTTTTAGCCTGGTACCATTAATCATGGAAAGTCCCTTGATTTTGCACAAAATTATAAGTGAAAATTTTGTTTTTCGAAAACAATTATACATGCAATTAAATAAAAGGAGACCAAGGATGCAAGAAATGTGTTACCCATCATTAAAAACATCATTTACAATGTTGTTCCCATATGATTTGCTGGTTAAGGTTCTGCAAAGGGAAGCATGTTTTTCCTCTTGAAGTGTTTATCACTATATAGCTATAACCCATAATGACAAAAATTTGAAACGGAAAAATATTTGCAGCAAAAAACTGTAAAAAAAAAATTGAAAAAAAATCATGTTTTTGGGCAAAATATTGGCAATAATAAACAAATAAAAAATTCTAAAATAATTTTTATGAAGAAATACAAATAAAAATATTTAAATTGAAAAATCAAACAAATTTTTCATGATAAATAGCTGTTGAAAACATAAATATCGTGTTTAAAATGCAATATTTATGTTTTTACAAAAAAATGTGATATTTTGAAAATATAACAAGAAATTACGGGGATGGTCTCCACCCCCACCCCATCTCAAAATCCGAACCTCCATCCCCGTTTCAAGTCCTCCATCCCCGGTCCAGACGGGGGTGAGGTGGGTCGGGGCCCCATTTCCCCTCTGTCTATAGTCATCCCTTGAAGGATTGGAGACGGGTCGGTGCGGGGCAAGGCGGAGATTGTGACGGGGATGGGGCGGGGCGGGGGAAGCATAAGTCCATCCCTGCATGGGGATAAATTTTAACCTTCATCCCCGTTTCATGCCCTTCATCCCCTGTCCAAACGGGGCGAGGTAGGGCGGGCCCATTGTCCCCCTGTCCACTGCCATCCCTACAGTTAGGTCTGGATAGTTATAACCTTTATAAGGGAAATGTTATTAATGCTCCTCGCAAGACTATAAAGCTATGTTAATTTTAAACACTTAAAAGGGCCGTTGGCATCTCTCTCTCTCTCTCTCTCTCTCTCTCTCTCTCTCTCTCTCTCTCTCTCTCATATTCATTGGGCAAGATTAGGTAACTTCATAAAAGATAGGAATGGTACAGATTCAGTAAACCAAATCAAGGTACCAAAACTGACACTGGCCGCTTCTTTTTGTTTTATTTAATTTATCACCCGAACAAGGTTGTTAAATGCAATGAGGTGAAGCGAGGCGTTGAGCAAAGCGAGGCGTAAGCCTCGAGGGCGTTGAAGCGTAAGCTTCATGATCAAAATAATAAAATATAATATTAATAAAATAATGAAAATTTTAAATAAGAACCACTAATTTGCTTTTAGTTATTTTAGTACAAAATCGTAAGAAAATAAAATAAAGATGTTTAAAGAAAGGCAAGGTAAGCAGAGGACACTCATTTTTCATTTTTAATTAATAAAACTTATTTTTGATATTTGATAGATAAACTTACATTTTTAGTGAAACACTATTAAAAGGCATTAAAATCATATTAAATATTAAAGTAATGTTTTAAATTTTGGGCTTATGAAGCCGAACCGTTTATCTAACCGGATCCGTTTGCATCAAGACCGAACTCGAGTTCATATCGAATCTTGCCATCATCAGATTCATCACCGGTCTCTACATCCGCCATTAACTGATCGGGGCAGACAGGGAGGTGACGTCAGAATCGACAGGTTAAGCTAAATTTACAAGCAAACAGGCTGAGCTGAGCAAAAGCTAAGCTCGACCCATAAGAGCCCACCAAGAGCCCACCTCTCTCCAAGCTCTAGGATAGCCGACCCACAGCACCCCCACAATGCATGAGCGAATGCACCCTAGTCGTCCATCTTACCAACTCTAAGATGGACGGTTGACAGGTTCTTAAACCACAAACCTCTCCTTTTTAACACCGCACCACCCTCTCACCTGTACTCACAAGCAGGGGATGGACGACAAGGACATTTTCATATTCTCAGGGGCATAATGATCAAATAAGCCTTTGATTGCACGTCGCACGTGACCCAACTACAAAAAAAACCTTAATTAAGCCACCACTCTGAACTAACCTTACATTTCAATACGCTTCAGGTATTGAGTGTGCACCTCAGTACCTTGAGTGTGCGCCTCGCCTATGAGGCGTACGCTTCAGGTACTGAGGCGTACGCCTCTCACAACACTGCACCCAAAGAAACTGTGTCTAGGCATGAAGATCTGGTCGCGCTGGCTCAGCCTAATATACCTACGTCATTGGCCCATAGGCGGGCTAGGACCCTCACCTCGAGGACCTATGCTGGATGTCAGATTGCACAAGAGAAGACTCTCACAGGAACCTAACCTCGACCACCCGCCTGACGGCTTAGGCCCCACCCCACTACGCCAAACCCCCTCAGGGTGACACTAGTGGTGGTTGGGCCTCACAGATATCAAATACAGATTGTCATTTTCAAGGGTCCAATAGGAAAGTGGACACCAAAATATTGTAGCCCTACACCCATTAGGTGGTAAGGAGCCCTACGACCATAAGCTACAGCCTCATTTGACTACCAAGTTTATAGACACAGGATCTCAATCTATAGATGGTAAATGAAAAGCGACCTGCTTGTAAGATCTTGTTTGAGCTTGCAAGTCGACGATCATACTTTCCCTCGTATTTGGTCTACATATGCGTGTTGAGAGAGAGATACTTTTTATAGAGACCAGACAACCAGTTTGCTTTGCACAAAATTGAACTTGAGCTCATGTTGCTCCACAACCAAGCTTGGAAAAGGAAGCATCTTCTGCTTTTTACCAGCCTTCTACGTAACTCAAACTTTTTACTTAATTTCACATGCTCACTCTTCAGTTTGGATGTACACCATTCACTGAATATTAGCATAGCAGTGCTACAAGTACTCGACCGATTTATTAAAAAAAGAGAAAAGAAAAGAAAAGCATGTGTACGTCTCAGTTGGAACAGAGAAACGAGAATCAAATTTCTAAACCCAAGCTTTATTAACTAAGTCCTAGATGTTAATAGCTTCTATGCGGATAAACATCATCTCTTACAATTGGCGGAGCGGTCAAAACAAAGATTAACTAGAAAACCACTCGTCAGTAACCAATGCATAAACAAGTACAAAAATTTATGATAACAACAGTAATTAAAAAAAAATCAATCAGCTTGGGGAAAAATGAGACATCAGTCACCTTAATCAATTCGCTGGGCCGAAGGAGGCTGTACAGTCGATGGTTGCTAGATGCCTTGAGAGATTTCTCGATAATGGCACAACAAATGAAACTTGTCAGCTGCTCAAGGGTGGCTGGGAATCTGAACAGAGTAGAACACTCACAGAAGCCTAATTTATGCCCATGGTAAATCAGCAAGACTAGATGCAGGGTCATCATGTGATTGCTTTCTAGAGGAAGGCTCCCTCTGCGTCATGCGTAATAGGGCCTGAACAATCTCAGACATTGGTGGCCTAAACTCTGGCTCCGGCTGCAAAACCAAATCCATCTGATCACTAACACGCTGCACTAAAAGCTTGAAGCAGATCTATTGCCCATTGTCAACAGAAATATATTTTTTTATGGCGAGGAACCCTCACCGAAGCGAGGAAAACCATGGATGGGGCCTCACAACCACTCTGCCTTACGTGGCCCACCTCTGAAACCTACAGAATACAGACACACCCTTGCACCAGTGGGGTTTGATCCGGTGCCTTCATCTCAGAACCCTCACAACCACCCCGCTGGCCACGCAAGCTACCCCCGCGGTGGTTATCAACAGAAATATAGAGCATCCAAAATTTAAGTGATTTGCAGATCCATTCATAACGACTATAATCCAAACTGAGAGAGAGAGAGAGAGACCTTGTAAGGATGGGATGCCTGTTGACTCACCCAGGTTTACCTCATAGGTAACCAGGCTCATTAAAAATAAATTCATATGAACCAGATTGAGGTTTGGAGTCCAGGTTTCATCACATTACCCCACTTTGATATATCGTGTAAGTTTGCCTATGAGTTATTCTAAGGCTCTCAAGTAAGTGGCATTGAGGGAAAAAAATTGTTATGGATGCT
This sequence comes from Nuphar pumila, assembly GCF_984573655.1. Taxonomy (NCBI): domain Eukaryota; kingdom Viridiplantae; phylum Streptophyta; class Magnoliopsida; order Nymphaeales; family Nymphaeaceae; genus Nuphar; species Nuphar pumila. The sequence goes on along the minus strand of NC_143259.1, from coordinate 113,532,257 downwards.
TCAAAGATTTTCACAATTCTCAAGAGAGAGAGAGAGAGCAGCAAGAATCCAGAATTTCACCTATAGATCTTTATGGAAAGGAAAAAGAGCTCAGAAAAGTGGGAGAATTTTGCTGCAAAAAACCATAACTCACCTGAAGACATAATGAGATGATGTCTGCAAATCGCGACAATGACTTGACTGAGTAAACCCCTTCAAGAGCAGGGTCAACCATACTTGATAGCGCATCAATATCATGAAGCTGAGGAGTTGCCCATCTCACTAAAGATTGTTCTGCTCGAGGGCGTGTCCTAGTCATACATACAACAATAAGATCAATCAAAATGGCATGGATTCTTGACATGCTGAAATAATAAAGATATTCTTTTCTTTCTAGCTGCCCATTGTACTTTTGATTGCAGGATATATGACATCCAAGATCTTCTGGTTGAGAAAGAGCTCCAGTTCATATTTACTAACAATAAGATCTGCACGAACCCTAGTTTGCATGAACCAATCACCATATATATATATATATATATACATTTGTAAAACTAACCTGTCCAACGGCTTTCGTCCTGTGAGAAGTTCCAACATCACCACTCCAAAACTATAAACATCACTCTGAACATTATAGACACCAGACAGGGTGTATTCTGGTGCTCCATAACTAAATGATCCTAACATGTGTGACGAAACCTGTAACAAATGAACATGAGACTCTTCTAGAAATCATCAATTGACAACTCAAATATTATGAAGTTTGTTACCTGGCTTGCACAAGTAGCTGAAAATAAGGAAGCCAACCCACAATCAGAAAGGCGTGCACAAAAATCATCATCAAGAAGGACATTATCAGACTTGAGATTCCTATGAACCACTGGCGGTTGACAAACTTCGTGCAGATACCTTCATCACAAAGACAAGTCTATTCAATGACTATGGAGATGATGCCACTTATTAAAAACAAACAAATTACCAACTGTAAAGACAGCAAGTAACATCTACTGATACATGCTACATGCAATTTGCACTCATGCATGTGCATGGGTTTGAGAGAGAGAGAGAGAGAGAGTATACTTACTCTAGAGCTTGAGCAACACCAAGGGCCAGCTTTACTCGAGCATTCCATGATAATATTTTATCGTCTCCACCTCTTAAATGGAGGGCATCATACAGGGTCCCATTACTGCAGTACTCATAAACCATAATTCGTTGCCCATGCTCCACAGAGTATCCAACAAGATTGGTGATATTTGCATGATGTAATTTAGAGACGGTAGACGCCAGCTTTAGAAATGTGTCATCCATATGCAACAAGGTAGATGATGTGTCCAACTTCTTAACAGCTAACAGCTGGAAAGCAAAAATCAACAAAAGCATGATATAAGAAAGAGAGATGCAACACATTGAACTTTCAAGTTTTCAAGAGAATATGCAATCCATTCCCCAGAAAGGACAAGTTTAAGCAATGATAATACAACTTGATTGCGAGAATCAGATTGGAAACAGCAATTTCCAAAATAACAATGACAATCTTTTCAAGATCATATATTGATTGATAGCGTAGGCAATCAAACCAAATATGCATCCTCACTAGCTCTTTCTAAATAATTCTTCATACTGCTTCTTGCTTCCCTCACTTTCCAATTCCTCAGAATTTGAAATCACTACTTTCTTATTCAGATTCTTGTACTGCTTCCACTCTAGCAACTATGAATGCAAGACATGCAATATATTCGAATATATCACATGAAATCTATTTCACATTTATTTTGACACAACGAAAATTAGAATTTTTTGTTTAAATGATCACAATGCCATAGAAGAGAACTGACAAAATATAATGGATATGACACCTCATCTCTTAAGCATAAATTAGATGCAACTATTGTCTTTGTGAGAAAAGTTGTTAATCCATTATTGCAATCTACTAATCTAGCATAACAGAGCAAACGAAGAAAAGCACATCACTATTGATCACCACTTCATGTGATGAGATAAAGCAAAAAAAAAGAAAAAGAAAAATCCAGTCATGATTCAAAGACAGCAAGAATCAACAACAACAAACAACAACAACAACTACGCCTTCATCCCAAAATAATTGGGGTCGGCGATATGAACCAAAAAAGAAAATCATTATGGGTCTTCCACATGAATCCTTCTCCTCCAATCATTTCTATCCAATGCCATGTCCTTGGTGAGGTTCAAAGCATTCATATCCTTTCCTATCACCTCCATCCATGTCTTCCTAGGCCTACCCCGACCTCTTTTAACTAATATATTTTCCCATTTCTCCATCCTTCTAACTGAAGCATCATTAGGCCTTCGCCGAATATGTCCAAACCACCGTAAACGATTCTCTCTCATCTTATTTTCAATGGGTGCAACGCCTACCTTCTTACGTATCTCCTCGTTTCGAATCTTATCTTTTATTGTATTTCCACACATCCATCTCAGCATACGCATCTCAGCTACACTCATTTTTTGAATATGATGTCTCTTGGCAGCCCAACATTCCGTACCATATAGTACAACAGGCCTAATAGTCGTCCTATAAAACTTTCCCTTCAACCGCAATAGCATTCTACGATCGCACAACACTCCAGTTGCACTTTTCCATTTCATCCACCCAACCTTTATCCTATGATTTACATCTCCATCAATTTCTCCATACTTTTGAATGATAGATCCCAAATATTTGAAACAATCATCCACCGGTATTTCTTGCTCACCAAGCTTCACTACACTCTCATCATTACTTCGTTGCTTACTAAACCGGCATTCCATGTATTCTGTCTTACTCTTACTCAACTTAAAACCTCTTGCTTCCAATGTTTGTCTCCATAATTCTAACTTAGCATTAACCTCAGCTCTAGACTCATCAATCAAAACAATATCATCAGCAAACAACATACACCACGGCACATTTTCTTGAATTGATCTCGTAAGCTCATTCATCACTATAGCAAATAGGAAAGGGCTTAAAGCAGATCCTTGATGTAACCCAACCGTTATAGGAAAATTGGTTGTCACCCCTCCACAAGTGCGGACATTGGTTACTACTCCTTCATACATATCTTTAATTATTTTAATGTACTTGAGAGAAACACCTTTCTTCATCATTGTCCACCAGAGAACATCCCTAGGTACTCTATCGTATGCCTTCTCTAAATCAATAAAAACCATATGCAAATCTTTATTCCTCTCTCTATTTCTCTCGATAAGTTGTCTAAGAAGATGTATAGCTTCCATAGTTGATCTTCCAGGCATAAAACCAAATTGATTCTCCGATATCATGACAACCTTCCTCAACCTAGACTCAATCACCCTCTCCCAAAGTTTCATAGTATGACTCATGAGTTTTATACCATGATAGTTTGTGCAATCTTGTATATCACCCTTATTTTTATATAGAGGCACCAAAGTACTCTTCCTCCACTCATTAGGCATCTTATTTGTCCGCCAAATCTTGTTAAAAAGATTTGTCAACCATTCTAAACATTTCTCTCCCAAGCATTTTCAAGCCTCGATAGGAATACCATTTGGGCCAACTGCCCTTCTTGATTTCATTTTCTTCAAAGACTCTGCAATTTCTTTCTTTTGAATCTTGCGCATGAAGTCACGATTCATCTCATGAAAAGGAATAGAGAAGTCTCCAAGATCCTGAGCATGACTTTGATTAAATAGCTTATCAAAATAATTTTTTCATCTCTCCTTAATCTCCTCATCTTTGACTAAAACCCTTTGTGTTTCATCTTTGATACATCTAACCATACCCAGATCCCTCGATTTCCTATCTCTCATCTTTGCAAGCCTATAAATATCCTTCTCGCCTTCTTTGGTATCCAACTTATCATAAACCTCCTTATATACCTTATCCCTCGCGTTCCAAACTACTTTTTTAGCTTCCTTCTTTGCTATCACATACTTCTCCAAATTCTCCTTATCACGACTCTTACTTAGATTTCTATAACACTCTCTTTTAACCTTAATAGCTAATTTGACATCCTCGTTCCACCACGATGTATCCTTACCTAGCGGTGCACCGCCTTTAGACTCACCCAATACCTCCTTAGCCACCTTTCTCATGCCACCCGCTATCTTATTCCACATTGATTCTGAATCCTCCTCGAGACACCAATCAGCTTCCTTAACTACCTGCTCTACAAACATTCCTTGTTTAGCTCCTTTCAGTGCCCACCACTTAATTCTAGGATCTATCCTATGTCTATCCCTTTTGCGACATTGTCTAATTCTAAGATCTAAAATTAAGACTCTATGTTGTGTAGCTACACTTTCTCCCGGTATAACCTTACAATCGATGCAACAACCCCTATCTCTCTTTCTAAGTAGGAAAAAATCTATCTGACTCGTATTAACCCCACTTTTAAATGTTACTAAGTGAGACTCCCTCTTCCTAAACCAAGTGTTTGCTAAGATCATATCATAGGACAAACCAAAATCTAAAATCCTTTCTCCACTTTCGTTTCTTTCTCCTATACCATAGCCTCCATGGATACTCTCAAAACCATCCCTACTAATGCCTACATGCCCATTAAGGTCACCGCCGATAAAAAGCCTTTCTCCATAAGATATCCCTTGTACTACTCCATCTAAATCTTCCTAAAATTGACGCTTAATGGAATCATCTAAACCTACTTGAGGAGCATAAACACTAATAATATTAATAATATTTGTACCTAATACTAATTTAATAAGTAAAATCCTATCACCCTTCCTACGGACCTCAACTACATTATCTATAAACTCACGACTCATAACAATCCCTACTCCATTCCTATTCCTATTTATTCATGTATACCAAATCTTATATCCCCAAGGTTCTATCACTTTTGCTTTCTCACCTACCCATTTGGTCTCTTGTAGACATAAAATATCAATCTTTCTCCTACACATAACATCTACTAACTCTACCAACTTACCAGTTAAAGACCCTATGTTCCAAGAGGTTAACCTAAGTTTATGGTTTTGGACTAACTTCTTTACCCCCACCCGTCCAACAAAGTGAGGGAACCCTTGCCTATTTGACACCACACCCGGGCACCGGTGTGACGCGTCGCTTCCGGGCGACGACCTAGCAACCCTTGCCCATTTATCACTGCCTCTGGGCCTATAGAGTACAACGCGTCGCTCAGTAGGGAATGCCCCAACGAAATTCTCATATTGGTTCATATTCATAGGGTATGACTAAGTTTTTATGCTGGTTGTCACAGGCCTACCGCAACCCTCCTCCTTTATCCGGGCTTGGGACCGGCAGTGTATAACTAATGATACAAAAAGAACCATAGAAGTAGGAAGTACTGTTGGCAGGAAAACCATAAATTTTCCAACCTCATGTATTAGGGGGATAGTACAATATCAATGGATCTTGTTATAGAGGAGAGTTGCGTAACTGTATTAAGAGATAACATTATTTGGGTCTGGGTATGGACCTGGACCCAGATCCAAATAACGACCAATATACCTGGAATGAGACCCAACCTGACGTGACATCTTGCTTATCTGCTGTGTTGAGACTCCTTATTGTGCTGAGACTCTTTGTTATTATTTTCCTTATTGTATTGGGTCTACTTGTAAACTTTATCTTGTAGAGTTTGTATCAGACACAAACATGTAATGTTTTCTATATATTGAAATTAATAGACCCATGTTCCCTCATTGGGAATTGTGAAATAGGAGCAGCAGCCCCAGCCTCAACGTCTTCTCTTCTTCTTCTTTGCTTGTGCTCTTGATCATGATGCTTATTCTATTATGGTATCAGAGCAGGAGCGTGTCTAATTGCATCCATTAAGGTACATCTTAAGAGATCTTGGGCTTTCTTTTCCTGTTTGCATCTCTTCGAGTTTCTCCTCTCTAAATTTCTTTTCTGTCACAACTCTTCTCCTCTCTCTCTTCTTTTCTTAAAAATTTAGCATTATAAATATTCCCAATCTGTTTTGATTGCTGCTATAAAATCGATTTTTTGAGCTCATGTTTTGTCGTCAATTTCAGTTTCTTTCTTCCTTTCTTGACCCCAAAAAAAAATCCAGCTACCTGTTATTCTTTGCACCTTGTTTGGATCCAAAATTCAGCATAATCAGAGTTGTACAATCTGCATACTTAGATTTGCAGGTTCCTTTGAGTTTTATATATCACGTCACCTACTTTAAAGGCTCCCAAATAGTTTTTTTTTTTTAGAAACATCAAGTTTCTGATTAAATCAATTTTGCTACATGCCTAATGTGATATTCCGACCTAAAAAAAATAAAAAGGTCGACAATTTTTTATATGATAATCTGAATTCTTTCTAGTCTCTTTATTTTATTTTTTTTAGATTGTTCTTATTTTCCCTTATTCATGGATCCAAACCCACAGTTGTCCTTTATCTTCTACTTTTTTACCCCAATTATTCTCTAAAAAATTAAATAATTCTAATTTTCTAACTTGGCATTTCATGGATTAAGTGAGATCAAACATTGGTGTCTATATCATATACACTTTGTCACACGAGGTGCTTATTGGAGTACCTGATGACTACACTGCATTGTAATTCTGGACTAGACTGGTTCAAACATACTCTTAAATTTCAGAATCCAAGATAATGTTTTTAAAGAGAGTTTTAGAATTTGAAGAAGGGGTCCATGTCAATCATGAAATATTTGAATAAGATGAAGAGCATCACTGATCAGCTTGCTATGATTGGCACTAAAGTATCATATAAGGATATTGTCCAACAGGCTCTCAACGGTCTTGGTCCCGAATATCATGTCCTCTCCACCGCCCTACATTACTCTAACTTGCTTCTTACATTTGAGAATTGATGGCTAAATTATTACGCTATGAGATGACTTTTTCTACTAATTCTGATTCATCTAGTGAAACTCAGGAAGTCCTAGTCTCTAATGTTTCATGAGGATGTGGAAGTGGTGAATACTTAGAAGCAGTAGAAGACGTGGTCGTGAAGGCAATTAGGGAGGCTGAGATATACTGCCTACACTAAATGTTGCTCCTAACACTATTTTCCAAGGGAGACAATCCTACATGCTTCATATGCAAGAAGCCATGCCATTTCAAAACAAATTGTTGGTTTAAGAATGATCCCAGATATAATCAAGGGATAACACAAAACAAGAATCAAGGCAAGAGCCAATCTAGAGGTCAAAGTAGCATACTGAGTAGTGGAAAAAGCCAAGCCCCAACAGATAAGCAATTGTTACTTATTGCCCTTGCTGAACTCAATCTGAAGCAAAATGAACAAGGAGTCTGGTATCTCGATTCCGGAGCTGCCAACTACATTACAGGTGATGAGGGTAAGTCCTCAACTTTGGTTACTTATTATGGTAGAGATAGTATTGTTATTGGATATGGGACTCATCACCCTATCACATACTCTGAAAATGTGTTTATTCCTCTGTCTAAGTGTACCTTTCTAAATCATTCTAATGTCCTTTTTGTTCCCAACATCAAGAAAAACCTTATTTTTGTTTCTAAACTTGTGGATAATACCGATTCATGTTTGGAATTTATTGTCCTTTGTTTGAGTCAAGGATCTTCAAAGAAGATTCTGCGTTCACATCAGCTGGTCATGTTTTAAAGCCTAGTCCACTTGTTTTGTTTAGTACTTATGTGTCAAATAAAGTCAATATCTGGCACAATTGTCTCTACATTGCAGTCACGGTTTTATTGAATGATTAGTCTCTAACAAGCTCATTCAAGAGTCTAGTTTAGAATGTGAGTCTACTAGTGTCATTTGTCCAAGTTGTGAAATTGCAATGAGTCATGCTTCCTTTCAATTCCTTAAACGAAAGAGCATTGAACCTTTTGAAATTGTGCACTTTGATGTATGGAGACTAACACCCAGTGACTCTTCTTTTGGTAGTCGTTACTATGCTTCCTTTATTGATAACTTTTCTCGTTATACGTAGATATATTTTATGAAATATAAACATGAAATATTCAATATATTCATAAAATTCAATATGTTAGTTAAAAATCAATTCTCTATGTCCATTCTAAATTTCCACTGAGATGGTGGAGGCGAGTACACTTTGAAGGAATTCATTACTTATTTCAAAAATAATGAAATCAATAGAAGAGTATCTTGCCCTTACACCCCGCAACAAAATTGATTGGCTGAGAGAAAAATCACCATATTGTTGAAAGTGCCCTACCAATGTTATATGCCAAAAAGACTCCCTTATATCTTTAGATAGAAACCTTTCATTCAGTTGTGCACATTGTAAATATGCTAACCATGAAGATTTTAAAATACGAGTCTCCATATTATACACTATTTAGGAAGTATCCTGACTATGATTATGTACGAGCCTACGAGTGTATTTGCTATGTCCATAAAGATAAATCTTAGAGAAACAAATTTAAACCCAAAGCTTATGTTTGTAAATTTGTTAGTTATGCTGATAACTATAAAGGATATATGTGTTATGGTATTAAAAATAAATGTATTTGCATTTTTAGAAATATAGTATTTGATGAAAGTTCCTTTGAGTATGATTTCACTGCAGAAAGGGTCAAAAAAACAAAAGAGGGCAGCATTGGGTATTACCAACCATGGCTAAGTGAAGAACTATTTTCAAAATCAAATAAAAATCCTATATCACAAGGAGTTCTAAAAAAGCAAAAGGCAGAAAAGGGATGTTCCTACTTTCCCAAAAAATAAAATGCAGTTATAGATGGGAGGTATAAAGGACATGCATATACTAGAAGAGGTACAAGGACTAGTTTTGAAACTAGAACACAAAGAACAACTAATAATGAAGTGGAACATGAATAAAAAAAATATATGCAATTATGATGACACCATCAACCCGTGTGATGAAATCATAATGCAACCAGAGTTCAGAACATCAAACAAGGTTAGCCATCCTGTTGATAGATGGGTAAGTTATATAAATTTCAGAGCAAATCATTAGGTTTTCTTTATGCAAATAGAAAAACAAGAATCGATTTCTTACTCTCAAGCTATTTGAAATAAAAGGTGGATTAGAGTTATGAATGATGAAATGAAAGCATGAATGGCAAACATGAAAAATTCTTAAAAGGCCTCCAGACAATAATGCGACAAGATCCAAGTGGATTTATAAGATTAAATATAAACCATATGGGACTATCGAAAGGTATAAGGCTCGCCTTGTTGCAAATGATTTTACGCAAGAATATGACATGGATTATGATGAGACATTCAACCCTGTGGTTAAAATTGGGACAATACATATCATCTTGCCTCTAGCAGTGGATTATGATTGAAAGTTAAATCAACTCGATGTTAAGAATGATTTCTTATATGGAAACTTGAAAGAGAAGGTTTATATGGAACAACCACAGGGATAAACTAAAAATGAACCAGTTAAATATGTGTAAACCTAAGAGGGCCATATATATCCTAAAGCAAGCCTTTAGTTCTCGGTTCGAGAGCTTTTCTTTGGAAATACATAGACATGGCTTTTGTAGATCTTCCTTTGATCATTCCTTGTTCATCCACAAAGGTAAGGAAATATATGGGTGTTTTGTTAATATACCTTGATGACATTATTATTATAGAGAGCTCAAATAAACATATTCAGAAAATAAAAGAAGTGTTGAATAAACATTTCAAAATAAAGGATCTTGGTCAGTTGAAATATTTCTTGGGAATTGAAGTTGATAAAGGAAAAGATACCCTGATACTAACTCAACATAAGTATACTATAAATCTATTACGCAAAACAAGTATGATTGATTGTAAGCCTCTGTTAACTCTTGTCCCGGTACACCCAAAAGTTGAGTGTTAATGATGGAGAACTGTATAGTGATCCTACTGAATACAATAGTGTGGCAATATCTCACCTTCACAAGGCCAGATGTTGTACATGAAGTAAACCAAGTATTTCAGTTCATGCATCAACCAAGAACTACCCAAATAGAAGCAATGAAACAAATTCTCAAATATTTAAAAGGTACCCTCAGAGATGGTTTGCTCTATAAGAAGAGAGATCGTAGGGAAGATCTTCTCATAGTTATAGCCTATTCGGATGCTGACCGGGAAGGAGATCCAGATGAAAGAAGATCAATTTCAGGCTATTGTATATTTATTTGAGGTAACCTAGTTTCTTGGTTTAGTCATAAACAACGGGTTATAGCACAATTAAGCACAAAAGCTAAATATCGAGACATGGCAGCAACAACCTTAGAGCTGATGTGAATTAGAAGTTTGTTACATGAACTAGACAAGACATTCCCTAGATCAATTTTATTTTGTGACAATCAGAGTGCCATCAAAATTTTATTAAATCTTGTTTATCATAGAAAGACCAAGCTTATAGAAATTGACCAACACTTCTTCAGAAGCAAAATTGAAGATGGTGAACTTGAGGTTAGATTTATCGGTTCAGAAAATCAGATTGTAGATCTCTTTACCAAGGGTTTGACAAAGCAACGATTTTGGTATTTGAAATCTAAGTTGTCCATGGTGATCACCATGTAAGTCTTGAGAGAGGCTATTAAGAGATAATGCTATTTGGGATTGGCTCTGGACCCAAACTCAGATCCAAATAATGATCCAATATACCTAGCATGAGACCCAACCTGGCATGACTTCTTGTTGTCCTGTTGTGTTGAGATTCCCTGCTATGTTGTAGTGTTGAGACTCCTTATTGTGTTGAGACTCTTTGTTATTCTTTTCCTTATTGTATTGGGTCTACTTGTAAACTTTATCTTGTAGAGTTTGTATCCTACACAAACATGTAACGTTTTCTATATATTGAAATTGAAATGAAATGGGGATCTTCGAAACACGAGCTTTGATTAACAAGAGCAAGTGTCAAGAATGACACTAAAGCATAACCCTTAAAAAGGGTATAACTGGAAACAAAATAAAAATAAAAAATGTATTCTTTATTGATATGAAAAACCAATTGCTTAAGAAGCATTGGAGTAAAATACAAGAGGGGCTGCACCCCTTTATATACACAGCTGAAAGAGGACTCAATAGAGCTGTTGGGCACAGTCCAACAGCTCTATTTAGAGCTGTTGGAATGTGTCAGTCCAACAGCTCTATTAAGAGCTGTTGGACTGTGTCAGTCCAACAGCTCTATTGCTAGTCAAGTCTGGACAGGACTTGACTAGCAACAGTCATTCTAGTTCAAACTGAACTAGATGACATAAAAACAAAAAATAAAAATAAAGGAAAAAAATACAGAAAAGAAAGAAATTAAAAATGTATTTATATATATATATAATAATATAATATTATTATATATACATATATGTACAGTTTTACATTTTAACACTCCCCCTCAAACTTACGGTACAATGAGCGAAAGTTTGTCTAAGAGAAAGTGAAATCGGGGAGCAGCGAGAGGCTTTGTAAAGAAGTCTGCTAACTGATATTCTGAAGTGACATATGGCAGATCAATTATCCCGTGTAGATATTCCTCTCTGACGTAGTGACAATCCATTTCGATGTGTTTGGTGCGTTCGTGGAATGTTCTGTTACTGGCAATGTAGATCGCACTTTTGTTGTCACAACACATTTGTGAAGCCTTTGTTGCTTCAACTCCCATGTCAGCAAGCAGTCGTCGGAGCCAAACTACTTCCATGGTCGTGGTTGCCATGGCTCTGTATTCAGCTTCGGTGGATGAGAGAGATACCTTCTGCTGCTTTTTACACCTCCACGAGATTAATGATTCCCCTAAAAAGACACAAAAGCCAGTGGTTGAGTGTCTGTTATTGGGATCACCTCCCCAATCAGCATCAGTATATGCAATTAAATCAAGAGAAGAGGAGGAAGATAAGAAAAGTCCTCGTGAAAGAGAGGACTTGATGTATCTGATAATACGCATGACTGCTCCCATATGAACAGAAGTAGGAGCATGTTGAAATTGACTTGTTGTATGAACAGCATGTGCTATATCTGGTCTGGTAATGGATAGATAGGAAAGTGCCCCGACAAGCTGTCTGTAAGGAGTAGGGTCTGCAAGAAGTTCTCCATCATCAATCTTCATTTTAACATTAACAACTTCTGGAGTGTCAACTTTCTTATCATCAGTAATACCAGACCTGAAAACAATATCAAAAGCAAATTTAGTCTGAGATAATAAATATCCTCTAGGAGAATAAGCAACTTCAATGCCTAAAAAATATCTCAACAAGCCCAAATCAGTCATTTCAAAATGAGATTTAAGAAGTGTTTTGATTGTTGCAACTCCCTGTTTATCGCTTCCGGTGATGATCATATCATCCACATAGAGAAGAAGCACAATGATCCCTGCATCAGAATTCTTAATAAACAAAGCAGTGTCAGTTAAACAGAATTGAAAACCAATATCAATCATAACACGACTAAACCTATCATACCAAGCTTTTGGTGCTTGTTTAAGTCCATAAAGAGCTTTTTCTAAGCGAAGGACTTTACCCTTAGGAATACTTAGACCAGGAGGGGGTTCCATATATACTTCTTCAACTAGCTTTCCATTTAAAAAAGCATTTTTGACATCCATTTGAAAAATAGACCATTTTTTGATAGAAGCTAAGGCAATTAAGGTTCGGACAGTAGTCATACGAGCCACCGGAGCAAAGGTTTCTTCATAATCAATCCCATATTCTTGGGCATAACCTTTGGCTACTAAACGGGCTTTATATCTTTCAAGAGTACCATCACTCTTGGTTTTAATTTTATAAACCCATCGACATCCTATAGTTTTCTTCCCTGGAGGAAGATCTTGAATATTCCATGTAGAAGCCTTTTCAAGTGCATCTAATTCAGCTTTCATGGCTTCTATCCATTTGATATCATTTTTTGCTTGAAAATATGTGGATGGTTCTTCATATGAGTGAATTAATGCAATAATTGCCCTATATGTGGGTGAGAAAGACTCGTATGATACAAACTTTTCTGGAGGCCTCGAGATTCGGGATGATTGTCTAGTTGGAATGTTAGAATATTTCTCAAGTGCACATGGAGTATTAGACTCTTGTCGCCTGGAATATTGAATACTAGTATCTTTATGAACTTCTTCATTTTCAACATTAAGATCAATAATTCTGTGATCATCATCAAAGTTACAATCAAGGTCATATTCATCAGATGTTGATGTTAGATCTAGCAAAAAGGAGTACTCAGTGACGTCTTTTAATTTTCTAAAATCAAAGAAGCTCTCCTTTTCAAGAAAGGAAACATTTCTAGACACATATAGTTTATTATTTTTGAAGTCAAAACATCTATAACCTTTCTGGTTTTCAGCATATCCTAAAAAGGCACAGGGAATCGCACGAGGGGAAAGTTTATCATTTTTGTCAGTAAATATGAAACATTTGCACCCAAATATTCTTAATCTAGAGTAGTCTGGAGAAATGTTCATAAGTTTTTCAATGGGAGTGATATTTTGTAACGAAGAAGATGGCATCCTATTAATGAGATAAGTGGCAGTTAAGGCAGCTTCTGCCCAAAAGTCTTTAGGGACTTGATTTGCTATTAATAAAGTTCTAGTGGTTTCTATAATATGGCGATGTTTTCGTTCTGCCAGTCCATTTTGTTGAGGTGTATAAGGACAAGATCTTTGATGTGTGATGCCATGCAATTTAAGATAATTTTGAAAATCTGTGGATAAAAACTCTCCCCCTGAATCTGTGCGAAAAATAGTAATATCATTTTGAAACTTGTTTTTAACCATATTATGAAAAGTTTGAAAGTATGAAAATACTTCAGACTTATGTTTGAGAAAGTACATCCACGTATGTCGGGAGAAATCATCGACAAAAATAACATAGTAAACAAATCCTCCTTTAGAAATTACTGGTGCAGGACCCCAAACATCCGAGTGTATTAATTCAAGTGGTCTTGAAGAGAAAAAGGTTCTGTTCTGAAATGGTAATTTTTTCATTTTGCCGAGAATACAATCTTTACAATCAAATGATTCAGAGTTACAAAATTTCCCTAGATTTGGAAAATGTTGGATTTTGGCTATATGTGGGTGACCAAGTCTCTTATGCCACAGTTCCAACTCTATTTTTTGAATATTATAACAAAAAGCTTTCTTCGACATTTCCAAAAAATCCATGTAATAGAGCCCTCCTTCTCTATGGCCTTCCCCAATCAGCTTGCCTGACTGGCGATCCTGTACCCAACAACCATGAGAAGAAAAAGAAATATTACACCCATAATCAGAAATTTGAGATACAGATAAAAGATTTAAATTTAATTTGGGAACATGTCTAATTTCTGGAATAAAAAAATTTTTTGTTTTATAAATTTTTTCAAAATTTCCTATTCCTTCTATTTCAAGAGAAGTCCCATCAGCAGTAAAGACCTTTGACACACTTGTTTTATTTTTAACACATTTGGATAGACTTTGATTATTTGGGGTCATATGAAAAGATGCACCAGAGTCAAGAAGCCAAGAAATTTTACCTAAATCAGAAAAAGATGAGGCTGCTGCGCCGGTTGAAGCTTCAGATGAGGAAGAGGCACCTTTGATGAGAGGCTGAAGAATCTCCATTAGTTGGGCCAGGGAAACTGGTGCATCCTGATCTTTAGGCTCCGATCCAGCAATTGCAGCTCTTTTTTCTCTCAATTCCTTAAGTTTGGGACATTGTGGCCTGTAGTGTCCCGGTTCATGACAGTGATGACAAATAACTTTCTTCTTATCATAGTCACCATTTTGTCGGTTAAAGTGAGGAGGCCTATATGATCGAACATGATTCCCTGGTCTAGACACGGCTAAAACGGAATCATCTTCAATTTTTAAAGAACCTTTCCGGAGACGATTTTCTTCCATTGTTAACTCTTCAATAGTTTCAACAATAGAAGGAATTTTTCCCCTGTGAAGTAGGGCCGATTTAGTGGTTTCAAATTCCGGCCTTAATCCAGTGATAAACTGGTAAAAATGTTCAGCATCGAGTTGTTTCTGACGAAGCTCGATGTCTTCGGCACAATGCCACTTTGGTTCTAAAAGGGAAAGTTCTTCCCAAAGTTCGGACAACCCATTGTAATATTCACGAATAGTTTTGTCTCCTTGTGTCATCATTCGAACTTTTTCTTGGAGGTTGCACACGTGTGCAATATCTTTAAGGGAATACATATTCTTAAGGTATTCCCATGCCTTATCGGCATGATCAAATTTGGCAAGACTTGAGCATTTTTTAATGTCAACGCTATTGATAAGCCATGACATTATCTTCGCATGAGATATTCTCCATTCTTTCCATTTCTTCTCGTATGAGGCAATAGCCTTGATTTTCTCTTCTTCCGATAGAGGGACCTCTTTATCTCCCTCCTTTTTAGTAAGAGATAGCTTAGGTTCCGAATCGGAACCATCCACAATCCCCCATAAGCCTTTTCCCCATATATGGTGCTTCATGATTGAAGCCCATGTTACATAGTTCGTATCGCTTAGTTTCATAGGCATGATGGTGACTTTATCATTGTCATCCATCGATTACAAGGAGAGAAAGAATAGGGATAGAAGAGAAACAAGAAGAAAAATGAGAAAGAAAGGAAAAAAAAAAAAAACAATACAACAAGATGTGAAATCTTCTCCAATGAAGTGATAAAACACTTCTCTTCAAGTGGCGAACACTTTTGCAAACGGGCACGGAAACCGAGGCAGCTTTTCCTCAAGATTTAGTACTTCCGCGGCTTTGATACCATGAAATGAAATGGGGATCTTCGAAACACGAGCTTTGATTAACAAGAGCAAGTGTCAAGAATGACACTAAAGCATAACCCTTAAAAAGGGTATAACTGGAAACAAAATAAAAATAAAAAATGTATTCTTTATTGATATGAAAAACCAATTGCTTAAGAAGCATTGGAGTAAAATACAAGAGGGGCTGCACCCCTTTATATACACAGCTGAAAGAGGACTCAATAGAGCTGTTGGGCACAGTCCAACAGCTCTATTTAGAGCTGTTGGAATGTGTCAGTCCAACAGCTCTATTAAGAGCTGTTGGACTGTGTCAGTCCAACAGCTCTATTGCTAGTCAAGTCTGGACAGGACTTGACTAGCAACAGTCATTCTAGTTCAAACTGAACTAGATGACATAAAAACAAAAAATAAAAATAAAGGAAAAAAATACAGAAAAGAAAGAAATTAAAAATGTATTTATATATATATATAATAATATAATATTATTATATATACATATATGTACAGTTTTACATTTTAACAGAAATCAATAGACCCATGTTCCCTCATTGGGAACTGTGAAATACAAGGAGGAGGAGCCCCAACCTCAACGTCTTCTCTTCTTCTTTTCATGTGCTCTGGATCATCTAGTGATGTCTATTTTATTAAACTAGTCATTTATTGTCATTTTGCCGTAATGTGGCATTATTCAACAGCCTAATGATTGCACAAAATAATTCATAATGAAATATTTTGAGATTACTTCCTTGGAAATCAGGATTCTCCATGATACTCTTGCTTCTTGCAGTAGATCATACCTACAATGCACTAATTATTACTCATCACTAGATGGGCCCAGATAGCTCCATCATCAACAACAATAGCTCACATTTGTTCTACTTCGCCTTTGTCTCAAGGGACTTATGGGAATCAATTTAGAAGCCAGCAACATTTACACGGCATGGTGGATATTGCTTGGAATTTCATGGTTCTCAAGAGGTAATTTTACATAAACATCCACTTTGTTGTTGATTCATTGGTGTTTACAGGGTGGCTGCAATTTACGCTCGAGTCTCCACTTCAAAGGCACCTGATTCAGGACTATGTAGCTAGCTTTTGATGCTTCCCCTCATCAACATGCAGGCATAGCTCAATGAGATCTAGTAACCTCTTTAATCTACTTGTTCCCTCTAATTGTTCAACAATTTATACTTCAAATCTTTGACAAATTAAATTTTTCCTAACTGAAAATTGGGAACAAAAGCAGTTAGTCCATGACAAATGACAAATACACTATAGCAGATTTCACTGAAGATGGATGTACTATTTAATTGCTTGGAGCATACCAACCTATAAAAACCTTATATTATCTCATACGGATTAATATCTCATGCAGTGTTTAGTAAACCAAAGGCAATGCAAGAGGAGCTTTGCAACACAACAATTCTCATTCCGCACCTAGTTATGCCTCTTTCTAGAGCACTGCAAAGCAGAAATGTTCTTTTCTTTAATAATCATGACAAGAGCCAATCATCTATCGAAAACATCAAACAACCACTAATAGGTTAGTATACAGAGTCCTTGCTGTTTGTCTTCTCAACAAATCAAACTGGAGACTTCTGTGTCAAGTCACACAATTGCAAAGTACTCTTATCATACAAAATTTGGATGATCACATGGGCATAATTGATGCCTATTTCACATTCCGTGTATTTGTTTATATTTCTAACTTATCCTGACCAAATACTCATCTATATTATACTAAAGTTATGAGGATGAGTAGAATCATTTAAACAATTGTATATATGAAAAAAAACAGCATGTCATTCCCACTCAAGAGGAGCTCAACTTTCTTTTCAACTGATAGATTGGATGATCTTCGCAGCCCTAAACCCCTAAGACACTGGGATCTATTTTTTCAATTTCCAGATAGATGGCCCCAGAAACCTCCCAACTAAAAAATCATTCACCAAAACCAGAACGTCATATTCTATGTCCCAAATCTATGGAATAGCCAGAGATGCACCTAGTCAAGCAGCCAAGTCTCTTTGGATAAAGGACACTCAGTCTTGAAAAGGCATTTAGGAAAAGAAAATGATACATACCTTTCCATCAGGGAGCTCTGCCAAATAAACACTTCCTAAAGAACCTTGACCAATTAAATTTTCCGGACCAAAGCTTTTCGTAAATTGTTGAAGGTCTGAAATCGTGTAATATATCACATCAGGAACTGGAAGATGTGGTTTCTGTGGTTTTGGCTTTATAAACTGTTGGGAGCCCACATCGGTAGAAGAAGCAACAGAGGAAACATGAGAATATCGGACTTCAGATTCAAGGCTCCTTGTAGGCTTCCCTTCTCCAATACTAGGGGCTATTGCTTTTTCAGCGGGGGGTGGCTTCACATTCACATCTACTTTAGTCATATCAATCACATGGTTCACCTTTCCCATTGCAACTGCATCATTTGGAACTGCCAAAACAATCAACATAAAAGTAAGCATAATGATTCAGGGCATTGGTGCAAAATTGCCATATCCAGCATACAGAGGGACCATGTGGAGGGAAAGGGAGGGTTGATTAATAGCAAAATTAGGCATTTGCAAAAAGTGAGTGGTGATCTACCTTTGTTAATGTCACTACTTGGTCGCCTCAAAGTCTTGTTCTTCTGATGCTTCTTTTCAGGTTCACCATAAGCAACCACCTCATTTCTTTTATCGACTTTATTTACAACTACACTTCTCCCTCTGAACCATGAGGCACAGATACAAATAACCAAGATTACTATACCAATTGCCATAAGTACTGTAAAAACCAGCCCAACTATCCTACGGGTGGTAAAGAATCTGTTAGCACTAGAACTGGTGGAGTTGTTAGCACTAGAACTGTTGGAGTTGATATTCTGTGATGGTTCTACTGATTGATTCCTGGAAGTAACTTGAGAAGGTGGTTGAAAGAAAGGAGCTGGGAGACCTGGTGGTGATAGCATGGGAGTTACATTGAATGGGTTTCCGTCCTTTCTGCATGACAAGATTAGTAGGCAGAAATAGTTGGTAAATGGACTTTCTCAATAAATGCTTCAGAAACTCGATGATTTCTTAGCAACCAAACCAAGGCAGGAACACCAAACCTGAAATTCTGGATATTGCTCAGCATCTGCGGAGGCACTGGTCCAGAGAATAGGTTGTTCTCTATGTTCCTGTTGTAACAGAAGGACGTATCATCAATGAACACTCATTCAAAAAACAAATCACCATAAGAACAATATTCTGGTGGAGCAACTACTATTCCACAATAAAGAAGCAGAAGATACTCAAAACAAGATCAAGTTATGACAAACATACAAATCTTGCAGGTTCAGATCTTCTAAGACATTGAGGGTTCCAGATAACTGATTATTTTGCAAATGCCTGCAAGATAAAGTAGTTCATTCAATGAATAGGTTGCCGAGTGTATGGGTATATGAATCAACCAAATGACAGAAAGATCCTCACAAAGTAGCCAAAGATGACAAATCCCCAAAAGTAGCTGGTAGCTGACCACTCAAATTGTTAGATGATAGATCCCTGCAGTTTCTAGAAGTATGAGCATGTGTTCCAAAAATGTCAGGAGAAGGGACTAGGTGTTTCACTTCCAACCTCATGGGCATCCTAATATAGCTAAACCTCTTACAGCAGGATTCCTTTATGGAAAATGCTGATATCAGGATGGGGGGTGTCCATTTACATTCCTTGCAACTTGCAAGGTTTCATCCTACAGCAAAACCAGAACCAACTCGAAATGCTTTTGGATTCCAAACAACAAAAGCTAAAAGTTCTTGCTAAGAAGATTATGGGGCACACAAAGTTCAATCACATTTAGATGGTCTTGCATCATTTTGCAATGAAACTTGGCATGTGAAATGCATGTGTATATGTTGTGTGTGTTTGAGTGTGTAACGCTTCAGGAAGAGAGAATAACTCACAAGTTTATTAGACCAACAAGGTCCTGAAAGACATCAGGTATCTGTCCTGTTAGAAGATTGTCGTTGAGTGACCTTAGAAAAAGAAAACAAACAGTTTCAAACAAACATCTTGGATTTAATATACAGGCCTAACCGTTAAAGGAGAACTAGATGGCCACGTACATATCTTTCAGAAGACTTAGTTCTCCTAAGGTATTTGGGATGCTTCCAGTAAACTGATTTGCACAAAGAAAACTGCAATAGCAAGGTAGAATTTCAGCAATAGGTCCAGAAAATCCAAATGGTTAGCAATAACTGAAATTCGGGTACTGCCATGAACTTGGGGAACAATTTAATGCAATCACAACATACAGGTGCTGCAAATTAGGAGGTAGATTGTCTGGAATGCTCTCCCCAATTTGGTTGTTGCACAGGTTCCTGTCACAAAATTCATATCATTACAGAACCATCAGAAAGGACACATGAACTACAGGCCAAGACATACATGATTTAGTTATATGAAAGTCACTATGACAAAATTCGCAAGGATAAATTCCTCCAGTGCAGGGAAAATGTCCAAAATATTAACTGAAGGGAAGCACGCCAAGAGTAATTGATAAGTAAATGCTAAACATAAGAGTACAAACTTAACAGAATGAGAACAACAATCGGAATTGGCAAGAACACCTACATTGTTGTTAAAGTAGTAAAATTCTCCAATTTATCACCGAGCTGTCCTCCCAAATTTGCAGCATTAAGAATTCTATCAAGTTTAACCATGACAGTTAGAAACAAAACAATTTTATGCTTTACCAACTACACGGTGCATGCCCCAGAATAATAAAAGCATTTGAATGCCTGCCGTACATTCCGGTTATGTTAGGACCAGCACATTGCACACCCTGCCAATTCTCACCACAGGGGTCTCCACCAGAAGAAACCCATCCAGGAAGCGGAGGTGAGCCTAGAGCCATATGTAAACTATTGATTGCATAAACTGCATAGCAAAAGAACAAAATAATGGAAAAGTTAGTTGGTTGATAACATCTTGAGATCTATTATTTGCAAATAGTATCCAATATACTGAGTAATGAAAGTTGAACAAAATTACAGGAAAAGAATGAGATGCAATTCCTAATCTAATTCCTATGAAAATTAATGGGAGAAATTGCAAAATCTCACCATGTTGGACATCAGTGATGTCACTCGCAATTGGCAGCACAAAAGAAAAAGCAAACCCTACAAATACCGGCCAAAATGCTTTGAAGTAAGCATTCTCCATCAACCAACGCACTATTCGCACATCAAACTCCTCAAATTTCCAGAAATTTCTGAAATAGAACAAGAAAAACACACACAAATACAAGTCAAGATACATTTTTGAACAAAATAAACAAATACAATAGTGCAAAGCAGCACAATCAGCAACTTAACAAGCAAGCAGACCACAAATTCTAAGCTTCCGTAAAACAAAATACGAAGTTAAAGCTTAAAGTCAGCGATCAAGAAACACAAAAGCTGCTTACCCACAACAAATTCAACAAGCAGAAGAAAATCCCTTGTCTTGATCTCAAACAAGATCTAGAAAGTCACACAAGACCAAGATCTTACGAAGCGAACCCCTCCGAACCAGCAGAAAACCAGTATTTTTTCATCAAATCCACACAGACAAGCAAGAGAAAGGCCAAAACTGAAGATCTCAGACTTATGAATCCCATCGAACACCGGCATTGCGCTAAAACCCGATAAATTCTAAGAATCTATGCAACAAATTGTGATTTTCTCGACAAATCTAGAAGAATTCCTACAGAAACCAGCAGAATTCGATCGCATTGAAGAAAATCAAGAAGAAAACACAGCGAAGCAACAAGAGAAAAAGGAAACGCAGAAACGGGCAAGTGAGAAGCGAAAAAAAAAAAAACTAACACTAACCTCTTCAGAAGAAGAATAGAGAAGCGATTCTCGCGCTTCCTCTTTTCGTCTCTTTGCAGAGAACTCGCCGAAAGGCTCCGAATACTAAGCGGACAGGATCGGTACGGAGTGAGCTTTATACTCCCTGATTATTTAAAAAAAAATCAATTTTGTCAAACTACGAAATTGACCCTGGTTTAGGAAATTATTAAGTTATTGGATCCCCGTCCGAGGGTGACGACGAGGGTCTTCATTTTTCAGTTCAACTTACGTCACGGAACGGAGTGTCCCCGCGAGGCCTCACCTGGGATGGCATTTATGTTATTTTTGGTGATTTAAAGGATCATAATTAAGGAATCTCACGTTATTTTGGGCATTTCGTGGTTTTTTTGCTGAGTAGCTTTTGTAGGCCTGACAGTGAATCGGGTATGACCCGATCCAGACTTGAAGCGGATCTGATGTAACCTGAGTTCGGGCATAAATGAAATGGGTTCGGTTGGATATTCCGTTTGGACCCAAGTACGATTTGTAAAATTTTATTTGACTTGGTCAGACCCAAGTAAGATCCAGTATTGTTTAATGTAAGAAATAAGAAATTAAATATGGTCAATTATCATAATAAGGTGGTACCAATCTTATAGTTGTTAGATCTTTTATGATCCAACCACTTTATTTAAGTGAGTCGACTCATGCATAGTAAATGTATGTGAGTCTACTTACCTCAAATTGGTTTAATCCTTTCTCACTATTTGACAGAGAGAGAAAAAGAGATGAGTTTTTTTTAATGTTCCTCTTACTATTTGTGAGAGAGAAAAATAGAGATGAGTTTTTAATGTTCTCCTTATTCATTTTTTTGAAAAAAAAAAAAAACATGTGATCAAGTTACCCAAATGTCCCTCCTAATTCTTTGTTGTGCTGAAAGAATTTGACAAGATGAGGAAAGTCTCATTGTTAACTGTGATATAGAAATGGCAAGTTACCCAAATGCCCAAACTGTAAGTCTTTCTAAAGTTTTTTATATATATTTTTGTTTGAAAGGCAAGCTGGGGTTAGGTGGACCCCCTACTAAAACAACAGCTGCATCTTGGGCCTTCGGGATTCGATCCTGGGCCTTCGGGACTCGGCTTACCACATGGGATACGACCTCAGTGATTGAAGTTTTGTATATTTCATGTTGGCATTTTCCTATCTAAATTTTAAATATGCATCTTTTGAAACTCCATGTAGAAGTGCTTTTTTATGTACAAGAAAAAGACAATCATTTATGGAGAAGGAAGAAAAGTCATTTGGGTTATTTGATTACATATAGTTTCTTTTCAAAGAAAAAAGAACAAAACACCAAAGACTTCTTTTTCTCTTTCAAAAATAGTGACAAAGGATTAACCAGCTTAAAGTTGAGCCGGCTCACATTCCTTAGTTATGCATGAGCCAACTCACTTAAACAACGTTGGACAACCACTTGGTATGGGGCTCTAATAGTCGTTGGATCATAAAAGATACAATGATTATAAGATTAATATCACCAAATAACTGCTCACTAAATATGAAAAATTATTCGTACTATATGACCAAAATAACATGTTTTCCTAAATGCCCTACAATTTTTGAAATATTCCTCGTCTTTAACTTTTTTAGGACCATTTTACTCCTTGCATGATCGAACTCTTAAAGTTCACGTGTTATATCGGCACACTCTTCGGGTATCACAAACTCTTATTAAAATATAGATTCATACTTTTTTTACTTACCTCATAAAATTTACATAACTATATATGTAAACTTTGTATGACTGAAACTTGTTGAAACTTTACAAATATTTGACTAAATTCACCTATATAGTATGAAGTTTACATAACCATATATGTGAACTTTCTGTAACTAAAACCTATAGAACTTCACAAATATTTTACTAAATCTATATATATATATATATAGTACGAAGTTCTCATAACTAAATGTATGAACTTTCTGTAACTAAAACCTGTCGTAACTTCACAAATATTTTATTAAGTTTGCATATATAGTACGAAGCTCACAGAATCATGTGTGAACTTTTTGCAACTAAAATATATCAAAACTTTACAAATATTTGACTAAATTTGCATATATAATATGAAATTCGTCTAACCAAATCTATGAACTTATAACTGAAATATGTCAAAACTTCTCAAATATTTTAATAAATTCACATATATAGTATTGACTTTGCATAACTAAACCTACAAACTTTTTGTAACTGAAACATATCGTAACTTCACAAATATTACACTAAAATTACATATATAGTACAAAGTTCACATAAACAAATTTATGAGTTTTTTATTATTGAAATCTTTTAAAATTTTATAAATATTTCACTAAATTCGCATATATAGTATGAAGTTTGCATAGAACCATGCAGACCTCCTTTAAGTAATTGATTTTCAAGTTGATATGCAAATATGGGACAATCTACACAAATTTTTAGTGAGATATTTTTTGTAGCATTTACAATTGTGGATACAAAGGATTCATGAACATAATTTTTTGATTATGTAAAGGAAGAGTTCATTGTCTTTGATAAATATGAATAGATATTACAATTTAAAATTTACAATTATCTCAAATAGCCATGAAGGTCTAAAGTATGTTGTCCCCCGCACATGGCCTACATATTATGTTAGATATTGCATGAAACACTTAACAAACAATTTTTTTAAGAAATTTAGTTAACCATTATGTGCACTTTGACAGAGCGCAACCCGAACAACCATGGGATGACAATGCAATTGTTATATTGAAAAAGACTAGGAGCTAGATGAAGTCACATACCATTATATTGCTATCAATGTGAATCTGAAACATTAAGCTAATAATTAGTTTTCAGCAAAAAAATATAGTTGCTTAACGTCTAATATAGTTGAGAAATTCAATTCATAGATTCTCGTCATACGTGATAAGCCCCTAATTCTTTTTATTTAAAAGTTGTGTCTCATGTTAATGCTTTTTTAAAAAAAAAAAGGAATATCGAGCAAAAAATATCAAGTGTTGTGATGCTTGAGGTCAAAGAAAATGTATAACCACTTAAAAAAAAAATACACAACTATGCATGCAAGTAGTACGTTGTCATCAACGTCGGTGCGAAGCTCATGATTGATCCCAAGGTTATAATGTTGATCTTGAGAAGCAATTATGCTCTAGTAATGAATGACATGTTAGCAAGATTTCATGCGAACATGCGATTACATGCATTTATATGAGGGAAACTACTAGCAGATTATTGCGATAAGTTCTTCACAGTTGAATTATATCAAGCTATATATAATGTATGTCCATTCCTTCTAATGGCAAATAATGTCTTACACATTGCTTCATATACTCTTATTCATATCTATCCACCAAAAGTGGTTCGTAAAGTAAGATAACCTAAGGTAAAGCGACAAAAAAACAAAGCATAAATATGTTGTGTCATACAAGTATAATATATGTGGTGAGGTTGACTACAATAGGCAGAAGCACAAATAACAATATTTATGATTACCTATGCTTTACAAAATATGTATTTATTAAGAGTTGTTTAATGAATTACTTATTTGTATTTATCTATTATTTTTTAATAAACTGCTCTAATGTCTTATATAAGCTATTTGTTAAGAGTTGTTTAATAAATTACTTCCTTGAATTTATCTACTATTTTTTTAATAAACTGCTTCAATATTATATGTCTTATATTTATATCTTATATGTTTTACCATTAGCGGAAAGAAAACCAAATTTTCACCCTCACCCCACCCCAAGTGATGACCCAATTATAGTGTCTAAAGTATAATCAATGTCTCGATTCATGTGTGTAGGCAATAGGCAACTAGTGGTACTAACATGTATGCGTTTATATTTAGTTTTAGTTGATGATGAAAACTGATTACTGGAACAAAAATAGATATAGAACAATAAAAAAAGTTGAAAGAACATGAATTTTACAAAAAAATTATGTTGGCAAATGACATAAGTGTTAAGTTTGCACGTTAGTTTATTTGATTCTTTGTTACACTTGTATGTAGACTTGTATGAAACTAACAAAAAATCTATCACATATTTAATGTCTTATATAGCATCTAATAATATTCATAAAAAGACTCCAAACATCCCATAATCAAGACTTGACAATAAACATGAAACTTCGCAAGACCATTTACCTTACCCCATATTTCTCTATGATTCTCAAAAGCGATGTTCCTAATAAAACTAACTAGTAAACATTAAATGTTTACAACAAATGGTTGAAAGCATTCAAATGGTAAATGAGACTCATGGATACTTAGAGATCAGTTAATTGTCGTATTCTTTCTTTGAATTTGACAAGGTATCCGTTGGACAACTTTGCATACTTACAAAACATAAATTTTCATGTGCATAACCTTAAACTCAACTTTATGTTGCAAATCTTAATTTTTGTCAACTGGGACAACCAACACTGTTTTTTTGGTAAATGAATGTAAATGTGAGAGAGTTCAAGTTGTACATTTTGATGGGATCAATAATTAATGTAGATAAGAACATCGAAGCACTAGTTTGATAACATTATTTATTGCTCTTTTGTACTCGATAGGTTGAATGTTGTGTTGCATGTTCATTTTTTTATAAAATAGTTTAGCTTCGATTGTTATACCCATTGGATGATCTAGCCCATAAAGGGTATTCTTCAACAAGAAAATAAGTAATCATGTTACATATATTTGTTAACTTAATTTGTATATGTACATATTCTTGATTTAGTATATGATTGTTACATGATTGATTATAATATATTTATCCTACTATATATGCAATACTTGAGCAGAAATATAAAATTTAATTTTATACAAATACATGTTGATAAGTCCTATTTTATTATATTTTTTAGATGTAAGCCATAGCTAATTGTTTGCTAGTAATCATTTTTTAAGAATGATGCAACAAACTATAAAAATATATGAAAAAAAATTATATAAATATGAGAGAGAATACAACTTTAGAGGGTGTCAAATAAAAGATTGAGGAGGAGACATAGAACCAAAAAAGAGCATAATATAATACAAAAGCAAACAAAACGCAGAGAACGAGTTGACATCAGACATTAAGGTGCTAGATGACAAGATATTGGAGACTAAGTTGTGGATAATTCTGTAAAGTATAAGTTGATTACTATTGTAAAATATTAGATGTAAATTTTACATAATTATCAAAGATTGTTTGTAAATTTAAATAAATTGGTCTGTAAATATACTTTAAATATATGTTTCATGATTAATGTTTTGTATATTTTATATGTTTAATTTCATTCTATGAAAGATGTACATATTTTGCATGTTTAATTTTATTTTATGTTTAATATTTTGTAGCAAAGACATATGCAAAACGTATGAAATCAATACATTTTGGAGTAACTTCACATATATTCAAGATCAGACAAAACTTTGCTAAAAGAAAGAATTTTTTATTTTATTTATCCTCAATATTTATGATATTTTTAAAAATTTACAAATTTGTCAAAAAATTCACATATAAAAAGCATAATCACAATGACCTTATTTGTGAAGTTGGTGCCTTATTTGTGATGTTTGTTTCACATTGCGAACTTCATGAAACTTTGCAATGTGTTATATACATAGATTGCCCCATATTTTTGAATCTCCTTGATGATCAATTATTTAAAGGAGATATGTACGATTCTATGCAAACTTCATACTATATATGCACATTTAGTGAAATATTTGTAAAGTTTTAGTAACAGAAAGTTTAGAGATTTGTTTATGTGATCTTCATACTATATATGCGAATTTATTACAATATTTGCAAAGTTTTGACAGATTTTAATTATAGAAAGTTTACAAATATAGTTATGTAAACTTTGTACTATATATGTAAATTTAGTAAAATATTTGCGATGTTTCGACAAGTTTTAGTTATAGGAAGTTCACAAATTTAGTTATGCGAAATTTGCAAGATAAAAAAAAAGTATGTGAATCTACTTTTTAGTGAGGGTTTGTAATATTTGAAGAGCGTACCGATATATTGTGCAAACTTCAAAAGGTTTTCTCATGCGAAAGGTAAAATGGTCCTAAAAAAGTCAAGCATTTGTGAATTTGAACATGGGACAAATTTAAAAAGCTATATGGCATTTAGGAATACATGTTATTTTGGCCATATAGTACGATCATTTTTTGCACTCAATATTAACCAAATGTAGTTTATGGTATCGATATCTAGAGTAGAGATATAAATGGTTCTAACTCAAGTGAGATATAATTGGAACTAACATAATCAGATTCTGAGTTGTGTCTGAATTCGATATAAGGGTTTTTGTTTTATCTTCAAATTCTGATTGTACAAATATGATATATGTACTTGATTTTATTAAGATCAAGTCTTTGAGCGACGATTCCAACACATGGGTAATAAGGTTTGAAAAATGAAAAGGTCCAAATTCTTTGTAATTTTTTGGGTCTCCAAATATTTTTTTTTTCATTGAAAATACATGATCCGGTGTCGTTTCCTAGTAAATCGACCATGCCAAACATGTTTATGGGGTTGGAATTGCAAAAAAAAAAAAGTACTGAAAAATAAAAAAAACCCCATTTGGCTTGTTTTCATGTCGCATATTTTTTCTCTCTATACTCTATCCAAGTCTGGACTCGGATATACGTTTACATGTAGATTTGTCAGATTTTGTCAAACTTTGAGTCCTAGTCAAGTTCGGATTCAGGTTCTGATGTGCAAAATGCAAAAAGTCCAACCCGAGAATGATTAGTAATGGGGTTTGGTTCTCTTTGCGGAATATAACTATATGGACTCGAATTTGAATGGATATCCAACCCAAATCAGGACTCCTTCATGTTTTTAATCTGGACCGGAGTCTGGTTCTGCCTATGCTAGACCCAATAGGATCAAACCCAGACTTCGTACCAGCAGGCCCTCAGCACCTAAAAGTCGGATACGGCTTTGGATTCACACAAGTCCAATGCAATCCGACCCGTTTTTTAGGACTGCTTTTCAGTTTTCACCAGCTTTCGTTGAGAAAAAGGGAACTTTTTCTTAAGAAACAACTAAAAGGGTTGGGCACTCTTTACGTGTCAGCAACCCTTTGTTTTTTTCCAACCTACTGGTCGTCTAATCAGTGGCACAATGACCAATATCACCGATTTTTTGAAAAAATCGTGAAGAAAACACGAGAAATTGAGTGGCTGTTTTAAACGTTAACTTTTCACGATATTTGTAAACTAACGTTGAGAGATTTATTAAAATAAAAATTTCATGTTTTTTTATCATGACATTTACGGTTTTAATGGCTGTTTTTTGTCAAGAATATGTGATTTTATTTATTTGTATATATTTATGTTTTATTTTAAATATTTCTTAATTTTTGTTATAATAATCATTGCCGATATTTTGCTGAAAAAGAAAACACTAAAATTAGAAGATTCCAATTTCTAACGATATTTTAACTGTCTACATTTGCGGTTTTAAACGATTTGTCGCCATGATCAGTAAAGATCCATGTTTGGGGTTTCTAGTTTGTTGATAAGAGAAACTGATGCAAATAGAAAAACTCAATTTTCACATTATTCTATTCCTATGAACAAAACTCAAAGAAAAGCAGAAAAACAATAAAAAAGTGCAAGAAAATTCTGATAAAATAATAACATTCAATAATTCAATTCATCAACTCTCTTGAGAAACCCTACAACTACAACTACAACTACAACTACAACTACAACTACAACTACGCCTTCATCCCAAAACAATTGGGGTCGGCGATATGAACCAAAAAAGAAAATCATTTTGGGTCTTCCACATGAATCCTTCTCCTCCAATCATTTCTATCCAATGCCATGTCCTCCGTAAGGTTCAAAGCATTCATATCCTTTCCTATCACCTCCATCCATGTCTTCCTAGGCCTA
Organism: Nuphar pumila; assembly: GCF_984573655.1. NCBI lineage: Eukaryota > Viridiplantae > Streptophyta > Magnoliopsida > Nymphaeales > Nymphaeaceae > Nuphar > Nuphar pumila. The sequence goes on along the minus strand of NC_143259.1, from coordinate 113,502,882 downwards.
CTCGGACCTCTTTTAACTAATATATTTTCTCATTTCTCCCTCCTTTTCTTGAGAAACCCTATAATAATTATTTATAGAAACAAGAGAAACCCTATATCTATTTTGGATTCAAGATGGATCCGTTACATCAAAGACCCAAAACTAAATAGAAGTCAAATAAATCCTAACTAAACTGGATCCAAATAAATCTCACCGTACAGATGTGATCTGCATGCTCAATTTTGTAGGGAGAGGCTCTTGGATTGGCCGATTATGGCACATAAGCATGATCTTTTAAAGCTTGAAAATCGATGGCTCAAAATTCTTGTAATTATTCGAGCTCCCAAAAATAAAATTTTTTTTTTTATAAAAAATACATGATTTGATAGTTGTTTTCTAGTAAACAGGCCGTGCAAAAACACATCTGCAAGATCAAATTCATGGAAAAAAATGTCAAAAATACTTAGTTCACATCCATAAATATATTATAGTGACTCCTTGAAATATAACCCTAGTACGCCAAACGCCTTTGAGGCTATAACCTAAGTACTTGAACTTACAGTTTAGACAAAGTGGATTTCATGAACTTAATCACATTTTTATCTTGAACTTCAAAAGTGGTACCTGCGTCTGATACGGAGAGCATGACTTGGCAAAACTTTTGTGGGACCCATCTGAGAGGTAAAACCACGGTGTTTGGGATGCCGTTAATTACATGGAGGAACGAAGTGTGCTTCACACTGATCAGCTAGTTTTGTGGAAATTACTGTTGGGGGTAAAAGTATTTCCACCAAACTAGTGACGACACAAACAGGGGAAACTGCCGTTTCCGTGGAAAACCCTCAACAGGTGTGCCAAAATACACGCTGCCTCCGGGTTTTCAGTGGAAATGGTTCCCAGGGGCAAGCGTTTTCACGGAAGCCCCCTTAAAATTCATGGATTTGAGAGCGTTTTGGGCCTAAAAATCCTCGGTTCTGAGATCCTTCGTCTGCATAGAGGTCGGATCAAGGCATGGCCCGAAACCTTGGTCCTTGTGTCCGAGGATGTCCTCAGAAATCTGCAGTAATCAAACGCACCCTGTGAATTTGAGTCTATTCCTGATCTACAACCTCAATCAATTTTTCAAATGTCCGAGAGTGATGGGTTGCATGATCCTGCATATACCCGACCCATTCTCATCCTGACCAACCTATCTATAGGATTTATAGCTCTGCATGCATGTTTTATATGTAAAAACCTGATGGTTCCTAGGTATAGGCTTAAATGCTTAAGTAGGTCTGACAGTTAATTAGTTTGGACGTACAGGATCCAAATAGATCTGAAACTGATTCCAAAGTTTATAAGCCAGACCCGTGAACCGAATAAATCCATAATGTCGGCACCAACTATTTCAAAAAATAGAGATTTTTACCGTGTCTGGTCCTTGATTCCTTTCCATCCAAGCGCCGGCATGGATCTAGTTCTGCCTAAGCCAGGTGATGTTTGTCCTTAACCGGGACCCAGTACCAGTACCCTTGAGTAGGGTACGGATCTGGCACAGGCCCAACCCACAGGTATCTGGCAAAATCCGTTCAAGAAAAGGCTGTCTGTGATGGCAGGGTTCATTTGCTGCATCAGCACTAGTGAAGCACATGGCTGATGGGCCCCCACCCTATGCATCCGGGAGAATTTTTAACTTTTTTTTTTTTAATCTTTTGGTGTTACCTTCTCGGTAATTAACAATTAACACCCATTTTTCGTGACACACAAACGTACCCTAAGGGGTTATTTGAGGGCTTGTTCAAGACGGGGCAGGTTATAATGCCCCCCCCCCCCACAAACTCGCACTGTAGGAATCTCGACAAAGTGTCACGCGGTGCTCAGTCGGGACTCCGAACATGCACTGTAGCTACAGTGCATGTTCGGGGGAGAACAGGCAACACCCTCTCTGTTCAAGAACAAACAAAACCTAACACAACATTGGTTCTCAAGAATGAAGAATAAGAAACCCTAATCAATGAAGAATAATCCTAATCAATAAAAGAACCCTAACCAATAAAATAAAACAAAAACTTAATTTATGAAAATCAAACAAAAACCCCTAATCTGTGAAAATCTAAAAGTGGCTTAAAAAGAAATTTGAATCAAACCTTAATAAAAGAAGAAGAAAGAAAAGAAGAACCTGGCTGGCTGCCTCATCCCCAACGGCCTCACATTGCCTCGCCAGCCTCGCATCGCCTCAACGGTGGCCTCATCTTTGGCGGCCTCACATCGCATCACCGGCATTGTGTTGCCTTGACGGCGGCGGCCTCATCCCCGGTGTGGGTGACCCTTGGCTGCAAAGGAGAGAGAGAGAAAGAATTTTTTTTAACATGTGTTTCCCGCGTCCTGTTCTTTTTATAATAGGGGAGGGTATTACAAAAATAACACCTTTTTAATGATGCGGTGGACGCCATCATGAACGTCCACCGTTTGTTGAAATCACCATCCCACACGTTCATTTCATCCCATTTCAAGCATGGGACTGTGATTCAAACATACCCTAAGTCCTATGGTATGTTTCCAACCAAAGATCTTTTTTTTAAAGGCAAGTAGGGGTTAGACAAACCCCTACCAATTATACAACTTTACCATTGGGTTTTGAACACGCAATGTCCCAACACAAGGTGACTTACCCTAGCTGCTCCTACCAGACAAGCAGAGCCCCGTTTGAAGAGATCCTTGAATCTCTAATCTGAGGATCTCTAGTCAAAATCCCTCGGATCTGAGATCCAACCGATTCAAAAGCAGCAGCCATAGTGAAGTCCTATAACCATTATGATCCGAGTCTCTGTAACACTGAATCTGCTGAAAATAGGTAGGATCTATTGGTTTTGATGTGGAAAGATAAAATTGAGTCACTTTTACTTGGATCAAGCCAGACAAATCTAACTTGACCCCATCAAATTTTCCCTATTCGATCCATATTCTAATACACACTACTTGAATCTGGTTCAGTTAAATCCAAGGTTACAGAAAACTCCAGTTGTATGTAGGAAACCCAGTTTCTGAGAAACTGAAACCAATATTTTGGAAACTTATGTGAAGAACTTGTAGAAAACTCGTGGGAAACACGTTTCTCATCATACGAGAAACCTGCTTTTCATCACTTTTGAAACCTATTTACTTTGTATGGAAAACACACTTTTATAAACACAGTTTTGATGCAAATTTGATTGGGTCATACAATGATTTGAGCTAAAACCAAGACATAAACTGGTTTAGATCTATAAATATGCAAGATTAATTTGGTTTAGTTCAGATGCAAATAGGATATATATTTTGTTAATTGGGTTCACTAAACTGGATCAAGCGGGTTTAATATGACTAGAATATTGCTTCATGAATTTAGGGGTAACTAGTGTTAAGTAAAGAAACTAAAATCATATTATTCATATAGAGTTTAAATCAGTTTAAGGATACATTTGGTTCAAGGACATGAGATTCACTTCCTCATGCACTTTAGAAAGTAATTTGCTTTTTTCGCAAAAGCAGCAGCCAAACGTAAAAAGTACCCTCATGAGAAAGTGAATCTCATTTGAGTGAGAACTCAAATCTCATGAGATCTCTCGAGTTCTGGTGAGATTTAGAAAGTGAATCTCATTATCAGAGTAACCCACAAGCAACCATGCATGTGTTTTTTCATTTTCTTTTTAAAATTTTGTCGGCATTTAATTATGAATTGTTTCGAGTTGTTGTCAGTGCAAGTTGTTATAAATTTGGGTATGGATCTGTTTAGGGCACCAGGGGCTTTGGGTGTAAGTTTATTTTGTGTTTGGATCGGTTTTTGTGCACATCTAAAAAATCATTTGGATTGGGTATATAAACAGGTTCAAGTTGCACATTTAAAATTTTCATATCTGAAAAGAGACCTGTTTTTCAAATGGGTCCAGTATTTGTACATGACTTGAATACATGGGTCTAATATTTGAACATGACTTGAATACATGGGTCTATTAAATACATCAGGTAGGGTCTAATAGGTTCAGATTCTCAGATGGAACCATGTTTAGCTGACCCGGATTCATTGTTAAGAGTAATTCACAAGAAAAATATCGAAGTATTTTACAAAAAACCACCCAACATTTCAATTATTACTAGGGCTTGAAAACAAGTGGAGCCACTCATGGTTTGACTCTTGTTCAAACTCATAAAATAGGCTCGACAAGCTGAATATGAATAATAGGTATGCAGCTCTGCTCGACCCAACTCATAGAAGCTCATTAGGTAGTAAGAAATATATTTTAGATGTATATTTACATGTATTTTTTTATAATCTTATCTCTTTCAGCTCTAAAATAATGTATTTTTTCTATAAACAAGCTAGCTTGAACTCGATCACTAAACTAGGGTTCATTATCAACTTGAACTCGGCTTGGCTTGCCACAAGAATGAGCCAAGCTTAAACACTTCAAGCTCAGTTCGTTGAGCTGGTTTACCAGTCCTAATTATTACATTCAACTGATCTGAATGCGATTGCATTTAAAATACCTACTCAGGTATAAAATAATGAGAGCGGATCAAGTAAAATGGCGGGTTACAATGTTAATGTAAATCACCAACACAAGATGTGACACATGTCCTGTTTGGTACTCAAAAGTAACTGTGCATCCAACAGTACAGGACAAGTGATGCTTTTATTTTGGCTGTTTTATATAAAACTTTTGCCTGATACAGTCTCATACTTTGTTCTTTTGCTGACAAAAAACAACTTATCTCTTCCTATAAGAGAGCAGATCAGGTCCAAGAGCCCTTAGAAAATTGTCCAGGTACCCTCCATGTGGTCTATCAAGAAAAACCAATAACACACCAAGCACCAAAAGCTTATTGTTTTGGACAAATCTCAACCGTTCAGTTTTCAGCTGTTGATGCCATTCATCTAATCCGTGAATGATCAATGGAGTTTCCGTTTGTTTGGTAGGAGCTGTTAGTGCAAGTCACCCTGTGTTGGGACGTTGCAAGTTCGAAACCCAATGGTACATTGTATAACTGGTGGGAAGCTGGGCCTAACCCCAGCTTGACTATAAAAAAAAATCTAAACCTTTAATGGCATCAAAATTCTTGTGGGCCTTATCATGAGGGGGCACTATTTTATTTCACCAGTTTTGGGGTGCCGCTCATTGTATTGATGGGTGACATTCAAGGTGTCTTAGACAGTTTTCAAGGTCCCTTGAACCTGATCCACTCTCTTCTAGGGGTGGCAAAATCTGACATGACCTGTCAACCTGACTTGCCAACCCGCTTCTTAGCCGGGTTCGAGTTTGGCTTAAGCGGGTTCGTGTCGTAAATGGGTTGACCTGCCTAACCCATTTATTAAATGGGTCGGGTTCCTGTTAGGGGTATGCCAACCCACCAATTCGGCTGACCCGTTTAATAAAGGGGTTAGGCGGGCGGGTCAACCCGTTTACCCGAATCCGACCCACCAACCCGCCTGCCAACCTGTTTATCTGACCCGACCCGCCCGTCAACCCATTTACTCGAACCCGACCCACCAACCCGCTTACCCAAACCCGACCCGCCAACCCATTTACCCGACCCATTTATTAAACGGGTTAACCGTGTCGTGTCGGGTTACCCATTTAATAAATGGGTCGGGTTCGTGTTTGCCACAGCCGACCCGTTTAATAAACGGGTTGGGTTCGTGTTGAGGTATGCTGACCCGCCGCCCCGACCCGATTGCCACCCCTACTCTCTTCCATTATGGTACGTTTATCCATCACAGAAATGTGGCCTTTGGAAAGAAGTGAATGAAAAAATGGAGCTTCTCTGCAAGCCCTATATATGCTCACAACACAACCCCAAACACACCCACCGACTTGTACACACATGCACGTACATTTTCACGGTAAGCTTGGCTGTGGATGGTTGGGAGTAGGGGTGTCAATGGGTCGGGTTTACCTGGACCTGAAAGAAGACCCGATTAAGACCTGGGTCCAGACTTGAAGGTCCAATTATTAATGGACCCGGGTATAGTTTGTGAAATTTTATGCCAGACCCAGGCCTGACCTGAGTTTCGATGAGGACCCATAATTTTTCAATGTAAAAATGATAAAAAAATATTATTTTATTGGTTCATGCGGTTCTGATCGGGTTCGGGTATGGTTTCTCTTATAGTAGACCCGATTAGACCCAGATCCATTAACATACCCAAAAATCTGTCAGATGAAATGCAACAAACTCAAAGCAAGTCACCCCATAAAAAAAACAACTTGACTTGGTAAAAAAAATGCTACTTTAATCGGTATTTTTTTTTTAACAAACTAAATAACCCTTACAACATATAAATAAATTGGAGACCTTGACAATATAATATAAAACTTCATGATATGATTGTAACCAACTATAATAGAAAAAGCCAACATTAACTAGTGGGGAGAAGATGCTCCTTTGTTGTACTTTGGCATCAATTTTTGACACTGACCTACTCAACAAACAAGTGAATATAATAAGGGAGCACCTTGATGCATTTGTGTCACATTTCTAGAATTTGGAACCAAGGCATTTTTTTACTGATTTTTTTATTTTTTCTATTGACTTTTTGGAATTGATAATCTTCACATGCCTGAGCTCTAGTGGGCCTAGCTATCTAACTGAAAGGTACAATTGAGGTCAGCTTCAAGCTAGGCCATGTTCATCAGATGTATTTGGTACACAGACTAGATCTAGTGTCTAGACCTTTGTAAGGATTGCATCTTTTGTTATTTTTTAGCCTCAACTACTAAATATGTGATCAAGTTAATGTCAAGTTGGATTTGGATCTAGACCCTAAACAAATAGAGAGGTTCTCAATGCAAGATCCAAATGACTTATGGATTTAGGGTTGAGGATCCATGGTTTTAGACTAAGTGAAAGTAATTAGAAAAATGAATGAGAAGCAAAATGGAAACAATAAAAAAGCATTTGAGAAGCAAATCAGAAGCATACATCTCGTTGTACAAGAAGCCTGCTTCTCACCATTGAGAAGCAAGCTTCTCCATGCTTGCCCTTTTTAAGGGAAAAAATGATGCTTCATGCAAGTGCACTTCTTAGGAAGCGTACGTCTTGGTTAAGGTTTATGCACGTGCACACTCACATGAAAACACAATATATACATATAGTCTTTTTTTTTTAAAGGCCACATTTTATATATATATATATATATATATATATATATATATATATATATATATATATATATATATATATGTATGTATGTATATATATATATAGTTACTAGAACATGAGAAGTGAAATATGAGAACTAGAAATATGGGTATTCCAACACTTTTTTTTTTTAAAATCAAACCATGTAGATGTGCTTGGCATGATGAATTTGCTAGGAATCAACGGATTGTGTATTTTTTATGAAAAATGTAATTTTTGAATGCTTGAAGAATATGAGAACTGGAAATATGAGAACTAATGTGTGAACCATAATTTTTTTTGAATCTTTTATTCTATTCTCTTAAGTCTAATGGTACGGATGTGATCTATGGTTTCATAAGAACCCGCTCAAAACCATCGATTTTGATGCATAAATGAGATTTTTTAAAGCTTTAAAATCAATGACTCATATTCTTCATAAATATTCAAGCATTCAAAAATCATATTTTTCATAAAAAATACACCATTCAATGATTGATTTCTAGCAAATTCATCATGCCAAGCACATCCACATGATTGGATTTGCAAAAAAAGTGATGAAAATGCCCATATTTCAGATCTCATATTCTAGTGATTATATATATATATGCCCATGCTGCATATAATGTGTTCACAAACACACACACCAAAAGGTATTAATTTTTTAAAAGTGCAATCCACTGTTATTTAAACCTCAAACTAGAGCAAAAAAAAAAAGAAGTAGAATGGGCATAAGGCTGTCAATGAATTGGTCCAATTGGATATCCAACCGATTTGGGTGCATCCAAATCCGATCCGCTAACATATAGTTAGCTTTAGGTATATCTGGACGAAAAGAACGAGTCTAAATTTGAACCATATGGCATAAATAGGATTCAAAATATGTTCTTCTTTTAAAAATATATATGCAAGATGTTTAGGTGGAGTCTAGGCCTATATACAACAAAAAACATTCATGACCCGACCTGACCCAAATAATATTCAGGACGGATCCACTTTTATCCGAATGCGTGAAAGTATTGAGGTAAGTTGGACCAGATTCCTTGACCCCCATTGACAGCCTTAAATAGGAATGACAAATACAATGCTTCATAAGTGGACACTTTGAACATTTTGCTTTTGCGTTCTTAGCCTGATACTAGAGAACGGCCCATTCTTACGAACCGGTCAGATACTAGGGCTGGTAAACGAGCCGAATGAACTCAACAGGGCATGTTCGAGCTCGGCTTGTTTAGTAGTGGATTTAACTCATGACTCTGCTCATCCCTGAATGAGACTAGCTGAACATGAGGTGGCTCGTGCAAAAACATTTCATGTTATTTATACATATTACATATATTTTTATATATTATACTTGAAAATATATATAACTTTTTATAAATTACACTTAATAATCCATATTTTATGTATATATATTTCATTCATTCTTCTTTATATATATTTTTTGCATTCTTGGTTTTTATATTACATAATATATATTATCCATAAAAATATATATCCATTGAGTCGAGCTGAACACCTTGTGTTTGGGCTCAATTTGTTTAAGCTAAACAAGCTGCTCATGGCTCGGCTCGCCAGCTATACAAACCGATCATGAGTCGAGTAAGGAGCTGCTCTGTTTGTTTGTCAGCCTTACATATAAGACACTCACATACACTACAAGAAAAATGTGGATTAACGACAAACACTTTCCGTTGCTAAAACACTTTAGCGACTGATTTGCGACGGAAAGCATCCACCGCAATTTCTTGGTCGCTAATTAGCGACAAAATTTATCTATCGCTAATTTGCGATGGATTAGTGACGGATCATGACCCGTCACTAAATAAGTACGGATTTGGTTTTGCGATGAAATGTAATTCGTCTGATCATGTTTGTCATTTATTTGGTTTTAAGTGAATAATGGAGCCATCATCTCTAAGAAAAAAGTGCAAAATTCAAAGCATCAAATTTTTCTATATTCCACACAAATTTTAAAGGCTACCTTATGAAGAAGGTGTTCCTGAAGGATGCCATTGTCTACTGATTTAATCTGCACAAGGTTGAATCGTTATACACTACAGTGGCATCCCAAAAAGAGAGAACATTTAAGAAAAGTCAAACCAACATATGTAAAGGGAAAGTATATCTGATGACAGTAGCTTGCATTGACAGATGCTCTGGATAGAATGATAACAATTAGCCTTACCAAATTTCCCCATTATGCTACTTTAGAAATAAGACCAAGTTTTAGCAACCAAGAAATGAAAACAACAGAATAGGTCCAATAGGAGACTACCTCCAACTCATAGGCCTTCTCGTTGCATTGAGCCATTAATCTTGTACTACTCTATAAGTATCTAAAAATCAACTTGTGATATACAGAAAGTGGGAAAAAAACAACCACTTCAGCCATGTAGACACATACAAACAGACCACCACTTGAGCAATACTTGTTGCATGTCCACTAGTGACACATTTGACATTGATGCCTCACCAGTTTCAACAATATGCTGCTCAAGAATCCTCATTTGCTTCCGTTTCTCCTGGATTTCACCTTCCAACTTTTGTATGTGATTTTTAATAAGCCAAGTAGATGTTGTCAACATTATGAAAAAACAGTAGACTAGGGACATAAGACTGCACTAGTTTTCATGAGAAATGACCTCTAACAACTAGCCAGCTAGCCCAGACAAGGTAAATCAAGTGGTAGGTGTCATCACATATACATTTGATACAACAGAAGGGACTCCTTCAGTCCACATTTTGGCTTGCTTATCACAACCTGTTGAAAACACAATGGTCCCATCATCTTTCCAAGCCGAACAAAGAACCTATCATGAAGGCCAAAAACTATTAAGATAACGCTCATTCTTATAAATGCAAAATTTGCAACACCCAATCAACTAAATTCCTTAAGAGTAACATACCGGATGATCATGTGAGATTGATGTTTTTGGCACACTACCTCCACTCGTGTTTACCTTCCAACATCTTACCTGGTAAATTTTCATTGCTAACCCAAAGCATTAAAAAAATTGAACATCATAACATAATGTGCAAAAGAAGAAATCAATGGTTCAACCAGTTATGAAACAAAAAGAGGGAAAAAAAAAAGAAAAACACTGAAAACTAGGGCTCCCAAGGTTTCTGGTTGACAAAGAAACAAGCAAATATGGCTCCTGGTTTTCAAAATTTGGATCAACCCAATCAACTGCCATATTGTTCATCTGTTCTTTCCCTCTTGCAGATCCAAAAATTAAAGGTTCTGTAACATAACCTCTTAGATCAGATACACTTTGGATTCTGGATTTATCTCAAAAAAATGTTATCTTTATGGGAATCGCCATCGGTGCCAAAAGGAAGATTACCATCAATGCCACAAATGACACAAAAATAGCATAACTAATAGACACATCATCCAGAATAGTAGTTATGAGAAGATAAATGCCTAAAAAATTGCTGGCTGCTTGGGTGAACAAGAAATGACCATGCTCAACTGAGCTGCAAGGCCTAACAAAATACATTGGTGCATGCAAGACACATAACAAGAAGCCCTAGAGTAAGAAAGAGCAAGAGCTTTTCAGAGGAATTATCAAGTACCCCTAAGTAAATTTTTGTATATACAGCAGCACTAAGCCCAACATAACCCTTCAAAATCCACTAGATAGTTGCAAATGAATGAACAACATTAAACGCCAAAACTTTAAACCCAAAAACAACAGAAAAAATCAACTTCAAAAGAGAAATAAGAACCAAAAACTCATGCAGACATACAGCCCCAAGATATCATTTCGAGTTGTGTATCCAATAACCACATAGGTGACAAAACACATGAATCATCCTTAAATCCAAGGATCTGAAACAGGAACCACTGAAATTAGGAAATAAAATAAACCAAAAAAAAAAGGAAAAGCTGCAAGAAGGGAGGTTCAAAGATTTACAGATCGACTCCAAATTCCATGTTCTTTGGTCAACTGGTAGTTAACAACATAAACATCAGAAGAAACAATTTCTTGAACACTGAATTAAAATCCTGTATAACAACATATGAACAAGGTAGAGCCACCAGAAAAAGCTTGCAATGTGAATTGTGTGAGAAGAAAAAGTTATCAAAAAAAACCCAAATTCAATGAAAGTCATTTTAGGGCAGAAGAAGAATTGGTCATATGCCCAACTGAGATTCCAAGTAAGCAGGAATAAAAAGCATCTTACAAACACAATGCCAAATTGTGCTTCTTAGCCCCAAGTTATTTGCCCAAAAGGTGACCTGTAGTTGATCCACTAAATCAATGCTCTCTTATGCAGGGACAAATCCAAGGAGAAAAACAAGGAAATATATACCCTTTTGCATTGGGCGGTCGTGTAGAGGTGGCAAAGATGTGGACATCCAGCATCGGCGGTGGAGGCACAGGGTGCAACTTGCTAACAGGCAAAATCCGAGGCTCAGCTAGGTCCACGGGCAACAACAGCTCAAAGATGGCTTTCGGCGATAGATACCCAAACAAGGTAGGAATGAGGGTGGTGCCGGGAGACCTAGGCGGTGGTGATGAGTCACGACACCACTTTTGGTTAGTGCTCGAACGAAATGGGGAATGCAGTACAGACCAGAGAAGAGAGAAGAAGAAAGAAGGGGAAGAAGAAAAAGAAGGTGAGGAAGATGGGAAGAGGAGGGGCATCGACGATGGCCGGCGTTCGGACAAAAGAGAAAGAGAAGAAGGTAAGGAGAGGGGTCGGTTGGGGGTGTTAGCGACAACGCTGCTCGGGCGAGGCCACAGACAGGGAAAGGAAAAAGAGAAGAAGGGAAAGAGGCAGAGGCGGTGGTGGTTATAGCGATAGCACCCGACTCTGGCCGACCGGTTGCGGATGGGGAAGGGATGATCTTCCACAGACGATGATTGGCGACGATGGTGTAAGCCACCATCTTCCCCGTCGGGAAGCCGATTTGGGGGTAATCAGAGAGAGAGAGCGAGGGAGAATTTTGCCCCTAGATAGGCAGGTTTAAATAGAAAAGTAGTGACGAAAAAATTCCATCGCAATATCCATCGCTAATTAGTGACATAATTTGTGATGAAAACATTCTGTCGCTCATTCATCGTGAAGTTGAGACATAGTTTTTTTTGTCGCGAATCTGTCGCTAATTAGCGACAGATATTGCGATGAAATTTTTCCGTCGCTAATTCCAATTTTAGCAATGTTAGTTTCTCTAACTAATCCATCACAAATTTGCGCCAAAAAAAATTCATCGCAAATTTCTGACGCTAATTAACATTTTTCTTGTAGTGATACAGTTATAAACACACACCAATGAGGGCTTCACTTATCTGGTAGGAGCAGCTACCGCATGTCACCTTGTGTTGGGACTTTGCAGGTTCAAAACCCAATGATATAGTTGTTTAACTGGTAAGGGTCTGACTAACCCCAGCTTGCCTTTAAAAGAAAAAGTTATATACACACACTTTAGCTTATAATTATCTATAACTTAACTGATTTTTTATTAATAATTGATATATTTTATGGCACACACTCTCTCTCTCTTGATAATTTAATATCTTCTAAACTGCCTAACTCTCTTCTATATCCATATGATCCGCCTGTCTCTCTTTCAATCTATTGTGAGTAATGGGGGCATCTTTTTCTAAAAAAAAAGTCTAAAACAAAATTGTAATTATGACATGTATACCATAATATATTGCATATCATTAAAAAAAGATACAACTGTGTCAATATTTTGCACAATGATGCCCTCCATCCATTTTTAAGAAGTATTAAGATTAAAATAAAGAAAAAAGGTAATGCCAACTTATTTTATTAAACATGTATGAACGTGATCGGAGGTATTAAAAACGCATGGCAATAAGTCAAAATTTAAATAAATGCATATTTCCATCTTGATCTAAATAAAGGGGGGAAAAAGGATGAATAGGTTAAAGGAAACTAAATTATTAGAAGGGGTCTTGGTTTCAAATCCAACTACATATTTAGTGAAGCCACAAATCCTATAAGTGAAGCCCTGAAAAAGTTGCCCATAACTTTTGACTGGATTTGTGGCTTCACTTGTAGGCATAAAAACCCCTGAAAAACTCATTTAAAATGTTTCATTTAGCAGAATTCATCACTCCATGAGAGAGAGAGAGAGCCAAAATAAATTAAACATTACCACCACTCATGAAGATCAACAAAATGTTGAGCCCATGAACCGAACAAGAAAAAAAGCCAAAACAAATAAAAAAAGCAGAAGAGAAAAAAAACAATAGACAAAACGGGCTCATGCAAGAGCCGCTAGCCCAGAGGGCGGCAAAAGAAAGGGAGCGTAAGTAGGAGGGAGCGTAAGATCACTAAGATGCATACGCAGGATCACATAAACATCTACCAAAATTTTATGCCCCAGGTTATGAATGTTAACCGAAATTTGACGAAAATGAGCATCGTTTTGCACCATCCAAACAAACCACCAAGCGGTAAGCAACCACGTTCGCCAGATCAACCTCCACATTGTGCTACGCCTAAAACAAACCAAGCCAAAGATCAGATCTAGCGCAAAGGACTCCTCCTTAACAAACACTTTTGGATGCCTCCAGGTCCTGCCGAAGAGTTCCACAAATATTGGGCAAGACCAGAACAAGTGAAACGTAGATTCTTCCGCAGCTTGACAAAGCACACACCAACTTGGGAGCTGAATGCCCCACTTCTTTAAATTATTGTGGGTTTGGATCCTATCATACAAAATTAACCAAACCAAGACATGAGAACGGGGAGAAGGTCCCTTCGCCCAAAGCATATTCTCGAGCAACCAATCAGCCCCTGGGGGGAGCAACGATCTATATACTTATGAGGTGAGGAACTCTTCGCTTGGCGCTAACGCCCACTGCAACCACTGACCAAAAATTTTGGAGTCCTCAAAATGGTCTCTGAAGAAGGCTAAAGCCCTCAACCACAATTTACGCAAGTGCAAGAACGCCAAACCCCTGGTTCCTAGACGAATCGGAATAAGAGCAAGAGCTCCATATTTAGCAAGAAGCAAACAAGCACAAGGGTTATCAGGTTGGTGGGCCAACCAACATTGCTTGGCGACAAGAACAATGCTCCGCAGTTTGGGGACAGGAATACCTAAACAAGCCATACGCTGAGGTAAGACCACCAAACACCAACCAATCAAGTGACGCTTACCCTTGAGTTGACACCCAGACCAAAGAAAACCTGCCAGCAAGCGCGTCAGCTGCTTCTCTACTCCCACAGGCATCACAAACACATACATGAAAATTTTTGGAATAGTGAAAAGAACATGTCTAACTAAAGTCAAACGACTAGCGATGGAGAGATAAGACGACTGCCACGAAAGTAATTTGCACTTCACTTTTTGAAGCGTTGGAGCCCATGCAGAAGAAGAGATGTGCTTCACTTGTTACGGCAACCCCAGGTACATTATAGGCATGTCATAAATAGTGCAATTAAAAATCCTCCTAACTGCAAGCATATTGGACTGAACATTGAACATGGTAAGAGAGCATTTGGTCTCATTTAGAAAAAGCCCTGATAGAGAGAGGAAGAACTCAAAGATAAGCTTGAACCTAAGCATCTGCTGAACATTTGCACGACAAAAAATGATCATATTATCAGAATAAGTAAGAACATGACTAGGGAACTCCGGAACCTGCAAAGAATCATTGAAACACAATAATGCAACCCGTTTAAGCAAGACCACAAGACCCTCAACAACCGCATTGAACAACAAAGGCGAGAGGAGACACCCTTGCCGCAGACCCCGCCCCAGCTTGAACCGGTCTCCTCTAATACCATTGATATTTAACATGGCCTGGGCATTTGAGACCAGCGCTCTCACCCAATCAGAAAAATGATGACCAATACCGAAATTCGCTAACATTTGAAATAAGAAGGGCCATTGTATGAAATCAAAAGCTTTATGAAAGTCTAATTTAAGGACAAAATAAGGCTGACCGCTATGCTGCAAGGAATGAATAACCTCGGACGCCATGATGAACGAGTGTTGGACCCTCTTATTACAGATGAAGGCGAACTAAGAGTCTGAAAAAATCTAGTGAGCTACCGATTTCAGCCTATTCGCCAAAACCTTGGCAAACATCCGATAGAGAGCACTCATAACTGAGATTGGGCAAAACCGAGAAATATCAGTGGCCTCACATCTTTCAGAATGAGCGAAATAATAGCTACATGAAAATGATAAGGCAGTCTAGAGTTACGATAAAACTTATCAAACATGCTCACCACGTCCGATTTAACACAGTCCCAAAAGATTCTAAAAAAGTTGACATAAAACTCATTAATGTCGAGCTCTTTTCAACCCGACAGATCCTTAATGGCCTTGAAAATCTCATCTTCAGAGAACCTCCTTTGCATAGATCTGGCTTGCTCATGCTGAATTGACACAACTAGGAAATTACCAAAGACACCCTCCATAGTTAACGAAGCAGAATATAAAGCCTTAAAATATAGCGAGACTATCGAATTAACATGTTGATTGAGATAGAAAACACTCCCAATGGAGATAGAAGGAACAACCTTCCTCCTACAATGACGGGAAGCATATGAGTGAAAAATTTAGTGTTGTTATTTCACCCCAGGCCTCTGCTTCCAACGAATTTTCTCTATGACCCTTCAGCTTTTCAAGAGCATAGTTAATTCTAAGAACCTGGCCTGGAGACTGAGAAGTTGCAAATCAGAAAGAGAGTCAGGAGAAGACATAGACTGATACAACGTAGAAATCTCATGATCCCATGCAGCCATTTGCTAAAATTTCTTCACATTACGACTATGAAGTCAAGATTTGATATCCTTAGCTAGACGAGAAAGCTTCTTTTAAACCAGAAGCACTGCCTAATGCTCATCAAAAGGCTTGTTCCAAGAATTAGCAATAACCGAGAGAAAATCTGGCTCCCGAAGCCACCATTCTTCAAATGCAAAGCTTCTAGTGAGATGAAAGCCATCCCCTCAATGAGTGATGATCTTCCCATGATCTAAGATTGAGTGAGCAAGCAACACACACTTAACATTGAAAATGAGGTCGAATAAATTAGGGGTGACAAAAACCCTGTCAAGGACCCTACATCACGAGCGAGACCGCCTATTCGACCAAGAGAAGAGCTCCTCGGTTAAAGGAATAAGGTAGAGGAGATACCGATGAACAAAGTCTTGAAAATCTCACATAGAGGGATTAGGAATGACGATGTTATTAGAGTCATGAATCGATAACAAACAATTGAAATCCCCCATAAGAAGGTGACACTCTTTGCTGGAAACGACTACCCCATCTAAATCATCCCAAAACACGAGCCTCATGGCGGCGAGATTAGGGCCATAAACAACAGAAACTACTACCCTTCTACCAACTGCTTGCAAATTAAAAGCAACAGACTGAGAGAAAAGACCCACATCCAGTTGAGATAAATTTAAAGACTGCTTTCTCAAGATAAGAATACCTCCGACATGATTAACTGCAAGCTTAAAGAAATAGTCAGCTCCCTGCCAAATGCTAGAGGCGACCGTGAGCGAAATGACCTCCATTTTAGTTTCACATAAAGCAAGTAGGTCGAGCTTCTCCTCCCTAACCCAATTAGCTAGAAACAAACATTTTGTGAGGCAATTTAAGCCCCTAATATTCCAACAAACAGTTTTCATGACACAAAATCAGAAAAAACTCGAGGATGGTGGTACCAAGATGTTCTTCTTGGGGACCTAGCATCGATAGCCGAAATAATTGACGAAGGCATCCTCCTTCTTCGCTGACCATTTATGATTTGCCGAACACCTCCGACACTAACAGACGACCTCGAGTGACCATTGAGAAGGCCCAACTGCTCGCAGTCTGCTCCACCAGAATGGCAGAGGGAGTCTCCAATAATAGCAAAGATCGCTGAAATCGTAGAATCCATATCAACATCTATAGCTTGCAGTTGCGAAGAGGAGAGAATGATATCCAACAACCTAGCTGCATCGACAACCTCGACACCCAGGGGCTGTGGACTGGGACGCTGCTGAAGCAAAGGCATAAACAGGTGGCTACCCTGACCCCACGCTGGACTACCGGATGAGACACCATTTGGCAGATGAAAAAATCTCAGAGACATAATGCGATACAGGAAGAGGATGCAGAACCGAGAAGCTAAGCACCATGCATCTGATTGCTAGGTTGGTTCTAGCATTAAACGCGATAAGATTGATAACCAAATAATCAGAGCAACTGGAGGGAAAATAATAAGGGATGATGGCAAAATAATCTTTTGCCCACCACGTGCAAGCATACCCAACCACGCCTCCAAGCTGAAACGAGAAGGAATACAAATAGAAGCAAACACCGGGCCCCGAGCATGAGAAATAATGAGCGACTGAACTCGAGTAGAGAAAACATTGCTAGCAGGGCCAAATTTTTGTGAGCCCACCCTTAGCAAAACTTTCGATGGCGAGGATGGAAAATTTGTCCTATGCTCCCCACGAGCATGCCTACCCAAATGCACCACTGTTCCATCTCGAGAATCGGCGTAAAAAGAATCAGACGTCGAGTTCCATGCAGGATAAATAATGAGTGGCCGATCTCCAAGAGAGGAAACATTGATGGCAAAGCTAGATTTTTTGGGGCTCACCTCTGGCAGAACTTGCGATGGCTGAGAGATGCCATCATAAGCCGGAGATAGGGCTAACATAACCAGAGCAGCTGACGGAAAAGAAAGCCCGAAGTGCCATGGCCGGACCGGGACACAGATAGACCCAATCTTGACCGCATGGAAAGAATTCACCAGCTTTTGAATATTGCCAATCTGCACCCATGGCGAGAAGAATAATTTTTGGGGAGGTCGTTCAGGATTCTGACTTGCATGATGACGCCCAACCCAGAAAAATCTTGAGTGACTAGATTTTGCCCCAATGAATAGGGATGGAAGGGCTAGATCGCCTTCGCTTCCAAACTGGGTGACGACGAGAGAGAAAAGATGATCCGCACTTATGACAATCAAAGCATTTCTGAAAGTTCAAAGAGAAACAAGCAATACACCACCAATCCCCCAGCCTGGCATGACTCAACTGAGATCTAGAGCGAACAACATGGAAGGAGCTTTGACAAGAAGATGGGACCTGCTGGAATCCCTGATCAACAGCCCATTCTGAAAGTTCCCGAACGAAGAAAGGCAAAATAAGCATCTCCTTAACAGAGCACGCTTTGAGAGGCACCCGCCTAATCGCTCGCATAAAATACCAAAGAGAGAGAGAGAGAGAGAGAGAGAGAGAGAGAGAGAGAGAGAGAGAGAGAGAGAGAGAGAGTAGGTTCTTGTTATTCAAATGTTGATCTTCACTGAAACAGACAATGCAGATCACATCTAAGAGGTCAAACAACGTGTAATTTGATCAAAACAACTTATAACAATGAGATCTCAAGGTGCTATAGAGATGTTCAGTTCTCATGTTTAGCTTCTTAATTGGGTATTGAAAATGTACCTTCAATTTTAGATCATTGGTATTGTTACTGGAGCGAGGATGGGATCATTATTGGATCCAATTAGATCTTTGAGGGTAAATCTGAGTTTGGTTGCGGATAGGTTTTGATGTCTTCTTTAAATCGTTGTAATTTTGAAAAGATTTTTAAATGTAAAACATGTGAAAACCAGACATCAAATAATAAAAACCGGTTCTCACTAGTGGATGAGACCGGGTCGAACTCAGGGAACGGGAATATTTCGTATTCAAATACACAAATCTAAACTATTCTTTATTGCCGAATTATTGAAATGTAAAATGTTTAAGAAAAGTAAAACAACTAACTATTACAACAAATGAATACCCTTCGCAGAGGGCGTAAAGTGCAATATTTACAAACCCAATTAAATTCCTAATTCTAAACTAAAAAGTAAAAATCTTCTATCTTCGTACTTCGTGTCACGTAGTCTCTTCTGCTCCAATTTCGTGCAATCCTGCACAAGTCAAACGAAACACAAGCAATACCAGAAAAAAAAAGAAATAGAATGTACTAAAATATACTACTAATCGCTAAGAATACGAAAGAAATCATTAAAGAAATCTAAATGACAATTTTAAATGCAAATAATATATTTTTTTATTTTTATTGAGTCTAGCTAACTACTTGCAACTATTTTTAATATCAAAGAATCAATTAGCCTAATATCAAAATACTAAGTAATCTAAGTACTAAGTAATATCTAAAAAAAAATCAGCTTAATTCTTATCATCAGATAATTCGATATCTCAAACTGAATCTAGATATCCAATTAAGTCGGTCCAGCATCATATCATTCTTGCCGGAAAAACAAATAGCAAAGTGATAATTCTGATAGACTGAAATTTTATTCAAAGTTCAACTATTTGATAAAATCAGAGATCAAAGTCAATCAGCTTTGGAAAACAGTAGTCAGATTCAAAAATCGGTAATTTCCCCCTTCATATGATATTCAGACATCCGATCAAATTTTAAAACAAAACATTTACTGTTATTTCCAACAGAAGTAATGTTTACCGGAAGATGTAATGAACAGTAGCCACCAGAAAAATGTAATTATTTCCGATTCTCAATCGTGAATGAGGAATATCAATATCATTGAATCAGTTTATTTTCACTCAGAAAAATCATTCACCAAAAGAAAAATGCATCGACCAGCAATGGACACAACATCATATACGTTTACTTTCAGATGATAAAATTTGAAATCCACTAGAATGAATCTGCCGGATAGATATTACGGCAGATCAAGATTTATTTTATCGTGGAATTTCCGGTATCTTACAGATGATCTGGATCCAGATAATCTCAGATGAACCAAAAACAGAACAATTAATTTATCCAGATCCAGATGATCTGGATCATCTATACTTGCGATGCTGTATGAAATCCGGCGATAGATTCAGATCAGAGTAAACCCAACGCATGGTTCCGTTGCTATGATGATGCACATTTTCTGTGTTTTTTTTTTTCTTTTTACGTTTTCTCTTTTTTTTTTAGTTTTAGTTTTTCACAGGAAATCAATATCAATTGAATATAAAGAAACAAATGAAGAAAATCTGAAGATGAAAGAAGAATAAGAATGAAGATCAGAGGAAGAAAAAGAAAAAGAAGAAGAAGATGAAGATGAAGATCATAAGATCACCGTACCTTAGAGGGGTTAGGAAAGAATGTGGCGACCTCCACCACCACTGCCATCGCCGAAATGAGGAGCTTCCACCACTGCCGCCGGCTGGAGTGTAGACATAGAAAGAGGGAGAAAGAGAAGTTAGGGAAAGGGATAGCCACCGACAATGGTGGAGGGAAGAGAGAAGAGAGGGAATAGAAGGGAAGAGGGGAAAGAAGGGCTCAGGCGTGAATGGGAGGAGGCGCCCCTTTTTTGTGATTTTGGGGGGTTTTTAAAAGCTTTCAAACCGGCTGGAACCGGTTCAAACAGAATTTTTTTCAGTTCAAAAACAATGCAAACCGGTTCCAGCCGGTTTGCTTATTCATTTTTTTTTTAGTTTTTTTTAAAATTCAACAACCTTGTAAACCAGTTTATTAAAAAAATTACAAACAAAACTTTATTTCATTTATAAGGAAAATAAAAACTATTCTACTAATTTTTTTCTTTTCTAAAAAAAACAAACATTTAAAATGATTTTAAAAACTATTTTCTCTATTTTTTTATTTTTAATTTTTACTTTTAATAAAAACTAACACTAAACTACTATGAATATAACAAAAACTAAAATATGTATAAAAATGTAAAATAAAACTATTTTTTTCATGCATTTTCTATTTTTAAATCATTTTAGCACATTTACTCGAAAACTAACATAAAATTGGGTTTTTGAAACATTATTTTATAAAATCATGCATATTTAAATGTTAATAAACCCTGAATTATATGCATGATCAAATACCCCCATGCTTATGTTTTGCTAGTCCTCGAGCAAACTAGAAAAATGCAAGAAACCAAACTATCACCTAACTCACTTTCGTAGGAATCACGGTTGCATTTAGCTCATGCAACAAGCCCTTTCAATCCCTGGGTTACCCCAGTGGACGAGTAAGGTCTCGTGAGGGTTTGCAGTGATGCTACCCACAAACATCTCTGCCATGTATGCATAATATTACACATTCTCATAAGCAGTAGGTAATTAAAGACTTTGTTTTCACAAATATTTCCTGTTATTTCAAAATCATAATATAATTAGAATCTTTTATGTACCACCACAGAAAAAGAATTTCTTTCACTTTTCTAAATATCACAGTTATTTATGTTTTATTCTTAGAAAATCCAATAAAAACATATTATTATTTACTTATCCTCACTCATATGTTTTCTGCACAGGTTTTCTCAATCACACTTTTAAGCATTGAACTTTTCTTTCTTTTTAAGCTCTTTTCTCTTTTTTTTTCTTTTCACGCTTTTTCTTTTTGCGCACTTATTTTTCTCATATAGCTTGCGTGTGGTCTGCTTTTATGCCTTGTGCAATGTCAATATCTTCTATACTTTTTCAATACATACCAAAAGATATCAACTAAGACATAAAAGTGACTTCCTTCATTCACCTTTATAACATGAGAGTCAAACATTTCAACTTGTATCTGTTCTCAGTTACTTAGGTTCACGAAGTTTTCCACTCTTCTTTATGAAAATGGACTTAAAAGTTTCAACTTACATCTAAGTTCCATCTACTAAGGATTGTGGAATTATCCAAACAACCTAACGCATGCTTTTTCTCACTTTTTGAGCTCATTTTTTTTTACGCTTTTATTCATTTGCTTAGTTTTTCAAAAATAAAACTGTACATATTCATATTTATGATTCAAAATAAACTCTAACATGTATCTATCATCATTTCCTCGAAATCCGCATAAACAACCATAATTTTTAGATCTATGTCAGAAAAAATTTTCATGGGGCTTAAAAATCCTCTAAAAACATCAGATTTGAAATAACATTCATATAAGTTCAAACTCTTTCTTTAAAAATCTACTTTTTATGAGAGATGTGTAAACATGTGCAAGAACGTAAACAGAAATATCAAGGTGTGCATTCTACACCCTCCCCCATGCTTGAATGACACTGTCCCAGTGGCACTCCCCCATGCTTGAATGAAACTAAGTGAATGCACATGAGAGAATTAAATGAGGGAAAAGAGTAGAATGACCTGACATGAATTAAAAATGCACGTTCTATGAATGTAATGAATGTAATGTATATATGACAAAACATGAAACTCTTAGAAAAGATAGAAAACGAAAAATAAAACCAAATGAAATCTACAAATCCTAACAACAAATGTAAAACTATACAGAATATGGGTTGCCTCCCATAAAGCGCTAAGTTTCACGTCCCCAACCAGACGGATCCCTGGAAAAATCCTTCATCGTCCATGAGATCAATGGACATGAAGTTAGGCTCAACCGGGCTCTATGTAAAAAATAGTGTCATCTGTGACACTACGCACTGTGTTTCCATCCCTTCTACCTCCAAATATAGCACCATGACTCTCTTGACATTGTGAAGGGTTACTGGGTCTATAATGTGTCTAGGAGGGCTGATGGGATAGGGGAATGGATTGGTTTCGCCAACCTGTGTTATATGAAGATGTAAATGAATCGGGCATGGGTCTAGCGAAACCTTGGGCAGCATTCACCTGCTCCTGAACGAATTCAGGATATAAGGGCGCTGCCGGACAATCTGAAACACAATGTGCAGGGCTAGCACATAGCTCGCACACTCTTTCTACTGGACTTCTCGAAGAATTGGCTAGGAATTGATCTAACTTCCTAGTCAACTGGTCAACCTTGGTACGCAATTCTAACTCAGACCCAACTTCGGAAATCCCAACTTTCCTAGGACCACTAGACAGAGATGTAGTCCTATCGAGCCGTGAAGACAAGGTATGATGCATCGTGTTTTCACTCAAGGTCTCGAATAGAGACCACGCCTCGTCCTCACTCTTGAGCATAAAAGTGCCCCCACAAGACGAATCAACCATTTGACGATGCTTTTCAGTAAGCCCGTCATAAAAATACTGCACCAACTGCCAACGAGGCACCTGGTGATGGGGACACTTGCGGAGAAGATCTTTCAATCTCTCCCAAGACTCGTGAAATTGTTCTCCCTCAATTTGAGAAAAACTGGTTATAGCTTTACGAAACTGATTCGTTTTACCAATTGGGAAGTATTTTTTTAAAAATTCTCTTTGCATTCCTTCCCAAGTAGTAATACGAACCGTCTCAAGAGATTTTAACCAGTGCTTGGCTTTATCTTTGAGAGAGAACGGAAACAAAGTTAACCTCATAGCATCATCTCCAAAGTTATTAATTCGCACAGTCGAGCAAATCTCAAGGAATTCGTCGAGATGACGATATGGGTCCTCATTGCTAAGGCCATAAAACGAAGGTAACATTTGAATCACACTGGCCTTAATCTCAAAATGGCTCGCTCCTACATCATGTCTCGTGATGCAGGAGGTAGGAGTATACGTATTTGGCATGAAGTACTCCCTCAAAGGACGGATCAATTGATGATCGTCAGCCATTGCTTACACCTTAGAGTAGACCGGTGTAGCACACGTCCTAACTCTGGGTTTTCTACCTAACTTACGCACTAAGCGGCCAAACCACGCAAACCACAAAGCGAGTAAACTAAAAACAACAAAAACTAAACAAACATCACGCAGTTACACATAACAGAGATTATGCAAAGAAATATGAAATCTATGTGTACGGTACCAATCGTACACAGTCATCTCTAAGGGGTCCTAATAGGTGGACTGTGCAGAAAAGTAAGCTCGTCTCTAAGATATGCACATACGTGGTTCTAAACCTAAATGCAACACAAACACTAGGCAATAAAGTGAATACTAATATTACGCCGTTCCCCGGCAACGGCGCCAAAAATTTGATGTCTTCTTTAAATCGTTGTAATTTTGAAAAGATTTTTAAATGTAAAACATGTGAAAACCAGACATCAAATAATAAAAATCGGTTCTCACTAGTGGATGAGACCGGGTCGAACTCAGGGAACGGGAATATTTCGTATTCAAATACACAAATCTAAACTATTCTTTATTGCCGAATTATTGAAATGTAAAATGTTTAAGAAAAGTAAAACAACTAACTATTACAACAAATGAATACCCTTCGCAGAGGGCGTAAAGTGCAATATTTACAAACCCAATTAAATTCCTAATTCTAAACTAAAAAGTAAAAATCTTCTATCTTCGTACTTCGTGTCACGTAGTCTCTTCTGCTCCAATCTCGTGCAATCCTGCACAAGTCAAACGAAACACAAGCAGTACCAGAAAAAAAAAGAAATAGAATGTACTAAAATATACTACTAATCGCTAAGAATACGAAAGAAATCATTAAAGAAATCTAAATGACAATTTTAAATGCAAATGATATATTTTTTATTTTTATTGAGTCTAGCTAACTACTTGCAACTATTTTTAATATCAAAGAATCAATTAGCCTAATATCAAAATACTAAGTAATCTAAGTACTAAGTAATATCTAAAAAAAATCAGCTTAATCCTTATCATCAGATAATTCGATATCTCAAACTGAATCTAGATATCCAATTAAGTCGGTCCAGCATCATATCATTCTTGCCGGAAAAACAAATAGCAAAGTGATAATTCTGATAGACTGAAATTTTATTCAAAGTTCAACTATTTGATAAAATCAGAGATCAAAGTCAATCAGCTTTGGAAAACAGTAGTCAGATTCAAAAATCGGTAATTTCCCCCTTCATATGATATTCAGACATCCGATCAAATTTTAAAACAAAACATTTACTGTTATTTCCAACAGAAGTAATGTTTACCGGAAGATGAAATGAACAGTAGCCACCAGAAAAATGTAATTATTTCCGATTCTCAATCGTGAATGAGGAATATCAATATCATTGAATCAGTTTATTTTCACTCAGAAAAATCATTCACCAAAAGAAAAATGCATCGACCAGCAATGGACACAGCATCATATACGTTTACTTTCAGATGATAAAATTTGAAATCCACCGGAATGAATCTGCCGGATAGATATTACGGCAGATCAAGATTTATTTTATCGTGGAATTTCCGGTATCTTGCAGATGATCCAGATGATCTGGATCCAAATAATCTTAGATGAACCAAAAACAGAACAATTAATTTATCCAGATCCAGATGATCTGGATCATCTATACTTGCGATGCTGTATGAAATCCGGCGATAGATTCAGATCAGAGTAAACCCAACGCATGGTTCCGTTGCTATGATGATGCACATTTTCTGTGTTTTTTTTTTCTTTTTACGTTTTCTCTTTTTTTTTTAGTTTTAGTTTTTCACAGGAAATCAATATCAATTGAATATAAAGAAACAAATGAAGAAAATCTGAAGATGAAAGAAGAATAAGAATGAAGATCAGAGGAAGAAAAAGAAGAAGAAGAAGAAGATGAAGATGAAGATGAAGATCATAAGATCACCGTACCTTAGAGGGGTTAGGAAAGAATGTGGCGACCTCCACCACCACTGCCATCGCCGGAATGAGGAGCTTCCACCACTGCCGCCGGCTGGAGTGTAGACATAGAAAGAGGGAGAAAGGGAAGTTAGGGAAAGGGATAGCCATCGGCAATGGTGGAGGGAAGAGAGAAGAGAGGGAATAGAAGGGAAGAGGGGAAAGAAGGGCTCAAGCGTGAATGGGAGGAGGCACCCCTCTTTTGTGATTTTGGGGGATTTTTAAAAGCTTTCAAACCGGCTGGAACCGGTTCAAACAGAATTTTTTTCAGTTCAAAAACAATGCAAACCGGTTCCAGCCGGTTTGCTTATTCATTTTTTTTTTAGTTTTTTTTAAAATTCAACAACCTTGTAAACCAGTTTATTAAAAAAATTACAAACAAAACTTTATTTCATTTATAAGGAAAATAAAAACTATTCTACTAATTTTTTTCTTTTCTAAAAAAAACAAACATTTAAAATGATTTTAAAAACTATTTTCTCTATTTTTTTATTTTTAATTTTTACTTTTAATAAAAACTAACACTAAACTACTATGAATATAACAAAAACTAAAATATGTATAAAAATGTAAAATAAAACTATTTTTTTCATGCATTTTCTATTTTTAAATCATTTTAGCACATTTACTCGAAAACTAACATAAAATTGGGTTTTTGAAACATTATTTTATAAAATCATGCATATTTAAATGTTAATAAACCCTGAATTATATGCATGACCAGGTTTGATCTTGATCTGACCAGAAAGAACCCAAAGATGGTGAATATTCAATTCTGACTTGAGCACTCCCAGGTTGATCGGGTAATAAGCCTATCGACCGCGGCCAAGTGTTCTCTTGTGAGGCTTGGGTTCGGATTGGACCAATGGATAGTCATCATGTTAGAGACCATTATACTGGGTTGGAGTTACATGATGGTTGGAACATATGGCTGATGCAACAAAGGCTGCATGAAACTTGTGTCTAATATCTGACCCAGTTTCAACCCAAATTTCAACCTGTGGTTTGATTTTTCTCTGACCATGTTTGAATCTAGCATATGTAAGACTGGTCTGACTTGAGTCCAATTCTTTTTCATGCATTACTATAATGAAGGCCAGATCCTTTTCTGCATAAATGATTTTTTTTTTCATTTCATTCTTCCACTCGTCGCTCTCCGGTCTACCATTATCCCGGAGGAACAAAGGAAACAAGCCCTTGTTGATCCGTTGTCGGATCCTCATAACAGAGGTGGTTTCTCATTACTTTATGCACGGCAGCAAGCCTCGTCAGTGATCAGTTTGTTCATACAGAATCGGCCTCCCCATACCACGACAAAAAAAAGTTGGAACAATATGCAGGCAAGAAGCGTTGTATGCATTTACAAAGATTCTTTTTAGATGGAGTTCTTTATTGAGCTTGTGGTTTGGTGTGCCTCCTGCCTAGTTAAAAAAAATATTTAAAAGTCCAGTCCTAGCCCAACCCTGATTCCATATGAAATAGATTTTTATCCATTTTTGTAGGCTAGTCCTAGCCCAACCCTGACTGCAGCAAATAGTTTGATTTGTCTAGATTTTTATTAATAATTGTAGCCATTTTTCTTTTATCTCAAAATTTTTTTTTGGGGGGTGCTGCCCCCGAACCCCAGACCATTACACTAGATTTTTTTTTTGTGCCACACACCTGTTTTCCCCTCCCCCCCCCCCCCACCACCACATGAATCCTAGCTACGCCCCTGAGGACCGTGATGGTAAGTATGACAGGCATAGCCAGCGTCACTAGGTCTCTTATCTTGAGGGCGATTTCTTCTTGTAAATATAAAGACCACCAGGCTAAGTGGTCATAGTGAAACGACTTGCTTGCCATGTCGCTAATTCAAGTACAAATTACGCTTGGTACTAGTCATGACATAGTTACAAGGGTACATAATGGACATGGGAAGCAATTTGTGAAATGGAAATGAAGAAGTGGGTGTTCAAAAGTAGTATGAAGCGTGATGCGCAATTCATTTTTGAAGCGATTATGGAAGCATATGAAAAGTGAAAAAAAAGTATGGGAATCGTGGGAGAAGAGAAAAACTAATAAATATTAATATGAAAAATATAAAAAACAACAAGAAAACGAGGGAGAAGCGATAGAAATTAATCAAGTGAAAAAATGAAGGAAAAGCGAGAGAAAAATTATTTGAGAAGCAAATGGAAGAAGTGTTTTCCCACGCTTCCCCGTGACACTAATTAAAGACATTGAGGGTTTTGACTGGGTAACATCACAAAATTAAGAATATGTGTGTTCTTATGCAGTTTGAGTTGGCATGGGAATAAGATTTGCTACAAATTTTATCCATTTAGGCATGAATCAGTTCAGGTTGTTATGGTATAAGTACAAATTAGTTCGTGTACAACTGTGTTCGAGTTCGGGTCAGTGTAGGTACATATGCAAAGGTTGGGCTCCTAAAATTCAAATCGGTTCCACTCATCCCCTATGTCATTCCTATCTTCACACCCCTCCTTGAAATTTCATTGATGCAACTTGTTTTGGTCAAATCAGTCTCCACAGAAGTGATCTATATCATCATTTACTGAATACCCACATTTAAATTTCCGAAATCCTATTTGTTCTCAAGACTTTTGGAAATTTAAAATTCAACAGTTGACAAAACACAAAATTTTGTGATTTAAAAAATCATATTTTTTGCTGAAAAAATATGATCCAAAGGTCAATTCTTACTAAATCGAGTGTATTGAATCCATCTATAGGGTCAAATTTGACCAAAAACAACTTTCATCGTAAGATTTAAGAGGAGTATGACAAAGGGGGATGACATATGAGATGAGTGGAACGGAACTTCCTAAAATTATATACCCAATAACCAACATGTTCTACCACCTAAGTGGTATCCCATGTGGTAAGCGGAGTTTGGTGTCAAGCTGAAGGCCCAGGATCAAATTCTTCTGCCACATCGGGGTTGTTGTTCTGGTAGGGGTCCACCTAACCCCAGTTTGCCTTTCAGAAAAAAAAAACAGCTTGTTCTTCATTCATGGGTTCATAAAATTGAGTTGGGTCGGGTCTAGCAAGTTCGGTTTGGGTTATGGATTAACCAACCCACTTAGACGATGTTCAGTGAGAGAACCCCCAAAATTGGATCATGTCCTGTTAGCCAATTCACATCCAAAGAGCTAGCAGTAACATGTAGTATCCACATAGAGTTCTTGGTCATTCACATCACAAGGGCACAGGCACTAATCATGATTTGCTACAAAATCAAGATGCAAGTTTGCCAAATTTTGGAAAATAAGACATGACAACATGGATTTCTATTTTTAATCATTTAGAAATATTTTTTGATATTTTAATATATAAGGCTATATTTATAATTGAAAATAATGTTAAAACTATTAAAGTTATTAAAAAATTATAAAATATGATCATAGTGTCATAGCACGCCGTATGTTGCGTCCCTGTGACGTATTTTGACATTGTTAACCTAAATTCAACGTGTTCCCATCTGGGGATTAATTGGGTTTTAGCTAAACCCTGTGTTCAGAACTAGTGATCGGGCCGAACACATTATATGTATTCTACCCCAACCACTTGATGCCACATATGCATGCCCCCTCCTTCAAGAGGCCAAACACATAGGCCTATGGCAGTGGACCAGGGCTGGGGACACGGTCTCCACCCCGCCCTGTCTCAAAATCCTACCCTCCATCCCCGCATGGGTTTTGATTTTAACCTCCATCCTCGCCACCATCTCCGTTTCATGTTCTCCGTTCCCAGTCCAAACGGGGTGAGACCTGTTTTCCCTTGGTCCACTGCCATGTCTAAAGAAGGATTGGGGACGGGACGGGATGGGGTGGGGATCGGGGATGGGGCGGGCCGAGGGAAAGTGTAATCCTCGCCTTCATCCCCGTATGGGTTTTGATTTTAACTTCCATCCACGCCTCCATCCCCGTTTCATGTCATCCATCCCCAGTCCAAACAGGGTGAGGCATGTTTCCCCTCGGTCCACTGCCATCTCTAAAGAAGGATTGGGGACAGGATGGGACAGGGCGGGGGAAAGCGTAAGAACATCCCAGCCTCCATCCCTGCATGGGTTTTGATTTTAACCTCCATCCCCGTTTTATGTCCTCCACTGCCATCAACGGCCAAACACACTGTATGTGTTTATCCCAATTACATAACCACGCCTCTGGTTTCCTTGGTACCATTCATTGTAGTGGCAGTTTCTTTTTTTTTTTAAACCGACAAAAAACCACCTCAATCACAAAACACCAGGTCTACCTTGCCCACCGGAGATTACACCTAGTTTTGGCCTTGTGACAAGAGATGAGCACCCATGGGTTTTAAACTCGGGATGTCCCTTCAGCTTGATGATGTTTACGAGTTGCCCATCAGACAAATAAGTCATCATGGAGATAGATATCTTAGTGGCACTGCTGGTGAGAGCTCTTTGCTACGATTGTAGTGGTACATAGAATTTAGAAAAAGAGGAATAAGCGCAGGGTGAGAAACTTCAAGTTCAATTGTTCAATAGAATAGAAGACATCAAATCAGTTGAAAGAAATAAAAAAATAATTATATAAACACTTAAAATTTGAATAAAAAAGGAAATGCCTTGATCTAGAGTGAGAAAATTTTGAATTTTTTGCAAGCAAAGGTTATAGGGAAATGCTTAATGAAGTGGCACGAACATGACAAGATTATGCACCCCACGTATTTCTTTCTAAGGTGCTGAATCTAAGTTGCCTAATTCTTTTGGCACATCTCTTGATGTTTCCAATAGTCAGTATTTTAACTAGGGGTGTCAACGGGACATGTTTACCCAAACGAACCTGTACCAAACCCTATAGGGTTTGGGTATGGTGATAAATAAGAAGACTTGATTAAGACCTGGGGTCCAAACATAAAGGTCCGATTAATACATTGACTCGAGTATAGTTTATAAAATTTTATACCAGACCCGAGTTTCGATTAAGACCCCCAAATTTTCAAGGTAAAAATGATATAAAAAAATATTGTTTTACGAGGTATGGCCTGGGTTTGGTTCATTTAGTTCTTATCGGGTTTGGGTATAGTTTCTTTTATAATGGATCTGATTAGACCCAGGTCCAGACCAGATACCATACCCGAAAATCAGGGTCAGGTCTGATTCCACCTCGGTGCAAACCAAACCTGACCCGTTGCCACGCCTAATGTTAACCACTTCCTTTCACATTGGACTCAAAATTGAGCTAAAAGCATCCAAGTAGTAAGCGCAACCCAAGATAAATGCACTTTTATCTCTACTTTACCAGTACTTCTATGAGAATCCGCAGATAAACTCGTCTCTTTTTTATAAAAATGACACGATATTTATAAAGTTCCTCCGAAAAAACAAATTCAATTGGGTCCATACAAACCATATTTTCATCTTGATCTTTACTTACAATTACTAATTTTTTATTTAACTCACAAAGGTTTTGTACATCGAGTAGGGGTGACTTGTGAATGTCACCAAGTTGGTGGGATATAACACGCTCGAAACCCTCCCACTAATGGTGTTCCTGTTAGAAAATTGTGTGGGCCTACATACATTGAACCATACATCGTAAAATTGTCATAGATTCAGGTCTAGTTTATGTGATCTAATCTGGTTGAGCTCTGTGATGTCTCATATGGTATGATACACCATGTGGAGAGACCTGCTCTGTCTACAATTCTGTAATGGGCTGAATTAGAGACAGATTCCTAAACACATTAGGTTATGATCCCCAAACCTTATATAATGGCCCTCTCTTCAGGCCCTCCATAAGTCAAAAAGAGAATTCAATCCATCTCTCATTAGGTTTAGAGAAAGGAAAATGGCCACACATATAGGTTCTGAAAGATCATACCGTCAATGATCTAACGAAATGCTTATGGAATCAAGTACACTTTCACATCAAGTTTGGTTTCTATTTTCATTTCAATGATTTAGCGAGAACATGTAAATTGGTTATCTTTGGTTTTCAGTGGATTTCTAAATTCCAACAATTGGTATCAGAGTGATCATGTTCTCGTTGAATCGTTAAAAAATTATGATTTTATATATTTTGTATTTTTCTTATTTTTTTGCTATAATCCATTGTGATTGTAGATCATCGTCGGGCAAAAAGGACCATCGGGCCCTTCGTTTGGTTGTTGATTGAGTAGAAGGGCTATTCAACCTTTCCCCTTTTTTCAGATCGCTGGACAGATGGATGCTCGGTCCGAACATCATTCAGCCAGGCCTGATGCCTGTTTAGATCTGCCGAAATAGGCGTTTGGCTACTTTGATCATCACACAACATAGGCGAGTAGAAGGTCTGTTTAGGCAATTTTTTTAGTGGCCTTGTCCAACATCATCGTCGAATGATCCTGGGGCCGACGATAGTCGAGGATCTTTTTTCTTGTTGACAATACTAAGAGCATATATCGATTGTCGACGGATGCTCTAGGACTGGCGACAATCGAGATGTTATTCGGGTCCCGATCTTTTGCCGGATAAAGAATCATCGGTGCCTAGGCCAGATTCGGCCATCGCCAGATTTGTTGGAGTCGTTGGCACCCAAGCCGAATTTGGCCATCGCTGGACTCGTTAGAGTCGGATTCGACCATCGTCGAACTCGTTGGAGTTGTCGGCACTCAGACCAAATTTGACCATTGTCGGACTCATTGGAGTTGATGACACCCAGGTTGGATTTGGCCATCGTTGGACTCGCTGGAGTGGATGACACTCTGATCAGCTTCGGCCATCGCCGGACACCTCGAGGATCCATGCTACTTGAACCAGGTTTGGCCATGGCTGAATGTCTCATAGTCGGTGGAACCTGGCACCCAGTTCAGGCTTGACTTGTAACAGTCGGAGGCCGTTTTGGCCCTCTACGACACACCAAACTAGGACGATTCAACCTTTTTCCAGACCGATTCAGCTATTAGGTTGAGGGTCAAGTCAGACTAGGACAAGGTGGTTTGACTGTCCATTCGAGGCCAGTTCGGCCATTAGGTGAGGGATGACTCAATGCGTCTTCAGACAACTCGATCGGGCAAACCGTTTCAGCTGACTGTCCCAAGCCGATTCAGCTAAATGGTATGAGACGATTCAGCAAAACCATTGCCTGGGCTGATTCAACATTATCTTTTACAGTTTCAGCTGGACCGAACTGTTTCAGTCCCTGTGCACATGGCCGAATCAGTCCTATGCTTGTTGAGTTGTGTCTTCA
Source organism: Nuphar pumila (assembly GCF_984573655.1). NCBI lineage: Eukaryota > Viridiplantae > Streptophyta > Magnoliopsida > Nymphaeales > Nymphaeaceae > Nuphar > Nuphar pumila. The sequence goes on along the minus strand of NC_143259.1, from coordinate 113,470,101 downwards.
CCTGCTACTTAAGCCGGTTAAGTGCCCAGTCAGGTACCGTACTGGCCAAGGCCACATTCAGGGTGAAGGGTCTTGTTAACCCGGTTCAGCCCCATCAGGTTGAGGGCTGAACTGAGTAAAGTAGGGGCCCTGTTTAGGTTGGGCCTATACAGACCCGACCCAACAGCGCGGGCTCACACCCGATTGTAGCAATACTGGATCTGACATGATATGGATCAAACCAACTTCGGGACCTGCAGGTGGGTCTGGCCAGTCCCGATTGGCCAGTTCCATGCACTATATCTTATAAAAAAAAACTAAAGTTTTTTTATAAGGCGATTTTGGGTGATTATGCTTATTTTATATTCATATGCGCTTATTGACATATTTGAACGTTGGTATTATTTTATTCTCGGGTCTAATATTTTAAATTTAATTAATTGAATCAATATGTTGCCAAAATAACTTCTTTTATGTAGGTTAGTTTATTTTAGAATATTATGATGTTTATATGTTTACGGTTCATGCAAATAGTGACCAGTTCAAAGGAAGATTCCTATTTGGCAAAGCTTAAATATATACTTTCAGTAATAAATATGGGACAATTATTCAGTTTTTATATAAATAACGAGTCAGTCTAAAGAAAGGATTGTTGTTTGACAGGACTGATTGTCCATGTTTTGATTACTGTATTGAGAGTACCATTTACAAGTTGACACTTATGTCTAAAGACTAATGTTGGGTATCTTGTGATGGGATTCACCACTATTTAAATATATTATTTTATGTTATTGCATGTGAAAATGTATGTTAATCATGAGCTTGTTTGTTCTTTATTCAGTTAATGCCTTTGCTTATACAATATCTGCAAATATTAATTTCATCTCTATTTTGAGTAGTTTCAATTTTAAGAACTGGAAAGAGAATGTTATGATTGTTCTCGAATGAACGAATTTGGATCTTGCACTATGAGAAGATCAACCTCCTGCTCTTACGGATAGGAGTTCTACTGAGGATAAAAAGAACTCTAAGCGGTGAGATCGATTTAATCTATGAGTCTCATGATCATAAAATGTGCAATTCTTGAATCCTTCAAGGGCACCATGTCTGAAGAAGTAAATGCCAAACATTTTATTGAAGAAATTGAAAAATGTTTTACAAAAAATGAAAAGGCTGAGACAAGTATTCTTCTTTCGAGTCTTGTCTCAATAAGGTATAAGGGCAAAGAAAATATTCGGGAGTACATTATGGAGATGTCCCATCTTGCTTCAAAACTCAGAGCACTAAGGTTAGAGTTGTTTGAGGACTTACTCGTACACTTGGTTTTGGTATCTCTTCCTATATAATACAGTCAGTTTAAGGCCAATTATAACTGCCAAAAGAAGAAATGAACTCTTAATGAGCTCATTTCATACTATGTGCAAGAAGAGGATAGGATGAAGCAAGAGAAAACTGAGAGTGCTCATTTGATAGTAACCTCTAAGGACAGGTTTAAGAAAAAGAAAAAGATTAAAAAAGTGGCAGTTGACCCTCAATCGCAGAAGAAATAAAAAGACATCATGACCCAAAGTCTAGTTATTTCTTTTGCAAAGGGGAGATTCACATGAAGAAGGATTGTACCAAGTATCATGTCTGACATGAGAAGAAAGGTACACTCCTTACTTTGGTTTATTCTGAAGTTAATTTGACTTCTATGCCCAAGAACGCTTGGTGGATAGATTCTGGTGCTACCACTTACATAAGTGTGTCTATGCAAGGTTGACTAAGTTGTCAGCCGCCATTTGATGTTGAAAGATTCATCTATGTGGGCGATGGCAAAACAATTAAAGTTGAAGCAATAGGGAGATTTAGGTTGCTATTAAAGACTGAAAAATTATTTGGATTTGAAAGAAACATTTATTGTGTCATCTTTTAGGCAAAATTTGATTTCTATTTTCATTTTGGATAAATATGATTATTCTTGTTTATTTGAAAATAATGAATTTAAATTATTTCTTGATTCAAATCTTATTAGGACCGATTCTTTATCTATGATTGATAACCTTTATTTGCTCGATATTGTTGCCTCATTTAATGAAACCTTGCAATTAAGTTTTTGTGGTATAAAATAAAAATTAACAAATAAGAATTTTACTTTATTATGGCATAAGCACTTAGGTCATATTTCTAAACAAAGAATTGGAAGGCTTGTGTCAAGTGAGATTCTTGATTCCCTTGATTTTACTGACTTTCAGGTTTGTATTGAGTGTATAAAAGAGAAACAAACAAACATAAGAAAATTAGGTGCTGAAAGGAGAACAAACGTCTTAGAGCTAATCTATACTGATATTTGTAGACCCTTCCCTAAGGCTTCTTGGAATGATCAATAATATTTTATTATTTTTATAGACGACTATTCTCGTTATGGGTACTGCATTTAATTCATAAAAAGTCTTAGTTCCTAGATGTATTCAAATAGTTTAAGGCCGAAGTTGAAAACCAACTTAGCAAAAGAGATCTGACCATGGTGGTGAGTACTATGACAGATATGATGGATCAGGTGAACAAGGTCTAAAGCCTTTTGCTAAATTCTTAGAGGAATGCAAGATCGTCCCTCAATATACCATGTCAGGCAATCCTATCATGAATGATGTTGCTGAAAGATGAAACAAGACTCTTAAGGATATGGTAAGGAGTATGATTTCTCATTCTACCTTATCAGAGTCTCTTTGGAGAGAAGCATTAAAGATTGCAGCTTATGTTTTGAATATGGTATCCTCTAAAGCAATAACCAAGACCCCATATGAATTGTAGATAGGCCAAAAGCCTAGTATGAAATATTTTCATATTTGGGGATGTTCAACTAAGGCTAGGCCATATGAAAAAAAACTAGATTCCAGAACAGTTAGCTGCTATTTCGTTGGGTATTCTGAAAGGTCCAGGGGCTATAAGTTTTATGACCCTGTAAATAAGTCTCTTTTCGAAATGAGAAATGCTTGTTTCTTTGAAGGTGCTGATTTTGGGGGGAGTGATAAAATAAGATATTGCTTTTAAAGAAGAGTTTTTTTCTCTTCCTACAGTTGTGGATCATAATGACCAGATTTCTATTCCTGATATTTTTCCCACAAATTCGGATCAAGATAATACTTTAGGTCTCTCTATCCAAAATCAAGTTTTTACTCCTAAAGTTTAAACTCAATAGCCTCAAGAAACACCTTAAGAACCAGTGCCATTAACAAAATCCACTAGAGAGAGAATAAGGATAATTTCAAATGATTATATTGTCTTTCTACAAGTACATGAGGGTGATATTGGCCTAATGGAAGATGATACAGTCTAATTCTATCAAGCCACACAAAGTTCTAACTCTCAAAAGTGAATTAAAATAATGCATGAGGAGATTAAATCTATGAGGGACAATAACGTGTGGGATCTTGTCCCATTACCTAAAGGTGTGAAACCCATTGGTTGCAAATGGATATTTAAAACAAAAAAAGATTCAAAGGGTAATGTGAAAAGATATAAGGCCCGTCTTGTTGCAAAAGAGTTTACTCAAAAGGAAGGCATTGACTACATAGAGACTTTATCTCTGGTTTCTACTAAAAACACTTTTAGGATTATGATGACACTTATGACTTATTATAACTTAGAGTTATATCAGATGGGTGTTAAGATTGCATTCTTTAACGGAGACATCAATGAGACAATATACATGGTCCAACAAAAATATTTTATCTCAATGATGCCAAGAAAATGGTTTGCAAACTAAAGAAATCCATCTATAGACTTGAGCAAGCTTTCCGTCAGTGGTATCATAAATTTCATCAAGTTGTCATCTTGTTTGGTTTTGAGATGAATACAGTTGATAAATATATATACCATAAGTTTAGCGGAGTAAATATATTTTTCTGGTTTTGTATGTGGATGACATATTGCTTACCATTAATGATATAACCATACTGCACAAAACCAAGAGATTTCTGACAAAGAAATTTGAAATAAAAAATCTTGGGGATGCCTCTTTTGTATTAAGGATCTAAATACATCGAGATCGTTCACGGGTTATTCTTAGATTATCACAAAAGATAAATATTGAAAGGATCCTGAAAAGATATGGCATAAAGGATTGCAAATAAGGAGATACTCCTGTTGCTAAAGGAAACAAGTTTAGTCTCGCTCAGTGCCCCAAACATCAGTATGAAATTAAGGCTATGGAACAAATTCCATATGCATCTACTGTGGGGAGTCTTATGTATGCTCAGGTATGTACGCGTCTGAATTTAGCGTACATCGTTAGGATGTTAAGCAGATATCTTAGTAACCCAGGTATGAATCATTGGAAAGCAGCCAAACGGGTTATGCGGTATTTGCAGAGAACAAAAGATTACATGCTCACATACAGAAAGTCAAATGAGTTGGAGATCATTGAGTACTCTGATTCTGACTTTGCGGGATGCGAAGACAGTCACAGATTCATGTCAAGATATATTTTTCTGTTGGCTGAAAGAGCTATTTCTTGAAAGAGTGTCAAACAGACACTGATTGCTTCTTCCACTATGGCATCAGAATTTGTAGCTTTTTATGAGGCATCCAACCATAGAATATGAATATATAATTTTGTCACAGGGCTGCAGATTTTGGATAATATTGTAAGACCACTAAAGTTATTTTGTGACAATTATTCAGTAGTGCTATATTCCAATAACAACAGAAGCTCGTCGAAGTCAAAGAATATTGACATTAAGTTCATTGTTGTTAAAGAAAAAATGCAGAATGGTAAGATATCGATATAACATATTGACATAAACTCCATGATTGTAGATCCACTTACTAAAGGTTTGTCACCCAAGGTCTTTCATGAGCATACTGCTCACATGAGTATTTTATCATTTTATGATATGCAGGTTTAGTGGGAGTTTGTATTTGGATGTTGTATGATATAATAAAGTTTCTTTGCCACCTTGGTATAAAGTTAAAGTTTCAGTTTCATTCTTTACTCATTATATTCTGATCTCACTAAAGTTTTCAGGAAGGACCAGTTGGAAATAGGCATGTTTGATCACATTGCATGTAATTTTCATACTTCACATCCATACTTGATCTATGTCATTTGGTTATGTCGATATATGTGATCTTTGATGGGTCCAATTACGTTATTTATAATGAAGACCACTTTGGTTCTATGTTGACATGAACAATGGACAAGATTGATAGAGATATCAATTGATAAGATAATATTTTTAAGCTCATAAGGTTACAATGTATAATTATAAGGTTACGTATGTGGCTCAAGTGAGAGATTGTTAGAAAATCGTGTGGGCCTACACACGCTAAAACATACATCATAAAACTATCCTAGGTTCAGGCCCGATTTATGTGATCTAATCCAGTTGGGTTCTATGATATCACATATGGTATGATACACTATGTGGAGAGATCTGCTTTGTCTACAATTCTGTAATGGGCTGAATTGGAGATAGATTCTAAACACATTAGGTTGTGGTCCCTAAACCTTATATAATGACCATCTCTTTAGGCATTCCCATAAGTCAGAAAGAGAATTCAGTCTCTCTCTCATCAGGTTTAAAGAAAGAGAAAAGGTCACACATAGGTTCTGAAAGATCATACCGTCAACGATCTACCAGAACACTTATGAATTCAGGTATGCTTCTGCATCAAGTTTGGTTTCCATTTTCATTTCAATGATTTGACAAGAACATGTAAATAAGTCCTCTTTGATTTTTGATGGATTTCTAAATTCCAACAGTTCCTTGTTTCAAGGTCGAAGCTGGGTGTACTCCCCAATGGGCATGGTGGATCTCTTGGTTTTTTACCAACCGGAGGTCAGCTAATGTGTGGTCAGTGATTGAACTTCCTACTCTAACTTGGGAGCAAGGGCGGAGCCACCTTAGGATTTTTTTTTCAATGGTTCAAAGTGGCCAATGCCCACCCTGACCCTGGGAAAGGTTGGGTCAGGGTGGGCAACACTCGTCCCTGATGCTTTTAAGCATGGGCCATCCTCGACAGGGCTCTCTCTCTCTTTCTCTTAGAGGTTGAATCTTAGCCATTTTTGTGATGTATTTTTTTTAGATAGAGTTGTTTTGAAGATCATCGAGGAAGAATTTTTTGTGGCGGTTTTTTATGTTTAATCAGATTTTGGGTTGTGGGTGTTGTTAATTACTGCTTGTATTGTTGTGTAAGGTGTTTTTGGAGGTGATGATATGGTTAGGTCTATGCGTATGGGATACTGTTGGAGGGAAGTATGTTCTATATTGGCTGATTTCAAAGAGAACAGGTTGGGGTTTCCCTTTTGTTGCTTCTGTTCTCTTTAGGTGGTTAATTGATTTTCACTACTAAACCTATTATTTGGTCACAGTAGTAGTTAGTTTCTTAATGGTTGGAGAGTGGTAATTAGTTTCTTAATGGTTGGAGAGAAGAGAATGGGGTGAAAATTTTTGGAACACTGTCATTCTCAGGATGGAAAGGCTACATGTCATGATTAAGTTTAATGGAAGACTTCAAGCTTGTTGAGTTGAAGAGAAGCATAATTGTTGTAGTGTTTTGCATGTTCCCTTTCAAGGTGCTGAACAGAATGCCTTTTGAAGCATTAAGTTGTATACTTGACTTTCTTTCACCTGTTCTTTTTACTGCTTATCCTAATTTAGATTCTGTCTCTGCCTCTGCTTGGGGACATGCTGTTTAGGTACCCTTTTAAAAATATTGTGTAGACCTACATGCATTTATGTTTGATGAGCTTGAGTTTGCTTGTACATGGCTCCTTGGACGTTTGCAAACTATGGGTGCAATAGCACATGGTTATGGCACACATTAGGGTTTACTTTTTAGTGAGTTTTAGGTTCAAGCCTTTCTCTATGCCTGTGGATTCTACCATTGATGTGTTTGTCTTGCACCAGTAATCAAAATGCTTGCATAACACAATCACATACTCAACCAATGAAACTGTTTTTGATGTATTTTTAGAATATAGAGTTCACTAGTTGATATTTTGAAACTTTATCCATTTTGCTCTTTCTAATAATTAAATAGTCTCAGCACTCCAGGCATGTGCATGGTTGTTTTTTCCTTCTAAGTGGAATAACTGAATGCACAGTCAAATTACTTTTTTTTGTGTGTGTGTGACGAGGAACCCTCTCCAAAGCTAGAAAAATGCTTTATGTGACCCAGTTCTGAAAGCTATGGACGCACTCGCGGTATGGAGCTTGATGCAGTGTCTTAATCTCAACACCCTCACAAGCAGAGCCCGACCTGTAAAGAGGCCAATGAGGCTTGGGCCTAAGGGCCCCTGGGCCCAAAAAAAAAATTAGGGGCCGGTTGTTTAGGTAGTTTATATAAATATTTTATATATTTTTATTTAATATAATATAAATATTTAGAATATTATATTTGTTTAATGTGAATGCAAATTTTATTGTTATTTTGATCCTTTAAAAAAATTTTGGAGGGGCTGCCCCCGAACTCCTACTATTAATAGGGGGCCCATTTTTTCCTTCCGCCTCGGGCCCCATAAAACACAGGTATGGCTCTGCTCACAACCACCCCACTGATCATGCTGACAAACCTGGAGGTCGCAAGTGAAATGAATTACTCAGATTAGCCTCTTCATTACCTTGATTGCAAGTGTTAGAAATAGTTCTTCAACTAATATAGAGTAATTACAAACAAGCACTACCGAGGTGGTATCCCATGTGGTAAGCGGGTCCTGTGCCAAACTGAAGGCCCAGGTTCAAATCCCTTTGGTACATTGGGCTTAAGAGATATCTGGTAGGGTCTGCCTAAACCCAGCTTGCCTTTCAAAAAAACATAAATAGGTTGAGGATTATCGAAAAAGAAAAACTATTGTGGGTATTTTTACTTAATGTATGTAAACAGTTGGGATTGGGATTAGGATTAGGATTGGATGAGGTCACTACCGGATTCGACTAGTCGGATGTTGATTAAACGGATTTGGATTTGGATGGTGAAAAGTTCATTCTTTTTTTACATGTAACAGGATTCAGACATCCATGAAATGCGCATACCCATCGGATTTGGTAACAAAACACCAAAACCATATCCGCATCTGATTGTAATCTGATATAGTTTAGGTCTGGCTAAACAAAGTTTGGATTTGGCTGGATATCCGATACAAAGATATCCCTACTTATTTAGTTTGACACGACAGTGGCTGGTAATAATGGAAAAGTTGGGTGTTTCTCTCCAAATACTTAAGTTGTTTTCTTCTGCAAATACTCAATAAGTATATGAATTCGACGGGCACCAAAAGGGTTTGACATAGTGGGATGGATCCTATACAGCTGGTTTAGGTTCAAATCTCATTTGGGTTATCCTTTGTAGAAGCCGAAGCATGGTGACTAGGGATGCACACAAGCCAAGCTTGGCATGTATTAGCTCGGCTTGCTCAAGCAAGTATGTGTACAGGCTCGGCTTGAGCTTAAATCACTTGTGTTTAGGCTCGGCTTGTACTGAGCCCGGGCCCAACTCAACTCTGCTCGAGCTCGTCATGATCGGTGTTTAGCATGATACACAAGACCGGGCTTGGCATGTAAAGCTTGATTCGCCCAAGAAACAAGATGTACATGCTCATCCCGAGCCTGAACCAATCCGAGCTGATCTTGTACTTGCAAAGGCCAGGTCACTGTTTCACACCGAGCACAATGGACCGAGCTGGCCCAGGCTCGATTCAGGCTCCACAGAAAGAAAGAGAGATCATACACATCTCTTTTCTTCTTCTTCTCCTTCCTTCTCTCCCTCCTCTTTAATCTTTATCTTCCTCATTCTCCTCCCTGTCACCAAGCCAGAATGAGAAAAGAAAAGAAAGAGCAAGGAGAAAAAGGAGCAGAAAAGAGAGAGAGTGAGAAGAGAGGCCTAGAGAAAGAGAGCGAGAAAGAGAAAGAGAAAGAGAAAGCAAAAACAGGAAAGAGTTGTGACAGGTTCCATCTAGTCTCAAGGTGGGAGCTTGAGAGAGGGAGGGAGGGGAAAAGAGAGACCGAGAAAAGGGAAAATGAAGAGAGAGAGAGCAGGGCTCGAGAAAAGGGTGGGGCTGGAGAAAGGGAAGGTCAGGGCTCGAGAAGCGGCGGGTCGGGTTGGGGAGAATCCAAAATGCTCTTAAAACCGAGCTTTATCAAGCCTTATTGGGCTTGGTAGGCCGATCAAGCTCGGATTATTTGCTCGGTCCGAGCCTGAAAACTAGTACAAGTTTGGACGAGCCGAGATAAGCCCGAGCCGGCTAGATTTCCTGTGCATCCCTAGTGGCAACTCCTTTGGGGAAAGGGGCAAACTACAAAGTTTTAGGTTGTCAAGACAGCTACGCCAAGCAAATCCAGCACGACTAGGTCTATGATCCTATGGGTGATTTCTTATGTAATAAAAAAAAAGAATTTGATAGCTACCAACTGGGGCTCGGCTTGTTTGGTAGGAGCAGCGTGTTGGGACGTTGCATGTTCCAATCCCATGGTATCGTTGAATAGGGCCGGCCTAACCCGAACTTGCCTTTACAAAAAAAAAAAAAAACTTGACAAAACAACGTCCACCACGAATTGGTACCCAACAATATGGTTGAGCCTAGGGTCCACATGATTTGACCTAGATCCATATGGGCCACTTGAAAATGAATTGAGCCTCACCCATGATGGACTTATAATATGCTGACAAAAGAATGGACCCGACCTGACACACTCGGGCCAAACCATGATGGACTTATAATATGCTCACAATAGAATGGATCCGCTTTGGCATAACACTTGCCCTATTGGGACTGGATATGGATCAATGTGGGTGCTTGTTCGAAATGGGTGGATTGTGAACACAGACCCACCTGGGTCCATCCAATACGAAAGTTAAGCAATTAAAGTTGGTTACTTAACCAATTTGCACAGTTTGAGATTGAAAGCTCCCAAATTATTATATATCAAATGGGTTTGGTCGCAATCCACTGATACTGTGATCCATATTTTCAAAAAAATATTCAGTTTACTAAAGTCACATAAAACTAATAGGCTAATTGACTAGCATTATATGATAATATATGGTGACTATGTTTCCCTTTAATATTCAGGCCTATTAAAATATATAATTGCTCCACGGATCAAGAAGAAGGGGTTAGGTCTCCCATGCTCTATGACTATTGTTGAAAATTAAAATAGTCCTGCAGAATTTGGCTATCTGCAAAGTTTTATAGTTGATGTCTTTGTAGGCATTCAATGCATTGGATCTGGATCAAATTGGCTGGATCCAATCTACGACCAATGATGCTTAAACCAGATTCAATCCACAAACAATTAATGCTGTGCATTCAATGCATTGGATCTGGATTAAATTGTCCGGATCCGATCCATGATCGATGATGCTTACATCAACCCACAATCCTGATCATATATATATATATATATATATATATATATATATATATATATATATATATATATATATATATACCGTTTTTTTCAACTTTCTTTTGCATTTTTTGTGTGGATCTAAACCTTACAGACGTGATCTAAATAGCTGTTTAGTTTAATGTAGATTTGGGTTCATTTATTTTTACATGCAATTACGGTTTTCCAGGGCTTCAAAAATCAACCTACAATGTGCTAAAGTTTCAAGAATCAAAACATCAAAATTTTTATGCAAAAAAATATGATCGCAAGTTTTTTAACAAGCAAATAAAACATGAATACATCTATGGGGCTTAAAGAACAAATATTTGTGCAATGTGATTGCACCCGATCAGGACTCAATAATTAGGGGTGTCAACGGGTCTGGTTTACCTGGACCCGACCCGAACCAAACCCTATAGGGTCCAGGTATGGTGATAAATAAGAAGATTCGATTAAGACCCAGGTTCGGATCCGAAGGTCCGATTAATACATGGACCCGGGTATAGTTTGTGAAATTTTATACCAGACCCTACCCGAGTTCCGATTAAGACACACAAATTTTTAATGTAAAAATGATAAAAAATATATAGTTTTACCGGGTATGATTTGAGTTTGGTTCATGTAATTCTAATTGAGTCTGGGTATGGTTTTTTATAGTGGACCAAATTAGGCTCAGGTTTGGACCCGATACCATACCCAAAAGTCTGGTTCCACCTGAGTCCGAATCAAACCTGACCCGTTTACATCCATACTAATAATTATCTCGAGCTCTGTCCATTGGGTCAGAATGATCAGACAAAGATTGCATCTATTGCTACAATCCGTTGCACCAAATCTAATTTGGTATAGATTGTTCAAAACTGTGGACGGTGTTGCTCTACTTTAGAGCCAAACCCACAGATTTGAACTTTATATGATTAGTCTAACCCTCTTCCACAAAAATGTGTTCTCTCAAGAAAGGGTTGAGAAGATATTGACCACAAATGAGAGGATCGTTTATGAGAGAAAACTAATATGGATTCTCATTCATATCAATAAGAATTACGCAATCACTAGAATAATAATTGATTTTTCTATGAAAAAATAAAAATCAATTTGCTTGGAATAATAAGGCTACATAAATGAGAGGATTGTTTAGGAGAGAAAACTAATATGGTTTCACAATGATATACATAAGAATTACACAAGAACAAGAATAATCTTTGATTTTTCTATAAAATAATTGAAATGATTTTTTCTTTTTCGACAGATAAAGCTGAGGTTAAATAATGGACCCCTACTAATTGAACCATACCACTGGGATTTGAACTTGCAACATCCCAACACAAGGTGATGTGCATTAAGTGTTCCTGCCACACAAGCGGAAGCCCCCGTTGGTAATGGAATTCTTTGCAATAATAAAGCTACTCCAATTACCAAGGAGGGCTCCACTTGTCTTAGAAGGTGCAATTAGGGTATGTTTGATGGCTTGTCCAGGGTTGGACGAAATGACCAAAAAGAATGGAATAGAACATTGGTTCTGTTGGTTCTGTTCGTTCTGTAACAACTGTTCCAAGTCCAATGTTTGTTTGGACCGTACTCAAATGCTATGTCCCAAATGTCCATTGTTTGATGATGATGTGCAGACAACTTGGACAATCAAGGATAATGGGTCAAATTACTTTGTTTTGGATCGTATAACCCGATCCGTCCACCATTTTACATGTTTTAACAAATTTATTATGGTTTTTTGCCTGGATATGGATCCAATTACGGAATTATATCTAAAATCATGATTTTTTGAAATAAATATGGATTTGGAATTGGATTTTTGCCTCGAATATAGGCCTTGAATTGCATTTTTGCCCTTATTATGAATTTTGCTCCAAATAAGGATCTCAAATTAGATATTTGCCTCGAATATGGATCTCGAATTGGATTTTTGCCAAAATATAAATTTTTGCCTTGAATATGGATCTCAAATTGGATATTTGCCTTGAATATGTATTTTTGCCTCAAGTATGGATCTCAAATTAGATTTTTGCCCTGAATGTGAATCTCAAATTGGATTTTTACCCTGAATATGGATCTCTAATTGGATTTTGCCTCGAGTATGCATATTTTTACCCAAGCCACATTCTAATAATCGTAATAATAACTATGTTTTTACCCAAGCCACATGCACACGTAGAATTTTGCCAAGATGCCTTTAGCATTAGAAAAGTCATTCTTTTCACTAAACAATTTAATTGATTAGCAAGTACATGTAGGCCAAGTTTTACTAGCATAGGTGAAATAGCAAATGGATTTGACTAACCTCCATACAACCTTGACGTCAAAGTTGCAATCCACATGCACATATGTGCACCATGTGTGTTTGCATGAACTACTTATGTAATATGTAATGCAACAAAAACAATGTCCAAATAGTAAAAAGATCTCCTGTCAGCCATGAGAGCTTTCTTCATGGTTAACAATGACAACAACATAATTTCTTATTTCAAGTTTTTCATCACTCATAGCCCTTGATTCATTTTGTGCACTCAAATGCAATATTAGATTTCCATTCACATTGACTAAAAAGGTTCATGCAAGTATCTACTAACAGATTTTTTAAACCCTTCATTTTCCTGTGTTCTGGTGTCATCACAATTGTTCTTCATGTATTTTGAAATCATCAATATTGTGTGGGAATAAAAACTTAGTCCACCATTTGCAACAACCACTCAGAACATCATTAATTTTTTTCCCTTGCTTTCAATTTTTTTTCCATTCTACTAGTGTTATCTCCCCAAAAAAATTCCATTAAAATTGTTATTCTTAATTTTCTACACAAATTCCCAATGCCAGTATTCATCACTATGATTTAACATGAAGATCATTTCATTTAGGCGAGTTTGATTGAATTATGCAAGAACATTGGACAGTGTTGTAGTCTTGAAGTATCCAATTCCTTTGCCAAAATTTGATTCACAAAGATATCAAGAAGCCACAAGTTTAAGAGGGAACCCTATGTCTCATCAGAAAAAGGCATAGTTCTGGTCTACTTTCAGTTTTTGGCATAACACCCTTTTAAGCAATGCACTCTACTAATTTCCCAATATCCCTCCCAGTATGCTGGATCAAAATTCAGTATTACAGATGGAAGATCTCATGATATTATTATACTTCATCATAAAAAAATATTACACAACTTTACTTTGTGCTTAAATAAAAGATGTGAATATGCAAAAAAAACATCATCTTTGGTCAAATACCACAACCATAAGGACATCAACAAACCTTATGCAAAAAAATAGCTTCCTGTGGACATGTATGAAACACCATTAGACTGATTCCCACCATTAAAAGGCCATAGCAACTCAATGATATAAAAAAGTAGACTCGCAACTAAAAAAACAAAAAGAATTTATAAAATATCAGGTCACAGTTTCTTCAAACAAGATACATGAGGATAAATAATGCAGTTCAAATCAATCAAGAATATGACACCCACGAAGCATGTATAGTTGTATGAGACAATTGATGATTCCAGTAAGGCAATCCAGTTGGAAATAAGATTATCAGACACATTTTGCAAGCAAGAAGTAGGATGATAATATCAAAGAATAGATCAGCAACACCATACAGTGCCATCAAATAATACATCAGCAACACCATACAGCAGGAAGAGCTAAAACATTTCAGCTGATTAAAACTCAAATACCTGATTCACCAAAGAAGTGGCATCAGTTTACTAAGGTCTTATCTTGCCAGAGGCATATATGTTGTTCAAACTTAAAAGCAACCTGCCAAAAAAATATTACAGATATAAAGACTTTGATATTTGAAAAGTTTATCAACATTCATAAGGTTCGAAGGACAGGTAACAACACACATCTAAAGTTAATTCCTTTAGACTAACATTATCAAAATGTGTATCCGACTTATTAGCTGAATTTCTATTTTATGGTAAAGTTGATTTTTTTTTCTTCTGGGAAGAAAAGAAAATGGTAAAGCTGAAATCATGTTACAGAAACTTCAAACATTATTCATCCGAGTTTTTCATGGAAAAATTTGGACAGGTTTTCACATTACATAAGCAAAAGTATCCCTTAGAAACTTGGATTCTCAACTAAAGTTTGATCACTTTTCAATATCTAGTCAGACCAAAACTTAGTGGGACTTCTAGTAAGCACTGCTCATACAACTTACTAGATGGAATTTATTGTAATGCAATAAATTCCAAATAGAACTCCCTCATAGATTTGCATGTGAAAATCTCGACACGTTTTCGCTCCCTTAAAAAGAAACATTTAATCGCAAAAAACATTTCACTGGGCCTGAATCCCAACTAAATTTGAGCCTCTTTCAGAATATATATACATCATATATGTCTAAGTGAAATCTATATGATAGCTAAATTCTCATAACTATACAAGTCCAAAACTACCATAAAATGAGATGCTCACTACATCTACTAGAACGTACAGAAGTTCAACATGGGCCAGAAGATCTGACCAAAATTTCTCTATTGGGTAGTTATGGTAGTCCAAAACGCTTCAAGAGTTCCAGGCAACACAAACTAATATCGTCATTCAAGATATCAAGAGATAGTCAACACAAACGTAATATCCAGAAGGAACCCAAATCAGAGAATTGGCTTATGCCATTATGTGTAGAACTTTTGTGATCGCCCATATCATTGCATTATATTTTGGTTATTGAAATTCATCTTTTCTAGTAATATTCAAGCTCGATTCTGCAAAGAGACTTTGTTTTTCATCTATTTTATCACTTGACCACATAATCCCCATTATAGAGAAAAAACAACGAGAAAAAATGCAAAATCAACCACCCAAAAGATGAATGCTTCCCCACTTATTCACCTCGTCCCCGAGAGAGAGAGAGAGAGAGAGAGAGAGAGAGAGAGAGAGAGAGAGAGAGAGAGAGAGAGAGAGAGTTGGGACTTACCGGTCAGTTACCGCATCGCTACCATCTTTCGACGCCTCACACAGCCACGCTACACCAGAAAACCTCACCGCCAGCTGCTAGGATTTTGTTGTTGAGAGCCACCCGTTGTGCTGCCGAAGGGATGCCCCCTCTTGGCATCGGAGGCGGTGGTGCCACCACCCGCCGCTCCAGCGGAGCCCTTTCACAGAGAGAGAGACATGCATCGACGGGAGTGACGCAACCGTCGATGCATTTTTTTTTCGTCCCCTATGTTCATGTTCTTTTTGTAACAGGGAGGAGGTGAATCGAAAATTACAGATATTTATGGACGTGGCAGACGCGCGGAACGCCATCCACCGCATCCAACATTTGTCGAATTTGGTTGTTCCCAGCAGGATTTTTGTCTGAATCCCGCTGGGAACGGTGTATCAAACATGCCCTTAATGCACGTCATGGGACATTGTGAACCTAATTAATATGATTGTATAATTAGTAGAGGTCTGCCTAACCTGGGGGCAACCAGCTCAGCAGCTTGATAGGCCAATCCGACCCAACCCGTCATGGGTGGGGTTTGGGCCATGATTTTAGGCTCGGACACATTAGGTACCAGGCTGAAACTCAGCCTATTATATACGTGGGTCGGGCTCGGGTGGGTCTGATGGGCTTGAGTTATTGATTATTTTTTTAATAATATATTTTTTTTAAAAATTAACTATTACATAGTGACTTGGATGACTATTATTATTTACTTAATTAGTTGCATGAAAATTTGTTATTTGTTAATTATTATTATTTACCTAATTAATTACACTAATTAAGAATTAGTTGCACGAAAACTTGCTATTCTCATTAACGCATAATTTCAGTTAAGCATTTATGCATTTTAAGATTGGTTCAAGCTGGGCTGGACCCCTGCCTGCTTCACATTGGCCCATGGGTTGGGCCATAGGCTTATCTTCAAACCCGAGCCCTTTATGAATCGGGCTAAAACTCGGCCCATGGGCTGGCCCCATCCATTAGCAGGCAGGGCCAATGGGCAGGGCCGGATTGATGCCCACCCCTCGCCTAATCCCATATTTCTCTGTCGAAAAAACAAGCTACCAATTAAGATGCTCGTGCAGAAATGTCTTGCATCAATGGACTGTGGACCATGGTCCATTTATTGCCCAAGAACGCGGGCTAGTAGGACCCGCTAAGTTAAAACCACGGTTTCACCGTTTTAATTTGAAATTTGAGTATGTTGGCGCGGAAAGTCGCTCGTTTCTCACGTAATGACGATGCTGCCCTCAGAGTTTACTTGATTTCCCAGGAGACGTCCACTCGGACTCCTGGTCCTGGCCTTCTTATACGGTAAATTCGATTTTCGACAAGTGTGGGACCCTGAAAGTTACGTGTCGAATACTATTATCCACAGGCCATAAAAAAACCCAATTTTTCAATAGATGTGACACCACACATGAAACCACGGATCTAATATGTTGGGTCTGATACAGTTCGGAACTTCGACCCATTCTCTCTCTCTCTCTCTCGGTGGTTATCCGGTAGGTTCAATGTTGGTTGAACCTGTTCAGTAATGTTGATGGTTATAGTTCGGCTCTCTCTCTCTCGGTATACACATGAAAATGCCAAACTGAATAAATTTAGAGTTGACCCGAATCCGATATGAACAATATATGGGCCGGCTTTTGGTTCGTGGTTTTTGTTGGTATCTGACCCGACCCGACCCGACCCGATTTTTTTGTCTGGTACCCAACCTGACCCGAGTATTTTATATATATTTAACGACATGGAGCCTTTCAAATTTTCAATCAATAGAAAACTATTTTTTTGATATTTTAATACTAAAACAATGCATTTTATCGAAATAAAACTAAAAAAAATAAAAAAAATATTGAAACTCTCCCGTACGTGTCATATCGTGTCTCTGTGACGTATTGCACCAGCTAGGACCCGCGGACGGCTACAGCCGTACCCCGCGATTAATTTTTATCGCGTGTCCATGTATAAACGGCGGGAGGACTCGTTTTCTGCGAACCGCCCCCCCTCTGTTGTGTCTCCCTCGCTCCTCGTCGTTCCAGTGGGAGACTGGTCCACTAAATAGATCGACGCGTCGGACGATTCCCTTGGTATAACGATAAATCCAGCCCCCGCCCCCCCCAAACATTTCCCCAATCTCTCTCTCTCTCTCTCTCCTCAACCGTAAGAAGGCGAGCAATAAATGCCAATTGTGTAGTAAATCCCGCGATTTCCTGAGTTTTTCAACACCTTACGTGGGTGAGATCATCAATCGCGGGTGAGAATCCGGAGAATCGCGATCCCAGGGCCGGGAAGGGTTTTTTTCCCACCCCGGTTTCTCCATAGAGGCGTCGATTTCCTGCGGCGATTTACCTCCCGTTCAGTAGTGGGCGCGTGGACTCGGGGTAGAGAATCGCGAAATCGGGTGGTAAGCTGCGTGCTTTCGTCGCCGATTTCCCGTTTTTTCCTACGTTTTCTGAGCGTCGTTTTCGTTTGCCTCGATCTTGCGTTCTACGTTCTGTTTTGGGGTTACATGTGGGCTCCAAGGAGTGTCGGCGCTTCGGTTTCTCTCTATGAAGTTCTTCTGTGGTGGAGTGGCTGATAGATCTCGGAACTATCTGGTTGTGGGATTCTGGACGGTGAGAGTTCACGATTTCGGTCACTCTTTGTGCTCTAAAGCTGTAGAGATCGATGAGTTATCGGCTTTTGGAAATCTCGACGGTGATAGTTCCGGATTTCCTGCGAATTTTTGCGCTCGAACTACTTTGAATTTCTAGATCTCGACTCTGAGAGTTAATCGGTATGTGAGTAACTCTTCTGATCGTTGATCGAACTTCTTTTCTTTTCCTCAGCGGTGAGAAATCTCGAGTTCAACAGCTCTCTTGCTCGCTTCTCGTGCTTGAGCCCGGTAGATCGGGAGTTCTCCGCCTTTGGAGTTCCTGATTCCGAAAATTCTCGATCTTGCTCGGCTTTTGGAGCGAGATTTCTTGATTTCCGTCAATTATGCTACACTGTATACAGAGGATTCCTCTGCTTTTGGAGATGTCTTCGGTGAGAAACTAAGAATTCTCGATCTCGGTGGCTGTTTTGCTTGCCTTCGTACTCTTAACACTGTAGATCTGACTAGAAAAAAACTCCATTTTAAAATCTTTTCTCTTGGCTTTCACCTTTGGCATCATCTGCAGAACAGTGTCATCCTGTCTGCAATCCTCTGTCCTTACGTAGGTCTGCCGTTCAATTCTGGCTCGATCTGCTAATTGGAACTTGAAATCTCAGCCGTCCCTTTGCATCTCTCTTCTTCTCTAGCCTCCTTTATCCCTCCTGTCTGCAAAAGCTGCATCTTTTCACCGATCAGATCGCAGATACAGAAGTCAGATTTACGCGGAATCGCTTCTCTCTCATGAGCCCCTTCAAATTCTAGCTATCGGTGAAGTCTTTTTGGAGTTTACAGATCAGCTTCTCTTGGACTATCTCCTTGCATTTTCATGCCGCCCCCCCCCCCCCCCCCCCCCCATGATCCTCTGTTAAAAGGGTGTTCCTTTTCCATTTATGCTCCCTCTTTATTCGTTTGCCTTTTTTAAAGAGTCAACACTCTTGAGCAAGTATCCGTTTCTACTTTCCGATCACGAAAAGCTTATAAATTTCGGAGACGTTTCCATAATTCCGTCCGATAGCCACCCCAAAAACTCATACTGATTCTCTCTCTGACTGGGGGGTTTTGGGGATAAGGGAAGAGAGGAAGAAAGAGAGCAATCCTTTTTGTAAATTCGTTGTGTAGAGTTTCGGGGATTAAGGGAGGAGGAAGAGAAAGAAAGACATGGGGAAGACGGGGAGGGATTGGATGCAGCTATACGCCATCTACGGGATGGAGGAATGGCAATCCCTCATCTTCATCTTCCTCCAAGCCTGCTTCTTCACCCTCCTGGCGGTCCTCCTCCTGGCCTACTTCGACGCCCTCTGCCTCTCCCTCCACAACTGGTTCCCCTTCCTTCCCGCCGGGGCGCCCCGGTTCATCGCCGGCTTCTCCGGCTGCGTCACGACCCTCCTCGCCGTCTGCCTCTTCGCGGCCTCCGCCAATATCTGGTACTCCGGGGTAGCGCTCCACTGGGAGGTGGCGCAGAGGATGGTGGCGATGGTCGGCGACTGGTCCGTCGTCAAGCACGCCCTCGACGTCGGGTGCGGCCGGGGGATCCTCCTCAACGCGGTGGCGCTCCAGCTGAAGAAGGCGGGCAGCTCGGGCCGGGTGGTGGGGCTCGACGGCCGAAGGAGTACGGTCTCGGCGACGCTGCGCACTGCGGCGGTGGAGGGCGTCCAGGAGTACGTGACGTGCCGGAGGGGGGACGCCTGGTGCCTTCCTTTCGCCGACAACTACTTCGACGTGGTGGTGTCTGCGGTGTTCCTGCACACGGCGGGGAAGGAGCACGGCCGGAGGTCGTCATCGTCGGCGGCCGCAGCGGCGGAGCGCAGCAAGACCATACAGGAGGTGGTGAGGGTGCTGAAGCCCGGCGGGACGGCCGTGCTGTGGGACCTCGTCCACGTGCCGGAGTACGCGCAGCGGCTGTACGATCTGAGGATGGTGGACGTGAGGGTGTCCGAGTGCGTCACCGCCTTCATGGTGAACAACCACATCGTGTCCTTCCGGAAGCCCTTCCAGCACCCTTGGTGCCAAGTCGACCAAGCGTAAGCTATACTTCCTCTTCTTCTTCCCTTTTCTTTTTTTTTCTTTGCTTCTTTCTTTGGTTTGGTGTTTAATTTTAGAGTATGTGATGAAATCATGAAAATGAAATGAAAGCTTTCCGGAGAGAGGAATGCTGTCCGGGGATGGTGTTTAACTATTTATAGTTTAAAATATGTCATGAAAAAATGAAAGCTGAGGGCTCTCCGGAGAGAGGAATGCTGTCCGGGGATTGTATTTAGTGTTAAGGTGTAAAAATGGAAATATAAAGATTTTTAGTTTGGTGATGATGTGAAAGTGTTTGATTTAAAAGGTGTTTTTTCTTCTTTTTTCATATTTTGTGTTGGAAGGACTTCTTTCGGAGGTGTTGAGATGCACCTCATTGTCAGGGATTATTTTTCTGTTTGTGTAAACGACGAATATCGATTCATATGGATATAAAAACGAACAGGAAGATGGAATTTTAGTTATATTATGATAAGGAATGCAGGTTAAATCAGAGATGTTTTGACTTAAAATGCATCAGCACGACTGAATCAAGCGAATGGGGTGGTTGGTTTCACCCCTTTATCTAGAGAAAAGAAATGGGATAAGTTGCCCTGTCTTGAGAATGAGAACTCAGCAAACATACTGAAAATGAAAACACAAAAGCCAAACTGATCTTGAATTTGATCCAATTTGTTCTTGAAGTGTAACCGTATTTATGTTTTTCCAAAGAGAAAGAGCGTTTTGTTTGTGACTTGAAATGTTGATTTGGGTGATCTGTGTATTTGGGATTATGGAATGGAAGAGTTTGGGGTAGGGAGTTTGGCAGTTTGCTAGCCTCTTTCAACCTCGCCATTAACTCGATGCTTGGTCGACAACAACAAACCAATTAAGTGAAATAGAAAAGCAAATGTGAACCAAGATATGTACGCAAGTAATGCTGCAAAGTGAACACAATAAGCATGAGTCTAGTCATGGAAACGGTTCGGATCCAGGATGGAGGTTTTGCAAGTCTTGGCTGTTCCGGATCTGACTGCCCCATGTGTTTAGCTGTTCCTGATCCGAACCGTTTTTATCCCTAAGTCTGACCTAACTTGATCAGGAAAGAAATACTATCAAATTATGCTTTTTTCAGATAAGTCGGGTGAAAGAAGGCAAGAGTTCTTTTAACGTCGGTTTCATGATGCCTAAACTGGGTCCACATGGGACTGGTGGACCCTAAAATGGGTGCAGTCAGAACATCTTCCTAGCTTTGTGGTGTGGGCTCTGGATCCACCTTCACCAACCCGGATCCAGAGGAGTTTACGATTTTAGAGGCCATCTCATTCTTTTCCCTTTCACTGTTCTAGTCTAAAGATGAAATTGCAATTTGCAAAGATAAAGGAAGGTAATCATGAAAGCATAGGGTTAATTACTCCTTAATTACTTTAGCAGCTTCTATTCAGAAAACAAGAAGTTAGAAGGTACGAACTGCATCTTTTCTCACGGAGGTGATCACTGAGTTGAACATATTAAAGCAGAAGAAGCCCACTTATAGTTACCGGTTCAAATTGAAATGGTTGTTGATCTCCATAAGTTTGAACCAATGCTGTTAAAATCGGTTCAGTAGGTGAATTTGTTTCTTAAAAAAACAAAAAAAATAGAATCGAATCGAATCGAGCTGAATCGATCAACTTTTTATCATCAGATGACACATGTCATTAAAAAATAAAAAATATATATCTTATCAGCCCATTTTGAATCGTCTTTGGGCCGATTCGATCCGAATCTTTCAATTTAGACTGATTTTAACATTGGTTTTCGCCCGTTAGCCCTCCTCTATGTGAAACCGCTAGTCTTATGGTTAGGGGAAGCAGATTAAGATATGGACCGTGTCATTGTTGTGTGGATCTGAATAAGAATTTTAAGCAACAGGGCTAAATCCAAATCTGGATCTGAATGACCTTATCCGAAATTTATATGGTAATACTGAATCCTGTTGAAGAGGACAAGAAACAAGGGCATGAAAT
Source organism: Nuphar pumila (assembly GCF_984573655.1). Lineage (NCBI taxonomy): Eukaryota > Viridiplantae > Streptophyta > Magnoliopsida > Nymphaeales > Nymphaeaceae > Nuphar > Nuphar pumila. Next base: position 113,448,154 of record NC_143259.1, on the reverse strand, counting down.
GCATGTCTCCTTGTGCTCTGCTCGCTAATTGCACGAGGAAAATTCAATAGAATGATTAAACAGGTTTGAATCTGTTCGGGACATGGCCTGATCTTATTTCAAGATCCATACCCAAGAATAAAGTGCTGAATTTGGATGAGGTTTGGTTAAACACAACCCTTTGACATCCATACTTGGAAGATCAAACTACTAACTTTTTGGGTTTGATCCGAATAAAAAACAGATTCGGCCTGAATTTACAGTGGATCTGATTATTGAACTCTAATCTGCTCGGGTCCTGACTCATATTTGGATAAAACCAAGTTCGGGTCAAATGGTGGTCTTGGATTTGGGTCATAATCAAGTAGTTCGCACCAAGTTGGCCTCCTGATCATGTCCAAGAAGGGCAAATCTTTCACCTTTTTCCAATTGTAGAACCATAGTTCATAAGCATTATTGATTGAAAATGAAGTTAATCCGTACAAACCATATTATGCTAAAGCAAAAGATGTTTATACTTAAATCTGTTTTTACTTTTCCTTTCTCTTTTCTTTTTCTTTTTTTAATATTTATCAAGAGGAAACCCTAGTTCAGGTGGTGGAGCCTGGGTGAGATCGACGCTTTGACCTATAGCCCACCCCCAAGCCATTAAAACCCCTAGGCTGCCCCTCTTGCCTACCAAGGAATTTGCCACTTCAGGCCTTGAGGCAAGGGGTGTAAAGAGTATCGAACTTTCAACATCCTTCAACTTGAATGCCTTGAGCAGATCCCTTTTTTTAAAAGGCAAACCGGAGTTAGGCAGACCTCCACCAGTTATTATTCAATGTACCACTGGGTTTTGAACCTGCAACATCCCATCACAAGGAGACGTCCACTGACAGCTCCTACCAACCACCGGGAGCCCCATTGGTACCTTAAGCAGATCTACCTATCTAGGTGTGCAAAATAACTCTTGTGGGTGCATCTCCAAATTGTTGAATGACCATCTTTTACTTGTTTTTTTGGCCTTTCCATAGGAAAGAAGAGTGGATTTTCTTGCACCTGGGTCGGCTGGGCCACATGCCACTTTAAATCAAATTTGATCTAGAGTCATACAAATCAGAAAACACAAGCGGCCTCTTGTGATTCTAAATCCCATGCAAATGAGAAAACAACTGTCATTTGCCTTTGCAAATGAGGGTTTCTCTCATATTTCGATGTTTGGTTAGACAATGCCATTGAGATTCATTCAAACACTTGCATGAGAGTCTGAATCTCATGAGACATTGCCAAACATGAAAAGTCTTCCTTCATTATAGATACTTTTCTGTAGCTATGAGGATCCGTTTTGGTAGGAACAGCTAATGCAGTCACCGTGTGTTGGAACGTTGCAAGTTCGAATCCCAATGGTATCATCGTATAAATGATAGGGTTCTAACCCCAGCTTGCCTATCAAAGATATAAAAAAAAACTTTAATTGCATCTTTGCTTTTAGTATGATTAATATATTATTGCTTTCGACTCAGTTGGGGTCATGGTATTTTGATTAAGGAGGTCTTTGTTATACTCTCACCTAACGAATAGGGATGGCAGTGGAATGGGGCGGGGGACAAGGTTTCCACCTCCACCCGGTCTTAAAATTCTGCCCTCCATCCCTGCCTCCAACCTCACACGGGTTTTGATTCCCCGATCCAATTGGGGTGAGGCGGGGTGGGGCTCTATTTTTCCTCGGTCCAATGCCATCCCTAAAGAGTATTTTAGCATTTTACTAATGGGGATAGGGGACGGGGGAAAGGGTAAGTCCATCCCCGCCTTCATACCCACACGGGTTTTGATTTTAACCTTCATCTGCCTTCATTCCCGCACGAGTTTTGATTTTAACCTCCATCCCCTTTCATGTCCTCCATTCCCGGTCCAAACGGGGCGAAGCTGCCCCGTTTCCCCCCAGTCCACTGCCATCCTTACTAACGAAAGCTACTTTCTCTTAAAAATGTGAACCGTTTTGATAGAAAAGCTGTTTTTTTGTATTTATTATGTAAGTTCAATTATGCTTTTCACACAAGATATTTGTTTCACTCCTCTTAAGAAAGAGGCCCTCTTTCCCATGAAAGAGAGTATGTTTCATAGGAAAGACGACGAGACAAATGCCCCTTATGAGATGCTAGCATTGTCATCATTTTGTTCACTTTTTGATGTTTGCAATAATTAGTATAATGAAATACTGGTTCGAAGAAATGACTAATAATTCTTATCTTCAATGTACTCGCCTTCTTCTTCAATGTACATATATTCCATGTATAAAAACTTTTGGTTAAGGCTATAAATCAGAACAAGCCGAACAGGGCATGTTTGTGCTTTCCTCATTTATCAGTGGGCCAAGCTCATGGCTTAACTCGTGATCATTTTTAGCTGACCCAAGCGCTTGTCCTTTAATGACATGAGTTGTAAGAGTGGCTCTTGTAAACAAATTTCATGTTTTTATACATGGAATATATGTATATTTTTTTATATATTATACTTAAAATTTATATTTTATATATTAAACTTAAGAGTAGTGGGTAGGGGAGAAATAATAGGTGCTAAATAATATGTACTGAGTTGAGTTTTTAGGGGGGCTTTTCTTTTTATTTTTAAATTCTCACCATTCAGATGTGATCTATATATGCACTTGATTTTATAGGGGTCAACTCTTGAAGTGTTTGATTCTCGGTTGGTTTTTATAAGGTTCAAAAAATCAATGATTCAAAATCTTTGTAAATTTTTGAGGCTCCAAATATTATTTTTTTTAATTAAAAACGCATGATTTAGGTGTGGATTTCTCGTAAATGGACCATGCCCAACACAGTTATGGGGTCAGAACTGCGAAAAAAAATTGGAAAGACAGAAAAACCCATTTAGCACGTATCAATTTTGCACCTACCCATTTCTCTTAAACTTGATAGTTCATATTTTTACATGTATATTCTCCATCTCTCTTTATATATACTTAATTACATAGAGACACACGTTCACCTTTACTGAGCCAAGCTAGACACCTTGTGTTTGAGCTCGACTCATTTAAGCTAAACGACCTGCTCATGGCTTGGCTCGCCATCAGCCGAACCGATCTGAGTCATGAGTTGATTGGTTCATTTACTAGTCCTATTTCTGGTGATGCAGTTACTGCAACATTGTCTTTAAGATTTCTTTGGAGAAACCAACAGAAAAGCCATTGTCTAACTTTGATCGGTTGGATCTTATCGAACTTGGGTCAATTCAAATCCAGACCTTGATTTAAAAATGCTAAAACGAGTCTGCGTGCAATTATCATTTGGATACGGTTTTGCTTATGGAATTAGACTAAAAGGACATGGATTTGATCAGATACTGGAAAATCTTAATTTCTTGTCAGTTAGGTTGGACCTATTTTAAGTATCCGATCCATTTGGGAATTGGTTTGGGCCAAGTAGTTTTTTCCCAGGCTAATAATAATAATAACAGTTGGGTAGGTTGTAGGTCGCCTGTCAAAGAATGGAGGAGAAGAGTTAGGGGTAGGGTGTCAATGGGTTGGGTTTGGTTGGGATTCAGTTGGAACCAGACTCAGGCCTGATTTGAGATTATGGATCGGGTCTGGACCCGAGTCCAATCTGACCCACCACAAGAGAAACCATACCCAGATCTTATAATGATTACATGAACCAAACCCAAACCATACCTGAAAAAATAATAATTTTTTTATCTTTTTTACATTAAAAAATTATTAATCTTAATCAGAACTCAGGTCAGGCCCAAGTCTGGTATGAAATATCACAATTCATACTTGACTCCATGTATTAATCAGACCCTTTGAGTCCGACCCAGATTCTAATTAGACCTTCTCATTTATTACCAAATCCCGACCTTATAGGGTTTGGTACAGATCTGGTCAGGGTTAAACCTGACCCATTGATACCCCTAGTTAGGGGTGGCGGTGGCTAGGGATGGGCATTAGGCCGGCCCGGCTTGGGCCCATTTAGAGCTTGGCCCCGTCTGGCTTTAAGTGTCACCCGGCTCATTTACTAACGGACTGGGGTTTCGCCCGGTTCTTACAGGCCTCAGGTTTGAAGAGCAGTCCATGATCAGCCCAATGGGTCAATGTGATGCGGGCCGAGACAGGCCGGGCCCAAACCCAATTAACTAGTGTAACTAATTAGGTAAACAATAAATAATTAACAAGTTCTTATGAAACAAACTAATTATCTTTCTAGTTTTCATAAAAATTAATGAAACTAATTAGGTAAATAATAACAGTTACCAAGTCACTATGTAATTAATTATTTTTTTAATTTTTATATTACTGCAAATTAATAAATAGCTCAGGCCCATTAGGTGCCGACCAACCCGAACCCGTCCCACGTATATAACGGGCTGGGTTTCAACCTTGTAGCTAATGGCCCGAGCCTAAAACCTTGACCCAAACCCGGCCCATGGAAGGCTGGGTCGGCTTGGCCCCTCGGGCTGCCGGAATAGGAATGGGAGAAGAGAAAAGGGGAGTGTTTGTTTCACGTCATTTCGTAAGCTTCTTTCCTGAAAAAAGTTGTAACAAATATCACCATGATAATATGTTGTGGGATCCATATATTAAATGTCAAAAAAGAAACATATTTTTTTTATTATCCTTTTCAAGGGAAAGTAGCTAGTCTAAAGTGGCCGCTCCTTGCACAATAGCGGAAGCAAGGGGGCTCGCTAAAGGCTATGTTTCACACAGTTGGAAAAACGGTCTCTTCAAGGAAGTTTCTCCATTCCTCGTGAAAAAAAAAATTACCCCCAGAGATAGAGATAGAGGTAGAACAGTAGTTTAGGCATGCATTTAACAACAATTTTGGCGGAAGATGACTCGGGATTTTTTTATTAACCATGACAAATTTAGGTGCCTTTTTTAATTAAGCTTAGTTGTATTTTTGCAAATTTTCTTGATACAACTTTTCATAAAAAAAAATGAATCTTCATGGACACTGGTCTTCAATAGCAGGCTTTCTAACTCTGTTTGAAGGGGGTAGGAATCTGAAATTACTGAGCATAATTACATGCATGCTTCAATGCCCAATTGCATAGTTCTATAACCTCATAAACTACACTTGTGGCAGAATTTTCTGCATGTTGATGTCATCTTATAAAGCTGGTGAGATCAATGTCATGAATGATTGAACCCAACTGGGCGAAATCTTCATTCCTGCATCCTTTAATGGAAGGTGTAAATTTGCTGGTTTATGAAGCAATTTGCTTAAGATTTGCATCACACATTCTTCATCAGTGGAATGATGCCTTGACTTTCTTCTCAAAGAAAAATAAGGTTTTCATATTTTATTGATGAGCTAAAAAAATAAAGTTTTATCCATTCTTATGTGATTGTAAATACTAAGCCAGTTGTACTTCTCAAAAGTAAGTGTTCTTCATGTTCATTGATAAAAAATGAAACCCAAGAAAGTTTTCTCCATCCTGAAAAGAATCCAAATACTAAACTTCATGTACTTTGTGACTTCATTTTGTCATCCAGAGAGTTTTTTTTTATTTAGGCATCTACAGAATAATTTAATGCATTAAAAAAAACAAAAAACTGGAGAAGGATTGGATCAGGTCTGGCTGGATCGATGCCTCTGTATCTAGTTCTATGAAATGGTGCTTATAGATTCAAAAAATTCCATCCCCTTGCAGTAGTACATGAAATGGGAATTTTCCCCTCTGCAGAAATGGCTTTCATTCTGAATCTGAACAGCAACTTTTAAACAGGGGGGGGAGAAAAGCCTGACATGATTCACCTCTGACCTGACATGATTCTTGTTATCATCCTATCAGATCTAATCTAGATGGGGTTTTGGGAACCCCACCAATTGCAATTAACAAGCACATGGTGTTTGGTGCCACTGACAAGCCTTGCAAACTGCACCCTCCCTTCAGAAGATCCTAGGGCAATAAAATGTCCTTGGTGAGTCCCAGAATTGACCTCCCACCTGGAAAAGTGTTCAGGGGTCCCACCTAAAGTTTAGTATCCTGAATTCCACAATTAATATGCTGCAGGCTATGCCATTGGGATAGTTGCTTCTACGTTAAACAGCGAAACAGTTTCTTTTATTTTTAGGGTGTTTATGGTTCATGAAGATGGTGCTGGCATTGCATTAATGCAGGCCAGGGTGCTTGGCCTCTTTTCCGATATCATAATTGCGAGTGGGGAAGCATAAATTTGGCATTTAAGTAGGACAAAGGTCATGCTCATCATGCAATTTGTCGGGGCAAGAAAATTTTCACGTCATAAAAAAAAATTCACATGGCATCGCTATCCAAGGAAAACGAGAGAGAGAGCAAAACCAAGATTTTAGAGCACCAGAAAGGGGAGACCTAACGGATTGGAAAGGGAGATAGAGAGCCAAGAAGTACTAAACCAGAAGAATTTCAGAACTAGATGAGAGAGAGAGGGAGCCAAAACCAAGGTTTTAAAGTAACAAAAAGGAGTCCTAAAAATCGATTGGAGAGGAAGACAGAGAGCCAAGAAGTACCAAACCAGAAAAATTTTAAGACTAGACCAGAGAGAGAGAGAGAGAGAGAGAGTCTATATGCAGTAAGAATTTCAAAGCCAGAACAAGAGAGTAAACCACATACAAGAGAGACTAACAAACAGGAAAAATTCTACAATGAGAGAGGGAGAGAGGCCACAACCAACAGCAGACTAGACTCCAAACAAGTAGATTTCCAGAACCACAGTATGTACAGGAAAATAGTAGGAGAATTCTGAATTCCCTTTCCATAACACTAGGAGAATGTACATCACCAAACGAGACTAATAAGCCAAAAGTCCTTTCTGTTTTCCCTCTTCCAACGACTTTAATCTACACCCATCTTCTCCATCCACTTCAAAAGTTTCCGGCAGCATGACAGCCGGAAACCCACATTTTCCGATCAGATTGGATCCCAGAAACCCAAAAAACAAAAAGGCAAATTGGGATATGGCTCCCAAATACCAATCAAAGGAAGATGAAGCACTCCAATGAAACAAGAGGGTTCTCAAGAGACTCATTAGGAGCAGATTCAAGCCCATCCTGCAGCTTCAGCTCTCTCTCTCCTCCCTTCCAAACACCATCACCACCGGCGCCGGCGCCGCCTTCTACCGTCCAGCCATCTTCCCTCCCGGCCACAGCACCTCGGCTGGGAGACTGCGGCATCCTTCTCGACCCGCTCCGGTTAATCGCCGGCCGGCCACCGGAATCCACCGGAATCGCCGGAGACCTCGATCTCCGGCCACTACCCCTCATACCCACTTCTCCGCCGCCCCTCCTCAACCCGTTCCTCCACTCTCCCGCCGGACTCCCGCTGGAAACCGGCCTCCCGACGGCCCTCGTGCCGAGACCCTCCGCCCTCCTCTCCGGCGAAACCTCCCTCCTCCTCGCCGGAGACGCACTCTTCCTGCCGGAAAACTCCCCTCTAACTCCCTCCCTCTTGCCGTAAAACGACGCACCTCCGCTCGGCTGCTGCACCTCCCCGGCATCGAACTCCTCCGTCACCGTCTCGCTCACGCTGACCGTCTCCGACACCTCGACGCTCTCTTCCTCCGCCAGCCGGAGCTTCTCCGGCGTCTCCTTCTCGATCGGCCTCGCGCGGACGCTCGGCCTCGGCGTCTCGGACATGACCTCCTTCACCTTCTCCTCCTCCGGCGGGTTTCTGGACGCTGCGTCGGATTCCGTCGACGGAAATGTAGGAGGTGGGTGTTTGGCCCTCTTGGATTTCTTGCTCTTGCTCACGCAAGTTCCCATTCTTGCGGTCTCCTACAGCATGGATTTCGGGATCTCGGTTGGCTCTGGGCCGCGTTTGTCTCGGAGCATAGTCGAGAAAACGGTTGGGTTTTAATGGGGTTGTGGGGTTGGGGCGCCGGAAACCGTTGGATTTTGGTGATGGGGTGAGCAGAGCAACGGTGGGGATTGGCTCAGAGAGGTAAAAGGAGACGTCTCATCTGGGAAGAGTGCTGTGAGAAGTGAGAAATTGTTTAATTATTGAGACCGAGAAGAAGAAGGCTTGGGTGGATCCCACATTGCATTATTCTTGGTGGGTCCCACGCCTTTAAGCTTTCTGGGTCATGGTTGTGGTGAAAAGGGTCAGTAATTGATTAGTTGGTGGGTGCAATCTGTGCTGGGTCTGGTTGTTGGTGAGCTGGTGAGCTTGGACTTGGTTGGGGTGAGGGTCTTGTTTTTGATGAGTTTGGTTGGTTTTGTCAAGAGAGATCCAAGTTTTATTATTTGATGCATCAAGCAAAGTTACTTGTGGACTCAGGTTGTCTTTCCATGGCACCATTTACTTGAATGGGTTCGAGGCAATGACTCTGAACCATGCTTTAAGAATTGAAGAAATTGGGGACACCAAGTTGGACTCAAGCCCGGTGCGAATGAGACTTGAGAGCACGAGTCTCTAAGGAATTGACCTTCGGTGCAATGTGATTGTACATTATTGTGTGCTGCTGTACCTGATGATCCACCACCTGTTGGGCTCCACAAAGATAGTGATAGTGGGTGATCAGGTACAGGAGCAAATTAAAAGTGTGCAAGCAAGTTGCATTTGATACTTTGATTGCTCAGATTTCAAGCTTAGATTTGAGATTGGAGGATTAAATCCATAGATTAAAGGTACATGTCTCTTACTCAATATGAACAGGGATATTGAGATCTCAACTGAAAATATAAATTTCAGATATCCATAACCATAATGAGACGTCCAAACCATAGCAGTGGTTTCTCTATGCTAATAGAAAATTTTTACTTGGAAAGACTACTCCATATTGTTTAAGAGTTGATGACTTAGTTGCAGACTTGAATCTATAGTGAAAAATATGAGCATAGAAAAAAAGACAATATTTTTATCGATATTTTGCCAATAAAAAATGTAAGAAAAATAAAAAATTTCAACTTCTCATGAGAAAATAGCTGTAGTTATTTTCCAATTCTAAACTATTGACACTATGCTTGGCTCTGCCAGGTCTTAGGGTTATTGTCAGAACTTGCAGAGTTAGACTAACAGGCTTAGACTTGACCAAGAACTATCTTCTTCAAGGGTCCTTAGCCCACATGGGAATCATGTGTTATTTGGCTTCTTCATCATGTTTCTGGATAAATGCAGCAAACCCTAAATCATTTTGGATCCATAAATGGGCACAGGCTCACCTGGGTCCAGCCCATTTACTCAGCTGTATATTGCATTCCACATATAAAACAGCCTTAAGGGGAGGCCCACCCACATGCACATAACCAGGCCCTGCCGAGGGGATGCCAGTGGGGTCCACCATGTATGGTAATGTTCTGGATTGAGATTAATGACTTTGCTAATTACCTTACCCTAATTAAGGGCTTTTGGGGGTAGGGTAGGTTCAGTTCATAAGCTGTTAGCGATTTGCCAAGCTATGAATCAAAGCAACAATTAGAGCCAAAGAAAACTAAGTGTCATTAACCATGATGTCGGTCGCCTTAGTGCATAAAATCCATGAAAATTACAGATCAAATTTCATGGCTAAAGCTGCCATGGTTTGTCCATGATAATACTCCAAATTGAAGTTTAAACGAACTTTTTTTTTTCCAATTATTGTGTTTGCATACCATGGAAACTGCAGGGTTTTCTTGATTTTTCATCGGCTGACTGTCAGTAGAAATGTCTGTCTGAGATTCATGCCACCCCTCAAAACTTGCAAGAAATGTTACATATCTCGGTATTGGGATTTTCACGAGGAGGAAAATTCCTTCAATATAGAAAATCCTGGCAAATATAAATTATTAAGAAATAAAAATCATATAAAAAGATCAAAGAAAATATAAAATAAAAAACTGTTTTTATGGTGCAATATGATAATATCTTCATAATGGGGGATATTTTGAAAATATCATGATATTGTTGGCTATTTTAAAATTTGAAATAACAAGATAAATTCATGGCATCTTCAAAACATCTTTGATATTTGTTACGTAACTTTTAAGAGCATGATTAGTGACAAAGCACATCCACACATTTCGTGAAAGAGATCAGATATTATATACAGAATAGATTAAAAGAGAAATTTAGTGACTAGCTGGGTGCAAGTTTTAACAATAGTGAAGAATGTTTTCCATGACATTTTATCAGGAAATTATTGAGGTTTTTATTTTTCTTGTGTTTTTATAAGACAAAATATTACAGAAACAAAAAAAGTTAATAATAATAATAATAAACTGGGTCATGTTAGTGAGTGGCCTTCTGCCCGGGAACTATTTGTCTCACATTTGAACCCCATTCATTCAACTCTCAGCTACGACTTAACAGGCATCTTTAATGCCGTATCAGAGGCACCTCTAATGATAATATTGTCAGAGGTACTTTGGATGCCGTTCATCTCATGGATGAAGGGCAACCAAGACACCTCCATTTTCCCCGTTTTTCAGCAGTTCATTTTTGTGCTTTGGATGCAGTTCATGTACAAGATGAATGGCTCAGAAAATTTTTGTGGGACCCATCAGAATGTAAACTATCCAACCATGGTGTTCAGGTTGCCGTCCAAGGCTGCCTCTGACCTGATCCTTTCTCCTATAAAAACATGAAGTAAACCCAAAGTACTGCTACTACTACCTCATTTGGATTGTAGGTTGCTCCGGGACCACTTAATCCAACTCTGGATCTTTTCCTACTATTTTCACTCTTATCCAATCGGTGGCTCGACCCGCGACAACTTGGGAATACAGGTGGACCACCATTTTTACAGTGTCGATGACACAACCGCTCTAAACTCAAACCCATCCTGGTTTTATGACTATGAACCAGGCTGAAATACTTGCGGGCCATCCAAAAGCTGTGCAAGGCCGGATAATTTAGGTTAGTATTATAGTACATCTATAATATAGATCAATATCCAAACCCAATATCCAACATAGATACTGTGTAGCTTTGTTGAGATTATAGTAATTAAAGTGTACATTATAACTACAATTCAAAGCCTTAGTTTTCATGTAACTGAGGAAGATGATACTCTAAGATGTTGATGAAAACTAAGACACTAGTTAGCCCCCAGGGAAGCAAGTCACCTGAGTAACGTATCCAATAAATCTTTAATTTATCAGGTACTATAGCATGAAACACATCAAACGAGATGGCAACATCTAGACTCGCAAAATCCAATAAGATAACATTTACATCAAAGGCTTACTCTTTGGATTAAGAGCTCATCAGTGTACAGTATGAAAGCTGCATGCAGTTTATCCTATCTTCAGGATCAGAAAAATAAGTTTTTATCCTCCATCGATGTTTTCTTGAGGTAGTTTATACAGTAAAAAAGATAGTGAAGGGAACACCAAGATTTCTCTTTGACCTGTGTATAAAAAAGACAGGCACGCACAGGAACATACAAATTTAACATGGTTCTGGTGTGTCCACGATGAATCCTCTCTCTATTTCATGCAACATGTAGGAGGTTCTTAATCAAATCAGACATCTTATACTACAAGAAAAACGTGGATTAGCGATGGACTCTATCAGTCGCTAAACAGTTTGGCGACGGATTAGTGACGTATAGCGCCCGTCGCATAATCCTGGTCGTTAATTAGGGACAAAACTGATCTCTCGCTGCTTTTGTTGCTAATTTGCGATGAACATGATTTGTCGTGAGTTTATCGCTAAATAAGCATTGATTTGGGTTTACGATGGATTATATTCCATCTCTAATTTTGTCATCGCTGAATATTAGCGATAGATATTATCCATCGCTAATCCATCACAAATTTAAAAAAAAAAAATAACAAAAAAAAGAGCTCCGAGGCGTGCGCCTCATACGCCTTGAGGCGCACACCTCGAGGCGAGGCGCACCTCAAGCCGAGACGTACACACCTTGAATTTTTTAGTCAAATGAGGGTCAAAGTCCTCATTTGACAAAAAATTAGGTTTTTTTCACGCAGTTTTAACTAAGTTGCTAGTAAAAAATCAGGTTGGATCCATAAGACACTGGGTCTCAAACATAAGCCCAAAAAAACAGCGGGACCCGGGCCGGGGGGAGCCCCTGGACCCCCTTACTGCAAGGACAAAAACTTTAAATCAGGCTCCACAACTCATCAGTTGGACCTATGTTAAAATGAGTGGGTCCTCATGAGGGATTCCAGCTCGGCTCGGATCCTAAGTTGCAACAAGTATGAGATCTCTATTTGACTCAAATCTGAGAAGAGATCCAAGCTACAACATTAAAAGAGAAAATGCATACTGAAAAGATTTTTGTCACTTTTTTTCTTTTCTTTTCTTAATGATTCTTTTCTCGCAATGTTTTCTTGGGGTAATCAAATGTAGACAAGGTTCATAGATATCAAAATCAGTAAAGATGATTCATCATTGTATACAATATATTTGTTAGGAGCCTGGCAAATGAGATCTTTCATAACACTTAAAAAATCAACAATGAGAGAGAGAGAGAGAAACAAAACCACTTTACAAGACAGGTAACACAGACATCGAATTAATACCAATATAAACCTGATGAATATGATGCTCAAATATCCAAATAGAAATAACAAGTGAAACATTGCGGGGGTGGGAGGAGCATACCTGAATAAGTAGAAGTTGAACAGCGGTCCGACACTTGACGTCACTAATGGCAAGATACAGGCTCTGTTCGCTTGATTTCTCCATTTCATCATCAGGCATGACTGATCCAGAAAACTCACCCTGTTTGCTGGAAGAGACTTCAGAGCTACTAATCACATGCACACTGTTCATTTTATTTAGAACCCTTGAAAAATTAGGAAGAGTGGCAATAGTTACTTCTTTCAGTGATAAAACCACTTCTAGCGAATTATCCTCAGAAAATAAACCACCAGCATGGCTCATAAGACAAACAAAAGCTGCAATACCAATGCCAGCAAGGCTTTGATGAGGTCATTTTATGAAACTTATCAGCAGCATTAGCACTTTTTGAGCAAAGGGTTAACGGAGTTGTAAAACTTAACAAAGAGATCTACAACAAGTTGTAAAGCCAATGTGCATGTCTCATAAAGCCAAGCATCTTGATCTAGCTCACTTCCATCAACATCTAATCCTTGCCCTTGCAAGCTATCACCTGATGGATCAATAGCATGCCGAACATAGTAAAAAATGGGGAAAAGAACAGAATCAAAGACCTGCTCCCACAGAGGTAGAGAGAACAAATGGCCATGGTTCCTTAGTGTCATAGATCTGGGATAAAAAGAGAAAAAGAAAACAAAAAATATAAGAGAAAGTCCAAAGCACCATTTGCATAAATGAGTCAAACATCTAAATTTTTTTACTCGAAAGTAATAAATACCTTAAAAGATCTACATACCATGAACATGCTTTTCCAGCCTGACTTAACATTGTTGACACGGGCCAGTACCATTTGTGAGACACATCTGATTATTAATTCTCTGATCTCAACTGCATTGCTTTTTCGCATAACAATGACAGAAGGTTTCATGAACTCATTCTGGAAATTGTAATTTGCCGGTTCTTCCCTCTCCAGAAACTTCATTGCCAGCTGCCGCAAGGAATCCACAACAAAACAACATTTTTGAAAAACAACAAACATCAAATGAAAAACAACATTTTTGAAAAAGGTTAGCTCAAATCAACCTGCATTTCTATGTGCACTGCTTAAATATCCAGTAGGGCATTACTTGTTAGGTTGAAATATAGATCACCACCAAGTGACTGTACGTAGCATCCTTTCCTATGCAAGAACAAAAAAAATAACTCTTTGTGTTAGTAGAGAAATGCAATAAGATCTGAAAATATCAATAATAAACAATTTTAATTCAATATACTTACCGCACCTCACATGCACACATACACACACCTTGGAGGTATTAGCAATGGCCTTTGTACACTAACAAATGCCACATCTACCAAAATTTTCTTCTTTTTGACTTTTTTTTCTCTCAAGCATGTTCTTATCCTTTGGCAGCCTTGATTGCAAGAGTCCTTCCTTTTCTTCCACCAGCTTTTCCTTATATCTCTCTATGATATTCACGTCTGTGTAATATCTGTCCAGTTGGACTGCTGAGCAAGAGCAGAAACTCATCATTCATAAATAAATTGAAACTCGAGTGAGGTTGCTAAAAGGTATCTTACACTATATCCTTTTTCAACATGCTCTCCACTTCTTTCATAATCATTACGGCTTGACTTTCAAGGTACTGGCATGGCTCCCCACTTTTTGAAGCCCTTGTTGCAATCTTAATCAAAGTATCATAAATAAGATTGCGACGAGTTGCTACTACTGACTTCTTATCACTATCGATCTGGAACAGAGAATGATCTCTTGCACCAATTTTAGCATGCTTTGTCCACCTTTTCAGTATGTACTGTTCTGGAATTTGTTTAACTTTGGCATGATCAAGCACTTTCAAAGCATGACAACATAAAATGCCCATGGACTCAAACTTTCTGCAGCTGCAAGTAACTGTAAAATGGGATGAGTCAAAGCTGACAACATGTTCTTTAACAGTTTGCATAAATGTGATTTTATACATGCAAAGTTCAACTCCACTCAAACAACAAAAAATTTTGTTAAAAATCTAAAAAAAATTTATACATGCAAAGTTTGCCTTAATCATATGTTTCATGAAGACTTAATTGACCCTTTTTTTAAGAACATGACAACAGAAAAGTCTAGTATGTTTTGTTTAAATAGTGAATTTTACAAAACAGAAAAGGAAACAGTTCATAAAGCCTAATCCCAATGCATATTATATTAAACCAAATTAGAATAAGATGGAATTTGATAATCTTGAAACAAGATTCACTATAAACTTAACACTGAAACAACTAATATTTCCAGTTTGAGCTTCTCATAAATTAGGGGACCAAAAACTGATAGTATTGGGTTCAGGGTCAAACTATATCCAACTTAATTAAAATGTACAACAGCAAAAAAAATATGAACAAGTGCATTCACATTCCCATCACTAAATCAAGTTTTACTGTGCATGTTAACTGTTAAGAAGCTCCCATACAAACACATTTCCTTCCTACATGTTGGAGAAATTCCTTCCAAGAAAAAAGAGACAATTCATGAAGTTGTTTATTTTAGTGTCAATTCACAGGAAACTGACTTCATGTAAAGTAAATGTTCTTAGTTTACTTGGCAAAAAGAAAAAATAGATATGCGATCCCACAACTCAGTTACAATCTTAAAAAATAAGAAACTCATTTCATCATCTGGCCAGACATTTTCAGTAATATTATGAGAAAAGAAGCAGACACAACACATGGAGCAACATATTCAAAAGTACAATCAAAAGCAAACAAAGGCAACATCAGGATTAAGACATGTCAAGGAGATGAAGAAGTGGTATTGCTCCCATAAAAGCTAAACATAATCACTCTCAGCAAACACGCAATCCAATTTTCATATTTGGTTTTTGTCAAAGGGCGTTAGGGCACCATAGAAAGAAAATAGCAGAAAGATGGCACCCAAGATCATAGCATTTACAAATACACTCCACGAAGCCAAAAGGATCAAATCCCCTCCTACCACACCCACATTTCATCAGACCATACAACAAGGCAACAACTAAAATGACACCACAATTTGGTGGAAAACAAAAAACTAACTAACTCGGAGGAGAAATCAAAACGAGCCTTGAGCAACGGCATATGTATATGGTCTAATGTGCTATTCGGCGTAATGAGGGCCGTCTCGAGCTCCTCCACTGAGAACTCGACATTTATGTTCAAAAGGGGTCTGAAAATCTACACAGAACAAGGAGCACAAAAAAAAACAAAAAAGGTTCAATCTTTCCAACAAAAGAGGAACAAAGAAGAAAAGAGATCTTTTTTCTTTTTGGGGTTTTTGATTCTCACATGGAGGAAGTTGAGGATGGAGGCGAGCTCCCACATGGACCGGAGCGACCACCGCTGGAGCTGCGAGGGCGGGGGCGACCCGGTGAGCGGCATGATGATCTTGCAATGGGGCTCCTCCTTAACGACAGGCGGCAGCTTCCGCGGGGGCTCAGCCACCGTGCGGCCAGCGTTGAGGATGCGGGCGACATTGCTCCGGACGGTGCAGGATCGGGCGAGGCGCTCCTTCCTCTGCAGTTGTGGGGCTACGGCGACAACTTCGATTGTTGTTTATCGTCGGAGGACGATCCTTGGTTGTGTTGGATCGAACCGCCACTCTTCCCAACCGACCCTCCCGACCCACCTTCTTCCTCACCCAACGTCACCAATTGGTCAAACCACAAGAAGCACCAAAAAACACCACCACCAACAAGCCCTCGATGGAAGATGGGCTTCCAGGACGGCATTCCCCGTCGTAGGGGAGGCGGCGGCTACGGAGCTCTTGCCGCAGCCGCCGCCGCCGCCGATGACGTTGGCCTTTCCTGGGGTGAGTGTCCATCCGGGCCACCCCTTCCTCTGAGGGGGCGAACATCCTCCCGAGGCCGCCCTCTTCCCAGTCAGGCCGATTTGGGAGTAATCAGAGGGAGAATTTTGCGCCCTAAGTCGGTCATTTTAAATAAAAAGTAGCGACGGAAAAAATCGATCGTTAAGTAAGATGGGTTTTGCGATGAAATTTTTTTATCGCTAATTTCGTCGCTGATGGATTTTGCTTATCCTAAAAATCCGTTGCTAATTTCAATTTTAAGAACGACTAGTTTTCTTTAGCTAATTCGGGACAAAAATAATTTGTCACAAATTTCTGTCGCTAATTAACAATTTTATTGTATTGTTACGATGACATTCAACTTTAGAAAGGACTCCATAATTTTCAATCACCTTCTTAGGAATCCTTTCGGTAGAGGACCAATTAACATTAGGAGCAGTCTTATCTGGGACATGTTTTCACATTAGGAGTCTTCACCTCACTAGGACTTTTCATGTTGGATTTTGAGTTTTGGACTCTTCACGGAATCACCTTGGACTCTGACCCTAGATCACAAACTGCTATCTTAATGATATACAGGTTGCATATGTCTCTGGGTTACTATTCACTACAATTGTTTGGCTATTTTCTTAATAGACCAGATTACATGAGTCAAATAAGCACACATGATTATTAAAAGTGCTAAAATCAAATAAAATGAAAGGAAAATTTCACATTGAATTTATTCAAATATAAACTTTGAATGACTATATAAAAGAGGTGGGTTGGGTGAATTAGACAAGAATGCGTAAGTCAAAATGAGAAAAATATGTTCAGCTATTATCATAGAGTAAATTAAGTAAGAAACCTCGATTCAAATGAGCAAATTGTTAGAAAATCGTGTGAGCCTATGTATGTTAAACCACATATTGTAAAACTGTCCCAGGTTCAGGCCCGGTTCAAGTGATCTAATAAAGATGGGCCTTGTGGTATCTCATATGGTATAGTACACTATGTGGAGAGACCTGCTCTGTCTACAACTCTATAATGAGTTGAGTTAGAGACAGAGTCCAAGTACATTAGGTTATGGTCCAGATACCTTATATATAGTCCTTCTCTCTTCACATTCTCTATAAGTCAGAAAGAGATTTACTCTCTCTCATTAGGTTTAGAGAAAAAAAAAAACTAAATATACAGGTTCTGAAAGATCATACCCGTCAATGATCAACCGAAGCGCTATGGATTCAGGTATCGCTTTCGCTTCAAGTTTGATTTTTATTTTTTGATTTCAACGATTTAGCGAGAACATGTATTCGATCTTGTTTTAGCTTTTGGTGGATTAATATATCCAACAATTGATATTAGAGCACATATTTTCGTTGAATCGTTGGAAAAATATGTGATTTCATATTTTATACTTTTTTCAATGATGATCCATTATGATTGTGGATCGCCGCCAGGCAGCATGGGGGTTTTTTCCTTATTTGGATTTTCGGGCAGGAAGGGCCATCAGGCCCTTTGTTTGACTGCCAATCAGGAGAAGGGCCTTTTGGCTCTTCTATTGTTCTGTTGATCGGGGCAGGGTTGTTGAAAGGCCCCGACTGTTCACCCACGTTGGACGCTCAACGGCGCTCGACAGTGGTGACTCAGACCTTCTACTTGCCCATGCCACCAGTGGGTGACCAGGATTTGGGACCTGGCAAGTAGGGCATTTGGTTCGCCCTTCTCGCCGATCGGTGACCCTGGGTCGGCTACAATCAATGATGGCAATGGGGAATTCAGATCGCCCCAACCACCATCATCGATTGTTTCGAGGGCCATTACCATTCTTCTTGTTGTCGGACGGTGGGTAGCGGAGGTCCTCCCCTTCTTTTGTTCACCACAAGGCACATAAGAGGCATCTTTTGTGATCTGGATCGATCGTTCGCTCTACGAACATCAGGATCCACATTGGCCACCGGATCGAGAAGGGCCATTGGGCCATTCTTTGTTGTTGATGATCAGACAAAAGGGCCATTCGACCCTTCCTCGATTTATCTTGATCCAGCCATATGGCGTGCGATAGTAGATTCCCCTTGTTATTTTGTTGTTGAACGATGAGAGATCGTGATGGCCGGATGAAAGGGGTTTCCCTTTCTCTTTTGGTCACTGGCAATAAGGAGTTGCATCGTCATTAGGATTGTTGGCTGACGCTGCTGCTCACGCTCTGTTTGCAAGATTGTTTGGGTTTCGGTCGACCAGTCATTGACCGATGATGCCCTGGGGGTCGGCCTTCACTGACGATGGTGTGTGCAACATCCGGCTCACACCAGCCACCATCATCGGACGTCTTAAGGCCGGCGACTGCCATGGGTCAGTCGGGACCAATTCGATTTCCCAAACCAATTTGATGCCCTTTCGGTAACCCAATCGGGTCAGGCAATTTGATCGTTTGTCAGGTCATTTTGGTGTGCGTACACAGGAGCGATTTGGTCCTATGTATTGTTGGACTCGGGCCTCTAAGGTGACAAGAACCGAGTTTAGTGATCTGTCGGACCGAACTGGCTTAGTCCCGTTCGGTCATGGGGTGGCTGACTGGTTTAGTCCCCATTTGGTTTTAGGGGACTGAACCTGGTCAAGATGCACCATTATGCGGGTCGGGTTTGGTTGGGCTCGGCTCGATAGTGGAAGCTTGTACTCGAGTTTGGCCAGATCCGTGTGCATGCCTTATAAAAAAATTTGAGGTTTGTAAGGCTATTTTAGAGCACCCTATGCAGAGTCGTACCTATGTTTTATGGGGCCTGAGTCGGAGAGAAAAAATGGGCCCCTTATTAATAGTAGGAGTTCGGGGGCAGCGCCTCCGAATTTTTTTTAAAGAATCAAAATAACAATAAAATGGGCCCCTAAAATTTTTTATGGGGAGCTCGGGCCTTAAAAATGAGCCCCTAAAATTGTTTTAGGCCCAGGGGTCTGAGGCCCAAGCCTCATTGGTCTGTTTACAGGTCTGGCTCTGACCCTATGGGTCACTTAAGTAGGTTGATATTCGGTTACTTTTCAACTCATGTGTGTTGTTATGCTTATCTTATTGTTCATGTGCATCCATTGAAATATTTGAACGTTTGTATTATTTCTGATTATGGGTTTGATATTTTAAATTGAATCAATATGTTACCAAAGTAACATTTGTTGTGGAGGTTAGTTCATTTTTAGAATATTGTGATGGTTATATGTTTGAGGTTCATGTGAATAGTGATCGACCCAAAGGAAGATTACTATTTGGCCAAGCCCAAATGTATACTTTCAGTAATAAATATGAGACATTCATTCAGTTTTTCATGTGAATAATGAGTTGGTCCAAAGAAAGGCTCATTTTTTGACAGGGTTGATTGTCCATGTTTTGATTACTGTATTGAGAGTAGCACTTACAAGTTGATATTTTTGTCCAAAGACTAAGTGTCAATGTTGTGCTGAGTATCTTGTAACGGGGTTCAACATTGTTTAAATATGTATTTTATGTTGTTGCATGTGAATATGAATGTTAATCATGAGCTTATTTATTCTTTATTTAATTAATATCGTTGCTTCTATGATATTTGCAAACATTAATTTCATCCCTGTTTTGAGCGGTTCTAATTTTCAAAACTAGAAAAAAATATTATGATTGTACTTGGTTATATGGATCTGGATCTTGCTCTATGAGAAGATCAACCACCTGCACTTATAGATAATAGTTTTGTTGAGGATAAAAAAAACTCTGGGTGGTGGGATCGATCTAATCGCATGAGTCTCATGATCATGAAATGTGCAATTCCTTAATCCTTTAGGAGCACCATGTCTCAAGAAGCAAATGCAAAATATTTTCTTGAAAAAATAAAAAATATTTTACGAAAAATGAAATGGTTGAGACAAGTACTCTTCTTTTGAGTCTTGTCTCAATAAGGTATAAAGGCAAATAAAATATTCGAGAGCACATCATGGAGATATCTCATCTTGCTTTAAAACTCAAGGCACTAAGGTTAAAGTTGTGTGAGGACTTGTGCACTTGGTTTTGATATCCCTTCCTACATAGTACAACCAATTTAAGGTCAGTTATAACTGCTAGATGTAAAATTTGACTTTTAATGAGCTCATTTCTCGCTATGTGCAAGAAAATGATAGAATGAAGCAAGAGAAGACTGACAATGTTCATTTTGTAGTAACCTTTAAGAACAGGTTTAAGAAAAAGAAAATGACTAAGAAAACTGTAGTTGACCCTCAATTGCAGAAGAAATAGAAAATGCATCATGACCTAAAGTCTAGTTGTTTCTTTTGCAAATGAGAGGGTCACATGAAGAAGGATTGTACCAAGTATCATGCTTGGCGTAAGAAGAAAGGTACGCTCCTTACTTTGATTTGTTCTGAAGTTAATTTGACTTTTGTGACTAAAAACACTTGGTGGATAAATTCTGGTGTTACTGCTCATATAAGTGTATCTATGCAGGGTTGCCTAAGTTGTCGACCGATAATTAATGTTGAAAGATTCATCTATGTAGGCGATGACAAAATAGTTGAAGTCGAGGCAATAGAGACATTTAGGTTGTCATTAAAGACTAAAATTTATTTTGATTTAAAAGAAACATTTAGTGTGTCGTCTTTTAGGCATAATTTGGTTTCTATTTTTATATTGGACAAATATAGTTATTTTTGTTTATTTAGAAATAATGAATTTAAATTATTTCTTGATTTAAATCTTATTGGGACTGGTTCTTTATCTACAGTTGATAACCTTTATTTACTTGATACTATTGCCTTATTTAATGAAACCTTACAAATAAGTTCTCGTGGTAAAAAAAAAAAAATAACAAATGAGAATTTTGCTTTGTTATGACATAAGCGCTTAGGTCATATTTCTAAACAAAAAATTGAAAGAATTGTGTCAAATGAAATTCTTGGTTCTCCTGATTTTACTGACTTTCAGGTTTGTGTCGAGTGTATAAAAGGAAAATAAACAAACATAAAGAAATTATGTACAGAAACGAGAATAGACGTCTTAGAACTAATCCATACAGATATTTGTGGATTGTTCCTTACTGCTCCTTAGAATGGTCAATAATATTTTATTGCGTTCATAGACGACTATTCTCGTTATGGGTACTTATATTTGATTCATGAAAAGTCTCAGTCTCCGGATGTGTTCAAATTATATAAGGTCGAAGTTGAAAACCATCTTGGCAAAAGAATTTAGGTCGTCAAATCTGACCATGATGGTGAGTACTATGGTAGATATGATGAATCAGGTGAATAATATAAAGGGCCTTTTGCTAAATTCCTATAAAAATATGACATTGTCCCTCAGTATACCATGTCAGGCACTCCTAACATGAATGATGTTGCTGAAAGATGAAACATGACTCTTAAGGATATGGTAAGGAGTATGATTTCACATTCTATCTTACTAGAGTCCCTGTAGAGAAAAGCATTAAGGATTGCAGCCTATGTTTTGAATAGGGTACCCTCTAAAGTAGTAACCAAGACCCCATATGAATTGTGGATAAGCCGAAAGCCTAGTATGAAATATTTTCATATTTGGGGATGTCCAGCTGAGGCTATGCCTTATAGGCCATATGAAAAGAAACTAGATTCCAGAATGTTTAGCTGATATTTTGTTGGGTATTCTGAAAGGTCCAGAGGCTATAAGTTTTATGACCCTACGAATAAGTCTTTTTTCAAAATAGAAAATACTTATTTTTTTGAGGGTGCTGAGTTTGGGATGAGTGATAAAGTAAAAGGCATTACTTTTGAAGAAGAATTTCTTTTTCTTTCTAAAGTTGTGGATGACAATGATCAGATTCCCATTCATGACATTGTTCTCACAAATTTTGATCAAGGTAATGCTTTAAATCTCCTTTTCCAAAATCAAACTTTTACTTCTAGAGTTCAAACTCAACAACCTCAAGAAACACCTCAAGAACCAGTGTCATTAAGGAAATCTACTAGAGAGAGAAGAATGACAATTTCGGATGATTATGTTGTCTTTCTACAAGAATATGAGGGTGATATTGGCTTAATAGAAGATGATTCAATCAACTTTCATTAAGCTACACAAAGTTCTAACTCTGAAAAGTGGATTGTAGCAATGTATGAGGAGATTAAATCTATGAGTGACAATAACGTGTGAGATCTTATCCCTTTACCTGAAGGTACGAAACCCATTGGTTGCAAATGGATATTTAAAACCAAAAGGGATTCAAAGGGTAATGTGAAAAGATATAAGGCCCGTCTTATTGCAAAAAAGTTTACTCAAAGGGAAGACATTGACTACACAGAGACTTTCTCTCCAGTTTTTATGAAAGACTTTTTCAGGATTATGATGACACTTGTGGCTTATTATGACTTAGAGTTACATTAGATGGATGTTAAGACTATATTCCTTAATGGGAACATCAATGAGATGATATATATAGTCCAACCAAAATATTTTATCTCAGGCGATACCAAGAAGATGATTTATAAACTAAAAAAATCCATCTATGGACTTAAGCAAGCTTCCCGTTAGTGGTATCATAAATTTCATCAAGTTGTCCTCTCATTTGGTTTTGAGATGAATGTGATTGATGAATGCATATACCATAAGTTCAATGAGAGTAAATTTATTTTTCTGGTTTTGTATGTAGATGGCATATTGCTTACCAGTAATGTTATAGGCATTCTGCACAAAACTAAGAGATTTCTGACAAAGAAATTTGAAATGAAAGATCTTGGGAATGCTTCTTTTATATAAGGGATTCAAAAACATCGAGACCGTTCTTGGGGTATTTTTGGATTATCACAAAAGAACTATATCGAAAGGATTCTGAAAAGCTATGGCATGAAGGATTGCAAACTAGGGGATACTCTTGTTGCTAAAAAAGACAAGTTTAGTCTCGCTCAGTGCCCCAAATGCTAGTAAAAAATTAAGGCTATAGAATAGATTCCCTATGCATTTGTTGTAGGGAGTCTCATGTATGCTCATGTGTGTACGCATGTAGATTTAGCGTATACATATTGTTGGGATGTTAGGCAAATATCTTAGTAACCCAGATATGTATTATTGGAAAGCAGTCAAACGGGTTATACGGTATTTGCAAAGAATAAAAGGTTACATGATCACATACAGAAAGTCAGACCAGTTTGAGATAATTGAGTATTCTGATTCTGACTTTGCGGGATGCCAAAACAGTCGCACATCCATGTCAGGCTATATTTTTCTGTTGGCCGGGGGAGCTATTTCCTAGAGGAGTGTCAAGGCGACACTCATTGTTTCTTCCACCATGGTAGCGGAATTTGTAGCTTGTTATGAGGCATCCAACCATGAGATATGGTTACGTAATTTTGTCACAAGGTTGTAAATTTTGGATAATGTTAAAAGACCGCTAATATTATTTTGTGACAATAATTCAGTAGTGCTATATTTCAATAACAATAGGAGCTCGTCGAAGTCAAAGCATATTGACATTACGTTCTTTGTTTTTAAAGAAAGAGTGCAAAATGGTAAGATATTGATAGAATATATTGGCACAAACTCTATGATTTTGGATTCGCTTACTAAAGGTTTGTCACCCAAGGTCTTTCATGAGCATACTGCTTGCATGGGTATTTTATCAGTTTATGATATGCTGGTTTAGTAGGAGTTTGTATTTGGATGTTTTATTATATAATAAAGTTTATTTTACCACTTTGGTATAAAGCTTTCAGTTTTATTCTGTACTCATTATGTTGTGATTTCATTAAAGTTTTCAGGAAGGATCAGTTGAAAATAGGCATGTTTGACCACATTGCATGTAATTTTCATGTTTCACATCCATACTTGATCCATGTCATTTGGTTGTGTCAATATACGTGATTATTGATGAGTCCAATTACGTTATTTGTAATGAAGACCGCTTTGGTTCTATGTTGACATAATTAATGAACCAGATTGGTAGAGATATCAATTGATAAGACAATATTTTTGAGCTCATAAGGTTACAATGTGTGATTATAAGGTTACGTATATGGCCCAAGTGAGAGATTGTTAGAAAATCGTGTGGGCCTACATATGTTGAACCAAACATTATAAATTAAACGATCCCAGGTTTAGGTCCGATTCAAGTGATCCAATATGGAAACCATGATACAGATGCACCATCCAACCTAAAAGGTTCTTTTTGTTTTTTTAAGAAAAATGCATTAAGTGAAGAGTGAAGTAGAGAAGGACAATGGGTGATGAGAGGTCACTCAAGACAGCAACCGTAAGTACCACAGGCAGAGCCAGCATGACTAGGTCGTCGATCCTCTGGGTGGTTTCTCCATGTATAAAAAATACAGGATAGACGAAGGCTCCACAGTTTTAAACACAACCAATGCGGCATTCTCCAACCCAAATAAGATCATGCCCCTGTCGTTTCAATCCAGTCTTAAAACAATTAGAATCCCCAACATTAGAAAGCTTAAATCCCTTCTTATTCAGTATAATCAATCCACATGGGGAAATTCTACTGACCAACAGAAAGAAAAAGCTAAACCCCCAACCCTAGACTTATAGAAAAAACCCATTTGTGGTGGTGACTTCATGGTAAAAAAAAAATATTATATACATGAGCAGACAGTATTTTTTTGAAGGGAAAATATTGGCTACCTTTGTGGGTTCCAAGCCCCTAGTTGAACTAGAAATTCATAGGAAAGTTGGTACAGTTGAGGGTAGCCAATTTTTTTTTTTCAATAAAGTTGAGGGTGACTTTATATATATATATATATATCAGTAAATAGTGGTAATTACTAATGAAGGTAAGGAACTAATAAGTAAAAATCACTTTTTGATTAAATTTTTTGTAGATCAAGTGTTACGGATGAGATCCACATGATTTGTTTAGTAGGAAACTTGCTATGAATCATGTGATTATGACAAGTAATTTGGTTTTAAAAGGGGTCCATAAATCAATGTCCTACAATGTACCAACATTTCAAAACTCAAAAGATCACATTTTTTACATCTCAAAAGCTGAGGCTTGATCCTTTGCAAACAAATCATGTTGATATAACGTGCACCTATGACTTCTAGCTCATTAGTTCTTTACTTTATTGGTAGCATATATATATATATATATATATATATATATATGAGAAGGGAGTAGTTGCCTTCGTCCTCAGGTTATTATAGCAGCATAGTCATGAATTTGCTAGGAAATGACACGTGAACGGTGTTTTTTTGATAAAAAAATATAATTTTTAAGCCTTTAATATTATGATATTTATAAAAAATTTATGCCATCGATTTTCAAACCTAAAACCTATATGTGCATTGAAATAGAACGAGGAAAAAGTCTATTCTTATAAAATCAAACATGTAAAACACATTTGTAAAGTCAGATTCAAGAAAAACATTAAAAAGAACCCTTTGACTGCCCGGTAGGCAGTGGTAGATAGATGTAGGCAACTATGCAATCTTGCTTATGCATCTTAGTGATCTTCCGCTCCCTCCTGCTGACGCTACTTCTCTTTTACCGCAATCTGGGCAAGCGGCTCCGGCGTGAGCCCGTTTTATCTGTCTGATGTACTTTTTCTCTTCTACTTTATTTGTTTTGACTTTGCTCTTGTTCGGTTCATGGGTTCAAGATTTTGTTGATCTTCATGAGTGGTAATGTTGAATTTCTCTCTCTCTCTTTATATATATATATATATATGAGAGAGATATGAGTAGCTCCCAAACCATTTATGATGTAGACAGTCCCCAGACTCCATTTAGATGAATTATTTGCATGAATTTTAGCTTAATAGAATAGATGGCACAAAACTTGAAAATGGTGTTTTTTTCTGAAGCATATCAGGTCATGCTGCCTTTTTACTCATGCCGACATCGTGGCCGTCTGTTTGTATTTTGGATGAATGCCACGTGGTTTTTGTTGACTTTTGAACTTTTTAAAATGCAAATCGAATGGCCACGATGTCGGCATGAGCAAAAACGCTCATGTTCAGCATGACCTGATCTGCTTCCGTTTTTTTCTGGTTGGTGAAGAATGTGAAAGGAATGAAACAATAGGCAATTCAAAAGCGCTCAGAAGCCTTTGAAAGCGATTCATCTAGCGATACAATCTGATATTTTTCATACTGTTAGAATGGTTTGGCCTGATTCAGATCAACAACTTGGTCCTTTCTTTTCTTTAGCTTGCTAGTTGTAATGCTGCTTAATTCTGATCTCTGTGTTGTTGCAATCCTGACTAATGCTCTTCGTTAACCCTACTGTACTGGTTGATTTCCTAGTGAATATTTTCTTTCACTCTACAAAGAAAAGACATCATTAGATGTAATCTTTATAATATGCTTGGTAGAAAACATATAGCATTTTCCATGTTTAGAAGTATTTTTCATAGTATAAAAAATTCAATGGTTCATATCACACCCAAAACTTGATTAAATAAATTAAGGATTTTTTTAAGTTTTTTTTTATTCAAAGTATGTTTTTAGTGAATAAGCGATAATAAAGACATCTACAAACTTAGATTAAGTTAAAAAACACATGCAACTATGTTTTTTAAAAGGTCTGAGACAGTTTAGGTCACACAAGCATGCGCGCACACACATATTGAAGTAGGTGTATTATTGACTGGGTTTGATGGAGTAACAATTCGCCATGTATCTAGAAGTAGGGGTGTCAATAGGCCGGGTTCGAGGAACCAGACTCAAACCTAATTTAAGATGATGATTCTGGGTCCGGACCTAGGTCTAATAGGATCCACCATAAGGGAAACCATGCCTGGATCCTATACGGATTACATGAACGAAACCCGGACTATAACCGGTAAAATAATATTTTTTTATCATTTTTATATTAAAAATTTGGCTTGGCGGGTTGGCATACCCCTAACACGAACCCGACCCGTTTAATAAACGGGTTAGGCGGGTCGACCCATTTATTAAACAGGTTCATTTTTTCCAAACCCGAACCCGCCTAAGAGGCGGGTTGGCGGGTCGGGTTGGTGGGTCGTGTCAGGTTTTGCCACCCCTAGATGGCACCAGGTGCAGTAGCACACTCAAATCGTGCCATGTGATGGCACCTGATCCTGGCTGGTCATTAACAAGGTTGCCAAAAAAGAAATGGGAAACGAGAAACCTCTTGGGAAATAAAAATAAGAAACAAGGTTTTTGAGACACATGTGAAACCGAAAATGAGAAACGACTGAGAAACACATGAAAAACATTTAACAAAAAGTAATATAATAAATCAATAAAATAAAAAACAAAAAATATGTATCTCACCAAAAGGAAATGCTTGGAAAACATGTTTTCCAAGGAAATGAAAACACATTTCTCATGGATTTTTTGGTGTAGCCCAAATGATTTGGAAACACAGTATTTTCCATTTCAAAACGACTTCCCGTAAAAAGCATCTTTCACTCTTTTTGTTGATAAACATAGTCCAGTTTTTCTATATACGTACATACATATTCGGTACTCAACTTAATGTGTAGATCACATATGAAGGGTTAGGTGTGCAAAAAAACAAAATAAATAAATAAATATACTAAATGAAGAAGGGTGTAAGTAGTTCACGAAGGAAGGAAACCATAGTAGGTGGAGGAGGAGAAACTCTATGGTTAGGGTTAGGGGCTCTCAATAGGATTGGAGACCGAGGAGGATGAGGCGGCGGTGGCGGCCGTGAAGGTGACCAATTCCTTCAGGGGTGGTGTGATTGCAAAGGAGGTTCCAAGCCAGAAAAGGGGCTGTAACCTGTGCACCCTTGATTGCGCACACGATCAAGGGCACAGGGGCAACTGATGTTACACCTTTCCCTATATATATAATCACTAGAGTATGAGAACTATTCTGTGAACCACAATTTTTATGAATTTTTTGTTCTTTTCTCTTGAATCTAACCATTCAATGTGATCAAAATATTTGGTTTTATAAGAACCCACTCATGAATCATCCAATTTTAATGCATAAACGAGATTTTTCTAAGGCTTTAAAATCAATGGCTCATAATCTTCATAAATATTCAAGCATTCAAAAAATACATTTTTCATTGAAAATACACAATTCAATGGTTGATTCCTAACAAATTCACTATATCAAACACATCCACATGGTTGGATTTACAAAAAAAACATTGAAAATGCCTATATTTCTAGTTCTCATATTCTAGTGCCGGATATATATATATATATAGTCACCAGGATATGAGAACTGAAAATATGAGAACTAATGTGTGAATCGTTATTTTTATGATTTTTTTCTTTTCTCTTGAATCTAACCATATGGATGTGATCTACAAGTTTAGTTTTATAAAAACCAGCTCTTATCATCCGATTATAATGCATAAACGAGATTTTTTTAAGGCTTGAAAATCAACTGCTCATAAGCTTCATAAATATTAAAGCGCCTAAAAATCATATTTTTTCATCAAAAATACATGATCCAACAGCTTATTCCTAGAAAATTCATCACGGCGAACTACATGGTTGGATTTCCAAAAAAATTGTTGAAAATGCCCAGTTCACACAGCAATTCTCATATTTGCAGTCCTCATATTCTAGTTGCTATATATATATATATATAAACCGGCCTGAATCAAGATTTTCATAAGTTTTTTTTTTTGTTTTTTTTTTTTTTAAATTTCAATATATATATATATATATATATATATATATATATATATATATAAACCGGCCTGAATCAAGATTTTCATAAGTTTTTTTTTGTTTTTTTTTAATTTCAATATATATATATATATATATATATATAAACTGGCCTAAATCAAGATTTTCATAAGTTTTTTTTTTTTGTTTTTTTTAAATTTCAATATATATATATATATATATATATATATATATAAACCGACCTGAATCAAGATTTTCATAAGTTTTTTTTTTGTTTTTTTTTTAATTTCACCCTTCCAATGCAATCTAGATGCATAGTGTTACACAAACAAACTATTGAATCATACAATTAAGATGTATAAGGATCAAACTTGAAAATCAATGGCTCGAAATTATCATAAATATACAAGCATAAAAAATCATATTTCTTAATCTGATTATGAGGATCCAATAATCGATTCCAAGCAAATGGAACACATTGAATGCATCTACAGGGTTAGATTTGCAAAAAAACCAATGAAAATCTCTATTCATATCAGTTTACATATTTCAGTTTTCATATATATTGGCTACTAACAAAGGTAAGAAACTAATGAGTAAAAATCACTTTTTAAAAAAAATGTTGAATCTTTTGAAAATCAAATGTTACAAATGTGATCTACATGGTTTGTTTAGTAGGAAACTTGTTTTGAATCATGTGATTATGACAAGTAATTAGATTTTTAAAGGAGTCAAAAAATCAATGGCTCACAATGTACCAAAATTTCAAAAAATGATATTTTTACATCAGAAAAACAAGATCCAAACCATGTTGAACACATCTATGTGGTTAGATTGAGTCGATATAACTCACACCCATGATTTTTATATCATTAGTTTCTTACCTTCATTAGTAGCAAATATTTTTCTTATATATATATATATATATATATATATATATAACACACACCATCAGATAAAAAAAATCTCAACAAAGCAACAAGCAGGACCAAAACAAAATAAGCAAATAAAGGATGAGTCGCTTGCCAACTTGTCAAAAAAGTGAAAAAGGCTAGGAAATAGAAACAAGTGCAGCTGGGTAAACCAGTGAATTACACCAGCTGAGTACGCCAATGGAAGCAAATACCAACTCTTACACCCGGATGAACAATTTCGTACTGTACTATATGACTGAGAAGGCATAATTGACATGGTCTATTGGTGATGATGTCCTTGAAAGAAAAGCAGTGTATTTAATCCTTCTGATAGCTACTGCATTACACCAGTTTTAGTACACCAATGGAAGCATAATACCAAACTATTCCATCTGCAAAGGCATTGCAGTGTGCTACACGGTTGAGAAAACATATCTTACATGCTCTATTGGTAATGTCCCATAAGAAAAGCAAAAGGAGAATGGTGTCCCCACAGTTTGTATGGGTCTATTTCATGGAAATCTAAGGAGGGGTCATTCCCCCATATAATTTGACTACCTCAGTACTTTGTACATAATATCCAGGCGGCCATAAACTGAACTGGCAGAAACCCAAGTTGCAGCTCAATGCAAAGAAGAAGATACAACTTGAAAAGAAAGAGATGAAAGGCAACAATGGCTTTATGGAAAACCTTCAAGAAGCCACAACCAAGGCGATGAAGCATCTCGCCGCTGCGGAGTTCCGATGCCCCGAAACATAACCGATGCATTACATCGAAGGCCTATCAAACAGAGAAGCATTCATGTATTTGGAGCAGATTCAGAACGAAAACAATCCCGCGTTTGTGTTGTGTTAGAGAACGGGCTTTGTTGATGATGGGGCCACAAGATGCGTTCTCGATCGCACGGGATCGGCACCGGATGCGCAATGAAGGTTGGGATCTCTTGGCCTGGCATTAGCACTGATACATCCTTGGCATACACAGACATCTGAAGAACAGCACAAATTGAACATTAATGAAACAGTGTAGAACCAAACAATGCAGGCAAAAGATCTACTGATAGGGAGAGATTGCTACTAGAATCAAAACATGTCTGTGTTGTTGTGCCACCATTATACAAACACAAATTCAGTTGTCTACTAGGAATTAACAAACGAAAAGAGATTTTACAAAGAAGAAATTATCATGCACTTAAATGGTGCCATAAATTTCAGAAGGCAACTTGATATAGGAGTGGGGCAATACATGTTCGGGTCTACGTGGTTCATTGGATCACTTGAGATTCATATTATTTTAGTTTGGATGTTGTTTTATTTTGAGTCATTATAATATGTATATATTTGATCTCAATTGATCCCTATCTCATTTTAATAGATTAGTAAAATTAGGATTTGTTTTCTTGACTAGATTATTTAGGTAGGAAACTTGAGTCACTTGGGATTGTAATATCTCATCTATATATATATATATGAGATGAGCTAACATTGAAGATCAGAGAGAGAGAGAGAGTTGATACGAGAATCCCAGTAAATTTTTTTATTTAAATTTCAAGTTATTTGAAATTTTCCTTGCTTTTTCTAACTTTTCTCAGGAAGTTGGTTAAAATAATTGTAGTTTGGTAGCTTTCTTCGTAAATCCGGCAAACATCATGTCCCCTTTCTCAGGACAGTCTTGGTGTGGGGAAAATTCAGTGGCATTTTAAACGTTGTGCTTTCTCTTAGAAAAATCATGGGAAAATATCAGCATATATAGAATTAAACATAACAAAAAATGCTATAGTTTTAGAATGGGCGATAGCTGCGAAAGCTATATTACGTGGCTTAGGAAATATTGCAATAAAATCACGACATTTTCAAAATATCGGTGATATTCGATCTTTGTTAGGGATTTTAAATGGCAACCTAGATGCTCATAACCTGGATAAAACTAAGCTTGGGCCCAATGGGCCCTAACCTAGCTAGCTCGTCTGGGCACGCTCAAACACTACCACAAGAAAGCATAATAGGTCAGCCCAGCCAGCAGAGCCCATCAACCGTGTTGGGCCAAGCAGGCTCATGTGGGGTCTTTAAATCCAGCATCATAAGTCTGAAAAGACCCCAACCCTTCTTTAAAAGGGGCTGAAGAAATGGGCCCAGCCGGTCTGTCATCGCTAAACACCAAGCCCGGTCTGGGCCCACCAAGCCCAACCATCATCACCATCATTATTGAGACTTGTCCCATCTGCCACTTGACTTGTCGCAGTGCCCTATCTATTATTCTATCCTTAAGGCACAATACCCAATGACAAGTCATGTTTTGGGGAATTTGGTGGAATTGGAATTTGATTCCATCAAAATTTTCCCACCACCAACAGGGAAACAGAGAGTTTTGATGGAATTAGATTGTAAGTCCACCGAATCCTCTAAACGCAAACACCACACCAGGTACCGGAATTGAACCATGTTAAAATGTTAGAGAGGAGAGGAGACCATGCATGTTCTGGTACGCAATCTGGAAAGATGAATCACCAACATTGCATTCTAGGCCAGAAACAAACAAGACCCGGATCAGACCAAATCCGGGTCCACCCAAACTTGAGAGTCCAGACCAGACAGCCAAACGCATGACCCAATTTTCCTCACTTTTCCCACAACTTCGTACCCAAACGAACTCACCCAGCCCACCACTCGATCGGGTTTAGGAAAACCTGCGATGTAAACCATAAAAATCCAGGCCAACCAATATTACCCGAATTCAGAAATTTCCCCCCTTTCCTCCACCACAAACAGAGGAAACTTTTTCGCACAGATTACCCAAATCCAGGAATGTATCTCCCCTCAGAAAAACAAACCTCCGATTTCTTTTCCAAGAATCGTGAAACGACGCACATTCATTGCTGAACGCCGATTCTTGAACAAAGAGACAGGTGGATAATTTTGTAGGCCTTACAAAACAAAATGGGCCTAGACATAGCAAACGAACACCAAAAACCAAGAAAGAGATTCCTCTGTTTGTTTGATGGAAAAATAAACTCCACAAAAGAAGAAAAAAGAAGAAAAACATAACCAGAGAAGGGAGAGGAGAGAAAGGAGGAGAACTCACGGTGGGGGGATAGGGCTCGAGCTTGCAGGGGAAGGGCCTGGCCGGTGGGGCCTCGTCGTCCTCTGGGTTCCGGACGCCGGGCTGCGATCTCGGCCGCAGGAACCGCTCGAAGATGGCCATGATGAGGAACATGGAGATGAGGATTGCGGTGGCGACGAAGCCGAAGGAGATTGCATTCACAGAGCTATCAAAGTGCATCCAATGTTCCTCCCTGCTCCCCAACGCAGTCGGAGGAAGAGGGGGTTGGCCCCAACTACCACCCTCACTCATTCTCTCTTCTAACCTCCACTATTTACAGAGACTACAGAGCGCGCTCTCATTGGTGGTGCTTGCTTTTCTGGCAGAAATAATGGTGGTATGCCTCGTTTTCTTCTTCCATCCAAGAGAGAGAGAGCTCTAAGAGTTGTAGTTTGCTTTTGTTGCAGAAATCATGGTGGGTGGTCACCCTTTCTTCTGCAAAGAGAGAGAGAGAGATGTCTTGTGCAGATAGGCTACAAGGAGCATGTGATTGCCGTATCAGTGAGCTCAAGGTTTATAGCGTCAAGTCCACCCCCACATTCACCCATTGGTTATTGTTTAAGGGGTTTATATAAAATCGGGAGACTTGTGAGTGCCCTTAGTTTTAGGGTAAGTCACTGAGATACCACTGTCCTTTTTGGTGCCCTTACCTTTGCTTTTTGAGGGTCATAGTCCTACTGATTTGCTGTGTTTTGTTGTTTTGTATGGGTTTTAGGTAAGCAGGGTGTCTTTCATCATTGGGCTACCATTAGACGTTTCATTAGATGTTTCGGATTTAGAGGTACCAAACACTGGGGACATTGTCTATTCCCAGTGGACGTTGGGCTCTTGTCTAGACATAAAATGACAGTAACGTTACTTTTTCCTTTTCCCATTTGGAGAGGAAGCAAGGGGGGTGTTGGGCTTTCTGTGATGAGTACAGTCACGTTGACCCTCGTGACCTCTTTCTTATCTGTTAACTGGACCAGTGTGGAGTCCGGACCCACACTGTTTTTATAATTTGAAGAGGGTGATTGCAATTACCAATTTACCATGTAATCCTTCAATCAAAAGAAGTAGCAATTACCAATGAATTCGCAATTAGGTTAAAATTCGTTTTTACTTTTCAATTGTTTGGTCAGAAGTTTGAGGGAAGTTTAACTGTACCAAGTTCCTTTGTGGGGGAGGAAGTGATTAAGAGATTGTTCCTTCTTTTTTTTTTCCTTTTAGTTATTACTAGAAGAAACCACATCTGAGATTGAAGACTTGGTCATGCTGGCTCAGCCTGCCATACATACTGTCATCATTTCAAATGCCTAAAACTCCGAGGCTAGGACCCTTTCCCTCGGGGCTTATACTGGGCATGGGCCTACGCAGAAGGTGATGCATGCAGGAATCGAACTATGACAGCCAAGGCCCTACTGGTTCTTTCAATATGTAACAAAAAAAATATCTAGAACTATTGTAGTATTGTTTGACATGTAGAATGAGCTAGGACGGGATTTGTGGTAAAATTTTGGCAGTTTGCCTTACAGTAGAATGCCTTGACATGTAAGTTCTCATTCTTTGTTCACACGGATTGTATAATTTGATCCTTCTAGTGGAGGATGGGATGATTGAGTTATATATTGCAAGGTACCCACACCAACTAGTAGATAGGTCATGCCCCCAAGGGTGGGGACATTAGTGAAGTGGATACATGAAAAAAAATTAAGTGAAAAAGCTGGATCATAGTGTGAGACAGGGAGATTGGAACAGCCTAAAAAAATGAAAAGACTTGTCTATTTTGTATGTGCGGCAACACTCCATATGCAACTTGAACTATGGGGCTCTCTTAGGGGTGCACTGCATTATGTCCCCTATGCGTTGTCCAAACTAATTTTATTTTGTTACTACAAGGCACTTTAACAAACAGAGGAGTGCTACGAGAAAGATGCATGAAGTGTGTGATGTAAATGGTTCGGATTTGGATCCGATGTAGCCAATACCATATTTGATCAATCAGATGTTGGCTAAAAGAATTCAAATTCGGATTTGGATTTGGATAGTGAAAAGATCATATGGAGAATCTATTTTTTTTTACATGTAAGAATTTTTTTGTGAAAGAAAAACCATTAAGCTTTTCTCTCATAAATACTTATACATTTTTTTAACAATGGGGGCTCTGCTTGTCTGGTAGAAGCAGCTAGTTCTCATCACCTTGTGTTGGGACGTTACAGGTTCAAAACCCAATGGTATGGTATAGTTGTACCCCAGCTTGCCTTAAAAAAAAAAACAATTATTTTAACAAGCAAAGTGCGTTTCCACTACAGCTGAAGTTTTCTTTCTATTAATTAAAAATATGTTTCCACTACAGATGAGTCCTTAAAATGTGTTTACTGACGTATGAATCAAGATTTGTTTTTCTTAAATCGATATATTATATCTACAGATGTACTCTAATATAGATATATTAAAAAATGTGTAGGTGCATGAACACTTTCAAAAAAATGACCACAACGAAATCGCTAAAAGTCCTCGCTGAGACTTTTAAGCGACAAAAATTCGCTGATAAAGGTCCCAAACCTTTAACGGCGCCTTCTGTCATCACTAAAATTCTTTTTTGCAAAAACAGTGCTGCTCAGCGTAAGCTCATTTTGGTCGTGTTCGAAATTGATCATACACATACGCACTACTCTAGATATACTATACATTAGTGCGCACTGTATAGCGAGATCTTCACGATAAAAACCAGATGCTTAAATATGTCGCGATACTTTACCCTTTGTTAAATTCTGTAAGATGCAAGAAAATTTGAAAACAAAAAAGCAGGCACTGCAAGGTGCAGTCAGCAGGCGCACGCTAGCCCGCACGAGAGACCTGTGGTGCTTTCAGTCACGTGCGAGGGAGTGTGAGGTCACGTGTCAGACTCCTGCAAGCAGAGAGAGAGAGAGAGAGAGAGAGAGAGAGAGAGAGAGAGAGCATTTCCAGGTATTCTCGGTTTATTCTCCCTTCTCTTTTCTGGGGTACGGACGATAGGAGGGAGAGAAAAGGTGAAGAAAGAAAAAAAAAAAAAAAAAGGAAAGCTAGTTGTCGGAGAGAAATTTGACCTATAATATTCTCGTAATCAGTTATAATCTTTTTCAACCTAGAATAACAATGTATCATCTTTCGTTTTTTTTTTATTATAGGGTTTTATAATCTGATGCAGCGTCTTTAGTTTACTGCACGCTTATACCTTTTTTTTCTTATAAAGGCAAGCTGAGGTTAGGCAGACCCTGTCATTGGGTTTTTGAACCTGCAACGTCCCAACATAAGGTGATGAGAGGGTGGTGTATGTTCCCGGTGGAACACGGGCCCCGTGTTCGGGGTCCGAATGAGTGCCACATTGGCACTCATTCGTCAGTTTGGGTGTATACGAAGGAATATAGCGGATCACAAGATATTCCTCCGTACATAACTCCCGAATGAGTGCCAACGTGGCACTCATTCGGACCTCCGAACATGCGGCCCCGTGTTCGCGGGGGGAACATACAACCTGCTCGCTAAGGTGATGGATACTAACTGCACCAATCAATCAAGTTGATTCTACATGCCTGTAGTGAGAGTGTATTAATTAGGATATGTTTTCGATACAAGAGACACTTGAGAACTTTGAAATTTGATCGCTTCACTTGGGAACTTTGAAGTTCGATTGCTTATGTTCAGAACTACAGACAGATTTCGAGATAAAAGAGCTGATGTTTGGATACATGCAAGAGCCCACACTCTTTGAAGGTGAAATCTTAGTTTGAAGTTCCGAATCTCCGATCGTCTGCGTGAGAAAGATGCACGTTTTGAACAAAATTCAAGGTGTTTGTAGTAGGGCTCGGGCCCGACTTGTGAATGTCACCAAGTTGACTGAACGTCATGAGTTATAAACTCACAAAGAGCATCCCTTGCTGCAAAATGGAAGCTGGGTATACTTCCCTCCCCGGTGAACAGAAAGTCCAACGGGGCTTTACCAATGGGAGACCTGCCAATGCACGGGTTGATGGTAGTTTTTTTTTTTTAATGGAAAAAATTACTAAAAGAATCCTTCTCTCGGTTTTCTTCCCGTGATTTCTAGATCGGGCAAGTTCTCATTTTTGTCAAGAAATTAGGAATTTTTATATTCAGGATTTTGATTGTTTTATTCAGTGTTGTGAGAGGCGTACGCCTCAGTACCTGAAGCGTACGCCTCAGAGGTGAGGCGCACGCCTCAGAGGTGAGGCGCACGCTCAAGGTACTGAGGCGTTGCTGTTATGCGCCCCTCATCAACCTCCAGCCAGTTGTGACCACCGACCACCGGAGTTGCTGGGTTGCAACTGCTGCTCAGTCTTCTCCGACCACCGGACGACCGGCATATCCCTCGCTTCCGTACCAGCTGGGCGGGTGGTCCTTCTCTTACTGCCTCCCCTCCCACCGCTTCACTTCCATTCCAGTTGTGAGAGGCGTACGCATCAGGTCGCGTACGCCTCAGACCTGAGGCGTACGCCTCAGAGGCAAAGCGCAGGCTCAACGCCTCGCTTCGCCTCATCGCATTTAACAACCTTGGTTTTATTTTTTTGACCTTTTTGGTGGCTGATGAGATGGCGTTGAACTCAAGGCGTTGGTCGGGTCATGGACATGCTTCCCTATCAACCATTGCACGTAACTAGGACAAACTGGGGCCTGCATCCGTGCCTCTGTCATATATATATATATATATATATATATATATATATATATATATATATATATATATATATATATATATATATATATATATATATATATAGATAGATAGATAGATAGATATATAGAGAGAGAGAGACCTTTTGCTTTTTCACTTGTCCATTGTTTCATCTTTGGACGACCGGCATGTGTTTGACTCATCCACCCGTGCTAACAAAACCCTGTGTTCCCTGTCCACGTGTGGAATCTCAGCGAGATCCTAGCAGCTCGTTTCCCGTTTGGAGGGCCCACATTCGTTACCAAGTCGGATGATTTCACCAGTTTCGGGTATTCCCCTACCAGACATTGGCGTCGAGTTTCGTATGGATATGTTTGATTCCACAGGCCACTGAAAATGGGCAATATTAAGGTACAAAGGGCTGGATTTGGCTGGAATATGATACAACTCCAAGACATTGTTCTAGGATTCGGATCTTTAAACAGTATCCAAGTGTAAGATCATATTAGTTTGGGACTTACATGATCGAAACCATTTCTATCGGATCCACACTTGAATCCGGTTGAAGTTGTGACGCTTTGCAGTAAAAACTATTCTTTTTTTTTTTAGGGATGGATCTGAATCATTCAAGTATGGATTGCACTATATTAGCAGATTAATTTGGTGGTTAGGCGGTTACCGATATTATCAGATAACCCATCGTTATCAGATAACTCTATACGAGTTATCATGCTTTTCCTGGTAGTTTATTCCACCTACTTTTTACGTATGTAGTTTTTTATTACTGTGTATTTTTTCTATATATACCTTGTACCGTTTAACAATTAAAATCAAGAAAGAAATAAACGAGTTTGAGGTTTCTACAACACTATCGTCCTCTCCTTGTTATCGTATTTTTTGCTTCACCTCAGTTTTGACATGGTATCAGAGCCTTCAGGATTTCTGTAAGTTTAGCTATTTTTTTTCTCTAGAGCGTTCCTCGTTGGAACATTGTGCTGCTTCAATTAGAGCCACTACAACATCAACGCCACCATTTTCGCAGACTATATCCCTGCGCCGGCGATGTATGGAGTCGTCCATCCAGCTGATCTGCCAGCGAGTGTTATTCGACATCGAGGTCGATATTGTGCTCTTGCTTCTTCGGTTCTGCCACTGCAGGTGCGGCTGCAGCAGCTCCGCCCATTCAGAGGCATCGGCTTGAAGGTATTCGATCTACCGCTGACCTGTTGAATTCGACCAGCATCTTGCCTCCTCTGTTACAACATGTTTGACGAACGTTGAGCTCGTGTTTCTTGTTACATCTCATCTTCTGCCTTTCGGCCAAATCCTCATACCTCTTTCTCTTTCGAGTGTCACCTCCAATGGAGTCAAACAGTGAGACTATCACCTTTGAGTGCACCCAAGAATCGATGCTCAATCCTTTATTTCTTCACCACTATGATAATTCAGGAATATCCGTGGCTTCGCATCCACTTGTTGGAGACAACTACTTGATGTGGAGTAGGGCCATAGTCATGGCATTAAGCGCTAAAAACAAAATTAGCTTCGTTGATGGATCCATCGTGAAACCCGATATTTCCTTCTTCATCAAACGTCACTATATGGGAGTGATGCAACAATATGGTTCTCTCTTGGCTGCTTAACTCCATCCATAAGGATCTCACAACCAATGTTATCTATGCTCAAACTGCTGCCAAGGTTTGGGCAGAGCTTCGTGAAAGATTTTTTCAATCCAACGCTCTCAGGATATATCAAATCCAACAGGAGATAATTAATCTCAAGCAAAATCAACTCTCCATAACTGTTTACTTCACTAAGTTAAAGAGTTTATGGGATGAGATGACCACTTATGTTGAGATTCCTCTTTGCGCATGTAGCACCATGCGAGTCATTCAAGATTTTCAACAACGGAAAAGGCTCATCTAGTTTTTTATGGGCCTCAATGATAGTTTCAGTGCTATCCCAAGTCAATTACTCTTTATGGCACCTTTATCGAGTATATCCAAAGCATACTTGTTGATCATCGAAGAGGAGCGACAACGTGGTCTTCACCTTACGCCATCACATGAACTTGTAACAGTCGATCAAAATAACACTTTTGTCAAGGCCGATACTCTAAGAACGAAACAATCACGCCCACGACCAAAATATGATCATTGTGGTTGCCTTGGACATATCAAATCAAAGTGCTTCTACCTTCATGGTTTTCCTAACCGATCAAGGGGTCCTCCCAATGCTCGATCCAACAACCAGACCAACACTTGCATTTCAACTACAGAACCTGACAAACCAATTTTGAATTTAACCCCTCTTAATCTTTCTCAAGAACAATATGATAAAATCATGACCATCATCAACCTAGGTAACCAACCAAATTTATCCATGGCCAATCTTGCAGGTAATGTTTTTGCATCGTATATGTGTCTGCTTGCATCTCAGAGTTGGATCATAGACTCTAGGGCCACAGATCATATCACCAATTCCATATCCACCCTTTCTTCCCCTGAACCTACCTCTTTTCCACCCATCGGCCTCCCTGATGGAACATCCACCTATGCCACTCACATAGGAAGCGTTTTCTTAACCCCCACTATCACCTTACACAATGTCCTTTATATCCCAAACTTTAAATTTAATCTCATTTCCATTAGCAAATTAATTCATGATTTTCAATGTGTTGTCATGTTTGACGTTGATCGTTGTCTTTTTCAGGACTCACACTCGAAAAAGATGATTGGATTGGGTAGGCTGCAAGGAAACCTTTATATCCTTGAGGGCGGTCATAACCATGTTTTGAGTACTGCGTCTCCTTCCTTCTAGCATCTTCATCTTGAACATTTATCTAATTCACGTCTTCAAGTTCTTATTAATTCTAATAAAGTTAATGACAAACTTTCTCATGATCCTTGTTCTGTGTGCCATAAAGCTAAACAAACTCGCTTACCTTTTTTTCATGAGACAATATCTTCTTTCAAGTCTTTCGAGTTAATTTATTGTGACATATGGGGTCTTTA
Organism: Nuphar pumila; assembly: GCF_984573655.1. Lineage (NCBI taxonomy): Eukaryota > Viridiplantae > Streptophyta > Magnoliopsida > Nymphaeales > Nymphaeaceae > Nuphar > Nuphar pumila. Next base: position 113,407,627 of record NC_143259.1, on the reverse strand, counting down.
TCAAACCTCCTCCCTGTCCAGGGCTCATTTTTTCTTGACCATTGTCGATGACTTCAGCAGATGCATGTGGGTGTATCTTATGAGGTATAAGTCTGAGACATTCAATATTATAAAAAAATTTCTTATGCTAATCCGCAATCAATTCCAAACCAACCTCCTAAGTATTCGATCCAACAATGGAACCAAGTTCTTCTTCACTGACATGCAAACTTTCCTTAATGACAATGGCATCCAACATCAACACAACTGTGTCGCAACTCCGCAACAACATGGGGTTGTCGAACGCAAGCATCCTAACTTGTTGAATATTGCTCGAGCCTTCCGTTTTCAATCCAACTGACCTCTTCAGTTTTGGGGGAATGTGTCCTTACTGCCATGTATCTCATTAATCGTCTCCCTTCCAAACCGTTGATGGGAAAAATCCCTTATGAGGTCTTATACAACAAACCGTCCAACTTTGCCCACCTTCGTACATTTGCTTGTCTTTATTAAGTTTTCAATATCCATCACAACCATAAGTTTGACACACGGGCCCACAAATGCATATTCGTTGGCTATCCCTATAGTCAAGTTGGTTATAAAGTCTATGACATTGAATCTCAAAAGATCTTTGTTTGCCGAGATGTCAAATTTTATGAAACCGTTTTCCCTTTTCATGACCATTCGGCTCCTTTGCTTGATGACATCACCAATGTCCTACCCATATCCATCTTTTATCCTCCTGAATCTGTTCCACAACCACCTCTTGTAGAATCCCCCCACCACCCTCCTGATATTATCGGATAACCCATCATTATCAGATAACTCTATACGAGTTATCATGCTTTTTCTGATAGTCTATTCCACTTATTTTTATCAAAAGTAGGACTGTAGTTTTTTATTACTGTGTATTTTTTCCTATATATACCTTGTACCGTTTAACAATTAAAATCAAGAAAAAAAGAAACGAGTTTGAGGCTTCTGCAGCACTATCATCCTCTCCTTGTTATCGTGTTTTTTGCTTCACGTCAGTTTTGACACACTATGATATATCAGATCTAGTTCAAGTCCTGATTTTCATTCAATTTTTTTTTTTGAATAAGAAAGCTGGGATTAGGCAGACCCCTACTTTGTTGAAAGATCAAGGAAAATGAATTCATACGGGGAGGGGGGTCCAATCAGGATCCATGCTATGAGATACTATTATGGCTGTCAGACAACAACTACTACTTATTGGTCTTATGACGACGTTGCAAATGTTCATATCTAACCAACACACCTGATGCACCGTTGTCCCGGATCTCCTTTGTGTTAGGATTCTGTTCATAAACAATCTCTTGTTTGGAGGATCATTAGTTAAGAATCGCGATCTCAATCAATGACTTGGGGATAAAATTTAGTGGCACCACTATATAAATTCTTGCAGATGCATACCTATTCATCGCTCGAGCATAGGCATTTATATCTAACATATTGCCCTGAAGGTACAAAGCGATGTCTTCAAAGACATCCTTTGTCCAACATTTCTTCCATAAACCCGAAAGTCCAATCCAGAGAGTCACTAGATTGCTCGCCTAGAGTTTAAGTTGTTGCACATTTAGGTTTGGTTCCAACCCTAAGTATGGCTTAGTTGAACACTAATGAAGAGGTTAGCAGGTAATTAGTGAAAATTAGTAGGGAAGGGGTCACATGAATGCGAAAGGGTTCACATTTGTAACCTCCACTTTCCTCTTATTATAAATAGAAGAATGGCAGCTTGATTAAAATAGCCAAAGTATTTTTGTTTTTTTTATTGGGTTCAAGGTCCTGCTTACTATTGACTTGAAGGCCTAGGCTCATTGTGAGCATCAATAGGGTGAGGAGACATGTCTTCCATGTTGTTGAGTGAGATCATGAAGGGATGCAAATTTCATGGGAGCTACAAATTTTCATAAGGAAAAGAGTTCTTGGGAAAGCAAATTGGTACTTCACCAGAAAATCCAAATAATAAACATCCACTTGAAAGGAATGAGCATTTCATCATGACGATCAATAAAGATTTTCAAACCCCGAAGATGCTACTCCCTCCACAACATTGGCCAAGAGAGTCGAGAAGCCTACTTGGGCTATGAAAAGCATCATGCTTCTTTTCTCCCACTTGTGGACTTCAATCTTTGCAAATGCTTCCCTCATGCCCCCACCTACTATCTCAATTCATCAGATCTTCAATCATAGTATTTAGAGTCAGATTCATATTTACTATGATTAAACTGTATCTGATCCGTTTGCGCTCCTAGCTACATGGCATGCCTCTACCTGGCTGGATTTGAATCTTATTGGGTTTGCTCCCATTTGTAGTCCTGCTTGGTCACCTGGCCAGGCGCGAAGAACCGAGTCATTTTGAGGCAGAGCTTGTGCCTGGTTAATTGCTATGTCCCAAGGACACATGGACATGAGCAGACACATTCGGATATATGGACACAGACACTGTCCTATTCGGCTCAACAAGTCTAAAAACTGAATCCGAACAACCCATGTTCGGTTCACTCGGCTCGTTTACCAGGCCTACCTAGCAACCCCCCTTTTCACAAGGAAACATGCATTCAATATGTGGGTCTTGCCACATATTTTCAAGGGTGACATTCGTTTGGCTTCACATGGGAAAGAGACCTTGTTTTGAATGGAATGAATCGAACACTCATTGTTTTTTTTTTTTGGACAGAGATAGGCAGACCCTTACCAGTTATACAATCAGGGATTCGTGCACTAACTGCTCCTGCCAGACAAACGAAGCCCCGTTAGTCACCCCTTCATTGTTGATAGTACATCACAAGGACACCACAAAAAAAGAAATGGTACAAATGCCATTTTTGTAAAACTTTTCATAACACTGTAGCAAACATGGCCCCGACTCCTAGGGCAGGCAGCAGTTGGGAATTTTCTGCAAAAAGCCGGAGGAAGCAATGCTGCGTGGACACGACACGGGCAAGGAGCCAAGGACACGACACGAGATCAAATTGGAGCCTCCGAGTGACATAAATCAATATAAAAACCGGGCATGATATTGATTGAAAACTAGTACGATGGCCCTCGTCCTTGTGTGTTCTAGTACGATGGCCCTCGGGCATGATATATATATGCATATATATTTTGACAGAGAAAGCTAGGGTTAAGCATATCACTATCAGTTATACAACTATACCATAGGGATTCGAACTTGCAACGTCCCAACATAAGGCGACCTGCACTAATTGCTCCTGCCACACAAGCAGACTCTCTGTTGGTCCTTCTCATCAATATTTGGTACCCCTCTCTGACAAATACCGCTACAACAACAAACAACAACAACTACGCCTTCATCCCAAAACAATTGGGGTCAGCGATATGAACCAAAAAAGAAATTCATTTTGGGTCTTCCACATGAATCCTTTTCCTCCAATCATTTCTATCCAACGCCATGTCCTCGGTGAGGTTCAAAGCATTCATATCCTTTCCTATCATCTCCATCCAAGTCTTCCTAGGCCTACCCCGACCTCTTTTAACTAATATATTTTCCCATTTCTCCAACCTTCTAACTGGAGCATCATTAGGCCTTCGCCGAATATGTCCAAACCACCGTAAACGATTCTCTCGCATCTTATTTTCAATGGGTGCAACACCTACCTTCTTACGTATCTCTTCGTTCCGAATCTTATCTTTTATTGTATTTCCACACATCCATCTAAGCATCCGCATCTCAGCTACACTCATTTTTTGAATATGATGTCTCTTGGCAGCCCAACATTCCGTACCATATAGTAAAGCGGGTCTAATAGTCGTCCTATAAAACTTTCCCTTCAACCGCAATGGCATTCTACGATCGCACAGCACTCCAGTAGCACTTTTCCATTTCATCCACCCAACCTTTATCCTATGATTTACATCTCCATCAATTTCTCCATACTTTTGAATGATGGATCCCAAATATTTGAAATAATCATTCACCGGTATATCTTGCTCACCAAGCTTCACTACACTCCCATCACTACTTCGTTGCTTACTAAACCGACATTCCATATATTCAGTCTTACTCTTACTCAACTTAAAACCTCTAGCTTCCAATGTCTGTCTCCATAATTCTAACTTAGCATTAACCCCAGCTCTAGACTCATCAATCAAAACAATATCATCAGCAAACAACATACACCACGGTACATTTTCTTGAATTGATCTCGTAAGCTCATCCATCACTATTGCAAATAGGAAAGGGCTTAAAGCAGATCCTTGATGTAACCCAACCGTTATCGGGAAATTGGTTGTCACCCCTCCACAAGTGCGGACATTGGTTACTACTCCTTCATACATGTCTTTAATTATACTAATGTACTTGAGAGAAACACCTTTCTTCATCATTGTCCACCAGAGAACGTCCCTAGGTACTCTATCGTATGCCTTCTCTAAATCAATAAAAACCATATGCAAATCTTTGTTCCTCTCTCTATATCTTTCAATAAGTTGTCTAAGAAGATGTATAGCTTCCATAGTTGATCTTCCAGGCATAAAACCAAATTGATTCTCCGATATCATGACAACCTTCCTCAACCTAGACTCAATCACCCTCTCCCAAAGTTTCATAGTATGACTCATGAGTTTTATACCACGATAGTTTGTGCAATCTTGTATATCACCCTTATTCTTATATAAAGGCACCAAAGTACTCTTCCTCCACTCATTAGGCATCGTATTTGTTCGCCAAATCAAGTTAAAAAGATTTGTCAACCATTCTAAACCTTTCTCTCCCAAGCATTTCCAAGCCTCGATAGGTATACCATCTGAGCCAACTGCCCTTCTTGATTTCATTTTCTTCAAAGCCTCTGCAATTTCTTTCTTTTGAATCTTGCGCATGAAGTCACAATTTATCTCATGAAAAGGAATGGAGAAGTCTCCAAGATCTTGAGCATGACTATCATTAAATAGCTTATCAAAATAATCTTTCCATCTCTCCTTAATCTCCTCATCTTTGACTAAAACCCTTTGTGTTTCATCTTTGATACATCTAACCATACCCAAATCCTTCGATTTCCTATCTCTCATCTTTGCAAGCCTATAAATATCCTTCTCGCCTTCTTTAGTATCCAACTTGTCATAAACCTCCTTATATACCTTAGCCCTCGCGTTTCGAACAACTTTTTTAGCTTCCTTCTTTGCTATCATATACTTCTCCAAATTCTCATTATCACGACTCTTACTTAGATTTCTATAACACTCTCTTTTAACCTTAATAGCTAATTTGACATCCTCGTTCCACCATGATGTATCCTTACCTAGTGGTGCACCGCCTTTAGACTCACCCAATACCTCCTTAGCTACTTTTCTCATACCACCCGCTATCTTATTCCACATTGATTCTGAATCCTCCTCGAGACACCAATCAACTTCCTTAACTACCTGCTCTACAAACATTCCCTTTTGCGGCATTGTCTAATTCTAAGATCTAAAATTAAGACTCTATGTTGTGTAGCTACACTTTCTCCTGGTATAACCTTACAATCGATGCAACAACCCCTATCTCTCTTTCTAAGTAGGAAAAAATCTATCTGACTCGTATTAACCCCACTTTTAAATGTTACTAGGTGAGACTCCCTCTTCCTAAACCAAGTGTTTGCTAAGATCATATCATAGGACAAACAAAAATCTAAAATCCTTTCTCCACTTTCATTTCTTTCTCCTATACCATAGCCTCCATGGATATTCTCAAATCCATCCCTACTAATGCCTACATGTCCATTAAGGTCACCGCCGATGAAAAGCTTTTCTCCATAAGATGTCTCTTGTACTACTCCATCTAAATCTTCCCAAAATTGATGCTTAATGGAATCATCTAAACCTACTTGAGGTGCATAAACACTAATAATATTAATAATATCCGTACCTAATACTAATTTAATAAGTAAAATTCTATCACCCTTCCTACGGACCTCAACTACATTATCTATAAACAGACGACTCATAACAATCCCTACTCCATTCCTATTCCTATTTATTCCTGTATACCAAATCTTATATCCCCAAGGTTCTATCACTTTAGCTTTCTCACCTACCCATTTGGTCTCTTGAAGACATAAAATATCAATCTTTCTCCTACACATAACATCTACTAACTCTACCAACTTACCAGTTAAAGACCCTATGTTCCAAGTGGCTAACCTAATTTTATGGTCTTGGACTAACTTCTTTACCCCCACCCGTCCAACAAAGTGAGGGAACCCTTGCCTATTTGACACCACACCCGGGCGCCGGTGTGACGCGTCACTTCTGGGCGACGACCTAGCAACCCTTGCACATTTATCACTGCCTCCGGGCCTAGAGAGTACAGCGCGTCGCTCAGTAGGGAACGCCCCAACGAAATTCTCATATTGGTTCATTTTCATAGGATATGACAAAGTTTTTATGCTGGCTGTCACAGGCCTACCGCAACCCTCCTCCTTTATCCGGGCTTGGGACCGGCAGTGTATAACTACACAGGCGGAGTTAAAGTTTAGTTGTCAAGAAGTGACAAATACCGCTAGATTTAGAAAAATCACATCGATTGATCACGAGAAATTGCCTGAAAGTTTAAAAAGGAAATTACTCGCAAGATTTTCAAACCATGAAAAATATTGCGATATTTATATTTTTAAAAGATATTTATCACGAAAAATCCTCATAATTTTATTTTTAAATATGTTTTATTTATATTTTCTTATAAAATTTATTTTTTATTCTCGAGATTTTGCCAAAAAATGCAAGATTTATGAAAATTTTCAAAATTTCTCAGAGTTTTTTTTGCCTGCCAAGATTTTGTAGTTTTTAACTTTTGTCACTATGGTACCCTCATGGGTAAAGTACCTGGTCCCTAGTTGGAACTCATAGTTGAGGTTATTTTGACCAAATCTAACCCCATGGATATGTGCAACCATGGTCAAAATAGTAGGATGATATCAACTCTTTAAAAGCATTTTTTCTACATAAAAATAAAAGTCTATCAGGGTTGAAAATTTGGTACATTGTAGGCTTGATTTTTCAACCCCTATGAAATCTCATATACAAGTTGAAATAATATGATCTAAGTGCCAATCTCTACTAACCCAAACATGTATATCACATGTAGAGGGTCAAATGTGCAAAAAATATCAAAAAATAAATAAAATTGTTGCATCGTTTAACTAATTAAGTGGTTTTTTACCCACCAGGTTAGCAAACATTAAGCTTTTATTGAAAAATAAAATAACATAAATAAAAATATCAAACAATATACATGGATGAGTCGTGTCTGAACATGAAAATATGCAAATTTTTATGACAAAGTTCCCTACCGAAGCAGGTAATCTCCGGGTTCCATTAACCTAAAAAACCTGAAAATATGGTTCTTCTAAAACGGTCAGGCGCTTGGGATGATAACGGGTCAGGAATCACCAATTACCCAAATACCAATAAAATTAGGGTATCTTTGAAACTACAGCAATATTTGACAGCAATTTCATCGGAAAAGGAACTAGTCGTTTGACACAAGACGGGTTTCATCCTATGTCAAGTCTAGCCATCCATTTGAAGCATCTAGACGGCTACGATCAGTTCACATCCAAGTGAAAATATGAACCAATTCTAGCCATTGATTAAACTGTTAGGATTGAATGTAGGATGAAACCTGTCCTATGTCAAAGGATGGGATTCCTACTCCATTTCATTACCCACAAACAGTGTTGTGAGAGGCGTATGCCTCAGTACTTGAAGCGTATGCCTCACAGGCGAGGCGCATGCTCAAGGTACTGAGGCGCACACTCAGGTACATATAACACTGTTTGGATTGCCCTCACTATGATTTCAGCTAAATCTTTGATGCAAGTTTCAATAGCATTAATAGCTCCCGATTAATTGCGTGGTGGTAAACCACTAAAATCTTGCATTAGTATAACTAACTTAAATTTAAGTATACCTGCATATAAGTAAGAGATGTGCGCGAAAGTGCATTGCTGAAAAACTATAGTTTCATGATAGTTCTATTGCATGTATGCATTTGATATGTCCAAGAAAAAAATATTTATATGCATCACTAAGATTTTTTTTTTGTTTAGGCTGCTTTTGATGGAAACAAATTCAAGGTTTTAATTTAAAAAATTGGAAGCTATTTATTTTTCAAGTCCTTCAAAAACCTTATATTTACTAAATCAACCATCAAACAAACTCATATATGTATATTTATATTAAAAAACCATTTACCAGTGTTATTTTATTAATATTATATATTTTATTATTTTGATCATGAAGCTTACGCTTCAACGCCTCGAGGCTTACGCCTCGCTTCATAACATGCTCAACGCCTCGCTTCGCCTCATCGCATTTAACAACCTTGCTCACAAGGGCTTTGCTAATTTGGTAGGAGCAATTTGTCGCGAGTTTGAAACCCGCATGTTTGTTGAAGACAAATTAAGTTGTGTACTTCATGAGAATGCAGATCATGTGCAATCACATTGCGCACGAAAAGTGTGCCGCTGCACTGACAACTCTCCGCCTAACTGTTGGGCCCCACAGCTGACAAGTTGTACTCAGAGATGGAGGGTGTGCGGTCCGGTGCAGCGACACACTTTTGGTGTGCAATGTGATTGCACCTGATCTGTTGTCTCCTCCTGGTGGAAGCAGATCAGGTCATGCTGAATATGAGCGTTTTTGTTCATGCCGACATCATGGCCATCTGTTTGCATGTTGGATGAATGCCACGTGGTTTTGTTGACTTTTGAGCTTTTTAAAATGCAAATCGGATGGCCACGATGTCGGCATGAGCAAAAAGCTCATGTTCAGCATGACCTGATCCGCTTCCCCTCTTGGTGGGTGAAGAGTATCTCGGGTTTGTACACCAATGAGCTAACTAGTGAGTAAGATGGTTTTCCTTGATTATCCAAAAAAACAAAACAAAGGATACATGACTTTACATATAGGGCGTGCAGGCGTACCTACATGCATGTGTACTTCAGCAATAAGAGAGCTTGTTGATGTGTGCGTAGGGCAGGGTGCATACATTTATGAGGGCATGTGCTTTTGTGGATGTGGGTCTGGATATGTTCCCATGCTCCCATCTTGAGTGGCATGCTAGGGTACATGTTTGCTGGTCTGTACGTTGGGGGTCATCCATGCATCCATTTGCATGTGTGCATGTTTGTGTCACTTTCAGTTTCATTACAACATGCAGTCATCACGTCCTTTTGGACGTACGTCATGGACAGGGCCCAAACTTAAACGGACCTTGATGACCCGGCCCCGACAGACTGGTGTACCGAACTTGAGCGGTCGGAATGAGCTGTCACAGCCAGATTAGGTCGTAACCGACACGTGTGGGGCTGGACACTATGCCACAGTTATGCAATTCCATATGGATCTGGATTGATGGCTTTTGATTGTGGGTCCTTCACCATACCAGGGGACTTTTATCATCAGCATTGTCACAGATCAGTTACTGTGATTCTCTGCACAGAGGCAAAATCTCTTGATAAAATGAAAAATTGGAAAAGAAATACCAGAAAAATATCATCATATATAAAATTTTAGAAATACATGAAAGCATGCAATTTGGAATCTCTATACTCTAGATGAGGCCTATTTGTTTATCTAGTTTATGTGGATTAAACCTTAGCAGTATGGAGCTTATTTTGTGCATATATTACAGATAAATGTGCACCTTTTTATCCTGCCAATGTGAAGAAAACTTGCCTAAAGTGATATCTCACATTGTCCTAGGTTTGTCAATGGGTCGGGTTCGGTTTGCACTCAGTGAAACTAGATCCAAACCATCATTTGATATGATGGTACCAGGTCTGTACCCATAAGAGAAATATACCCAGATCCTATAAGGATTACATGAATGAGACCCAGGTCATACCCAATAAAATAATATTTTTTATCATTTTTACATTGAAAAATTGTGAATCTTAATCATAACTCAGGTCAGTCCCATGTCTTGTATGAAATTTCACAAACCATGCCCAGCTCCATATATTAATTGGACACTTGGGTTCTACCCGGATTCTAATGAGGCCTTCATATTTATCACCATATATATATACTGACCCTATAGGGTTTGTACAGGTCGGGTCCCAATCAAACCC